>NW_026947512.1:23791250-25015000 GCF_034190915.1 Cavia porcellus
CAACTGCCTGCTTTCAAGGCAGGCTCTTATGCCGCTGAGCTAAATCCCCAGCCCCAAGACATTCAACTCTTAAGCATTTAACATTTTGTTGTATTTTCTACTGATTATCCTTATTCATGTGTATTTTTATCCTTTTTATTACTTGTCTATGGTTTTATAATTCTATTCTTGTGTTCTGTTACTGATTGTTGGTGAATTCTTTACTACTGTGGTAATGAAATATCTATAACATTATGAGTGATTTGCGTCCCATCGTCTGTTTATCCTGGTCTCTGATTATTTTAGTACAAGTCCTATAAGTAAAATATAATAGATTAAAGGGATTGAAATTTCTTAAGGTTTTGATATTACCGTGTTGACCTCTAAAACTTGCACTATATGAAAATGGTTATCGTGTGTCCACTAGAGGTATTTGTTCTAAGAACGTTTTTGTTTTGGTAGAAGGGAAATACAGTCATTTTGGTCAGCATTTTTGTGAGTAGTTTGAAAGTTGTTTTCCTATACTTATTGGCTATATGTCTTTTATTAAGTGATCTTCCTGTATTTTTGACTTGTCATTTAAGTTAAATGCATCACCAGTATAACACTGCTTGAAATGTGGCCTATTCTACCAGCTTTCTTGGTGGTCAGTTTATATTAAAAGGCTCAAAATATCCATGGAGCCCTTGAACCTGTGCTACAGTCTTTCTATGGAAAGATGGTACAATATATACAACAATAAGCAAATGTGTTCCTTTCTCATTGTTTATAATCATAATAGTGAAAAATGAAAGCATTCTAAATATCCAGACAGATTGACTAACCCATTCTACTTCTGTAATGTGCAGTCTTTAAAAGTAATGCTATGGAAATGGAAAGATGTTCAACATTTATTGTTTAAGAAAGTAGAGGCTATAAAATAAAATGCAGGATAAACCTTTTTTCTTTTTAAACCTTTTTCTTTTTGGAAGGATGTGTAGGCAGGAAAGAAGCCTGAAAGGGATAATAACGATTATATATGGGTGATGAGACTATGTGTTTTTTTAAGTTTTTTGCTTGTTTGTACTGTACATTCTGATTTTTCTGCAGTGACATTTGCACATGTAAGAAGTAATGACCTGCAACAAACAACGAAAGTAGGGTGGCTTAAATTTCATAAAATGTTCAGATTATCAGAAGTATTTTAAAAGCATATTAATGTGAAATTATAAACAATATTAATACATAGTTACTTTAATTAGAATGTCCTACTTTAAACTAATGTAAAGTATCAAACACTCTCTTCATTTATTGGAATATTCATTCCACTTAAAATGAAAGTGAAATTTAAACTCATTTTCAGGATTATAGATAGGTCTTTTGTTCATATGCTAATATGAAAACATCTTACCCAGCTTGACTTACATTGTTACCAGAAATGTTTCTCTTTGTAAACAGAGATGACACAGTAATCCATTGTCCTTAGATGCTGGACAAGGTTTTTGCGAACTCTAGAATGGTTCTGTGTTTGTTATGCATCCTGTAGTTTTTATTTATTTCTATACTGAGGATCAATCCTCGGGCACTCTTACCATTGAACTATATTTTTTTAATTAAGGAAAATACATTTTTAAAGGAAGACTTAATTGTATTGTCTTTGACTATATAAATATTAATATGGTAGAAATTCGTTTTAATAGATGTTATAATTGTTGCATTCTTTAAAATCTGCTGCCTTTTCTGGTGCCTCTAGGAGTAATGGAGCCTTCTGGGTCTTTGTGACTTTAGATGATTTGTTATTTGGCACTTCACTCCAGTCTTAGTGCTGAAGCCACAGCAGCACATTTCTTTTGATTCAGTATTTAGCATTCAGCATTTATCAAAAGATTGTGCTTGAAATATGCAGAAAATGATGTTTGGCCCATGAAAATTTACCCAATGCTTGGTGAAATGTACCTGAAGAGAGGTCTTCATGGAACTGAGAAAAGGTAGCACTCTATTTCTGGAATTATTTCTAGAAAATCTAAAAAGTGTATTATTTTCATAAAGATAGTTTACATGGAACTCCACAGCCACTACTGACCACCTTTTAGTAAGCAGAAGCCATGAACAAATTGCAAGATTTTAAGCCACCCCCCCCCACCTCTGTAGTCTGTTGAATTGCTTTTTTCCGCCATCCTTGTTAGTTTAGATTTCATCACAGGCCTCCATGCTATATGGCTATTTTGATGACTCATATTTGTCTCCTAAGTCATATGAGGTAAGGCTTGCCATAAGATTGCTGTCGTTTTCTCAAGGATATATTGTTTGGTCTTGTAGTCCTCTTAATTTCTTTAAAATAATGGTTATCTAAATTCTTCCCATGATTTTTCCCTATTAAATTTATTTAATATCCTTAATACAGAATTTGATCCTTAAGGGCACAGGAAAGCAAAACACTAGTAGTCAGTGTGCATGTGTATCAGGGTGATAGTCTATGTGAAACAGTCATTATGAAGTTAAGTGTGTCTCTGGTGGCACCTCAAGAAAAGTTAGGACTTTAACCCACCTTCCCCAAAGAGCCTAGTAGTTAATGCTCTGTGATTATCTTCTGTCTATGGATTCTGATGAAAACATTTGACAAGTGACATGTAGACCAGTAAGTTAGATTCTCTGAAAAGAAGCAGTTTTGCCCAGTGTACTGGTGAGTTCAAACTGGCCTGTGTTCTTTAAATAGATTTATTCAACAGATGATACCTAATAGCTGCCTGGATCTGAGGTCCCAGTGCTACAGTGGGAACAAAAAGAGTAATATACCTGTCATCAGAGCATGTATCTGACATCTTAAAATCTGGTTTCTGAACATAACATGTATTTAAAGAATTTTTTTAGCAGTTACTCCAAAATAATTCTAAGAAAACTTAAGAGATTTTGAGGGCACACCTCTTAATCCTCTGTCACTAAGGACCAGAACTTCCACATATTCTGGGCTGGACCTGCATGTCATTGGACGTGACTCCTATCCTGTTTCTTCGATACTTTTTTAACAAATAAAAAAAATGAAACATTTTAATCCTACTTATATATTTCCTGGGACACATAATTCTAAGCTGCAGAGAATCAATTTTACATTCAAGTTTAAATTAATCAAGAAGTGAAAATGTTCATATCCTTTGACTTGTTAATCACATTGTAAGGATTTATTTTAAAATCTAGTGAGATGTAATGTCACTTGTCATGATTTCTCCCAAACAAAAGAAATCCCACAGAAGGGGTATAAAAATTATAGAAGTTTAACAGATGGCATAGTTAGTCACTAAAATTATAAATATGAAGTGTCTAACATGGACATACATAAAACAAAAAGGGCAGACCTCCACATGGCATGTGTACTTTTGAGTGTGATTTAAAATTTTATGCAGGTATGGATAGGAATGAAGTATTTGGTGAATATCGGCTATGAGTAATTTTCTTTTATATTGATTTCTATTACTGTTGCCATAACATTTGTGCAAAAACAAAACCAACTAAGTTAATATGCATCCATGCTATACCTAGTTTTGGAAGATTCAGTATAATCAGTATTGAATCTAGTGTTTGAAGAGGATGGGGAAAATAAACAGCTGAAATTGAATATTAACATTTATTCTTTTCTGTTTTTAGCTAGGCTTTGTATTACCATGGTAGTCCTATGGAATTTCCATATATATGTGTCCAAATGTAGTGCAAGGAAATTGATCTGGTGTGTATTCATCTATGTATTTATCTGAGTTGTTGAAGTTGCATATTCAGTGAATTATGTGGATTAACACCAGCACAATCTTCTCTATAAGGTTAGTCAAAATAGACTTGTATCATAGGTGTAATACACTCAAAGAATCTTACTGTGTTGTAAAACCGTGTAATAATTCAGGGAATGCAAAGTGAATGCAATTAGTTAAGCTTGGATTGAATCAGCAGTAAAATCTGAGAGGTCTAGATCCGATTTCACACTTACTACTGATGAAAAAGCCCCTTTAAGTAAAACATTTTCCTGAGAATCAGAATAATAAGAACGAGAGTATCTTAAAATTACTAGGTTAAGGCAAAGTGAAATTAAAATGTTTTGGCATTTCTAAAACTTCACTTTAGAATTAGTGAATTGTTTTATTTTTATTGTGACAGTGATAACAAGTGTAACAGGAAACCCAAAATTGTTAAACTGAATGGACTTGTAGATGGTTTTATAGCTGGGTCTTACTGTATTTAATATCTTATTTCTAGCAAAGTAGTCTTAAAATTGAGAGCCGTTTAAACTTTAAACTGTCAGAATCTTTCTTAGAATCTGTCTGAAATGAGAGGACTTGTTATCATTCATCCACACATAATATGTCGTTTTCCTAGCCTTTTACTGCACCTTATTCGAAAACCGAATTTTGTATTATAATACCTTAGAGTAGCATACCAAGATATTTTTACTGCCTGAGCCAGCGATAAACTATTCATATTATCCTTGAACCTAGTATTCATTTAGTCATTCATTTAAGAAATGTGAATAGCCTCTAGATTATCAGGCACTGCGTCAGGTGCTGTACTACAGTAATAAACTAAGAAACTGATACACTAAGACAGTCAAGGTTATTGCTGTCCTAGAAGTAACATCCTAGTGGAAGGAGACCGCAAACAAACAAGATAACTGGATTGTGATAAACGTTACGAAGGAAGAACACAGGGTAATAGGCTTGAGAAGAACGCGAGTGGGTGCATAGTGGATTGCTGCTCAAGGAAGAGTTAAGATGTCACTTCAACTGTGTCTCCTTTCTTGATGCTCTAGAAGCAGCCTCAGCCCAATTATACACATAATTGGAGTGGTCAGTTAGGGGTAGGGGAAATTAAGATGGACTGAGCGGAAGAAGGTGCTCAAAACTTATTAGTCAGTTTGACCAAGAAACTTGTAAAACTCCAACATGATTGGCTCTTCCGAGTCAGTCTTTCCGAATAGCCCTAACTGGCTCTGTTCACTTATAGCTGTATTTTAAATGTAGGATCCATACTCAGATTTTAACACCAGTGTTTAAGAATAGCATGTAACAAACATTTTCTGACTTGTTAGGGCAAGTATGCCTGGCTCTATAATTTTTCCATTTCCATCATTTTCCAAGATGTGCTCTTATTTTGATAAGCTCTGTTTACTTATTTGTACATTTATTTATTTATTCATTCAACAAATATTTATTGTCTTTTAAGTCCTGGGAATACTGCAGTGAACAATTAATATCAGTCTGCTTTCTGGTAGTTTTAGCCTGTGATTATGCCACTTAACCCTCTTCTCTCTTTTTATACTAATATATTGTTAATATCACTCACTGCTTAACCTAACCCCAATTTTGGAAGAAACTTTTATGTGATACAAATAGATCTATTTTATGTTCCGCTGTTCTCAACACTTAAACATTATTATTGTCAGTGATTTTTTATTCTTTGCGATGTGGGTAATTTAACTTTTATTAAGGTAATTTTAGCCTGTTAGGTTCTTGACTCTTTTGACCATTAGAGTGCTTTTCTTTGTTTAGGAGCATATAACTACCAGTCCCTGACTGATTGTGCAGTCATGACATAGCTGGAGTGAAGATCTAACTTTAAACACTGTGAGATAAATCATTTCCACATTCTTGCTTAAGTGGCCATTTTAGTGTAGAGAAGCACATTTTCTGTGAAAGCCAGTGTGAGTGTCTCCTTGACCCAAGGTCTCAACAATTTTTAAGCAACACAGGTATGATGCTTTAGAAAAAGCTTAATAGATTTTTTTAAATTAGAAAACTTGTGAAAATAAAAATTTTCCCTGTGAATTATAGACAGAAGCATTCATTTGAAACAGTGTAATTCATATGTATCAATAATGAAAATGGGCCCTGTTTTCCTTCCTTGCTATGTACTGACATACAGGAAGGACTATATGAGTTTACTAAGCATTGCTTAGCTATAGCTCCATTGCCCTAACCAGATTTCTGAGATTCTATCAACATTGTGGTCTGGAGACAGTGAAACAAAATCTGTAGTGGAAGTTAGTAATTCTTAAGTGCTTTTTATTAAAAAAAAAAAAAAAAAATGTGTTCTTTCATGCATATGAATGTCATACTTGTGTGAAGGCAGAGTTTCTATTAAAGGTTAAGGCTCATCACCTACTTTATTGATGGGGATGGTTGACTCTTTGGTAGCACATAGGAGCAAGAGGGACATCCTCCTCTTCCTTACCTTTCTGGGAGATCTGTGTGTCCAGCAGACAGTTGCTTCCTAGATGCATGAGATGTGAGGAAAAAAAAAAGTCAAGAAACAACAAAACAAAGGCCTCAATTTGGTCCATGACCCAAAGTTCATCTAGAAAGAATTTACATGTCTTCCAGAAAAACAGGGAAAGTTTCAGGTGAGCGCAGCAGTATTAAAAACCCAAGTTTTCCTAGGAAATAATAGATTCTGGGGCCCCTGATCCCCAAGGCCAATTTCTTACTTTTTTATTAGTATATTTCTGATACATAATCAATACATTAATCACGGACCAGAGCCAGTTTCTTAAGGGGAGGATCTGGGCCAGGAACGTTGTAGAGGCAGAGTTCTGTGCCTTCTGGATCTGACTGCCGCATGGAGGTCAGAGGCTTAAAGCCAAACTGCTTGCAAACACTGGATAAGCACACTGCCCAATTTTTCAGGGACAAAAACTTCAAATGAACTCTTGATAGTTTATTTATATGCTGATTTATTGTATATAAAGAGAAAGGTCAAATATATATAGTTTCCTTTTTAAATTATTAAAATATTGACATAAAAAATAAAAGGAAAAAGAAATATACTATTTTTCCTACATGCAAATATGTTTGAGCATGATTACAGTCATAATACACATATTGTTTAACTTTTTCTATATTGTGACAGTATTCATAATTTGTTGTAATGACTAATATTTCATTAAGAAGATGTGCTACAATTAATATTTTACCTATTTGATTCTAATTCTGTAGCTAGCTTTTTTTTTTTTTCCTATTTGGGATTAGGATTATACCCAGCACCTTTGCCCTGAGCTACACCCTGACTGTTCTCATTTTATTTTTTAAAATTTTAGTCGGGGTCTTGATAAGTCTCTGAGTTGCCCAGGTTGTGCTCAGAATTTCAGTTCTCTTGTCTCAGCTTCCCACAATGCTGGGATTAGAGACATGTGTCTCCACACCCCACTTTTAGCATCTTTTCCTTTGTATCACTCCTTAGGATTAGTTTTCAGCAATAAGATTACTGTGTCAACAGGAACAGACATTTTTATGACTCACAATGCACAATGTAAATTGTTTTACAAAAGGTTTGGCCTTTTTCTTTGCCCAATTTAAAGGTGAATCATCAGCCATGAGCCAGTGCTTACATTTTTGGCAGTTAATTATTATTTCCATATTAGGCAGAGAACCTCTGTGCACATCTGATTTTCTTCTAATTGCTTTCATTATATAGAGTTGACTTGTTGAGAAAAATGTTCTGACCCTGAGACATTCCAGACAACAGAGCCATCACTTTTGCACTTTGGACTATTTCCAATTCTGTAATCAGTTCCCAGAGCTGTTCATATTTCTTTTGGCAAAGATATCTATCGCTGCAGTCAAGTGCAGCTGATGGTTAAAGTCACAGGGTGAGTTGATCAAGGTGCCTGTTTTAGCATTAGGTTAGTAGTCTGTGGCCAGGTGTCCTGGTATTTTGAGAGGAGTAATTTTGAATAGTAATTTGCAAACATGTAGCTGAACAGCCTTAAAACAGTCAGATACAGATCTTCCATAGAAATCCTCTTTTTTTCTCTCCCTCCCTCCTCCTCTCTCTCTTTCTCCCTCTTTTCCTTTCTTCACGCCCCCCCCTCCCCCATGCACACACACACTGCCAGAGCAATTGAAGAATGATCATTGAATTTTAGTGACAATGCACTGACTGCAGTGAAGTCAGGAGGTCTTGGTCCTGACTCTGTCACAGATCTGTGCTTTGCAACAAATTGCTTGACTGGGTCTCCACCTCTGACAGTCAAAGATATAAACAGGAACTCCAGCATTCCTGCAATTAAGTTTTCTTCCAGTGATTTACTACATTTTTGTACCCAAAGATAGTTTCCCTATTCATTGGTGCTTCTGTCAGGCACTAATGGAAAAGAACGGGATGTAAAAACACAAACTGAGGGCTGCGGATATAACTCAGTGGCACAGCACCTGTCTGGCAAGCACAAGGTCATGAGTTTGATCCCTGATACCAAAAACAAAACAAAACAAAAACAAAAACCAACGGATACTTATGGTGTGGCATTTTTACCAGAAGACTCTAGTGACAAAAATTATTGTGACTAATTATGACTTGAATTTACTTGAGTCATCCATGCTCCAGCTTTTTTTTTGAGACATGGTCTCACTCCGTAGTTCAAAGCTGTCGTGGAACCAGCTGTGTAGCCCAGGCTGAACTCAAACTTGCAAGTCCTCCTGCCTCTGCCTTTCCAGTGCTGGGATTACAGACCACTATGCTCTGCCCCTGCTCCTCATTAATATGTTAAGTCCAGCTTGTTAAGAGGAAGTTGATCCATCATGTGAGAATGGTCTTAAATTTACTACCATTGCTTTATTTGCTGACTATAAAAATTCTAGCATAAATAATAGCACTCTCAGCAGCATCATTTTCAAACATGAAAGCCAACAATATTTTATTTAGCAAAGCATTTTGAAAATCTAATGGCAATTTGGTAAAAAGGAACAAGATGAAAATGCAATGTTGAATGTAGTAGCACAGGCCTGAGAACAGCAACTCAGGAGACTGAGACAGAGGGACTGAAAGTTGGCAGCTTAGTGAGACCCTGTTCAAAATAAAATTTAGAAAGGCCTGGGATGAAGATCAGTGATTGAGTACTTGCAAAGTTCTGGGTCTTGATTCATAGTACTGAAGAAGAAAAAGTGAGGGCACAATTTACTTTTGTTAAATAATTTTTCATTTAAACTGATACAAAAGTAGTTTTCTCATTTTCTCCTATGAAGTCATAGAGTCAGTAGAGATAATAATGAAATTATGTGGTCATTTTAATGCACATTTTTGGAGCTACCATAGGAAGAATATTTTATTAACTATGAAAACATGACATAAGAAGCAAAGTAAAGGTCATTCTCGCTTATTTATCCTCTTTGTTTCCATAGTATAAAATGGTTTGTGATCATGAATAAAACTGAATATAGTGGTATATCCATGTAATCCCAGCAACTCAGGAGGCTAAAACAGGATTGCATGTTCACAGTCAGCCTGGGCAGTTTAGTGAGGCTCTGTCTCAAAATAAAAAGAACAGAGTATATAGTCTGTGGCAGAGTGTAGGCTGAATTTGATTTTCCAGTCTGGCAGAACAAAAACAAAAATAAAACAATAAACCAAACCAAACACAACTAATAGAACTCAAGCACCCAGAGGCCCTCATGCACTTGAAATATTAAGAGTGAACCCGGTAGTTAGCCTCTGCTCTGGGAATAGTTACTGGAGAGCACTGGATCACACTAAAGGGTAAAGACTTGTCAGTAGTCTTGGGTACTATGGGGCCATCCTTATCCATTCATCAACTGCAGCTTAGTTTGTTTTTGTTTTGTTGTATCTGTTCTAGGCTAAGCACTGTTTGAGGTATTAGGGTACTGCTGTGAACAAAACAGGGACCCTGCCCTTGCTGAGGAAGACAGATGATCAGCAAACAAATGTGTAACACATCAAATGGAGATAAGTACTATAAAGAAAAGGCAGAGTATGGAGATAGGGTGGGAAGGGTACTGTTTTTGATAAGGCTTTCACTTCAGGTAAGGTTAGGTCAGCTTTTCTCACCAGAAGACACTGGAACAGAACCCTGAAGGAAGAGAACTCCAAATGTGTCATGGGAATTTACTTTTTATTAAGTCAAAGTGCTCTGCCATTGAACCATATTCTCAGCCCTGGACTTTATTTAGTAATATGGGAAGCCATAGAGCAGAGTGACATCATCTGATTTTAGAGAAGCTTTAGTAGTGAGATGGAGGCTTATATAAAAGGGAGTTTTCTTAGTTACACTCTTCATTGTTGGTGCAAAATACCTAACACCCACATGTTAAAGGAAGAGAGATTTATTTTAACTCACAGTATGTAGAGCTTTCTGTCCATAGCCTGCTGTCTCCAAGCTAGATGGCATGGCAGCGGGGGTGGTCCATAGCAGGGCAGGCTGAAGAGCAGGGAGCAGCAACTTTCCCTTGCTCTTTTTATTCATTCAGGTTACAAGCCTATTGGTTGATATTACTCACATCTAGGGTGGGTCTCTGTCTTCAGTTAATCCATTCAGCCACACCCAGAACTAGGCTAATCCAGTCAGTGGACTGATCCAGTTGTCATGTACCCATATTCCATATTCATACCTTAGATCCAACACCTCTAAAAAGCCCCACCTATGAGTACACAGGCTTTGAGGGGACCGTCTAGATACTAACATTAACAGGGGGATAGTATAGATGGGGACTAGATCATTCAAAGCCATGCCTTCCAATATGGTAGCCTATAATTACAAGTGGCTTCTTATATGTAAATCAGTTAAAAATTGAAAACTGAAAAACTCATATCCTCAATGTCACTAGCCGCAGTTCCAGTGTTAGTAGCCATGTGTGAGTTTTGTATTGGACAGTGAGATGTAGATCAGTTTTTGTCATCACAGGAAGTTCTTTTGAACAGTGCTGGTCTTACTAGGAGGGAGTGAACAGAAAGCCACTGTAGAGTTTAAAGCAGAGGAGGTCATGCGCCCAATTATCTTAGGTTACTGTGTTGAGAATAGAGGGTAAGGGTATGGCAAAAGTGGAGGGAAAAGGCTATTCTAGAGACAGCTGTGTCTTGGATGAGGTGGTAGCAGGAGTAATGAGAATCAGTTGTTAGATTCTGGTTATATTTTGAAGGTAGAACCTTCAAAGATGATAGAATTTTTGCTGGAATTAATGTGTGGTGTGAGAAAAAACGAATGAAAGAGTTTTGAGTGCTGATGAGGGGAGAGGATGCAAAGCCCCCAGAAGGGGTTGATCTCCCAGAGGACGAGTTCTGCCTGCAGTGAGCCAGGAGAGAAGGCAGTGCTAGGAGTGGAAGAAGGGGTCTGAAGAGCACTCACCCAAGTAGTCAGTGTTGGAAATTTAGGGGTGGCGAAGAAAGTTTCAAATGGTCATTAGAGATAGTGATTGGAAAACTGATTGGAGAGTTAGAAAGAGAAACACAGTACAGGGCCTGTATGAAGTAGGTGTCCCTGACAGACCCTGTCTATCCTGATCACCTCTAGCAGAGTCTAACTTCCTGTGTGCAAGCAATGGGAGAGGGGATGACTAGATTCCTCCAGGGCTGGCATTTTCCTAGATGAATTTGTAGTAAATACAGGGTGGAAGAGAGATTAGGAAGAACAATATTACAATAACAGACTGGAATGTAAATGGAGTAAGTGGGAAGCTGTGTGTGATGGCTCATGCCTGTAATCCCAACACTTGGGAAGCTGAGGCATTAGCATCCCTGAAAGTTTGAGGCCAGCCTGGGCTACATAATGAAGTCCAGATCAGCCTGAACTACATAGTAAGACCTGTTGTTAAAAGCAAAAACCAAGAATATATATTAAATGAGAAAGTGAAAACAAAGGGCTGGTGCGTTGGGAGAAGGCAGAGGGGTTGGTACACTGGAGGCTGAATATTCCCAACAACAATTGGAATTGTTTCTCATGCCGGCTTCTAGGAGGGTTCTCATCAAAGAGCTGAATACTTGAATCAATAATTTTGCAGGCAAGGCTACAGTTGGTGATGTGCTGATGGCAACTTTCATTCTCTGAAATCTCTCTGGATACATCATTATAGGCTGGCTTGACATGTCTCAGAATCCCATATTATATATTGTCACCATGGACCTTGTCTAAGCATGCTCAGTGAATGAAAGCTCGAGAGTGCAGGATTGGTTGCCTGGGGGCTACCCTGTGATTCTGGGTCTGTCACAACCCAACTGTGTTTCCATGGACCCTGAAGAAATAAACCTTATGATCTTGTGCATCTCTAATTTGGATCGGTGGCCTTGCTGTAATAAGGTCTTTTCCTTAAAAAACTGACCTTCAACTTTGACTTGGGAGATTTAACCATGCAGATTTGCAACTCTGGAATTTTATCTGCTGTTGCTTGTTAGAATATCAAACATGAGAAGGCAATCCCATGTGTCACATTCTGGGGTCCTGACCATGTAGTCATCTGAGTGAGTCAGGAATGATGCCCCTCCACGCTGTGTAGCTATGCTTCCTTCAGCTCCTGGGACAGTGGACCTTTACCCAACCTCTCTGAGTCTCTACCTGAAACACATTTTTCTCTCTACTTTGTTAGGAGAACTTCTTCAGCAGAAATGACAGAGGCTCTCAGAATCAAATGCAATAGTGTGACCTGTGAGTTCCTATGAATATTTGAACATTTTAATAATATTTATTTAGGAGAAATTCCAAATTGCTCCCCCCCCATCACTCTTTCCTCCCAAGGGCACAGAGAATGAAGAGCAATCCAAGGTAAATCTTTAACAAGATGTCTAGCTTGAGCTTTGCAGGTTTTGCTGATGAAGTAAGTGCTAGTTTTTAACTAAAATAGCCACAGTTTTTGTGAAGGTTCTCCCCTTCGAGTCTTGGAGGGCCACTAGAGTGATCTAACTGCTTTACCTTCTATTAGAACTGGTTGAGCTTCTTGAGGGACAGAAAACAAAAGAACAATGTTGAAATACAAATAGACAGCTCTGAGTTCTAATCCCTGGCAGGAAAATACTACCAAAACTGACATCAGTATCTTTACCAATGTCAGTAGAAAGTCTCTATAACTATCTCACAAGACATTTCTTCTGTGTGTTGGAGTCCTAAGGTAGGTAAGAAAAACAAAAAACTAAAAATAAACAAAGGAGTTCATACTTGGAGTTTGCTCAGTACCAGCTGAATAGCTAATTGTTTCTTGAGGTTGCACGTCTCTGCTTTCTGCTTGAATAGATAATCCTTACAAAACGTGTATTCATTCTACAAGTGAAAATCTCACGAATACTCAATACTGACTTTGACAAGAGTAATGGACTGTGATTGAGTGATGGATTTGTGTGTGTTTGTGGTTGATTTGCATTTTGGTGCTTTGTATAGTTTATAAATATTTGAGCAATAGGAAAAGAATATATATGATGTTTTAATTAATGAATACATGACGGCTAAAACTTGTAGATAAATTTATATGGTATAACATTACTTGGATAGTTTGTTTTTTAGTACAAATTCATTTTTTGTTGTTGCTTCAAGAAAAATCCAGTAGCTTTCTTTGTATTTGATGAGACCACTTTAATTGATATGTGAATGATTATTTTTTAGGTAAATAAAATGAGAGAATATAGTTTAATGAAAGGAGCACTGCATCAGATTTTTAATTGCTAAATTTGGGCTGTTTGGTTTTTGCTATAAAATGATTACATAACATTAAGTAAGTTGTTTATGAAATTAGAAATATGTCATAATGAAAAAAATGCCAAAGTGTTTCAGAGTCCAAGTGAAAGCCTTAATCAGAAACCACAATTGGGTTGGGTTTTTAACTGAAAATACCTAATCTTGTCAGTAAACCTGATTTTTTCAGCATATTATTTTATTTTTTTAAGTTTCCATTTAATTTTAGGTGCCTATAAGCTCTTCAATTTGTTAATGGAAAGAAATGTCATTTACACTGGAGGACTACACAGTAACTTTATTCTGGTAAAATAATCTCTTAAATCCTTATATACACAGTTACTCACTGTTGGCTTTATAAGGTCAGTACAAGCAGACCAGCTCTGGCTGTTAGGAGCTCAGCATGTCCAAGATAGCACTAACCCGAACAAACACACAAACTAGCACATAGTTTAAACAGTACCGTTTGATTTGAATTTAACCTAGTTTGAACAGAAGACTCTTTAAAAAAAAAAGAAAGATTAACAAAGTCACATTACTTATAGAGGGTGTTAAGTTGCAGCTGAGCAGTTTAGCCTTGCCTTTTTAAAAGCGAATGTTAAGAGATGGGATGGGATCTCTTAAAGTCAGACATTCTTTGTTTTTAATTTGAAAATTTTTACTAGTATATGTTTGCTGTATATAATATATTCATTGTGAATGCAGATATTTTAAAACTATTTAAAGGCTACAACTTGTAGGTCAACCTTTATGTCTGACTTCTCTGACTGCTTTTGAAGGAAAAAGCTTTACAAATTGATATTTAGTCCCCAAGGTCTCAAAGAAGTATAGTCCTGTAAGACATAAATCCTGCTGAGGTTAGCAAGAGCCCAGGGGCTCCAGGATTCTGAGCTTCAATATTGACTCTGTGAGAATAACCCTGACCAGTCAGTCACCCAGGCTCCCATGTCCCTCTCTCTTTAGAGAAGAGCAGTAACCATTGACTTTTTAGGGATTTCAAGATACATTATAAAAGAATAAGAAGGTATTATCTGAACATGTAAATATCATGAATACTCAAGGAGATATATTTTACTAAAGATCAACTGCATTCTTATTTTTTAAATTTGATTTTAAAGAGAATAAAACCAAGCAAAATAAAACAAGCCAATCAAAACAAGACTGTTATAGGTGACATAGGATTTCAAAACAAGATAATAGGAAATCAACAATGGTTACCATAATGCCTCTTGTCTTCAAAATAGCTGCCTATACCTTCAGAGAGAGTAAAATCAAACAAAACAGAATAGAATAGAACCAATAAAAACAAAATAATGCAATACAGGACTTCAAAACAAGATAATAGTAAATCCAAAATGGCTACCATAATATATCTTATTATCTTTGAAACAGGTGCCATGCCATCAGATGTAATAAAATCAAACAAGATAAAACAATAAAACCCAACCCAATAAAACGATGTGGATGATACAGGACTTCAAAACACGATAATAGGGAATTAACAATGGCCACCACCTCCAGAAGGAGATCCCCTTTAGATGCTACACTGCACACTGCTATCCTCCAAATAGATGATTAGACTACCAGCATCAGGCCTGCAAAGTCAGTGAAACATTGAACGCTGTAATCATTAAGCATTAAACTGTATTTCGCCTCATTAGCTATCATCACAGCCTGTGTCCCTCGGAACCAATTGGTCACCCTCAGTGAGGGAGAGTGAAGTGGGGGGTTAGCTTTTCTTGTCTCCCTGCCCACGTGCCAAAACAGAGTGGTATCTGGCTCTACCCCAGTCAGCCTGCACATGGTGTCAACTCACAGGAGGTCTTAGCTTCTTGTTGACTTCTTGTTCTTCTCCCCCACAGTCCACCAATGGTGCTGACTCACAGGAGGTCTTAGCTTCTTGTTCTGCATTCTTTTGATAATTGGAAATTGATCATCTTTATGCAGGAATTAGGAGGTTCAATTTTGTAATATTTTTATGTTTGAAATTTTAATTTGAACAGTGTTAATTTAAGTCACTGAGCTGTTAGTCTATCTTACTGAAAGAAAACTCTTACCCAGTTGCCTTCTTTGGGTAGTTAATTGATTATTAGCAATCAATGCCCAAGTTTTCTAGAAATGTGTATTAAACATGGTAACTTGAAGCTGAATATTGTGGCACAGGCCTATAATCCCAGTACCCTGGAAGATTGAGATAAATGGATCATGGATTCAAATTTAGGCTTGGGTAACTTGATGATTCAGTGAGACCCTGTCTCAAAATAAAAAATAAAAAATGTATGTAGCTCAGTACAGGTGCCTTGGGCACAAATCCACAGGACTGCCAAAACTGAAAAAACAAATAAAAAATACTTTTTTAACCTGACTTTTCAAAAGGGAGATTAATACTTGTTGACTGCAGAATGCTGTGCTTAGATACCAAAGATACAAAGTAAACTATGGAGGGATCTTAAAATAGAAGTCTTTGTTTTTATTTTATTTTTAAAATTTATTTATGTTGGGGGGAGGTACCAGGAATCAAACTTAGGACCTTGTGCTTGCCAAGCAGGCGCTGTGCCACTGAACTATATCCTTGGCTCATTCTTTTAATGATGTAGCCACTTTCTTATATATTTTTGTGTTAGTCCTTATAATTTTTAACTCGTTATTCTTCCTGCCCCTTTTATACCCTCTACTAATTAAGCCTGTCCTGGAATTCTGTTAGCTTTTCCATTGATGTCTAGTATTCCATTGATGTCTAGTATTTTCCATTGATGTCTGCTTCTCAGTAACACTGTATTATACACTTTATCATCCAAACTTAGTAACATCGTTTTTGTCATATCTGCTTCAGTTTATTTAACAAAATAAGACATGAGATAGTTAAGTTCCCTTTAAATATTAATTCCAGCTCCATTCTCTCCTTCTATCCTTAACTCCCAAATCCCATATTAGTTTAATGTGTGCTTTTTAATATTTTATATGTATTTACACATGCTTGTAATCAATATATTGTATATTGAATGGGTTTAAATATGCATTAATGGTTTCATGTCTATCTATTGCCCTATGATTTACTTACTTTGCATCTTTACATATTTTTAAAGAATCTATCATGTTTATATGTATGTACATACACTTATGCACATTATTTTAATTGTTATTTTATGACAAATTATATTACATTTTATTAATCAACCCATTAGGGGATATGTGATTGTTTAAAATATTTCTCTAATGTAAGCAATGCTTGTATTATTTTTTGCGTGTTAGATATAAGCAATAGCTTCTACTAGGTAACTAATAATCACTGCATTTTGAATGTGCACAGTTTAACTTTTTTTCCGATATTATCAAACTGACTTTCAAAGATTTGAAAACTATTTCCCCAAATACTCTCCAATGTTTGTTGCCAATTCCAGGAGTAACAAATGATTTTCTCTTGGACTTTCCCCTTCCTTTCAACCCAGCCTGTCTGCAGTCTCGGGGAGAATCCTTACTAGATCTCGCTCTGTCGGGGCACTGTCCTAGTCAGACACTATCTGGGCCTTGCCACTGTTTGTCTCTACAGTCCAAGTGGCACCTGGTCCTCTGCAGTCTTACTGTCTCTCTCCATTTGTCCATGCCCAACTGGACCGCAGTGCAAGGCTCACCATTTTCTCAGTCTTGGCTTTTACTTTTCTCCCCCTGCAACTTGATCACACTCTTCTGCCTTCCTTTATTCAATACATATTTATTGAACTCTTTACTTCCTGCCAGATGCTGGGAACATAAGGGTAAACAAGAAAGACATATCTAAGCACTCACGGAGCTTATAATTGTTTGGCGGAGTGTGGAGATGAGTAGAAAAGGAACAGGTAAAAAACTGAACAAGATTATTTTCAAGTACTGTCGTTTCAAGTACCATGAAAAACAGTAAATAGCATGTCAGTGTGAGATTGTAAGGGGGTGATGTTGTTGGGCAGTGAGTCCAGGTGGGAGGGAGAGGCACAGGTGCTCAGGGCAGGCTTCTCGGAGGTTATGTTTCTCCTGAGACCAGTGCTACGAAGCTCATTCACACCAGAAGTGTTTCCCAGGGGGACAAGTGCAGATGCCCTCATATGGGCATGGTCTCACTGTTCTGAAGAACAGAGCTGCCCTTGTGGCTGGGTGGTCAGGGACTGGGGAGAGGTGACCGTCTTAGGAACCAGAGGCAGGTACAGACGTGCTTCTCTGGTCCTGCCACACTGTAAGCAAGCCTTTCTTCAGAACCATCTTTGACCCTGCAGCCTGAGAACTCTTTCTGGACCGTGATAGCACAGTGGGATCTACAGCATGTAACACAGCACGGTGGGATCTTGGTATCCGTTCTTTCCAAAGGAGCCGTTTTCCTTTTGAGTTGCTCTTTTGTTTCTGCCTTCTGAGACAGTACACCATTGTCTGGAATGAGGGAAGCAGGGAGAGGAAAGGTGGAGTGGAGAAGATGCCTGTCCTTTCTAGTGGAGTCACCTTGGAATTAAACATATTTCTGAAATAAAATGTTCTTATAGTAAATCTGAGTTAATTTCCACAGTGACAAGATAAGTTTAACTTTCCTTAGTGATTACTAAGACCAGCTCATGTTTTAAAAGTCACTTTTTACACTTCCCAGATTTCCTGTTTTTCTCAGAATAGCAGTTTACACACTGTCACTGTCTACTTTCAGTGCTCTACCTACTCAGAGCTTTAGCTTTTCATGTAGGAGTCATGGTGTGTCATCTGTGCTGGGGACCCTTCCCCAGCTCCACAGCGCTGAAGATAACACCGCGGGCTTCAGATTGTGCTATGTGTGGATTGTCTAGCTTTATCTTCAGGATAATCTTTTTTTTTTTTTTTTTTTTTTTTTGTCTTTTTCCTTTTTATCAGTACCGGGGATCGAACTCACGACTACCTGCTTGCAAAGCAGGTGCTTATGCCGCTGAGCTAAATCCCCAGCCTCTCTTCAGGATAATCTTTTGAGTTGTGTATATGACCTGTCTTACAGATGAAAAAAAACTGCGATTCAAAGTGATCATTACCTGTCCCTGGGTTACAGAACTAATAATAGTGACATTGGCATTTGTATTTGGGGCTTCTGCACAATTCTCTTTGAAGCTGCCATGCTTGAAATAATATACAGCAACTTAGTAATATTTCCAGATATGGCTTGTGTGCTCCTAACCTGCTGTGTGCTGTGGATCACATCTTCCATGGTGAACTCTAGCAGAGATATGAGGAGTAGACTGCATAGTGGGTAAGACCAGGGACTCTTTCTGAAGTGGGACCACATGAATCGGGGACTTCTTTTTTCCTGGTGGGTGGTGGTGGTCAAGGGCTTCTCTGCCAGCAGTGTAGCAAGTTACTTAGCACTTCTGTGGGTTGGTTTCCATATTTGTAAGGTGGAGTTCATAATAGGGAGGTAATAACACACATAAAAGACTTAGTATGGAGTCTTGCACTTAGTAACCCCTCAGTGTTCTCCTAATCTCAAGTGTCAGCTCAAGTGGCACCTGCTGGGGAGGGCTTAGGTGACCGCTGAAGCTAGTGTGAACCTGTCCTAGGCACTCAACACAATTGTCCCCTGCCTGCAGCTGCTGACTTCCCTCCAAAAGTTTTCCATTCTGAGTACCAGGCTTATTAAATGACTCTCCTCCGTGATGATGGGAATTCTCTATGGACTGGCCTTTTTGTTTCCATCTTAGAGGCAGTACCTGGCAGGTAGTAGTTGGCTCTCAATGCACATTTATTTAATGGCCCTGTATTTCTGAAAACCCTGAACTACAGTATTTATTTTGAATGAAATAGTTACTCCTCTGGCTTCCCTTCAGTATACCCTATAGATAGCATTCAGATATGATTCCAAATGACTCACAAATCTGTATTTCCAACTCTGACCATTCTCTCTTATCTCTCTGCTTTTCTAACCACTTATCACTGAAACAAATTCTGGTGAGCATCCCACGTACAACATGTTCAAAACCAAACTTTTCTTCCAAGCCAGATATTCTTTCAATGTTCTCCAGGCTGATCCACCATGTGTGCACTCACCCACGCCCTTAGGAACCTGGGAGACACAACCCAACTCTTCCACCCGCCAATCCACAGTACAGCCAGTCAACTGCCAAAGTGTCATGTTGTCACTGTCATCACACTGTTATCACCAGCAGTTGAAGGAGAACTTTGTGCAGATGAGCATGACTTCATTGTTTGCACAATGACCCAGGAGACAGATTTCCTCCCAATTAAAACAAAGCAAAGTAAGGTTTTAAAGAAGTTAAAGATTTGCCTAAGAGCCACAGCTAGAGGTCTGTGAGAGCCTCATTCAGCCTACCTGATTCCACAGCCAATGCCCTATTTCTTAGAAGGTTCTCCACTGAGATCCTCTTGTAGCCACTGGAGTTAGAGGCTTTGGATTTGAGCTGTTTCAAAAGCTTTTCCTTTGCTTGTGAACCTTGTGCTTTTCTGCAGCTTCCATGCCACCCTGGCACAGCATTACTTTTCTAAAATATGAATCCATTCCTGTTGCTCCTCTGCATAAAAACCACTCAGGTTCTTTTTGATGCTGCTGCTTTTTTTTTTTTTTTTTCTTTTTCTTTTGGTCTACTGGGATAGAACCCAGACCCTCACACATGCTAGATGAGCACTCTACCACTGAGCTACACCCCCAGCTCCATTTTGCATCTTTTGCAATCTAAGTGCCTCTCATAGTGCACAGTCCTTCATGGTATTCTACCTCTTCCTCCCTCTGGGCTCCCACCTCAGCTGCACCTGAGCCTCCCAGTCCCCTCTAGACACAGCAGGCTCAGCACATGCTGCCCTGAACCCCCACCACCGCTTCTCCTCTTTGCTTAGTGCGATCTTTTTCATCCTCTAACATTCAGTTTATAAGCCACATCCTCTGCGGAGGCTTTCAAAGAGGGCCCCAGAGCACCACTCCCACCTGTGTTTCTCATAGCAGTCTACACCCATAATTTGGGTGTACACATTTCTGACTTTGAAGGAGATATGTGACAGTTTGGAAGCTGAGAATGTCTCCTAGACATGATTAGACAGTGAACTGAGCAAAGCCCAGGAGAATGGAAATGAATCATCTTTGACCCCCTGATACCTGTGAGGGGCTGGACAGGTCTTTGAAGGCAGCAGGCAGCAGAGTGTGCATGTGATAGCAGGGATGTGCTACTTCATCTGCCTTGCACAGTTGTTTGTTGAACAAAGGAAAGTTAGACCAGGCCTTAGAGTCTTTAAGATTTGAAAGGATCTAAAGCTCACATGCAGTGTAAATGTCTTTAACCAACAAAACCAGCCTATGCTAAGGACAGCTAGCATCTGTCTGTTCAAGCTCCAGGCCTCAGTTTCAGTCTCACTTCACCACTGGAACACTTTCACTTCTCACAGGCTCCACTTCCTCATCTCTAAAATGGGGATAAGAATTGACTGCAGGGATTGCTGTGAAGATGCCATGAGTGAACTGAAGGAAATGAGCTAACCTTAGCCTCACAAAGGCGTCATTGTCACAGACACAAAGATATGTGTGGCTCATCATGATCAACAGGAACTAGAAGGCAAAGTCATGCTCTAAAACAACATGCTCTAAAATAACCCTCTGAAGTGAGGGTTTCATGTGGGGATTATAAAAGTTAAGTCAATGAAGAACATTACTGATAGTTGATCACTTTAACCTATTAAGATGTATCCTCCCTAACTTTAAAGTTATCTGTCTTTACCTGTACCGTTTGCAGGACTGGGAGAGGTAGAATTCTCTGTTTGGCATCACCTCTGAATTTTATCTTACCTTGTGCAGAATCACTAGAGTGAGTGAGTGCAGGTTGCTGGGCCCCTCCCCAAACCTGCTGAATCAGGGTGGGCTACCAGAAGGGAACTAGAAATCCATGTTGATTTCTGAGTTTCCTTTTGTGATTAATGAAAGGGTAATATTCTCTCTGTCTCTGTCTCTCTGTCTCTCTGTGTCTCTGTCTCTCTGTCTCTCTCTCTCTCTCTCTCTCTCTCTCTCTCTCTCTCTCTCTGTACTGGGAATAGAACTCGGGACCTTGCGCTTGCCAGGCAGGCACTGTGCCATGAGCTATATCCCTGGCCCTAATGAAAGATTTGGGAACCATTAGAATGGTGCCCAACACTGAGAGATTTTTCAACATTTTACTCTTTTAATTAAAAAGCAAGTTTATTTGACTCTTCATAAACAGTATTAGCTTTCTCAGCACCTGTTTCACTTTCACTGTGGTCTAGGGGTGAGGAACAAGGGACCCAGTAGAACAATAGGAGAAAAACAGGGTGAACTTTCCTAGCTTTTTCACCTTTTTAGCATCTGTGAGGAATTTCCCCCGTCCTACTGTGGCAATTTAAATGCTAATGTTGTTTAGTACAATAACCTTTTAGCAATCAAAAGTTTTTTTTTTTATGACAAACTTGTTTCTCTCTCTTGCATTTTATGCTTGTCCTTTTTCTTTTTTATTAGAGAACCATGTGTTTAAATTGTTTGACATTTCAAACCTTAGAAAAAGTCCTATCCTAGCATCTTTTCAGTTAGTACAGTAATAGTAAAAGGGAGGAACACATCCACTCTAAACCTGATTTCTTCAATTTGAATGTGCTGAGTCACCTTGCCTTTGCAGGGTCAGATATTTTGCACCTCGGCAAAGTACTTCAGAAGATCACACTGCAAGCAGATAGCTGGTATGCTGTCATTTGAATATGAGTAGGAGGATTGGAAAAGGGGTGGTGCATAAATAACAGGAATGTATATACATTACAGCTTGTTTTCGGAGATTCCTAATAGCCTATACCTTCTCTTTCTGGTTGGTGTTTGTTTGTGAACTTTATCTCTTCCAGTTCCTACAATGTGAAAATGAGTATCAATGATAAAGTAGTTGTCTTACAATATTTAAAAAAAGAGAAAATTTAGTCTCTGGCATTATTCTGAAGTTTTGCATAGCTAAGATTCTTAAATTAGTTTTGTTTTAGAAACTAACAAAAATTGTAAGCATGAACCACATATTAAGAATTGTTTTCTCACTTGACGTTCACTTTTAGGAAGCCTGTTTTGCTGTATTGATCATGTAGTTGAATAGACAAGGGGGAGACATTACTGCTGTGTTAGTGGGGGGCAGCAGCAGGGAGCTACAGAACCAGAAAGAAAAATCTGTAGCACTCTTTCTGGAAATGCAAATGAGAGATAAATATAAAAGTCAGAACATCCTTGTATTGTTATAATGTCAAAGTGGTTCCCTTCAAAATGCTTATTTGAGACTCAGAAATTCTGGAAGGCTACCGGTATTAACGTCATCCCCAGGTCTTTCCACATGGGAGGAGTTTACTATACGGCCTGTGGGCAAGGTCTTTCTCCAGGATGCTGGTGTCACGAGTGGGGGGCAGCCCTGACTCCTGGTGAATGGAGCCCTGGGGAGAAGCACACCTGCAGGGGCACCTGTGAAATACCTGTGACAGCTACTGCACTTCCAGTGCTTTGCTTGGCGCCAGAGGTTGGCTTACTGCTTGGCTTGCACCCCTTGCTTCACCCCTACAGTCCCTTATAAAAGAAGAACTTTTATTTTCAATGCCTTAAAGAGGCGAATCATTCCTAGAGCACCTCTGGTCTGGCAGAGTGGGAATCTGAGCCAAGGCAGTCCCCTGGTGATTAAGCACTGTGGAGGCTGCCTCAGAGCCCATAAAAGTGACGTCACCAGCGAGTAATGCTCTATACAGGGAGAACAAGAATGTCATCAGTGGTTCTAATTCTTACTGCCCCTCACCGAACAATGAAGAAGGGGCAGAGGTGAGGCGGGATGAGGGAAGGAGTGGAAAGAATAGGTAGATTGCAAATATTTACCCAGGGCCTAGTGGGACTCAGGTGAAGATCCTAACAATATGGCTTTCTGCCCCTAGGTGTTCTGCAGTTAACACCTACAGAGGAAAAGTGAAATGTGTTAAATATAATCTGTTGTGTTTTTAAAATATGGTTTAGATGATGGACCTAATACAGTGACTTGGCAGTTTAATACAAAACCACAATAACAACAAAAACAAAAGCTCTACACTGCCTGTCATCATTGAGCTCCCTAACTAGACCTGGAATTGGGCCAACATTGCCAAGGGTAGCCTGAGGGCCAGGGCAAGCATGTGAGGCTCCCAGCACACAGCAGTGTACTGGGTAAGGCCTGGGCTCACACCGTTTTAATTTCCCTTGCTTACAAGGTTTGTGCACAACTCATTCAAGCCCTTTAAACTTAGGCTGGTTTCTTTTCCTAGGTCCTAACATGGGGCCAGAGGAAAGACTCAGCAGAGTGACCACTTTGGTTCCCCTTCCCTCAGAGGCCTATGTGGGACCTGCTTGGAGACCGAGTATCCTGGGAAACCAGGTGGAGCAGCGGGGTGTTCTGGGTCACCTGCTTGTGTCTGAGTTCCAGCTCACATGTGAGCACTTCTTGAGAAGATGAGATTGGAGCAGAAGTTGCTAAATGAGTTAGCTACGTAGGGATCTTGGTGAGCAGATTTCCAAGCACAGGGAAATAGGTAAGGGCATTGGCTCTGGCAAGATCCAGGAAGAGCAAGAAAGTTAAGTGGCTAAACAGTGAGAGGGGTGGAAGGAGTAGAAGGTGAGGGAAGGATTTCTGGGTGTTCAGCACCTGTGCAAGGGCTTTGCATTTTACTGTAAGAGAAACACGAGGCCATCGGAGGTTTGTGAGCAGAGGAGGTATGGTTGAGATTTTAAAAGATCGCTGATTCCCACGTTGAGAACAGACTGACTGGTGGGGCAGTTGGAAGTGCAAAGACCACTTAACAGCCACTGCAGTAATCCAGGTGAAAGGAGACAGTGGCACAGACCAGGGTTCATAAAAGTGGATTCTGGTTATATTTTGAAGGTAGAGCCAACAGGATTTATCCCTGAGAAGAACAGGAAAGCTGAGGATTGAGTCCTGAACGTTGAAGGTGGGGGCCCGCTAACACTGGAATGGGTGAGTTGTGCAGATGGGACAGGTTTGGGAACAACACTGAGAACTCAATTGGATCTAGGTTGAATTTGGTTGCTTTTTATTTGTTTTTGTGTTTTTTTAAGAATGTTTCTCTTTATATGGTTCAGGCTGCCCTTGAACTCACTAAGTACCTTTGTCTGGCCTCAAACTTACATCCTCTTGCCTCAGCCTCCTCAGTGCTGGGATTATAGGTGTGTGCCACCTTGAGTTTGAGACACTCACTAATCATGAAGCACAGATGGAGAGAGGTGATTGGTGACACACATTGGAAGTGACCAGTGTATAAACCAAAGCCTGGGTCAAGGAGATGATGAAGGAAGCGTTGATAGACAGGATGTTGACAGGGAGGGGAGACATGAGAAGCCTGGAACTCAGAGCACTACAGTAGTGACAGTTCTAGAAGAGGAGCGATTGGCAGCCAGTGGGCCTTTTGGAGTTGGCCATCACCAGTCACCAGGCTGATGGCAGCAGAAGAATTCTATGTCAGGAAGAGGCTCAGTGCAAAGACCCCACGGCATGAAAGCCTGGTTTGGGAAGAGCAGGAGCCTGTGCTGGGAGAGGTTGCAGGCGCCCCACTGTGACCGTAAGGAATTGTATACCCACCTGAAGATTTGGGGAGTTTGTGTCATGATGAGCAAATTAAGGTGGTTAAGATTTTTGGAGGTCTTGCTCCAATTTACTGTGTATCACCCTGAGCTAAACATGTTATGCCTTTATATCTACACTGTAAGGAAGATTGTAGTGTGGTGCTGAGCAGATAAGGAAACTGGGGTTTGGAAAGGTCAGAAATTTTCCTCTAGGTCGGGCTGTAGAAAGCTGCCTTAGCCCAGGCAGGCCTGTCCTGCAGTCCATCTTTCTAGCTGCTCACTGTCCTGCATCCCAGAATCTGGCCCTTCGCTACTGTGAGATTTCCTGCAGAGGACCTGGATCCCTGCAAGGGTCACGGCAGCTGTGGGACACTGGTGAGGGGATTCAGGTAGAGAGAACTTGATAGAATTTGATTATGTGGGGTGTTGATCTGGCCGCAGTATGGTGAATGGGTGACTGAGGTTGCCTGAGAATATGGGGAGACTGATTTGGGGAAAATTAACTGAACAGGAGACCAATTGAGGGGCCAGAAATGCCCTGCAGATTGAGAGCTGGGAATAGATAAACTGGAGCTGTGGAGTTGAGAGGCAAGAATTGAAGTAAACTAAACCAATGGTTCAGGGTGAGGGAGGCTAGTTTCAAACCTCTACCATCTGTGTTATATACTGTCTTCACAAACCGAAGCCCCTAGGAATAAGACGGTCTTGGCAAAGGCACATACTTGCCCTCCCACCATCTTCCAATGGTGTATTATAGGGAAGGTTTAAAAAAAAAGCCTCATGGACTCCAAAGGTAGGGAACTAATACTCCAATGTCCATGCACATGTGAGAAGGTGACTAAGGGTTAGTGACACTTAATATTCCTTTTACCAATCAGGTGGATCTGGCTGTTTGCTTTTAGTGACTAACATATGATTTAAGAATTTTGATACAGGGTCTTGCTATGTTGACCAGAGTGGCCTTGAACTTGTGCTTCTCCTGCCTCAGCTTCTCAAATAGCTGTGATTTCAAGCATGGGCCAATAAGTTTTTTTTTTTGTTTTTTTGTTTTTTTTTGGTGCTGGGGATTGAACTCATGACCTCGTGTTTGCCAAGCAGGCACTTATGCCGCTGAGCTAAACCCTTGGCAATAATTTTAATGATAGGTTACACAAAGTAATTTAGGGCCTATGACTTGCAAGGGTTTTAAAAATTTAAATGACTTTGCTGCAGTTAGAATACTCCCAGGTTTTCACTTATTTATTTGAAAGATTTTCTTAGTGATGTTATCTATTTAAAAAAAAAAATCATGAAATTATATCAGATTATCTCCTTATAATATTCAAGCACCCACAGACCTATAAAGTATTAATTGGAAAACATCCAGGTCATATCATTAAGGAATGTGTTTCTTAAAAAAAATTCTACATTTGTGTGTGTGCGTGTATGTGTGTTTTAGTTTTGTTTTTGCAGTGCTACAAATAGAGCACAGGACTTGTGCATGTCATAAAAGCCCTCTACTAGTGAACCATAGCTCCACACCCTGATATTTATGTTTAATAATTGCCAAAGTTTGTAATATTCATATTATGCTTTGGCTAATTTTATAGTACTAATAAGTAGAATTTACTACCTAATCCAGAAGATTTTAAAAATATATTTATGATATATGGTCACAGGAATTTTTTATTTTAAATCTATGTCAGTAGTTTTGTCCACATTTTATGGGGGTAAGGTATATGAAAAGATATATGTCCATAGTTTATGTCCATATCAAAGATCCCACAATTACCAATTGCAGATCAGCATTTATGTCCATAGGATAAAACATATGAAAGGATTATCAGCCAGGCATGCATGGTGGTGCACACTTGGAATCCCAGCACTCTGGAAGACTGAGGTTCCACCCCAGTCTATTTAGTGACTTAGTGAGACTCTGTCTTGAAAATCAAGGAATTGAGAGGGAGAGGAATGCAGCTCAGTTGTAAAGGCCCTGGTTTAAAAAAGGTGTGTGTGTGTGTGTGTGTGTGTGTGTGTGTGTGTGTGTGTGTTGGGAATTGAATCCATGCCTTACACTAGGCACTGAGCTACACCCCTATTCTCCCCTCTAAAATATTTTCCCCCTCCAAAACATTTTAAGGCATAAAATAAATTTAAGATCTATGGGTAACACAAAACTTGTACTCAAATGTTTTTGCAGCATTGTTTATAAAAAACCTCACAGTGTAAACAACCTAAATTTTACCAGCTAATAAATCAATAAACAAAATCTGATATTTCAAATATCATTGGATAATAAAAGGAATAGGTGCTGATTTACACTGCAATGCATCTTGAAAACATGCTAAGAAAAAAGCTAGTCATGGGGCTGGGGATTTAGCTTAGCGGCATAAGCGCTTGCCTTGCAAGCAGACAGTCATGAGTTCGAGCCCTAGTACCGATAAAAAGGAAAAAGACAAAAAAAAAAGCTAGTCATAAAAGACTGTATACTGTGTGATTCCGCTTATATGCAATGTTCAGAATAGGCAAATTTATAGAGACAGAAAGTAGAAGAGTAGTAACTTAGGACAATTGGTAGAAGAGGTAGCAATGTCGATGGGTACAAGTTTTCTTTGTTTCTTTTTCTTTTTTTTTTTTTTTTTTTTTTTGGTACTAGGGATTGAACTCACAACCTCATGCTTGCCAGGCAGGCACTTATGCCACTGAACTAAATCCCTGGGCCATGGGTAAAAGTTTTTTTGTTGGGGTGATAAAAATGTTTTCAAATTGATTGTGGTGATATTTGCAAATTGAATATATTAAAAGCCATTAAGCTGGATACTTTAAATGGATGAATTATATATCAATAAAGCTGCTAAGAGCCAGATGTGGTGGTGCTGAGGCAGGAGGATTGTTACAAGTTCAAAACCAAACGGCTACAAAGTGAATTCAAGGCCAGCCTGAACTGCATAGTGAGACTTTGTCTCAAAAATAAATAAGTAAATAAATAAATCTGCTAAAATATCTGTGGGACAAATAGAATGAAAAATATAGGATTTATAGCAAAAGTAAGAATGCTGTAATATTCTGACTGTTTCAGAGATCTTTGCATATACAGAGCACTGTACATTTTTTATAACCATTTGAACTTGGGGTAAAAATAATTGGACATCAAACTGGAAATTGCATAATAGTGTACAGCTTTTAGTTAACAGATTCATAAGCGAAAAGGCTTGACGCCCAATAAATTACTCTTTTGAAGAGAATGGCTAGATTAAGAAACAGGGACTAGAGAAGAAAAATTAGGAACATCAGCATTTAAAGAAAATGCAGGGGAAATGGAGATACCAGGAGGACCTGAGAAAGGCTGTTTCCAGGTAGAGGAGAATGTCAAGCATCACTTGAGATCTTGGTAAAATCATTTGTGATTGGCACTTATGAGGTCTTCGAGTTTGTGAGATCTTTGAGTCTGAGTCACCAATTTTAATGAACTGCAGTCCAGTACAGAGCCTGGAGACTAAAAACAGAGTTCAGAGAGATGAGAAGAGATCAGAGAGAGAAAATGAAGACATTTAACTAGGGCCTGCTCTTTTAAGAAACTAGAACACAGAGATAATAGGTAATGATTTGGCCACTCTGAGGAGAAGTAATGTAAAGCTAGTTGTTATTATTCTAACGGTGAAATTGAAGAGGTAAAAGACCAAAGGTAAAAAGGTGAGCAAGAGAGTGGAGAGAGAGGGGAGGTACTTGTTTCTGCAGTGTGTAAAATGTTCTGCCGGTCAGCCAGCCTTGGCCAGGACCATGGGGGAGTCAGAGGGATACCTGTTCCTTTCCTTCAGAATCGTGGCATGTTACTTCCAGAGACCTAGGAATTTTACTCATTAGTCCTATAGCAATTTTTCATTCAGGCAGTGAGCCACTGTCTTCTCATACAGCTTCTAAAAACGCTTGTTTCTACATAGCTCACGTTAAGAGTTGCAGATGTGGAGACCGACAACAGGATGAGGGTGTGGATGGACCAACAGGCTTGCTCAACGAGCTTTTGATTGGCTGATCTGACTGGCTGATTTAGGGCTCCTAAAATTTCTTGGGGAAGAGGAAAAAGCGCTTTTAAGGTAAAAACTTTTACTCACCTTAGTTCTTTAGGATTATGCTGGAAGTTAAGAAACCAATTCACATCAAATGCTAAGGGTACAGGTGAGCAGTGCAGGGCAGAGAAGTCGCCTCTGTGTCCTACAGCTGCCTTCAGAATGGCTGGGAGCCTGTGCTCTGGATTGCCAGAACCCAGGTGTGGATGTAGGGACATGCAGTGGAAGAGCAAAGGTCATAGGAACATTTACAGATATGTGTGTTTTTCATTGTCATCCCAGTTTACTTGAACTCATTTCATTATTTTACACTCTTATGAAACACTCTTGACAACAACTGCAACAACAAAGAGAAGAAAGGAAGTATTTAGTAATCAGAGGGGACCATGGCTGGACCGAAGCATCTTGCGTTATTCCTTTCTGTAATGGGAAGAAACAGACTGGGAGGGAGTTTCTGACATTTCTTACATATTTAGAGATTTGTATGATTCATTCAAAGATCACATTGCATGCAGCAAGTAAGGAAACTTGGCTTCCTCCTCCAGATCCTCCCAATCTTTGTATATTCCTTCTCAGGATTTTTTGCTAATGCTCTGAGGAAGTGAAGAACACGTTATCAGGCAGCAAGGGAACAATGTGGCTCCAGGAGGACAGCTATGGAATTCCTTGGCAGTCAGGAAGCTGGTTTCCAGGATATTCTTAGGTGTAAGCACACTAGCACTGATGGTTAAAGTAGTTGGCAGAAGTAATTACTTACCTTTGCTTTTGAATTTATTCTTTTTTTTTTGGTCTTTTTCCTTTTTATCGGTACTGGGAATCGAACCCACGACTGCCTGCTTGCAAGGCAGGCGCTGAGCTAAATCTCCAACCCCTTGAATTTATTCTTAATAGTGTTACTGTTGTTACAGTTGACCTTCCTCCATAGCTGTAGGTTCTATATCTGGCATTCAGCCCCGCCCCCCAGGATGGAAAATGTATTTATACCTATATACTGAACACCTATAGACAATAGTAGATTATGCCCAACCAGTAGATGATTTCTTGTCATGATTCTCAAGCAGCAAATTATAACAACTACTTGTTTAGTGTTCACATTGTATTAGCTATTATAAGTAAACTGTAGATGATTTAAAATATATGTAAAATATGGTACAAATAAACTAGATGATTTAAAATACACAGGAGGATGTGTATAGGCTATAAGCAATTACTACACCATTTAATGAGGCATAATAAAAGTATGATAAATGTTTAAACTAAAAATTAAAAAATTTTTACAGTAAAGGAGGCGTTGTCATTAATTCCCTACAAAATACTTCTACTCTCTTTGACATACTTATCCCAAACATATCCTACACTTACCACATTCTGAAGCAGTTCTGGAAGTCCTCTTTTGAAAGTGTCAATTCAAAGCATTTATGGCAATTTCTATTTAAAAAAAAAAAAAAAAAGATCATGGTGTTGTGCCTTCACCCACTTACTCACCAGATCTGGTACTGTGCAAGTAACTTTTGGCTCTTTCCCAAAGTCGAAATGACTATGAAAGGTAAATGTTTGTTTGTTGTTGTGGTACTGGGGGATTGAAGTCACAGTCAGGTACTTACGCCACTAAACTAAACTCCCAGCCCAAAGGTAATTGTTTTGAATCCATTCAGGACATAGAGGCAGCCACAGCAGTACTACTAAGGACACTCACAAAAGGAGATTAATGACAATGTGTCTTTTAATGTAATAGGGTTGTAAAATTTAAACATCCACCCTAGTTTTCAATACTATCCCATGCACAAGAGACCTGAACATTGGCAGGTTTTGCTACTCCTACTTCCCAGATACCAACAGACAACTGTACTGTTTTGTAGCTGGGTCTGAAGTTTTTCTCTGTGCTTAGAATGTTGGGAACACAAAGATAACTAGGACACAGCCCCTCTAAATAGCTTTCCTTGAAGCCTTGTCCTTGGCTGAAGCTCAGAGGCCCTGTGACCTTGGGTGAGAGAAGGTTACATTTTCACTGACTTCTAACTTCAATACAGTATTTCCTTCACTTATGAATGGTGATGACAAGCCACAGTAGCACTAGCTACGCTTGTGACTATCGCCAGGAGAAATCAGGTATTTTCATATATGACAGCTGTTGCATTTGTCTTGAAATAGTGTTCATACATAACATCACTTTGAAATAAATAGGAATTCTTTGTCCTACCACTAGATCTTGCTATTTAATACATCAATAAAAAGGCACACGTGTTACCCCATGAAATATATGCTTTAACAATTTGGTAATTGTATGTTACAGTTTTCCACATCTGCCTATGTAGTTTACCTTGTTCTGAAAAGTGGCTGCCAGAGGAGTCAAGGCGCACACAATGGTTAAGAAAACCTTCAGGTTTCTAGGCTCACATGGGAGCCCAACAGCTCAGCAGTCCCTTAGTACCGAGCTAGAAATGCCAGGAGCTTGGCCACGCAAGCTGGGCTTGAGTCAGGTTGAGGGTCAGCTTGTGGGGAGGACTCCGCTGCTGTGCTGGGATGAGGAGGAGAAAAGAAGAATGACATGAATGGGGAAGAATAGATGAGTCCTGGGCAGAGCCATGACCCGTTCTGGGTGCCGTAGGTGCTAGGGGCAATGTGGGTCATATGCTCATCACATGGACCATGTTTATGGGAACAGGGTGGATAGGAGAGTATAGTTTCAAGAAGAAAATTCAGCGAATAGAATGTTTTAAAATAACTTTATTGTCATATAAATGACACACAATAAGTTACATATCCCTGGTAAGTTTTTTTTTGTTTTTTGTTTTTTTCCTTTTTATTGGTATCAGGGATTGAACTCACGACTGCCTGCTTGCAAGGCAGGCACTTATACCGCTGAGCTAAATCTCCAGCCCCACCCCTGGTAAGTTTTGATGGAGGTACATACAGTACCAACGTGGCAGATCAGATAGAGGGCACGTCTGTCCCCTCAGAGCTTCTCCTGCCCCTCTGTTCTGGTAGTGGCTCTCCTCCTTCTGTAGGACTTGGTTTTCTTTCCTAGATATGGATATGAGTGCAAGGATATGCTGCATACTCTTTTTGAACTGTGTTTTTTCTCTGGACAGAATGCATTTGAGATTTATTCACTTGGTGCAAATTGGCAATTCATTCCTTTTATTGTTGTTTTGGTATCCTGAGCATTCTTTATTACAGAACTGTATAGTTTGAAAAGGAAACAACTCTTGTTTTCATAACATAAAAATTTAAAAAGGAGTGAGATTTGCAATACTTATCAAATAAGAATATGGGTTGAAAATTGTTGAGAAATGTTGTTCTGGAGTGTGGTCAGAGTGCATTCCAGCCCAAGATGTTCTTACCGTCAATGCTAAATCTGAGCACATTTGGAAATATTTTTGACCTGAAAGAACATCAAAACACCCACTGCAGCTGAGCAGGCCTTTGCAACCGCAGACTCACTGATGAAAGGACTGGTAGACTCTGCCTAATGAAGTGTTCAGAAAGCATTTTGTGTGTCATCTGTTTTCCTGCAACCTCTTTACTTGCTAGATAAGGAGCAAGAATTATTTCCCATGTTGCATAAATGGGAAATGAGGTGTAGGGAGTTTCAGAGAATTATTAGCCAAGATCACAGTGTTGTCAGGGGCAGCCTGAGGTAAAAGCCCTTGATCCCTGATCCCCAACCTCAGTCCCACCCCTGATAGTAGGCAGAGCTTGTGGTTGTAGAGAAAAATGCAGTAATTTCACTTTCACTTTTGTTCTTATTTGATTATGATACACTCTTCAGTTTGGAGGAATTGAGAGTTTTCGTTTCAAAACTTCTCCCTCTCTTGGTTAACACCATCATGTGTGACTATTTGGTTGAATTCAGCGTTCTAATGCTTGTTCTGGCACTGAGGAGACACTAGGCTAGTTAAATCCTGAAGGTTACTGCACAGTAGACGGGACAAAAGAACCAAAAGAAAATTAAATTAGTTGAAGGGAAGGAGGTGTCATGGAAGATTTGAAAAGGGGGGATTTGTTTGTCTTCTGTCCCAGGAAAATGCACATATGCACACAGGCATATAATTTTGCAGTTGTCTTTATTCCTATCCCAAGCTTGGCTGTAAGACTGTCCTTTACTGAGTATTTTTGGCATAAAATAAAATAATGATGGCTTGAAAGAAACACAAAGCTGTGTCACTGAATAGAGAGATTAGCAGTTACATCCAAGTGGGTCAGAGGATCTGGAGCGTGGGTGGCACTGGTAGTACTCTGACAGGCAGGCTCGGAGTCAGACCGAGGGTGCTGATCTCTAGAAAGGCAGAGTGTGGGCAGAGGAAGGCGGGGAACAAGAGGGTAGGAGAATGCATCCATCTGAGAAGTCCTGTTTGCCTGGGGGACAGACAAAGAGAAGAGGAATCTTCACAAAGGAGCTGAGAATGGCGGGTAGGGGTCACGTTGTCAGTGGTGTTGAAAAGAAGGTGAGCAGTTTCCTCAACCCTCCGGTAAAATATCCTGCAATTTCTTTTATTTATTTGCTTTTTAGATGGGATGTTTTTCCAGTGTGTATGTATTCATAATATATATTTATTGTAGTGATTAAAGAAGTTATAAAAGCATTCTCATGTGATCTGATTTCCTTTTCCATCTCAAGGATAGTCTTTTTGTATAATTTGATCTTTTAATAATTGATACATTTTTTTCTAGCTTGTGAATATTCTTTTATCCCCCTTCCAACTCTAAACCACCACCCCAGTTATAATCGATAGTATCACTTATGTAACTCTTTTCTAAGAATGCTCTTCAACATTTTCTTTAAATTTTAAAAATTTAGTTTCCCTGAACTACATTCATAGGGGAGGAATTATTGAGTTGATGTATGTGAACTAAAAAATGGAGTAAGTAAATATTAATTAGTAAGTACTTTGCCAAAAGGTTGTCAGCTCTCTTTATTTTATTTATGTCTATTATAATTTTCTTTTTTCTTTTTTTTGGTACTGGGGATCAAACTCACAATCTCACGCTTACTAGGCAGGCACTTATGCCACTGAGCTAAATCCCCAGCCCATCCATTATAATTTTCTTGAAGTTTTTTTTGCAGGCCTCTTAGCTTCTTTTTACATATTGAAGCCCTCCAAACTTCTCCCTCCTGAGCCTTTTCCCACTTTGACTAAATATCCTACAGATTTGCATTCAAAATCAGCTAGCATGTATTCAGTGCCTGTCATATGCCAAGCACTGTGCTCCACATTATGAAAATATAATTTTGTATATGACTACATGCCTGTCATATAATGATGAATATCTTCACTTTACAGATATGGACACTCAAGAGCAACCTTACCTTCCCAAGGACATAGCCACACAGGCTTTGGGGAATATCTCTATGTTTATTGTCCCAAGTCTGTGCCGACTTCTGAGCATTGCATCTGTTCCCCAGTGTACATCTCGGCTTCTCTGGACACCCCAAGCTCAATATTTCAAAAGTCAGGCATCAGTGTGTTCCCTTGTATTGCCTTTGAGCATCATCTTTCTTCTTACCTCCTCCCAAGTCCTCCAACCTATGTCCATGCCTGATGGCGACGGTGGATTCCCAGCTACATGGAGATAGCTGTCAAGACACAGGGGTTGGATAGCTCAGTGGTTGAACTGTGTGCAAAGTTCTGGGTTCCATCCCCAGCACCAAAACAAAACTCTTTTGTTTGATCTATATCCTTAATGCAGCTGCAGCTTACACACTGGTCTTCTCCAGCTGATTTCCTTTTTTATCTCCTCCCTTGCTACTGTGAGTTGAGTAAACTGAGCTCTCTAAAACTCTTCATGCTGTCTCTCAGATTAAAAACTTCTCCTTTGTTGCTTCTCCTTTACCTTTAAAATGCAACATGAGTTGCTTAACATGACCTGTGAGTGCACTGCAATTCCCAGCACCTCCCTGCTCCCCTCTCTGCCTTTTCTGCATTTCCAGGCTCCACCTGCAGTCAGTCGGGATGGAATCCTGGCGAAGTGTTTCCTTTCTGCCGTGCCCTGGTATACCCTCCTTCCTCCTGCTCCCACCCTTTCTCCCCGACAACACCTATTGTCTTGCAAGAATTGGCTGAGGTGTGAGGCTCTAGGTGCCTTTGTTTCCTCCCCTCCCCACTCTACCTTTAATTAGCATGGCTCACTCCTTCATAAAAATGATCAGATCCTATTTTTTTTTTCAGATCCTATTTTAATCATCGAATTACTCTTGTGTTTTTCCATTTCCCTGTCTTAAATTTTAGGCAGAGCCTGAGTCATCTCTGTAACCCCACAGACTAGGACAGCACTGGGCCTGCAACACCTGCGCAGTGAATGCTGAATTTACCTCAGCCTTTCTCCCTCCATGGCGAACAGTCACTGTCTTGTCTGTCAGGGCACAGTGAAATGAAGACTTCGGCAGATTGGACTGCCAAATAAAAAAAATTAACTTCAGCTTAACATTCTAAACAATACAGCATTCTGACGGCCCATTTCAATAGCTTATCTTTTGCTGGTAACAGTCCTCTCTCTTCCCCAACATGCATTGTTTTAAAACAACCAAGTGTGGGGCCTGGAGGTTTAGCTCAGCGGCATAAGCGCCTGCCTTGCAAGCAGGCAGTCATGAGTTTGATCCCTGGTACCAATAAAAGGGAAAAAGACAAAAAAAAAAAAAAAGCAAAAAACCACAACCAAGTGTGGCGGTCAAGATCCTGCCATCAGATGGGGTTCTGTTCTAAGCAGCTCTGTCTCATGTCTGGGGGTGGTGATGGGTTAGAGAATCCAGCAAGTCCTTTCTTGCTCTGTGATGCCCTGCATTGTTCCCACTGCTCCCTGATCTAGCCTAGGTTCACACTCCCAGTGTCTCAGAGATCCGCTCACAGTGAGAGCCACAGCTGGCATCATGTTTGCTCCTCAATCACAAGGCCAACCAAGACTCAACCAAGACTCAGGTGGGGAAATAGATTCTTTTTTATTCTTAATTTTTATTTTTGTGTAATATTGAGGATGACCCCAGGGAGTACTGAGCTGCATCCTCAACCCTTTTGTTTATTTTGAGACAAGATCTTGTTAAATTGTGTAGTCTGGGCTCTAATTTGTGATCCTCCTGCCTCAGCATCCCTGTGTGGGATTACAAGTTTCCACCACACCTAGCCTGTACTTCTTGATTATTTACTGAGCAATATAGTTCCTGACTTTTTTCTAGGATACATCTTATTTGCAGAAGACAAATGGAGCTCAAATGGAAGCGAGTATGGTAATTCTGGAAAGTAAAAGTGAATGAAAATTCTGTGTGAGGAAAATGAGATACCGCTAGGCTAACTGACTCAGAAGTAAATACTAAGAATTTTAATAATGTGTCAGAATTGGGAGTACTGCAGGTATATGGTGGTAAGCAAATAGTAGGCGCTGAACAAAAAACTTCAGAAATGAGTATAAGTTTGATAAAGAGAGGAATGTAGTAGTACATCTTTCAATCGTAGCTTTCTAGAGGCTGAGGCAGGAGGTTCTCTGTGAGTTTGAGGCCAGCCTGCACTAAATGAGATACTGATTTAAAAAAAAGAAAAAGGTAGTTCTAAGCCAGTGGTGGTGAACATTTTGGAGACTGAGTGCCTAAACTGCAACCCAAAACTCACTTCTTTATGGCAAAGTGCCAACATTGCCATCAAACCTGAATAGCTGATGCTCTGCTGCTGGGGTGATGCCAGTGATTTGGCTCCCGTGCAGAAGGAGGGGTCTCTGTGACACATACACCATAGGTTCGTCTCCACTGTTCTAAGCCCTTGCCGCATGACTTACATTAATACAAGGTGTGAAGACAGAGTCCTTAAAAGTTGACACTGTTTTGGACTCATCTGTAGTACAGAAATAGAAGACATATGCCATGAAAAGGTACCTCCATGCTGAGAATCTTGTGTTCGCCCACCCCCGCTTCCATACCCTCCCTTCCCTACTCTGCCTTGTCTCCTGGACCCTTGACAGAAGGAGAAAAGGAAGACATTTATTTCTTGGGTTCGTTTTTATGATGTCTCCTCTACTTGACCCTGTCCTAAATTGAAGGTCCCTGTCCCCTAGCCATGGCCCCACTGCAGGCTGGTGAGGGTTTCAGTGACCACAGATTTCCTGCATCGCCGACACTGAACAGCACTGTGTACCAGCCCCATGAGCCTGCATTCTTTTGGAGAAGTTCTCTGCACTCCATCTACATTTATAAGTCACTTCTTGGTTAAATCCTCTTTGGTTTCTGTCATCCTTGCTGTTGTTGTTGGAGGTGGTACTGAAGATTGGCCCTCGGTGTTCAGCTGTATGCCACTGAACCCCCAGTCTGTCCTCTGTGTTACATGAGTTGAGGGTGTGATCTGCTGAGACTCAGCAATCATGTCTGAACTAATAGAAAACCCTGATTTATTGGCAGTTTCCATAGTGTTTCACACTGGGCATTGCTAGTACAGTAGATTAGTACTCTCTGGATACTCACATGGTCACACTCAGTGACTTTCTGGTAAAAATTCTTCTGTCTGCTGTTAAATTTTCACATACTATTTCAGTTGCTAACTGTATATTTTTAATCTACTAAAATTTCTCTCTTTTCCACTTTCTACTCATAAGTAAAGCACTATTTTGATTATGCAGGAAATCATAGCATTAATTTTAAAATCTTACTCATATTCCAGGGTGGGAGAGTTATAGAGCATTTGCATAGCATGTGTGAGGTCCTAGGTTTAATCCCCAGCAATGCAAACAAACTCAGAAACAAGCAAAAAAACCATAGCCATGAATTTTATTTTTCTCTCAGACACCTATGTACTTCACAACATGACTTACTTAGTAGTTAAATGTTATGTCCTTTGAATGCCTGTGGAAAACTGGCTTTCCCTGTTTTTTCTCTCTATACCTACATTCTGGTTATTAATACCGAGTAGGGTTCCAGCTTGTAAAATTTAATTAAAAGAGCTTTGGATAGTCCTTACTGCAGAATAGCTTCCCAGTCATATCACCTTTTAGGTTTTGCTAAGCACAAGATAAATGCAGATAAATGGGAAATAAGAATATTCTGTAATGACTTTGGAATCTGAAATTGTTTTTTCTGCTTCTCATCTGGCATTTCATTTCCCAGCGAAAACTTTGCCACAAGGCCATGCCCAAGGACATAGCTAGAGCTTTGGTTAGGTGTAACAACCCCAAATTCGGCCAGCCGTGTGCTTTTGTGTGTGAGGTTGACTCCATAGTGTTGATCCCTCTTGGTGGCTTTCTGTGCTTAGTTTGCAAAGGGCGGACAGCCAGCAATTCAGATTAATTGGAATAATAATTAAACAAAAAGGGCAACACCTGAGGAGGCAGAATGCACAACAGACTGGGCATGCCTCATTCAGGAGCAACACTCCGCAAGTATGAGGACAGTTTGTGCTATCTGGGAGAAATGGGATACATTCAAAACATCCACTAAACTGTGGCCCACTGAACTGCAGAGCCTCCACAGCTTCTTACCTGTCACATCTGTCCTGATAATTACCCTCATTCTCCATTTTTGAATCTGAGGCTTTAAAGAGTCAGCATAGATGTGAATTTGGACCGGAAACCCGGGGGTCTTATCTAGTGAGCCTCCTTTCTGGTTATTCCGTGGTACCTCAGACTGGCAACAGCACCTAGACGGGTGGCCTGGCTTGCCCAGTTACCAGGTGTGAGATTTGGGATCTCACTTCCCCTTCTCTTAACTGGACAGTTCTCCGCAGGGCCTCCTGGGGGTTAAATGTGGTCACCAAAAAGAAAGCAGAGACGCCTGCCTCTCGGAAATGGCTTCCCCGGGCCCATTTCATTATCCTGTTCATTTCCTCCACTCCAAATTCCCAGCCTGCAGCTATCTTGTTTGTGATCTGTTCGTCTGTTTAAAACCTAACTTCCTCAGGGGCAGGACTGTGCCTGGGGCTCTTCCCTGCTGGATCTCAGCTGCGCTGGGCACAGCCCCTGACACACAGTAGACACTCAGTAAACTTCTGTCGTCTCCACTTCCTCATGCACTTGTCTCTTATCACTTCCTCACTCTAGAGTCGGCAACTATAGCTCAAGGGTCAGTTGCTTCTTTTCTAAGCTCTGTGATGTAAGAATGATTTTTACACTTTTTAAGTGGTTGGGAAAAGATAAATAATTCATGACATATGAGAGTCATAAACTTCAAGTTTCTATGTACACATTTGAAGTTTTATTGGCACACGGGTCTGTCCATTCGTTTTCAGATTATCTGTGGTTGATTTCAAATTATGCTGAAGAATTGAGTAGTTGCAACAGAGACTATGGACTGTGAAGCCTGAAGTAGTAGATGTCCTGCTGTAGTAGTGTGTAAGACCCACTTCTGGGCTAGAGAGTAAACAGAGAAGTTGCTTGTGCATTGAGAATCTCTCTGCTTCGTTACCCTCAATTATTCATGAGCATATTTATTCCCCCTTCATTCAAACACTTATTTATTCATTTGACAACTATTTAGGCTGGAGATATAACTCAGTGGTAGAATGCCTGCCTAGCAGTGCAGAGCCTTGGCTTAAATCTACAGTATTGGAGAAGGGAGGGAAGGAAAAAGAGAAAGAGAACCCCAAATATTTTAGAGCACCTTCCTATTCCAGGTGTGCATCAAGGGGCTCAGCGCCTATTATCTCTCGTAGTTTGGGTTAATGTATTTCAGAGCTTTGGAGGAATGAGGTCCCAGTAGTGGTGACTAAATATGAGTTCATCCATCCATTTAGCCCCTCCCCCGCTTATAGTGGCCCTTTAGTAGGAAGAAACTTGTGCATCTCATGCAGCTCAAACCTACGCCTTGGGCCATCCATACAAAAGCATCCTCTGCTCCTTAAGTCAGGAAACTTCTCATCAGGACCTTCTCATCCTTTTAGCCTGGAACTCACCTGTTCCTTTGCTGAGCTCAGAAGCTTTGATCTTTGCATGTGTGTCTCTGGCTTCTCCACCTCACATTGTAAAAGCATCTGTTGGCGCCCTTCTTCCTCCTTCACTGAGGTTCCCATTTCCTCTGTCCCTGCTCTTAAAATGACATTATCTAAGGAAGGGGTCAGGGGAATGAGAAATAACAGCAGTCAGCATTTTTTAAGTGCTTAGCACATACATTCTCTGGGCCTCACATACAATCATTTTTTAATCTTAAATTTTTTTGATAAGATCTGTTCTGTAAAAAGTGCATACTTTTATTAGTCTGTCTTACAAATAAATATAATCGAGGCTCAGAAAGGTGAAGCAGTTTGCCCAAGGTAATATACATATCAAGTGAAGGAACCTGGAATTTGAACCCAGGGCTCGAGCTTGTAACTATAATATGGCCAAGTGTCTCCACACAACCTCTGACTGGACTGCAACGTGGGTAGAAATCCACGCTGCCTCTCTTCTTTCTCGCAGTAACATTCTTGGAAGTGCTCTCAGGTACATTCCAAGGTGAAAATTGGTGGTGATTGTCAGACCAGATGCTTTGCATCTCAGGCCAGAGCCTTTTCTGCCAAAGGGATACAAAGGTCAGAAACTGGACAGGGGACTAGCGCACTGACCAGTGTGCTTTGGGCTGCTGAGGCCAGATCATTACTGCACAGAATGAAAATGTCTTGGGGCTGGATGTGCTGCTCAGTGGTGGAGCCACTCAGCAAACAAGCAAGCAAACAAAACATCTTGACATCTGACTACCTAGGATGTCTCTTGCTCAAACAGTGATTATCCAGAAAACCAGGGGCTGTAAATTCAGCAAAACTGACCAACCAAGCAGTCCCTGGGGTGTCTGTGGAATGTTAACCATGTTACTAGGAAAAAGGAGCGGCAGAGACATACAGGAATGTTGAGTTAACCTTAAGCAAAGTCTCAACTGTGTGAACCCCTGTACCCCCCCAGGAGGAAGATATGGCTTTGTCATGGGCCCGGGGCCATCTCAGGTGGGCTGAGTGTTCAGGGATCCTCGCTGGGGTCAGCTTGCCCAAGATTTCGTCTTCCCTGTCCTTCTGTCTAGTAAGTCCAAACACTTCAGGGACTGCAGACTGCTCCATGTCAAGTCACTGCTACTTCTGGGCTAAGGAAGAAAAGGATTTTTAGATGATAGCAGAACTTTACTAATTTTGACATTACTGCTAATAAATATGTTGACAGTGTTACAAAATTCAGTTTTCTTTTTTTTTTCTTTTTACCGGTACCAGGGATCGAACTCACAACTGCCTGCTTGCAAGGCAGGTACTTATGCCCTGAGCTAAATCCCCAGCCCCAAGATTCAGTTTCTTAAGACTTCTCCAGTAAAAATCAAATAGGGATCTTATAAAACTTTCTTAAGTGTTACTGTTTTACGTTTTTTTTAGTTTGTCCAATTCATTTTTATAAATTTTTAAGAAAAAATAAAACAAAATTTCAAAACCAAATCATGAGAATAACAATAGTTATTACATCGTGTAACATTATCTTTAGTTATCCAGAATATGACATAAACCAAAAAGATTCTTACAAAAAAGAAAAAAAGACAGATAATAACACAAATCTTTCTTTTCAACAAACTGAGATACACTAGTAGCATAAATGAAACCAATTGCACATGCACTACAATATTTTTTAAAACAATAGAATATAATTTGGGGACATATTTGAATTTCTCCCTGTTTCATATTTATCTCCCTTCTATTTTGTTCTCTGTGTTTCTCATATAAGAGAAAACACACTATATTTGAGCTTGTGTGTCTGACTTCTCACTTAGCTTCTGGTGTTCATGACACTGAAGACCTCAGAATACCAGATGTGCTAACAATGTATGAAATACATATTTATGTGACTCAGAGGTGAGAATGGCAGCGTGGGCGCTGGTAAACACGGGAATGTGTGGAATTTACTTTTAGCTTTCAGGAAATAAGGTATCATTGTTAGAATAGTTTCCTGTCATAAAAAAAAAATTCTCTAATTCGGTTTTAAAATAGCACCTTAGATGTTGTTTTTGACTCAAAAATCTGTAGGAAATCCAAAATTGTATGGTTTTTTTTTTTTTTTTTTCTTTTTCTTTTTGGAGAAAGAGTTTTCCAGATTTTCCACAGAAAAGAAATCAGTTGCTCGTGGTCCTGGTAGCGCGCACTGCAGTGATGGGTGTTTTTACTACGATCACATGTGAAGGCGGCTAACACGAAAGGCAGGAAACCCTGTGTTGATTTGGTGAGCAGTTACACAGCATAAAACTCTGCTTTCTGAGCTCTCCTTCAGTCTCCAATCCTGAAAACGAAACCGAAAGAGATTTAAAATCAATTGGTGGCCAGGACAAGTGGTGTTCGCCTTAATCCCAGCACTCTGGGAGACTTAAAGAGGCAGGGAGATTAAAAGTTTGAGCTCAGCTGGGGTAACTTAGTGACTTAATGAGACCCTGTCTCAAAATTAGACAAATTTTAAAAGGGCTATGGATGTACTTCAGTATGAAGGCCCTGAGTTCAATCCCCTGTACTGCAAACAAACAAAATCATCATCTGTGGCTGTAAAGAAACCATTTTACATGAAGCTTCTTTGGCTTGTGCCCCATGACAAGCTTACCATTGAAACCAGAGTGCAGCAAAGCATACACCTGTAATTCTAGTGTACTCAGGAGGCTGAAACAGGAGGACCCTAAGCTTAAGTTCAGCCTGGGGTACATAGTAAGACTTTGTCGCAAGAAATCAAAAAACAAACCTGATGAGAACCAGTCCTTATAAGTATTTTCCCCTAGCGAAAAAGTAATCTTTATGTATAAAAGTAGTTTATCTTTAGTTCCTTTATGTAAAGTATGAAGAAAATAAATACTTCCTTCTTTTCAGTATGGCTCAAGAAGCTAATATTAACCAGTTACAGTGGCACATTTCTGTAGTCTCAATACTCTGGGAAACTGAGGCAGGAGGATCCCAAGTTCAGATCTAGGCTGGGCAACTTAGTGACTTAGCAAGACCCCCTCCCCCCAAAAAAGAAGAAGATAAATACTGAAGATTCAAAATCAAATCAGAGGGTCTAGGGATATAGCTTGGTGGTAGAGTGCTTGCTAAGCATCTGGGTTCAATTTCTAGTACCATAAAAGAAAGGAAGAAAGAAGAGAAAAAAGCAAGCAAACCACTGGGGAGAAAGTGCTGCTGCTGTGGGTAGGGCCACGAGGCTGGCTGCTTTGGGGGCCTGCAATCAGGAGGGTTTCCACGAGTTGCAGGACACTAGGCCATGTTCTCAGGACTACAGACCCAGTTACCTTCTTTTACCTTAAAAATAAATTACTGAGGTGCTTTAACATAGAGAACACACCGTTCATCATTTAGCAACTTGAAGCGTACAATTCTGTGTTCCCCGCTTTGTGCAGCCACCACCCCTGAGGATTCCAGAATGTTCTCAGCAGCCGGAAGGGAAAGCCCAGCAAGTTAACCCGTGTGGGCTTGTCTCCCTGTAACTTTTGTCCATACGGATGTGCTTATTCCAGAAATTCCACACATATAAAACCTAAACTCTGGTCTTTTGTGCCTGGCTCCTTTTTGCTTTTCATATAATGAAATATGATATGATATTTTAAAGCTCACTTACACTGAGGTGCATATCAGAACTTCATTTCTTCATGTGCCAGTGTATGAGTGTAGCACATTTTGCTTAATTACATGTAGTTGAGGGACATTGGTTGTTGCCACATTTTGGCTGTTGTAAGTAAAACTATATGAATCTCTATTTGTAAGTTTTTACCTTTTTTTAAAAAAACAAAAACAAAAAACTCACTGGGGGCTGAGGATTTAGCTCAGCGGCATAAGCACCTGCCTTGCAAGCAGGCAGTCGTGAGTTCGATCCCTGGTACCGATAAAAAGGAAAAAGACAAAAAACAACAACAACAAAAAAACAAACCCACACTATATTTTCCACAAAGAAAAGCAATAGGAAAAATTGAATCATTTCATGTCCATTTTTAATTCTTTAGGGGCTGTTGCTCACTGGTTCCAGAGGTAATTCTGCTTTTAACTTCCCGCAGAACCACCAAACTGTTCTCTTGCCTTAATTTCCTTTCTAAAAATAAAAATTTGGTCTGGGGATATACTTCAGTGGTAGAGGTCATGTGAGAGAAACAGTCTAAGGTTCAATCTCCAGCATTAAGACAAAAATAAAAATGCTCCACAAAATTGGTAAAGAATGATTTATTTCTGTATTGAATATTACAAGTTTAAGAGGCTTCCTTGAGTTCAAAATGCGTTTAGAATACTTTGCTTGATGAACACACAATCACAAGTCACTTAGACTTATTTGATCCCTGCCACGGTTGGCTTTTCCCTAAAACATTTGGCCTTTTACAAAATGCAGCACCTTTTAAGAGGATGGTTATAAATAGATTATATCATCGCTGTCCCTTGGTTTTGGAGTTTTTCTGGGTCAAACAGAAGCTCTAATCTCTTTTGTGATTTGTTGAATAGGGAGTAATCCATAGCAAATCCGAGTTAGCTATTCATCTTCTGCTTTATGTTTGCTTTTGCTTACATATCATGGTTCCCTAGTGCGGCACAGAGAAATAAAACGATTACAGACGATGCTGACAATTTCCCAGCATCAAACTGGCTGGCAACTGTCCTTGTCCTGCTAAAAACAAACAAGCGAACTAACAAATGAACCAAGGGACAGTAGGGTGGTGTGTGTGTGTGTGTGTTACTAGAGACTGAACCCAGGGCCTTTGCCCTGTGCCACATCCCTCACCTCTCACCTTTGCTCTTTAAATATTTTTTTGTAAATGTTTGAGACAAACTTTTTAAGTTGCCCAAGCTGAGCTTGAACTTTCAGTCCTCCTGCCTCAGCCTCCCAGCATACCAAGATATAGGTGTGCACCGCCGCTGCGCCCAACAGGAAGGGAACCAGACACAGTGAAAACCACAGTGCTTTTCACTCTTCTTGCCTCATACTGAAGCCCTGGACGATCCTGTCACGGGAAGGCAGGCCCCCTGCCCTGTATCCACACATACAACTGAGCGACTCTCCAGTGGACACTGACTGGTGTTCCATGAGTCAGGTCCATGCTGACACTAACTGCCTGGAGTCACTCAGGTCCCATGGGTCTGCCTCCATTCCGGCTGCCAATGGCAAGTAGCAGGTTGTCACTGTGATTTCTCACCATCTCCTCAGGGTTGGCTAGTTTTCTAGGCTGGCTCGCAGGATGCAGGCCCAGGTTGCACTTACTTGCCTTTTTAATAAAGAATATAGGTAAGGGTGGGAAGCCTGATGGTAGAGGTGCATGGGGCAGGGCAATCGAGATGGGTGCAGATTCCCAGCCACTCAGTAGGCCTCTCCTCCAGACCCTGTCCTGAGGGTTTTTATGGAGGTGTCATTATGTGGCCAAATGAGTCACATCCTTGGCCATTAGTGACTGACTCAGCTTTCAGCTTTTCTTCCCTTCTGAGGTGGAGGTGGGGGGTGAGGGCTGAAAGGCCCTTAGGTATCAGCGCCCTTCAGAGAGGCCAGAGAGCCCCCTTCTGCCCCAAGCACTCTCAGCTCATGAGCACTCCCTGTGCTAGGAGGCTAGCAAGACACCCATACACGCATCCCTGACACCAGCCAGTGTCACCTGGGGTCCATCTAACCTGTGGCTGTACAGACAGCGCCCATGCCTTGACTCCCTTCTGCCAGCTCCCCCTTCCCAGAACTTCCCAGGTTGGGTGAAGTAGCTTAGGAAGTGTTTCTCATGAGAGAGCGACCTGTTCTTCTCTAGGGGTAGAGCCGAACCATCCAGGAGTTGGGAGAGCAAGGGCAGCCAGCCAGCACCTAGGTTCTGAGCACTCTGGTGTGTGTGTGTGTGTGTGTGTGTGTGTGTCCAGGGCCCTGCCCCCTCACAGGTCTAGCTGTGCTGTGTTGGCTGGAATCCTGTGTCCTGGGGCTCTGGAATTGAGGTCAGGGAGGCATTGGCCTTAGGAAGAAGTGATGGCTGGTGCATATTTACCAACTGACACAGAAGTATTGTAATATCTTAGCGGTTTTATGGTCATCCAGAGGCACCAGGTTTCTGTCCCTAGAAACTATGGCACTATTCCCCTGCCACACCATCTGCGACCAGAACTCCAGGCTCCAGCTTCTGCTGTCCTACCCGACTGCCTTTCTATAGCAGAATCTTTCCTCTCTTTCCTCTTTAGAAGGCATTATTCCACCCGCTGACTCCAGCTTCCAAAAGCAAAGGGCTGCTTTTGTGTATCCGGAAGTTTGCTTCAGGACTAGCTGTTCGTTGTACATCCAGGAATTCCCTACTTGAAATCATTGTAGTTTGTTTATTTCTTTTAAACCTCCAGTTGCATTTGGTCACTGTCTTGCCTAAAATAATCCACACTCCTACCCCTCCACAAGGGGATAAAAAATCACACAAGTGATTCTAAGACCGTACTATATACCTCAGAATCATACTCAACATTCTTCTCCATTTCTTCCTCTCCTCCTCTGCCTTTTTTGTCTTTGGCAATACTGAGGATCGAGGCCTTCACACTGAGCTGCATCCTTACCCGTTTTTTTTTTTTTTTTTTTTGTCTTTTTCCTTTTTATTGGTACCGGGGATCGAACTCATGACTGCCCGCTTGCAAGGCAGGTGCTTATGCCGCTGAGCTAAACCTCCAGCCCCTCCTTACCCGTTTTTAATTTTTATTTTGACACAGAGTCTTGCTCAGTTGTTCAGGCTGGACTCTAATCTGTGATTCTTCTGCCTCAGCCTCCCAGAGTGCTGAGATTGGAGATGTTTGTCTCCATGCTTGGCTGATTACAGCTTCTTTTCATCCCCTTCTCTCCATGTATGGGATGATAGGCTTTCTTCCAAATCTGCCTGCCAATCCCCACCTCCACCTCACAGTTCCAAGCCCTCCCTTACTGAAACCCTACCCCACTACCACTTAGTGTGACACCAGTGCCGTATCATATCCTTTTCCAGAAGTGGTGGAGGAAGCATGTGACCTACCTCAGCTGAGGGCAGGCATCAGTGCTGGAGCTGGCCTGGCTGTTTATTCTATGACAGGGAGACCTCCGGGGACAGTTGCAGTGTGGGAACATGGCCTCGGGTCCATGGACCCCAGAAATGTACCCTAAGCAGTGTAGGTTAAACCCTGGCTCCACTCCTTGGACTTCTTTTCTGCTAGGGACAATACATTCTCCTTTTGGCTTGTTTTGAGTCGAGTGCCACCAGGCCTGGCTATCATTTCTTCAATCATATTCCCTTCCCTGATTTGCTCTAGTTTGTCGTCCCCATGGAGTGGCCACATGCCTTCATGTGTAATTGGGACTCTGGAACCCTCATGCATGGGCCTCCTCATGCCTGTCTGCTTTGCTTCCCTTCTGCAAGTGGCAGGAAGGAGCTCTTGCTGGGAAGCCCCTGCCTTCCCTGCTCCTCCTCTTCAGTCCCACACTGAGGTGGCTCCAGCATTCCCAGGGGCACTGGCTTGTCCCTGCACCTCTTCACTCTCCTCCACTTAGCCGTACAAGGTATGCGTTTGGATGAGTGGTGGTGTGTCCACTGCATCTTCCATACTGCATTAGCAATGCCCTTCGGTGTGAGGATTAAGTGAAATAGAATGTATCATGTGACTGGCATGTCCTTGGGCCATAATAATGTCTCTGTCAAGATTAGCTTCCACAGCTGGGCATGGTAGCATAGGCTGGCATCCCAGCACTCCAGGAGGCTAAAGCAGGAGGATTATAATTTCAAATCCAGCCTGGGCAACAATCCAAGTTAGTGAGACCCTCTCTCAGAATAAAAAAAAGCCAAGGGTGTGGCTCAGTGTGAAAGCCCTGGGTTTAATACCTAGCACTGCAAAGAACAACAACAACAACAAAAGATTAGCTTTGACTAATAGCATTTCATTTGTTGGGCTCTTTTCATTTTTTTTTTTAATATCAAGTACATTTATTAGAAAAGAAGAAAGTTATGAAATATCCTCATATCTTTCCTTGAGAAATCAAAAATAAAAGACAGAATAAAACAAAAAGTGAATAGAAGAAGATAATAAAGATCAAAAAACACAACCCCTTATCAAACTGCCAACATCATTTTTCATAAAGACTAACATTTTGATTCTTACATTTCTATAAAAATAGAAAAGAATCAGAATAGTCTAAACAACTTTGATAAAGGAACAAAATTAGAGCTCCAACCCTTCCCAATCCCATGATTTATCACAAAGTTACATCATGACAAAACTGCACTGATATCAAGATAGACAAACCACCAAAGTATCAATATGAAGTTCCAAAATAGATACCCACATAACAGACAATTGATTTCTGGCAAAGATGCAAAAGCAATTAGGTGTAGAAAGGATTGTGCTATCAATAAATACATTGGAACAACTGGATATCCACATGCAAAACACTCAAACCTTATAGCACATCAAAAATTTCTTAAGACATTCAAGAGTCAACTCACAATGGCTCAAGGGGGGTTAAAGACAGGTGTGGCCTGAGTTGTTGCTTGGCTGTCTTTTGTGTACAATGTGCCTTAACTATTTTATCCAGTGGAGCTGAGGTCTCATTTCATACTTGTATAAATGAGGCTCAGAGAAGTTGTAACGTTGCTGGCTGTCGGGCAAGGGCACCACAAGACCCACACTCTGGCAACCTGGTGGCTTTTGATGCTTCTCTTGCCACACTAGGCTGCCTTGTCTGAACCACTGCTCTGCCCTGGCACCTGCGACACAGCCTGGGACACTGGAGATGCACTGGCCCACACATGAATGCCTCGAGGCCGCACTGTGACGATCCCTTTGTTCAGTCTGTTGGCCTTTGGAGTATTTGGCTTTCATTGTACTCCACTCTGCTCATTTGTATGCTGCTTCTCATCCTCAAGCCTTTGTTTGTGGGTTGCCAAACCCCCAGCCAGACAGGAATTTTCAGAAGGCCAGGACTGCCTGGCATTCATTCATGCAAGGAGCTGAGCTCAGTAGGCTGTAGCCCCAGTAGCACTTTTCAGAAAGGTTGTTTGGAGCGTCCAATGTTGGAGAATCTCTATTTTCTCTTAAAGTTTCTCTCACATACCACGCACATGCTTGGCTCATCGATCCTTCCTCACTAGGATCAAATGTGTGAAATTGTTGTCCCACTGGCTGTGCCATAAGTGGAGGTGCGGTGCATGCACGCAGCTATGGTTGTGCTTGCTTTGGAGGCTGCGTGGTGCAGAGGAAAGAGCCCTGGACTGGGAGTTTCAGTCACATAAGGACTCCTGCCCCTCCTCCTGCTCCTGCTCCTCCTCCTCTTCCTTCTTTCTCCTCCGTATCCTTCTTGTTTTGCTTATCCTTGGCCTCATTTTTTTATTTATTTATTTTTCCTTCTTCAGTTCTGGGGGTTAGCTCAAGGCAAAGGCCCCAAATTCAATCCCCAACCCTTTTTAAATTTTGAAACACGATCTAAACATCCTAATTAACTAGGCTATCCTTGAATGTGTGATCCTCCTGCCTCAGCCTTCTAGAGTGCTGGGATCCCAAGTGTTTACTTCTATTTCAGGCTTCAAACTTTTTGAGCCTTGATGCCTTGCTTATAATGGCAGGTGGATGCTGCAGGCCCCAGGGACTCCAAGCTTGGGAATACTGAGGTGACAATGCATCTCAAAAGTGTTACTATTTTAGAAAACTATCAAAGTAAGAAGCATCCAGCCATGAATGGATCCTAATTACTTGGGAAACTGAAGCATGATGATCAGTTCAAGGTCAGCCTGGGTGACTTAGCATTTCACAATGAGGTAAAAAAACAGGGCTGGGGATTTAGCTCAGTACTCCTTGGGTCCATTCCCCAAACCCCGTTATCCCTCCCACCTCTCAAAAAGGCATCGTCCGAAAAGTTTGTTAGTGGAAAATACAAGTTGAATATAGAATCTGAGCTGCCAACTTTATTTAAGTAATTAATTAATTTTACAGTGCAGGGATAGAATCTAGGGCTTCTACCATGCTAGGCAAGTGCTCTGCTACTGAGCCACATCCCAAGCTTGAGTTACTTATTGATTGATTGATTGATTGCGGTATTGAGGATTGAGTCCAGAACTTAACCAACTCCTGGGCATGTCTACTTTTCTTAATGTTTATTTTTTGGTACTGGAGGTGGAACTTGAGGTTTGTACAGGCTGGGTGTGCTCTGCCCCGAGCTGCACTCCAGCCCTGCGTCTTTTCTGTGGTGATGGGTCCCAGGTGCCTCCATCCGCTTCATAGTGGAGCCCAGCTTGCTGTAGTGGTGGAGAATGAAGGTCTCTGGCCTCTAAAGTGCCTCCCTCCACACTGACCCCTACTGTTCTTCTCACACTCAATGGTCTTGGAATGCAGTTGCCCATAGACACCTCTAAAAATAATGTAGAAAAATTATGCGCTCTTTTGCATAATTTTTAGAGAATGTTAAACACTTTGAATAAATTTAAATGCCAAATTTTGAAAGTAGATGCTAAATCCATTCTATCCCTCATTTAAAGGTTTTTCACTTAACGGTAACCCCTGTCGTCCCTCATGGAGCAATGTTTGGAGACATCTTTAGTGACCACAGCAGTGTGTTTGTGCACACTTGTGTTTGTGCATATGTGTATGCATGTGTGCAAAGGCCAGGCATGCAGCTTTACGCTATGTAATGCAGTAGACAGGAAATTGCAACCCAAATGAGCATGATGCTGAGATTGAAACATTGGTGTGCTGTTTCTGAAGGAATCTGAACTGCTTAGTGATTTTTACACTCGTGAGCATAAATGTAAAAAATACACAAACTCTTCTGAATATTGTTCCTTTTCGTTCTTGTTTCCATTCTCTGTTCCCAAAGAATTTTATCCTAAGGAAATATATTTATACTTGAAAGCCTTATTAATTACCACTTAATTTTCAAGTACTCTTTGACTAGAAGATTCAAGAGGGTTTACATTTTCCTGCATTTTTGATGTGTGATTCAAAATTGATCAAAATATCCTAAATATATTACACATTACAGATGAGTTTTAAATACAGAGAAAGCTTTTGGTTGAAATTCTCTCTCTCTCTCTCTCTCTCTCTCTCTCTCTCTCTCTGTCTCTCTCTCTCTCTCTGCATACTGGGGATTTAATCCAGGGAGTGCTGAATTCTGTCTCCAACCCTTTTTAGTTTATTTTGAGGCAGGGTCCCACTAACTTGCCCTGGCTGACCTGGAACTCGTAATCCTCCTGTTTCGGCCTCCCAAGTAGCAGAGATTACAGGCGTGCACTGCCATGCTCAGCCAAAATGTGTCTCCTAAGGGTTGAAGTGGCTGGGGTGAGAGCTGAGGGAGGTAAGTCATGAGTCATCGCCTCCAAACCAGGGTAGCAAGTGAGAGTCAACATATTTTCCCATGATGATTAGTTTGAAGGAATAAAACATATGGACACTGAGGATTTTGAAATGGATTTCCTTAAAACTGTGCCCACATATCCTCTGGAAGGTCTCCCTGTTCCCTGAAGGAATTTGTCTATCAGCTTGATTTGACTTGTTCTGGCTCTCTGGGTAACTAAGCAACTCTTTTCTTGTAAATGCTTCAGAAGGTTTGTGAACATTGCTAACACATGTAAAAGAAGGCTAAGCAGTGTATATTATAAATATTTGATAAGTCAGACAAGTAGATTTGCTCACAGGAGGCAGAACTAATGGAGGCTGGAGAGTCTCGCAGTTGAGAGTTCTTGTTTCATGGAGTCGTGCACAAGACTCTTAAGTCACTCTGACCCGTCCTCCACCTCCAGCAGCTGTGTGGCTGGAGGCCAGTTATTGCCCGCTCTGACCGACAGCTTTCTCACCCACCCACTGGAACTGAAGTAGATTTCTCATTAGCCTGTGAGATTTAAATGAGGTCATTCATACAAAACACTTACTCCAGGCCCAGTGCATACTGTGCACTCAACAAATATTAGATATTATCTTTAAATATTAGAGGGCTGGGGATGTAGTTCAGGCTCAGTCTCCAGCACTACAAAAACCAAATGAAAGAACAGGTATCTTTAGATATGGCAGTATTTCCTTATTCAAGAATGAAGGCTGGCAAGGTGCTGGAATAATTCTTTCAGTCTCATTTCATACACCACGGCTCTTTGGTGCACAAGCTGTTGCAACCCAGCACTCCACGGTGACGGTGCCACGGCCTGCGGCCTTTGCTATTCTCAAAGAGTCCTGGAAGCCCAACGTGTAGCCCTGCACTGTGCTCTCATGTTCTTCAGCTTCACACGGACAAAGGTAAACACAGGAAAAGTACTGCTCAGAAAGATGAAACTCTGACTGAAGTATTTTTTAATATTCTCAGAACACTGTTGAGGAGTTGTATGTCGAGGTGTAGATGAACCACATTTGGATTCCTATGGGGTCCCGTGCATAGAATCCATCCCTGCAAGTAACAGCTCCAAAGTACCTTAATCCTTGTGTCCACCACAGCCCTATTGGATTACACAGTTTTAATCCCAGAGGAGTTGTCTCTTGACATTAAACTGTCCAAACAGTATTTATATCAGCGACTGCCCTGCAAGATCACTTAACCCTGCACCGCAGTTTAAAAGTAGTTAATGACAGAACCAGCGAGACTGGCTCCTTATGAATGATCACATAAGTTCGACCTGTGCTGTCATGGTTTATGGAGGGAGGCAGTTTGTCCATACCCTGCTTCAACCACAGCAGGTAATTTGAAATGAAATGAGACAGTTTCTACAAGCAGATTGATTTGGGAATCTTGCCTGCTCTTCCCTTTGACCCTTGACAAGTTGACACTACAAAGATTGTGACTTTAAAAAATGATGGGTGCAAATACATTTAGGTAGATGATTTACCGAGTGCTGAAGCAAGGCCAGTGTGTCCAGAGTGCTGCTGTGAGGGCAGGTGATTGTAAGCTGTAACAGTCCCGCTGATGCTTCTGTATCTGCTTAATTATCCTACAGGCGAATCTACTCCATCAAGCGGTTTATATTCTCAGTAAGAGATCAGGCACCCAATTTCCTGGTAAGAGATTAGGGGTCCAATTTCAAGATTGAGATACATTAGTATTTATAGTAAATTTATTAAAAGTTACAGATTCAGCTTGTCATTTTGGTAAAAACAAAACAAAACAGTTTACCTATCAGGATATGAGGGCGAGGAATTGTACTCTTTTCCACCTAAGCTCTTTGTCCTCCTTTTTCTTCTCTTTAGTTTTTGTAAATACGGGTAAATTTAGTTTTTGTAAATACACAAGAGGAAGGAAGTACTGTGATTAAAGGCCGATAACCTGATCTGATTACCAAAGAGTTACCAGGGATACTTGACAAGAAAAGAAAATTTCAACTGTATATTAATACTTTTTTCTTAACTTTTTAATCATATATAGATTTTTAAAAAAAAATGCAGTGGGGCCTCAGCATACTGGGCAACCCCTCTAGCACCAAGCTATCCTCCCAGCCCCACACTGAGATTTCACACCAAATGATATGTAATAAGTGAACAAGTATTTTCCACTTCAGTTCTGGTATTGTTTATCTCAGACATGAGTTTTGTCTTGACTCATGAATAAAATTTAAAAATTAACTGTCAGCCAGAACAAGAATAAAACAAGTCAAGAAATTCCTTTTCAAAAAGCCTTTTCTGTATCTACAAATATATAATATTTAAGTTAGATTATTTAACATAAATTTTGTGATAGAGTTATCGATTTACTCATATTTGGGTTCAAGCTGCAGTATTGCATGCCTTCAGATTTGCCTGAGAAATTATCTACAGTGTGAGGTTTGTGTCACGTGGCCTGCGTTCTGTGGCTTTTGTGTTCCCCTCTATTCTAACCAGTCTGTTTGAAACATAATTTTGAAGATGCTAGTAAAAAATATAACAAATTCCCTATTGGTCTCTGTTTAAATTATTTACTACCCTTTTGAGCCATATCTTCATTGCACTATGTTAAAAGTATTTTGCTGAAATGTTTCTTTATGTTGTCCATCGAGTTTAATAGACGCGCTGTTTAATAAGCTCTCCACCTGTGTGGAGAGACTATTTGACCTCTCTGCCCTGCCACTGGTAGACATAGTATAAGATTGCTTTGTGAAATAAAGCTGTCGGTAACATCAACAAAATAAAAAATGATCGTATTCCAATACTCTCTGCTGAGTACTCTGACAGCGCTGAAATATGGAATAAAATTGAAAGTAGATTAGTTTTGGGTCTTAAGTCATATTTTGACAAGAAATAAGAGAGGAGAACATATCTTTGAACTTTTAGTTTTAAAGTTTTTAATGAAAATATTTATCATTTTGTAAGGTTGCTTCTTTCTTTATCACAACTAGGCTATATAACCTTAAAACAATCCATTCTCTTATTGTAAGGGATATAAATACTGTTCTATCTTTGTATTAAACATCATAAAGGAGATACACAAGGGAGAGATTGTTTGACACTTCCAAGTTAAGGAGTGTCATGCTAATAAAAAAAGCTTATTGAAGAGGCTGGAAAATCAGTCATTAATAAGCCACATATTTTTAGGGTATGTAAAGCATGTAAATACTGCAGACAAGCAGACTGCTTCTGCTGTATTTTTTGTTCACCTTTTGGAATGCTGTGACTCTGAAGAGGAGAAATAAATATGTCAGTGAAGAAAATCTTGCTGGTGATTGCTTTCAACCTGCAGGAATTTGAAAATTGCCGAGACGCACAGATGGTGAAATTATTTCTTTCACTTCTTTGGTTACATATTAATCAGATGAAATCAGGACAAATAAATAGCATAGATGGCCGGTGAAGGGCACAGGCAGAGGAGGAGATCGTCCCTCCTCTGCCCAAAGTCCTGTCACCAAATTGGAGGCGGTGGAGCTCTGACAGAGCGGGGTCTTCCCCTTCATTTACTATGCAGAACAGGGCAGGGCAGCAGCTCCCGGGAGTGAACTTGGCTCTTCACATTCTTGTCTTCTGCAACACAGGATGTGAAGCTTCTCCGAGGTCACTGGGCTGCCCTGTGTCCCCCAGTGCACTGACCCAGGCCAGTTCACTGACCCGTGGGAGCATAAGTTGATGGCTTTTTAGCAAGAAATCTCAGCTGACTTTTCCCTTCAGATAAATGTGGATTACAAGCTAGCATAGGGCTAAAACTTTGATCAGACTCTGAGATGCTGTTTTTAGTTATGGGAAGGACAATTTTGTTGTCCCAGTATTTTTTTCTTCTGTTTCTTTTTTTCAATGCTAGAGATCAAATCCAAGGCCACTCTACTACTGAGCTGTGTGTCTGCCCCTTTTAAACGTCTATTTTGAGACAGAGCCTTGTTAAATTGCCCAAGCTTGTCTCAAACTTTCCATTCTCCTGCTTCAGACTCCTGAGTAGCTGGGATTTCAGCTGTGCACCACCATCCCTGACCCTGTTGCCCTAATCTTAAAATCTCCACACTTAGAAACATAAAGTGTAGGCTGGAGAGTTTAGCTCAGTGACTCGTCTTCCTGGTAAGTACAAGGTTGTGAGTTTGAGCCCTGTTACAAAAAAAAAGTAAATTGACAAATAAAAATATTTGCTACATTTTCTTTTAAAAAAAGCCAATTTTATAAGATCTCGATCTCTGAGACCTCTGAGAAATTTTTAAAACCATACAAAAGAAAGCATTTTAAAAATGTAGATGCATATGAAGTAAAGCTGTTTCTTAGTCCTTGTGCATATGCCAGGAGTACGAACATGTCTTGTGATATTGTCCTTTAATTTGTTCCTCAACAGGGTTTTAACCTTGACTTTGCTAAGTAATTTCTTTAAGCAGACAGTGAATTACTGTGGCCATTAGGTTGGCGTCATCTGTCATCATCTGTGTAGGCAGAGGGTTGTGAAATAACTATATAGTTATCAGTGATTCAGACCAAATTTATATGTGTTTTTGTCATGAATCTTTTGGTCAAATGTCAAACTCTAGGCCCATTCAATTGGTGAGAAAAAATGTTTTAGGAGTTTTTCTACCTTTAATAAACCAAAAATTGTTAATTCTACTTTTAGTTACTTCAGTTACCTGGTTTAAGAAATCTGAGCTAGAATCATAATGTTATGAATTTTAGAGTTGGTCTGTTTTAAACTGGAAATAGCTTTAGTTTTAAAATAAAGCTTTATTTTAAAAATTGTGACCACCTAGCCTATGACATCAATAAATATTATTACAAAAGAATGAGAATGATTAGGTGGGCAAATATCTGACTTGGGCTCTTATTCATTTGTCTATTTCCTTACGCATTTGGTAATTCTTGAAAAAAATCCAATTTGTTAGAATGATTTCCAAAACTGGGCATGGTGGTGTGGACCTGTAATCCCAGCATTTGGAAGGTTGAGGTAGGAGGATTGCTGAGATTTCATAGCCGTCCTGGGCTACATAGTGAGTTCAAGGCCAGCCTGAAATATGTAGTGAGATTCTGTCTCAAGGAAAAAGAAAAAGAAAGAAAGAAAGAAAGAAAGAAAGAAAGAAAGAAAGAAAGAAAGAAAGACTGAAAGAGAGAAAGAAAGAAAGATTTCCTAAAACCATATGTTATCATAAGATCTTTAGTCTCTAGAGTCCAGGCTGGCTTTGAACTCACTTCACATAGCCCAGGCTAGCCTTAAATTCACCACCTTCCTACCTCAGCCTCTTGAGTGTTGAGATGGGTGTGCATAATCATACCCTTCTAAGATCCTTGTTCTTAAATTCTGTCTTACATTTCTCTCATTGAGGAAACAAAATACCTGCCATCCAAAGTTAAAAGGGAAAAGGTTTATTTAGCTCAGTTTGTGGAGGTTTCAGTCCCGAGGTGGCTGACTGCAACACATGGTGCAATGTGGCAGAGGGACAGCACACAGGTGAACATTTCATGGATCCCACAAGGTGGCAAAAGCAACAAAAGGAGAACAAGCCTTTTTTTGTACTTTATAGTGTATCCAGTCTACCAGGGTTAGAGTAGTGCCAGTCATCGCCTTAAGCCTACCATCCTTAATCCTAGCATTGGACTATGAATCAATCACACACTCTAGATTTATCCACCTCTGAAAAAGGCCTGCCTATTACTGCATGAGCCTTTGGGGGACATCTAGACAGAAACCATAGCATTTCATCCCTGGCCCCCCAAAGACTCACGTACATTCTTTTAAACAAAAGGCATTTAGTCCATTCTAAGCACTGCCAAAGAGTTTCATCATTGCCGAAAAGTCCAAGTCTAAATCTGTTCTGAGATTTAAGGCAAACTCTTAGCTGTGAGCCCCTGTACAAATGAAACACTTTGAACATGCAATGACATACAAGATAGGTCTTACTATCTGAAAAGGTACAAATGGATGATAGAAAGAAAATCCAGCAGGGCAAACATTAATCCTAAGGTCTATGTCTAGCATCCCTGGCAATCTTTGGCAAGATGTGAACTCCAGAGGACTTGGATGGCTCTGCCGCTACAGCAGTGCCTGTGGTTGTAACTCCTATGGCTTTTCTTTGTGGCAAGCTCTGATCCTTCCTGTGGTTTCTCCAGATGATCCACATTCCTAGCATCTCCAAATTTCCAGGGTCTCCACTGCACCTGTGGCTTCACACTCACAGCTTTACCCACTGCCCGCTCAGGGGCACACTGCCTGACCTCCCAGGTCTTCTTTTAAATCTGGGTGGAAGCCTTCCTGACCCCACAACTCTTTCATTCTCCATTCACCTAAAATCAGCACCATGTGGATGCTGCCAAGGTCTGCCACCAGCTGGAGCAGCAGCCAGTCTTCTTTGTGTCTTGGCTGTAGGGGTTGAGTGCTTGTGAACCAAATTCCAAGGAACAACTTCTCTAATCCATTGCCTTCTCTCTCTCTCTCTCTCCTTCTCTGTCTCTGTCTCTGTCTCTCTTTCTTTTTTAAAGGGAGGCAGAAAGTTTACCTTTTTGGTACCAGAAGAGGAACACAGAAGTTAGTGTAGGAGAGATATGCTGTTGTTTTAGGGGTCAGAGCTATGTTGGGCACGTGCCATGCTAAGCCTGGCAGAGTCTCATAGGAGCAGAACCTATCAGCATTCAGGGTTCCCCCAAAGTTCTTGAGTGTATATCAGTGTTATGTATTGCCAGACAGCTACTCTACCCAGGCAGAAGCAGTCTCTCATTGTCCCAGGACAACGTTATCTAGCTTCTGAAGACAGTTACATTTTAAATAACAGAAGTGAGTACCTCAGGAGTTCAGAAGCATGACTCACAGAGGAAAGCAGGTATATACACTTTGGTGAGGAACTAAAGAACAATTCAAAGTGCAAAGAGATTCAGGATGCAGAAAATGCTTGGAGAGGTGGTCCTCAGAAGTTGTACTGGAATGCCATTGCACTTGTATACACATCATGTTCTTGGTTCAGTTTCTTGAATTCCACCATTTGGAAGAGATGTGCTCAAGGATTTGTTTGGCATTCTGTTGATCCTTTGGTAGCTTACTGGTTATTCCAAGAATGTCACCACACTTCCTGACATAGAATTCTAGGTCTTCTTCAGTGTACTTATTGGCAATCTGAGCAAGCTGTGCCTTTTCAGAGGAAAATGACTTGTTTAAGTCAAATAGTTCCAGAGGAGGACGTGGCAACTCGCTGAAGCTAAGAGGGGAAGAGCAGGCTGAAGGGCAGCCAGTGGCATCTCAAATTGAGGTTGGATGAGCTGGAGTGGTTTGTGTTTCACTTCTAACTGCTCATGAGCCTTGATGACTTTGAGGATGGAGGTGGTATCCAGCTGGTAAATAGACAAATGGAAAAGGGTGGTAAAGTCGCATGGGTTCTCATCTCCCTCTGAAGACACACTCGTAACTGGTCTGACAGTGTGGCAGTGTCAGGCAGCCTCATGTAACTGGAGATCTCTGGCAACTCAGCATCAGTCTGATTCAGGTGGATGTCTCCTGTTGTGGGCCGTTGGAAAATAGCATCCATGATTTTGCTGTTTTCTTCTTTATCCAAATACTGATCACTGAACATGTGATGTGAGCCAAGCACTGCCAGCTTGGTTCTTCAGGTGATAGAACACCAGAATGTGTCTGTTAAGCAGGAAGCTGATGGAGCCTGTGGACGGATCAGCCACCACTGGTTTCACGACACTTAATGTGGCACCAAAAAGATAGACAAAGGTGGGATCCTGAGCATTGTTTCCACTGCTCTCCTCATTCATGATTCCAGGTACAACCATTCCTGAAGCATGACTAACTTCTCAGTTCAACACTCCATTGGAAACCAGAGGTTCCTTAGGATGAAAATACCTGTAACACACAGTTCTAATCACAGCATCATTACTAACCATTATTCCATGTTCTTCTAGAAATTTCTTCTAGTAATTCTTCTAGTGGTTCTTCTAGTAATTATTCTAGTTAATTATTGGTGTCAAATCTGTATTCTGCACTTTCTCCAAGAATCACTAGGGTATCTCCACCACTGTCAAGATACTTCTTTAAGACTTCAAATTCAGCCACAGAAAATATTTCCCAGCTATAATCCAGTTTCACTCCAGTTAGTTTCTCAGAAGTGATTTCATCTTTTATTTATTTATTTTTGTTTGGTACTGGGAATTGAACTCATGACTTTGCACTTGCTAGTCAGGAGCTTACGCCACTGAGCTAAATCCCCAGCCCCTTGATTTCATCTTTTACTTTGAATCTTTCAATTACTTTGAAGTCTTTTTTGCATGGAATTATAGTCATTGTTGATGGTAAATACCTCTTTTTGCTATGCACTGAAAAGAATGGTGCTCTGCACATCTTTCTCCATGGTTTCCTGAGGCCCAGTGATCACCATCTTCACCTGATGTCTCCTGGCATCCTGTGGCCAGGTATCCAAGGCCACTTAGAAACTGTCACAAAGTCTTTCATTTTGGCAATTTCGAGGCTGCAAAGAGGGAGTCTTTCTGCTTCTTATGATGCCTTCAGACACTCTTTTCTGTTTTATTCTGAAATACTTGACTTTTTCTTGCTAGTCTTTTCAGTAACCAATTATTCCTCTGTTCCATCTTTACAGGTTGCACTTTACTGGGTCTTCCTTTCTGGCCAAACTCACATTTTGAATCATTCTGGGCTCTTTGCTCTTGATTTTGGACATTAATTTGGCTAAAACCCCCCATTAATTACCATGCCACTCTCTCAGCATTAGACTGCCTTGAAATTTCTTCTGCAAGATTAATTAGTCTGTCTTCCTTAATCTTAGTCTGAGGCAAAGTCTCTGGACATGAGCAAAATGCAAACAAATGTTCTACCAAGGTATAACACACATCACCTGGAGCCTAACAACCACGGCAGTTCTTCCCAGCAGAAATGTCCTGAGCTTGGTCTTCTCTGAGAGGACTTCAGCTTTCTCGTCTTCTGAGCTCTGACCAAAATCTCCCAGCAAGTACAGCCTAATGTGTTGTAGCTCTGTTTTCCAGCTGGCAACTTTGAGCCTTTCCCTACAAGCCAGTCCCAAAGACTTCTGAACCACATGGTCAGGTAGAGTCATAGCAATGACCCCACTTCTGGAGCCAAATTCTGTCTCAGAAACTTTTCTTGTTGCTGAGACAAAATATCAACACACAAAGTTAAAGGGGGAAAGTTTATTAAACTCACAGTTTGTAGAGGTTTCAATCCATAGCTGGCTGGCTCCCAGGCAGGATAGCATATGACAGAGGAGCATCATGGTGTTCATAAGCCAGCAAAGGCAACAAAAGAAAAGATAACTCTTTCTATTCCCTATATAGTACCAGGATTAGGATGATACCAATCCAGTCAGTGGAATGATTTAGTAAACACACATCCTTAATCCCAGCACCCTTGATCCTAGCATTGTACAGTGAATCAACCACATACTGTAGATTCAGCCACCTCTGAAAAAGCTCCACCTATGATCACATAAGGCTTTGGGGATGCCTAGACATATTCCATAATGAGTTCTTAAGGAAAACATAAATTAAAAAAAAACAAAAACATTCCTGGTGAAGAAAGGGGACTGTCACTTGAAAAGTCTATGTGAAAGTTTGTGGAGCTCTTCAAGACCATGATGCATTGGGAAGTCCAGGATTAGGGTGAACCTTCTGGGGTGGGAAGGGGACCAAGAATACTGCAGAGAGAGCTCTTGCCCCAGGAAGTGCTCTCAAGGGTGAGAATACTTAGGCATCTGGTCACCAGCAGGCGGGGTTAAAGGCTGCCCCTGGTGTGGCTGCTGCACTGGGATCTAGTTCTGAGGAATTACTCCCACACTGTCAGTCTCATTGTGATCCTGCCATGCAGAAACAGCAAGATAGCTGAACATTCTAGTGAGGGTAGACAATGAGAATAAAGGAATTTTAAAAAATAGTAAGCAAATACATATGCTGTATTTAAACCAGTCCTCAGTGGAGCTGTAAACATATTTCACAAGGGTAAGAATTCAAAACGTTTAATATTATCATGGTGTTAGAGGCCTTTCATTTATTTGAGGATCTTTTAAAGTCACCATGAAAGTCAAAGGATGCTGATGATGGTGATAATAACACAGATATGTATTTACACATGCCAGCTGGTGGTCAGTGTGACTTGTGCTTCTCAGAACATTTAAACCTCATGACCACTCCAGCAGGCATGTGGAATTATTACCCTTGAAGAAACTGAGGCACAGAGAGGTTATACAACATGCCAGGGGGTCACTAAATAAGTGATGGGACTGGGATTCAAAATCAGGGAGGAGTATGGAGTATAAGACTCTTAGAAAGCGTGGCATGAGGTGTGTTTTGTGACCCACTCCTTTACTCATTCATTCAGCCAGCTCGCCAGCAAACCAGACAGCAGTGCACTCACATAGTACCTGCAACATGTTAGTTACTCTAATACTGGATGGGACCTTAGTGAAGTTTCCAGATCACCCGGGTGGGGGGCAGCACAGACATTAACCAAGTACAAAGTATGGTCAAAATATATGACAAATGTCTAAATAATTTTTATTGCAGTAGAAGACACAATGGTCTTACTGCCTCCAAATACTCCCTTGTTTTAAACACATTTATCTCATTCTTATTACTTTTTGGAGCAGTTCTGGAAATCCTCTTTCATGAGTGTTTTTATGAGGCATGGTAAAAAATGTAGCAACTGCCGCCATTGGTGCCATTCAGTAGGAAGACAGACTCAAAACGTGCCAGTGTGCTCTCATCCAGCTAATTCAATGGCTCTGGTACTTTCCCCTGAGTCAAAATGACCACGAAGTGTAAGTGTTTTGATTGATTCCAGAGCTCCAAGCAGTGACAACAGCACAATTATAGACACAATGGAAGCCTTCCAGAACTGCTTCAGAAGGTGGGATAAGTGTGTTCAAGGCAAGGGGCAGCACTGTATTTTGAGGGACTTTAAAGACAGTTCTTCTTTTATTGTAATAAGATGTTTTAAACTTAAATATTAACCGTAGATTTGGTCAGACCTCATAGTAACATAATGAGTCATAAAATTGCCATAAAAAGGTCACAACAAGATGGGTGTGGTGGTGCATGCCTGTCATCCCAGCCCCTGGGACTTCAAGGCCACCTGAACTGCATAGTGAAACCCTGTCTCAAAAACAAAAACAAAAGCAAAAAGTCACAATGGGAATGTGGGGGAAACTTTCTGAGAAAACCTGAGGGATGGGTAGGTTAACCAGCAGATAGGAGCAGAACATGTTCCTTGGAGGCCCTGAGCTGAGTTTTCTCAGTGGGGAGAAAGAGGCTGGATCTGAGTTCCGTGCTTCACCCATCCTGCTAGGACCCGGGGGTGGATGCAAGGCAGGGGGTCTGAGGTGGACATGGGAAGTGGACTGGGCGGTGCAGGGGCTCAGTAAGATATGACATGGCTCAAGCCAGTGGGGGACAGCAGACTAGAGGGCAGATGACTGGATTCAAGGGACACTTGGGAATCACAATTAGCAAACCTGACGGATTTGGTAGGTGGGTGGTTGGGGAATTGTGGTTCCTGGGGTTCTGCAGTTGGGAGTCTAAGGATGACAGTTCCATCCCTGTGGGGAGGATGCTGTGTGAGGGGCTTTATTCTGGACTGGCTGAGTTTGCAATCATTGTTAGACAGTGTTATTACCTCAAAGGGTAAAGTTAAAACACGAATGTTCTTCCATGACGTTTTACAAAAATTGAAAAGCCAGGAGAGTCAGGACTGCTGCCATGCTCACCACTGTTCTCTGATGAAATTCAGTTTTCTGTGAATGTGTTCATTTTATTCCTTGTGTAATACCACTTTGTGTTTATGGACAAATGCATTTAAAATCACGGTTTGGAACAAGCCTGTTACTAAAGAGAAGACTGTTCTATGATGAGTATAATTGCTTCTGCGCTGTCTTGTAGACTGACGCGTGTAAGCCATCATTAATTCTCTGTATAATTAATGTCTAAAAAGCAGAGTTTCTATTAATCGAAAAGTAAACTCAAGCATCGCACTGACAATATCAATAATACGCATTTGTAATTACATACCATAGGTAAGTGTAAAAGCTACATTTTATTACATTCATAAAATGTAAAACCTCCTGAAGCAACCCAGGACCAAGAGGCAGTGACGCTATTAGGTCTCACTGCTTCATCAGTCAGGAATCGGGGAAATCAATTGTGAGCTGCTGAGAACACTCACAGTGCACTGGGTGTCTTTCCCTCTCATAAAATGATGATTTATTTTTCAAGATGAAATACTGCATGTTGATAAGATAACCTATTTAGTGAGAGTTATGAGAATACCAGCAAAGAGAAAAATCAAATTTAAGGAGGACGAAAACCGTGATGGGGGACCTTGTTGCTATAAGCAGACGAAGTGACCAGGACATCACAGTGGGTGGCCTGCTCCTGAACAGGCAGCAGGTACCAGGGACATCAAAGGGGACTGCTAATTTCATGAAGGGGAGGTGTATCGGGTTCCAAGGATTGCTAGGTTAATACTTTGGGCACACAGACAGGCCAAAGATCAGCGTGCTGGACGGACTGGACCAATCGATAGCTCTTTAGTGTCCGCCAATCACTCCATTAGGGAGAAAGCCTGGGCAGATTAGTTTCTCAGTTGCTCCAAGGACTTAGCCAGTCCTTCTCCCTTAGGTAGAAAAAGCTCCCGTTTTGCACGTGTGGTAGGGAGGCCCCAGATTCGGAGAGCACTGGGATATGTTCAAAACATCTTAGGTGCAGCTGACAGCAATGTGCGCCACATGCTGAAAAAATATTTCCAGAAACACAGAAGACATCTCTACAAGCTCAACAAATAAACAGCCAACGGGCACCAGCCCTGTGGCCTGACCGAAACTCAACGGTGGGTGGGATCTCACATGTCAACAATAGAGGTGTCAAAAGCATAATGTTTCTCTTGGAAATGCCACCCAGAATTCCCGGAGAGCCTTTCCCATCGATTAACTCTGAAATGAAATCCAGACATTCCTGGCTGCAGGGGAAGAGGACTTAAGGATCCTTTTTCCCTCCATTCAATAATGGCCAATTTTGTACTGAAAATCATTAGATGTAAAAAATTTTCTCCTGAATATTCTCACATTCGAGTCCTCTTCCTTTTTGCTTCATAGAGTTTTTGTCACAGCACCAAAAAATGAGGATATTACCATAAGGTCTAGAAAAATTTGGGTCTAGAAAGCAACTGTTCAAATTCCATGTGGCTCAAATTTGTGTGCATGTTTTTATTTTTCTGGGGAGAGAGTTCAGGATTTTACAATATTCTCCACAGGGTTCTGTGATTGTTCCTTTCCCATTTAAGAAGCACTTATGGGATCTGAAGGGAAATGAAATACGTTAAACCAAATGCTCCTTTTCTCTCCTGGTTGTTTCCTCCTATGACCAACAGGTGGCAGCATAAACACCGATCTGCAGCAGCCCCATTTTCCGGACCTCGCAGAACTTTGCGGTAAAATTTAATGCCCCGCGGTCCCTGGTTTGCCTTGAATAGACTGTGGACCTAGTATTCCATGAAACTCACTAAAATATGGGTGGTGGAGTAGAGGGAGGTCGACTGAGCAGTCCTGGGGCTGCAGAGCCACAAAATGGAGGAACATTTGATTTACTTGTGGGGTCTTAAACCACCCAGCGGAGAAAAGCAGAGAGCTTGAGGATTGGTTGGTTGCGGCCAAAGCCCATGCAGAGTAAAATCGAATATATTTTCCTGAGCTCCACGTGGTTCTCTGCTACATAGCATCATTGTCTGAACAATATCTAAACTACCTTAAGAAATTACTCTATTTTATTTTCCTGGAACCAACAGCCCAAAACATCTCTCGCAGTTCTTCTGCTGCTAACTGAATTATAGGAAAAGGAGAAAACTGTTTTACACGTGGACTCTGAGGATGTTTTATTTTTATTTGGACAATTAAGTATCACTTTCACTTTCTGTGAAACTGTGTGAGCCATGGAGGTCGCTGAAGGATGCTGGGTGATTCTTTTCCTCTTTAAACCTATCTAGCCAGTTCAGATATCAGTTATATAGATGGCAGTTGTGGGTCTTACTCTGGCTGTTGCAGATGACACTTTTCAGGCTGAATTTATTTGCTTCATGGTACATACTGTGTGATACTAGTAATTATTAGTGGTGAAATTATGCTGAGGTTGAATATTAAACAAGACAAACACCAGCTCTTAAGAAAACAATTACTCAGAAGACTTCAGTGAGCTGTATTTTGCCTGTTGTTTCTTTCCTTTGAAAAGTTTCTATGAAATTCTCAATTATTAGGTTTCGGGAAGCAACTGTCTACACTTCCACAGTTTCAGACTCTTCTGTGTAGGCGACGATAACAAGGACCTGGTGACATTTGACAAATATCAACAGAAAGGATGCAAATTTTGTGGGTAGAATAGAATTCGAGAACAATTTGTCAGCCTGTTTTGGATCATTTTTCACAGTCCAGTCCAGACTCGGAGGCTCACTTGAAGTGTAAAGTAATCTCCTGGGCAAAAAACAGGGACAAAATGTTTGCATTATGAGTCCAGCTTCTCTCAGATAATAAGTAACTCTAGAAGGATCATCAGTCAATCAGTCAGCCACTGTGTTTCAGGTCAGCTGCTTTTTGCCTAGTCCTCTGCTAGGTTTTGGGAGCAGTGTGACGTGGATTTCACCCTGCTCCCCCAGTTGTGGCCCCATGGCATCTGAGCCTTGCCATGTGGAGCAGCAGAGCAGCGGTGGGCATGACAGGTTGCAGGCATGCTGGGGCATCGAGGCAGAGTATCAGGTGTGTTCCTGGAAAAGCTTCCGTCTCACTTCCTGAGCCTTCTCTAGCTGACAGCGTTCTGTGCCCACAGTCGTTTAGCTATTGCCCTTGGCCTATTAGTCCAGGTGCTCGACACAGCTGGACTCCTTTCATAAAATGTTTTCATCAAATAAAAATTAGTCCAGATGGGTCATGGTTTGAAGAGCCCTTTAGATGCTAGTGGGACCATCTCCTCCTTAAGGGACATATTTTGTTTGCATTTCTTCCTTGTGTTAGCTCTGCAATAAGGGGAAGAAAACACAGAAGTCTTGTCAACATGCAGATTCTCTGGCAGCTTTGAGCCTCTTGACTTGGTATCTTCTGAGGGCAAAGGTGGGGCTCAAAAGACAGAGTGGGCTTGACCTGGGTGGCCCTTTCTCCGGAGCACTGAATTTGCTTCCAAGAACACTGCAGGAGCCTGTACTTTGGGGACTGTTTTTAAAAACTCCAGGTGTGCTGGGGACTCATGGAGAGGCTGACTCAACAAAAGTGGAATGTACTGCACTGTGGTTTATAGTTTTTCCGTGGAGGAAAAAGAGATATTCCTGGAACCTTTGTTTTCACTACAGTTTCAGGATTCTGACACGATGTTCATGTGTCTGGTTACTTAGAGCAAAAAACAAACCAACCAAAAAGCAATTTAAACTGGCTTCTTTTTTTTTCCTACACAAATTCTCTTATGCTGCTGCTTGATGTCTCAGTTTCATCTGACCTAAAGTTCTATAAATTAAATGCTATTATTATTCCATATATTAGATTGTTTAAATTGCTGATTCTCAAGGTGTAATCTCAAAAGTGTAATTTTTCACTACATAAAAGTAAGTCTTGTTACGAAGTGGATTCTACATGCAGGTAAATTAGGAAAATGGTGAGCTAAACCAATTTCAGTGACTCTTTTTTTCTGTCTCTATCTCTCTCTGTCTCTCTGTCTCTCTCTCTCTGGTGCTAGAGATCAAATCCAGTAATCAATAGGATTTTCTTTCTTTTTCTTGTTCAGTTATTTTTGAGACAGGGTTTCACTGTGCAGTTCAGCTGGTCTTGAACTCATTATGGGGCACAGGCTGACCTCAAACTCATGGCAATCCTCCTGCCTCAGCCTCCTGAGTGCTGGGATTACAGGTGTGCACCACAGCTCCCAGTTTTGGTATGTTTCTGGATGAGTAACTATAATATAGGTTGTCATTTCCAAAGGAGAGATGCACAAGTTTTCCCAAAGGCCCTGGATTTTATGGTACTAGTGTTCTAAAACCACAGCGTGAAAAATACTTGGTTATACATTTATCTTTTGAAAAGACTATTACACACGAAAATAGATATAAGTAAAGGAAAACAACAACAACAAAATCAACTACTCAACCAAACCAAAAAGCTCTGTAGAATGGATGCGGTGCATCATTTTACAAACTTTTGATTATACAGCTTCTATTTAGGTCACAAAAGAATAACCTAGGACCGAAAGGGCTGGGAGGTCTACAGTGGTGAGCAACTCCACCGTAAGAAATTACATTTTACAGCATTTTAAAAAAAGTACATTTAGAACAATAAATTGGTGAAAACATACAGAAGCATCAGAAACAATCTGAAACATCTCAAACATGATTTAAAGTAAGAATCTCATTAAGATTCATGTTCTGAAAAGAATTCTTTTTTGAAATAGATGTGGTGCAACTTGGGGCTTTTATGTATAATTTAACAAAAACTATAACAAGAATAATATATGGGTAGGAAGACTTTATCTTCTGAATGAACAAATTAGGTCATTGTCAAGTAGTAGTATTTAACAAGGATTCCCACAGGTGCTCCCTGAGGAGGAAGTGCATTTGCCGCCTTGACAGGCTTTCCCAGAGGCAGAGGGGAAAGTGCAGTGACGCTCATTCCCGGGGCGACATGGGTGTCATCTGATCCTTATGACAGCACCGCAGAGCATGGCCAAGTCCACAGACACTCGGTTCTGTGGGATGCCTGTCCCGGTCTCTGAAGCAGACAGCAGCTTCTCCTGCATCCTGCTCTGAGATGTAGCTCTGACAGGGAGCTTAGCAACCTAACAGGATCATCCAGAAAACCTAGGAACACTACTCACATCCAAGGAGTCAGGACATCCTACTGATGCAGGAAACAGCACACAGCAAACAGGCTCTAATTCTGACTCTCCAGAGTGAGGGCGCAGGGTCTCAGATTCTGCCAGAGCAGGAGGCCGGGGCTGGCGCTGGGAACAACCTAGATGGCCCCTCTCCTTGCTCAGCCAGATCTTCTGAAACTCCTCCAGATATGGCAGGAGAGTGTCAGACAACCGTGTGCACTTTTTGGTTTCCTTTTGGAAGTGCTGCCCCCACCCAGGAGGAGCCAACACCCTCCTTCCAGGACTCCGTGGAGTGCTGCCACCTCAAGGTTTCCTCTTGCATTAACTGGCTTTAACCTCTGGTGGTGTAACCGGTTTTACTGGAGGGAAGATTCAGGCAGGAGCACTTCATGGCCTAAGGCTTAGGATGCTACTCACAGGGTGTGTGTGTGTGTGTGTGTGTGTGCTGAGGGGGCGGATTTGGAGGAAACAAACCCAAAAATGTTAATTAGCAGCTCAGGCACTCAGGGTACGCTGCAGATATGAACATAACCTAGACCAAAACTCCCGAGAGCCAGGGCTTCATTATCTGTTTGGTATGCTTTTTATTAGGAATGTGCACTGTGGTGTCACTTTGAGTATTAAATAATTCCTTGAAAAAGTGTTTGGGGAAAAGAGATCACCCCCTGCTCTCCCTCCCTGCACTAGACTGAAAGAGGGAAGGGTCGCCTGGGAGCTGTCAGCAAGTCCTTCCTGGGTATCAGGTGTGAGGTTCTGTGATTTTTGTCTTTATCGACCCTTTCCACGTCCCAGTGAGTGGATGGTCTCACCTCCTGTCCCGGGAGGCCTTGCCTCACTGTGGGGTGGAGGCTGGTCCCAGAGGAGAGTTTAAGATTTCCAGGTCTCAGCAGCGTGTTTTTGAAAACAGTCCCCCAGTAATTCAGAGCCAGGGCACTGGCAGGAGCATCCCTCCTCCTCTCTGGGACCTGCCCCTGCAAGCCCCCTAACCTACGTGTTGTCAGCTCGGTGCAGGCAGAGGCAGTAGAATTTGGCAGTTGTGATTCCATCTGGAAAAGGTGTCACTGAGGTTCAGATTTATGTATGAGAGTCTGAGTTTGGTGCAGGGCTGGGGGAGGAGGCCAGGAGGAGGGGAGACAGCATGGTAGAAGCCTGAGCAGGTGTGGGCCAGGCCAGTGTGTGACCAGGGGAGTCTGTTTGTCTAGAGATAGCTGAAGCATCGGGCTAGGAGTCTACAGAGAGAGACTGAGGGACTCATGGCCAGGGGACAGGGCAGGGACCACAGCCCCAGGGTCTGTTCTGATAAGATTTCTGGGAGAGTGTGAGAAGATAAAAGTAGAGAACATGGCTACTTGGGCTCTGAGTAGGGGACAGAGTTCCAGGGGACACTGAGGGGCACAGCTCCAAGGGGAGTGAGGTGCTCTCGGGGTCTGATTCCCTCCTACTGCTAGGCAGAGCAGTTAGAGACGAGGAGACCAGCGTTTCCATGGCCCTGGGCATCCCGTACCCTGGTGCAGATTGTCTCATAGGAGCCACATTAGAAATGTCTCCAGGGCTAAAGCTAGCCTGTAAAGCCTGTTTAATCTGCAGTGTCCTCTCCACAACATAGCCCTGTGCCTGCAGCCTATGGATCCACAGTGCATCCTAGCAGCTCAAGCTTGGTGAACTGAGGAGACAACGTCTCAGGATGCGTTTGTTGACTGAGAAAAACTCCCTGCACATGACAGACACCCAGCCAGGAGCCGCTGGTCGGCCAGGGATGCTGGGGAGCAGGTTCCACGGGGTACCAGGGAGCATCTGTCACCAACAGCCACAAAATACACCAGCACACAACATAGAAAAGGAGTTTCTTTGTCATAGTTTGTATTTTATGGGTTTTTTTTTGATGGTTTGGATTTTATTTTATCATTTTTGCAGTCCTACCAATTGAGCCCAAGAGTACAATACCACCAAGTTACACCTCCAACCTTTTTGCAATCCTTTATTTTAAGACAGTCTTGCTATACTGCCCAGGCTGGCCTTGAACTTATGATCCTCCTAGCTCACTCTCCTGAGTGCTGGGGTTACAGGTGTGGGCCACAAGAGCCAGCTTTCAATGTCAGCTCTTGCTCATCAACCTGTTAAAGGGATTCTGGGGTTGTTTCCCGGCGGGGGGATTTTTAGAATGTCCACCGTTTGTGTAAGGTTAGATACATGTGTGTATAAAGACTATATGGAGCTCAGCCATACCATAGAGTATTTAAAAATTAATCTTGCTTAAGAAAAAAATATTCCAACACTTCATTAAAATGTTATGGAAAGCCGGGTGTGGTGGCACGTGCCTCTAATCCCAGCACTCGGGAGGCAAGAGGATCACTGAGAGTTTGAGACCAGCTTGGGCTACATAGTGGGTTCAAAGCCCGCCTGAACTTCGTGGTGAGACTCTTTCAACACCCTCCCTCTTCCCCCCTCAAAAAAACTGCAAAGAAACAAACAAAAAATGTTGCCGAAGGCCTTGCTCAGGGTTGTGCAGGTGTGGAGACTATGATGGGCGATAGAGATTAGGCTCAGGGACTCACGGAGGCAGGGACTGCTGCTGGAGACAGGCCAGGCGGGGAGGGTTTTCATGCACACATCAGTGGCTTCTTGCCCAAGGTGGGAGACAGGGCCTAAGGATGAGGCCTAGTGGAACAGAGGACCCAGTGGAGCCTGTCTAGTGCTTGATTAAAGAGAGAGTCTCTGCCAATCCTCGGAAATATTTGTGACGTTGTATTATTCCTTTTATTATTGTCGCTGCTGCCACTGTTGTCCTAAGTAGCAGCAGCATAATAGCTGACCATTGTTAAGTGCTTCCTGTGTGCCCGTCACCGGGCTTATTTACCCGCCGCAGCCTTCTGAGGGAAGTACAGTTGGTTTCATGTTAGACAGAAAATAGTTAAGTGACTTCTTCAAAGTGGAAGTTTGTGTGTGTCTTGAGCTGTGCATAGTGGCACATGCCTGTAATTCCAGCACTCTGGGAGGCTGAGGCAGGAAGATCACAAGTTTAAGCCCAGCCTGGGCAACTTAGTGAGACCCTGTCTCAAAATAAAAAATAAGAAGTCTGGAGATGTAGTTCAATGGGGAGGTACTGAATTCAATCCCCAGTATCTCTCCAGTGTGCCCCCATCAAAATATGTAAGGGAGCTCGTGGCCAGCCTTGAGACCTGTAGTTCTCACTGCAGTTCAGGCTGGCCATGAGCTCACTTTGTAGCCCAGGCTGGTCTCAAACTTGCAATAATCCTCCTGCCTCAGCCTCCCGAGTGCTGGGATTACAGGAGTGTGCCACCACACCAGCCAAAAAGCATATATCTTTGAAGCTTCTATTTACCTAGCCTTCCTTTAAAAATATACTTTACATCATTTTTTGAATAAATGATACATTCATGAGATTCAAAATTAGTATCAAATTAATTTTTTTCTCTGACTTTGACAGCTATTCATCTAGCCCTAAACCATGTCCTGTAACCATGGTTACTGTTTTCCTGAATCTTTGATATACATGTAGATATATCAAATACATGTATATGTATATATGTATTTTCTTTCTCTGACAAAAACCAGCATATCATGCACACTCTGCCGGTGTCCCGCTTGTCCCTGGGGCTCTTCCTCGGAGAGGGAAGAAGCAAAACTGGCACTGTGCGGAGCCAGGCGACCTTGTCTTTAGCACCAGGTCCTGTGTCACATGGTTCTTCTGATGCTTGTGTAGATTTTAAGGACATTTCCCTTCTTTAGTGAAGGTTTTAATTTTTTGCTCCAAAATGTGGCATAAACCCCCGCCGGGAGCTCTGCCTGTGTGTGTATTTGCCACCTAAGATGCAGTCGCTGCAGAGCACTTGGTCCAGCAGCACTCTGGAGGCTAAAGCAGGCCTGTATGCTTGAGCCCAGCTGGGGAACTTAGTGATCTAGTGAGACTCTGACTTAAATTAAAACATATAAAGGACTTGGGAATAGCTCAAAACAAAGGCTTTTTAATCACTAGAACCACAAACAAGCAAACAAACAAACCTTGGTCCCCAGGTCACATGAAGGAGAGCGCCACGTTCCTTTGTGTACCGTACAGAGAATGTTGTCTCTGGGATGCTAAACCTAGAATATATTTTCCATGCAGGTAAGAAGTGGTGATCTTGTTTTTCCTGTCCAGCACATTTTTTTGCCTTGTTTGCTGATCATCCCCCAGTTCTCACTTCTCCTCTGAGTCCTTTTCCATTTTCTTTCTTTGTTTTTCCTTCCTTCCTTCTTTTCCTGCTTAGGATTGAATGCCACTAGCCACGTCCCTACCCCTCGTCATTTTTTTTTTCAATAGGGTCTTCATAAGTTTCCTCAGGCTGGCCTCGAACTTGTGATCCTCCTGTCTCAGCCGCCTGAGTAGTTGAGATTACAGGTGTGTGCCACCATGACTGGCTTCCAATCCTAACTTCAGTGATTTAGGGAAATTTGATGTCAACCCCCAAATCAGAGTGCAGCATGTGACTTAGGCTTTGATCAATCAGTACCTTTTTTCCGCCAGAACATAAAGAAAAACACTTGCCCTAGAACAACAAAATAATAAAAAGAACTGGGAATGTAGCTCAAGGCTAAAGGCCAGGGTCCAATCCCTGGGACTACAAAAACAAAACAAGCAAACAAACAAACACTAATATCAACTAAAGTGGGTCAGGTATGACTGGAGATAAGAAATCTACTGAGAAATTGGTGAGGCTGGAGAGATGACAGTTATCAGCGTGTCCAGGCTGTCACGGCTGCCCTTGTCGTCACATCTATACACAGGACAGCAAGATGCCATCGAAGGCCTTGAAGCTAGGGATGATCAGGTTTGTGCGGCACGATCAGGTTTATGTCGTAAACTTGTTTCTTTGCAGTGGAGCGCAGAACAGATTAGAGGGCCACGCGTGGAGGAGAATATTAGGCAGTGACCACGTAGCGGGGTGGTCACATGGTGGTTGGGAGGGTTTAAGGTTCAAGAGCGAATCCTCTCTATTTCAGAATAAATTTTATGAGGTTCAAGATGCGCACATTATATTCACGCTGAGACAGAGCTGGGGGGTCTCAGATTTTCACGTGTGAAGCCAAACTGAGGCTAAGACTTAGCGAGGCTTTTTGTTTACTGGAGGCACCTGAGACAGCGCACGTCTCATACACAGAGGCCTGTTGTGTCCCGTGAGATCAGGGTTTCTGAGCTGTGACCAGCAGGACCTATGAGATGGGACACTGCCGGGACTGGGGCTGAGCAGCCAGACTAGGAGGGAGCTCGCAGCTTTGGCAGAGAAGAGGCTTGATGGGGACAGTTACAGCCTTCCTTCCTTTTTAATATGGCAAAGTTCAAATTAGAAAACTTACTGGTTAATATGTACCGGGCGTTGAGCTGCCAATTTTATAGACTGTGAAGCAGGACATCTAGAGTTTTTTTTTTTTTTTTTTTTTTTTTTCTGTGCTAGGGATTGAATCCAGGGACTTTTCTTCATGCCACATTCATAGCACTTTTAAAATTTTCTTTTATTTTGAGACAAGATCTCACTAAATTGCCCAGATCGCAATCAAACTTGTGATCCTCCTGCCTCAGTGACACCAAATTCCAGTGTCCTGAACTGTGAGAAATGAGTTTTATTGTTGAAGCCACCTTGTCTGTGACAGTTGCAGTAGTAGTGCACATAGACTAAAATGTCACCTAACGTGTTCCTTTTGACAGTTGGCAGATAAACCTGATTTTTTTTTTTTTTTTTGTCTTTTTTGTTTTTATTGGTACCGGGGATCGAACTCACAACTGCCTGCTTGCAAGGCTGGCGCTTATGCCGCTGAGCTAAATCCCCAGCCCCTAAACCTGATGTTTTAAAGACATTACGTTGTATCTCTGCCAAATTTTAACAATCAGATGTAAAATTTCTAATACTATTTTGAAGATTATCATATTTATTTTTATTTGCGTTATGTTTGAGGGCCATAATAATTATATGCATCTTGGGGAACTGGTACATGTACAAATCACATCTTAATTCTTTTTACTTCTCTGAAGATTATTATATTTGTTTACTTTTTAAGCAGAATTTTAAGCAGTTGCTACCTGTTCTCCTTTTGCCATGCAGTGACTCTTTAATGAACTGATGGCTGCAGGGCATCTGTGATGCAGACCGGGGCTTCTAAGGAGAGGCTTGTCTGACATTGTGACTTTCTTTTGGGAACTGGAACTTAGGCATCACAGGGGTGCTTCCTGATTTGTCCTGCCTGGGAGGTGAGGCAGCCCCGGGAATACCCAGAGAAAAGTGGGCTGAGCTTAGAGGAAAGGAGCCAGCAGGTGAGCAGAATTCCTGGTCTCATCTGCCTGCCACGGATGAAGGGAGCCTTGCTCAGCTCATGCAGGCACACCGTAGCGCTGCCCGAGGCCCTGGAGTGGAGAAATTGGAAGCTAAAGGGTGAAGCCGCGTGGGGCCCTGGCAGTGGGAAAGGCTGGGCCTTGGCCCCCTCCTAACAGCACCGTCTTCACAGTGGTCAGTAATAATTCAGTGCTGCCTGTCTCTGTGTGTCCCCACATTAGCCTGAGTTATTAAAGGTGACAACCAAAACTGATTTGTTTAGAATGCAAGGAGTCATTTTGTTAGTCAGATAATAACTTTCTTTCCTTCTTTTATTGTCTCTCTCTTTTTTCCCCCTTTTTCTTTTTTGCAGCTCTGGAGATAGAACTCAGGGCCTTTGCACTGAGCTACATTCCCAGCCCCTTTTTAATTTTTATTTTGAGATAAGAATCTCGTGATAAGTCACTAAGTGGCCCAGGCTGGGTTGAATTTGTGATCCTCTTGCCTCAGCCTCCTGGGGTGCTGGGATTATAGGCCTGTGCCACCACTCCAGGCTAATGATGTTGATCCTGTGAAATAGAACGGAAGCTTGGTTGTTTCCCAGATGCATAGCCCTGGACCTCACGCCGCTCTATCGCTGGCTTTAAACAGTGTTATATCACACTGGCAATGTTTGCCTGCTGTGAAAGGCCGGTGCCCAGGGCAGAAGCACTCCTGTGATCGCAGCTCTGCCACTGTCTTTAGGATCCGGATCAAGAGCCTCTGCTCTGTGGTGTGCAGTACCTAAATACTGAGTCTTTATCTCAGCTGTTTCTTGAAAATACTTATTGTTGGTGATTTGGGTTTGATACTAAGTAATAACAAATTAAAAGCGCTTTATAAAAGGAATAAATTGTTTTGCATGAAGATACTAAAGCTACTGATATTTCCACTATGCAAAGAAATATGGCTTAGTGTGCTGGACTTGTGGGGAAAAGTAGACCCCAGACCAGTGAAGGGAGGCCACAGAGTTTCCATGCTGTTTCTGTCAAAGGCTTTTGAAACCTCTGGCCCGTCTATCAGAAGCAGTTGTTAGCACCTTTGAAGGCTGAATAGGGCTCTGCTGATCCCTGCACAAAAACTTTACGCACACTGGACCAGCTTAAGACCTGAGCTGGATGTTCATGTGAGGGACACAGGAAAGACGCCACTGCCTTGCAGCATCTGCACTGAGCTCTGCCCCAGGCCTGTGGTCAGGTTCTGACGTACATGGTTAGGAACAGGATCTCCTGGGACCAGCCTGGCTCCCGTGGAGTCACACAATGCATTGCACCAAACTTGAGCCTCGATCTTCTGCTCCACAGCCATGCTCTGAGGCTTCAGGACAGGTAATTTCAAGTTGATGAACGCTTTCACAGTCAAGTCACTGTCCGCAGTGGGGAACAGCTTTGTGCCCGTTGATCACATGATGAGGATTGTACCCTGACTGCTGCAGGAGAACTGGGCAGGGGAGGATGAGACACTTGGAACGATGACACAGATACTTTCTCAGAAAGGGTTGGTGATCCAGGATTAGGATTTCTAAATACCTGCTCAGTGCTTAAAATTCCATTCCTAACACGAACGGTGCATGAGGTCATCTTAAGCACACAACTAGGCAGGCTTAGCACATTGCTGTGCACTAGACGTGGTTCCAACTTTTTAAATCCCAGAGCATTAGACATTTTAATAACACAAAGAGGGGCTGGGGATTTAGCTCAGCGGCATAAGTGCCTGCCTTGCAAGCAGGCAGTTGCGAGTTCAATCTCTGGTACCGATAAAAAAGAGAAAGACAAAAAAAAAAAAAAAAAAAAAAAAAAAACCCTCAAAGAGATACTTATTAAATAACATGTCAGTTCCTAAAATTCTCTGGACCTGTCCTCCTTATGAGAAGCCATTACTAAAATTATAAATAGCCTGTAATTATATTTGACTCCTGCATACTTACTTAATTCTACAGATATCTTCTACTGTAGACCAAATCCCAAACAAAAGAGGCAAAACTTGACCTTCAAACCTCAGAGAGACCTTAATATAGCTCTTCATATTTTCAACAACAGAGATAACAGTGACACTTGAAGTTCTGAGACAGGTAAACCAACACCAGGTGGAGCTGCCTGCCTCCCCCCATGGACCATGCTTCAAATGCAACAGAAGACATTGGGCAAGACAGTGCCCCATCCTGGCATTCTTTGAGACCTTATCCCAGGGCTACTGGACTGTCCTAGCCACCAGAGAGTGGGTAAGCCATCCTAACTTCCAGCCCTCACAGGAAATGCCAACACTGCCAGATTCATCGCCGACAGATCTGCTTAAACTTGCTGCTGAAGACTGACGGGGCTCAGGGCCAACAGCAGCCCCCTTTATGGGTGCCCGTCTCAGAGTCTAAGTCCCACTAAAAGTCTCAGGTAAGACATTCTCTATATTTGTGGACATAGAGGCCATATATACAGAGTTCTTCCTGAGTTTTCAGGCCGCTATAGTAAGTCCTCAATCTCTAGGGGGTATTGATGGTCAACCTATGCCATTTACAAACAGGGCCTATTTAGTGCAGGTTCTAGACTGCTTCTTCCCAATTCACCCAGTGGTGCCAAATCTTCCTTCCACCACTCACTCTACAGTCCTAAATCTTAAAAATGCTTTTTATTCCCTTTTGTTTATACAGGCTGACCCAGACACTGAGGTCTCAACAGCTTACACCTGTTATCGCTAGTAAACCTCTCCTCAGTGATACAAACCACCCCCTTCCTTTCTTATTCACCAATTTCTCAGACATAACCCTGGTCAAGACTGACAGATAAATTTTGTCTCCTCACCTTTGTTTATACTTTTTCAGGATACATAAAAGTCTTTCACAAAACCGGGGAGACTGCTGATATACTTGCTAAAGTCCTGTTACAGCAAATCATTCCAAGGACTACAACCAGGTTACAGCGACCCATACCTGATATTCCTGGCAACCTCAACAGTGATCAAAGTTGCTAGACTGCCATCCTGGTTTTACATCACTCAGGCTAAGTGGTGCCCTTCCAGCCCTAGATCTAACCATCCTTTTGCCTCACCAAGGCCTCACAGCCACGACTCTCAGGCTGTCATGTTTTGTTATCCAATTTGGTTTCTAATTTCTTATCCTTTTTTACAGCAGGACTCTCAGCAGTATTTCCTAAAGACTCCTATGCCGTGCATACCAGAGACAAGCCTTACCTACCTACCCTCTTAACGTCTACCCTTTCAGATGGGAAATAATCACCTCTCATAGCTTCACTCTTCCTAACCCCACAGTTATTTTTCAGAATTCTGCCTTACCGTGGAAATGTTTCTACCTCAACATGGTCCTGATATAATGACATATCAAAATCAAAGGCACCTTTCCCTCTATCTCACCTGGGTCCTTAAATATGACAGTGCCATGCCTCCTCATAACACCTTGTCTCTTTGTTTTTCTAGTCTAACATACGTGCACTCACCAATGATAAAGTTGTCCTGGCTAAAACACCTGGCACCAGCTTCTACATGGGCATCAACCGTCAACCTGTCAACTCCCCTAGACCCCAGTACAGTGCCCCTTTCCAGCAGGAAGCACTAAAGAAAGAAATCTTTGCCCCTTTTCATAATAATAATCATAAGATGGGATATGAAAGAGTTTTGGCCCAGACAGGACACTGTAGCCAGTAAAGCCTCAGGTGGAACCAAGGAGCTCCATCTCCCCCACCCCTAGGAATTTACGTATGGCACCAAAAGAATACCAATGGGCTACCTGTGCATCCCTAATGCCCCATTAGGTTCCATCCCAAACTGAAGCTACTTATGTGCCTCACTCCACGTGTTCCATAGAGAGATCACCGACCCCGGGGTGGAAATGCCGCACCCCAGGGTGTTGGGGTCTCTCCCCGCATTCTCAAAATAAAGGTCATTTATATTTCATACTTCTTATCTCTTCAGCCACCGCCAGTTCCCCACAATTCAATCAGGGATCAGTGTGTTCCACACGAGGGGGAGGATTTTTGAGGGAGATTAATGGCAATGTACATTGTACTATAACAAAATTTTTTAAAAATTTAAACATTCCCATATTTTCGAACGTATCTCGTACTTCCTTTACAAAGCCCTGTTGCCTCCCTCCCACTGTGATTTTCCTCTGATCCAGTATTTTAATTCTGACAGTGTACATAGTATACTAACTTGTAGTTACCTGTGTTATTTCTTTTCTAAGGTGCTTTTGAGAATAAGGATTAGTTTTTTATTTATCTTTCCATATCCTATTATGCTGAGTATTTTACTCACTGGACTTACGTATTTAGGATTGAACTTAGAATAGATCTAGTTTCCTCTTCTCTTAGGATAATAATGTTTCCATTGTCCTTTATCATTAAAATTGATATTTTAAAGATACATAACATACAAATCATATATTTTCTTTATTTAGTGAAATAACAAATTGAGAAACAGCATGTATAATGAAAGAGACTAGTATCTCTAATGTAGACTAGCAACTCAGTAAATGCATAACCATACTCTGCTAGAGTAACAGAATATGAAATCTGAGTTAGAAAATTAGGGACTTGCAAAGACCCTTAAATTATGCCTGCCTATGGACAAGACTTGCTATTGATTCTTAAAACTTGTATTTAATTTAATTTAATTTAATTTTACTTTTTGTGACAAGAGGTCCGCTACTGAGCCCAAGCCCTCCGGACTTCATCCTGACCTGCTGCAGCAGAGGTGGAGACAGAGCCCTCCTCCTCAGGACGCCTCCTAACCCCCACTGCACTTACTGCACAGGTTTACCTCTCATTTCTCAGGTCCCCCCTTTTTCTTAGAGGCTCGCTGCTAGCACAGGTGTTGGTTACCAGTTTGGTCTCACGCACTCTTACGATGCTTGTCTGTCTTTCTTGAGCAGAGCTCAGCCTTAAAACTCACATTAACAGCAGCTCATTTATACACAATATTTATAGCAGCACTCCTAACATTAAAAGGTGTACCCAACAACTAAACGTCTGACAATCAGAAAGCAAATTGTAGGGTAGCCAGACTATTCAGTGATGGACTACTATTCAGCCATGAAAAGGATTGAACTAAGGGTAGGGCCTACCATACAAACACTGACAACATTATGGGAGAGACAGAGAGAGAGAGAGAGAGAGAGAGAGAGACAGGAGAGAGAGAGAGAGAGAGAGAGAGAGAGAGAGACAGGAGAGAGAGAGAGAGAGAGAGAGAGAGAGAGACAGGAGAGAGAGAGAGAGAGAGAGAGAGAGAGAGAGAGAGAGAGAGAGGAGTGAGACAGAAAAGGCCAGATTATGATTCCAAGGTATGAAAAATAAATCTATCGAAACAGAATGTAGATTGGTGCCCAGGGACTGGGGGAGGGGGGGGATGGTACAGGGTTTTCTTTTGGGCCGATGTCCCAGGGTGTGCATGATATCGCCAGAAGAGACCTGCGAACACCTTGCGAATGTAGAAATGCCACGGAAGTGTTAGCTTTGGAAGGGTTAGTGTTAGCTGGGTCTGGTGGCACCATGTGAAATCCCTGCACTCTGTGAGCTGAGGCCGGAGCATCATGAGAGTGAGCCTAGCCCGGGCAGTTTAGAAAGGCTCTGTCTCAAACAAAAGATTCATAAAGAGCTGGGACTACAGCTCAGCCTGGGTTCATTGTCCAGTGTCAAAAAAAAAAAAAAAAAAGGAGTTAATTGTATGTTACGTTCATTTCATCACTATTGGAAAAAACCCCAGAACCTTCTAATGGGCTTCAGAAATGAGGGTGACACGCCGAGCCGAGGGTCCCCCCACCCTGGGCTCTTCTCTGCTCTTAGGGCTTTTCCTCTCCCCACATCCCTTCCTTCCTTTCCTTTCTCTACCACCCCCTAGTGGCCATCGTGGGAAGTCCAGGCACCTTCTTGTTGCTAAACCTTCTCTGAGTCCTATCTTCTTACTCCTTTTTTGGAGCAAAAATCAAAGGAACGCTGAGGACAGGCAAATAGAAGCAACCCTTGTTTGAAATAAACAGGACCTAGGTTCCTTGCCTGCCTACCCGCACCCAGCTGTGTGATTTAAAGTCTAAGGTTAACGAGCCCCGGGGAGCCTCGTGTGCTGACGGGCTAACGCTAGTGGGGAGCCTGTGTGAATGAATGCACCCACAGCTGTGAATGTGACATAAATTCACACCCACTGGGCCACTGGAACACTCCTGGCCGCTGAATAGGCTCCAGGATGTGCTAGCTGTTAGACAGTCTGGTCATCTTTTAAGGCCCAGAACAAATGCGGTCCCTTCTGTGAGGCCAGCAGCACTCCCCAGGCAGAATCAGTTGTCTTTAGGTTTTTGATTCATTAATTTTTCAGTGCAGGGATGGCAGTGTGGTCTCACAAGCCAGGCAGACTCTAACACTGAGCTACATCCCGTTGCCTGTGTTTAGTTTGCACCCTTCTGGCTTCTATGGTTTCTTATCCATGTCTTTTTCTACTCATGGCCATAGAGCGCTTTAAGGTGAAGATTCTTAACCATTGTGAAAGGATTTGAGTTCTTGTGCCTCTCTGTCTCATGACTGCTTTCTCTGCAGCTGGCCTGTCTCCCTCAGGAGCTATAAAGCTGGTTTGGTTGCCCCACAGGAGGTGGAAAAGACCCATGGCCGACCTCCCTGCTTACAACACTTTTGGACGTGCACAGCCTGAGCTGACAAGGTGCTGGGCTCAGTTCACTTGGAAGCTTCAAAGTGCTGCTTTGGAAATGTGGTATAGTGCCTAGTGCCATCCCCAGCACTGTCCAAAAATAAAGTCTACTAGGCATTTTTAAAAGGAAAAAAGCCTTCTAAGTGTTACCACGCTTCCATTTTGACTTTGTGTCCTGGGGATGAAAATGATGCAGATAGCTAACACCCTTGATTTACCACCTGGTCGCTCTAGCTCCTGCGCATTCTCATGGCCTAGTGTGCAACCTGGTCCCTGTAGCTGGGTCTTGGTGGTTTCTAGATCCCTTCCACACAACTGACCACAGCATGGTCCCATGGGTTTGGGGAGAGAAAGTTCAGTGCCAGGTGAGGAGCACAGTGACAGCCTGGGCGCTTGGGCAGACACCCGGTCACCCTCTGAGCATCTCTCCTTGCTTAGCAGTGTCATCCGTGACAAGAGCCTCTGGCACATCGCCCTGAGGCCGGCTCTTAGCTAGCTAGCCTGCTTTTTCCTCGGACTACAAACTCTCTGAATTTGACCCCTAATTGTCTTGTTCTTGGTACCACTGCCATCTTCCCACAAAAGTTCTTTAAGTTGATTAGATTTCTAGAGTTTCTTGGATTACTAAAATGATTCACTTTTGTTGGATACGATATTCATTTTCAGTGCGTTCAGGACTTTTAGATGAAATTAGAGACTGAAAACCCTCTAACACTTTTATGTACTTCTCTCCACCCCTATGTTCCTCAGGAGACTTTTCCTACAAAGTACAATGTCAGTGTAGGTTAGAGTCCACAGGCAGGAGCAGGAAGGTCTGAGGTGCTGGAGCCAGGCGGACGTGGCTTTGAATCCTGGCTCCACTGCAAGTTAAAGGAATGCGCTAAACTCTGAGTTTTCTCATCTTGTCAGTGGGTAGATATTAATTCTGAGCTTTGGGTCGAGAAGCAAGTAAAGTTTTTGTGAGACACTTGACAGTAGATTTCCAACAAATGCAAGATCCCTCAGCCCCAGGGTCTTCTCTTTCTCTTGCATGCAGTTTGATCATACCAATTTTCCATAACTGAATTTGTTGAAAATTTTAAAAAGCTAGGATTTCTTCTTTTCTACTCAGTACTTTGTTTTCAGTGTATTAGCTCCTCAGCAGTATTTGAGAGGTGCCTGGTGCTGTGGTAGTGCTCTACAGAGTCGTCTGGAGCAGATGGGTGAAGGAAACAGGGGCCTCACTCAAATCCTGTGCTACTGTGAGAGCCAGTGGAGGTTCCCACTGGGCACAGTGTATAGCAAGAAAAGTAACACAATATATGTAAGTAGAAAAAATACACTAGCAGTCCTGGGACTCTATATCCTATAGAAATCAAAGCACCAGTATTTATGAACTCTTGTGCACAGATACCTTTTTCTTTGCTATGAAATGTGTACAGATCTGTACTTCAGCTTTATAGTGATTTATTTATTTTTTGGGACCAGAGATTGAACTCATGACTTTGTGCTTGCCAGGTAGGTGCTGTGCCGCTGAGGTAAGCACAACCCAAGTGCCCATCAGTAGGCCAATGGTTGGATGAATGACTGCACAACTATTCTATGAAAACTTGTGCAACTATTAAAAAGAATGCATCGAGCTTGGGCACAGTAGTACCTATAGTCCCAGCTGCTCAGGAGGCAGAGGCAGAAGGATAGCTTGAGCCCAAGTAATTCAGGGGGCAGCCTGGGTAACCTAGGGAGACACTGCCTAAAAAGAAAAAAGAAGTAATAGAGCTAGTCTACTGTCTTGGAAAGGTGACTATGACTTATAGTGATAAAAAACAATTTTCAGGCCAGGGATTTAGCTTAGTGGCATAAGCACCTGCCTTGCAAGCATGTGGTCAAGAGTTCAATCCCTGGTACTGACAAAAAGAAAAAAGAAAAAACAATTTTCTAGGATATAGATTATGAATCTATTTTTGTGAAGCATGTTGTCTCTCTCTTGCATACAAGAGCACGTGTGTGCATGTGTGTCCACCTACTTAATATCTGTGAAGACTCTGAAGACCCACCGTGTCTGCGTTAGTAATGGCCACCTGCCGGGGGTGCAGGAAGATGCGGACCAAAGAAGAAAATGCTAACGGCACACACACGCACACTCCTGATGGCAATGTTAAGTAGAAATCAGGACATGAAAACTTGATTGCTGGTACTTGTTAGAATGTGTCAGTGATGAACACTGAACAGGACAAGGGCTGCGTTGTAAGTAAGGTGAATCGAAGACTGGGCACAAGAAGTTTGAGCAAAAAAAGTAAAATATATAAATGTGAAGCAGCACCATCCAAACCAACAAAATAAACACAGAACACCCGAGGGGAGCAGGAGGGTGGAGGTTGGAGGAGTGGGCAAAGGAGAAAGAGGCGGAGGAGGAGGCGCAGAGGGAATTTTGAAAAATTTTAGAGTGGAGCCATGCATTTGGATCAGGGGGGAGGGTATGGCATAAGATGAACTCAGCGCTCTAGACACAGGGTTAAAAAAGTCAAACAAAAACTTCCAGAGCGGCTCCTGGAAAGAGTAACATGGGATTTCCGTAAGGTGAGATACGCCCTCCACCTTAGGGTCTTCCACAGAGAGTGACGCAAGGGTGACAGTGACAAGCCCAGCTCCGGGAAGAAGTAACTAAAAGCCAGGAGGGGTGTGAGTGAGGCTGTGTGACCATCTTCGTGATTCCAGACCTTTCTGCGCTGGACCGAGCCGGTGCCATCCCCCAGAGCACCGAAAAGGAGGACACAGTGGACCGTGGACAGCTGCTCTGGTCAGCTGGGAAGATAGCTCTGGAGAATAGTCGTTATGAATTAGTTCCCTTAAATAGTGCCTTTCAACTTTTGGAGTCAGAATTAACTTATGGTCTAAAAGAAAGCTGCATCCTATTTTATGGCGCGGAGACTTCCCCCCCTGGCATTAATCAGATTTTGTTGTTCCCCGCTTCTCCCAAGCTTGCTTTTTCCCCTCTTTTTTACTGCACTTATCTTTTGAGCTTTGAACCCTGCCCTGGTGGGTCAGTAATTTCATTAGGTAAATACTCTCCAGAAATAGATTCAACTGGGGAGCAAACAGCTCGTTTGTAATTAACAGGGTCCAGGGCCCATGGTGTCCTTTCCCCTGACGGCAGTAGTCAACTTCCCCTTTGCCAGCAGTCTCACTGCTGTGTGGCTTCCTCTCAAGGTACAAGCTGGGGTCTGGTAAAAAAGCGGGACTTTGCCAGAATCAGTACAAGAACAGGAGAGTCCCACCCAGCTGCCCGGGCTGCTCCTGCCATGGGGGGTCTCACTGTCTGGCGCTGGCCACCCTTGTCACAAGCCCTCTGGGTTGCTGAAGGACTGTGTTAATGCACTGCCTTCCCTCTGCTGGAATGCGCTCTGCATGATGGCACCCATTATAGTTAATGAGCTGTTAGCTTTTCCATTAAGGGAGGTTTTTTTTTAAGGTTTATAATCTGGTAATAACAATAATTTGCATCAGGTAGAAACTTCAGTTACACGAGTGAAGAGCTCACAACTGCCTCTGCTCTGCCCAGTGACGCATGGGTAGGGAGTTGGTTGGGCCTTGTACTCATCACATGTAAAAGGAAACATGTTCGGAAGCTAGAAGTCTTTCCCTATTTTTTTTTAACAATCACAGTTGGTAATTGCCCCACTGGGTAGAAAATATTTCCAGAGAGGACAGGGTCAAGATAAGATGAGGGACAGGAGCCCCAGATGGAGTCAGGACATCTGTGGTGTGTATGCCCTGGGAATGTCGTGTTAGCTGGTGATTGTGAGGAACAAGCTGCAGAGAAGCCAGCTGGGAAACCAGTGTGCTGGAAGCAACTCTGCTAGCATTGGGACAGAGTGAACCCCAGACCTCCTTAACTATAGAACTCACAAAGGCCCGGCTGGTCAGACGGTCCCCGCAGACAGTTTCTAGTGGGACCTGTGAAGGATTCAGTGTTCATCTAAGTACTCAAAGGCATGGATGATGTTCTGTCTGTCTTTCCAATTTGAGGGGCTCAGCTTAAGACACGAATGCAGCCAGACAAGACATGAATGCATCATGCGATGTAATGAGAAATGTCCATTTGATCTCTGTCCATGGGTCCTGGCACTCAGCTCCAGACCCTTAGCATGTCCAAAGCTATGGGTCCTGGTGTCTGATAATGTGATGACTGGTGACTGGGAGACTCTTAGACATCCTGAGGAAGACAGGCTGGTTGCCAAGGAAACCACATGATGAGAGGTTGCAACTTTCTGCCCTCCCATCTTGCACCCACCTCTACCTCTGCCTGGGACGAGGAGGGCTGAAGGTTGAGGTGATCACCAATGACCAATGATATAATCAATCATGTGTACATAATGAAGCCCCCATAAAATCCTAGAAGGTTAGGGTTTCAGAAGCTTTTGGGTTATTAAACATGGGGCACTGCAGGGAAAGGTGCAGGAGCTCTGTTCTTTCCTTTGTACACCACTGTCTTAGATATTATTGTTCATTGCTGAGACAAAATACCCAACATCCAAAGTTAAAGGGAGAAAGGTTTATTGTAGCTCACAGTTTGTAGAGGTTTCAGTCCATAATCTGCTAGCCCCAAAGCAGGGTGGCACATGGCAGAGGAGCATCACAGAGGAGCATCACAGAGGAGCATCACAGAGGAGCATCACAGAGGAGCATCAGAGGAGCATCTCAGAGGAGAAACAGCTCACGGCAGAGAGAAGGCAGCAAAGCAGTAAGCAGTAATGACAAGCAGCAGCAACAGCAGCCCGCTTTCTGTCCCTTATATTCTGTTCAGACTGTCCACCTTTAGTGCTGGTAATACACGCAGACTGGGTCACCTTTAACCCTAGCATTGCACCATAAATCAATCACAGCATCACATCCTTAATCCCAGAATCATACACACTAGAGACAAAACTTTGCAAAACTCCACTGCACAAAGCTTTGAAGGAACATCTAGATATAAGTCTGAACAACTACTTCATCTGGATATTCATTTATATCTTTGTAATAGATGGGTGGATGTAAGTAAAGATTCCTCTTTTTTGGTACCGGGATCAAACTCACGACTGTGCACTTGCAAGGCAAGTGCTTATGCCGCTGAGCTAGATCTCCAGCCCAAGAGTCTTCTTGAGTTCTGTGATCTGTCCTAGTAAACACATCCTATCTGAGGAGGGGGTCGAGCATGTGTTCTATTTATAACCAGTTGTTCAGAAGCACACATGACAACCTTCCACTTGACAGATGACAGTCTGTATTACTCATCTTTCCATTACTGTGACAAAATACTCAAGGCAAGCAATTTAAGAGGAAAAAAGATTTCTTTTGGCTCATAATTTTGGAGGTGTAAGTCCGTGGTTGCTTGGCTCTGTGGCAGTAAGTGACAACTGCTCCTGTGTGGAGCTGAGAGCAAGTGGTGGAGCAAAGTTACTCATGTCATGGTAGTTGAAAAGTGAAAAAGAGAGAAGGCAGGGCCAAGGTCCCAAAGTCCCCTTCCGGGGGACATCATCAATGACCTAACTTTCTCCCTCTAGGCCCCACCTCCCTAAGTCTCCACCATCTCAACAGGGCCCCACCAGCTGGTGACCAAGCCTCCAACACATGGCTTGTGGGGAACATATAGGATCCAAAGCCAGATGCATCAGAAGTGCGACTGTGCCCCCGGCCTGGGGAACTGGACTCTACTCCCGGGCAACGGTGTCAGAGTTAAGAGACATATGGGAGTCCCTGGAGGGTCCTTGGGTTGGGAGGAGAACCCCACCAGCAGTAAAAATTCTGTGCTGAGCATGAAAAGAGTTGGAAAGTCAGCTCTTCTTACCTCCTCTCATCAGGAAGGGCCTTGTGCTTTAGGAGATGCGATTCTTAACCTGACAGAAGAGATGGTTTCTGAAGGCAGCCAGGAAGTGAGAGGACCCCTCCTGGCAGGGAGTGGCAGGATGCAGGGGCTGTGTCTGTAGCACATGAGTGGCTCCAGACAGATGCAGGGGTGACCTGAGGTCTCTGCCGACCAGGACACGAGTGGCTGAGGGGGAGGAGCTGCGCATCAGTGCGCCACGCGGTGCAGGGTGGGTCACTGTGGAAGGAGCTCCACAAGCCCGTGGGCAGGAGGACCGGGACAGCGTGGAGACCTGGCAGGGCGCAGCTCAGCACGGCTGCCTGCTGACGGGCGGTGACGTCCGTCCGCTGGAGGGAAAAGGAAAATAGAGCATCCGAGGGTGCGAGGCTGGCCCTTGCTCTGGGAGGGTGAGCATCGGCTGACGTGGAAGTCAGCCTAGCAGAAACCTCTCCAGCCTGCTGAGGAGACCTAACTTTAAATCTCTGGGTCCGCTAGGAAGAAGGGTTCTAATGCAGGAAGGCGAGCACGCATTTTCCCATTGGGTGGGAGAAAATGTGTGTTATTAGACAGTTATGTATTAATCCACTTTTAAATAGATTTCCTCTTCAAGGTTTTTTTCTTTTTTTTTAAGGACTTTTTCCTTTTTTGGACAGTGTTTTTCTATGTAGTCCAGGTTGGCAACAGCCATTTAACTATTTTTTTTTAATTTTTAAAAATAAGTTAAATTTTAATACAAGAGGTTACACTCAGGGCTTTCTCATGGAGCCTTCTCACAGGGCTACATCCCTGGGCTTTTTTGAGACAGTTTCTTGCTAAGTGTCTATGTTGCCCAGGCTGGGGTAGGACTTACAATCCTCCTGCCTCAGCCTCCCAGAGTGCTGGAATTACACGAGTAATACAACCACATCCCAGTGTCGCTGAAACAGGTGGAGAGGGGAGGAAGATCTGTCTCCTGGTTTATCTCATCTTGTTGAGAGAGAAGACTTGGTTTGGAGCCCAGCAGTGATGAGGGTGCAGTCTCAACTCTAGGATGTAGGAGGCATCCACTATGTTCAAGAGAAGCAGGCTTAGCACAGGGCTGAGGAAATGCCTTTGTGAATAAAGCCATATGATATGATAAACCTGATGCCTCATGGAGCTTGAACCTGTAGGCTGCGGGATTTATAATTTTCAGTCCTGCAGGAGAACAGAAGAATAGCGACTCACTTTGGCAGGCAGGTAGATCTCTGGGGTCAGAACGCACTCCTTCCCCTGCAGACCCAGGCCTGGGGTTTGTCACTCAGGTCTGAGTGTCCAAAGGGTGGTCTTGGCCACTGGTAGAGCAGCTCATTCTGGGCTGCTGGGCAGGGCAGCCCCATTGGGAAGGCCGAGAGGACCTTAGTTAGCTTGGGAAGAAGCAGTGTGAAACACCGGTGTGAGGACATCTTTCAAGCGGTGTGTGGCCTGGGAACTGTGTTTCTGAGCGAGTGGGGTTGTTTCATTGGCGCCTGTTCCATCCAGCATGTGTTAGGTGCTTAGTTGGTGCCAGGAATGAGAGAGAAAAGGACAGAAAAGGCAAATTTCTTTCTCAAGGAGCTCGATGTAAAATACAGGAGATAAACAGAAAACAAGGAATTGCAGAACCCTGGGAATGCTATGGGAGAAGCCTGGGATGTGCACTGGGCGTGGAGGAGAGCGACACCAGGCCAGGATGGGGAAAGGGGGTGCCAGCTGCCTGCAGGGGAGAGGCTGTATCTGCAGCTGAGAAGTAGCATGAACATAGTTCAGAGCTCAGCTGGGGCTGGAGACCAGGGCTCAGCGTGGGCCACTGTACCTACATCTAATTGGCAACTTCACTGTGTGTCCAGATGGGCACATCAGGAATCCAGCCTCCTTCCAGATCCCTGTTCCTCACCCCCTGCCCGCCCCATCCCCTTGACCCATGCTCCCACCTCCCTAGGAGCCCCCAGCAGCCCCAGCTTCCTCGGTGCCAATGCACCTTGAAGACTGCAGCCTCTGAATCCGATGTCTGTCCTCCCGCCCCACAGTCCTCCCTCTGTTTCCTCTGTAACTACTTAGAAGCTTAGAACAAGGACATTTAAGGTCCACAAAGTTCCTGAGGGTCAGCAGTTGGCACTGGCTTAGTTGGGTAGGATTGTTCATCTGGGCGGCTCCACTTCTCGAGAGACTGCAGACAAGACCTGGAGGGACTACAGGCTCGGAATTCCTGATGAGGCCTAAAGGATGCATTTTGAAGCTCATGCACTGGAAGATGGGAAAAGATTTTATTCCCTCGTCACATGCGCTGAATTTCTACAGGACTGGCTGTGGCATGGCAGCCGGCTTCCCACACCGTGCAGCAGGAGGCAGAGGAAGAGAGGGATAGAGAGGCTTATGTCTTGAGATGCATGCAAGCCCACTGTTGGGACCTAATCTTGGAGGTTACACACCGCCACTCTCGCTGGTCACACAGGCCAGTCCCAGCACACAGTGGGCGAGCTCTTTGCAAAGCAGTAGAGTCAGCAGGTGGGAATCACTTGGTGCCATTTTGCATGTTTTTAACCCATCTTATATTTTGCCAACCACTTGTTCTTGCCTTTTGGATCAAGCCTGGATTCCTCATCACAGCACTTAGGGCTCCTCACGTGTGGACCCTGATGAAAATGTCCCCCTGTTTACTCACCCCATGTGCAGTTACATGTGTTTAGATCCTGGAAGTTAAGTTGATGAGGGTCTTTATCCTTGTGAGTCTTACTGTCTTGTGAAGAGATACAGGAAACACAACAGAGAAGTAAATAAGGTAAATGATATGTGAAATTATATAATACAGTAGGTATTAACATTTTTAGGCATTAGAAGATGATAACACACTGGTTGCCAGTGAGAGGGAGACTCACATGTCATCTCTTGGGCCTGCAGTTTTTGGTACCTGGCATGTGGGAGACTGGGAGAGTTGATCCTAATTCATCTGATTATAATTAAATTCTTGTTATTAGAGCTGAAATTCTTAGAGATTTTCACCTGTGTGGGACTGGAAATGATTTATTGTAGGAATTTGGTCTGCTTTGCTGTAAAAATGTCCATCTGTTATTCTGTTCGTGCACTCCAGGAACTGTGGTTTAAATCTCTAGTGGCAGATACACAGGCATCTTACCGACTTTCTGACTAATGTCAAATTTATTGAGATGTGTGTGACTCATGTTGCAATTAAAAATTTATTTGTCTGAGACACTAAGTAGGTGTTTAGACCATTCAAGAGCAGTTAACATTGGGGATTGCACAGAGTGTAGAAGATGGTGTATCTTTTTTGCTAGGTAGCCAGGCTGGGAAGGTAACGGCCACCCATTAAATAAACAAGAGTTTCTACTGATAGCCCCAAGGCTGTAATCCATGACTTGTTGATGGGTCTTTGCTGGTGGAACAGTGGAGAGACACCTAATAATCAGGAAATATCTAGTGAGTTTTCCTTTCTGTGTGTTCCCAATTACCTCATTATCAGTGGGAATCTATTAACAAACAGCTACTAAAATGTGTATGAATGAGCATCTATTTTAAACCAAAAGAGAATAATTGGTGGAAATGTTGATGCTGTTACCTTTCTCCCAAGTTTTCTATGATCATTTTTTTAATTTAAATTCTTCGATTTAAATTTTTTATCTTATTAGTTCATGTTTGCAGTACTTAATGATTGCGTGCACCATTGGGCATTTGTACATGTATGTACCATTGTAACACATCTTAATTTTTTTTCATCTGCTTCCTCTCTCCATCTCTTGGTCTCCTTCCCTTTACAAAGGATATCTCTCTCTGTTTTCTATTATTTTTTATTTTGATCTATACTTTATATTTTGGGTTTCTCTGTTAAGAGAAAATATATGATATTTAAGTCTCTGTGCATTATGATCTCAAGTTCTATCAATTTTCCTACAAATGCCTGGAGTTTATTCTTCTTTATGGCAGGGTAGTACTCCACTGCATACTCCACTTTTTTTTTTACTCACTCATCTTTTGATGGACATAGACCACTGCTGAGATTTGGTTATTATGAGTTGTGCTGATATAAAAATGGATATGCATATATCACTATAATATGATGTCTAACTCTTTCAGGAAGATACCTAGAAGGGGAATAGCTAGGTCAAATGAAATTTCTATTTTTAGTTTCTTTGAGGAAACTCTATACTGATTTCCAAAGTGGCTGTACTAGATTACAATCCCAGAAACAGTGTAGAAGGGTTCCTTTCCCCAGCAGCCTCTCTAGCATTTGATATTGTTGGAGTTTTTGAAAGTAGTCATTCTTTCTGGGGTAAGATGGGATGTTGGTGCTGTATTAATTTGCATTTCTCTAATGGCCAGTGACGTTAAAGGTTTTTCTTTAATGTATCCCTGATAATTTGTACTCCTGTTCATTTCAGTTGCCCATTTTTTTGAGTGGATCTTTTATTTCTGAGACATCTAAATTTTTTAGTTCTGTTTGTATTCTAGATATTGGTCCCCTGTTTGAGAAATAGCTGAAAAATTGTTTTTTCCTCCTGAGGGTTGTCTCTTTACTCTGTTGGCTGTTTCTTTTGTTTTGTGCAGAAGTGTTTTAATTTGGTGTAATTCCATTTGTAGATTCTTGGTGTTATTTCTTGTGCAGTTGGGGTTCTCTTCAGAAAGTCCTTGCTTTACCTGTGTCTTCAAGGGTTTGACCTACTTTATCTTCCAGGAGGTTGATTCTGTTTTAACATTTAGATCTTTGATCCATTTTGATTTTAGTTTAGTGCATGGTGAGTGTTATGGGTCTAGACTCAATCTCCTGTGTGTGGACAGCCAGTTTCCTTTTTCTTTTTTGAGAACAGAATTTATTTATTAAGAGAAAGAAAACTTCTGTCCGAGAGAGAGATAGAAGGGTGGGTCTCTGGTGGGGGGCCAAAGACCCTACCTTTTCTAGGGATTTTATGAAGCAATACCACAAGATGAGGCCTGTCTAAGGTGGGGAAAAATGGGAAATCTCAAGATGGGTTTGAAGTGGGACAGAACCATGATCAATCAATAAGATTACAAGTATAATTGTTCAGGTAAAATTGATTAAATCAGGATCAAATAGGGAAGTGGTCAGGTAGCAAGTGGGCATGAATATAGAACAGGGCCTTTTCCTGTACGGGATTGGGTTAGTGCCTCCCTCTGGCCTCTTGTCTGATACCTATTTTGACTATCAACCCTCGATGTTTAACTTAAGGTGTGGGTGTATTTGTTTAATCTTTTGTCTTGAGATTTGGTCCACAGCAGGAAGAACTGTCTCTCCCACAGTTGCAAGGTATCTGTCCTTCTGTATTGGCTCCTTTGAGGACTCAGCCCTATCTGACTGCATGTAATATTTCCATCCAACTTAGCTGCCTATAACATTCCTCTCTTAAGCAGCATCCTGAACTGTTGTGAAGGAGTAACGGGCAATGACCGATCTGGGTTCTTCAGGCTGAGGGGAGTCACAGTTGTTGATGGGCCATCAGGGATACTCTGCAGAACTTCTATCTGAGGATCCTTGATAGACACCAGGCATTTTCATCTTAGGTAAGCATACAGCTTTAGTTCAGTGAAACATACTTCTGGACCATTGATGTGGTAGGCAGGGTAAATTTGTAGGTTTGTCGATATTTGACATTCGTGCTTTCTTGTCCTATCTTTCATGAGGGAACTTCTATCAGAAGAAAGTCAAATCAGGATCAGTGAGGGGTGCGCCTAACAAGTCTTCTCCGGCTGCACATGTATGGAAAAGTACCTGGACAGCCAGGTTTCCCACACTATCTGCTTTCCTGCAACATGTGTTTTTGGCTCCTTTGTCAAAAAGCAGCTGGCTGTGTGTGTTTCTGCATCCTCTATTCTGTCCCATTGATCCTTAGGTCTGTTTTTATGCCAGTACAGTGCTGTTTTTTGCACTGTTTGCTTCGCAGGATAGCTTGAGGTCTAGGATTGTGATGCTGTTTGCCTCATGCTTGTTGCCTGAAATTGCTTTTGCTATTCTGGGTCTCTTCTGGTTTCTTATATTTCTTTTTTATTTTAAAGGGGGTAAAATTAAACACAACAAAACAGAACAAAATAGGACATAAGAAAGCAATGTAAGAGATATAAATTTCAAAGCTAGACGACCTGAGATCCTCACTGTCTATCATATTGTCTCTTGTTTTCTTCCAAATAGTTGTGTATGTCTTTACATACAGAGAATTCATACAAAGTAACATAGTATAAAACATAGAATGAGGAAGACGTTTTAGGTCCTCAAAACCAGACAATAGGGAAGTCACTAATGGTTGTCGTAGAGTCTCTTGTTCTCTTCAAAATAGCTGTCTGTATTTTTCGTGTTATATTGAAGTTCAACAAAACAAAACAGGCAGTGGGGGAGGGATTGCTTGGTTTCCCAGCACTCCAGGTCCCGGCATGGCACAGGTCCCAGTAAATGCTAGTGTCTCCCGTCCTGGGCCACTGCAGCCTGGTTTCATATATTTCTTAGAATTATTTTCTCTAGCTCAGTGAATACTGTTGGTATTTAGTTGAGATTGCATAAGATCTGTATATTAGTGTCAGGAATGTATCATTTAAAAAAAATATTTGCCCTCCTTAAATAAAATTTAAAAAAAATTTGCCCTGTCTATCTAGGAATAGGAGATATCCTTCTAATTTTTGATGTATACTTTAATCTCCTTTCTCAGAGTACTATATTTTTAATTGTAGAGGTCTTTTACCTCTTTGGTTGGGTTAATTCCTAAGTCTTTAGTTTTTCTTGAAGGTATTGTGAATGGTATTCTTCTTCTTTTTTCTTGGTAGCTTTACTGTTGGTGTGCAGGAATGCTGTTGATTTTTGTGGCTAACTTTGTATGCTGCTATACCACTGAATTTGGTTATTCTAGGTGTCTTTTGGTGGAATATTTTGGGTCTTTTTTGTATACGCTTATTTCATTTGCAGATAATGATAACTTGATTTCTTCCTTTCCGTTATGTATCCCTTTTTCTCTCTCTTGTCTGATTGCAATGGCTAATGTTTTGACTACTATGCTGAAGAGGAGTGGTGATAGTGGACATCCTTGTCTTGTCCCTTTCAGCGTTTTCCCACTTAATATGACATTGGTGGTAGGTTTATCATAAAGGGTTTTTATCGGATCGAGATAAGGATTCTTCTATACCTATTTTCTCCAGTTTTTTTTTTTATCATAAATGAATGTTGTCAAAGACTTTCTGAGTTTATTCAAATGATCACATGAATTTGTCCTTGTTTCTGTGATATATCACTTTGATTGATTTTCATATGTTGAATCATCTTTGCATCCCTCTGATGAGGCCTAGTTCATCATGGTGAATGATATTTTTGATGATTTGTTGCATTCTGTTAGCCATGTTCTTGTGGAAGATTTTTGCATCTATGTTCATTAAAGAGCTTGGCCTGTAGTATTATTTTTCAGTTGGGTCCTTGTCTGATTCTAAATCAGGGTAATGTTATCTTCCAGGAATGACTTTAGGAGTACTCCTTTCCTTTCAATGTCATTAAAGAGTTTGAGGGGTATTGGCATTAGATCTCTGAAGTTTTTGTAGAATTCTGCAGTGAATCCATCAGGTCCTGGGCAGTTCTTACTTAGTATATATTTTTAATTACTCCTGCAACTTCATTGCCTGTTACTGATTTCATCAGGGTTTTTATATTTTTGGGTCTGGTAATTGAACCTATGAACCTATCCTTTTTTGGATTCTCTAACTTATTGGAGTACAGGTTTTTAAAGTAGGTACTAATTGTTATGGATTAAAAACTGGTGGTCAATTTAATGCCAGCTGGATTACATCAGCATGGTGCTGGATTACATCAGCATGGTGCTGAGCATAGATGTTCCACTTGAGGAAAGTTGCCAGCATAAATAGGGACATGGAGAAGAAGAGTCTGGGCGTTGAGGCATTGTGAGTTCTCCTATGTGTTGCTGTTTGAGCCCTTGGTTCTCCTGGAGGAGCTCGTCATCACCAGTGTGAGTTCAACCATTATCAGAGGAGCTTGGGACCTTGTTGGTGAGGATGGCTGTGGTTCACTTTGGGGGAGCTCTGGCTTGAGCATCGCTTCCTGGCTCCGGAGGGGAAGACATGTGCCATTTGATCTCCAATAGAAACTCATCACGCTGGCTTCCTTGCAGGTACTTGATTGTTCTTATCGTTGGAGGAGCTTGGGGCCTCCATGTCACTGAGGACGGCTGTGGTAATTTTCAGGAGAGTCCTGGTCTTTTATTATGAGCATGATCTCAGCTCCAGTATAGAACCCTCAACCTACCAACATAGCTCCTTCACCCCATGACATAGACTTTCTAGCTTTCACTGCTGACCTTTGGGCCTTCCCAGCATAGATCCATAAGAGAGACTGGCGTGAGTCCTTCTTGTGGGCTCTAGACCTCTCATTGGACTTGTGAAAGGGATTGTCATGGGCTCTGGGTCTTCATCTGGACTCATGCAGGACATTGCTGTGGGATTCAGGCCTTTGGATGAATATTCTGGGTCTTTAGTGTTGTAGACAGATTTCTTGCACTTCCTTGTATTAACGCTGGGTGACTGTCATACATAATATTATAAATTCTGTGTCCTGATTCTAATTGTTCTCCTCACAACCCCTGACTACAACACTAATAATGTGTATTTTGAAAGTTTCTGTTGTGATTTCATTTTTTTCATTTTTAATTCCGTTGATTTGGATCTTTCCTTTTCAAAAATAAGATTGGCAAAGGGTTCATCTATTTTGGTTTTTCTTTCATAGGACTTGCTCTTTGATTCATTGATTCTTTGTACTTTTTAGTCTTGATTTCTGCTCTTTATAATTTCTTTTCTTATACCAGCTTGTTCTTGTTTATCCAGGATCTTGAGCTGTATCATTAGGTTGTTTTTATGGGCTTTACTCTTTTTCTGATAAGGGCATTTGTAGCTATCTATGAACTTCCCTCTTAGAACTGATTGGGTTGTGTCCCATTCATTCTAGTGTGTTGTACTAGCATTATCATTTGATTCTAGGAATTAGTTTCTTCCAAGGCTCACTGATTATTCAAGAGGATATTATTTAATTTTTGTGTGTTTTCATTAGCTCTTTGGGTTATTTTGCCATTGATTTCTGTTTCATTACACTATGATCCAATTATATGCCTGGGATAATTTTGATTCTTTTGTGTTTACTTAAGCATGCTTTATGGGCTGGTAGGTAATCTATTTTGGAGAAAGTCCCATTAACTGCTGAGAAGAATGTACATTCTGTGTTTGGTATGGAACACTCTGTAGATATCTTTTAAGTCCATTTATTAGAAGATTTGGTTTCCCTGATATTTCTTCATTGATATTTTGTCTAATTGATATGTCTATTAATGACAGTGGTATATTAATATCCCTCCACTCTAACTGTTTATGCAAGCAGCTTTCATCTTAAGGATTCCCTTTGCATGGAATATTGTTTTCCAATGTTTGATTTTTAGTCTATGGATGTCCCTGGGAGTAAACGTGTTTCTTGTATACAGCATATTGTTGGGATTTATTTATTTATTTATTTATTTAATTTGATTCATTTTGTCAATTTTTTTCTTTTGATTGGGGCATTGAGGCCATTCACACCAAGTTATTATGGAAAGGTATTGATTAATTACTATCATTTCATTATTTTCCTTTTTTGCTTTTCTGTTTAAGTACTCACACTTCCTGGTGTATTCATTCTAGGGGACTTTCTGGCACCGTTGACTTCATTGTTTCTAAAATATCCTTGAGAAGTTTTGGAGTGCTGATTTTATGGTCATGAATTCATTAAAGTGCTCATTGCCATGGAAATTCCTCATTTTTCAATCAACTTTGAACGGTAGTTTTGCAGGATGGATCAGCCTGGATTGAAAGCTTTTTTCTCTTAGAGTGTGAGGCACTTCACTCTAAGCTTCCTGTCTTTTGAAGTTTGTTTTGAGAAGTCCACTGTAAATCTAATGTGTTACTTTCATAAGTGATTTGTTGCTTTTCTCTAACATATTTTAAGGTTCTGTTTTGTGTTGGACTTCTTAGTTTTTGACTATTATGTGTCATGGAGGAATTTTTTCTGATCCTCACTTCCATTGACTTCCATTTTTTTCTTCTTTGGGTAAACTGACCATTTTGTGTTCTACTGAGTTTTTACCTCTACCTTGTGTGCCTGTTCTAGTAGTTGCTCTAGACATGCCAATATGTGTCTATAACTTATCACAGACTTCCTTCAAATAATATTATGTTACTATTTTCCCCTCACTTTGGATAATTAATTTTTCACATGATCATGGGAGAAAGAAATTGATCCCACCCCTGTTAAATGCTTGTGAAGATTAACTGCATTTGGATTTGCATTTTACAATCAGTGTGGGTGTAGACTGTCCTTTGCATAATAACAGAATTGATTATATTGCTCACATATGTTTGTGTGGTTGTCTGTTGTGGGCCTACTTTTTTTTTTTTTTTTTGAGACAAAATCCTTTTTTGCCCCTTTCTTTTGGAATGAGTGCAAAATTGGGAGGAAACAGGAAACATTAGGAACTAATCCTTTTTTTTTTTAAGGGAAGTTGAAGCAGAGCTGGTAAAGTACACAGCATGGTGTAATGACCCTTTTTACAATGAACGTGATGAGAGATTTTTTCCTCCTAGCCTTTGGTACCAGTTTATTGAGGTTCAAGATGACTAACTCAGTCTGAGAATGGGAATGGATTTGAGAGACTCCATTTAAGGGTTGATTTCCCTTGGCATAGATCTTTATGCCTTCCATAGATGATTCTCGTCTTGTCTTCCTGCAAGGCACACATGACATGTTTTACACAGCACCTCTGTGTCTCCCTTAGCAGTCAGTGCCTCATGGGCTAAGGGGCATGGCTGAACCTCTGGCATAGTGGCATATATATATGTGAACTGTTTAGCAAATAGTAGTAATCAAAAGTGGATCCTTACAAACCCACTGTTTAATTGGATTGATTGAAATACTTTCTATACACTGGCCATACTTGGAAGCCGGTTCTCTTGACTAGCAAAACAACAATTAAACAAATTAGGTGAGAGGCAAGTAATGTGATGGAATATTGTTCTTGCTAATAAAATGGTTGACTTGAGCCTCCAGTATTACATTTTGTAAAATTCCCCTTGGTATTATTTTACAGTGTACAGGAATTCATGGTCCATGTCGTTGTATGTGCATTTAATTCTGAGGTTACATTTCAGCAGCAGGTCTTTAGAGCAGTTTATGTGTAAATGATTACTTTTGTTAATTAGCAAAGTTAAAGATAGAAACATCATGATTGTGTTGACTAAGAAAAGCATGTTTATTTTTCCAAGTAAAGTATTTTCACGTGTTTAACACATGTACACACTGTGAGTCTTTTTTTTTTTTTTTTTGTCTTTTTCATTTTTATTGGTACCGGGGATTGAACTCACAGCCGCCTGCTTGCAAGGCAGGTACTTATGCCGCTGAGCTAAATCCCCAGCCCCTCACACTGTGAGTCTTGTTCTCATCTGATTACTGTTTTGCTTTTAACTATCTGAAATTGTTGTTTTCTAGATTCTATCGGGGAAAATAATCTCAAAGTCCCTGCCATTAATACCCCTCCAAAGCTCTGTCAAGAAAAACAGTATTTATGGAGCACTGGCTGAAGTATTTGTTGTCCATCCATTTTTTAGATAAGCCATCACCAACCTGTTGTCTCACAGACCCCTGGGAGAGTGTGGAGTTATTGCAAGGCTGTCTGCAAATCCTTCCCTGAAGGTATTATTATTTCTGTCATAGTTATCTGTAAGGACACAACAGTGACATTGAATGGTCTGTTTAAAGGAAGAGGGCCTTTTACAAGACCCGGGTCTTTCGTTACTAGAGGAAAGTCCTGTGACAAATGCAATTAGTAGGGGATGGGGAATTGAGTCTGCAGGCTGGCACGTAACCATTTGTGTTCCAGGGGACCTTTTAGCACCACAGGACAGTGGCGCATTGGTGCTGGGAAGGACACTACTGCCTTGGTGGCTCAGTCTTGTGACACCTACACTGAGAGTGCTGAGCCGCACACGGTGGGAAGCAAGGCGATTCCTGCACGCGGTCACATACTTTCTCAAAGCTGTTCTTTGTAGCTGACAACATTCCAGGGGACAAAAACATATGCTTTGGTATCTATTTGTACTGTATCAGTAAGAAAAGCAAATTTTTGAAAATCCCATAATTGAAGTGGAGCAGCAGCTTCCAAAGGTGACTTCTGTAAACGTGCCCAGTAGTCAGGGTGCTCAGGGAGCCCACTGTCACTCTGCCTCCAGAATGGAGCTACAGGGGTTCTCACAGTGGTTTGCCCGGCCACACATCATTTCATTATGCTCACAGGGGACTGGAGGAAAGCTGATGGAGCACTGTTTGGGAAAAAAATGTTAAAAGGAGCACAAAAATTACAGTAATTTTGTAATTTATTGCCAGATGTTCTTTATCACATCTGTAAATTGCATTAATCTCACCTGAATTCTAATATCCACACTGAGATGCTTCTTTTTTCTCAAAGCCAGTGGTCAAAAGGGGAAGAAGAAGACTGATCACATTCAATTTAGCTCTTCACTTAACTGAGAATGATCACGGGCAATGCAAAAGTGTTTGTGAATCATAATGTGAAAACTTCACCTTCTCATTTAGAAATAAAATAGCTTATAAAATAAATATTTTAAGCTGGGCCTGGTGGCACATGCTTATAGTCCCACCACTCTGTGAGGCTCAGACAGGAGGACTGAAAACTCAAACCAAGTCTGGGCAAATTGGAGACGTGGTAAGATCTTGCCTCAAAAAATATTGAAGGCCTGGGGATGCAGCTCCATGCAAAGACCCGGAGTTCAATCTCTAGTACTACAAAAACTGAAAACATAAAATGCGAACAAAGAAATCCTAAAAAGCAAACAAACCATAGTAAACTTAATTGAATGTTATTTTCTACAAAGTAAGATCATCCTCAAGAACCTTAAATTTTTCATATGTAAAAATTAAACCATGTAATGGCCTGTTAGCAAATATTTAGCAACTTTTTTTTTGGGGGGGGATGGATATGCAAAAATATATGTGCAGAAGTTTATTATAGATTTTTCTACAATAAAAGAGGTATAGAATATAACAGAAATAATATAATAAAATATGAATATTGTTTATTGTAAATTCTGTGTAGCCAATTGATTCTCACTGAATACTTTCATCAGTTTTTGCAAAACTCTCATATCCACAACTGGTCTATAATTTGACACCAGGACTTGTATTCCAACCTAGTAACATTTTTCCTAGTAGATTTGTTGTCTTTACAACTCATATGTCAGCCATTGTCAGAGTATTTCTCATTTTTGGACAACTAGTACTCATGAAATTAAAATGTTTTTGTTTTGTGTTTAATCTGCATTATAACATTTTCTCCTTCACTTTCTTAAATGTACATATTGAGAGAAATAAATCCAGCCCCAATTTGTAGTTTTTGACAATTTCTATAGTAGAAATACTGCCTTGGCTTCAAGCTGCCAACAAGACATCATCAGATACCCAGCAGTTCACATTATATAGTATTGCCCAGCTTGTAGGTGTAATAGACCCAAAAAACCTCCAGACTGTAGGTAGCAGTAATAATAGTTAATAGATGGCAGTAAAATAACTGAGTGTTGGTGAGTTTTGAGTATTCTTACTCTTTCTAAAAGCATTCTCTATTTAATTATAATTATTTATAATATATTTTGTTTAGGGGGCAGTACCAAAGATTGAACCCAGGGCCTTCACATTGAGCTATGTCATGTCCCTAGCCTTTCTTTCTTTCTTTCTTTCTTTGTTTCTTTCTTTCTTTCTTTCTTTCTTTCTTTCTTTCTTTCTTTCTTTCTTTCTTTCTTTATATTTTGAGGCAGAGTCTTGCTAAATCATTAAGTTGCCCAACTGGACTCAAACTTGTATCCTCCTGTCTCAGTCTTCCAGAGTGCAGGGATTACTGGTATGCACCACTACACCTAGCACATAATTTAAATTTTAACAATGGCTGGGTGTAACTACTAGTTTACAGATGCCTTGAGAATGTACCCACTTGGCTTTTGTGAGCCGGTACAAGTTGACCCCAGTATACTACTAATTGTAAAGAGTGGAAGGGCTTAAGTTTCGGAGAAATACACTAAACCAAAGGCTTCAGTGACTGAGGAGCAACCCAGAAGAGGTCTATTGGCTACCAGGAGAGGCTGCAGGATGGGAGGCATAGCCAAATGCCAGGACTCCTCAGAGAAGCTGGGGTTTGCTGGAGTCTCACTTTCTCTTGGCTCCCCGTATCCACGGCTGCCATGTGACTACTCTCAAGCTTAGCTTTCAAGGCTGGATTATTGTTCTGCCTCCCCGCTCACCATCCTGCTTCAGTATTCTTCTCTTCAACACTCTTCCCAAACACATCTTCACATGCATTCTTCTCCATCTGTCCAGCACCGTATAGGATGATACTGAGAAACTTGGTTTTTATGTTTTTCAAAGCCACACACCAACCTTCCCACCTTTCCTCTACACATGTGCCTTCTTCTTCTCCTGTTGTGGTGGTTAACTGTGATGGGTCAACTTGACTTATCCAACAACCATCCAGCAGTTGAGTAGAGCCCCAGTCTGACAGTAGACTACAGACGGAGGAGGGAAGACCCACCGTAGATGGGGGTGGCACCAACCACTAGGAATACAGCCTAAATGGAATAAAAGGGAAAGAAGAAGGAAATTGTCCCTTTTTTCTTTGGAGGATCTCCAGCCTTTACTGTTGCCATGGACACTGGTCTCCAATTCCTTTGGGCTTCCAGTGCAGATGATCCATTCTTTTTAAAATTTTATTTAAAGAAAGACTAAACAAAATAGAAAATAGGTAGAAATAATACATATGTTCAGAGAAAAAATAAGTGGTAAGAAATTACTAATTGATGTTTACATATTGTCGTTTTACAAATAGTTGTTCAATATACAAAAATGGAACATGTAAAGTGGGAATTCAAACAGCGAGACCACAAACAGTTCTGTTCAACAGTCCAACAAAAACTAGGTAACATAGTTGTCAATCCTATACACTTAAACATACATGCAGTTATCCATATCTTCATTTATGTTTAGATTAAACAAACTAAAGCAGGTTAAAATCATTCTGAACAAAGAACAATAGTATTGCTGGATTTCACATCATGACACTCCGTGATCAGCACTGGGTACTGTAGTGTCTTTTTAAAAAAATTTAATTTAAAGAAAGACTAAACAAAACAGAAAATGGGTAGAAATAAAACATAATTTTAAAGAAAAAAATAAACAGTAAGAAATCACTAGTTGATGATTACAGATTGTCTTCTTATAAATAGATATTCAAGATACTAAAGTGGAGCTTATAAAGTGGGATTCAAACAGTGAGATTGCAACCAGTTCTGTTCATCTATCCAACAAAAACTTAGAAATATGGTTATCAATCCTATACACTTAAACATACATGTAGTTATCCATCTCTTCAATTATGTTGAGATTGAATAAACCATAGCAGGCTAATATCACTCTGAACAAAGAATAATACTATTGCTGGGTTTCACAGTATGACACTCCAGGATCAGCACTGGGTATTTTAGTGTCTCTTTTTCTTCAAAGTATCTGTTCATTTCATCATGTGTCATATGATCAGTTCTCATAAACTTTATAGATTCTACACATGCATGAGTCTTAACATGTATTTCTATCCTTTCTATATTAGAGGGAGAAACAAAACAAAGCAAGGCAAAACAAAGCATATTCCTATAAACACATGAAATGAAATAAACATAAAAGACCGTTGTACAAATCATTCTACCATAGTTCCTGTGTTGTCTCTTATTATCTCCAATAGAACTGACTATATCATCAGACATAGTATAATTGAATATGTCTGTACATAACATTAATAAAAAACACAACTTTGTATATAGTATAGAACTTCAAAAACTGGCAGTTATCAAACCAGAATGTGTATTGTAGAGTCTTGCTATCTTCAGTGTAGTTGCCTATACTCTCAGACTTGATACTATCAATCATATCAGTTTTGAATAAAATTTTCTCTGCCTCATTTCTGTTATGCTCTTTTTTTTTGCCATTAGTTGTCTGCTTATCTTCTTCATTCTGTTTTCTGTTCCATTCATTGAGGCCTCTCTGCCACTGTTCCTGGAATCCTAGTACTTTTCTCTTTCTCTAGAATGCCCTGGAATATTCTCTGCAGAGTTGGATTGGTGGTTGCAAATTTCCCAAATTTTTCTCTTTGTTTTGGAAGCATCTTGTTTCTCCATTAATTTCTAGAGACACTTTAGCAGGGTATATCAATCTGGGATGGAGGTTATTTTCTTTCAGGGCTTGGAATATTTTGCCCCAGGCTCTTCTTGACTTGATAGTTTCTGTCGAGAAGTCTGCCATGATTCTGATGGGCCTTCCTCTGTAGGTTATCTGTTTCTTGTCTCTAACAGCTTTTAATATTCTGTTCTTATATTGAATTTCTGAGATCTTGATTATTATATGTCTGAGTGTAGCTCTGTTTTGGTTGTAGGTGGCTGGAGTTCTGTATGCCTCATATATCAGAATATCATTTCCTTTTCCTATGTTTGGGAAGTTTTCCTTAATTATTTCTGTGAATAACCTTTGTAGTTCCTTTGTTTGTATCCCAGCTTCTTCATTTACATTCTTTATTCTCAAGTTATAAATCCTTTTGTCATCTTCTAGCCTTTGTATTATTACTGCTTGTTTCCTTGTTATTTTAAAAAAGTTTTCCCTTTCATACTCCCACACTGCAAAATTGTCCTCCAGTTTGGATAGTCTACCTTTAGTTTCTTTCAAGCTAATTTGCCATCTTTCCATAGAGTTTTAAATTTCCTGGTGATCTCTTTGAATCTGCTTCATGTATTCTGTATTTTTTTTTTTTATATTCTTCACCAAATGGTTCTCTCCTGTGTTTGAGTTCCTCCCTTCTTCTGTCTGTGTGTGCTTGAGGGGTGCTTAGTATCTCTTTTATTAATCTTCTTATATCTTGCTTTTTTTAGCTAAATATTTCACTTTTGAACTCATCTATGAGGCCCCAAATATATCTCTTTATGTCCACCTGCACTGTGTCTGATATTGCATGTTTGCTGTTCTCATTCTCCTTTGTATTTACCTGTCCTGGGTCAGTGTTCTCTTTGTATTTACCTGTCCTGGGTCAGGGTTGGGGCCTGGGGACTTTTTGTTGTTGCTTCTTCTTCCCATCTTTTTTGCTTCTTCTAGGAGGCCCTGGTTTCTTTCTTTGTTGGTTACAATTCTTCTAAAGCACGCTGGCTAGATGATTCTTCACACTGCAGTGTGCTAGTGAGTTGCAGACAGGGACAGTGTATGCCAGCCCCTCCCCTCCAGATCAGTCAAGCTGCTATGGCCTGCACCACTGTATTACTTTGCCCTGCCTCCCCTCTGGATCAGTCAAGGTGCTGTGGCCTGCACCACTGTATTACTTTACGCCGCCTCCCCTCTGGACCAGCCAAACCTCCGAGGTCCCACTGGGCCAGTGAGGTTAGTGTGCACCATTGCTGCAGGGACTTGACCTCAGATAACCTATTGGGTCTCCACCAGGTCACGTGACCCAGGCCTAGCTCACTCCACCAATCCTGTTTGGGAAGGGAACAATTGACTGAAGTCACTGCTGCCCCTTGTACTTGCCAGTCCTGCCTGGTCCCAGAATGTCATCCACTGGAGCCCCCCCATTTATGGAATGGCTCCACTCTCATCACTCACACAGGTCGATGTAGGCTCCCCACCAACTCAGCTCTCCATTTGGCTTGCTGACCCCTGAACTCAATGTAACTGTGTCTCCAGTGAGTCGAAGTGGCAGGACCTCGGACGGCTCAGCAAGTCGCGGCGGGATCCTGGCAAGTCATGGCATTGACCAGTTGCGGTGGGACCTCGGATGGTCAGCAAGTTGCCTTAATTTCTTCTTGGTACAAGAGAATTCATCTCCCTCTGTTTGGGGCTCCCCAACCTGTATTATGTTGAATTCTAAGTTGACTATCTCAGGGAGCTTCTGTAGCCAGTTGTTATCTATCCGCCATCTTTGCTCCTCTCCCAGTGCAGATGATCTAACCTTTCAGTGCAGATCTTTGGCTTTGTAACATAGAGTCCCACCAGACTGCAGTGACTTCAGCCTTACCTGGATCTTCTGGGCCACAGGGGAGCACAAGTGGTCACCTTGTGTTCTTCCATCCCTGATTCTGCAAACGGTCATTGTAAACCATTTAAACCCTTTGATGGATATGTTATGGCTACACCCCCTGCATGAGGAACTGGCCTCTGGCTATTGGTTATTGGATGTGCCCATAGCATTGGGCTGTTTATGCTTCACAGGGCCCAATGGCCTGTGCTGTCTCTCACTCTGTAGGAGGGTTTATTCACAACCTGTTCCTCCTTGATGAAGCACATCAAGTCCTAAGTAGCCCACTTGCTGTGGTGGAAATGAAGACTCTGTCTCTGAACACTTGGGCCACTAGCTCAACCTGTGAGTGTCTTGTAGCCTTAGATTACGTAGCTCCCTATTCATGCCAGTATGTGCTTAACCAGACCACAGATGTTTTGGGATCTCAGATGGTAGACAGTTAGCAAATATTTCTTGTTAATTACAAGAAATTGATGTACCCCCAAATGGAGTACTCCCTGAGAGAGCTGTAAAATTTCTAAACTCGTTCTGGTATACGTTTCTTCATATTGTTTAGTTTTCTTTTTTCTTTTTCTTTTTCTTTTTTGCTAAATCTTCAGAGTTACATATTGTTTAGTTTTCAATCTGCGGTTTGTAGCTGTAGTGAGTGGAAACCTGAAGCTTATTTGCACAGTACACTTTGTATCAAGCTGCTTGAGATCCAAAGCAAGACTCCACAGATCTTTATTTTCTCACAGTGCTGGAGGCTGAAAGTCCAAAACCAAGGTGCTGTCAGGGGATTCTGGTCAGAACCGTCTTCCTGCCATGCAGATTGACACTGTCCCGCTCTGTCCCCCATGACCTTTCCTCTGCCTGAGCGCAAGGAGAGTGTTCTCTGGTGTCCTTCCTCCCCCCCCCCACCTTTGGTGCTCTCTGTCTCTCTGTCTTTCTGTCTCTCTTTCTCTGATTGGACCCTATTACAAATGTAAGGCAAGCTGTCTGGCACTGCGTGACTCCCCTGTTGCTTCTTTATTTTTTCCTTTAGACAGGGTCTCAACTAAGTTGCCAGGCTGACCTTGAAATTGTGAGCCTCTCAAGTAGCTAAGAGGACAAGTATGTACCACCATACCTGGTTTCTTCCTTTTCTTATAATGACAAGGATCAGTTTGGGGTCCCATGGTCATGATCTCATTAAACATTACATCCCTAAGGTCTCCATTTCCAAATATAGTCACTTTGGGAGTGACACAATATGGCCAGTAATACCTTCCAAACAGAGTTTTTATTCTCTTTAATTAAAAAATGATGCTGGGTACTCATTCTCCCAGAAAAAGAACTCAATAAGTGACTTTATTTGTGCAACGAAGAGTCCACACGGGTTGTGGGAGCGGGTGTGCCCCTGTGTCAGTAGCAGTATTAACACGATGGTTTGGAGCTCAGGTTCTCAAGCTAAGCTGTGATGGCTTCAACCTGACCTTGCTATCAGTAGCTGTGTGACCTCTGCTTTAGTTTTCTTATGTGCAAAATGTGAATGATAGAAATGCTTTTACTCCAGAGAAACACCATGATTGTTGTCAGGGATGTTAATGAGATAATGCATGAAACTCCTGAGATGTCATTTACCTTAAAACACAACTTTTAAATGCATGTAGAAGTATATATGTGTGAAGCTGGGCATGGTGGCACACACCATGGTATAGATACACACCGTGTATCTAGTAGGGGACCACATTGGAACATTAAGGGATGCTATTGCTTTCAGAGGAGAGTCAGAAACTAACCAAAAGTATTCATGCAAAGTTCACACAGGTGTCACCTGCAACTTGTGCCCAGTGCCTCTGGCTCAGCAACTGTTTATCTGCAAGATTATGACCTTTGTTGAGAAGATGGTATGTACAGCTGCCAGTGCAGACACAGAGAAGGGCTTGTAGGCTTGGACTGAGGTGCTGGTGGCCTCTGGGAGGACTTCCTGTCAGTGATGACATCTGAGTTGATACCTAAACAAAGAGCACAAATGGGGAAAGTACCTAGTCCTACCTGTGGTATACTGAGCGTCAACAGTAGTTATGCGCAGTGAAAATCCTCTGGTATTAGAGTTTGTAGCATTTTTAGCAGTAGAAGACTAAGAGTTCTAGCAAAAATGGTGTGAAGACCATGGCTTCTACAGATACTCTGAGTTTTAAAAAAAAATTTTATTTTTATTTTTATTTTAAAGGGGTAAAATTAAACACAACAAAACAGAACAAAATAGGACATGAGAAAGCTATGTAAGAGATATAAATTTCAAAGCTAGATGACCTGAGATCTTCATATCTATCATATTGTCTCGTTTTCTTCCAAATAGTTTTCCATGTGTTCGCATATAGAGAATTCATACAAAATAACATAGTGTAAAACTGATCCGAACAAATGAGGAAGGCGTTTTAGGTCTTCGAAACCAGACAAAGAAGTCGCTAATGGCTGTCGAAGAGTCTCTCGTTCACTTCAAAATAGCTGTCCATACTTTCATGTATATTGAAGTTCAACAAAACAAAACAGGCAGTGGGGGAGGGTTGCTTGGTTTCGCGGTACTCCAGGTCCTAGCATGGCACGGGTCCCAGTAAACACCAGTAGCTCCCATCCTGGGCTACTGGAGCCTGCCACACTCACAGCTAATCATGGTGGGTGGGGTGCTTCAAGCTGTTTTTTTCTAATGTATTGACCTTTTCACTACCCAAGATCTGAAATGATCAACAGACCATAGAAAGACATCTCTTTCGTCTCCTGCTTGAAACCACCAGCATCAGGAAGCTGCTGGCCTTGATTCAGGGCTAGAATACTCTGACTTTTTAAGTTGACTTATTAAAATGAATCCATATCTCATTTTAAAGATGAATAAGAAATAATCCTTAGTTAGTTGATAATTTTAGATGCCATTCAACTATGAATTTAATGTATTTATTTATTAAGTGGATATTCTGGGGGTGCCTCCTGTGTATCAGGGATGAAGATATGGTGCGGAGTGGATCAACATGTGGTCTTTACCGCATGAGTCTCTGGGAACTGGAGGAACACAGGTTAAGCTGGGCATGGTGGAACACTCCTGTATTTTCACTGCTGTGGGAGGCTGAAGCAGGAGGATTGCAATTTTGAGCCCAGTGTGGGTGATTTAGTGAGGCCTTGTCTCAAAATTAAATGAGTGTGCCGAGTGTGCTGGCTCCTGCCTGTAATTCCAGCACTTGGGAGGCTGAGGCAAGAGTACTGTGGTAAGCTAGAGGCCAGCCTGGGCTCTGAAGTGAATTCAAGGCTAGCCTGAACTACGTTGCAAGATTCTGTCTCAGAACACAAAACAAAACAAACAAACAACAGGAATAAAGGTGCAGAGTGTAGTTCAGCGTGGACGCTGCATGTTCAATCCTCCATTCTGGAAAAAGAAAAAAATCAGGGTCAGCTGTCCAGCTGGTGGAGGCACAGGTCTGGGAATACTTCCTCGTGTCTCAAGGTTCTGCAGAGCTCAGCGATGAGTAGAAATGAGCAGGGCACAGGGAGGGGAAGAGTTTCCCAGAATATGGAATGGCATTCCAGAAAACTCTAGAGATGAGCTGATGACATTTAACACCAAAGCCAGTGTGATGACTGGGGGTAGAGGAGGGCAGGGGAGAAACATCAGGATTTGAGACTAAGAGCAGTAGGCAACTCCCGAAAAGCCTTCAGTAGGTTGTCTGATTTGATTCTGTCTGTCTGTCTATCTGTCTATCTGTCTGTCTGGAAATGAATCCCTGGTCTTTGCACTGAACTACACCTCCACTCCTTTCCTGTTTTCTGTTCTGAGGCAGGGCCTCCCAAGTCACTAAACTGTTTAAGTTGGGCTAAGATTTGTGATCCTCTTGCCTCAGCCTCATGTCCTGCCAGATAAATCATCGCTGCGGCTGCAGGCAAGAGAATGGATTGGATATTTACCATGCAGTATTGTGATGCTTTAAAACACTTTTTTTGAAATGAATAAATAAATGAATGAGTAAAACACTTTTTTCTATTTGAGACTACAATTTGAGACTACAAATCCATATTTTGCAACAAACCAGGAGTGAAATGATGATAACTTAGACTAGGACGATGGAGCCAGAAATGTAGAGAAGGGGACATATTTGAGTGGGGCTAGGAGGTAAGACTTAGAAAAGTTACTTATGCAATAGAGACTCTCATATTTATTTATTAGATTCCCTGTCTAAATCTAAATCATATAAACCCCATTAGGTTTTCCAGTGGAGGCACAGGGCGTGGAGACAGAAGTGGCTTCTGGTTCCCATTAGGAGGCTGGACAAGGACCTGCTGCCCGCTGTGAAGGACATGTACTTTTTCATTTCAGGCTTTTACTAAGTTGTCTAAGCTGGGACTGAACATGTGATCCTCCTGCCTCAGCTGCCCAGAGTGCTGGTATTACAGATACTTGCCTGGTTTAATATAATACTTCTAATCCAAAGGCTCCTAAGAGAGAAATAGGAGTCGATCTAGTACCTAAGGCATTGTGCATCAAAGAGCATAGGTTTACGACTGAAAACATGCTATTTGTTATATAACTATCCGACTGTCCTGCATGAATACACATTTATTCTATTTGGTCCTGGAGGTCATGGATCTGAATCATTTTCACTGGGGGAAAGGCAGGAGCTGGGTGATGCTCCCTCCTGAGGGCCCAGGGAAAAGCCCAGCTTCCTTTCTGACCTGCTGAGGCTGAGCTGCTCAGCTCTCCATCTTCAAAGCGCTCCTCTGTGCTCCTTTCCTTTCTGTCACATGGCTTTCTTCTCTTCTGGGTCAGAGCATCTTTTTCCCTCTTGTAAGGAGAGCTGGCATTATGTGGGGGCCTCTCTAAATAACTCAGGATTATTTTCCTGCTTTAAGATATGTTATCACAGCCAGACATTGCAGTGCATGCCTATAATCCCAGTACTGGGGGAGGCTGAGGCAGGAAGGTTGCAAGTGGTACTGTCTAATTCCATTAAACTGTGTACTGAGGCTGACTTTACAGGTAGACACTTAAAAAAACTATGGTAAAAAACACATAAAATTATCATTTTAACTATTTTTAGGTGTAAAAATAGTGGCATTAAGTAGAGTTTACATTGATTTACATCTCTAGAATGGTTTTTATCTTCTCAATATCAAAATTCTACATTCCAAACACAATAAATCTCTATTCTTCCTCCATTCGGGCCCTGGGAACCTGCATGCCACTGTTAGTATCTATGAATTTGTCTACTCTAGGTACCACATAAAAGAATCACAGAAATTTTTAAATTGGGAACAGACCCCAGGGTCTTTGCGCTGAGCCACATCTCTAGCTCTAAGTTATCAAGATGTCCAGACCAGGCTGGAACCTGGGATCCTCCTGCACCAGCTCCCAGGTTACTGGTGGGTGCTATCATGCCCAGCAGGAATCACATGGATTCATTCATTCATTCACACTTTAAAATGATTTTTTGAACTTGAGATCTTAGTGCAGTATTCTCAGGTCATTGATTTGTATGGGTGTACATGCACGGTCCAGAAGATGTCTAATGTCAAGTGACATGCAACCGCAATAGGCACCTTGCCGTTAGGATTGACAGGGATACAGCCAGAATCAGCAGAAGGTGATGACTTCTACCATCCCAGTGAGGAGAAAACGTTTCCCTTTTAAAAGCAGGTCAATGCCGTGTGTGATAACATTTCCACGTTCCTTACAATCTGCTCTTGATTTCTCTGTTAAAAGAACTGGGTTGGAGTGGGATTGCCCTATAGCACAGAGGCAGACTAAACAGCTGCAAAATAAGCAGGAGCCATCCCAGTACCCTCCCACCTGGGAGAAGCACGGACTGACTAGCTAGATGAGCGCATGGAAAGCCCTGGCAGCGGTTCTAGCACGAGGAAAGATGGGAACCGTTTTCTCCTAGTGTGACTAAGCTGCGGTCTGTGTTTCGTAGGGACAGGGGTATGTTTGGAGAACTACACTGTCAGGGAGTCTGACTGCTGAAATACTATGGGGCGTTCTTATGCAAACGAAGATGGCCTGGCATCTTACAAGGTGTGACCAAAATATACTGTGAGTGTTTACATTTTTAAAAATTTATTATAGCAACAGATACATTACCATTAATTCCCCTCACAGCACTCCCCTCCTCAGCTTCAAGTGAATCCCACTATCTTCACAGCTGTTGCCTAAACTTTCGAACCTGGTACTATCAAGCAAAACAGAATAGAGGAACATCAGTCAAAACAAGATGGTGAGAGCAATACAGGGCTTCAAATCAAGATAATGGAAAGTCTAAGTGGGTTACTACGGCAGTATGTCTTTTACTGTTACGTTTTATTTTTTAATTGAAGCATTGCCAGTATCTTTCTATCCCCCTTCTAAGTGGTAGGAACCTGGGGGACAGCAGGTAAACAAGTGGAATTAATGTGTTTGCCACCCACTTGTCAGGACCCTGCAACCACTTTAAAAATTGATACTGGTAAATTACTTGAGCTAGACCATCAAATTGTAGGTGATACAAAAATGAAGAGTGGATACCTATCAACTGATTAGTCAGCTGCTTATTGATTCATAAATTTGTCCATCACATACCTACTGGAGACTCTGAGAAGCGGGAAACCAGACCAGGCTGGAGAGGTTGGTAGCAGTCATATCGGTCTATTCATTCTTCCATCTGTCTATGATAAGATTATCTTTAGAGGATAAAAGATGCTTCCAAAGTTGAGGAGTATAAGACAAAAGAGGCCTTTATTCCGGGAACATGGGGAGAGAAGACTGGTGCACTGGCTGCTGGAATCTGGCGATCTCTCTCACGGACACGTGGCGTGGGGGAATATAAATAGCCTAAGCTTAGGGCAGTGCCCTAAGGCCATTAAAGATGCACAGGTATTTCATTGGCACACGTTTCGCACCAGGGACAGGTTCTTAGGGATGGGGGTATAGGGTTACAGGTAAATCTCTAGGGGCAGGGGAGGCAGGAGCTCCTTAATTTGGCTGAGGCTTCTCCTGGTTAAAGTGTCCGGTCTGGGCCAGCAACTCTTTCATATCCTGTCTTATGATTATTAGGAAAAGGGGCGAAGATTTCTCTCTGTAACTATTTCCTGCTGGTAGGGGGCACTGTATTGGAGCCTAGGGGAGTCGACGGGATGAAGGTTGATGCCCAAGTAGACACTGATGCCAGGTGTTTTAGCCAGGACAACTTCACTGGTGAATGTACGTATGTCAGACTGGAAAAAACAAAGAGACATGATGTTGTTAGGAGACATGGCACTATCATATTTTAAGGACCCAGGTGAGGTAGATAGGAAGGTGCCTTTTATTTTGAGATGGTATTTTATCAGGATGACGTTGAGGTAGGAACATCATCATGGTGAGGTAGAATTCTGAAAAATAAGTGTGAGGTTAGAAGGAGTGAAGTTATGAGAGGTGATTACTCCCCCATCTGAAGGCATAAAAGTTAGGAGGTTAGGTGTGTAAAACTTGTCTCTGGTCTAGGAGTTGAGCTGGATAAAATAGGGGGAGTAGGAGAGACAGTGGCTGTACCAATATAGGGAAGGTGAGAGCTTAGGCTTTCAGGGATGTCACGTTTAACCAGACAGCTGAGGGTGGAAAGAACCACGACAGTTATCACATAGAACATTATGAAGATGATCTTACACATGATGTGGGAGTCTCTAGGAAAGACTGTCAAGAGTCCTGCTGCAAAAATGATCATTAATAGAGCGTAAGAAATTAGGAACCAAATCGGATAACAAAATATGACTTAGCCTGTTAACTGCGGCTGTGAGGCCTTTGTGAAACGGAGACGGGTGGGTGACAGAAGATGAGATGACCACTCAGAATGATCAGATTTGGTGCTGGGAGGGCACCTCTTAGCCTGAGTGATGTGAAACCAGGATGGGAGTCCAGCAACTTTGACCGCTGTAGGGGTAGCCAAGTAGACCAGGTAAGGGCCACTCCACCTTGGTTGTCTCAGAATCCAAATCACATTAAAACTCTCAAGGTAAGACATTCTCTATATTTGTGGACATAAGAGAGCACATATACAGAGTTCTTATTGAGTTTTTAGGCTAGTAAATCCTCAATGTCTCATGGAGTATTAAAGGTCAACCTATGCCAGTTACAAACAGGGCCTATCTTTATACAGGTTCCAGTCCTAAATCTTAAAATGCTTTTATTCCCTTTTAAACTGCCATCCTGGTTTCACATCACTCAGGCCCTAGATCTAACCATCCTTTTGATACTCATCTCTGCCTTACGACTCACAGGTTGTCATGTTTTGTTGTCCAGTTTGATTCTTAATTTCTTACATTCTATTAATGATCATTTCTATAGCAGGACTCTCTAACAGGATTGCCTACAGACTCCAACGTCATATATACCAGAGACAAACCTTACCTACCTACCTTTTAACTTTTATGCTTTCATATGGGGGAGTAAACACCTCTCATAACTTCACTCCTCCTAATCCCACGTTTAATTTTTCAGAATTCTGCCTTGCCACCTCAACGTCATCCTGATAGAATAACAGGTCTAAATCAAAGACACCTTTCCCTCTACCTCACTTGGGTTCATAAATATGACAGTGCCATGTCTCCTCATAACATCTTGTCTCTTTGTTTTTTTCAGTCTAACATACGTGCATTCACCAGTGAAGTTGTCCTGGCTAAAACACCTAACATCAGCGTCTACCTGGGCATCAACCTTCATTCCGTCGACTCCCCTAGACCCCAATACAGCGCCCTCAGCCAGCAGGAAGTAGTTACAGAGAGAAATCTTCGCCCCTTTTCCTAATAATCATAAGACGGGATATGAGTTGCTGGCCCAGACCGGACACTTTAACCAGGAGAAGCCTCAGCCAAATTAAGGGGCTCCTGCCTTCCCCGCCCCTATAGATTTACCTGTAACCCTATACCCCCATCCCTAAGAACCTGCCTCTGGCACCAAATGTGTGCCAATGGGCTACCTATGCATCCCTAATGCCCCTTGGGGTCCACCCCAGACAGAGGCTACTTATGGGCCTCACTACACGTGTTAGAGAGAGAGAGAGAGAGAGAGAGAGAGAGAGAGAGAGAGAGAGAGTGTGTGTGTGTGTGTGTGTGTGTGTGTGTGTGTGTTTCAGAGAGAGACCGCCGGCCCCGGGGTGGAGATGCTGTGCCCCGGGGGCCGGGGGGGAGGTCTCTCCCTGCATTCCCGAAATAAAGGTTACTTATATTTTATACTTCTTATCTTTGCAGCCACCGCCGCCCACTCCTTTCACGGCCCTCCACTCCACTCCACTCCTTACTTCCCCCCCATCTTCCCCCCCTTCTCAGACCTAACATCTATTTATCCACCCATCTAGTTATGTGCTGTCTATGTCAAAAATCATTTGGGAATAACTTATACAAATATATAAAACAAGATAGAATCAATAAATAAGAGGAGGGGAGCACAACCAGAAACGTAAAACTGGGAAGGGATTTGCAAGTAAAATGGGTATCATAGCACTTGTAAAGTTAGTGGCCTGCAAATTTAGTTCTGAGTTTCCTAGCAGTCAAAGCAAAGAGAGGAATGAGACCAGTCTGGGCTAAGTCAGTCTGCAAGGAAGCAAACCCTACCTTGACATTTGTAAATTTAGCATCAGTCACAAGATCTGGGAGACACTGGGACCTCCGGTTATGCTGCTGCTTTGTGCTTTCTTCTTCCATAAAAAACAAACAAACAAACAAACCAAAAAAGCTACTCTTTTCAGCTATGCACGAGCCATGACTTGGTGAAGTGGGACTGGTGGTGACTGTCTGCACCCACTTCCCGAGACGGCTGGGGTGGAACTGGCTGAAAGAGCAGGGAAGCGACAGGATTTCGAGGGCAGCAGTGAATCAGCAGATTTGGTTTTGTGGAGGCTGTCAAGTTAGATGTAGGGAGGGAAAGTCTCAGAGACTCCAACAGGTTCCAGCCTGCGTTTGCCCTCCTCCTCTCTCTGCGTCCGGCTTTTCTGCCACATCGCTGTCCCTACAGACAGAGGGGTGCCACACTCATCTCCACGGGCAGCAGCAGCAGCCATCAACCTGCACATTCTTTACACTTGACCCAGGCACCTGGACACACCTTGTTTTCTTCAGTGTCTGTGTAAGCCCTGACTGCTAAACACTTCAGCAGAGCTGATTCAAATAAGTGCTATGTTTTGAAGATTTTGTATGAAATAAAATCATGCAGGACCTCATGATTAATTTCCTATATACATATGTTGGGTTAAATAAAATGTAATAGTAAAATTTTTTGTGTTTCTTTTTATGTTTTCCTAAGGCAGTGCATCTCCCCAGGACAGCACAGCTCTGGAACCCCTGGCCTGGGATGCTCCTCGGGCTTTGCTCATCTCTGGGGACCGAATCACCTCCTGGGTTGCAACTGGAATTAGTCTGGCCCTGTGAAGAAGTCCCAGAACTGTGTCTCTTCTGGATCTTCCAGCTTGGGTCAGAACTTGCAGAGCACAGGGAGACAGACAGAAGTATAACAAACTAAAAGTGTTTTACAGAGAGGCAAAAAACAAAACCGAAAAACAACTGTCTCACCTTTCCCCCCTAGGAGAAATGCTGCTGGGATTCAAAATCTTCATATCCGTGACTGCATAGCATAGCGTTTGTGTTTAGGGAGGGTGTTGTCTGAGCTTCTGACAACCATCAGGCCTTCATGGGAAACCTCAAAATTCTGGGCATCAAAAGTCCTTCCCTGCTGGAAAGACAAAAAGTCTTAGGACATTTCTATAAATGCTGACACAAAGTAAGCGCAGATTGTGTGCTAATGGATTCCTCCGGGCATGGAATAGGAGGAGTCCAGAGTTACAGCAGCTCTGGTGAAGGCCACCACATTAACTGGTATTTGCGGGATCAAACTGAGGTCCTTGTGAATAAGAACACAGTTTCCAGGACTTCTAGAACTTTCTGCATTAAGTAAAGACTTCCAGTCATGCGGTGGTGGGGAAAGAACGTGGGAATGAGGTGGTAGTGGTGCGCGAGGGATGGCTTGAGGCTTCTCAGTACTGTCACAGGGGTCACAGTTAGTGACAGGAAAATCAGTACCCTTACGGCCTAAGTAGAGGGAAAAGAAATAGAAGCCAGAGGACACGCTGCAAAGGAGGACATTGTATCACTTAGGAGTGGTCTCAATGTTCCCTGAAATCACCACTCACTCATTTACCTCCTTAGAGTTCTTATTTTTTAAAAAATGTGGCTAAGAGTGAAGGAGGAACTGGCCATCACGGTTGAGGGACAAGCCACTTGTGATGGATGGTAGCTCTTTGTGGAAAGTGCTTTACCTTACAGTTTTCAGTGCACTTCACGGAGGATTTTCAGCAAAAAAACACACCCTTTATCCATGCATGTCAGCCTTCCCTGCTCCTGTCCTCACCTGGCCCCCTGAGGGTAAGGGAAGTCACTCTGGGAAATAAATTCTTGACCTGTACTAAAATGTTACCGTCAGAAACGATAAGGAAAAGTCCAATCTGTTGAAATAATCACGCTGTTAATCTCACACACTTGCAATAAGTTTTTGCAAACTCAAGGTTTAAACTATAGAAGTGGACACCCTCACACCAGGTCATCTGCAAATGAACCCCACTGGTGTAGAAAATGCACCTTCAGCTCACTGTACTTACCTGCAAGTTGGGGTTCCTCTTGTTTCTTCTTGATTATGGCTTTAAAGTCTCGCTATGCAGGTACACACGGGTTAGAGAGCAGAAAGGCCTGGCTTGAGTACTGGCTTTCAGCTCTAGACAAATTGCAGTTTTGTATTTTCTGTATGAGAATGAAGAGAAAGAGACCCCACTGGGTACTGGGCTGCCTGTAGGTATCATTTATTTATTTAAACATTTGTTTTTTTCTGGTATTATAGATTGTACCCAGGGTCTTTGCACTGAGCTACATTCCCAGGCCTTTTTATTTTGAAACATGCTTTCACTAACTCACTATGTCACCCAGGTTCAGCTCGACTTTGTGATCCTTCTGCTTCAGTTTCCCAGAGTGCTGTGACTGTAGGACTTTGTCACCTCATCTGCTTTTACAGACTCCCGTCAAATAATTTTCAAATAGTATGTGGGCTGTGCACATACAAAAACAAAGCGTTAAGATTCCATTTTTTTCTCATTCCCTTTAGTCTTGTTTTAAGCATATGTTTCTCACCATACCTAACATAGTTATAAAGGTTCACAATCCCATATCCATAATCCTGGCATCTAAATTGGCCTAAAAATCAGAAGTTACTTTGTAATCCAGAAAATTGGCATCTAAATTGGCCTAAAAATCAGAAGTTACTTTGTGAATCAGCCTGCACCTACCTGGATGGGTGCCTACCTGTTGACAGCCTTTACTTACAGTGATTACCGCAGATAATCAGAGCAATGTACAGTTCTCTGTAGAAATCATGTTTCCTGTGTGCTGCAGCGCGACCCCCTGTTGGGTGTGATAGAATAGGCTATGGTGAGCACTCTTCTCTTTGTAAACCTGGAGAAGCCAGAGGCACATCTTGCTCCAAGCCTGTGGGTATTTGGTTGGTCTTTTTCCTTTAGACAGGGTCTCACTGTGTTCCAAGCTGGCCTCAAACTTGTTGTGTAGCTCAAGTTGGCCTTGAACTCCAGGTGTGTGCCACACGCCTGTCCTGTAGACCTGCCTTGAGTCACTGTCTCATTTCTGGAACAAAATATCCAACACCCACAAGTGAAAGGAGAAGTTTATTTGGGTTCAGAGCTTTTAGAGGTTTCAGTCCATAGTCAGTTGGCTCCAAGGGGGAACAGCAAGGCGCGGGGCATCATGGAGGAAACCCGCTCACCTCATGGTGACCAGGAGGCAGTGAGAAGGGAGGCGTGGGACAGGGAGGTAAACCCTGCTGGGCCACACCCACAGTGACCCACTGGTTTGACAAGGCCTCCTCTCTGGAGAGTGAGTCATCCTCGGATATCAGCAGATAAATCTACGAAGAGAGGCCCACCGCCATGGTCCAGTCACCTTCAAGAGGCCTCACCTCTGAGCGCATGAGACTTCTGGGGGATGCTCTAGATCTAGGCTATAGTAGGACCTTCTGGTATAGAGCTTATAGGTAATTATTCGTAGATATAATTCACAGATAAACACAATAGCATATGTTAAGGGTGTGGCTCAAACATCTGTCACCGATAGGGCTGTGTGGCCACCACGATGGCTGATGGCCTCTGCCAACCTGGCCTCTTTACTCACTGAGTGGGTCTCGCCAGGCACTGTGCAAGCAACTTTTCCTGAGCATCCACTGACTGCTCACCTTGGGTAAAGACAGGGTTGATGGATAGACATGAGGCGCAAATCAACCAGAAAAAGATGAAAAGATCTATGTCTCTTTATTAGGGAGCCCCATAGCCTAGAGCCTGATCAGACACTTCTTAAGACAGAGCTCATGGCTGCATTCTAGAAATTAGTATTTATTATCTAGTCATGTAAAACATTGATATTTACAACTAATGGAGCTGTTTACATTTTGAATATGTGTGTGTGTGTGTGTGTGTGTGAGAGAGAGAGAGAGAGAGAGAGAGAGAGAAACAAAAACAGGTCTGTAACTAAGAATTAAGTAGAGATTTCCAGTTTTCCTGTCAGGATGAAATGATAAAATCACTCTCACAAGAGGGATCAGAGATTTAAAATCACGTGAACGAAGGGTCCAGCATTCCAGACATTTTTAGCGAAATCTCAGCATGCTCACAAGTTGTCCTCGTGTTTACTTCTTACTCAGGGCCTTAGAAATCAACTGGATATGGTCCCTCAGGATTTTCCTCACAGACATTTAAATGCATTTGCTTTTGAGGCCAAGGTGCAGAGGTCCAGTGGCTGGAGCCCTTTGCGCTACGGCGCTGGCACATCTGTTGTGGTGTCTGCACTGTGATGGCAGCATTTGCTCCTAGAGTTTTTCTATGGGCTCTGGGGACACTGAGTGTCACTCTGACTCCAGTAAGTAATGCCAGCGGCACAGGTAGATGGATCTGACAGGCTGAGGACTAACAGCGTCTCAACCGCCCTTCTCCAATGAAGGCTATACATCAGCGCCCGGAATCTGCTGGAGCCGGAGAGGGTGACAGGGGAATAACATCCCTTTCTCTTCCATCGACAGGGGTAATAACTCCTCACTCCCTAGGGACAGATTGTAAAAGCCAATAGCCAGGAGCTGTGAAGCAGAGAGGCTAGAAGAATTGAAAATTAAAGAGGGAGTGGAAATTTTGCGTAAGGCTTTAGTGAGATGGAATAAACCATCAGATGTCAGTCTTTTAATTGCCTCATTGTTGACACGGGGTTTGCAAATGTTCATTTTGATTGCTTAATCATTTTAATAGATTGTTAAAAGTAGAATGCATTTCCTAAATACGGGCTTATGCTGTATGGTGTGTGTTTCTTGGTGACTATTATAAAATGCTGCTCCTTAATATGTGGAATTTTTCAAGTCATTGTTGAAAAGTCCTTATGCCAATGTAGTTTTAAAAACACCTCTGAGGAAAGATGCATTCAACTGCTAAAATTGCTTAATTTGATGTCTTTATTTCTGCTTGCATACCTGTGTAGCTAAATGCAAGGGGACTTCATTTATGCATATCATATACGATGCTTTTTAGTGGTTAGTAAGAATTTCTATTTTCAAGCAACCTTCAGAATGATTTCCACACTCCATGGACAACAGTCCTAATGGCCGTGGGGGAAAAAACAGTTCCTAAAGTCTGCAGCGTTCATGAGAGCGTCACATTGGTTCCAGCGCATGAATAAATGAGTTTGGGGGTCTGGGGGTTGCTTTGAATCAGATGTAGCACCGTGAGAGATTGAACTTTTTAGAAAATCAAACCCTTCAGAAACAGATGCCTTCGAATGCTGCCTGGTTTATAGGAAACACACTTATTTAGTTTTTAAACGAGGACTGGTGTTTAGTTAAATCTCCTCCGGACTCAGTTCACTGAAGGTGACAGAAGTACTCACTCGAGCTCAATGAGAAGTAGGCGCGACAGTAAATTTTTCAGGCAGCGACAGGAGATCTTGTTATAGGAGTCAGAACGGGGGTCAGGGCAGAGCCTGTTGATGATTGAGGAAAAGAGAAGTAAATTCATTCTGCTTCAGGCTCTTTGTCAAGTGCCAGTAGCTTACCATTGAGAACTAGTCACCCGTTCGAGTCTTACGGCCCTAGAGGTCACTCATTCGGTATAAATCATAGCACCGCGGAGGCGCAGCGCTCTATTGCCATTCGGAATGAAATAAAAAAGAGCAATGCTGCTTTCGGAATGGAAATGACTGTGAATATCCCACCACATGTTGCTGTTTAATGCAATATGTGCTTAGATATTGATCTCCTGAATCAAGTCATTAAAATGTGCAGTTTTTGTTTATTGGAATGAAGCAATTAAATGGTTCAGTTATGCTAGACCTTACCTTTTCTGATGAAAACTATTGATTTCTTGCCACAGCTTTATAAGCGACAATGTTTTTGATTACTCTTGACAAACCTCCTTGGAGTGTTAATTAAAATTGTACCAGATGAGCAGGTGTGGGAGATCATTAGATCGCCCGGATCACACATCGACACTTCATATTCTGCAGTCTTGCATAATGAATAGGGCACAAGAGGGGAAAAACAATATCTTCATCAGCAGAATAGCGTCTTCACTTTTTAAAAAACTAAGTGACATTATATTTTATGCTACGATACTTTCAAATCATTGGCCTGCTCCTAGTACCGCATTGGATCAAAATTTGCATTTTACATTTTGCTTTAGTTCCTTGAGTGCCTAATGGGTTGTTGGTTTTGTTTTGAGGTAGCAAATATTTAAACACATATTTATACTGGAAATTGAGGAATCAAATAAGGCTCTTCCCATGCTTATGCAGATAAAGTCATGAATATTAATATGATTCCATTTAACGTTTTGAAAATTCCCCTTGGTAACATAAACTCAACATGATTTTTAAAAATATTTTACTACTTATTTTCGGGACCTGCATGACATATAAATATTTAGGAATATGCTTGTTTGGAGGTTTCCTTCTGATGCTTTATAATTGTATTATTTTTTCTGTGCTTCTGAGGATTGCTGCATTTGAAAAATTTAAAATATTCAGTGATAATTTATAAAATTGGAGCCAAATATTATTCAAGTTTTTGAAAAAGTAATGATCTCTATATTGATGCTATTTATTACGAAATGTGATTTATTACTGTGTGAATATAAGCACTGAAGTGGACTTTTTCATTTTTGTATAAAGAGCAGAATTTAAATAATTGAAATTAGATTTGAAATCCTCTGTGATCAGCTGTCTATAGATAGCAGGAAAGCCTGTATTTCTCAGATTCATAGGCCCTGAAAAGAACTTTAAAAGGTCATCTAATCCAATCCCCTGCTGCCAAAGTAGCTGTTTAAAAATGCACTATTTTTCATTAGTCTGGAATTTTAAAGAGGATTAATGAATTTATAAATGTATTATTTACAATGTTCTGAGCATGTATATCTAACTGGAGCTGTTAGACTTTGAAATGATAAGATTGTATGTGTGTGTTTTAAAAACTCATTTTTTTTTCAGATAATTTATGGTTTACAAAGTATTTTTCCATTTTTATTCTTTAATTTAATCAATAACTGAGCTTTAGGTCTCAAGGAAATGTCTTATGATTTTTTTAAATGAACCTCTGGCTCAGTTTACTCAATTGAAGTAACAATATTTGTGTGCTCTAGTTATTGGAAGCTACATTGTTGTTTCATAGCATCTATTATGGCTAGGTTCTAGCATGCATATATCTACATTATTATTGCATTTTATGGATGAAATGCAACATTCAGATAAAAGCATCAATGTGATTTTTTAGTACTAAAATTAATCCATTGTTTCTAACCTCCATACACAGTAATTGTGCTTTACCAACTGTTTAAGAAAAACATTACAAATTGCAAACACACACACTGTTTTGGGGGAATCAGAGAACTCTAATCTTAGAAGCTGTCTGCTCATCTATTTTTGTGAAGCAGAGGTTTACGACAAAGAACTCACTCATTTACACCCAGCTCTCCAGTACCAGCCGGGCTGATGCTGACACCAGTGAGGGCAGCCAGTGGGGGATGGGGACCTGCTGTTGAGCAGCCCCCAGATGGCCAGCAACTCGGTGCAGAGGACACGTGGGTCACCCTCCAGCCTGGTGGCCGTGTTCTAACAGCACGCATTATAAGGAAATAAGATGGAGATGACATTTTTTTTTTTTTTTGGTCTTTTTGAGATGGGGTCTCGCTATGCAGTTCAGGCTGGCCTTGAGCTCACTTTGTAGCCCAGGGTGGTCTCTCAATGATCCTCCTGCCTCAGCCTCCAGAGTGCTGGGATTACAGGCATGAGCTACCGCGCAGGCTGAGATGGAGGTGACACTTAAAAATTAACACATGCCTCAGGGCTGGGGATGTAGCTTAGTGGAGTGTGGGACCCTGGATTCAATTCGCAGCTCTGTAAACAAACGAACAAAATGAAAAGCAGAGCAAAGTAAATCTAGCTCCAGAGCTGAGTGTGGTGATGCACACCTGTAAACCCAGCTACTAGGAAGGCTAAAGCAGGAGGATCACAAGAAAGGCCAGCTTTGACAACTTAGTGAGACCCCGTCCCAAAATAAAAAATAAAAGGGCTAGGAAGTGACACATCTGGGCTGAGTCTCCACTATGAAGAAAAAACTAATCTAGCCTCAGAAGTTACACAGCATAATTTCCACTACTGGGTCAGGCAGTCACAAAGGTCTTGGGTTCCACGAAAGAGACATAGACCCAATTGTTTGAAGGGAGGACCACCAAGGTCAGTGGACGAAGACTTGGTGGAACAAGAGATGCAGCCATCTACGGAAAATACAAATTGCCACACAAGCCACTGGCTCCATCCTGAAGGGAGACATAGTGTTGGGTCGGAGGTGGTGGTTCACGTCTACACTGCCAGTACACAGCAGATGAGGCAAGACAATCACCATCTGTTTGAGGCCAACCTGGGCTATACAGTGAGTTTAAGGCCAGCCAGAACTACCCAGAGACCCTGTCTAAACAACAAATGCCCCAAACCAAAGAAACCTTCCCCAAACATCACTTTGGATATGTTTAATTTAAGAGAGGCAAAAGGAAATGGGAAAAACAAATGTGATCATATTAATCCAATTATAGTTATTCTTTAAAACCAAAATCTACAGTTTGTCATGTGATCTGAAATAAAACTATGGATTAAAAATGTGCATATAACAAGTGAAACATGGTAGTGAGTACTGGTGGTCCCAGCAATCTGGAGGCTGAGGCAGGGGGATCCCAATTTCCAACCCAGTCTAAGATACTCAGTGACTTCAGTGAGTCCCTGACTCAAAATTAAGTCAAAGCAAAGCAGAACAGAACAGAACAGAACAGAACAGGGCCAGGCATTTAGCTCAGTGATTCAAGCACTTGCGTGGTAAGCATGAGGTCATGAGTTTGATCCCCAGTATGAAAAGAAAATGCAAACAAAAACAGAACAAAACATCACAGAAGGTCTGGGGATGTAGCTCAGTGCAGAAGCCTTGGGTTCAACATCTAGCATAACAAAACCACCATTACAATGGTTTATTCCATATTTATATCACCAACCTTTGAAAAATTGTTTCAGTTTTAATGAAAAAGAACCACACTTTCAGAAAATTGTAACCACATGATTAATTTTTGGTGGCAGGTTAATTGTTGAATTAGAAATTCCTAGCGTTACTCTGTGAAGACTGATGTTTGTGGAAGCTTGAAACTGTTGCACTGTACCGTTGTGTATCTGGAATCTTTGAAGAGTTCATTCATTTGATGAACATTTATTCTGCTTCTGTAATGTGCCACGTACTGTTCCAGATGCTTAAAAAATTAGAAGTAAAAAAATTGCATCTCTGGTAATCTCTGTGTTCTTTTTATTTTTGAGCTACTGAATAGGATTTCTTTAATTTGAAATCATGGAAAAAAATTAAGTGATAAAGATGAGCTTTAGAAGCCATTGGAAAGTTTATCTCCCTAATTTATCTTAATCCATAGACAGGATTCAGAATCCTTAATCTGGTAGAACACAGGTATCTCAAAAAGTAACTTATTTTTGCTATTTATTACTTTTTTACAGATCTTGGACTGAACTGAGGGCCTCACCCATGCTCAGCAAGCCCCCTCCCCTGAGCCCCAGCTATCCTAATGTGTTTTTCTCCACTAAAAAATTATAATTATGTTAATTATGCAAGTCAATGGGTTTCACTGTTACTCTCCACACATGTGTCCATTCTCTTCCTGCCCCTTTTGTCCTTGTTCTGTCGCTGACCTAATAGGTCGCCTTCTCCTTAGATTCCCCTATCTATGTAGAAGAAACTTGTCCTGAGTGTTAAACAGCCCCATTTCACAGATGAGCGCATCGGGTCCTTATTTCTTGTTCTCCTGCAAACTCTTCCTGGGCTGCTTCACGCGTCCAAAATAAAGAACGAAGACACAAGGGAGCTCATAGGTTTCACCTGTGCGTACAAGTTCAGCCTTCCTTTCCTGAGACTTAGCAAGACAGTAAGCACGAAAGGACTCGTGTTTCCAAGGTGAACACGAAGTGAGCGTGGCACACGCCAGTAATTCCAGCACCGAGGTAGGCTGAGGCAGGAAGATTAAAAATAGGCCCCCCCCCGGGGGGGGTGGCGCATGGAAGGAAAAAAGAAAAAGAAAAAGATGGGGAGGGCCTGGGGACGACTACAGTGTAGAGCGCCCCTAGTTCCACCCCAGGATCGCAGTACCAACACCAACTGGAGGTCGAGGTGCCCCGCCCACCTTATCTAGCTTGTGGTCTCCCGCAGCAAAACGAATTCAGTTTACGGAACTATTTTTAAACTGGCATCTTTTTAAGAAATCACGCAGAACTGCGTTTCCCTGGGCAGTGCTGCCGGCTCCAGGACGCGCGGGGGAGCCGATCCGGGTGCCCCAGGGCAGCCACACTGGCCGACCGGGTGGCCAGGGCAGATTTCGAAACCTTTTCGTTGCTCTGGCGGGTTCCGATTGTGCTCAGGGACCTTATACACAGCAGCGTGCCTTGCTTGCTTGCTTTTCGCAGCCTCGTTTCTGGCTCAGAGACTCCGCCGCACCACAGCGGGGCACGCGAGGACCAGAGAGGCCGCGCGCAACCGCACAGCTGCACAGCGCGCCTCCGGCAGCGCGGAGGAGGACGCTCGCTCTCCGGGACGAGCTCTCCGTTCTGCAAACTGGCCGTCTACGTTCTGCCCGGGTTTCCTTTGGCGGTGTTTTCACTGTTTGTCAGCCGTGTTGTATAGTAAACTAGCACATCGCGATTCTCTCCGGATCTCGGGATTCGTTTCTTTTCTCCTCTGTACTGAAAATCACGCCTGTCACCCCGCTCTAGGCTGCCTGGAAGAACTTTGGCATAGTTTCCCTAACCTTTCAAACAGTAAAAGCAAAACTCTCCTTTGATTTAAAAAAAAAAAAAAAAAAAGCCGGAGGACGTTGGCACGCAGCCACTAAGGATGCAGGCGACTCGGCTGCGATCTGACAGAATATTCCACAAAACACTGAAAAGTTCCCGTGAAGGTCCCCAGAGTGGGCCCGGGCACTTTGCTCGTACTTAACATATATCAACTGTCACCGGCGGCAGTCGATGTTGAACTGAACACAATGGAACATCCAGATGGTCTAAACAAAGCGAACAAATGTTCGCTGCTATTAAAAGCTGTTTACATCAACTTCCAGGATTTCATGTAGTGAAGTTTATATTGTGTCGCTCTTGAGCCACTCAGCTCTGTCCTCACTCAGCACTCAGGCTGGCCTTTCCCAACTCCTGTTGCTCATACGCGGGCTCCCCTGGAAAGCAAGGAGAATAGTAAGCTAGGAAATGGAATAACGTCAGCCATTCGTGCAATTGCAGGTTTGTTAGACAGCACCTCCCACCCAGATTTTGTTGTATTGGTCAACTATTGCACCCAGGGCTCCAGATGCAATAAACACAAAGTAGACCGCTTTGCGAGGGTGCATGTAGGTGGACAGACGGATGGACAAATGGGTGGATGGATACATGAGTGGATGAATAGATGTATGGGTGGATGAGTGGGTGGGTGGGCAGGTGAATGGTGAGTGGTCAGATGCATGGATGGGTGGATGGTCAGATGGGTGGCTATTTGGGTGAATGGATGGAGGAATGGATGGGTGGTTGGACAGATGGTGGATGGATGGATGGTTAGGTGGATGCATGGGTAGATGGATGAGTGGATAGATGAGTACATGGGTGAGTGGATGGATGGGTGGATGAATGAATGGGTGGACAGATGGGTGGATGACAGATTAGTGAGTGCATAAGTGGATGCACTGATAGGGTGAATGGATGGATGGGTACGTGGATGGATGGATGGATATGTTGATGGATGGATGGTCAGGTGGATGGATGGATGGATAGATAGATGGACAGATGGGTGGGTGAATGGGCAGATATTTGGTTGGGTGGATGGATGGATGGTTGGATGGGGAGTGAATGGATGGGTGAATGGATGGCTGACTGCTATCTGCCTCTGCAGAAAGGGCCTCCTGTCTCTTTGGCTCCTTGCAAGGAATGTTCATGTGGTAATGATTTTGTTTTCATCCTCTGAGATCCTGTAATATCAGGTCCTGTCTTACTTGGAATTAATATACATGAGTGACAAACCTGCATTTTTCTGTCTTCTTCCTTTGACTTCTGTATGCTGTCTGCTTATGAATCCAGATGCACAGCTTGGCTCATTAAAGTTATGTCTTTGTCATTAATGAGGGTGCCACTCAGAAGGGTGGCCATTTATTTCTTTTCAAAGAAAGATCTAGAAAAATAATCCCTGATGTCAAGTTGTTAATCAGTACCAATTTCTTTTATCACAGTACACCTAAATAAGTTAGTAAATACTAAAAGTATATATTGGGGCTGGGGATTTAGATCAGCGGCATAAGTGCCTGCCTTGCAAGCAGGCAATCGTGAGTTCGATCCCTGGTACCGATAAAAACAAAAAAGACCAAAAAAAAAAAAAAAAAAAAAAAAGAAAAAGAAAAAGAAAAATAGGTGATTGCATGAATGATTAGACTGATTTTTTTGGTCTTATTTTTTCCAGAAATGACCTTTTTTTTTCAGGGCAAGCTCAAGATAGGTGTTCAGCATGTCATGCACCAGAACCGAGGATAACTGCATGAAGAAACTATTGTTTTTACCAGTGTTCTGAAGAATCAGATCACTTCAGTATGTTTGGTAAGAAACAGATTCATATCTCTGTATTAAAGCTTATTTATTTAATTTATTTGGTACCAGAAATTGAACTCAGGACTTTGTGCTTACCAGGCAGGAGCTTGTACCACTGAGCTATATCCCTGGCCCCTTATATGGCTTTCCTACATTATCACATGAGGTTCAAAGTTTGAGCTCCTAGGCTCAAGGTTATAGAAGAATACATCAACCATAAAGAGTCAGCCTGGTACCCTGTACCTGGTGCTCACAATGACACTCACACACAAAGGACATCACAGCCCTTCCCAGGGAGCTTTGATGAGTTTGAAACTTTGCACTAATAATGGTTTTATTAAATGTTGGGCAAGAAAGTCACATGGCAGCATGCATGGTGATCCCTACACTTGGAAGTCTGAGGTTGGAGGATGGTGAGTTTGAGGCCAGCCTTGGCTACGTAGTGAGGCCCTGCAAATCTCAAAAGCAAAGCAAAACAAAACAAAACAGCACAGAAAAATATGATGAGTCTCTATAGTTTGGATTAGGAGTTAGTTTTGTTTTGTGGGCTGTTGGTGTGTATGGTGTTTTTTTTTTAGATGTCTCGTAGTGATTGGACAGCATTTTGAAAACCTTATTCTATAAATGTAAAAATGAACTATAGCAAAACAAGAGCTTCAGCTTTTGCCAAGGGTCAAACACGATGGCCACTTCAGAGCAGCCATTCCCAGCCTGCCCGACAGCCCAAGGCAAGCTGCTCAGTTTCCTGTTTATGCCTGTGCAGAGTTCCACATCCGGGCACGCTCGCCTTCTGCCCCAGGTTTTTCCGCACACCCGGGGAGATCTCTTCCTTGAAATGGTTCATTATTTATCATCTCAGTAAGCCATTGGAATTTTGTTAATTCCTGTTTTACTTAGCACATGAAAAATGCTATCATTATCCAGGCGAAGATAATGTTAACTTATAACTGCTACCCAGAGTACCAATTAAGTGACCTTTCAAAACAAACCTGATCAGGGGGTCTCCCAACTAGAGAGATAGAGGCCAAGTTTACAGTCTTCCAGGCCCGTGGGTGTGTTACAGCAATTCAAACCAGGCTGATTGTTATTTGAAGAAGTTCCAGCTCTTTGTTTTTGCTATATTTCTCAAATTTAAAAATTGTTTTGGTTCCAGCCAAATACCGAATTAGCTGTGGTTAACTGGCATTCTCATTTATTTTGCTTCATATGGAGATCTAGGTTCTTCATTGTTTCTGTCTGTTCACTCACAACACTGAGACATTATGATAAACTAGTTCACACTTAAATGTGACACTTTGCTTAATAGTCAAATATCCTAGGATTATTTATAAGACAAAATTTCAAGCTAAGGAAATAAAATTCTGGGATTTAGTTTGCTGGGAAGAAGTTGCTGGGGATCAACAGAAACTTCCCAACACTCCTATATTCATAACAGCTAATAAAATGTGTCCCTTGAAGCCAGATCTATATTGTATTTCTTTCATTCATTAGATGGTGTAGCGTATTTTCATAAACATTCAAAGTTAGACAAAGGTCAGACTAACACGTGAGGCTTCTACTATCTCAATGCAAGTGTCTTACTTCCTTTTTCTTTTGATTCCTCCTAAAAATACTAATCCAGTTTAAAGCTACATAAAATTGTGCTGGCTTTTTAAAAAGTATCTATTTTCAAACAAGAAGCTAAATTGCCATCCCAGTTTCCACCTTGCTTCTGTTCACTGACTCACATAAGCTGGTCTCGAATGTCCTGGACATGAGATGCCAGTCAAATATTCTGGAAATGAAAATATAAAGTATATAAAATAAATGTAGATAGACTGTTATTAAAAAGCAGGCAAAACTGAACATTTTGATTGCCTATTAATGATTGCTTCTGTTGCTTATTAATGTTTGTTTTGTTGCTTATTAGTGATTTTGATTTTATTTTATGACTCTAAATATTTATTTGCAATTTCTACTTTAATTATCATACTAAGAAAAACATTCTTGCTTTGCAGTAATTGATGGAGAAATCTTTCAACCCAATGGATGCTGATTTATAAAAGACCACAAGATTAAAGTTGGGCAGATTGTATTAATCTGACACTAGGTCTCCCAGTAACATGCCTGATATATGATGTGATCACAGTAAACATGTAATGAAAAATCAAGGGGGTACAGTATATTCCAATATAATTGAAAAAAAAAGGAAAGACAGTGGCTGTGCAAAGAATTAAAATATAACACACGTTTACCTGATCAGGGCTAAAGAACATCCAATAACTAGACTATCCTTGTACTTCATCATCGTTTCTACTGGGCCTTAGGGAGGTATTTAGTCACCAAAGGCTTACGATGTGTAACTGGGTCTTCTAGTGCTAGCATTATATGACAGTATTCCATTCCCAAATTACCTCTCCTTCCCCTTTAGATGTTTACGTAATTTTTTTCGGAGTGTCCTCATTGTATAACATTCCCCCGTCATCAATAACTCAGAACTATTTACATGTAGTGTACTGCACAATAGTGCTTACCTATTCTCTCTTCTTTTCCCTAAAGAAATTCCTCAGGACTTGTCATGGTTCTGTGTTATATGGCTGATTGATTAACAGGCAGTAAAATTTCAATATCTCAGCAAGTACTCCACAATCAACCATATTTATAAACATAGCTTCATTCAAGGAGGGTGTGATATTCTGTTGGCCATCAAATGACTAAACATGGAAATCCTTGGGGACTTGTGCTTGTGCCGTGTGATGCATCAGCACACATGTTTTATCTATCATCAAAAAAGCATCCCATTTAAGGCTTTTCCCTGTGGTAATCAAGGTTAAAGTCAAAGAAAAATTGCATTCCCTTCAGAGGGTGCGTCAAGACGAGCTGAACAGTTTCGGGAGGATGGCCTAGTGGAGCGATTCCTTTCTGTGACAATGTCATTTTGGCTAAATTTGACTTCCCTAATTCACGCCCAATACATTTGTTGACTCTTTTCTTGGGAAAAACTTGATTTCTAAAAACTTTTGCACAGAAGTGGTAGTATACTATTTCTTTTATTATTATGCTTGATCTCTTTTTTTCAATTGCTTGTCATAAAGATTATTGCAAGATTTATTTGCCTCAGTGGTCACAGTTTCAACAGATTTTTAAAGTAATTTTTCAAGCATTTCAATCATTTAATTGATTTTTAAAATGTCAGCTGCTATAAAATAACTTGTAGCATTCTCAGATCAATTTTTAAGAATGGTTCGTTCTCTTAATCTTGCTTCTAATCGTAAGCACTTGCTTTGGTCATCAATGAGTATAATACATTCATTCAGTTTGCTAGCATTGTATTTGACCTGTGTGTCATTCACGAAAGACACAGTGAAGTAACTCACCATCTGAGGATCCTAAGACAGAACAAGGGTGGCAGCAACACGCACAATGTGAAAGGAAGATGAACCCAGGAGCACTGGCTTCTAATACCTGGAAGAGTTGAGGACTCACCACGTGGCTGAGTCTTGGGGCGTGCACAGGACTTAGCCCAGAGGATCTATGTGCAGGCTGTGGAATAAATATTTCCAGTAGAGGGACGAGCCTGTGCCCAGGTGAACTAACCACACGCTCTGTCTGGGGAGAGGAGAGAGGAAGGGGCTTAGTCAGCGAGGCAGGGCTTGGATCACGAAGACTCTTTAGGCAAAATGAGGGAGTCCTCGAAAGATTTTTGGTGATCCTGAGAGTGGGTCCATTTGGTAGTGAAGGACAATGTACTATGGGTTGAACCCCTATTTCTGCCTGTCCCCTACAGGCCTCTGTTTTCTTATCTGTATACTCAGAGCAGTCATGGCTCCAAGAATAATGAGGGTGAAATGAGTTAATACATACAAAGTGCCTCGAAGGTACCTGGCACACCTACTCAACTCAGGCTCAGAGTTGCCATTAGGACCCTGCATTGGCCAGGGAGAGCCTGGGACAGGGAAACGAGCTGACCTTCTGTATTTGTGCAGAGGAGAAACGATGAGGATGAGAACCGAAGGCGGGGCCAATGAGGGCAGTAAAGGTATCCATCATGGGGATTTAGAAGATGCAGCAACAGGACCTTGTGATCCACTGGAAGGGATGTGATGGGGGAGAACAGGGAGGACCTGCTGGAAGAGAGGAAGGGGTACTGAGGCAGGTGGAAATGTTGATTGGCTGGGGTTGAGGATGCAGGAGAGGCAAACAGGTTTTTGAGCAAAGATGGTGAGTTCAGCTCAGCTTTGGAGGGTTGATGGCAGATGAGTTAGTCTGATACACCGATCTGGAGTTTAGGAGGGAGATTCTTGATGGAGATGAAATTTTGATCATCGATTGAAGCCATGTTCATCCAATATTTTGGATTGAAAGTAATTATAGTCATCTGCCGAAAAATGATTTAAAAAAGAGAAAACAATCTAGGAAAGATGAATTAGCTCAGGAAAACAAACAGACCTAAAGGTGAAGGGCTAGGTCAATCTTGTCTCACCTGCTCTGTCCTTGCTTTTCTGAGGTACCCTGTGCTGTGCCTGCCTCTGACATGCCTTCTTCTCTGGCTGGTGGCTGGTGACTTTATCAACTGCAGGTTCACAATTCATTCAGTGAAGGAGTCTATGACTGTATCGGTTTGCTAAGGATGTTATGTAGAGAAATCAAAGATCATGGCCTAGACTTCCGGGAGAACATGGCGGACAGATAACAGCAACTACCGGAGGCTCTCTGAAAACTAGGCTCAGAAGCCAGGTATGGTGCGGACTAAAGAGACATAAGCAGGTGGAGTTATGCTCTGCTGACTCAGGAACGAACTCGGCTGAGAGAAACCAACTCGGAATGCAGTCCTGGTGCTAAAACAGGAACAGAAAAGCCTCGCTGCTGAGGCTGGACCCCACGCCATTTGGGTTTCCCGCCGCGCGGTGGCTGGCTGCCTCTACATCGGCTCGGCAAGGAGAGAGACGCACGGAAACTCTGAGAACGGGAGTCTGTGAACGGAGTCGAAAACAGGACAGGCAGGGAGGCATGTTCAGACTTGTGGCGAGGTGAGTGAGAGAAACTGACACTCCACCACAGTTTGACTCCAGCGGACTTTCTGGGCCCGGGCAGTCCTGTGGGAGCAGGGCGCGGTGGCGACTCCAGCCACACATTCCCGTCGGGCGGGATTGGTGAAAAGTGCCTGGCCTGCGTGACGCTGCCGGCGGACTCCGTAGGCTGGCCCAACCCAGATCCCAGAGCCTGACGGAGGCCGGGAGGGGCGGGCCCCCGCGTAGGCTGCCTGGTGTGCAGCAGTGAGTGGAAACACCTAACCGGCGCAATTCGATCAGGCTGTGGCTGACAGAGAGAGAAGCTAGGCCTCTCATATAAGCTTGCATACATAAGGAACAGAGAATATGGGAAGAGGCAGCAACAAGAAAGGCTCCTCGGCCCCCAATTCTGAGAAACAGGCAATAACAGACACCGCACCATTACACATAAGGCGCCATATAGAGAGCCTCATAGACCAATTCAGGAATGAAGTTATCAATGACCTGAAGCTAGAAGTATGCAAAATAGTTAGAGAAATACTAAGCACCACCCAAGAAAAAACAGATGGTGGAATGGAAGAACAGAAAAAGAGGGGAGAAGTGTTTGATGGAGAAAACAGGGAAAGCATAGAATACGTGAAGCAGGTTCAAAGGGACTACCAAGAAACTAAGAAGTCTATCGAAGACTGGCATAACAGCTTGAAAGAAACTAAGGACAGACTATCTGAACTGGAGGGCAGAATTGTAATATGGGAGAATGAAATGAAAAACTTCTTAAAAATAACAAAGAAACAAACAGCAATAATACAAAGACAAGAAGATGATAAGAGGAGCCATAACTTAAGGATTAAGAACATAAAAGAAGAAGTAGGGACACAAACAAATGAACTACAAAAGCTACTCACAGAAATAATCCAGGAGAATTTTCCTAATTTAGCAAAAGGTAAAGATACTCAGATGTATGAGGCATACAGGACCCCAGCTACCTACAACCCAAACAGAGCAACACCCAGGCATATAATAATAAAAATTCCAGAAATTCAATACAAGAACAGAATATTAAAAGCTGTCAGAGACAAGAAGCAGACCACTTACAAGGGAGCACCCATCAGAATTACAGCAGATTTCTCTGCACAAACCATCAAATCACGAAGAGCGTGGGGGGAAATAATTCAAGCTTTGAAAGATAATAATCTCCAGCCAAGATTGAGATATCCTGCACAACTGTCCCTCGAAATTGATGGAAAAACAAGGTGCTTCCAGGATAAAGAGGAACTGGGGGAATTTGCAACCACCAATTCAACTCTACAGAGAGTATTGCAGGATATTCTAAAAAAAGAAAAATACAAAGAATCCAGAAATCATGGAGGCCACAACGAATGGAGCAGAGAACAAAGTGAAGAAGACAAACTGACAGCTACTGACAGAATAAGAGCTCAACAGAAATGAGGCAGAGAAGATTGGATGATAGGAACAGCTATTTTGGAGAAAATGACATCTTAATAGGTAATACTGATTTAGTATCATCTTGTTTTGAAGTCTCATCTAGCTTTTGTCCTTCTGTCTCCAATGGTCCAAATAGGTTGTATCTTACTGGATTTTATTATGTATGATAGTATAAGCAAAAACCTTTTAAAGACAAGGAGATTATACAGAAACCATTGTTCATTTTCTGTTAGTCGATTCTAAATACTCTGTAATGCTGTCATTCTCTTGAATGGTTTTACATTGTTTTGATATACTTAATGCTACAGTATACGAAGTTGTACTCAAGGATTTCAAGGAAAGAGATAATATGGTAACTACTTTTAGGTCAGGATTATCTGGTGGTGAAACACTATTCTGCTTAAATGGTTATGTTTTGATCTGTGCTGTTTCGTTGTTATGCCCTCTTTTATCTCAATCTCCACTCCATTATTTACTTTTTTATTTTTATCCTTTTAATTAAAGGAAAAAAATAGCAGGATATATTATAGTAACCCACTTTGACTTTCCATTACCTCGATTTAAAGCCCTGTATTACTCTCACCATCTGGTTTTTAACTGATGTTCCCCCATTCTGTTTTGCTGGATAGTATCAGGTTCGAAAATTTAGGCATCAGCTGTGAAGATAATGAGATTCATTATGACGCCCATTCTCATTGACTTTTATCTATTTTTGAAGACCTACAATGTCTCCAATGTTTTGGTTTTGTCGGTTTTATTCTTTACAGTTTTGTTCAATTGTATTGTAACTAACAATATAGGCAATTCTATTAGAGATAGCGGGAGGCATTATGGTAACCATTGTTGATCACCTTGTATTATGTTTTCACATTATCTATTATGTCCACCCTTTTGACTTGACCGACTCTGTTCTGTTATGTCACATTTGGTTTTACTCTCTTCCAAAAAAGTAATAAGAACCATGGGAGCAATGAAACCCAAAATGTGTAATAGTCATTGTACAAAAGAGAGGAAAAGAAAGTGCTCTGTACTATATAACTGCATGTATATTTAAGTGTATAAGATAGAAAATGATATCACAGAGTTTTATTGGATCATTGAACAGAACTGTTTGCAGTATCATTGATGGAATGTCCACTTTACAAGCTTTAATTTTGTGACTTGAACAATTATTTCTAAGATGACAATATGTAATCCATTAACTAGTAATTTCCTACTGTTCATTTTTTTTTCTGCAAATCTGTATAACTTGTACCCTTTCTCTGCTTTTTTTTCTTTTCTCCTTAAATAAAATTTAAAAAAAAATTAAAAAAAAAAAAAAAAAAAAAAAAAGATCATGGCCTAACACACACAATGTGTTCAGGAAATGGTAGCCATGAGTCCATAAAAGTATGATTCCTTATCTTAATTCATTTTCTGCTGCTATACTTGAGGCCAGGTAATTTATAAAGAATTAGGGTATATTCGCCTAGTGTATGGTGCTAGTGTATGGTGAGGACCAACAACTGGTGAAGGACTTGCAGGTGCATCATAATGTTGCAATGGACATTGCACGATGAGACAGAACAAGTTCATGAACTTGGGGGTCCCTTCTTCTTATAAAGCCACTAATGCTATCATGGGGCCTCCTCAAGGTCCCTCTTCCAAAACAGTGCCAATAACATATAAAATTTAGATTCATGTCTCCAACACTTTTAACTTTGGTGACACATTCACACCACAACACTATTGCAGTTGAGCTGGGACTTCCTGGGAAGGGACAAACATTCTGGAATCCCACAGGATTTTGCTGGAGAGGAGCATGGTCAGCATTTCTTCTGGGTAGAGTTCATCATGAATTTACATGGCCAGCTGAGAGGTATCGAGGACAGCTGGGCTATTTGAAAGAGCTATTGGTTATCATCTCAGAGAGCTTTGGAGGGCTAGTGTCTTGCTGGAGAGATGGAGATGGGCATCAGGAGTGCAGAAGTAGGGTGCAGATGCTAGTGCTATTTTGAAGGTTAGAGGATTCCAGGCTGGTTACTGGGTTCCTGGGCCCCGTGACCAGGAAAATAGTGTACACTGGAGATCTGCAGAGCAAGAGGCTGGAGAGGTGGCTGTGAGTGCAGACAGAATGAAAAGTCCACAGGGCAGCCAAGTGGCGTATCCCACGGGAGGTGGAATGTGCAGATCTGGCGCTCAGGGGACAGAGTAGAGAAAAGTACTAGGCACAGTTGCTAGATGCTGTGGTGTACACCTTTAATCCTAGTACTTGGGAGCCTGAGACATGAAATTGCATATTTTGAGGTCACCTTGGAGTATATAGTGAGACCTTGCCACAGACAAAAATAAAAACAAAGTAAAAACACTAGAGTATGCTATGTGTGTGTACAATTTTGCCAAAAGGAAACTCATTAATCTATATAACCAATACATACTAGTAAAAATGTAGGAGAAAGTATTACAGTGATTCCGAGCTGGTTGTAAAACTGACTCAGATCCTTTATTCTATTCTCAGTTCTTCAACCAATTAGAACTTTTCAGTGAAAAATACCTAGATCCCAAATTGAGTGCCTTTTTGAGAGGAAGTACAGGAGGAGAAGGGACTGCATTGTTAGTTGGTAAAGTGATAGGAGATGAGCTGCCATTTTTTAAAAAAATGTGAACCATTACTAAAGCCCTGCATAGGAAGTAGGGGTTGTGTCTGGCTCCTAAGCACAGCGTGGCCCTTGGACATGAGGTCTGTTCTTTCTCTTCCCGGCACAGTTTGGAAAGCCTAGCTGCCTTTTCTCATCACTTCTTGGGTCCTCCATGATCTGGTGGCTGCGATCTTTCTCCGGGCAGAGCCAGGAGAACACAGAAGGAAGACATCTGAAAAATCTCCTCTTTTATTTTGCTTTTAGGCTCCTTTTCACAAGGTTGCAGTTCTTGCAGTGCCACACTTTAGCATAATAAAAACGTTCTCTGTATTGGACCCTCGCTTGGAAAATGAAAACATCTCACTGGCCTCTCTCTTCCAGATTTGGGGATAAATAGGTTTTTCCACCAACACTGACATCTGTGTGAGGAACAGCCCTGTGAGATGATGGAGCGCCATTGATTTTTTCATAAAAGTTTAATAAGCTGATACAGGCCAAAAGCTTTGCAAAGTTTGCTATAAATTGTAGTGAGGAACAGCGCAAGATGTAATTGGATGAGAAAATGTAAATGAAACTTGTTCACATTCAGCAGAGATGATGAGAGAATCCTAAAAGGTCAGCCTCTCTCCCTCGTCTCAGGATTGTCCTGTTCAGGGGGCTGAGTCTCAAGTGAACGTTCCTTTGGCTCCAGCCAGTGCCTTGTCATTGATGGGCTGATATACTTGGGTATCAGTTTTGGGAGCATCATGAGAATCATCAGATATATTTCAAGGCTGCAGATTGGACAGGACAAATGGCATGCTTTGCATCTAACTCAATTTTTAGATCATGCTTTTGATTACATTGTTTAGCATCATAGTGAAGGCAGTGTAAATTACCTTTTAAAAAACCACTGATTACAAAAAAAGCCTGCTTGTCAATTTCCAGGACTTATAATTTATGTGATATTGATTGAATTTTCTAAATGAATGCAAATATATCTCATTTTTATATGAGATACTATTTCTTGTTGGGAATGTAGCTCAGTGGTAGAGCATTTGCCCAGTATGCATAAAGCTCTGGGTTCAATTCCCAGAGATACTATTTCTTTTTTAAAAATGATCACTCTGCTTTTCGTTTTCATAATGTGTATAAATTTAAGATTTTGAAAGTCTATTTTCTTGTAGTTGCATCAAGAGTGATACTAACCTAGCTTTCTTTCCTTCCTTTTTTTTTTTTTAAATTAAAAGAGATGCAGGATCTGGACGTGCAGCTCAGTGGTAGAGTGCCTGCCTAGTATGAGCAAGGTCCCGGGTTCCATGCATCCCCAAGCATTGAAAGCAACAATAACAAAATAGATGCTGATCTCCTCTAGGACCTTTGCCTCCAATAATGCCTGCCACTGATAAAAAAAATTTCTTGCTTAACAGTGAAGAGTCTACCCAATCAATCTATTTATAATCAGTTTCATGTCATGGAATCTCACATGCAAATGAATGATATTTCTTACAACTATGTTTCTGAAGAGATAGAGAAAACGGGAGATTTGTTAGAGTTATTTCCATGTGGGTTCCTGTGCCTCATGACTTTCCCTGTTGCTCCATCAACTTTCTCTTGTTAATGAAATTTAGAATATAGTTAGATTGATGACTTCAGAATCTCTTCTGTGATATGCAAAAAGCAGTGAATTTTCATTCCGGCTTAAGAGATCCAGGCTTCAGTGAGACTTAGGAGGGAAAAATGACACAGGCAAAAGCATTTTCAAAAAGCAGCCTTATAATTTAGGATACCAGTAAATTACTAGGAAATTGTGCAACCGCTATTTAATGGACATGAACTAATTATAGCCCAAGAGTGGTGAGTCTCATCCTGCGGATATGCAATATAATTCCTTTTAAAGAAGCAATAACATGTTGTTAATAACATGCCATATTAGCTCATATACCTGAACTTTCAAAGGATTTCTTAAAAAGGTATGTGGAAAAGAATTGGCCTGTGTAATCTGAATGGTGGACTTTGAACTACGCTCTGATAGCTCCTTTGTAAATGTGTCCACATAGCTAAACATTCCAAGATCTAATTCTGTGGTCTGTGGCCTTTGTATCTCAATAACAATTCATTTTTATTTATGGTGATAATCATTATAATAGCTCCCATTTATCAAATCTCTTTTCTCTTCCAAGAGTTTTATATACTGTTGAAAACTGAGTTAATTTACCTTATTTAGCTCTGCCAACCATTCTGAGATAGTATTATTCCATTACTTAATTTTTAAAATTTTTATTCATACATGTTTGCAGTGCATGGTTACATTCAATGTGGGGAGTTGATATATGTACATAAAACAAAAATATTCTTCATTAAGATGGAAGAATAGTAGCTCTAAAAGGTTAAGGTACTGGTCCCAGGATACACAGCTAATAAATGAAGGAACCTAGACTCAAACCCAGCTCAGTCTGTGCAGTGTCACCCTTCTGGAATGGTTAATTGTGATATTAATGGTTCTGAGGCTCAGTGTGATAGTGAATTTTTGTGATGCTTTTACAATGACTGAATCAGGTTCCTCTGAAGGTCCAGAAGTGATGTGCTTTGCAAACTTGATAAAGATTGTGCTGGGGAGTTGAGAAGGAGTTTTGTGCCTGTTATGTTGCTCTAAGTGCTGCTCCAAGTCTTAAAACCTGCAGATGTTCCTGGGATCTCTGATGTCTCTCTAGTGGGGCACATATTTGTATCTCATAAAGCCCAGCACACAATCAGAGGTGCAAACCTCTGAACTCAGTTGATTTGAGATATTCTGGTAAAATACAAATCCTTTTGAGTCCTCTGAGAACTGCATTCCATGTCCACAGCTGTTCTGGTCAAGAACCTTGTCTGCCAGACCTTGCTTCTCCTCGAGAGTTGGGCAAATGCTTTGGTCACCAGGAGCTTAGGTAGAGGCAGGACAGTCTTTCCCTGAGTGGTCCCCTTCCACCAGGCCAGTATCTTGGGCATCACCTGGACAGGTGCTCACCGTCACCTGGAGCTCATTCCTTCTTTCAGAAGACCATGGGCCTGGTATACTCTAGGGTGGCTAGGGTGTCCAAACAACTAAGAGGAACTAATTTTACTATTGATATTTGTGAGGTAAACCCAGTGGGGTTTCTAGGTGATTTTGAAGAACTTTTTGAGTATTTTCATAATGTTTTACTTAGATCTTTCAATTATTCATTCATTCATTCATTCATCATTTACTATGTGTCAGTTAGGCTTTAGTCTTTGGGAACACAGCTGTGAATAAGATAAACAATGTTTCCACCTTCCTCGAGCTTCTAATGATAGTAGAGTGACAAAATAAATATAGAAATAAATGATCAAGTAGCAGTAGGCGGTAGGGAGAGAAATATAAGGGACGTTAGGTATAATAGCACCTGGCATCAAGTGCTTAGGCAGTTCATTTAGACTGAGTGGCTAGAAGAGGCCTCTCTGAGTAGGCGATCCTGGGCTGCTAATGAATGATGGGTAGCATTCAGCCCCATGCAGACCCAAAGGATGAAATTTTAGAGAGGACAGGGCTGAGCCTGTTCAAGGAACATAGAGGACACAGTGGCCTGGATCATGGCTGAGAGGGAGTAGTGTCACTTAGCATTCAGCTGTCTGTGTAGGGGTGAGTCTTTATGGTACATCTACCAGATACAGAGCCTGTGAGATGCTGGATATACACTGAGAAGGAATAGGGACAAGTCCCTGCCCGCAAGGAACCTCAGCCCTGGAAGGAAGCGGAGGTGGAAGCAGCCGTTTACAGTGTGACATGATAAATGGCCTGATAAGGGGACAGGCAGTGGGCTATGGGAATATCGCGGAAGAGCGGCTGGCCTAGTTAAAGGGGTGGACAGTCAGGGAGGCTTCCTGCTGTAAGCAGAGTCTGCTTTGAGAGCTGAGATGCGACAGTGATTGGTCAGGCAGGGCTAGGAAGGGTGAGTCCCAGGCAGGGAATTCTAAGGAAGGTCAGGATTTACATAATCCCAGGCTCAGCGGGCCAGGAATGCGGTGGGTACACAGCATGTAAGAAGGGAAGGACTTTACAAGATGTGCCAGGTCTAAATAATACACGAATATATTTTTAAAGTTTTCAATTTTCAGTCATTATAAAAATGTGATGAGAAATTACAGAATTTGAAAACATGGAAGAATTTTAAAATAATTGTTTGCACAGTGAAACTTCTCTCTGGGAGAATTCTTGAATCCATGGGACACTTTTTGAAAGTTCAGATCCCCTTTGTAATAGAACTCACATTTGGGAAAGAAGGATGTCGGTCAGCTGGTTTCTAGCTTGATCCTCCTGTTTGCTTTTGTAACACAGCCCAGGTAAAGCCTGTGTCACTTGTTTTCAGTGACTGATAGGAGCTCTTTTGTAAACAAGTTATCTTGGTAACAAAGGATATGGCACCAGCAGGAAGGAAGGTCAAGAAGTGACCACAGTTACTAAGGAAACATATAATGCCTGGCCACTTTTCCGCCCCCCCTCGGGAGAAGTGTTTTGCTTCAGAAAAATGTCACATGGGCATCCCTTTGCTCCACTTAATGTATGCACCAATGCTGAAATTTCGGAAGTACTGAGTTCTATTGTTTGTATCTGCCCAACACACACCATCACTGGAAAGTGAAAAAGGAAAGGGATCTGTTCATTGTATATGAACTAAAAATGCTACATCCTGACCCTGGTGGGAAGCTACATTTCCATGTTGTTCCTTTCAAGTGTTTGAATACATTTAAATACTCCAAGGGAGAAAGGCACATACGCATTGTGGTTGATGGTGTTAGATGTAGTGACACGGACTCACTGTGCAGTCTTGCTAGATTGGTAAGCATTTTGTCTCCTGTTAAGATATGTGGTGCATTACACTGAAGGCGCCCTCTCACAAGGATGCATTTGACGGGCTTTAAAAATGAGTACTTTTCGAATGAGTACTTCTATTGCCAGAAGTCAGTTGACTTTGGCTGCCAGAATGGTTTGCAGGAAAAGTTAGAAGAATTGAGGTGCAGTCTTCTTTGGAAGCAAGTGAGCTTGTGTTGCTTTAAAGTAATTACTCTTAGCTTGTGGGTGACCATAATGAGACCCTTCCTTAATTGGCAATATAGTAATGTTTCCTAACAAGAGTTTCAACAAAGTCATCAATTTCTAATTTTCTTCAAAGAACTCAGATAAAAGTTACCAAGTACTATATAGCCTTTATTTGCGTACTTAAATAAACTATTCTTTATGGTAGAGAAACCTACAGATTGTACGCATCTCTGTCTATATAAACTATATATATGTAAAACTATATGTTAAATGACATTGTGCAAATTGAATTTAAACTTTAGTAGGCAAAGATTATAGTTGAGGTGTGAAGAGAGGCCAGAAGTTCTGGGACAAAATGTTTTATTTTGCACCGTCATTTAAAGGACAGGTATCAGAGCTTCCCTCGAATATTTCCTCTGCAAATAAGCAGTGCAGCCAGCTTGCCTGTACAGTGTGAGCCTAGGCAAACATACACCGTGGCACTGAGAACATCTTCAATGTTTACAGAGAATCTTATGGAATTTGCTTCCTAATTTTCTGGCCCCCTGTATTATACAGATGCTTGGTGACAGGTACTTTGGAAAGAAAGCATGTAGCATGTTGCTAGTGCGCTCTTTGCCCCTCTCCTCCACTCTTCAGCCTGCCAAGTGAGGTGCAGGTGACCCCAAAGAATCTTCTTTCTGCCATTTCTAAAGCTGAAGTTTCTCGGCATAACACAGAAAAGGCACATAATAATACAAAGTGATAATGATAAAAGCCAAAGAATAGTTAGCTGCAAGAGAACCTCGGGGAAATCTTATAGGCTGAGGAGGTCTGGACAGCTTCCTGGAGGAGGTGGGGACTCCTACTGGGCCTCAAAAGGAACAACTTTTGGGACGTATGCAGAAGATGAGGACAAGGGCAGTCACAAGGTGGAGGCACTCGTTCCTCCTAAAGTGCTCTGGGACGTTGCAGGGGGCACTCAGCATTTCCTGTGCCTCATCTATAAAATCAGAGACTCTGTAGTCCTCAGTAGCTCTGTAGTTAACCACCGTTTTTAAGCAAATAGGCTTTCTCTCTCCAGGTTCCTCTGAGCACAAACCAGAGAAACATTTGGCACTTTTATTTCTCCCTTTAGCCCTGCCTTATCACAAATCTCATGTCTGACTTGAGGATCTTTGTCATTTTTCCCACTTCTGGTGTGAATCTCCTCGTGTCTTCCCTGGTTCTTTTCTTTCTCTATCTGCTGATTGAGACTAAACTGATCATTTAGCTCGTGGCAGGAAGCATGGGTGCTGAATCATCATTTCTCACCTAATCTATTCTCCTGCAGCTGGCTCCCCTCGTAGCCCTTCAGCTCAGATGAAGAGAGAAAAGAGGGAGAGAGAATTCAATTCCCAAGTCGAGCATTTGAAAGGAGAAAAGATTTTTCCTGTCCTAAGTGGTGTTCAGAGGGACCTGGCGTGATAGATGCATGCCAGTGCTGTAAAAAGACAAGGGGCACCACCGCATCAAACTCTGGGTGTCACACAGGAGTTGACTGCTGAGTTTCACAATGCGGTACACACAGCAGGAGAACAGGCCACCTCAGAGAACGCTCAGAACCTCATGTCTGCTTCTGCCTAGCAAGCGGCTATTCCATTCCTAATCTGCTCTGGAGAACAGTGATTCTGAATTTCCTGAAGGATCAGAGTTTAAAGTTGAACTCAAGATGTGATTATTAGAATCTCAGGGTCTTGAAAGGCTGTTGAAGTCCAGCTATATGGCCCAGTGTCTGGTCTGGTTTGTTCTCTGTCTCTTTCTCTCTCCAGCCCCAAGTAAGTGGAACTCTTATGAAACACTTTAGATTTGCCAGGAAGATACAGACTAAAAGATTTTCCTGCTGTTATTGATTATATTTCTGTTGTAAATGACTCAGTTATGCACTTCAATCTTGATCAGTTCTCACCATGTTCAAAACAGTGTAGTTTTATGGCTGCCAGTTGAAAGATTTGGGCTTGGATCTATCTCTAAACCCCTCTGACATACTGGAAATCTCTCAGAGAGGATGTGCAATCTTGTAAGCAACATATGCATTCAACGTGTGTGTGTGTGTGTGTGTGTGTGTGTGTGTGTATGTATGTATACATTCCTAGGATAATCAGGAGAAATTAAAGATATGGGCAATTCGGATGTTTTGTCATATAAAAAGCGAACTTGCCCAGTAGCTTACTGAAGGTCGTGGAGGTCATCCACCTTTGGAAAGGTAGATGAGAACAGTTGACCAACTATTAGAAGAACAACTCTTGTATACATATGTCACTGTAACGTTACACTGGCATTCCTTGGGAAACTCACAGAGTATTTTTATGAGATTAGATAAGGAATTTAAGAGCCCAGAATGCAGTAAACAGTGGGAGGACGACCAAGGAAACATCTTGATGCTCACTTATCACCAGAGTTTGCATCTTCCTATTTCCTTTGAGCACATATTTTATTGTGGAAACTTAAAAAAACTTATATGCACTGAGAATAAGTTTAAAAATACAAGCTTATCTTGATCTTTCTAGCTGTTGCTATGATTTTGAGTAATACATCATTAAAGCCATGGCATTCCAATGATGTATTAAAGTAATATATCATAACAATGCCATAGCTTTCATGATATATTAATGTAATACATCGTTAAGGCGCCATTGGCCACATGATGTATTACTCAAAACACTACCAATTGGTTAGATCAACACACAGGGACCTGTTTGTTAGAGACAGGAGAATGGCAAATGGTTTTGGACCCAAACACAATTGAACTTCTCAGAGATGTCTCACCCACAAAAGCAGTTCTGTAGGACTGGATGGGCTTCAAAGGCTCACTCAGGAGTGGCGGGATTGAATTGCAAGGGGAGAGACACAAAGACATCTGCTCCGACTGCATTAAAACTCGTGCCTGCAGCCAAGTTTTCATGTGGGGAAGAAGCCCAGGCCTATGTTTTGCCTAGCAACAAACTATATGCTTTCGTTGCATGATTTCCTTTAATCCCCACTGAAATGCGATGCAGAGATTGTTAACCAGATTTTAGAGGTCGAGAAACAGGTTCAGAGATGTAACATGAGGCTTACCATGTGGTTGAGCCAAGGTTTGGGTCCTTGTCTGCCTGATTCTGGAGTTGGGTTTGATGGGCTCCTTCTGATTTTGTGCCCTCCGCTTAGGGAAATGTCTTTTCTCTCTTTGTAAAGGGAAAATTCAGAGTGAACTGGCTTGCAACCTTCACCCTCCCTCAACCTCCATTTCCCTGACTATACAGTACCAGAGAAGGTGTTTGGAAAAGCAGATCTAGAAAGAGTTTACTGAGGCCGCACAGGCATTGGGCAGCTGTCTCATTTTCTGAACTGGGGTTGAAGGAGTGGCCCCTGAGAAGGTGGCCCCGCTGACTACCAAAACCCCAGCTTTGTCCCAGAGTCCAGAGTGATTATTTAAAAATGGGAGCTCTATCATGTCACTATCTTCCTCTGTTCCCTTCAGGGTCTTCCCACAGCACTTAGACTCCGATTTAAACTCATTTCCAGCCATCGAAACCCTGAGTTTCTTGCTGGGCTCCTTGAACAAACTCGGTGCTTTTGTACTGATTGATGGAATTTGCACTCATCAGTGATCTTGAGCAGCTCTCAGTAGCTGTGTCTTTGTCATTCCTAGGATCTTGCCTTAAAGGTCAGTGTCTCAGAGAAACTGTCCCAGCTCATCCAGTCACTCCTGGCCACATTTCCTCACTGATCTTGTCTTCTTACTCCCTGACATTTGATTGCTTTTACTTTGTTTTTCTCCTGGTGCTGCCTGCGAAGCCTGGATCTTCTCTCTCCTGCCCTTGGCTGTGTCTCTAGGGTCAAGTGCAGCCTGGCACACAGGGGATCCTCAATAATGGTGACCAAACCCAAAGACTCCATGTCTATTGATTGACCATAGTGAAGGCAATCAGTTACTGAGTTAAAGGAAAGGGAGTCTATAATAGCATATAAGGGCCCTGAACAAGACCTCAGGTCAAGTGGGCTCTTGCTGCTGGAGTTAGAAGACAGCAAGGCTGGGAATGGTGGTACACACCTGTAATCTCAGCACTTTGGGAGGCTGAGGCAGGGAGGTAGCTGTGAGTTTGAGGTCATAGTGAGTTCAAGTCCAGCCTAAACTACATAGCGAGACCTTATCTAAAAGAAAGAAGGTAGGTAGGAAGGAAGGAAGGAAGGAAGGAAGGTAGGAAGTATGGAAAGAAGGCTGACAGAGAAATTTAAGAGAGCAAGCTGGTTAGGATTTGATAAATGCTGAGGCGCTTCTGCTACAGATGGCTCATTCCAAGCCTCTGACATGATGACATATGTGTCACATGGTCACATGTGTTCATTCATATGGTCATATATTTGTGCAAAATTTGAGGCTGGGAACAATTTTAACCTCAGTCATTCTCACACTTCTGCTTGTGTTGAGTGATTCTGGAATAGCTGTGGATGTGTGTATGATACATTTGCTTATTTTTCTTACCAGGTATCTTAAATTATATTAGCTTCTGGTCCCCCCAGTCCTAGACCCATGCATGTTTGAAGGTATGTTATGGGAAAGTTAGAATGAGTAAAAGGAGTGTGTTTATACACTAGCATCTTGGTCAATATACCATATATCAGAACTGTAATTAATTTCAAATGTTCCTTTATTTTAGTATGAAAAGTAATGGTGTCTTATGACTTATTATAACCACTTCTTGTCAGAGAAAAAACTCAGAGCCTGGAAAAAAATCGAGAAGTCTCTGTTTCCTCCCCTTCGTAACTCACTTGCAGTCTGTCTTATTTTGAGGGGAGTCTTATAAAGCAATGGACTTAGTCTTGGATAAATCAATGAATGTATGATGTTATTCATTTAGAGCATCACCCTTCCAGGAGTATTTTTATATAGATGAATACTCAGCGATAACAATGGAATATGGAAATTTAGGGCAGGATGAGAGAGGATACTTAGAGGGAAGGAGCCTTGAGACAGTTCCCAAATTAAAGGAGGTCTGACTGAACTGGGTTTTCATGAATCAAGGGTTAAACCAATGTTTGTTCAGTGTCTCTCATGTACTAAGTGTAAGAAATCTAATGGTGGCCCAACCAGAAGCCACTTCTGGACTTATGGAATGTCCAGTACGAATCACGCTCACCTCATCCCACCAGCCAAAGGACCAAAAGACATGTAATGCAGACCTGGGCACAGTGTGCAGGCACAGCCTGGGCAGGATTCCATCTGCCACTGGTCCAGTCAGTCATCCCTGTGCGGGGCACAAAGGTATCTCTGCTCCCCGTAAGCTATGGACATTTGTGAATTAAATAATTACACACTCAACTGAGATTAGGAGGAAAATCAAAGTGTCCTGACGCTCAAATGACCAAGAACTCTGTCTAGATCAAGGCATCATGAAGTCTCTCCCAGGACCAGCCTTGGCACTGAGATTTCAAGAACAAAGATGGGATAGTGTGAGCGAGGATGTGTGTGTGTGTGTGTGTGTGTGTGTGTGTGTGTGTGTGTGTAGGGTCGCTTGTGGAATGTATCAGACAGAGGGAAGGCATGTGCAAAGGCCTTAGGGTGGAAGGATTTAAGACAAGCCAGGGGAACCTCGGAAAAGCCAGGGTAGCTCGACAGCACAGAGAGACCATAGAGGCAGCTGTGGTAAGGGAAGGGCAGGGCTGAGGTAAGCAGGATCTGAAGCCCTGTCAAAGTTCCTGGCTTCAACTGAGGAGCAAAAGAATATTTATTTTAAAGTAATAGTGACATAAACTTGAATATCAGATAATTTTGGCTTCAGTTTGAACATGTATGGGCGGAGAGATTTAGATAGACTAGAGGCTGTTTTTGTAGTTTGAGTGTGAGATGGCACAGAGAGCTTCTTTAGCTTTCTTTTGACACAATTATTATACATATCTTGGACTCCTTCAAAACCAAACCAATTAATAAAAATAATGATGACAATATGGTGTCTTATTGTGTTGTCTAGGCTGTTCTCAAATTTCTAGACTCAAGGAATCCTCTCGTCTCAGTTTCTAGAATGTTGGGATTATAGGTACATGCTACCATGCTCAGCATTTTTGGAGGTCAAGTTTTAATATATTTTCTCCATATTTCAAATATTCATTCAGTGCGTTTCACTACTGGAAATTAATTTTCCCTTTGTCTTACTGCATAACTTAATCTTATATTCTGCATGTACAATCATTTCATTAGTCATAGGATCCCTTATTATTTGTAGCATGAAAAATTTCCACATTAAGATGTATTTGTCATATACTGACACTTAGCATGAGCTTCTGGCCATCATGTGAACATACGCTATCTTTTGAGGTTGGGTGTGTGACCCCAGATCTGCCTGGGGTCCAGGCAAATCCCACCTCCTTGGATGAGCGATGATCCTGATTAAGATGGTGGTGTGCGGAAGTAACAGGAGAGGCTAACGGTAGGGAAGGAGGTGCCACACTGCAGGGGAAGGAAAGTGAATCGGACTGGCAAGAATATATGTGACCTTGAATCGGACTTTGCGACCAAAATTTGGGTAAAATAAATCAAACACACATATGCTTAACTGTGTAAGAAATCTAATGGTGGCCCAACCATTACAATGTGGTTTCTCTTACATGGAAAGCCCAAAATATAAATAAAAAGAAAAATAAAAGGTGGATACTAGAAAGTAGATTCTTCTCAAATGAGAAGGGGATCAAGAGATAGATGGAGAGGAGGGAAAGGCGATGAAAAAAGAGCTACATGAGCTACATACATGTACCAGCTCCCCTCAAGGGATGTAAACATCGTGTACTGAAAACACGTCTTAACAGAAAAGAAAGATTGGATTCCCCTCAAAATACTTTCGTGAGTATCTTTAGTTGTACTATGGTGGTTGCCTGGAGGTCCTGAACTGATTTATCTTTGGGGGAAGAGCCAGAAATCATATAGCGCCAGGTCTGGTGAACAAGGTGGACTTGATGCACCGTAATCTTTTCCCGAGCCTGCCTTTCTGTTGGATGGTGCTTGGTGGCAGCGTTCACCGTACAGTAGATTGTGAAAACATGAAAGAAGACTCCCAGAACTGCTGCAGAAAGTGTCAAGCATTATGGTAGAAGTGTGTTTGAAATAAGGGATGGTGTTCTGAGGTGGACTGATGGCAGTGCATCCTTAACTGTAATAAATGGTTTTAATAAGAACATTTGCAGTATATTTGATCACCCCTTGTACACCTTAGGAGAAGGTCCTTTCAGAGCCTGGCCCAAGCGCAGCTGCATCTCAGCTTCCTCCCAGCCCTTAGAGCTGTCTCTCATTGAGCTGCTCAGCAGGCTAAAGTACATTTTATTTTTCCAGTACTGGGTTGAGCCCAGGGTCTTTCACTAAACCCCACATGTAGCATTTTTCATTTTGCAGTAGAATCTCCTCAAATTCCTCATGCTGGGCTCAGATTTTTGATCCTCCTGCCTCAACCTCCTTCATAGCTGGGATCACAGGTGTGCGCCACTGTGCCTGCTAACGTGCTTCCTCTTGGGGAAAGGACCAGCGTTGAGTCCAGGTCTGCCTGGTTCCAAATCTGAGTGCTCAGTTGAGTGGCAATATCACTACACTTGGTTAAAGCAGCCAAAACAGCTCAGACATGATGCTGTAGGGGCAGCTAAGGAAGACACAAGTGGCATTTTCCTCAGAGCTTCTAATTCCCTTGTTCTGTTCCTGCTTTTGAGTTTTGTGAGACCAAAATGTCTAACACTAAGTACCTCCATGGTCCCCTGGAGTCCTATAAATCTTGACAGGCAGGCACAGTCAGGATACTGCTACAGGCTGGCACCATCATGGGTCAGTGCCGGGATGTTACAGGACAGCAAAGTGGTGGGACACAGGTCCAGCCCTCACAGAGGTCTCCTTGCCATTGTTCCCTGTCACCCGTGTGCACCAGTTCATCAGATGTCTCCTCAGAACTGTCCCTTTCTTCTCAGGCCTTGTTGAATGGGTGTGATGCTTCAGCTGGTGTGATAAAGGATTAAGGTGTCTCCAGAGGCACCGAGTCTCCCAAGACACACAGCTGCTTGAAAGAGTCCAACTGGCCGTGAGAATGGATACAGGATGCCAGAGCCAGCATGACCCTGAGCTCAAGTGTGTCACAAGGTCTTGGCCATGACGGGGGATGTAGAGCTGACACATGTGAGGAGAGAAATACAAAGCCTTCCAGGGTCACCGAGGTCTTCAGCTAGTCCTGGTCTGGGCTGGTGGAGTCCAGGGATGGGTCAGAAACTCACTTTTGCACGACAGGTAGTACACATGGTGTCTTGGGCAGTGGAGCTGATAGCCTAATTTTTTTTCTGTCCTTATAATGCTTGGCCTATTATATAATCATTGCCTTCATCATCATCATCATCATTGTTTGAAACAAGGTCTTATCTTGCCTCAGCTGGCCTGGAACTTGGGCTTCTCCTGCTTCAGTCTCCGAAGTGCTGGGATTACAGGTGTGTGCCACAGTCACCCTGAACTAAAGTGATTATTTTATGCAACAGATGTTTTCTGGGCCCTGATTTCCACTAGGTCCCCACTAGGAGGGGTGGTAAGGAGGTCACAGGCAGAGTGACAGACTGTGTTTTTGTTAGCATTGCTGCTCAGGGCCCACACTGCCTGCAGGGTTTGAAGGGTACCCTGGGTGCTGTGATTTGCTGAAGTTCCTAGGGGCTTATCTTGGGATGCTGGGGTAAAAGTGATAGAGGCCTAATTCCACTCAGCTCAGGGAAGAAACTCATGTAAAATCGAAGGTAACAGAGAAGCAATTGGAAAAGCTTCTGCATGGTTGGGGGCGGGTGCTTGGTGTCCACAGGAATCTGTCTCTCATCGCATAAATTCTGCTTTCCTGTGTTTTGCTGGATTTTCAAGCAAGTCTCCACCCCGGTGCTGGCACCAGCAGCAGCAGGAGATGCAGACGTTGCTTCAGGCAGCCCTGCACGCCTAGGGAAAGGTACAAGAAACCAGCAGGACCCCATGGGTGAGGGAGTGGCCAATGTCTCTGCCTGAGGCCACCAAGATGGCTCTGGAGAGGCCGCTGTGAGCCCTGGAGGTCAGGGTGGAATGGCCAAGCGGGAAAACAGGTCGGGGGTAGAGGGAAAGGAGTTCTGGAAGGAAAATGGGTCCTGTCACCAAAGGAAAGAAAAGGGTGTAAGTGGCAGGTGTGTTCTGGAGCACTCATGCCCAGCAGAGGTACCTCATGGCCACACTCGAGGTGCAGTCTGGCTGTGGGCACCACCCCACCTGGCCGTGAGCTGCATGTGGTCATTCTGCAACGTAGCCTCCCCTCCACTCCTCAAGACTGTTTCTTGTTTCAAGTAAGCTTTTAAAAACAAACAGGTAAATGTAAATAATTATTGTCAAACCAGTTCAGCCAAGTGTAGAGCACAAGACTGCAATCCCAGCATTCTGGGAGGCTGAGGCAGGAGAATCACAAGTTCGAGTTTATTCTGGGCAACTTAGTGAGAACCTGACTCAGAATGAAAAATAAAAAGGGGCTGAGGATATAATTGAGTTGAAAGGCCCTGATTCAATCCCCAGTATTGAAAAAAAATTCAAATAGAGAGTAAATGAGAACAATGTGTCTACAACTGCACAATTTATAAGGGTTAAATCTTGGAAATGTTGGGCTGGGGATTTAGCTCAGTGGCATAGGCACCTGCCTTGCAAGCAGGCGGTTGTGAGTTCGATCCCTGGTACTGATAAAAAGTTAAAAAAAATCTTGGAAGTGTTCCACATGTCCATCAACAGATGAACAGATAAAGGCATTTATATACCATAGAGTACTACTCTGCCATAAAGAAGGATAAACTTGTGTCATTATTAAGTGAAATAAATCAGACACACAAATATTGCATGATTTCTCTTATAAGAGAAACCCAAAGTGTAAATGAAGAGAAAGTAAAAGATAATATGAAATAGGGAGATTGATCTTTTGAGGGATGGAGGAAGGAAAGAGGGGAGGAAAAAGGAATGAAGACATGTATGATGTCTGGTCATTATTTTCTGCAAACGTGTGCCATAAAAATAAAGATTATAGAAAGAAAATGGAAAAAATAATTACAAATGGAAAACAAATCTCCCTGTCCCTAATTACCAGTCTCCAGTCCTTAACATGTCCAAAATGGTATACAGTTCTGGAAAAATTTTATCTAAAAACAAAGATTTACCTATCATTCACTTTTTTAAAAAAATAAATATATCTTATTATTTATAGTGTTCTTCAACATTGTTTTCACTCTCTTTGAAATCTTTGCATATCACCCACAAAAAATGCACATGAAATGATTTTTAGAAGCTGTATGATGTCCCATAAAACAGATCTGCTGTACCGTATTGTCATTTTCCCCTTAATGGAAATTTATATGATATTTATGGTTATATTCCTACCAGTTCTGCAAGGATATCCCTGCACACATACCTTGGAGTACTTTTGTAAGTCTGTTGTAATTAAATTCCTCCAAGCATAATTATTCAAAGATACAGGATTTTAACTTTGGGTGCACATTAACAAACCAGCCCTTATAAGACTGTCTGATCCCCACTCACCCAGGGGAGGAAAGTGCTAATTTCTTCAACACCTAATTACCAGGGATCTCTTTAAACTTTACACTGCTGCTAATCTGATAGGTGAAAATAGTGTGTCATTTTTATTTGCCTTTTTTTTTCTTTTTGAAACAGGATCTCACTATGTAGTTCAGGCTGGTCTTGAGCTCACCTTGTAGTCCAGGCTGGTCTCAAACACGCATGATCCTCCTGCCACAGCCTCCCAAGTGCTGGGATTACAGGTGTGCACTACCACGCTTGGCTTTTATTTGCATTTTAAAATGACAACTTTGGGCTAATGCAGTAATTCAGTAGTGGCCATGTTCTCAGCATATAGAGGCCCTGGATTTGAACTCTTGCTTGTGGGCATGTGCATGTAGTCATACGTGCACATGTACATGCATGGGCGTGCACACACACAGAAGGAAGTTGGTGATTACAGTTGGTAATTACATTAATGTATTAGCATTTGGAGCATTATTTCCTGTATTTTTCCTTATAGCTCGTTTATTGTTGGTGATATAATATACCGCTCCTTATAGATTCACCATTCATTGAAAATTCAGAATTCTTAGCACTGGGAAAAGTCTTGAGGTCATCCCACCATAAATTCTCTTTCATATAAAGACAGTGAAGTCTGAGCCAGGAATAGTGGCCATCCCTGTAACCCCAGCACTTTGGAAGGCTGAGGCAGGAGGATCTCAAATTTGAGCCCAGCCTGGGCAACTTAGTAGCATAGCAATACCTTGTCTCAAGATAGTGATGCAGCTCAGTGCAAAGACCCTGGGTTCAAACCCCAATACTGGAAAAAGAAAAGAAAGAAGGCAGGGAAAGAAGGAGTGTCAGAAGGAAACAAAAAGCAGCCCCTGGCGAGTAAAGGTCAGACAGGTAATGGGCTGGAGCCAAGGCACAAACTGCCTGAGTATTACTGGTCTTTTACCTAAACCTCTCATTTAAATCTATTATCACCCCCAAGGAGCTCCTTGTGGTCAGCGCAGCTGCCCCGCGGAGGCTTCTCAGGCTGCATACATCTTCCCTGCCAGATCCCACAACACCCATGGTCCCTGCGAGTCTCTCAAGTGACCAGCGTCCTAGTGGGCGTCCATGTCCATGTGGCGGCGACAGGGTTAAGGGACCTGGGCCTCATGATCGGTCAACTCCAGCAACAGACAAACCATGCAGGAAAGATCAGAAGTCCTACCCCTGCCCTTTCTTACAATTCTCATGGATTGTTTAACATAATGAGACTCTGACAGGAAAACAATTCTAGAATTCCACATGGGAATCCTACACTTTCAGGGAGCTGTTCCAAGTTCTCCATGGAATTGTACTCATTTAATTTCGATTTGGAAATTAGAATTTTGTCTGCCTCATTTTCTTGAAGGAGCTCTTAAATGATTACTAGAAACTAAGGTTTACTCATCAGAGGAATCTAAAGAGAATTATTGTCACAGATTTTATCCAAGGAATTTTGAACACTGAGATCTCAGTCTCTATTACCTCTTATGTTTTTTTTTTTTTTCCCCCGCTAACTAAAGGAATAGACTTTTTGTCACATTGTAATTTAGATGGATCTCGGCTTCTTTTTGTAAAGAAGTTATAACTCATTGACTAGAAAGCTACTGATGGCTTTTTACAATTGGTGGAAAAGACCTAAGAGTTAGAAGAAAACAATTGAGAAATAAAAATCAGCATCAACTAAGTAGTTAAGCTAATTACATGCTGCCACATCATCTGGAGGAGAAAGCAAAACACAAACAAAATTTTAAAATGATGAAGTTCAAATATTGCAAAATTAAACAGAGCATATGTATCTACTAAATCCTGTAATTAATAAAGAAAAAACCTTTAGTATGTGGCCTTAAGTTTTTCTCTTTATCAGCTAGACACATGCAACTCACTGTATCTCTGCTGAATATCTGTGTGCCGTTTCTGCATTCAAGAGAGATCTCTGTTCTTTTTTTTTTTTTTTTCCTTTCATGTCCAGATTAGGTGTGGTTAATTACTGGAATGCAGAACATTCTGTCCTCTTCTGTGAAAGTTCCTGACTTCCATGCCGGTGAAGGGAAATGTAATAGATTCAAGGAAATTATCCCAGCCCTGCTTTATTGGCCTTCTCTCCAAGTACAATCACAAGAAATTGTGTTTGAGTAAATCAAATTGTACCTTCGAGTTCAGCTAAATGCAATTTGGGACTGGCTTGTTAAATACTAATAAAAATGTTCTTGGTTTCAGAAGTTAACCTTCCAGAAGTGAAACAAATGGCGAGCGAGGGCTGTTTAAATGCAGACGGGCTCCTTGGGAAAGGGCCCAGGGTGCCCAAGGGCTGCAGCACCAGCAGGTGGGAGTCTACCTTCTGGCCAGGATAATGAGGCAAAGACCACAGCCTGTGGCGAATTGGGCTCATCGCTGTTGCTGCCCAAGGAAATGCTTAGGACAATTTATAATCAGTTTATAATACGGATTCTTAGTTGAATCCTCAATCTCTACTCCCCAAGCCAACAAGGGGCCTGAAATCAATTGTTGGGTGACAGCAACAGGGTTGCCCATATGGGGAGCACTGAGCATCCAAAGGTAGAGGGAAGGGGAGAGGGCATTGTTCACTGTTAGGTAAGTAGAGGCAGAGGGAGCACCTCTAGAGTGTCCAAAATCCACGGAGGGCAAATGGGAGCTCCTCTCCCTTATATGAGCCTTCTAAATGATTATTGATTATTTAACTGAGAATACATGTAAAAGTGTGTTATGAAACGATTGATCAATTTTTATTTCAATCAAAACAAAGAGAAAAACAAGTGCTTGTAATCCTAGCTATGAGGGTGTGGGAGGCAGGAGATTCGCAAGTTCAAGGTCAGCCTGCCAAGTGCTGGGACTACAGACGTCCACCACCACATCCAGTTTCTAACTTTAGTTTTTTTGAAAAAGCTCCACGCTGATTTGCATAATGGTTGTGATAGTTTACACTCCCACCAGCAATGCAGAAGGCTTCTTTTTCCTGACAGCCTCACCAGTATTTACTATTTGATTTCTTTAAGATAGTTATTCTTTCTGGAGTAAAATGGAATCTCACACAAGCTTAAATATAGCATGTTTTCTTTTTTGTGAAAAATTTAAATATATCTATGTCTATAACAGCTATATATCTTTTGTATCTATATATCTATATCTATCTCCCTATCATCTATTGGAGAAACAGAGATTAAAATAGAAGATCGATAAACAGAAACTAAAGAGAGTTTTTTCAAATAGATGAGGGGTTGGGGATTTAGCTCAGTGGCATAGTCACCTGCTTGGCAAGCGAGAGGTTGTGAGTTCAATCCCTGGTATAAAACAAAACAAAACAAAACAAAAAAGGATGAAGGAAGACAGACAGACAGTGAGGGAAGGGAAGGGGAAAAGGATGGAGGAAAAGAGAATTGAAGGGGAAAAAAATTACAATATGGCTTTTATAAGATAGGAGGGGGACCAAGAGTTTGAAAGAGCAAGGCTGGAGGAGGGAAAACATGGAAAAAAAAAAAAAAGAATTACAAGTGTTATATACTGTACCAACTCCCCGGGAGGAGTGTAATTATTATGTACTTGTTATGGCTGTGTCTAGATGTCCCTCAGAGCCCCATGTGGTCATAGGTGGGGCTTTTTCAGAGATGGCGGGATCTAGCGTGTGTGATGCTGGGATTGGTTCATGGTGCAATGCTAGGATCAAGGTCACTAGGGTTAAGGGTGTGAGTGCTGCCCCTGATAAGTAGGCTGGATAAGATAAAAAGGGCAGAAAGACATTATCAAGGTTCCTTGTTGCTTTTGCCACCTGTGTGTGCCATGAATTGTTTCCCCTCTGCAGTGCCCCTCTGCCATGTGTCACCCTGCCTTAGAGCCAATTATGCCCATTATGAACTGAAACTTCTACAAACTGTGAGCTAAATAAACCTTTTGCCTTTAACTTTGGGTGTCAACTTAGTGATTTAGTGAGACCCTGTCTCAAAATAAAAAGTAGAAAAGGATGGAGAATGGAGCTTAGTACAGAGGCCCTGGGTTCAATCCCTAGAACTGAAAACAAATCATACACATTTAACATTTACATGATGATGCTGTAAGACATGCAAAGATGCTAAAATGATTTGTACAGAGAAACAAAATCATGCGTCCACAATTTCACATAGGTACTCATTTGTTTCTTTCTTTTTTTTTTTTTTTTTTTTTTTTGGTACCGGGATCAAACTCATTATCTTGCACTTACTAGGCAGGTGCTTACACCACTGAGCTAAATCCCTGGCCCCAGATATTCATTTTTTTGGTGACTAGAAAACCTAAAAATCTGTTCACCTAATAAAACCACAATGCAGTGTTAATAACTAGTTTGCTAGATCTCTGGACTTCTTTGTCCTATTTGTCTGCTACTTCATGTTCTTTGACATATCTTCCCATTCTTCCTGCTCCCTTCCTCTCTGGTAATCTCTTTTATTCTCTCTGTTGTCTCTGTGTAGTTGACTTTTTTCTTTTTCAGATCCCACATAGAATTGAAATCATGCAGTATTTTTCTTTCTGTGTCTGGCTCCTTTCTGTGTCTGGCCCTCTCCAGCTTCTCCATGTCATGGCAAATGGCAAGACCTACTTTTTAACAACTGAATAGTATTACGCTCCTCCTTTATTTTTTTTCCATATTTCACTGTTTCTTTAGCTATTGATGGACATGTAGATTGTTTCCACATCTTGGCTCCCGTGACATACACTGCAATGAACACAGGGTGCAGATATCTATATAAGGTGGTAACAACACTCTTTTTTCAGGTTCTCAGAAATGACATTGTTGGGCCATATGATCAACATTCTCAATCAATGAAAAAAAGATGAAATCATTTTCATCATGCTGTGTTAAATAAGACAGAAGAATATACCAATGCATTTTATAACATTTTGAATAACCAAGGTAGCAGGCACCTCATCAATAAGAGGAGATATGGGCCAGTAGGGTGGCTCAGTGCACACAGCACTTGCCTAGTGAGCTCGCAGGCTTGGGTTCCATTCCTAGCCCTGTCCTCCCTGCAAGATAAGAGACCACAAGTGTTGGTGAGGAAATGGAGAATGTTTCTATCTCTTTCTCCTACAATTTCGAGTAGTCCAAAGAATCTGCCCAAAGTACAGGAAAAGAGTTTGCAGATTTTGCACAAAGTTTGAGCTGAGATCATGGGGCCCCTACAGAGAAGCCAGGAGGCCTCCCTCTCAGAGGGGGCTGGTGACAGAAGCCTAGGTGGCCTCCGGCTGCTGTACCTTTAGCTCCTCTGAGGCCGAGTCCCCTCAGACTTCTCTCGATCACCAACCTGGCCGAATCCCTCAGAGCCACACTGTGGACCAGACTCTCCCTCTGCAGCCGCCCCTTTTACCTTTCCATTCCTGTACTGACCCCTCCAGGCACGTAAGGCTCCCCTGGTGCAAGGTTTCTCTTGCTCCCTCGCTTGGTGTCTTTCACACGGTCCTGGTGATTCTCCTGCCGTCTTGGCTGCTGCTTCCTGAGGGCACAAGCTGGTGTTTCTTAAAGTGACTGAGAGTCGTCACTCAGGCGAAGGGGCAGTTTTGCGAAGTCTGCAGGCAGGAGGCAGCCTGAGGAGCTGAGTGTGAGGGAACCCAGTGTGTTTGGAGCAAAGTATGCAAGGGGAGGGTACAGGTGGGATAAAATGTCAGGGCTGGTGGGACCCACCCTATCCAGACACAGATTCTGTGTGTGTGTGTGTTCGAGACAGGTTTCACTGTGCTGCTCGGGCTGGCTTTGAACTCACTCTCTATCCCAGGCTGACCTTAGACTCACAGGCCTGCCTCAGCCTCCTAGTGCTGGGGTTACTGGGGTGCACCAGCTACAACCTTCTTCATTTGTGTTGTAACTGCTGGTGTACCCGATTGTTTACTATGTCCTCTCAGCAATGTGCATAAGGAGTTCAATCAGAGGACAGGGCTGATTCACATTTTGAAAATATGATCCGACCACCATTGTAGCAAAGGTCCCAGTTTATGAGGCCCGTGCCGTGCTCTAAGTGAGAGTGAGGGTGGCCAGAATTCAGGTCATTGGAGAGGAAGCAATAGAGACAGATTTGAGAGCATTTATGGAATAATATCTGTAGGGGTTGGTGATAAATCAGAAATAAGAGGATGAGAGAAAGAAGTGTAACATCTTCCAAATTCTGCCTTCAAGAAATTGACGGATGGATGTGACAGACACTCAACTTGTAAGCCCTTGAAAAGAACTATGTAGAGGAAGCTTGTGTCCTTTGAACTTAGACTGACTGTATTTGAGATACTCAAGAAATAATGGTCAAGAAAAGAGTTAACGCTGGGCACTGTGGTGCACATCTGTGTTCTCAGCACTCTAGGAGGCTGAGGCAGGAGGAACGTAAACTCAAGTCCTGCCTGTGCAATTTAGTGATTAAGTGAGGCCCTGTCTCAAAACAAAAAATGGAAAAGGGCACTCAATCCTGAGTGTAACTCTCACTACTGAAAAGAAAAAGAAAGGACAGGAGAAGAAGGGAAAGAAAGGAAAGGAAAATTCAAGTAGGCACGTGGTATTGGACCAGGCTGGTGAAAAGGACAACCAAAAACCAAACACAAACAAACCACAAAACACATTTGCAGCTGAACATAACTGTGCTGCAGCTTGAGGTGCAGACGCCCGAGCGCCCAGAGCCACATTTTCCTGAAGCAGCCACTGTGTGGGACTGGGTTTCCAGCCTGCCGGGCCCCAGATGGCCACTCCCCTCCTCTGCCCCTTGGTCTTTGTTCCTGCCCCACAAGGCACCTGCCTACTTTGCTGTCACTTGCTGTCCCCCCTGTGCCATGAGGCAGGTAGCAGAGCTGAAGGATGAACCTCGCAACCTGCAGGGTGGAGTCTACAGTGTCTTCTTGGGATTTGGCTTTGTTTTGTTTGGCCTTTTTGCCCGTGATTTTGTGGTTAACCACTTTGCTTTGTTTAATCGTGCCTATTAAATACCAAGGCGAAACCCTCGGATCAGTATTTCGGTAACCAGGTACCATAACCTGCCTGAACTAACACACATAACTGCCTGCCACTGGGACCTTGAGAGCATGGGGCAGTGGAGTCCTGGGACCTGGGTTTTCAGTGAAAACCAAAGATCAAAGACACATCTTGGTAAGTCTGGGATTCAGGGAGTGCTGGGTAAGGACAGGCAGCTCCAGATGGCACAGGTAAACTCAGTGAAACCCGAAGAAAAGGGAAGGGGCCACAGGGGAGCCTCTTTCCCCGTACCTGAGGAGCCTGTGTTGTCTCTGTGCCTGTGAATCTGTGTATCACGGGGCCTCTCTGTCATGGGCAGTCTTCAGGGGACCCCGGGAGCCTGAAACCAGCCACCTCACCACTCTCCAGCGCCTGCCACCCCCCACCTTTCCATTATGCTGGGCTCTTCTTAATTCTGCAAGGTTTATTTTGGAGCACAGATGGCTGTTTTTATAAGGGTTCTCTAAACTGTTTATTATCTATTGCCAACTGCATTATGATTCAGAAAGGAAATGACTTTTAGGAGTGTGGAGGCCAATGAATCCAAGCAGGAACTGCCACCTGTGGGAAAACACCAGTCCACATTCTCAGTGATTTTGGTGGCGTGTGTATATTTATACTTTGAAAGCACAAACTGGCCTATAAGGAATGAATATTTGCCCTGTAATTTCTCAAGAAATGTCACACGGAGCCATAAAAAATGTACTCCCCTTGAGCGACTAAGTGCCAGTTTCTCATCTTTGTACCTCTGTTTTCTTCCCCATTGCATGCATGGGAGACCACTCCTGCTGCATTATTTCAGATCACAGTGAAGACCTGGTTAGAGGAGGAGGTTAAGGTACTAGGCAAGTGGAGACTGTTGCCATTGTTACAATTGTTGTCACCACTTTTCTTCTTGTTCTTATTTAAATAGATTCTAAATCAGATTTGGAATTCTCAAGTGGCTTCACGAGAGAAAACAGGTCAGCCAAGATAGTGCTTGGGGCTTTCTTGACTTGCATGTCTGATTTCTGAACCCAACGCATGTGTATAGCATTGGACGCCCTACTCTTAGACAATGGGGCCACACAGTGGTTTCTGGCTGAGCCTCTGGGCCTTCCTGTCCCGAGGCTGCTCCTGTCTGATGCAGACTGCACAACCTGAGGATACTACCCCTCACTTGCCAATTTGTTTAATTCTTTCCTCTGTTTATGAGGCAGAATTTATCTCTGTCACCTCCAATTTGGTAGGCAGAATCCAGTCTTAGAAACTGAAATTATTAACCCTTACATACACACGTTATTCTGAAAAGTCACAGGCATTCAAATAAATTATCACATGCGTCGACACGGGTCCACGTTCCCACCATCACCTGAACAGCTTGCAGGCTTTGCTGGTGCTGCGCATGCTCCTTGGTCACAACTCACTGTGTGGTCCGTGGTCCCACCTGCTGGACGGCGCCGATCACATACGTGGTCTCTGCTCCACAGACAGGAGAGCAAGCCAAAGTTACCATTTTACTTTGCCTTTGAGTCTGGTGATCCCACTTGGAATTTGTGATTTGTAGGCAGACATTATTTTGACTTTCACAGAGCAAATTAAATGTGTCAGAGCATCAGAGGATACCTTCGTTTCCCCAAGTGCTATGAGATGATCACTTGCAAAACACTGACATTACTCACCGTTTACAGGCTTCTATGCTATCGAGTTCATGTAACCTTCATGTTTTCTTAAAAATGTGTGTATAATAACTATATTTTGCATTTTTTTCACTTTTAATGTCATGAACATGTTTTCCCAAGGTCTTCGAAAATGGAAAGTGTTTGGGGCTGTCAGTATAACTGAAAATGTTTTCTTGGTGTGACACATGTATCTTTGCAATTGATTTGACTTAGTGTGCTTTACTTCAATAAAAACTCAGTATTACATTTTTAAAAAAGTGCATGTATCCCATCTCCTGCATTCCAGAAATGCTGACTCAGGTTCAGTGGTTTTCAGGGTGTCTGCCCCATCCTTCCCCATATCCAGCAGCACAGAGCTGGGCCGCTCTCTTTAGGATGGAAATTTGATTCTGTTCTTGAAAACCCTCAGAGTCCCTCTGGCACTTGCAAGCCCTCCTGCCCTGTTGTCTTCTTGGCTTCCCTGTCCCTCCTGGTTCTCCGCCCTCCCTAGCATACCTGCTTGCCAATCTTGCTGAACAGTTTACAGTTGCTGAGGGATTCATGAGCTCTCGGAGCTGTGTCTGCTCCAGGCAGGTCTCACGTGAGTGCAGGTTTCCCTGTGCCCTGTTTCACATACTTTTCAAGATGCAACACACCTGTCACATTGCCAGGCAGTCTTACTAGTGACCCAGTAATCCTGTCCCTCCCTTCCTCACAGTTCTCCAAACCTGTACCCGGGGCACCACCATTGTTTATGATGTGGTTTCTCCCTCAGCAGACTGGGGGTGTCCTCTCTCCAGTGACTGGCTGTTATCCTGGAGGCCCAGCATTCACCACACTTGGGGACCCTTGGCAGGCAATAACTATTTCTAAATCAGTGGTTCTTATCTACTAACTAAACTTGCTCTAAAAAGTCTCCTAGTCACTTCTTCTTTAGCCTTGGCTGATGGATCTGCTAGCTAAAGCAGAATCAGAAGACCAGTAACCTTGGCCCAACCTGGAAATGCACAGCATGGTTGCACTGTGGCTGCCCCTGGGCACTTGTAGCTACATAAGACCTCTAGGGGTCCAGCATACCTTGGGGTGTGAGAAGCACTACCAGAGGTAACCGGAAGAGATACAATTTTGTTTCTTTTAAAAAAATAATTCTGTCATTCTAAGCCAATTTTTAAAAGTTTCTATTAAAACTCTAGTCTGCTAATTTTAAAAACAATTTGCAGTGAAAGTATAAATTGTCATTTACATTTGCTATTTCCACGGTACAGAAACTTCCTGCTTATATAGGGACTTTCTGATCATGAGGATGAGTAAGGATGTGCCCGAGCAGAGCACCCAGAATTTCCTCACCCTAGGGGCAGAAGAGGCAGCTGGACACTTGGTTTTAGGTCCTGTCTCTATGACAGGTGCTTTTTTTGCGTAGACTGTTTTACCAAGCCAATGTATAAATTGTTTGAAGACACATTTATCCACATTTTATGTAGAACAGAGCAAATGTCAATTCCCTATAACAAGGATCGAGGTTTTTTGTTAAGGACCCTTCCTGGGCTCCATGAGCGAACTCACCTTTGGGACATCCAGGGACTGTCACTGCTCGGTGCACCTCCTGCCACCTGGAGGTCAAGCTGCCTTAACCGCCACAGGAATCAGTGCACTCTGCCGCCCTCCCTGCCGCTTGTCTACCTGGCCACCAAATCAGGCCCTTCTGTTTGGGGTCCCTCTGGCGGCTCCCAGGCTTACATGGAAGGACAGTGAAGTCCTTGCTGGAGCCTGCAAGGCCGCCCAACCCTACACTCCCCCGTGACTTCCTCTTGTCTCCTTTCATTGCGCCCAAGGCTGCTTCTCCTCGCTCCTCACTCATCACCTGCTAGAACACTTCCCAGACATGCAGGTGGCTGGGACCCTCTTCATGCAGGTTTTCTCACAGGACAGGGTGGCCCTGACCGCATCCTCTCCCTCCTTCCCAACAGTCTCCTCCCTCTACTCCATCTCAGCACTGGTCTCCACGCCTTTTATTTGATTTGCGTGTATCTTCCTATTAAAATCCAGTCTCTGTGAAGTAAAGGATGTGCCTTGGTCACTGCTTTTCCCCCAGGGCTCTGGACTTCCTAGCTTATAGTAAGTGCTTCACAAATGCTGGCTGAGGGAGGTGTGAACAGCACATAACAAGATAGTGTCACCGATACAGGACAGGAGACAGCGGGCTCCAGTGCCTTGTCTTGACAGTTGATGTCACCCACAAAAAAAAGGGACAGACTTGCTAGTTTGCAGGTCTTTCTCTGCCTCATCCTATGTTCACACATTAGAGGTAGAGAAAGAAAGCCAAGGTCTTAAATAATCCTGTTTCTTCCACTTTCTGTTCTTTATTTTTCTGTTAGTTTTTCTTTTTAGCCAGTTTGTTCTACTTAGAGCTCATGGAATATATGTTTTCAATAATTTTTAGTATTATCCCAAACTTTTATCCAAGCCCAAAGGTCAGCAAACTAGCCTAGAAAGTATTCCAGGCTTTACAGATGCCATGTGGTCTGCTGTAATCACACTGCTGCTGTTGATGTGAAGGCAGGCAGAGATGGCGCTTCATACGTGGGTGAAATTTTATAAACTGTGACAAAAGTCTGTAACCACAGGTCAGTGGGATTTGGCATGTGGGCCATGATTTGCTGATCCCTCACCTCCATTGGAGTCCTGGCTTTCTAGGCTGTAGGTGTGTGAGGGGAGGAATGGGGTCTAACATATTTAGTAGGTACAGAGGAATATCTACTGATTATGAGATAAACACCTATGCCCCATGACAGCTCTAGTATAGTTTTTTGGTGGATGACATTAGTCATAGAAGAAATGCTTTGTGGGCTGAGCCAGTCGTGGCCCCAGGATTCTGGGCTCTCAGACATGACAGTGAATAATCCTAGTCATGGAAATAATTTCTCATCATCCCTAACACACATTTCTTTACCATTTAACTTCTCTCAAGCCAGGATTTGGCTTTCAATGGTATCAGAAACACGAGCTCTTTTTCAATAGTGCCTTTGAAGAAATAAGGTATTTTTCCCTTGGCTTTCCAGATTAAAGAGTGACTTAGCAAAAAGCTCACCAAATAAGAACTGTCTCATGTGTGATGTAATAATTGTAAGGCCAAGTGAAGCTCATAGTACTGGGCTTTTAAGTGCAAAGGTTAAACTTTCAAACTAAAGTTTGAAAACTTTAGGGTTAAAACTTTCAAACCATGCAGACAGTCACAGTGAATTTGTGAAGAGATGATGACCCAGAAATTAGCAGTGAAGAGTGCAGTTTTGAATGATTTGTTTTTCTTTTAAAGCAGAAAAATATTTTCACAGAAACGAGGATGTGTAGTTTTTTTTTATAAGACTAAAGATAGACCATTAATGCTGCTTTTCAAGTTATTTGCATGGTTGAATATTGTTTAAGCAGGAGAATTGTGCCTGTCTCTAATCCCATCACTTGGGAGGCACGATGGGGCAAGATGACCCTGTGTTCAAATCTAGCATAGGCTACATAAGTTCAGCCTGAGTTATGTAATGATACTCTGCCTCAAACAACAAGGCAAAACAAGACAAAAAGAAACACAACAGAAACCAGGAGAAATGCAATTAAGTCTTTGGTTCACCCAAGAAATATTTATTGAGTACTTATGATGAATTGGTATTTGAGTTAAAAACAGATAAAGTGTGATCAGGATTTGGATCCTTGATAGCCTGTTTCCCCCCTTTTGTGGTGAGGGGCAAAGGGGGTGTTCAGTAAACTCTTATTTCCCTTTTAATTCTGTACATGCAGGCCACAGTGCATTACATCACTGGGATGCTATTTTGTTATGATCATACATATTTTGAAAATTTTGTAATGTAATATATTTTGTAAATTTTGTCTCTTTCTGAAAATACAACAATTCATTCAAAAGGAATAAAAGAGGAGAAACAGAAGGTTTCTTGCCTTTTGGCTCATGGGCCAGGACCCAGAGCACCAAACACAGGGTGGTAAATACCCTGTTTACCTTCCTCTGCCTGAGAAGAGCACAGATCTGTCCTCTTAAAGACATAAAGCAGAATCTGCAACATGGGTGTGAGTGACACAGGCTGGTGTAGGGAACATGGTCGCCTGAGAGGTGAGTAGGGGGCGACACAGCTGGAGCTCAGGGCATGGGTGGAGGGTGCTGTCACCCCTGCTGCCCTCTCCTTCCCTCATCCTTCCTCCCCAGGAGCCTGTAGTTCTCTCTTGACCAAATATGCAAGTCCCCAAAGCCACTGTCATACTCTTCCCCATGCTCCCGATTGGGGCTGGGAGAAACTTTGCCTACCTGTGCCACTGTCGCAGGCCCCACCCCCTGCCCCGTGTCAGCACTGAGCAGAGGATGGGAACTACTTTCCATTCCTGACCACCTGCTAAACACCTGGTGGAGCAAGAGAAGAGGACACAGACTTCATTTTGTTCAGGAGCAGAGAGATTCTGAATAATACAATAGTTCATTGACTGACTGCAAAACAAGCAGGCTTTGGGGTTCCCTATTTCTACCTCATTGTTTGCAAAAATATAAACACACAAAAGCCTTCATGGTCTCCAGATTCCCTGAAGTGTTTGCCATGAGGCTGCAGCAGCTTGCACCTGCTCGCGTGTTTTGGAGCCCCTCGTGCTTCTTTGCCTGGCGTTTGAGGCTCTGTTGTGTAGTTGGGAAAGTTTTCCACAGCACTTGGAAAACAGGAAGTTGGCATCTTTGGGGAGTGTGAATCAGTGTAGGTGGAAAACCCCTTCCCTCGCTTTTCAGTGCTAAGTTACTGCTGCCCCAGAGGATGATAAAGGCAGGAGACTCTTCTGATGTTCCGCAGAGCTCACATAGATCGTGGCATCTGCTGTGTAACTTTGGAGCACGGGAGGAAGGATGCAGCATCAGGCGATTTCAGTTTATGTAGACTAAGGACTAGGGTGCTATAACATTTGGCAGCGGGGATCTAATCTTATGGGACCAGCATGGGATGTGGCCTATGGTTGACTGAAATGCTGTGGGTAGAAATGTGGAGCATGGGAGAACTTGATACCAGCTCCAAGCACACTGATACCTTACCTTATTTGGCCACACAGTTTTCCCAGAACGAGGCAAAGCAGTGGCAAGTTTAGTATTAGAAACAAACAAACAAAACTGCTTTTGCACTACTGGGGACTGAGCCCAGGGCCTTGCACTGAGCCAAAACCCCAGCTCCCTTTGTGGAGACCGGGTCTCGCTAAGACAATAAGCTGGGCAGGCTGGGATCCAATCCCAGTGTGCTGGGATTGTGGTTGTGGGCCACCAACCCCAGCTCTAGGCTAGGTCTGTCATTTTCACCTGGTTCAGCTGGCTCAGAGGCTTTTTGTTTTCCAATGTAATAGCCTCATCACATTTTTTCATTTAGCTCCTCCATGCCTGGAGCTCATTCTTCCTTCCATTCTAAGCACTCAACTTCTGGCTTCTTCCTTTCCCCATCTATCGCTTTTTCTTGCCTTCTGGCTCCCCTTCCTCCTCTCTCAGGAGTCATCTATTATTCAGCCCTTTATGCCTTGACCCTGTCACAAATTCTTTGGCCAGTAACACTTCAAGCACACATATAGCCAAATAAGATTCTGTGTTCTCATGCTGAGTACAAACCAGGCCCTCAGCCGCGTGCTCTTTGTATTAAACAGAACGACACGCAAGCTCACAAAGAGAAGTCAGCATGAAAGACAGAAACCGGAGGTTAGTTTGCCAGCATGATTATTTCTGAGTTTAGCTATGCCAAGATGATTCTTTACAAAGGGGTGAAGTAAACCTATGATTTATTTTCAAGTGCTTCAATTTCGGTTGGGAAAAGGAAGATTCTTTCTTAAGTGTTGGGCAAGAAAATGAAAAAGTAGACATGGAGTTTAACAACCCACCTCTTTGACAGTTTTTCATAGATTCTCTATTAATCCTTAATAAGATATGTGGCTCAGTGGTTAAAGCCTGGACTTCAGGGTCAGGTAGAGCTGATCTTGGCACTTATCAGTGACCCTAAGAAACCAACAGTATTGAAGCCACAGTTCTCTCCTCTGTGATGTGACTGTAACTATGCCCACCTCGTAGGGTTGCTGTGAGAATTCAAGGAGATAATTTAATAAAATCAGGACTCAGCACTGTCAGGTTCAGTCATTAGAGTCACCCTCATCCCTATTTTCATAAATGACAATGGTTGTGTGTGTGTGTGTGTGTGTGTGTGTGTGTGTACGTGTGCTGCCTGTGTAAAGATGTGAAAACCCCCTCCCCCTGCCAAGAGGCTGAGCCTCTTTGAGATTTCTTTAAGGGAGGTAGAGAGGCTGAGTGGGCACTGATCAGGCACTGCTCAGAGAGCTCGGCTGGGTTCCAGGCCACACAATGGTCACAGGGACACTGGTCACTCAAATAACACAAGGCCACCAGGCAGGAACAGAAGGGAAATAAAACCTGTTACAGCAACACTCAGGGGGAATTAGCCTGTGTTTCCACACTTATTTATAGAAGCTCATTCCACCGCTGTCGCAGAGGATTTCTGATACTCCCTATTTATTTCTGGGAAAAAAATTCTTTGGAAAAAAATTTTAAAATAGGGAGCTCTTTACTAGCTATGCCGGGGCAGTGGGATGTGAGCAGAAATCATGAAGACAAAGTGTTTTCTCTCCATAAATATCACTGTGGATTTGCATATTCCCTGGTAATTATTGCAGGGAGATATAGCTCAAATAATTTTGTGATAAAATAAATAGGAAAATTATTCATCAAAATGAGGCATGAGGAAGCATAGATCTTACAGTTACGATATGGTCAGGGCTTATATTGGGGAAACATAGTGGAGTGGACGTTTCCTATCAATATGCTATGTAAATAAGGGAGTCTGACCAATTCTCATCCAGGTAAGACTCAAACTGTCTGTACTGTGGATTTTCCAAAGCGCTGGGCAGGTGATACTTGTTTTTCTGGTTGGTCGTTATAACTAAACTTGTCCAGGCTTTTGTTGAGCAAAGAGAATTTCTGGGTTGTTTTGTGCTGCAGTTTTCACACTTGGTCTTAGCCTAAAGGTGGAGAAGCGATGTGCTGTAGTTTTTAGAAACTCATCTGTCACAACTGCTCCTTTTCCATTCAAAAGGAGACACCCGATGGACAGCAGATCAGTCCCACGATGTGTCGTGCTGCATGCTGTAGGGAAAATGCTGTGGCCGGCCGAGTGGTGGGAGCCTGGGGTTGGACTCCGTGCTCTATCACTTACAAGCAGTAGGATCTGGGGCAAGTGTTACTAAGAAGGGGTCATTGTAAGGATTACATGAAATCATGTCTATATGTTAGGGTAAAGGCCAAGTTTTGAAACAAAGAGACCCTCAGATACAGTAGCTTAGATAAAGGCAGCTCATTTCTCTCATCTGAGCTGTCAGGGGACTATTCCATGGGGCTGTCCCAGGACCTGGGCGTCTTTATACACTGCTTCATCTACCTGTTTTCAGTCCACACTGGGAGTCCAGCCAGGAAGGGCAAGAGGCAAAGACGGGGAAGGTCGCTTGTCTCCACAGCCTGAGGAGACAGAGGGGTTGTGCCAACCTTTTCTGCTCTCACTCTGTTGCCACAAGCCCCTTCTCGCTCCTGTGACCACACCTGGTTGCAAGGAAGACAGAAACATCATCTGTGTGTCCAAGGCAAAACAGGAGGGTGGATTTCTGGGAAGCCTCTAACAATCTATCATCATATATAGCACATTGCTTAAAATAGATGTTGTTATTTTCATGAATTATCTTTAGTGTGTGTTCTTTGAATACATTTCCTTGGCTGGAACATTGCCTGGGACATAAATAGATGCTCAATATTTTTCAAGTGAGAAATAGAGGAGATAGGAACAAGTTGTTTTCTCTTCTTAAGATTTTTTATGGATATCTCAAGAACAATTCACTCTTCTCTCTTTTGTCAGGTAGTAGAGGTTTCTGTGAAGAGGATACTTAGCAGGATAAATACACGCAGCTTTCCTGTATAACCTCATCTGCCATAAACTGTCTCCATGTGCTGTCTCCAAACACAGATGCTTGGAAAAGCAGGGTTTCCTCTTCTTTCCCTTCTTTTTCTTTCTCTTCTTCCTCCTCCTCCTCTTTCTCCTCCCTCCTCCCCCCCTCCCCCCTTCCTCCTCCTCCTCCTCCTTCTTCTTCTGTACTGCTGATTGAACCCAGGGCTTCCACACTATGCTACATCCCCAGGTCCCTCCTTCCCGTTTTGGGGGATGGGCTCTTGTTCAGTTGCTAAGTTGCTCAAGGTTGGTTTAAGTTTGCAGTCCTCCCATGTCAGCTTCCCAGAGTGCATTACAGACATGTACCACCATGCCTGGCTTGGAGAAGCAATAGTTTTGGGGTGCTGAGGATAAAACCCAGGGCCTTATGCATGCTAGCCAAACTCTTCCCCTGAGCTAGACACTGCCCCATGGAGAAGCAGTTTTGAATATATAAATATTTCTCCTTCAAAACGTAAGGATGAATTGGTCTAAGATGTTTGGCAGGCTATGAATTCTCTCCTGTGTTAAAAATAAATACTGAAATGAACTTTCATATATTCATTTTTAACACATATAGATGTCTGGAATTGGCTCTTGCCTCCCATTGTCTCCTCATTCTAGCAGACTTCAAAGGAATGAGCAGATTTTCCCTAGAAGGAAGACACAAGAGAAGTCCTTCCTGAAGTTTTGGGCCAGTCCATGTTGACTGGCCATTTTGAAATCATAGACTCACCTCCCATTAACAGCCAGTTATCTTACGATCCTCAACACTGCTGTCCAGTCCAACCTTGGGACAGTTCCTGGAAGGTCTCCAACCTCTAATAAAGGTCTCCAGGCTGTACTGGAGATGGCTTTGATTGTTAGATATTCATTTGTTCACATTACATTAACCTCTCTTCCATCGCAGTATCTACACATTTTACCTATTTCTGTTTCCTGGAGCCACCTTTCACGGGTAGCTCTTTCTGTAGGTGGTGGGCAGCCATACTGAGCAATATAAGCAACTTATACTAACAGAGCAGTGCTATTTTCACTGCCCAGCACTTTGGGTTAACAACATGCGAATGGAAGGAGCTGACTGCAGTCACACCTGCTTCAGAGTCAAAGGACTGGGTGGCTGGGGAGTGTTGCCATGATGGTTTGCAGGAGTCCAAACTGGCTCTGTTGCATGGTTTCAGAGAACAAATACCAAAGGTCTGACATAGAGCTCCAGGGCAGGAGAGGTATGGACTGCAGAGGGCAACAGGAAGGGACTGGATATGCGGCCCTGTGGGAGGCAGAAGAGGCCCAGTGGTGGAGAGTCTGGGGGACTTTCATTCCTCTGCTGACATGGTGAGAAGTCCTGACCCAGGTACAGCCCACTGTGCAAGGCTTTGTCTTCAGAGAGGAAGCTGCACAAGACCACCAAGAATTGGAGCTGCCAATGGATGAGTGGGTAACTGTCCAGCTGAAGAGCAAAGACACTAATCATGTGGCCACATGTCTTACATCCCTCCTTGGCTCTTTCTAGCTAACAGGGTCTAAGGAGAGTCAAAGGCCTGACCCTGTGTCCAAGGGAGTCCTGATGGAAGTGCCCCAAACCTCCTGGGGAAGCCTTAAGTCTGATCTGTGCTGGCATCAGCTGAGGAATGGAGTGTGGTGGGCCTGGCCCTGGCTAGCTCAGGCATTTCTAACTCACTGCAGGGACACTCAGCAATTAGTCTAATTACAGACTCCTTTGTCCCTCTCCTAGCAACACGCAAAGCTTTTCTACAAACGATACCGCAATCACAGCCTGACACCAGTCACTGAGTTACTAATTCCTAACTTAACATAAAACAAATGCCTTTGTGAAATGGCTAAAGAATTGCAAGAATATTTATTTTGAGTGACTAAACTATACACTTCCTGTTCAGTGTTAAGGAAAATTGGTCTTTATTATTCCAGGGAAATGTCAAGATCACTAAGCATTATTGCATTTTGACCTGTGTTATGTTGAAACAAAGTCTCCACGTGTTTCTCATAAAAATACACATCAGAGATGGCTTCAAACCGAATGTCAAACTTAGTTAAAGGTACAAACCTCCTTGGAGTTATTTTGAATATCAAATATAACAATCAAATGCATATCAGCAAGGGCCATGTTTCTTTCCAGGGCTGTCTCACATCATTGGACTTAGTGACTTCCTGGATATTAGCCTAAGTGACAAAGCTACCTGCCTCAGCTCTCCTCAGCACGAACCCTGGCAGCTACCAGGCTGGGCTTTGGAGAAACTGTCCATGATTCCTACAAATATAGATAACTAACCACTTTAATAAAATGTCTTATAAAAATCTACATTCTTCACCTTGCTTGACCTTGTGAGTATATGTATCACTTCTCTGCATGTAAATTATAGTCCATTTAAATGTGAATTATGTTTTCGAAGTTCATGTAGTCTTAGCAGAACAATTTTAAAAGTTGACAGGGAAATAGGTTTCATAGGTCACTACTTAGTTGCTTAAAAAGTTCCATGACCTACTAGTTCAGTCCTTCAGCTCAGTGTTCTGACTTTGACTCCTTGGTCTTTTTGTAGGATCCTAAGAAAATTTGGAGCCTGCTTACTGAAGTGCTAATTTCTCTTGCTTGTCTTGACCCAGGGTTAGGATGGGAAGAATGGATCCCCAAGGCCCTACAAGGATGGGCTTCTGTTTCATAAGCATTAAGTGTTCGATGACTCCTGCAATTTTCTTTTTTAAATAAAAATTTTATATATTCCCAAAATGGATTCTATGGTGATTTTATTGGTTTACACTTCTCCAAAGATTTCATGGTACTGAAAGAGGCTACTTCCTAAAACATGGGTATCCTACTTTTTAAACTACTGAGCACATTAAGGCTTTGATGTTTCTGTTTTTGATAAACATCTGTATATTTCATGATGTACTGTGGCCTGATTTTCTCAAGTATCTGTTCCTTTTGAAGCAAATCTGAAATGTCATGATGGTCTTGAGACAGAATGGCGTGGTATTTAAAAGCGCTGATCCTGGAGTCAAACTGCCTGGGTTCGAATCCCTGCTCCTGGGCAGGGGGCGGAGTTCTTCCTTGGCATTCATGAAGCCCTGCCCTGGGTTTGATCTCCTGTGACACAAAAACCAAAATACTGAAAAACATACCCCTGCTCTTTCCCTTGCTAGCATATTAGTAAGAAGTGGATAATATCTCATGAAGCTGTTTTGAGAATCAAGTGAATTAAAAGTTATGAGGATATCATCTGGTTGATAAAAAGTTAGAAACCATTAAGACTCTTCTTCCAATTGGTTACAATAGTAAATGACAAAACGCTTCCTTTTGTGAATGGCACCGAGGCTCAGACTGTGTTTAATGCTTTGGGCATCCAGTAAAGGATGACAGACTGCCCTAGAGAATGTCTATAGAGGAGACAGTATCTACGCTTAGGAAGTTCTTTTGATTTCATTCCTGGTTAAATATTTAACTTCTTAGAACTTTTGGTAGTAAAAGAAGGACAAAAGACTTTTAAAAATTATCAGGCTGGGCATATCAATATTTATTGAAATACTGAAAAAAAAATCCATTTTGTTGAGAAATTCCTGGCAAGAACTGACATGACAATATGTATTTCACTGATACAGTAAGAAAATGTCAATGTGTAACTCTGACTTTACACTCTAAACATCGTAATACAAATATCCAGACATGGCAGATTGTCTGTTAACAAACACAGACCAACTATCGTAAACCAAGCTAAGCCAAAAACCTTAATATTTGAGTCTGCTTAGACTAAATCCTGTGATTGATAAGGCAGTTGGCTAAGTCAATGTCTGGTTACAAACTGGTTAACAATTCACATCAGAACACTTCACTGGCCAATCTCGGAAGGGCCACAGGCTGCTGTTGCACTGTCTTGCTTACCAATGTCTGCCCTTGGTTTCACCAGTAGTATGAAAGTGGCTGTGTTGCCGACTTGCAAACCACTCTCGGGGTACAAAGCCACCTGGTGAACAACACCAATATCTGACATTTTTCAGGTTTAATTTCAGTGAGGAGCACTGTACATGTAAAGTAATAAAAAACAGATTTTATGAATCCACACATCTGGCACTTTTGCAATACTAAAGACCATCCCAATAACTATTCTTCTAATCTCCAAATCACTCCCCAGTGCGACACACACGTGATGGAGCTCGTTCACTAGCCATTGACTGTACCACTCCTCTCCACCTGCCATTAGCCAGCTTGGTCTTTAACTAAGGGATGTAATGCTGCTGCCATTCCCTTTAATGCTTCGGATCTGAGCTCTGATAGGTGATTTTTCATCGCCCTTTGAACCATGAAGACAACACAGGTGACTGAAACCCGGGGATAAGTCGATACCCAGTTTGGCTAGGGTGTACCCTTCAGGTGGACAAGTGGAGGTGATTAACAAGAATAATAAAATAATCTTTGTACACACTGAAGTAATAACTAATATCTTTGGTATACAACTTACAATGCTTGAAAAAAAAAAACCAGGTAAGACTCCACCTTGTTAAATTTACTTGAAAACAGAGAAAGCTATAGGTCACATAATTTACAATCAATATTAAATAAGCTATAGTAAGAATTATAATTATGAAGATTTACAGACATTTAATTAAGTGGATGATTTTAATTCGTTAAGACCCTTCTATGTCCCTGAACTATGTTCCACTAACTTGAAGACATGCTACAGTAAACACATATATTTGGTTTCTTCAGTCTTGGCTATCTCTTATACAAAGGTGAAACCAAGGTACAATAAATTAGCATCATAATTGTCTACAGTTGAAACGATGATATACAATATAAATAAACTATTCAAAAGCCAGAAACATTAATGAAAAAAATTAAGGGACTAGGAGATACTTTTAGTTTTTACAGTTTTTACAAGTGATTGTGCGGCCGATAATCTCAAAAAATTAAAGTCTAAATGAGATTCCTGTTTTTGATTTTAGTGTCTCACGACATACAATAATTAAGTACTGTTAAAAATAATTACCAATCAGAAAAATAACATTAAAGAAATAACTGCTTTTGCTATTTTGTAATATCACAGTCCCACCCCCCTCCCAGGACCTAAAGAATGTAAACACTATATTTTTATTTGACTTTAAAGTATTAATACTTTATTTCAAACAAACGTTGATCTATATCTGCAGAGCTACCTTTTAGAATCATGACATAAGGCAAGACTTTCATACCTGTGGCATTACATGTTAATAATACTGACAGTGTTGTTCGGAGAGTTTGTTTGCAATTCGTGGTCCTCTGATATTTGTTCTACAGCAGACTTTGGCCTATGACTTAAAGGATCAGTATCACTCTCTTCTTTTCCCCTTTGGGAAAGATTTGAATTACTTTGATATCTTTCCAGGCTGTATGTGAAAAACCAGTTTCCATCCCAAGTTTAGGAGATACTCATTTGCAACTAGAATGAACTTTGAGTCAGTTTATCAGTTCATCCTTTTTTTTTTCATTTTGCATAGCTTACATGCTTCACTTTTTGTGTTCAACGACTTAAATCTGTGACTATTTGATATCCCAGCAAAAGATGTTTAATGTCTTGTTTTTAAATAAATACAAACTTTTGACGATTAAAAAGACAGACATGTCCTAGTAAGCCTTTTGGTCAGACATTCTTAGGAAATTCAACAATGCCAAAACCACACTTCACCAACAATAGCAGAGATAAGATCTAACTTGCTTTAATTATGGAGCATCTGCTTTGAAAATTGGTAGTCATATCCCTTAATATTAATTAACGCTTATATATGATAAAAGAGGGATACTGCCCTTTTTCCAGTCATGAACATGTGACAAAACAAACCAGAACATATTTAAAATGGCAAGCTGACATATTTATAGACTGTTCTTATTAGCTGTTTGCAGGTCTACAACACAGACATTCAGAATTCATGATTTAGTGGAGCTACTACCAGGCATGTCTGACCACAGGTCCTTAGTACAGATTTGGTGGTCACAGGCCGGAAGGTGTGGGGGCCTTCAGAGGAAGAGGGAGGAGTTGCTGGGGTACAGCTGACGCATTCTGCAGAAGTGTTTCAGTCTAGCTTCACCATGGAGGAATTCGGTAAATGCAAACCCTCCACTGAACAAGCCTAATTAATAATGCAGATTAGTTCCTAAATTTCTTCACAGCGGAGATCAGCTTAAATATACAAGAATTGTTCTGTCCATTTTTATTCTGACACAGTGTTGGAATCCATCTGTGAGTTCAATCCACTCCATTACAATGTCTTTCATATGCACCCTTTGGGGATGTGAAGCCTTTGATTCACAGTTTGCAATACAAATACCCTGATACATCATTTATTTGTTATTAAGTATTTGATTATTATGCTTTTTAAAATTCAATATCTTTAAACCAAGTTTTTAATTAGTGTTGCTTGGAGCAGTTCAGAGTATTTTTTTCCTCTTCCTGTTCTTCTTCCCCCTCCCGCCCCAATCTCTTTTTGTTGGGAAAGCAGCGCTCCTAAGGTTGTAACTTACGCTCTTTTTGCATGCAACATTTCGATGAGAAGGTTATTATAGGGGACATCTCCGTTCAGGTGCTTGTAGTAGAGGTATTCTTCAGCCTGCATGCTAATCGCCCGGATTTCTGGTAGTCCACATAGTAGCTGCCCAAATTTCTCTGCTTGCTGCGGGTAGTTGCAAAGAGTGTAGTCCAGCAGGGCTGAGTTGACTTGCTCCTGGACACCTTCAACCAGCTGGAAGTTCTCAAGGTTTTTGACATCTGCATTTAAAAAACAAACATAGCAACAACATTTCAATGGCATTTTAATTCCTGTTTACTAGAGTAACGTGCTCATTTAGTGGGTGCATTTTCCTTTTGACATAAAGCACACTTTATATGCTGCTGAATGCTTAGTAAGCCCCACTCACTGAGCTTCCTGGGAAAATGATCACAAAGAGCTTTACAAGAATGTCTTGTTGAAATTCTGCATATACCTCAAATCAATTAGACACTGACGGATTTTGAGCAAGGTCAATTCTTTTCCTATCTTACAAAAGGAAAGGTTTGAGGATTCCTAAAGTAGAGGGATCATAATATATTGCCAGCAAATGAGTCCCTAGAGAAAGACCTATCTTAACCCAGTATATTACACAATTCATATAATTCTGTATTAATTTTTCTGACCCAAGGTGAAATCTGTGTCCAGGGTATGATGTAGTTAATTCTAATAAAAAGTGACAGGGTTCTTGTTTCTGTTTGACATTTTCTAAATGATTCTGAAAGCCTTTGACTTGTCTTGCCTATGCTAATGAACCATCTGGTACACTCCAGTGACTGCCAACAGAATAGTTGCTACTAGGAACTCTCTAAAATATATATCTTGGTGACTAATGATCTTTATCAAATGAAATCCTTGTCCTTTAGGCAGAATACAAGCCAGGATGGTTGGTGCCCTTTAACCCGAATGTGGTTTCTAAAGTCTGATTTTTTCCTTTTTTCTTCTGGTCCTGGGCCACTTGTAAGGAGAAGTGAGACACAGGCAATTCACTCTGCCTAACTCCTGGTGATCATCCAGTTGTTTCAGGACATCTGCCCCAGAGGTGCTTATAAATAATGAATAAGAGAGAAACACCGACTAAAAAGACAGAACGACACGCAAATATACACATGGATAATGGGCAAGAGAAAATGAAATGTTGGCATCTTTCTCTGGAGTTTATGTTAACTGTACAACTTTTGATACAATATGTATATAGAAGCCTCTGGAAAAAAATACAGATGTGTGTGCGTGTTTACATAAATCTCTGAACAGAAAGTAAATAGATGCAGTCTCCCTCACTTTTAATTTCCTATTTGGACAAAGTAAACAAGGAAGATTCTGAAGAAAATAACATAACATTATGAGTTAAAGGTTACATGCATTACAAAATTAATGGTCACCATCGTAAGTCATATCCAATATTCTGGGCACCTTATACCATGCATAGCTAAACGGATCCACAGTAAGTTTGACTTACATTTGTTGTTCAAATGTGTTCTAGATAATTTCAGAGCTTGCATTTAGGCCACATACTGCATTAAACATTCTTCTTTCTATCCCCAAGTCTCTGACCCAAATTCAGAACAGCAAATTTACAGAGAAATACATAGGGAGTGTGAGACTTGGATCCCACATCTATTCCAAAGTGATATGGGAGACACAAAAATATTGGATGACCTATTAATGAGTTTACAGACAAATGCTATACTGTCAGGAACTCTCCATCTTTTTGTGGTGTTTGAATTGACAGCCAACCTGTATTCATTTGACATTTTCTATAGGTAGCACCTCATAGTTTATAAAGCATTTTTTATCTTCTATATATCAAAGTTAAAAATGATTTCTTAAATGAATTAATTAGCTTATTTTTGAGACAAGGTCTTGCTATGTAGTTCAGGCTGGACTTGAACTCACTATTAGCCCAAGCTAGCCTCGAATTCAAGGTGATACTCTTCTCTCAGCCTCCTGAGTGCTGAAATTACAAGTGTACACCACCATCCCATCACTAAAAGTGGTTTAAAAATGTGTAAATATGGATATGGCTCTACAGATATCCTTGGTCCAAACTTGTAAGATGTAAACATTCAAAATACCTTCAATATGTTGTACCTAGGTCCAAAGAAAAAAATTGATGTGTTGTTATAGTGATTTACAAACAACTATAAAAATTTGAAAGAGAGCCAGGCATGGTGGCTCACACCTGTAATCCCAGCACTTGGGAGGCTGAGGCAGGAGGATCATTGCAAGTTCGAAACCAGCCTAAGCTACAAAGTGAGCCCACGACCAGCCTGAATTGCACAGCGAGACCCTGTCTCAAAAAGACAAAAAGAAAGAAAGAGTATTATTTTATGCCCCAGTGAAAGGGTTTCACAAGAAGAAAAATAAATCATAGTCATACAGATTAATAAGAGGACATAAGAATTTGGACAGTAATATAAGAAAAATGAATAATAGCTTTTTAGAAGGTTGCTTTTTGATAAATGTATTCTTTGAGAACTAAATTTTAACATCCTGTGATGTTATGCCACTCTATTAAAGTTTAAAAAATGAACCCTATCAACAAGCATAACCCAGAGGCTAGATAAACTAAGTTTTGGTTGATCACATACTATTATAGAATAATCATTGAAGTCTTCAGATTAACTTTTGCTGATAATCTGAGTATGGTCCACACCAGCACCTTTCTCCAAAAGCTTAAACACACACGCAGTATTCCTATAGAGAGGAAAATACGTGGCTTTCTCATACTTGACGCAAATATCAGGTCTCCTTTTAAAGATCATCAGAGCTGAATTCACATAACTAAATGACTGCATTAAGCTGTTTCAATGAATTCATCAGTAAATATAACAAATATATCACTAATCCCTCCCTCAATACTTGCTTGCTATATGTCTGTGACTATACTGCTGACAATGATCCTGATATTTAAGCTACAAGTTTGAAAAGGAAAGGGGGTGAGGAGAAAGCAATGGAGAAGAGGAGGAACCTGTAGTTTGCCGACTCACTCGGTGGCTGTTCCTGGGTCACTGCTCTCCTGTTTCTCTACTACGACAGTAAATTCCTTGGGGTGAGCACTATGCATTTGTAAAGGCCGCCCAAGAAAACCATCATTACTGTTTCCTTGTTATTGCTGGTGTTTGTCCAAAGACTGTGAAATGACTTATTGAATTCTTTTTTTTGCGGGGGTGAGACTGGCTCTTCCTATGCAGTTCAGGCTGGCCTTGAACTCTCTTTGTAGCCTACGCTGGCCTCAAACTCCTAGCGATCCTCCAAGCCTCAGCCTCCCAATGTTGGGATTATAGGCAGGCACCACCACGCTGGCTGTTAAATTCCTATAACCCAAATTTTCTTTTTCTAAATAGAAACTGATTTTCAAAAACCAGTATGTATGATAGACGTCTTTCTGAAATAAAACATCTTAAAGATATTTTATTTAAAGATAGCTCAGAGTTAGAGCATCCTAGAGTGACTCCTTTAGCTGTCCTTCAAATAATGTAGTCTTAATTTACATGTTCTCCAGATGAGGGCTCTTCCCAGGTGAGTGTGGCTTAGTGAAGGGTGCCTGCATTCTCACTGAGGCTGGAATCTGTCTCGGGATCCCAAGTCACCCAGGTCTCTGCATATCACAGATAAACCTTGGATTTACAATCTATACACAAGTTCATAAAGAGAGAGCTCACAAGGTCCTAAGGGGGATAGAGAAGTGTTAAATGTAGATGATAGCTCTTGGGGACTTGGAATTTTCTTTTAGGTATTTTACATTTATTGCCTTTTTTAGGAAGACTCTAAAAACCCAAGTATATTTTCATAATATGCAAGGAATTAATTTTTATGTAAACTTAAACCCTTTCATGAAAAGTATGAAATCAGCTTAAAAAGAAATTAAAAACTTAACTATTTTTTCCTGGAATGTCCCTCCTTCAAATCAATGATAGGTAGTTGGTATATTTGAAAGTCTTAATTCATCTATAGCAGGAGTCTGGAATACCAGACTTTCCCATATGAACTGGTATTAAGTTATACACAAGGAAAGGAAATCTGGATAAATTCATTCCATGTTCTGGAGTTCTCAGAAATACATTTTAGAAACTTGCTGCTTGGGTCCTGTATTAAACAGTATCACATCACATCTGGATTTTAGCATCAGACATCTAGCCGGAGGGACAGAGATTGCTGTGTGGCCAAAATTCCCTCCAGTCCTGTGGCTCTAATGCCAAATCCCCAAATCTTTGGTATTCAGAACTCTGTGCTCTCCTTTGAAAAGTAGGTAAGCATCATTTTAATACAACAGAAAATACTACTTAACGAACTCTATCATTACAAATTCTGGGCTGGAAATTGTATATAAACAGACAGAAGCATCCCTAGCCCTTTCTCTACAGTTTTTAAATTTTGATGGCTGGCAAGAGCATTTTGTGCTTTCCCTCTAAGTATTAGTCTCTTATCATCTATTCTACTTTATTCACTCAGGGACTAATTACCAACTTTTTATATGAAACAGCATTATGATAAGCTCACAGTGGGGTGCTCAGATTTTTTCCATCCTTATTGGAAACTAAACCCTTAGGTCTTCTTGAATATATTAGAGTTCAGCCCTCTTAGTCCTACACAGCATTCAGGCTCTCTCACTCTCTCTGAAGATGCAGAATTTTATCTCTGCATCCCTGGTCCCTGATGGAGTGGTGCAGCCCCAAATCTTCCCTCTCCACACACTTTTCCAGAGATGGGTCCTCTGCCGAGCAGGAGGGCTGCGGGTAGTAAGAACAGTACTTTGCTGTGAACTGGGGGATATAAGTCTTTTAAAAGACATAAAGGCACAGGCTTTTGCAAGGTAGACAGTCTATAAATTGTCACATCTTGTCTTCAGAAGATCTTTTCCTTTGACATAGAAAAGGAGAAAAGAAATGAACTTTTTGTAAGGAATTAATTTCATAAATTACTTTTTACAGGGATCAACATGAATAATGTGTGTAGGTAATTCTGCAAGAACTTTCAGAGGGTGGAGAGCAACACGATAGTTCTCATATGAACAAAGTTCTCTTAAAGAAGAGTCTGAGATATTCAGGGGTGAGAGATTGTTTTTACTGGTGATGTTTAAGATGATATTCTACCTATAGTTTTCAGTATATGAATATCAAGATTTTACTTAATCTCTACAGATTCTTAATAATAACATAGGTGTGAAATAGATAGGTGTGTGTACTTATTAACCCAAGAGCTATTTTTGCCACTTAAAACAATTTTTGCCAGTTGAGTGCCTTTATATGCAAATTAGAAAAGAAAATGCAACATTTGACAGGGGCTGTACACATGCACACACACCTGTTCATGAAGCATATGGGCTCTTTATGTGCATAGAAATAACAAACTCTTACAACTTACAAAGCACACTAGCCTGCTTTATTATTTCACAGCATCATGTATACACAATGCATAATGCATTCACTCATTTGGAGCTCTGATAGCCTTGAGGCGCCAGGTGTTAAAGATACAGGAATGAGTCTCCCTTCTCATGGCTTCTTTAATGTGATACAGACAAGCACCTGGTACCTTGGGGGCCACATAGGATGGGCACCTAACTCAGGGCTCAGGAGGAGCTAATGCCTGAGAAATTTTAAAAGATGAACAGGAATGAGCCAAGCAACACATGGAGGCAAATAAGTTCTGGCAGATGATGGTTTCCCATACACAAAGCCCCGGGGCCAGAGTGAAGAGGTCCTTGAGACCATGTTAAAGAGTGCAGCCATTGGGGAGAAGGGGAGCAAGTAGTTCAGACAGTGATGAACCACAAGGTGTGGGCTCTGTATACTGACTGAGCCTGTATTTTGTTCGGAAAGTAACATGGAGGTATTGAAGGGCTTTGTGGGAAAAGGAAATGGTCAGCTTTCTCATTTAGAAAGATCACTCTGCTGAAAGTGTGAATAAGAGGTTGATGTCTACATTGGGAGCAAGGAAAGAGCAAGGCCATCAAAGGGGCCATTACAGGAAAATATGTGTGAAATATGGCAGCCATGAGGGCACAGGCAGACTCAACAAGCATCAAGAATTGTTGACCATGGGTTAAGAGTAGGAAAGAGAAAGCCAATCCTAGATGGTTTCTAGGTTTCTATTAAAGAAGGAAGTAGTGGCCAACACTAAGGCACATGGGGAAAGAGCACATTGGAGGAGCTTAGGTGCGGCCAAGTCGAGTTTAAGGGGGCCATGAGATGCTGGAAGATGTCCAGGAAAGGACTGGGAATAAAGGTCTACACTTCAGCAGAGAAGCCTGGGACAGTGATCTAGATCTGGAACTCATCACAAGACTGGTGATGGGTGAAACCCAACCAGTCTATAAGAATGTGTGGGAAACAGCTCAAGGAGTGAGATTTCAGTAAAAGGCTTCTTTTAAAGGATTCCATCTTGAGACAGCACCACAGAGATTACACAATTAAGACTCAACGATCTTGGCTTTTTCAAGATCTCTAATTAGGTCTAGAAAATTAAGGAAAAATCTACTGTTTATCAAGCACCAATGAGTGTGCCAATTTTTTTTTCTACAGTTAAGAAAACTGAGCTTTAGCTGGGGTCTCAACCCTAATAAAAAGCAGATCTTGAATGTATGAGCAGTCCTCTTTCAAGTCTCCTGACTCCTCTACCATAGGACCTCTCTCATATAGGGCTGGGATTGAAACACCTAAACTTTGAACTCCTAAAGCTCCCTGCCCCTTGTCACAGCCTGCAGGTTTCTGTCGCTTGTCGGAGGTGGAGTGTAAGACACGCTGCTGCATTGCACAGTTCAGTTTCTTAAATGCTTCATTGTATTTTGCATGAGTGGTGTTGAGACTTGGAATGAAATAACATTGTCAGTACTGACATACTGGCATGACTCATCCCTTGATTTTGATGACTGGGAAGGAACTTTAACATCTCCAATGCCACAGATCATGATAAACAAGTCATAACTGAGACCGCACGTAGTCCAGTGTCAAAAGGTATCTTTGGGGAGAGTTCTCTAGCCCTTCCCTTTTGAGCAGTGTAGGACAGAGGACTTCTGCTTTGCTCTTTTTATGTGCAGGGTTTGGAATAAAGGGTCTCACCAATGAAAGAACTTTGAAATCCTGGTCTCATGGTACATCAGGCTAGAAGGAAACAAGTACAAGGGGGCTGAGCTGATCTCAAGACCAGCCTTGTTAAGAGAGGCACTCAACCCCTCTGGCTCTATTTCTCCAACTGTAAAATACAGGAAATTCCTTGCCTATGTTTTGCCTTTTTTTTTGTACCAAGGATAGAACTCAGGACTTTGCACTTGCCAGGTAGGCACTTATTGCTGCTGAGCTAAATCCCCAGCCACCCCTTGCCTATGTTTTAGAACCACTTAAAAGTAGAATGACAACAAGGATGAGCAAACTTAAAAATGCAGAGGTATTATATTCTCACAAGGCATGATTCTTATAATTGCACCACTAGAATTTGGAGATTGTCTTTGCTTCTCATGCATAGCTTGATTTTCACCATGGTAACATTTCATAAACACAGAATAGTGAGCTCTCCCAAAATTCGAGATTTGTGGAAGGTGGAGCAAATACTTGCGAGGATATCCCATTTCCTTTCAAAAAGCATATCTGGGAAAGTGTAACCAAGTCCTGCATTTCTGTTAAACACTTGCCATTAGTCAGTTAAACAGCTATTCATCTTGCAGTCCACTCCACAAAGCACACAAGGCATTCTCTGCAACACCTACCAATGCCACGCCCAGCACAGTGCTCAGAAAGCAGGGCTCGGGAAATGTTTCTTCATGAAGAATCTCCCCAGCTGTGCCTGACCTTCTGTCAGTTTTTGTTCAAGATAATCCTCAAGAGAGAGCATAGCTCCCAGCAGGAAGGAGTACTCCTCAGAGTCCCCTTGAGTTTTCACCTTAGTTTAGTCTCTGTGAGTCAGAGGCAAGTCCCTGCTTTGGGACTCGAGGTTCTGAGGCTGCAGGGTTGGACTTCAAGATCCCAGTTGTCACTGGCAGCCTAGTGTTCTGTGGAATTGTCAGTGAAACTTGGGAAGGAGACATTGGATGCTTGTTGGAAAACAAGTCCAGACACTGTTCTACCTATGTTTCATGAACTAATGGCTTGCTTTTTTTTACATAACCCTCGGGATGTTTCTTGAATTCTCCATGATGAGGGAACCACATTACCAATTATTTCAAACACTGTTTAGTATACAGCTATGATTTGACACAGGGCATCATTCAAAAATGGGAACTGAAACTGGGCACAGTGGCTCATACCTGTAATCCCACTACTCTGGGAGGCTGAGGCAGGAGGAATGCAAGTTCCAGCCCAGTCTAGGCAACTTAGTGGGACCCCATTTTAAAAACAAAAATTAGTTTTAAAACAGTTGGAATGTAGCTCAGTGTAAAGGCCCGGGGTTCAATATCCAAAAAGAAAAAAGAAATATGGCAATCAAATTCATTTATGAAAGGAGTCCCCCTTTACAGCGACCCATGCAGCTTTTGCAGGGTGTGAAGTCAAAATTTGCCAATTTCCTAATGTAGCTCCCATGTGCTAGGACATGCTAGACATTGTTGGCATTATTGTGATTACAGAGAATATAACATCGAATACAAATGGTAATGCTTCAATGCTCAGAGAAAAGCAATATTTCTTGTGTTTATATACCTTACTAAATTGTTTATTTTTTGAGACAGAGTCTTGATATGTAGTTCAAGCTAGCCTTGAACTCACTGTGTAGCCTGGTGTTGAACTTGTAGAGATTCTCCTACCTCAGCCTCCCAGAGTGTCAGGATTACAGGATTGTGCCTCTACAGTCACCCTACACAATTTACTAAAACTGAAAACCTACCACAGCCTCACTCTAGAGCACATTCCTGCCTCACACACTCCTGTCTAGACACACGGTCTTTCTTGCTGGTTCTTCAATTTATTGACCTTGATTCTGCCTCGAGAGCTTTCCATCTGCTTCCCTCTTGCTCTGTCTGCTTCTTCCCCCATGTGAGAGCCTCATTTACTCACTGAACTTCTACCGTTCTCTTCAGCAAAGTCAGCTTTGCTGACCAGCCTTCCTAAAGAAGCTCTGTGTTCCTTTCAAACCACTCTTGGTGCCTTCATCATTTAAAATCTGTCTTTAAAAGAGCATACAATACATTGGAACACCATTGTAAACTACTCAAAATAGCCCAAGAAGGTTCATCAATGGAGAAAGAATGTCAGAGAGGGAGAGAGGAAAGGGGAGAGTGGGAGAGGAGAGACAGAGACACACAGGCATACAGAAAGAGACGATTCAGCTGACAGACAGAGACAGAGACAGAAAGAGAAAGGGGGGAGGGAGGGGTGCTTGTAATCCCAGGATCCCAGGAGGGTGAGATGAGAGGATCATAAATTCAAGCCAAGTCTGGGCAATATAGTACGACACTGTTTAAAAATAAAAAATACAGAAAAAAGTCTGGGAGTGCAGTTCAGTGCGAAGACTTTGTACATTTTGTAGTACTGGGGAAGAAATAGCAAAAGTGGAAAATCCTGCCACATGCTGCCTGGATGACATTATGTTAAGTAAAATAAGCTGGCAACAAAAAGACAAACACCGTGATTCAACTTACATGAGCAGCTAGAGCTGTCAAATCCACAGACACAGAAAGCAGAATGGCGGTTGGAACTATTGACTAACAGAGTCTTAGTTTTTCAAGACAAAAAGTGATTTGGAGATTGGCTGGGTAACAGGGTGATGAACTGAACACTAGTGAACTGTATATTTAAAATGGTTGCATTGAAAATTTATCTCCACACAAAAATATGCAAGGATATTTATAGAAACTTCCTTCATAATTATCTAAACTTGGAAGCAAATAATATGTCCTTTAGTAGGTGAATGGATAAATTTTGGTACTCTCAAAGAAATACTATTGAATTCCAAAAAGAAATGAGCTATCAAGAGTCATTAAGGTCTCCCCCTTATTCATAAAAAATTTTATTTATTTATTTTTTTAATTAAGGGAAAAATCAAAAAAATTAGCAGGATATATTATAGTAACTTTTTTGATTTCCTATTAACTTGATTTAAAGCTCTGTATCACTCCCATTACTTGTTTTGACTGATTTTACTCTGTTCTGTTCTGTATGACAGTATCAAGTTTGAGGGCATAGGCAACTACTTTGAAGGCAGTAAGATTCACTATGATGCCCATTCTGGTTTGACTATTATCTTCTTTTGAAGTCCTGTAATGTTTCCAATGTTTAGGGGTTTTATTGGACTTGTTCTGTACTGTTTTGTTCAATTTTATTATACCTAATGATATAGGCAATTCTTTTTAAGGAAGCAAGAGGCATTATGGTAACCATTGTTGATAACCTTGTATTCTGTTTGTACATCATGTGCTATGTCTATCCTTGGTTTTGACTGACTGCTTTGTTTTGTCATATTTGGTTTCGCTTCAAAAAAAAGTAATAAGATCTATGGAAGTAATAAAACCCAAAATGTGTAAATTTTGTTGTAAAAAAGGAGGAAAAAAAAAGTGCTCTAAAGGATACAACTGCAAGTGTGCTTAGGTATGTTAAGATAGATGACCATATTACTGAGTTTTTATTGGATCATTGAACACAACTGTTTGCAGTCTCACTGTTTGAATGTCCACTTTGTATGTTTAATCTTGTAACTTGAATAACTATTTTTAAGATTACAATATGTAATCTATTAACTGGGTTTCTTACCGGGTTTTTTGTAATTCTGTATTACTTGTACCCTTATACTGTTTTATTTTTTTTCCTTTAAATAAAAAAGTCATTAAGGAAACTCTGTCTCTGTGTGTCTGTCTGTCTCTGTCTCTCTCTCTCCCTCCCTCCCTCTCAAATGCACACACAGTAGTAGAGATTCAATCCAGGGCCCCTTTCTTATGAGCTACAATCTTCAGTTCACCTTTTTTATTTACAGAAATTGCTAAACTTCCCAGGTTGGGCTCAGACTCCCAGAATACTGGAAGTGCAGGTTTGCAGCCCTATGCCCAGCTACATGGTAGAACTTTAAATGAATATTACTAAGTAAAAGAAGCCAATTTAAAAATGCTGCCTGCCAGGGGTGGTGGTACATGCCCATTATCCCAGCACTTGTGGCCAGGCTGGGATATACAGTGATTTCAAGGCCAGCCTGGACTATCCAGTGAGATCCTGCTTCCACAAACAAAAGACAGGAAAAAAAGCCACCTACTGTATAATTCCATCTATACAAAATTCTACAGAAGATAAAACTATAGAGACAGTTGACAGATCAGTGGTTACTGGGTAAGGGCAAGAAGAAGGAACAGGTGGTGCACGGGCACTTCCAGGACACTGCAGTTGCTCTGTATGACACTGTCATGATGGATCTACGTCATTATACATTTATGCAAACCCACAGAACACACCACACCAGCCTGACCTCCCTGTGTGAACTGAGAACTCGGTGCGAACCACCTGTCAAAGCAGTTTCATCAAGGGTAACCTAAGTGCTACTCCAGTGCGTAGTGTTGCTAATGGTGGTGTATGTGTGTGTGTGTGTATACATATATGGAAAGTCGGTACCTTCTGCTCAATTTTGCTATGAACCCAAAAGTACTCTAAAAAATAAAGCCAAAAATCAAAAACAAACAAAAAAAGATTGCTACATAATAAAAATTAAACTCCACAGAAAAATGACTCAGATGATGCATATTATATATATTTTAGCGTAATTAAACACTATTTCAAGTTGGGACTATGGCTCAGTGGTAGAAGGCTGGCCTTGTTAGCACAACATATGATAGAGACTATTGAGAGTATAGAGACTATAGAAAACTTTCAAAAAATTAAAGATGCATTGACGTAAGTCCCCCTCAAAGTTCTCCCCTCCTCTTTGGATGCTTGTCATATTGCTCTGGCCACTCTCGGAAGCTCCTCTTCTGTGAGTGTCTTTAATTGCTCTGCCATGGCTGCCTTGATGTTCTGAGCTGATTCAAAATATTGACCTTTCATGGTCACCTTGACTTTGGGGATTAGGTAGATGGGGACAGCTGTAGTGGGCCTGCCTTTCTGCTGGACGCTGCTCAGCAGTATCACTCACTGTATTTTTATCACATCTGTGGACACACACAAAACAGGACTCCCAGAACCTAGAAACTGGCAAGGACCATAGGCTAAGTATGTCCAAAGTCAGGGGGAGATTTTGAGGGATCATATGTCTTTTAAAAAATTAAACATTCACCTGTATTTCAACCATACCTTATATGAGAATGTGGGTTTGATCTCTGGTTCTACAAAATTTTAAAAATGTAGCACATGTGTAAGTTTCAAACCACAGCGTAATGATCACTTGTGGATCTGCTGCTCATCAGAAAAGGTAGAAAATTACCAGCCCCTCAGGCTGCCTGTGTGTTCCTCCCACAAATGCACTCCTGATGCCCTAGAGATGACTAAGATTTAGAATTCAGTATTTACTTTGCCCAGTCTTTAAACAGTTGTATTACTGCTTTTTGAGTGGCCTTAGATTACATATCTTCTTGTCAAAATTTTTAAATTGCCCGCCACCCCCACCGGATTGGAAACTGACGGCAGAAATTTGGTCTCGTTTGCTGCTGTAGCCCTAGGACCAGCCCAGGCCCAGCAAACAGAAGATCCTCAATAAATAGCTCAATAAACTTCTCAATTAAATATTCCTTTTTTCTCTTTCCACTTTTTTATTTTTGCTTTCAACATGCTACTATTCTCCCATATCAAATTTGTGACAGGCTTTATTTTGGTTTCATGTAGAATTGTTTTATAACAGCAAGCAAAAAGCACAAACACCATGATGTATTGTGTTTTCTGGGAAACAGATTCCAACAGGAATTCTGGCCGGGTGTTTTGACTGCAGTGCCAAGCCTGCTTGTTTTGTATGAGTCTCTTGGACTTGTCTATGTGCAGAATACTCTGCTATCCCCCTTCTCAACACCTTCCTGGTGCACTTAATAACCTTGTGACATTCAGTTGCTTACTGGACATCTATTCAGATGGCATGAAAGCATCAAAAGTCTAAACTTTCATGCAACTTCTCCAGTGCCCCAAACCTGCTCCTTTTTCTGTTTATTCTGTACCACTGATTGCATCAGTATCCATCCACATCACCCAGTACTTAGGTAGGAGCTCAAAGCACAGACCTAAAGTCATTAACTGCTCTCTTCTCCTCCAACCCAATCAGCAGCAAGTCTCACTGAATTTGCTATCTAATTGGATCTTGAAGCCATCACCACCATAACTTTCTTAATTGTTCTTAATTCTACCAGTGTGGTTTCTCCAATGATTTTCTTCTCCGTAGCTAGGGTGGTCATCTTTTAATGTGTACTGGGTCATGTCCTCCAGTGCCCCCTGCTCGAAATGCTCCAATGGCTCTGTACTGGTCTCGGGCTCTGGATTACAGACATTCAGCCAGCATTTACCTGCCCAGCCTTACTTCCTCGCACTCACTGACTTCTTGCAGTTTTCTGTGCATGGTTGAGGGCCAGTTTCCTCTGACTCCTCCTCACCTTCATTTTGGGCAGCGTCACATTCTCCTGAAAGCCTTGGCATAGACACCACTGCCTCCAAGAAGCCTCCCCAAAGTCCTCTCCCCTATGTTTCTATGGCACATTCTGCTTGCTCAGCACACAGGGCATTGGGTATTACAGGGTCACTTGGAAGGTTTTCTTTTATTTTTAATTTTTATTTTACTAGTGTACGTTTACAGCACAGAATGACTACATTCACTGTGGGGAGTTGGCACATGTACGTAACACAGATTAATTCTTTTTTCACCACGTTCCCCTCCTCTCTGGTCATCTTCCCTCTATCTATTGGTCCCCTCCCCTTTTGCAAAACATCTGTCTCTATGTTTCCTATTATCTTTTATTCTATTCTTTAATTTATGTATATTGTGGGCTTCTTATAGAAGAGAAATCATGTGCTATTCGGGATTGTGCATCTGACATATTTCACTTGCATTTTGATCTTAAGGTTCATCCACTTTCCTACAATATCTCAAGTTTATTCCATCCTTATGGCAGAATAGTATTTCATTGCACATAAATACGTTTTCTTTATCCACTTCTCTGTTGATGGCACACAGTGTCTATTTTTGCTAGCTCAAATTTTATTGGTTATTTATTTGGGGGGTTCTAAATTTTTATGAGTTCTTTACATACTCTAGATAGTAGTCCTCTGTTTGAGGTATAGCTAGCAAATTTTTTTCCCAGGTTTGTAGGTTGTGACTTCACTCTGTTCATTGTTTCCTTTGTTATGCAAAAACTTTAAATTTGATATGATGGCATTTGTTGATTCTTGGTATTATTTCTTGTGCTACTGGGTCTCAGATCTTCTCTGAAGTTCTTGTAAGATTCAGTAGTGAACCCATCAGGTCCTGGGGCTTTTATAATTGGTAGATTTTTTTTGTTACTGCTTCAATTGCATTGGCTGTTATTGGATTATTCACCGTTATTATATCTTCTTGGCTCAGTTTTCTTTGTTTGCTTTTCTCTTTAGACAGGGTCTTGCTCTGTCAAGCTGTCCTTGAACCACAGTGTAGGTCAAGCTGGCTCAAACTTGCTGTCATCCTCCTGCCTCAGCCTTCTGAATGCTAGGATGATAGGTGTATACTACCACACCCAGCTTGGCTCAGCTTTGGCAATTCCTATGTATCTGGGAAATCTATTTCTGAACTCTCCAATTTATTAGATCACAGGTTTTCAAAGTAGTCACTTTTAATCTGGATTTTGAGTGTCTACTGTGATTTTGCCTTTTTTTTCATTCCTTCAATCATTTTATTGATGTCTTTTTTTTAAGACTGGAAAACAGTTTAGGTATTTTCATTCTTCTGAAGGTAGTTTCATTCTTCTGAAGAACCAGTTCAATTCACAGATTCTCTGAATTTTTTTTTCACAATTTCATTAATATCTACTCTGATCTTTAAAATTTTCCTTCCCTTACTAGATTTTGGTTGTTCTTATTTTGTTTTCCTAGGATCTCGAGGTACATTATTAGGTTATTTGTACTTGCTCTAATATGGGCATTCACAGCTATAAACATCCTTCATATAAAGGCTTTCAGTGTGTCTTATTCTAATTTATTTTACTGCCATTACTGCTGATTCTAGGAGCTGTCTAATTTCTTCCTTGATTTCATCTGTGACCTGTTGATTATATTACTTAATTTCCATATGTTTAATTTCTTTTTCTTTTCTTTTTTTTTTTTTTTCTGTACCGGGGATTAAACTCATGACCTTATGCTTGCCAAGCAGGTGCTTACCCCTGCTGATCTAAATCCCCATACCTAATTTCCATGTGTTTGTATTATTTCTGTGGATTCTTCTGCCAATGATTTCTAGTTTCACTGTGCAATGGTATGGTAGTAGGCATGGACTAGTTTCAATTCTTTTGTATGCTTAAGCATACTTTATGGGCTAGGATGTGGTCTATTTTGGAGAAAGTTCCATGTGCTGCTGAGAAGAGTTTGTTTTGTGCTTTTGTTGTTGGATTAAACACTACATAAATATCTAGTAAATCCGTTCATTCTAAGGTTTGGTGCAACTCTAATTTTTTTCTTTTTCTTTTTTGCCTAGTTGATCTATTTTTGACAGTAAATTATTGATGACCCTCACTCTAACTATAAATTAATGTTGAGAGATCTTTTACGGCCAGTAGTATTTATGTGGTTGGGTGTGTAAATGTTTGGTGCATATGTTTATATAATTACTATCTCTTTTGTTGAGTTGTTCTCCTGTACCAGTATGTAGTAACTTTATTTGCCTCTTTTGAGCAGTTTTTGCATGAAGTCCACATTGTCTGAGAATATGATAATTGCTCTTGTTTTCAGGATCTCATTGCATGGAATAGTTTTTCATCCTTTGAGTTTGTCTATGAATTTTTTTATTAAATGTGTTTCTTGTATACAGCATACTGTTGGGCTTCTCTCCATCTATATCTTTTGATTAGAGACCTGAGACCATGCACACTGACAATCACTACTGAAAGATATTGATTTCTGTCATTGCATTATTTCCTACTGTTCATTCTCCCTTTTACCCCTTCTGCACAACTGTTCACCCTGCCTGATGTATTTATTTTACTAGACATTTTGGCACTGGGGGCTTCACTGTCTCTAGGTGATTGTTGAGAATTTTTTGAAATGCATGTTTGATGGTCATAAATTTTTAAAGGTTTCTTTTGCTGCAAGAAAATACTTCTTTTATCAATTTTGAAAGCTAGTTTTGCAGGATATAGCAGTCTGAGTTGGAAGGTGTTTTCTTTTAAGGCTTGAAACTTCACTCCAAGCTGTCCTGTCCCTTACAGGTTTGTATTAAAAAGTTTGCTACAATTATAAAGTTTGGCCGTTAGGTGATTTGTTGCCTTTTCTCTAACAGCTTTTAGGATTCTGCCTTTGTGCCCGACTTCTGGGTTTTGGCTTTTGATGTGTTCTGGAGAAGTTCTTTTCTGATCATGTAGAATTCTACACAAGTCACTTATCTGTATGTTAAACTATTTTCAATACCTAGAATGTTCTCTGCTATTATGTCTGTAAATAGGTTTCTTTGCGAGTCATGTGCTTATCCACTGATGTTCCCTAGTTCCAATTAATTTTAGTCTTCTTTGCACTATCTAGCAACTGTTGGACCCATTTTTCATGTTTTTTTTTTTTTTTTTTTTATCCCTGGATACATGGTCACCTGCATCAGCACTGTCTTTAGTGTCTTTTGGAAATTGTCTGCTCATTTTGCTTAATTGTATGTCCAGTTATATCTCCAGTGAGCTAGCTAAGCACCCGACTGACCTCTTTTTTAATGTTTTATCATTTCAAATAATTCACTTATATGATTTCTTCCCTACTGACACTCTCCATGGATCAGCTTTGGTAACACTGGGAGGTTTTGTAGGCATTTTTGTTGCCTTGCCTTCACAGTCTCATCTTTGTTTTTTTTTCATTCCTTTCTTCCCTGTGGGTGAATTATAATGGAAAGACTATCGCAGTGTGAAGAGTAATGCACTCTGGGCATGGTTAACTTATAGGCCTCTGCCTCATCAAAGATCCAACCACCTCTACTAATTTAGAAGAGGGTGCACTGTAATTGACCACACCCCATTCTTCAGAACTGGGCCACAGTATTGTTAATGACACAATGACAGTATAGATATTTCCATACTCATAAACAATTGTGCCTCCATGGTAATAGCAACAAAATCAGCAACAATAAGATTCAAAGGAAAACTAGATATTGACATACAATAAGAACCAATAATGTACCGCTTTTAACCACCAGAAAAGGGGGTCTATAATTATAGGATAAAAACATGGATGAACCATGTATTTGTATAAACATCTACTAAATGCAACAACTATACTTTCACTAATAATAGAATTCAACAGTCTTACATAGAGTTACCTAAATTTCTAAAGATTAATAAAGCTTAATGATTATATTAGTAAAGATAGATTGGGTTGGGAACAGAAGAAAGTAGTAAAATATGAAAAATAAAGAAGAGAATGAGGAGAGAAAAGTGAGATAAAGAGTCCTATTAAGGAATAAAAGGATATTAATAAAATTTACAGAAAACAAAGAAGGAAAAAAAAAAAACAAAATAAAGGAAAATTAGAAAAAAAAAAAAAACCCAGAAGACCTTAAAGTCCAAAGAGAAAAAGAAAATACAAAACAGTTCCTCTGTGTTTTTGAATGAGTGGTTTCCTTCCAGGCTCTACAGTCTTGAAATTTAGATGTTGGGGAGGGAAGTCACCGCTGAGACCTGTTTTGTTTGCACATCACGTTTTTGTGTGTCAGTGCTGCATCCTGCCCTGACATGTGGTGTGTCATTGGTGTGCACCCTACAGCTGTAGCCACTCAGGCAACTCCCACTTTCAAGGTTCCTCTCTCCACCCAAAGTCAAGGTTTTTCCTGTCTGTCTACCTCTCTGGCCTGTAAGTGTGAGGTGCCCTTCTGAACCAGAGTTAGCTCCATCCATATACCAAAGACGCCGCCACTGCTCCATTTGAGCTGCCTTCTTGCTCACATTGGTTGGTGGGAAAGCAAAGAGACCACTGAATTCTGTGGTGAGGTAGGCAGCAAGGAGCTTGGGTCAAGCAGCCTGCTGGGCCTGCTACTTTCAGACCTAACCCTTTGGAAGCTACACACAGTCCCTGCCTGGCTTCTCACCATGAAAGGCAGGGCCCCCTGCATCTCTCCTGGCCAAGCTTGAACTTCTCAGGGGATATAACATGGAGGCCACATGCTCTCCATGACTTCCTCCCACCCAATCACTGTGGCAGGGCAGTATCAGCAGCAACCCTGGAGTACAACTGCTCTGCAACACTGTCCCAACAATTCACCTCTTCCCAAAGAGGTAAACTGACCACTGTCAAACCTGGCGCCACCTGCAATGGACTTCCTCCCAACTCTAGCTGCCTTGTGGTAAATGTTACTTTGAGAGTAAAAGGTCATATATTTTGCAGTTTATAACAGCCATAGTCTTATCTTGAGGCCAACATTGTTGGTTTGGCCCACTGTGTCTCCTTGGAGCTGCTGTCCTTTCCAGGCTTATCCTTGCTTCAGTGGCCACAGGTCACCCTCCTGAGGAGCTGGAGTGAGTCTTACAGACTACCTCATTCCTTTCTGTGCACCGTGCTCTATCTTTCAGTTTCTCCCTAGTTTCCCAAATTTTTATAGCTCCCACTGAGCTCCTGGAGATCCACCTCTTTCCTTCTCTTCGTCAAGCTGTCTTCCAAGAGGATCACTTACCGGTCCCTGAAAGGTTGCCATCTTGGTCCTTCTGCTTGGCTTCTCTGTGAAGACTATTCTATGTCTGCCCAGTTCACTGTCGCCCTCTCCAGGCTGATCTTGGTGTCCAGACAGAGTGGAAAACCTTTTCTTATTTGTCAGAAAAAAAGAACGTGTTTCCCCATTAATCTCTCTAGCTTTCCCTCTTGGTAATGTTCAGAAGATCTTCCAAATATTTCTGGTCTCACCCTTTCTCATCAAGTTTCCCTGATTCTTCAGCCTCTAGTGTTTCCTATCTGCCTCCCCAGTAGACTGCATTTTCCCAGAAGGCAGAGGATTCTATCTTAGGTTTCTTATTTCCCACACAATAAAGTGCAGTGCCTTACATATACAAGATGCCAAATGCCAGTGTTATAGAACTTACTAATTTTCATTAACTCCTATTAATATAAAGCATATACAAATTAATTTGACAAAAATACATCCAGAGCTAGACACAGTGGCTCATATCTATAATCCCAGCATGATGGGAAGTTGAGTTAAGAGATCAAAAGTTCAAGCCCAGTCTGGGCAGTTTAGCAATTTAACAAGACATTATCTCAAAATTAAGAAGGGCAGGGGAAGGTGGTGGTTGTGCTGGGGATGTAACTCAGTATGAAAGCCCTGGGTTCAATCCCCAGAACCACTCAAAAAATACACTGGGCACTTTCTGTGTGCAGTCTCAATTCTCATAATAACCAGTTTTTAACTTTTAAGTTTACCTTAAGTTTAAAATCAATTTCAAATAAAATAATAGAATCCATTGTCATAGTTGATACATTGTATCAACTTGAACAGTCTAGATGTATCAACTTGAACAGTCTAAGAGACTCAGCAGGGAGCCAGGGTTCTTACTTTGTAAATATTCTAATCCTGTGCAAAAGAGGGCAAGGAGATTTTGTGAGTGCTACACCTGACATGCGGTGAGGGGTGAGGGTGGCCTGCACACACTATAAGGAAGGAGAGCAGGCTTGTTTTCTCCCCTTTTGCTCTGACTGCTGCCTTGAAGTGTTGCCTGGTGCTGTGCCACACTGCCTTGGAGCCTGCTGATTATGGACTGAAACCTTCACAAACAGTGAGCTAAATAAACCTTTCCTTCCTTCATTTGGGGTGCCAGGTATTTTATCTCAGCAATGAGAGAAAAGTAACCAAGACACCAACTCCTATAATTATCTCAGGACAAGTGTAATTTGATCCAAACATGTAAGAACTGAGTTCAGTGAATAAAAGGAACCGTGTTTTGTTTAGTGTTATGAAGTGGCAATCTAAAACATTTCTCTAGAAAACCTACTTTGATGCTGTGTTCATATAGGTGCATCACTGATAGAGCATTTCCCTTTTTTACATCTACGCTCCCATTTGCAGATTGGTTTTTGGAATTTTTAGAGATAAAAATGATACATGAAAGGGGTTTTAAAGCCGTGAAACAGATTAGATCTTAAATCAACCTCTACAGAACTGCTAAGAGTGAAAAGCACATTAACACACATGGAAAATAAGAGAAAAACAAAGTCTCTATTTGAGAATTAATCAAATTCTCTGAGATGGAAACAGATTTCACATAGGATTCGACATTTTCCTGGCTGTCACTAAACTTCAAACACTAAAGCCAAATACACTCAGTATTTGATAAAATGAGCAGCATACAGCACTCCAAGCATGAGCCTCAGGACTGCAGCTGTCTAAAGGTCCTGGGATGCAAGTCCTTATTCTTTTATAAAGACCATCTGTCCCCACAGACTAGCAAACAGCCACATTCATAAAAAGCAATCCCCTGTCAAAGAAAGTTTCCTTCCATTCTTAGAGTCACAACCCAAAACAGTTTTTGAGCTATACGTTTGCATTTGATTTCCATTCAGGAACTTTGGTGGATTTTTTGCAAAGTTTTTTCCTTATTTTCCTAGAATAAGATATGAGGTTGGGTTTGTTCAGGTGGCAAGGCAAGACTATGAATAAACCAACGTTATCATATGAAAGAGAATTAAACAGGCAGATCCAAGTGGGGATATATTAAACCAAATTTAAGCTCCAGTTGTTGAGTTTAGCCGGTACTAGAAGTCTGGCTTGCCTCGGGATAAATTCAGCTTTCCAGCTAATCGAAAGAGGAAAACTGCCTCAGGTATGATAAAATTTACAAGAGAGTGCTGTCGAATACTTCTTGTTAAAAAATATTAGCTTACAGGCATTCTTAACGTCTTTGGGAGGAAGACCATATTTGCATTTAATTATTTGATTTCAAACTTTTATGAACTTGGATCAAATATTAGCTTAGCCAATTAAAATATTATTTTGTGTGCATGTGGCTAAGAGCCCAATAGGCTCAACTTTCTTAGCTGTGGTAGTGCTCAACATACACTATTGATTTCTTGCAAGATTATTTCCAAGAGGGGAAAAGGCAACATTTTAGACTATAACAAACTGTACATTAGCAGATGAGGCGCTACTTTCAGAATAAATAGTTGACTTGAGACATTTTTCTATATTATAGCAAATCTAGAAGACAAAAGACAAGTCTTTTAGGTATTTCCACCCACCCAATCAATACTCCTTCATAATTCAGTATTTTACAGAAACTCTTTCCTTTTAAACTCGTGTTAGTCCCCAGGCCCTGGTGCAGTTCCCATCACCAGGCACAGCTTCCTGCTTTGTTCCCTGCGGAAGGCTGCTGAGGGTCCATGCTGTCTTTTGGGTCTCAGGTGGTAACAAATGGACAAGAAGGAAAAGGAGGAGGAATCAGGAGAAGAGAAGATTCTGAGACTAAACCACACAGCAGGACAGCTCTTTAAAAAAAGCATCTCAAATTGGCAATGTTGAATAAAGGTATTCGAGGCTCTCTACAAAATAATGCATTTTGTATTCCTTCTATGACTCCTGCCATGATACCAGTAAGTAAATGGGCAAGAAATTTCCTAACATGCCATCCTGGATTTGACCTTGAGATGGTAGGACTACCTGGGGCAGTCAGGCAGGGGGTGAGCTCCCCGGCCCTCTGTGTTCCCGCTTGGCCTCCACCCTGGGCTTTATGTTTCCTGGGGAAGAAAGGGGGCTTAACTGTAAAGCAGTGAAACATCGGGGAACTGCTCCCTGCATCAGCCTCCGTTCTCAACCCCTTATTTCAACAGCACCCCAATACCAAGACCTTTGCAAGTCTACTTTATAAAATGTGGGCTTATTTTAAGTTATACTTCCTGTTCTATAAATTTTTATCAAAGTCTTCATCTAGTCTATTTCATATTTTCCAACACTTCCGGCAAGTTAGGTATTATCCTAAGAGATATACAATGAATACATGAGAGCATTACAGGCAGAGCTAGGTACTGTACTGCTGTATCTGGTGCTTTCTATCCTTTAAACGTGTTTACCTCGCTCACTATGCTAACTACATTTCTCTTTTCATTTTTCTCTTATCTTTATCTTTCTGACTCAGGGTTTCACTGTGCAGCTCAGCCTGGCTGTGAACTCACATTGTGGCCCAGGCTGGCCTTGAACTCCCAGCAATCCCCCTGCCTCAGCCTCCCGAGTACTGAGATTACAGGTATGCACCATCACATCTGGCCTCCTTTACAGAAAACATTGGGTTGAGGTCACCGAAATTGTATCCCTTTAACTACACATACATTCAGTGTTTTGTTGCCAACTTGAAATGTTTTAAATTAGTGAGATTTGTGGTACTTTGTATACTCTGTTTCTGCTTATTCTAAAAAATAATACATGACAATCAGTAAAATTCTTGCAGCTTTAAGTCCATATGAAAACTGTTACTATATAAAGGATTCTATAGATCCAAGGTTTTAGTAGTTTATAGAGTTAAAATAAAGCTGCCCTTAAGAGCTAGATATACTTGTTACTTACTATTACATAATTTCCCTTAGCTTATTAAAATTCTTCTCACAAAGATACAAGCTTGAAATGAAGGGGGAAAAAAATCATTCAGCAAACCAATATCTATTCTGAATTATTTGGCCTGAAAAAAGAAAAAAGAGAGGCTTTGGAGTGAGAAACTTAAGGGAAAAGCAAACTGGTCATTAAAGTCAAACCCAGTTTTTGGACAAAACTTAAATTATTAATTCATTCAGTTGTTCATGGATTTGTACTTGTACATAAAAGACAGAAAATCCATATTAACAATCTGTTTTGTATTTGTATAACTATGTGGTAGAGAAAATAACAGGAAAGATTAGTCTGAGAACTTTAGGGGCTTGTACTTGCAAAGGGAAGTATCCTTTGAGAGAGAGAGTGCATGCATGCATAATTGTAGGTTTTGCTAATACTGTGATAATACAATACCTATAACTGCCTATCTCCGTTGGCTTGAAAATACTGTGCTCTTTCCAAAGCCTTGTATAAGAAAGAAATTAAGAATGTGTGATCACCATGCATTCACACCCAGATATCATTAATGTAAGTGTGGGAAAATGCTTATGTTTGTACAGTTTTATTATACTCAACTCCTCAGTATTTGGGAGAATTACTATTACTTTTGCCTTCACATCTCAGAAGAAAGATAAAAATCAGCCATGTGTGATGGTGCTCATCTGTAATCTCAGCTACTAAAGAAGCTGAGCAAGAGAGTTGCAAATTCAAAGCCAGCCTCAGCAACACAGCGAGACTCTGTTTCAACATTTTTTAAAAGGCTGGGGTTTAAAAAAAACCCAGTGACACCAGTGACAGAGCACTTGCTTAGCATGTATAAGGCCCTGGCTTCCAATTTCTAGTCCTAAAAAGTGGAGGGAAGGAAAGAAGGAAGGATACTCTAAATCTACACAGGTCACAAGATCCTTAAATTAGGAAGCTACTCTCAGTCTCACGTTCCTCATCTTTGAGATGTATTCTAACAGTAATTACCATGAAGCAGGTCAGTCCTTGACTAACTGAATATCATTAGTTAATTTCACCATCCTGCAGCCACAGGCTTTACGGAACAGGAAACATCAGCACCCTGCAGTCTACCCCAGGTGTCAGCCAGCTTCCAGAGTGCAGCTGCTTCAGATCACCAGGAACAGCTCCAGTCATCTGAGTCACTCTGACCTCTTCCCTGTGCATGAGAAGGGCACGGGTCTGTGGATGTCCCTCATCTCTCTGCTTCTTGAGGATTTCAAACTTAACTGTTTGGGACGTAAGACAAACCACCCATCAGAAGGTGACTCAGGAGCTACATGCATGTTAAGGTCCAGGGCAGCCTGAGACCACTCAAAAGTCTCCAGCTTGCAGATTGCAAGATGAGTTGAAGCACACTGCTTAGTGAGAACAAGATTAAAATAGTGTTCAGCACTGATTCACAGCCTGGACTAACTAGGCTTAGCTTTTCCCAACACAGTGAGACACATACAGACAGCACACAGATGGCAAAGTCATTGAAGACTTCAGATCATCTCACATCTATACAAGTCAGCGGGTGGGGTTATTCTTCAGCTGTGAAGAAACACCAGTGCCTTCCATTTCCACATCTTAAACACCTCATGGCACTAACCAAAGCTTTTAAAAATGAGTCTTGAGATGCTTCACTGTCTTTCCCCAACTCTCTATGGTATAATTATTAAGTGAAAGCTCTATCTTTTGAGCTTTATTTTAAACTCTACTGAAACATCATTCAGATACAGAAAAGTTTTAGAAAAATGCATCGATTTTAGATTGGATGAGGTTAACAGCAAATGATTATCTTTACCAGAACTTTCAAAGCAAATTCCTGATTACCCAACTGACATCTAATTAAGAACAACTTTTATTTCTCAGACTGAAAAGTCATGACAGAAAGAAAACAGTTTTGATACATGAAAGTATGTATTATCTAGCCACAGGCAGGTAAGTAAGCACTTTGTATTTACTTTTATTCATTGTTTACTAATATCAGCAATAAACTTTCATTGCTGTCACATTTAATACTTGAGAAACTCACTGATGTTGACAACATTAATGTTATTTTATTATTCTCATTTCTACATTAGTTGGTGACAACTGGGATTAGAAGCCAGGAACATGAGACTCTATAATCCTACTTTCTAATGTCTTTCTCTGTATTCTGCTCTTTGGTATTGGGAGACTTAATTTTCTCAAGGGATGGAGATGAGGGAGAAAACTCACAAAATGCACATCTTTCTACCCTGAAACCCAGGGGACACAGGGATTATTAGATGATATCTGGGCACTGTGATATAAATAAAGCCTCGTCTTGACCATATGCCCATCCCTGTCACTGATGATACCTTGCCTAAAAGTTATGTTGGAACTCTCAGAAAGCCATTAATTATCTGCTCATCTTTCTTCAGGTAGTGGGCAATGTTGGGGGGACCCCAGAAAGAAGGGGCCCCTCTGACTCAAGAGCACCCCATTGCTCTGCAGGGACTTTTGAACATCAGTGATAGTCACTATTCATTGAGCCAGTGCAGAGTATAGTTCCTGTTGTGGATTGTAAAGCTTTGTCTGGAGCTACGCTACAGACAGTGTAGGGTGGGTGCATGGTACAGACCTGGCCCTTTCTCACATATGGCAACTGTGGGCCCAGTTCCCAGCAAGTGGGGAGTGCAGTGCAGGACACAGCACCAGCTGCCAAGCTGGCCACTTGGGACTCTCCCACAGGCACGTGCTTAGTCACGCCGACCCCACACAGCATCAGGACCACCAAGGTTCATCTGAAGGGACTGTGAACAAGCAAGGGCAGACAGGGCACCCTACGGATAGAGCCGCGCTCCTCGAAATAAAGCAGCAAAAGCGTATCTGTGAGATATAGTAAAGACCTTAAATTATTTAAAATAACATATAATAAACTATTGTAAGAATTTGCAGAATTATGGACTACAGAAAAATATTTATGCCAGTGAAAATCAGAACCATTTTTTCATATATAATTTTTTCATTTTCTTAATTAGGAAGAAACTTCAAATCTTACATGATTTGGGAACAAAATGTAATCACAATCATCTTTGCTTTAGTGTATTCTTTTTTGCTGTTACCTTTCTTAGCTACTTTCTTCGCTTTTTCTATATATTCACTCATCAGTTACTGCCCTATTTTTTAACATCCTCTCAATTTCTTCTTAAAAATGCATTTTGTCACTGTACCTATATTTAAAACCCATTGATCACTTACTACATGTGTGTCTGAGCAGCAGCCTCCCTGGCAGAGGGCCACACAAGTTATGGCAAATTCGCTGTCATTCTGGATTTCCCCCCATCAACTTGACCCTACAGGACTTGGAACTGCTGGGTTGGAAAGTCCCTACTGCACACAATATCCTGCTCTGGGTTTTCCTGTCACCATCTGCACCTTCTGATTTTGATGTACCAGAGCAGCATGAAAATTCAGAGTATACACGCTCCTGAGCGGCTCAACAGAGGCACCAGATTAACTGGTATTAAGATCCAGTGTGTCATGGAAGGGTCTCTCTCTGTCTGTCTGTCTGTCTGTCTGTCTCTCTCTCTCTCTCTTCCCTCCCCCCTTTCCAGTGCTGGGGACTGAACTCAGGACATGCTAGACCAAGTGATTTACCACAGTTAGAATCCTCCAGCGGGTCTTTCTATATAGCTCAGGCTGGCCTGGAACTCACTGTGTAGTCCAGGCTGCCTTGAACTCGTGACAAAACTCCTGCCTCAGCTTCCTGACTGCTGGGATTACAGACATGTAGTATCACTATGTCCAGCTACTTGTTTTTAACTATGTAAGAAAAAGTGTGGAAAGAATGTACTTTTAATACAAGCATGAGTGCTACCCAGAAGGAGTGTTCACTAAGTTCGGAGACTCTTTAGGAGAATGATACTTATTCTATTTAGACCTCCAGTGATAGTTAAGATAACCACATCTAACAAAGATTTAAAAAATAAAAAACGTATTGCATGTAAATAACCAAACAAGAAAACTGCAAAAGAAATAAATGAAAACAGGAATACAATTAAGATAGGGATTGTGGGAATCATGTTTAGTTTTGATTGTTAAAGACACTGACCTATAAAAAGATGAATGTGGTAAATGTCACTACTATCTGATTGGCAAGAGAGGGGGCTCTTTCTCCCTGACACGGGTGCGGAAAGAGCAATAGCCTACTGCTAGGTCCTCAGCATCCACTGATACAAGCACAGGCTGACTAATCTTTACAGCCCTTGAGAAGCAAAGGTTTTGGAAAATCCCACCCTGACCCAATGCCTACAGCTTAACAGCACTCTGTCCTACTGCTAGACTATCAAAGGTGGAGATAGGTGGCTCACATTATTTTTGACTGCAAAAATCATGAAAGAAACAACCTAAAAGTCTGGAAAAGTATGAAAGAAAGGGGGATCTTACACAAGCTCATCACTGAAATAGTCTTGCCTTCCCTTTAAGACAAAATAAACCTAAAGAAATCAAATCATCTATTCAGATTCATCAATATTTCAAAATGGTCTTTTGAGGCAGTTGATGTGGTCCTGAAGGACTACTTTATTTGCTGTTAGGTGTTGGCTATGTGTTCCTGTGATATTTCAAAAAATATGTTATGGTTCCTTAAGATTCTTTTTTTTTTTTTTTACATCTTCAGAAGGCATAGTACAAGATTCTTAAATGAGCAAAAATTATGGAAGCACAAGTTCCTTTCTCCTTCCCATGCCCCTTCTATCTAAATACATTATTACTAAAGATAAAAATTCTTGCGATTTGGAGTTGGAGTCATAATACTGAACTATGAACATTCTTTATGTAGACTATTGCTAGAAAATTAATGAACAAATTACTTAAATATATAGACCTGAATGTACTCGTGGCACAGGTTTTGAGATTGGGAATTCTCTGGGATTTATGATTTACACTGTTACAGAATCAGAACTTGTTAGGATTTGCTTGGGAAATCTCCTCTGTATGTTGCCCAAATTGATGCTGAAGTGCTAGGGAACTTCGGAGGCCTTGACAGTCCCCCAGACTACCAAAGCTTGTGTTTTGTTTTGCAGCAATCTTGATTTACATGCACTAATTGGTAGCTAATGTGCTCCCAGAGGCAAATGAAGGTATTTGTTGCTTTAAAGTCCTAAGTCTTGTCTGTTCCCGCATGTGCTTTGAAAGAGAATGAAACTTTGTACATATGCATGCGGAAGACTCCAGAATTTAATTAAGATGAAGGCAGTGTCCCCCACCATTCCTATTGTTCTTGGGGTTCCTCACTGTTTGCCTGAGCATGAGGCCATAGCAGCCAGCTGACCAAGGTAACTTTGTACTTTAGACAACTAGTGAGTTTTAACCTTGTATTTACTTCAGTTGTGCAGAACACTTTGAAACAACTGCAAAAGAGAACATAAGGGGTCTGCACCTCCAGCTCATTTTGGAAACACTGCTTTCCTTCTGAAAAATGGTTGTGCCTCTTATCTGCACCTTTTGAGAGATTTTTCCCCCTAGGTTCTATGTCATTTAGAAAATGACAATTATGTAAAAATTCCTTATGTTATTATTTTATTATTATTATTATTGGTACTGGGGATTGAACTCACAACCTTGTGCTTGCCAGGCAGGCACTTATGCTGGTGAACTAAATCCCCAGTCCCAAAATTCCCCATGTTTAAAATTCCATAAAGTCAATTTTTTCTGATTCAGTAAACAAACAAACAAACACCAAAAAAAAAAAAAAATCGTTGAGTACAGCTCTCTTCCATGGCAAATAGCTAACAAGGTGCGCTCCTGAAGTGCGGGGCTCTTTGCTTGATGTACACAGTAATGAAAGCTCCCTATTGATTTTTCTGTAGCTGCTTGTAACTATTATAGTTGATACATCAATAGAAAAGGAAAGCACAATGTTTCACAGGAGGCAGAAAATCAGAGACTACGTGATGCCCTGACAGTAAATCATGGCATAATCTTAGGAATTGATAGATGGTTCTTGCTAACTTGAAACCCATGGTTTTCTCAAAAGAGGCTGTCCTATAATCGCCCAATATGTCCTAACAGACTGCTGCTAAAGGACAGGAGATGATGCTTTATCTTTGACAGAAAGCTTTCCCCTTTATTCGAGTGGGGAGAATTTCAGCTAAATGATATGCAGTTAGGGGGGATCATCTTTGTTGCCCACCTCCTCCCTCAACTGCGGTAACATAGATTTTAATTTCTCTAAGAAAGTAAGCCATTTAAAAAAAAAAAGCAACCAAAAGGAGAATAAACAGACAAACAGAACTATCACTGATTCTTAACTCTCAAGCAGGCAGAATAATACAGAGAAGCCTTGTTTAACTTAGGTATTGTTAGTGAAAATGTTTTAGTTATTGGATCATTAGAGGCATCCAAGCTTAAAGGACTATGCTCTTAGTGGTTTCTAACTTCTAAAAAGGTACCAGAGTCCTGTGACTCCTGGGTAATTCTGCCATGATTAGGATACAGCAATGGAAAATTATTTGGAATGGGAAGGTCTGCATTCTTCCATTCGTGGAGTCTTTGAAAATCTTAATAGCTGAGACCTCTAAACTGGTGTGATGTCTTCTAGTCTCTCTCTCCCAGCCCCCACCCACCTTCACTGAGCACTTGTACATATTTATACACATAGGGTTGACTCTAAGACAATTATCCTATAGAGGACTTTTAGTGTTTAAGCCACTTTACAAAGCTTCTTCTAATCAGTCCATTAATTACCGGAGCTCTGAGCATTGTTTGAAGCTCTCCTCCCATCCAATATATTAATTATTTAACAAGGAGTCATATTTTTAAGTGATACTGATAATTATCCAGAGTTTTACTGGATAGCATAGAGGCATTAAATATGGATGATTTTTACTACTGTCCAAGATTGTTTTTGTCTTTACACCAGGTGAATACTACAGAAACAAGCTGCTCATGGTTTACCCATTAACTGCACGCATAAAGAGCAAAATTTCACATTTTTTTCCACTAAGTGGCCACCAAGAATGATATGAAGTGGTTTAGACTCTTAGCTTTTGACCTAATTTTGTTTGCCTTTTATGTATCATTCTGGGGATGAATGAATTAAAACAGAAGGGGGGAGGAGAAAATGGTGGTGGTGGAACAGGGGAAAGTACATCTTCGAATTCCTTGACCTAGCTTCTAACCAATCAAGATAGACCCTTTTACCCACCCATTCATTGATTTATCTATCAGTTGTGCTATGTGAACACCTACTATGGCAAAGCTTTGAGGTCATGAACTTCAGACAAGTGACGTAAATCCTGGTACAAACAAATGACATCATAGAACAATTAATGCATGGAGGTTAAGTACAAAGTGGCAAAAGGGAGCCAATCAGAGGTCTTCAGAGAAGCGGCATTTAGACAGGCCCAAAGGACACACAGGAAAGAGTTCATAATAGACACATACAACTGAATCATCACAGACAAGGATGCCTGTTGTGTGGCTAGTGCTGGGCTCAGGGTAGCTGAAACAGGAGAGAGATATAGGATGGGTTTTTTGTCAAGAAGAAGCGGATCATACATGTGCTTCTGTTGCTGTGATGCACACGTGCTGCTGGCCCAGAATTCTCCCATCTGTGCTGCTACTTTGCTCCAAATGGCCTCAGGTGTAAACCCTGAGTCCTTCAGGGTCCTCTACCCACGGGCCTTCCTCAGTACAGAAGTCCTTTCTCCCTAATCTCACCTTCTCCATTGCATTTGCTGTACACTGATGTGGACCACACAGAGATGACAAGGTAGCTCTTGCTGCTTCTAAATCCCTGTGGCTCAGTGGCTCACAGTGCTCACTGGATGGTCAGGAGTCTCAGCACTTCTTACGCCACCCAAGGGCTCAGAAGGGAAGCGCAACTGCACTGCGGGCGGCACTGCAGAGAAAGCCACAAGGTCCTCCCGAAGTCAGGGTGGCAGGGAGCCCGGGCCACGCACTGCTTATTGTCCTGCCCTCTCATTCGTCACAAGGGAATAGACAGCACCAAGCCGTGCAAACCAATTAGACTGTCTACAAATGCGCTCTGCGTCCGGAGCTGGAGCCAAATAGATGACAAAGAACAGCAAATGCCCAGAGAATCCTCCCATTTTTCTCGATATCTACAGATCAATCTGTTTCATTTTTTGTATATTATTTTTTGGGCTCATGAAATGTATAAACGAAAGGAGAAAATCATTTATACATAATAATTTTAATAAATGCGAATGTGTTTATCAGGGAGATTGATTTTATTTTGAGACAGGGTGTCACTGTTCCTCAGGCGGACCTTGAACTTATATCCTCCTGCCTCAAGCACTGGGAATATAGCCATGGGCACCATACCTGGTGGACAGCTTTGCTTTTAAAGATGTTTTTGCTCAAATTTGGAGTTTATCTATTTATTTACTCTTACTTATCTTAATTTTGATGCAGAAATTTCCCCGTTAAACTTCCATTTTGGCAGCACAGTGCCTGCCTGGCAAAGGCAAAGTTGTAAGTTTGATTCCTAGTACAAGAAAAGAAAAAAAAAAAAAAAAACCTGCCATCTTTTTTTTTTTCTTTTTCTTTTTTTTTCTTTTGTTGGGCAATTGGGATCGAACTCACGACCTTGTGCTTGCCATGCAGGCACTGTGCCACTGAGCTAAATCCCCAGCCTCCACCTTCCATCTTTAAAGTAGCATTTTCTCTCCACTTTTTCAAAAATTAACATGTGATTATTAACTAATATATACCCAATTTTGTTTTTATTCTGAATCAAAAATACATGTAACTTCCACTCAGATACCCATCTAGTATAAAATAACTAGTTTCACTGACTTGCTAGAGCTAAGTAAAAATTAAGGAAACCTTTTGTGAAATTTGGCCTATGCAAACTTCTTTTAGATAAATGGCATTTTCTGTATGAGCTTTTCAAAATATAAAACTGTTTTAGGTGACTTGCTCGTGGATTTGAGTTCTAGCCCCAGTGTTAGTCCAGTTTTGAAGCCCTGATTCCGGGATACATACAAAGTTTACTGCTCCTATCACAGTGACTTTCACATTGGACAAATATGCCTGATTTAATTTTATCTGAAGTTTAAAGGAGACGGGTGTAGTGACACACACCTGTAATTCCAGCACTGCGCAGGCTGAAGTAAGAGGATTGCCATGAGTTTGAGGCCAGCTTGGAATACATAGCAAGTTTGAGGCCCGCCTGAACTACATGGTGAGACCCTGTCTCTGAAAGAAAGAAGGAAAGAAGGAAAGAAGGAAGGAAGGAAGGAAGGAAGAAAGAAAGAAAGTAAATAGTTTAAAGGTCACAAAAGACCTTTGCTTAGTAGTTGAAAAAAGGTCTTAAGTTACTTATAAGTTACCTTTAAAAGGTCCAAAACTCACCAGGCCACAGCTCAGCAGCCCAGAGCAAAAGGACCAGCAAAAGAGGCTTGGGGAAAGCGAAACTTTGTCATTGCTTCTATTTAGTGTGCTACAGAAAGTGCAGGTTCATCTGGAAGAATTCTCCATGTATCAAGGCAAAATGCAACTGGGCGCGTAGCTCAGTGGTCCAGAGCTTGGCTGGTGTCTCTCCAAGGCCCAGGTTTGATCCCCAGCATGGGGCGGGGGGATGGGGATGGGGGGATGGGGGAGAAGAGGGGACCTGGGGGACGGGCTGGTAGATTAGGAACTCAAGTGATTCATCACTAACATTTAGCAATCTGGTACCTTGTATTGAATAGTTGGTAATATTTAGTAATCAGAATTTCATTTTATTGATATTTTATTTGCTTTCTATGAAAGTAAGGGGTTATAGAGAAGCTTCGTAAGTAAAATGACGTTTGGTACTGAGTCTTCAGCAAAGCTATTCATCTACTCTACCTGCCCCACAACTCGATTTATTTTAAATGGTCATATTCTCCCATACCTACATTTTTCGAGCCAGAGAACACGTCATGAGGTCACCAGCACTTTCTGAAGAGTGAAGAGTGAGGGACCCAGAGGCCTGGGCATTGGGCACGAGGAGGGAGGCTCCGTGCTGGGGCCGGGCTCCAGGCCTGAGCGCCTTCCCTCAATCAGCAGCGCTGGGGCTAGGAGGTGGCGGGTCATGGTGACCCAAACCCGGACTGTCACCACACGGAGCTGAGCTGTCATGACACGGTTAGCTCTGGGCCAGGATCTTGTGGAACAAAGTGGAACAAATTCAGGAATGCTGAGGAAGAAGCAGCACACAAAGAGAGGAAAGAGCAAAACAAGAAGAGAGATAATCTCAACAGACAGAAGCTCTGCTCAGAAGGCAGGACAGCAGGGGATACAGCTCAGCAGCACAGTCTGCCTGGCAAGCATGAGGTGGGGAGCTCAACTCCCGGTACAAGAACAAATTGCTTTTATTGGATGAGGCCAATAAAAGCAATTTAGATATCAATTCCCAGATGAAATTATTTCTGGGAAAAATCAGATAAAAACTTCAAAAACTGGTATCTTTTTAGATATCTTCTTGAAGGAGTTAAAGGCATCATATTATGTAAAACATGCATGCCCAGGTTTATAGTAGCCCAATTCATGATAGCCAAACCTTGGAATCAGTCTATATGTCCAGTAGCAGATAAACAAATGGATAAAGCTTACTATTTACACACAATGGAATACTATTCTGCCTTTAAAAAGATAAACTTGAGTCATTTGTTGGTAAATGAATATACCTTGAGGCCAGAAAGTTTTCAGTGAGATAGATCAGGCACACAAGCTTAAATATTGCACTGTTTCTCCTATAAGAGAAATCCAAATTATAAATAGAGAGCAAAATTTGATAATAGGAAATGGGAATATAAATTTTTTGCAGATGGGAAGGGGTTCAAGAGATTGAGGAAGTGGAAGGAGGGAGAAGGGAATGAGAAAGGGATTTAAGATGTGTGATTGGTTGGGCATGGTGGTGGGCACCTGTAATCCCAACACTTGGGAGGCTGAAGGCAGGAGGATCACCATGAATTCTCGACCAGCCAGGATTACATAGTGAGTTCAAGGCCATCCTAAACTACATAGCAAGATTTTGTCTCAAAATAAACAAATAAAACAAAGCAAAATAACAACAATAAAACTGTGTAATGTATTTATGAAACTCCACACAATGAGTATAAACATTCAGAATGCAAACATGTATTTAATAAGAATTTAAAAATGAGTTTCTTAGGTTGTTCAAGAGATAAAAGTTTATTAGTAAATATAATAAAGTATTATTTAAGAGAGACAAATTATGACATGAAAGAGACAAAAATTAAGGCCCAGTAGGTGGCTTAAAGAAAAAGGACCTATCAGAAATCTTTAAAATAAAAAGTAGCTATTCAAACAAAAAAGTAATTGATGTAATACACAGTAGAGTAGTTATACTTGAGGAAGGACTTAGGAGATATTAATACAAAAAGGAGCACAGTGAAACAAAAAAAGACAAAAAGGGTGGAAGATATAGAAGACAGACTGCAACATACAATTAATAGGAATTAGCAGAATGATTTACACAGAAGTGGTACAGTAAAAAGTTACAGAATCTTTTGTATCCTCTAGTTGGATATGGCATAAATTTATAGTATAAAACTATACTTAGACACTTTGTGGTAAAAGTATAAAATCAAAGCAAGAAAGAGCTTGAAAGCCACGGAAAGCAAAGCAGTAGACTTCTAACAGTCTTCCCAAGTGTGTAGTGAGTATGTCGTCAGCCTAAAGCATTACAGCCAACTAAACTACCAGGTAAGACAAGGCCCTGGTGAAGAAACCCTTTTAAACATACAAAGTCTAAGATGGTCGACTAGTAAAAAGATCACATTCACTTCTTAAAAAATAAATTATGAAAATGTGCTTGCCATATGAACCAGCAAATGTATTCTGAAGAATTTACTCAAATGAAAATTTTTGTTCATATAAAAATGTATACGTGTAATATGCCTAAACTTAATAACCTAAATGTATTTTATCAGGTTAAGTTAACTATGGTACATCCATACACAGAAATAATACACGGTCTTAAAAAAGAAATAATCTAAAAATGTATTCATGGGTAAATCTCAAGATAATATTGTGGAATGAAAAAAAGCTGGGCATAGTGGCACATGCTTGTAATCCAAGAAGTGGGGAAACTGAGGCAGGAGGACTGCTGTAAGCTCAAGGCCAGCCTGGGCTACAAAGTGAGCTCAACACTAGCCTACTAAACTGCTTAGTGAGACTCTGTCTCAAAAAAAAAAAGGTCCCATAATGTATAATAATATTTATGTAGTATTCTTGAAATACCAAAATTATGGAGAAGGAATTTTATATTCCTTTAAAACAGAAACAAATGAGTGACCAGCAAAGGTGAAAATGGGAAGATGGGGATGAGTGTAGCTACAGAGGCACAGCACCAAAGACTTGGGATGGAAAAGTTCCGTGTCATGATTATGTTGGTGGTTACACAAGCCCATACGTGTCATAAAATGAGAAGAATCACACACGTGTGAGTGCATGTACAATGGGTGAAATGCACAGCCTTAATAACTTAATAACTCTATAAGTTTGTTGGGCTGTACCAATATCAATTTTCCTGTTTTCTTAAAATTTGTAATCACTGAGTTACTAGTAGAGGAACTGAAAGAAGGGTGTGCAGGACCCCCACAAATCTATAATCCTAAAATGAGAAAGACCCGACGGGCAGAATTCCAGAAAAGCCAAGGGAAGGGCAGCACTATGCTGTTTACGGGAACATCACATCACAGAAACACAAAAAATCCCACTGTGTCCACACGGGAAAATAAAGAGATGGGAAAATGCTAAGGTTAATTTTTTAAAGGCTCATCAAATTTTCTTAATAACAAAGTAAATTTTAAGATAGGAGCATTAAAAGGAAAATGATCTTAGAGACCCTGCAACGAGAGACATTCTTGTTAGCCCCAAGTCACATTAGCCAGTCAATACAGGAAGACAAGAAAAGGAGCAGAGAGGCAAAAGCTAGGTCTGTAAATTTCAGACTGGTTGTTTACACAAGGTAAACTACGGAAAAGTCATGTCATGCAAGACAGCTCATCAGGTTTGCTAGATTTGAGTTCAATATAAAAATGTACAGTTACATGAATATCTACTAATTAGAAAATAATAACCAAAAATTTTCCATTATAACAACAAACTCTATAAACTAGAAAAAAAACCAAGGTTAGATAATGAGCAGTATTTCTATGGAGAGAATGGCATGGCTTTACTTTAGGGCCTCAAAATATGTCTAAGTAAAGGAAGGATAAACTATGTTCATGAAAAATAAAACAAAATCCACAAGAAATGATCATGACAAGGATCCTGTCTATGAAGAAAATAACTTTCTAAATACAATGCAGTTCCACTAAACCCTATTTGCTTGGAATGACAAGCTAAATCTAAAGTGTATGTGGAAGAACAACTAAGTCTGTTTTGAAATATAAAGTGAAGGAACTGCTCAGTCAGATATTAAAATTTGTTATAATTCCTTTTCGTGGTTTGTCTTTTTGAGACACTATGCAGTTCAGATTGACCTTGAGCTCACTTTGTAGCCCAGGCTGGTTTCGAACTCACAATGATCCTCCTGTCTCTGCTTCCTGAGTGCTAGGATTAAAGATTTGTTATAATTCTTAAAACACGTGGGACTAGCACTAAGATAATCAAATGGGCCAATGAAATAAAGCAGAAAATCAAGAAAGAGACCTATACATATATGAGTCTTAAGTATATAATATAAAAGAGGACTCATTAAAATATCAGGAAAGGCAGGCTCCTCAATAAATAGTGCTGGGACAGTTGATACATATAAGGAAAATAAAATGAAATAAAAACTGTATGTCTGCTGAACAGATGGGTGCATGCCTGCAGTCCCAGCTACTTGGGAAATTGAGGAGGGACTATCGCTTTTGCCTAGAAGTTTGAGACCAGCCCAGGCAACAGAGTGACACTTTTTCAAAAACGCATACACCTCAAAACCAAACCAAACCAAACTCATGCAAAATGAAGCCCACTTGAATCTCTACCATACACAAAATGTACACAAAATGTACCTCATATCATACACAAAAACGAACCCTGGGTCTATTAAACATCTAAATAATAAAAGCAAATTTTAAATATATTTGGAAAAGAGCTAAAGGGAAATATATTTAGTGACCTTAAGATTGGGAATGATTTTTAAAGACCACACAAAAGGCAAAAAATGTTACTTAGGAATATATTGATATCTGTGGATGATTCTGTCAAAGAAAAAATAAAGTGAAAAGAATGGCCAAATTATTCTCCCCATCCATCCATCCATCCATCTGTGGATCAACGCAGAAAGACATACAATCCAAATGGCAATCCAAATCGCACCAACAGATATTTCAGAGAAACATAAAAAGAGGCTCCATCTCCCTGGTAACCAAATATACATATTAAAGCAGAATAATGAGAGCTATTATTACAGTGCCGATGATGAGGTAGAGCACACAGGAGTTCTCATTTACTGTGGATAGAAATGTAATTTGTTACAGTCCTTTTAAAGAATAAATTGAAATTTTCTAGAATTGAAAATGACTGCCCAACTTTATACTAGAGAAAGACATGGAGAAAAATGCTCTTTAACATGTATGTAATAAAGATCCCTCAACTGAAGACTGAATTGATAGATTGTGGGGTGTGCTGTACACTGAAACTGGGCCAATGAAAACAATGGTCCAGTCTCTGGATTTCTTAAGGATTCCGGAGCTTCATGAATCAAAACAGAAACCTGCAAAACATAACATAGGACAACCAGGGCATGCTGAGAGGTTTTAAAATCCTAAAAGACTTACTCTTCTGTAAGACAAGAATAAGTTTCTGCAGACATCTCTTTGAGAGAGGTATTTCCTTGAAGTTATAATTAGAAATGATGCTGTTACAGTATTCCTAGGCCTTGATCCTTTTTGATAGGAGTTGTGCTGGACAAATGCCAGCACATGTGGTGATCCAATTTGCTCCATAATTTCTTTGGCCAACAAAAACATTTTATAAGAAATTGCTAATTACTAAAACTATCCTAGGATAGAGTTAGTGTGATGAGAACACACTAATACATCTACAATAAAACATGGACTTTAATATTTTTGAAAACTATACAAACTATTTTAACTGCCACTTCTGCTTATCCCACACACTTTAGTCTGGTCCTTCAATGTGAAGTGGCGATTTTAGGAAAAGGAGAATCTGCTAATAAACCACTCCGAACCTCTCACCTATGATCTGATTCTGTCCAGAGTAAAAGTATGTAAGAGTGTAGGAACTGAATGCCTATTTCTTCTTCATAGTACAAGCTAAATGTGCAGAGAGGCACCCACGAGAAGTACATATCACTTCTGGAGCACTTCTGGCTGTGCTGTGACAAACTTTCAATTCCTGAAACGGGAAATAGGAAGTGGGTCCAGCTGAAACCGTGCTTGCCAGTTTTGAGTGGGATGTCAGCAATGAGGAGCTGATAACCCTTTAAAAAGCTGGGGTTGGTACACATCCTTGTACTTGCAAGTAAGATCCAGAGGGATCAGATTCCCTCTAGACCCCTGATTGATCTACTTAGAATGAGTTACCATCCTCATAAATGACGGGCTTTGGTAGAGTGCCCGGAGATTCCACACTTAATCGATTCACCGGAAAAGGAGCAGTGTGAGCAACGGAGAAAGCCTGGACTTTGGTATGAGAAGTGTGCGAATCTCAGTTATAAGCTAAGCGATTTTGTGATCTGTGAGGAAAATTGTTAAACAAGAATGGCTAATGACATCTAAGGATCACTGTGACGATTAGAATTTTGTGCGTAAGTCGCTGTGCTCAGAGATATTAATAAAATGTAGCTGTTATCACTGAACATACTACCAAGCACGTATCGCCCTTTAACATGAACTTAATGCTAAGTGGTAGGCTTGATGCTAAGTGTTAGGAATATACAAAGAAAAACAACCGGCATTTGAACTATGGGCCATATAGAGCAGTTACAAAATAATACTTTCAATAGATGTTCAATAGACGTATATGGAGCAATCAGGAATGTGTGTGTGTGTGTTGCTTGGGAGGACTTCTCAGAGAATGTCGCCTGGACCTGAGACACAAAGGACAAACCTCCCAGCAGGAGCCCCCTGCAAAGTGGACCTCAGCGTGCACATGGGCAGCAGAGGAAGCTGGCCCTTGTGGAGGACACGCACATTGTCTCTTAGTGGGGCGCTGCTGACGTTAGCCCCGTCTTCCCTGGGCCTGTTTCTCTGTTTCTAGGCAGCAGAACTCGGGACCTCAGACTTCAGTTTCCACTATTTGAACTATGAACACATTTCAGAACCCGCAGTTTTACATACTGTTCTCTGCTCATTTTTCCATTCTTCTTAGATACTTGAGATCAAGGCTAGCAATGCAGAGAGTCTGGTGGTGGTATTATTATTATTACTAGAAATAATTAGCATTAATAAGGAATTATATCATCTTGGGTCATATTATTCAAATTTTGTTTTAAAAAACCCACAAAATTAATTTCTTTTAAAAACCAAACCAAACCAAAAGACCCACGAAAGACAAGCTTCTCTAAGTGAAATCTTTCAATTTTGTATGTTTGAAACGATCCTTAACTTTAAAGACTAGATTCTGGTGAATCTAAAAAAGAGTGATAATCTCTTTAGGCAACTCAAGTAAGACGCAGTCACAGTCCTGGGAAACTGAAAAGTAGTTCAAGAGTTTCCTTCCTCCTCCACCAGTTCCTTCACCTCAGGGCCCGAGCAGATGCAGAAACACTTACTGCTTGCCTCTGAGATGCCTGGTAGACAAGAAAAAGGAAAGTGGCTGGAGTTTACTCCCTCTGACACATTTCCAAATATCAACGATGATAATAATACCTTTGGTTAGTAGAGCAAAAATCTGAGAGTAGGTCTTAGTACAGAGTTCGTAGATCAGTTATCCTAACACCAGAATGAAGATTTTTATAAGCTCTTCATCCAAGGATTTACTCAAGAAAAGGCATTTTCCAGTAAGCAGATTGCATTTGTATGACTTCCACTAATGTCAATATAGATGTGCTGAATAATAACCATAATTTATTGGTCCAACATGCCAGCATTGCACTAAATTCTTCATAAATAAATTCATTTAATCCTACAACAATACTTTAGGTAGATCGTCATTATTTTGATTTTACAGATGGGGAATCTGTGATAATGTAAGCTCCTAAGGATGGAGTAGAACAAGAGTCTGGATGTAATGGCGTGTGTCTATGATCCCAGGTTTGAGCTCACCTGGGCAACTTTTGAGATTCTGTCATAAAATAAGTGGTAAAAAGGGCCAGGGATGCAGCTCAGTGTGCAGGTTCTGGGTTCAGTCCACAGTACTGGAAAACAACAGTGACAGCAGCCATGACAACACACAATCGAAGCCCACATTTGGTCCCATCACCTCACTACTTCACTGCTAAGTACTGGTTGTGAACACCTCTCCTTTTTCTCGCTCCTCACTTCATAGATCCTTTCAGATCCAAATGATAAAACTCCCTTTGCTGTGTTATTTGCAGTGATGGCATGGGTCTGGAGTTATGAATCTGCATGGACCATGGGCTTTCCCAGCCTCCTGCTGTGTGGCCTTGGTGTATTCTGTAAAGCAACCGTAATGCTGCATGCAAAGATGTAAAGAGTACTTCCTAAATAGAAAAAAACAGGCCTGCCTGGAAAACAATGGAGGGAGGGGCCAGTGGGGAGCATGGGTTTGTGGGTGCAGTTTCAATTTGGGGGCGTAAAAGAAGCTCTGTAGTAGACAGGGTGTGGAGGGGGATGTGGCAGATTGCGCTTCATAGGAAGCACTGACAGATTTGAGCGTGGCATTGTCAGTGAGGTCACTCTGACCTTTACAGACAGCACAGAGCTCCCGGTACTCAGAAGAGCCCGAGGGAGAGGGACAGTAGCAGAGATGTTCTTTTCCAAAGATAGGCTACCAGCTTACACACCCACAGTGGAGCAGTGTGCAGAGCCTCTTTTTCTTGGAAATCACTTTAGCATTATAGTGAAGAAAAATTTAGATTTAGTTAAAAAGGACAACCAAAAAATATCTGAGTCTAAGTTTGAAAATAAAGCAACAGTATATTATTATTGAAATGTAGATCTATGTACCTTTCCTGCACAGAGTCCAAAGCTTCCCTTGGAATCCTGACCCAATCTGACTGCATGTATGGTAATTAACTTATGTTCACATCAATTTCTTGACCCAGGCATGACAGGGCTTGGACTCCACAATGTTGCAGGCTCTGTATGCTGTGGGTGCTTTTCTACACTAACATTCTAGGATTCAGTTTTTCCTGGAGACACACACGGTCCTCTCCCCTTTCTTCACACCTCAGACGGCTGCCAGGTCTGTGCAACACAGGCTGGAGGATGTCTTCTCAGTGATAGACACCAATGAAGTGAAGAACTCAGGTCCAACCCTTCATCTGATCAGCAGAAAGCAGAGAGGGGAAGACACTGGAGTGTACCGTGTGCTGAGGGCTGGTGAGTTCTGGACTTTGCACCTGGTGCAGCATGCCTTGGGGACAGCAGGGTCCCCAAGGTCCAATGTGCAGTTCTGTGTTACACAGAGCTCTCTTCTCTTGGGAAAGGCTATATGTTGCCTCGTACAATGATCTTGCCTAGTAGGTGCTCAGTATATTTTGTGGAATTTAATGTTTTGAAATGGTGCAAAATCTCTTTCTTTCATAATTGTTCTTGTATTAGATGGGTCCATCTGGAATTTAACCCTGTTCACCAAACGCAGCCATAAACTAAGATTGGAATCCTCATGTTTCACCAGTAAAGAAGGAGAGGGGTTTAACTGGTAATTTAGGGCAGTCACTCACTGCTCCATTGCAGGACAGAGTCAAGAACCACAGGCATCCAGAGTCCCCTGGTGTGCAGATCTGAACTCACTGCGCTACCACGGGACATCTTCGACCAGCACCAAGAGGCCAATTCATCATGAGGCTTTCACCAAGCGATGTGCACAGCTAATGCAGGGGGAAAGTGTCCACCAGAGCAAAGGGAATCTCACTTTTTTTGCCTCGCAGGTTTTATTCTCAAATTCCCAGGCCAATATGCCTCTGAAAAATCGTCTTATTCAACAGCGGCAGTTAGCCAAATGACAACACTAGTATGAACAACTAAAATATGATAAATATTTTAGGCATAAACTACTCAGAAATATGCCTAAATAAATGCTATTTGGGCAATTATATTCTCACAGCAGCAGATAACAGATGATAATCACTTCTTCCATGGCTGTAAATACGTATTGATTAAGTTCAAACTTAGAACTCCAAAATGAATTATATCTGGTCACTGCTAAACTGCTTTGCTCACTGAAAGAAAAAAAAAAGCCACACAATGCCTATTATACAGCATTTAATTAAGACAAACATCAACTTTATGTGCCATTATTTGCTTCTGCCAAATCTCTATGGCGTAAATATTGAACAGTGGCATCTCTTGAATGCTAATCAATCCTTTCTGAATTTCAAATGATTACATAAATTTTAGGAAATGCTTATGTGCCAGTTTAACCCTCAGCAGCAGACATGGAACAAGGCATTAGTATGAAGATATGCGTGGTTATTTGACAAGTGTCTAGTGAGTGTTTTTCTAAATTAGAATATCACAAATGAAAAGGTAGAAAACCAAGTCGGCATGCTAATGGTGAGATGAACCCCGGGATATTTCTTTTGCTTATCTGACTTCATGAGGAACAATTTAAGCAATGCATTCGGGTGATGATGCGAGGCGGGCGTGCAGCTGACTAGACTCAGCAAGGCCAGCAGTGATGGTGGTGGCTCGTGACCTTGGCCACAGTTAGGAGGGTTCTGCAAGACAGCAACCACTGCCAGCCTCAGAGAAGGTGACTGCTGCAGAACGGGTGACTGGTGCTCAGGGCTCAAGGCCGCCTCCTATATCAGGTTCCACATTAGAATTTTATGACATGCAGACTCTTATGCTTGCTTCTGAATAACCTTAATATTCAGGCCTAAATGGTGATGCATAAATAGAAAGTTTTGCTCTCTGAGTCCCTTCAGAGCGCTTCCAGAGTAAGGCAGCCAGGCAAGCATGGAGCCAGAATGCTTCTTTTGTTTTCTAGATTGGCTTTCTTGCAAGTGATACCCAAGGAGTCACCACCCTTGGTGGAAAATGATTTATTTTGCTTGAGGCAGTACAAACATAGAGCTGAATCACTGTAATCAAATTTCTGTATTGGATTTGGAAACCTCTTTTATTAACTGGATTAATGCTGTAAAACAGCAAGGGTAAAAAATCATTCTCTGTGTTTCTGTGGCTGTTCTGAGACACAACAGGGACACTTAGTATACTAGCAAAAATCAAACAAGTAAAACCCCATCAAGTTGCCAAGCCTCTTAGAGTGGAAAAGGGTCATCTTTCTTTTTTGTAAGTCCCTTGCATCCTTCCTCTAAAGCTGTGTGTGGTGTTTTCAGCTGACTCTCCAACTGCTGAGAGGAAGGAACCTAGGACTCTACCTGTTCCCCCATGCACACTTCTCCTGGAGGCTCAGTTTAGGAAAGGAAAGAATGCAAAATCCTGCGCATAGCCTGGGTCACAAAATGCTCTTTTCCTAAGCAGACAGCTCCATACTTGGCCAATCATCAGGAACCCTGGGAAACCATTTCATATCCACAGAAGCTGGAAGAAAACCTTCTTCATGATTTACACTACAATGCCTCAGATATCTGGACTTGAATTAGCTGACGGAATCACTGCTGAAGCACTGATTAGGCCCAAGACTGCAGGACCTTGTCCTTCCCTGGGGTGGTCAACCCTGAGCAGACAGGGCGAAGAGGCCACGCACACACAGCCAAGTCTTTTCCCCTCGTGGGACAGCACTCAGCAGCCTTAACAGTAGCTTCTAGAGAGTCTTTTCCATCAGGAGAAAGGGAAGAGCCTCTCTTAAAGATTGCAATCGAAGGACCACGTTTGTCCAGGTGATGTTAACACAGGAACCTTTTGTATGCCACACATCATGATTGAATGCTTACATTCTACAAGTTCTCGCTGTCTCTTGTTAAGTGAGATGGAGGATCAATAGCTGCTCTGAAATTCTTTGCCCATTTACAAAACCTTTTACTTTTCAAATTATATCCATCTCACCCATGACTGCTGATGCTGCAATCTTAAGCCCTGCAGAGACCCACTGACTTGGTCAACCAAGTGGCAGCACTGGCACTGTGCTTTTAACAGCTGCTTTTCAAAAAACCCTTGATTACTGGAAGTCAGAGGACAAACGGCGGCCTAAGGTGCAACAAAAATGACCACTAGATCTTCATGTGGTTGATGAAGCAGAACTACTGGACAATTCAAATAAGGAGAAAATCCCTATCATATCAAAAACTAAAGCTTGTTGAAAAACTAACCACTGCAAATAAGCTTCCTCACCCTGAAAGCTAAGAAGTTCTCTACACTTTCTGGTCAATAAACATGCAATTGTGTTTACTGTTAGAAATGTTAACACCTTGTTATATGAGCAATTACACTTAACACCCTGAGACTGGGCGTGGTGAGTCCATAATCCTCCCCCACCTTGGGAGGCTAAAGCAGAAAGATGGTCTCAAGATAAAAAATTCAACAAGGGCTGGGGTTATAGCTCAGGGCAAAGGCCCGGGTTTAATCCCTGATCCCAGCAAATAAAAACAAACAAGGAAAATAAACCTTAAGGTAGGAGACTATCTGAAGACAAATTTGTAAAGCACTGTTGGGTTTCTATAGATAGTGAACACCAGAGGTAAAGAGGATGGCCATCAAGCTACTTTATTGATTACCACAAAGAATTAAAATACATGCCAAAGTGGACATCTGAGTAATTAGAGTTTATGATCATATAGATTTTCTTGTGTCTAGTGCATAGGCCCATTTAAATGTCAAACCAAAGAGGGCAAGGTAGGGGTAGTGATGCACATCTGTAATCCCAGCACTTGGGAAGCTGAGGCAGGAGGATCCAGACCAGCCTCAACTACATAGCAAGACCTTGTCTCAAAAAAAAAAAAATCACTAAGAGGCCACAAACTGTATGAAGGAAGCCTTTTGGGGAGGGAGGGAAGTGCCAAAACTTTATGATAAATGCTTTCTAAAAGATCTGAAACCTGGAGGTCATGCAGAGATGACTAAAACTTCTGAAACCAACAGAATTAAAGTGATGTAATTACAATCAGCCCTTCATATCCATAGGTTCCACAATCTCTGAACATCATCTGCATCTATATTCAACTTGAATATATTTTTCTTCCCATTCAACAATAGTGTACAACTATTTTCCTATAATTTACACTGCATCAGGTATTGTAAGTATGTACTCTAGAGAAGATTTAAAGTATTCAGGAGGACAGGCTTAAGTTACATACAAATACTAAGCCATTTTAGGTAAGCCACTTGAGCATACTCAAGTCTCTTAGGTAAAAGAGAAATCAGCCTTGATCCAGGATGCTGAAGAATGACTGCACTTGGTATTCAAAGACTGGAAGTCATGTCAAATGGTTGCCTGCTTTATTCAACAGGGGTTGGCTTTCTCCTTGGTCTACATCTTCAGGTGATTGTCTAAATTTGTACATTATTTTGCCTAGATAAATGATGCTCAGTTATACATAGCTCAGTTAGGTAGAAATATTATAGGCAGTCAGACAGGGATCCCTCTCAAAAGAGTCAATACACATCAAAACTGTGGCTGGAGGCCATCTGAGGAAGATTAAAGTCACAATGGCCAGATTTACATACTTCCCTCAGGGATGAAGGGAAGCTTAAGATTACTGGTATTTCTCTTTTGAGATTTTCCATATAAATAAACCATTATCTCATTAGGGGTGGACCATCCTTTCCCACCTGCTAAGACTAAGACTAACACTATTAAAACTAAAAATAAAACTAAGACTATCAACTGGGCGTGGAAGCCCAGACCTATTGTTGGGAGGCTGAGACATGAGGATCACTCTGAGTTCAAGTCAGCCTGGGTTATAAACTAAGCCAAGGCCAGCCTGAACTGCATAGTGAGGCCCTATCTCAAAAAGACAAAAAAAAAAAAAAGATTATCAACCAAGATTGATAACCCCATACTACTAAATGGATTAACATTATCTAAGTGACCATTCTTGTAATCTTAATTGAACAAAATTTTGTTCCACACTGTACCCACCTCATGATTTTGCTTTGTAAAACTTCTTTTGAGAAATGGACTCATGGGCAACCCACTCGAGATCCCTCCTGTAAGAAGCTATTCCTATTCCTCCCATTCCTTTTCATCATGAGTTTGATCCCTAGTTCTCCCCCACAAAAAAAAACAAAAACAAAAACAAAACACTAAATATACACATACATATACATATATTCTCCATAATGCTTAGCTTAGCATCTTTACTCTCTAAAGATGCCGAATCCCCTAATATTACCCATAAGGTCTTTTTCTAGCCTGCCTTCTTCCAAATTTTGTTTATACTATTCGATTTTATACCTATCATCCTGGTTCCCATTATATATACATATGTGTCTGTATATGTAACATAGCAGTTGGAAGGAAAAGCAAATTCTCATCAGTAAATGCTATAAATATTTGTTAAAAACCCATATCTGTCAGGGAGTGTACGAGGAGTAAAGCATACACTGTTGGTGGACCTTATAGCTTATTAATTTGATAGATAAAAGGCCTGTGCTCCCCTTACAGCACCCCGTCCCCCTTCCTGGCAGACCTGCGTAGTTTAAAGGAGCCACATCAGACAAGGTGAAAAATGTTCTGCCTGGCCTTTGAATGCCTCACTTTATTCTTCCAAATTATAAAGGTATTTCATCATCTTAAGGTCTATTTGGAATCCTTTCCAACTTGTTGATCAAACTTTATGAATACTGTTTATTAAGACTGTTACAGAAATTGTTTAGATACCATTTATATTTAAGATAGAATGTCGTTAGTTTCTTTCTTTTTCCTGTTTTCTTCACTTCTTTTTACAGACGGAGTGTCCCTATGCATTTCAGGCTGGCTTTGAACTTACTACGTAGCCTAGTCTGACCTCAGACTCAGTGATCCTCCTGCCTCAGCTCCCTTCTGTGCTGGGGTCACAGGCCTGCACCATCACACCTGGCCTTGGTTTTTACTTTTGTTTCCTTCAAGTTTCAAACTGTGCTCTGAAACTGTACAATATCTAAGTTAACTCTGGGTGTGAAGGAAACAATTCTTCCAATAGCATGATCTTTACCTTATGCCTTTGTACCTCAGGAGGTGCTACAGAGAGGGCTGTGGTGGCAGTGCGGGGAGGGGGGCATCCACCAGGCAATAGCTTCCCATCTGGAATGGTTCAGTCCTTCCCTGATCACAGCTCGTCTTCCCTGGGCGCTTGCATTGGTGACTCTTACCTGGACCATGTGAAGGTGGAGTCACAAGCCACATTCACGCACTGAAAATCTGCCACATGATGAATGAAGGTAAGATATCTCACATGTGTTTTATTAGAAATAAAACTGTTAGGGACAGGGAGAAAGTACAGAACGCTCTTCAACCACTGTTCTGATCGCAGGCTACAAGTCTCTGGTCTTTCACTTGCTTGTAACAGAAGTACATACGTCACCTGGCTTCAGCCAGCTGTATTTTTTCTGTAATTAGTGCTCCCAAAGAGCTTATATAGAAACACTCCCTGTCATAAACTGGGAGAATGAGAATTGAGAGCAAGGGCAAGTTAGAGAACGCCTTCAAAATATGAGTCCCAGAAAACCTACCTAAACTGCAATGGGATTTTTGGCTACATTACTTTTAACTAGCTATCACAATTATTTTCATAAAGGCTTTGTTTTGCATTTAAATAGATCCATTTATTTATCTATTTTATTAGTAACCATTCTGTAGGGCCTACCTGTGTATACCAATGTACCAACCAATGCTCAAAAACCTGGCATAGCAAGGAAACATAAAGGAGAATTTCCCTTTGGTGGAGATAGAGTGCTGATTCTGCTGTACTAAACCAGTTTCAAAGCAGAGTAGTTTCATTCAGTGGATCTAGAAAGTGTAATTTAAAGAGATTTGAACCAATTCTTAGTCATCATTTTGACCTGGGAAACCTTTTCAAAAATACCAACAGTGGGTATAACTCAGGCATAAAAAAGAAGTACTTTCAGAAACATTGGCTGATCAGAAAAGAGAATTATTTATAACAAATCAGGGATACTCATTAGAGAAAATAGGATATAATATGCTTCTGGTACTTTTGGGGGGGGGCATCTAGGGTATATAAAAAAATACGGCAGCAGCATCCAGCCCTCAAGTCCCAAGGCCAAGAAACATATGCATGGCATCTTAGCTAGCAAGTCTGGTTACTTGTTGCTTCGAACACTGATGTCACATTAATTAATGTTTCTAATGGGCTTGAACATGTAGTGACATTATTCGAGATACTGCCTTTTGGTTTTTCTTTCGTTTCTTAAGTCAGTGTCTCACTGTGTAGTTAGTTGAGTGTGGTCTTGAACACACTATGTTGCCAAGGCTGGCCTTGAATTCACAGCAATCCTCCTGCCTCAGCAGCCTCCAAGTGCTAAGGTTATAGATATGTATTGCCATACCTGGGTGCATATTAAAACCAAGTCACTGTTCTTCAGGTAAGTTTATAGGAATTCTACTTATGCAAAATGCAGTCATAATATATAGACAATCATGATATAGACAATCATGACCGCCTTTTCTTCTGTAGGATTTTTTTTTCCACTGGGTGACAGACTGTGAATTTCCTTTCATCAGTCGTCACTTTGATTCCTTGTTAGAGAGTGGGAGTGAAAATGAATAAATAAAGATTAAAAGTTTTCTTTTGGTCTCTCTTGGATCATGAATTTTAACTGGCTAACTCAGAATACCTCCTTTTCTGCTACAGTATCAACGATCACAATCAGCACTATCTCAGTCAGGCAACAAAACTCAGTAATTTGGCAGAATTCAAGAACACATTATAACAAGCACAAAATACAGACTGCACCATGAGGGTCTATCACACAGAGGGTGCGGGTGAGAGTTTGACTTTGCCTTTTTTGAGCCGCCTACCCAACTGATGTTTGCTCATTAATTCAACTGGGAAGCAGACAGTGGACAAGACTTATTTCCTATGGTTCTTCTCACAGAAGTGGGACTCAGGGTCAGTGAACCGTGAGAAGGGGTGCTGCCTCTGGGCCTTAGTTTGACTGTCCAGGCAAACTTTTCTTTCTCTCTAAGCATGTGGAACCCAGAGACTCCCCGCTAGGTTTCCCGCTTTACCCCTGTCACATCCTGTGGTTTGCAACTTCCAACTAATTCACGTCCCTCAACTCATTCCCATCCCATGACAAGGTACAATCTTTCTACTTCGCTGCCGAAAATCAACCTGGGCCACCCACCGCCTTGCCTGTGTTTTAAGAGATCTGAGATGCTTCCCGTTTGCTTAAACAATGAAACGCATTTGCAAAATGCTTTGGCTGACACTGTCTCCGGAGCACTTACCGCAGTGTAGGTTGCATAGGAAGTGCTCCATGAGCACTTGTCAGATGGATTTTGGCTGGGCGCTCGCCTACCTTGCCAGCCCTCTGTCCATCTGTCCCCAGTCCCTCAGCCCATATTCCTGGACTGCTCCCCTGTGCTTTCTGTGCTCTCCCTGTCCAACACCATCCAGGGCCATCCTTTCGGCTGGGGATGCTGTGCCTGCTCAGGACCTCACCCCACCTTTTCTCTGCAGATCCATCTGGGAAAGCCTGACTCAGGTTCACAGGAAAATATGACGCCAGCAGCCATCTCTGCATGGCTTCCAGCATCCTTTCTTTTTCTTTTTTCTTTACAGGATGAAAGCTCAAGGGTGACTTAAGATCAGAACACACCTGGTTTCAGACTCAGGAGACTAAAGATTCAAGGGGGTTTAAGGCAGCAGATTAAGGGCTTGGACTGGCCCTTAAGGGTGATTCTAAGTAGTTTTACCCTCATTCACAGGTGGAACAAGCCTGGGATTCTACAGGTTGACTATTCATACAGTTCAATAAAGATGAAATTTTTGAAAAAAGTCAATAATCCATTGTTTCTATGGGGAACAGAGTTTTTGACTCATAAACTGGAAACTACCTAAATTTTATGGACAGTTAATTTTTCCCTGCTTCTTTAAAAATAAACTCTTGCTGGGCATGGTGGCACATGCAGGTAATCTCAGCACTCTGGAGGCGAAAGCAGGAGGATTGCTGTGAGTTCAAGACTGGCCTGGGCTACAACAGTGAGTTCAAGACCAGGCTGAACTGTATAGCAAGACCCTGTCTCAAAAACAAACAAATAAACAAACTCCTAAGTTTTGTTCAAACCTTATTTACTATGCTTTCCTTTCTTCCTTAAACAAGTGTAGACACTGCTTTGGGACTGGGGATATAGATCAGTGGTAAGTCTATCACTCAGCAGTTGTGAGGCTTTGGGTTTGACCCTAGCACCACCAAAAAAAGAAACAGAACAAGAGGAAGAGGAGGAGGAAGAAGTGATGGAGGAGGAAGAACAAGAAGAAAGAAAGAAGATGATGAAGAACAACAAGAGGAAGAAGAGGAAGAGGGAGAGGAAGAGGAAGAAGAGAGAGAGAAGTGGAAATTTAGGCCACTGATACCCTACAGTCCTGAAACAGTCAAGACACTCCTTAAGTGAGAGAGTGTGTGATTGAGGTTCAGTAAATGCCATCATTCAGGTAGATAATTTGTAAGGTTCAAAGGTTGAAAATCTAAAGGATCCACCCCCAACTGGCAGAGAATAGAATAGTTTTGAGAAATGCTGAGGGCCAACATAAAAGTGATGAGAACTAAGGATGGTTCATGCCTAATATGTACATCTTCAAATATCACACAGTTCGTTAGCTAATTTAAAATACCTTTGAAGTGAGATGACTCTCTCTAAATATTTTATCACTGAAATGCTATAAGACTTCTGACACATACATTACCACATTTTCCATTTAATTACTGAGCAAACATACCAGTTGAAAAGGCTAAGATTTGCCACAAGCCAGAGTGGTCATGAGATTCTGGCCCACGGGCCCATGCCTACATACCCTGGGCTTGCTAAAAGCGCTTGGTGGATCCCACGCACAGACTGACTTGAATGGAACTTTCCTGATTAGTGTGGCAAATGCAGAAACCACACAGGATCTAGTCCTGGTACTGCAAACTTTTGAACACCACATCTATAAAATTCTGTTGTCTTTTTAAATTTTCTGTAACTTTTTTTTTGCTATATTTATCGCACTTTCCAAAATATGAAAATGTTCTTTTTATTTTAAATGTTGACTAGATGTGAAAAATTAGCTGTTTCTATTACTTCAGACTATTCCTTTATTAGCAACAGTTGTGCAGTGCTGTCAAGAGGAATTTTTAATTTAAAGTGCCCAATTTAGAGAGCAGACACATCTGTTTTACTTTGCAGTTTGTTTTATTGTTTTATTTCTTAGGATCTGAATTTGCAACTATCTTATAACTGAAGACTAAAGAAAAAACACATGTTGGTAAATCTGATTTCTGCATTTTTTTTTCAGTCAAGGGAAGTTGCCTCCCTCAGCTGTCTGCCAATGAGGAATAAATGGACTTGGCAAAAAGTTTATTTAAGTTGGCTTTATTAAGCCAACAAAATACAGAAATCAAGCAAGGGACAGGCAGAAAAATCTGTTCCTTTGAAGTCAATAAAAATCCATCTCCTTAATCCTTTTTTTATTCCAATCAGTGGTGATTTTTCTCCACTGGCTCACTGAGAACCTTGATTTAGCTAATCTGTCTTGCTTAGTTATCTTTCTTCTCTAAAGCTTTGCTAAAGAAGCATCTTTCCTCTTGACAACTGTCACCTTTTATACTTGCATTGGGGTACATCTGGTTATAAACACGCTCTGGTTAATCCTGATATAGATTTTAAAAACAAGCTTTTAATTACTATCCATATTTTAGAAGAATAAAAGCAGCACTACGTAGCAAGATGAAACAAAACGTGCACAGAAACAATCAATAGCAGAAAGATGGCTAAACTCTGATACCATATGTTGCCCCTAAGTTATCTTTGCTAATCTATCATATGTTTACTTGGCTGTTGATTATCTGCCCATTATGGAAGAAAACCCAGGACTCCAACCGAATTAACTCCTTTTCCAAACCCCAACCTAGCCACCGAAAGGCTAAGAATCATGTAAAAATATATAGGAAGACATATTCGTGTTTGAAGAGTTCATGATTTGAAAGAAAAGGCACCATCTTGATAGGACAAAACCATAACTATAGACTTGAAGACACTCAATATTTGGCCCCACTTAGAAATATTTGATTGTACTTAGTATGAGAACATTTTTTTTCTTACCTACACTAAAGAGCACCAAGAACTTTAGACAAACAAACTCTCGCTGATCAAGCTGTATGGACCGAAGTTTTGCCACTAGCTCCTGCGCGTGACTCATGAGGTTGTTGAGGGTGGCGCCAGCTTGTGATGCTATTATAGAATAGTCCACCTGCAACACAGAATCATGATTATAAGCACTAGTGTCACAATCAGAAATACACATAGCACTTGAAATCAAGAAGCATGGGTACTGCCATGCTGCAACACAGACTAACAACAGAGGAGGGTTTCCTCTTGAAAGGCATTTCTGATACAGTCTATTAACAGAATACAATCACAATTATTCTGATAAACCTAATCATGTGATGAGCTTTGTAGAGAATGGGAATGTTACAATTATATATACATACATATATATATATACACACACACACACATATACATACACACATACATATATATGAAATTACATTGTCACAATAAACATTTTTAATTCTTAAAATTCATTGATAGAATAAGATACTGTCCACAAGAATTGAACCCAAGACATCACTCTGAAAATACACAATGACACTAAATAGTATATGAAGAAAATAAAAGCAGAGATACATTCCCATTGTGCATATAATGTAGCCTCAATGTAGCCTCAGAAAGGCTACATTTTAATGCAATCAGGGAAAATGTAGTCAAGCTTGGGGATGACCAAAATATCGTATTTTAAGCATTCTTTAGTGTGCTGCTTCCTTAAAACTTATGATGTAAAATTGTTAGTTTCAGGTGATTACATCAGAGCCCATCAAATTAATACATCTCCCTTTAAGGACAGCAAAGGAGTTGTAAGAGTAAGAGAAGGCTTATTATTTCCCTTTTCTTAAAAAAAGTGCAATAAGGCACCCGTGTTAGGGTATTCATGGGACACAGAAGCTCCATCTATATAAGTTAAGATGCTGGAGGTGCTGTCAGTGGTACTGACTTTGCAGCTGCACTTACAGCATAATGGGAAAGCCCGCTTGGTACCTGATGCTTGTGCCCACCCTTATTTTCCTGGAGAGCTCTCAGGCAACCAGATACTCTTTTAGGTGCATTTAATATTTGCAGCAGCAGCAAATTTGTCTGGAAGGCAAGTCCTCATCTGCCACTCACCCAGAGCAGACTGTATTAAATTTTTATATTTATTGACATTTCATTACCATAATTGACTGTGCTTGAATCTCTAGGAGAAGGCACGGGGCTGCCTCCTAAGCAGGAGAACTAGTCCCCTGAGTAGAATTTGCAATTAAAAACAAGGCAGAATAGATTTTTTTTATTGTGTAAATATGATGAGTTGAATTTTCAGCTTTAACTAGAGAATACTGGGTGTACAGAAACCTTTTTTGAGAGTGAGGAAAATTATGAGTCAGTGGAAAGATGGCCCCCAAAGGTGTCAATCAGTTTACAGAGAGTCAACTATGCATGAAAAAGCCACAGTTAATAATATGTGTTCTAGGAAAGCTCCTGAGTCAAGCACCACACTGTCCTACTGCTCTGTCCATCCACGGGTTGGCATCTGCCTCCTAAATGCAAACATCAAGCATCCAAAGAGCTGCTTTGGATTCTCTGTTAGAATGTGTAAAGTGGTTGGAATGAATGCCAGGCAGCCTGAACCCTAGGCTGGAAGACAAGACAGGCTGTCATGCTCTGCAGGGCACAGCAGGAGCCCTTGCCCAAGGCTCAATGTGACACCAGTTGTCCTGCCACCTCTCATACAGGGGAACTTTCCACCTTGGGAAGGATCCTCCTACTTAAAAACAGTGCCTAATGCTCTAAATTCCTTAAAACCTGCCCAAGTCTTGAGGTAATAATATAGGCAGATATACTCAGTTCGAAAAACTGAAATCCAAAATGCTCCAAAATCTGAATTGTTTTGAGTGCCAATGTGACCCCACAAGAATTTCCCACCTGACTTCATGGGACAGGCTGCTGTCAAATCATAAACTCGCTAAAGATACTACATGAAATTATCAAGGAAGATTGTGTTTAAACTTTGGTTCCATGCCTAAGATATCATTATGGATGTGCAAATGTTCCAAAATCTAAAAAAAAATCTGAGATCCAAAATACTTCTAGCTCCCATCCTGAACCTGTAATACAGATCCCATAGGGACAAATGGACTCGACAAGCCAGTGAGAGCAAGGCCTGAGGAGGTGGCAGTGGCTGAACAGAGCTGGTCAGGACAGATCTGACCAGTGTGGCCCCTGGTGAGCCAAGAAAGGGCTTGGGCAATGCAGACAGCATCTCCATCCCTTGGTGTCATCTTTAAACAAGGCAGCTGAGCTAGATGAAGACAGGAAGGGGCCTCTTACTTCTGTGATTACTAAGAATCCTAGTCAAAACAATCCCACCAACTTAAGCTTGGGGCCAGCTCAACAGGCTGGGTATAGCTTAATATGTAGGGGTAGACTTAAATGAAAGTCACTATGTAAGCCCTCAATCAGGAAGATCATATTAAAATACAACACAAATACATGATATTCATCAAGTAAAGAATACTGCAGGGTGGCACTCGCCTATAATCCCAGCTATTGGGAAGGGTGAGATAGGAGAGAGGCAAGTTCAAGGCAACTTAGCAAGAGTCTGCCTGACGTGGAAACATAGGGAAACTTGAGATGCAGTTCAGCCTCGAGTGCTTATCTAGAGCAAGTAAGGTGCTGGCTTTGATATCCAGTCCAAAAAAAGCAGTGTTAATTAAATTTTGATATGTATGTAGTTCCAACAGTTCTTAAGTAAGTTTGGACAGAATTTCACATGTGAGAGTGTAGTGTACTGTAACAGAACGAAATCTTAAGTTTCATAGTATTATGTACCTAGGAAGAGGTCTTGAGTGAGCAGACCTAAGGAGATCAATTGGTACCTCAAAAGCTTTACAGCCATACTCTTATTCACATGCTAAGTTGAAGGCTCCAACGTACTTACTAAATGGGGGTTCTGATAACATATCTTTCAAGGATAGTTTATCAAACTGCACAGCTCTGAAGGAGGATGGCTGATTAATTCCTCAAATAACACGCAGATCTGCAACTTCCTTCCGTTTTATTACAAATGTAATTATATTTCCATTGTCGAATGCAGCATTTGTGCTCATCTCATGAGTAGCTGTCCTTGTCTTTTATGTACTTAGTAAAATTAATTTATTGCTCTCTTACATGCAATCTTTGTGTCATTAGGTTCGAGGGAGATGTTGAAGAAATACTCTAAACTGATGTCCCCTTTGGAGAAATTTCACTCATCGTGAAGGTAGAAACAATTTTTGCTAAATTGCTTTTGGATCTACTTGCTGAAATTTTGATGACTTGTACACTTACGTCTGTCATTTTAATATTATATCCTAAAATCTGACCCCCATATCAAAGTACCTTACTGTTATTTAATACACAAAGATATGTGCATGTGGCATGTATTTTTTTAAAATACTAGAAGAAAACAATTTTTGTCATAAAAATAAGATAGTAACCATACAGAATTGATTTGACAGTGCTGAATGCTACTTATAGTCATTATTGTATTTTGCTCAGTACAGCTATTTAGCATATATTTAGGTGAATGCTTAAGAGACAGAATTTAAAAATAAAATAAAATAATTAAAACATAATAGCATGCTTTAGGTTTCAGTAAAAAAGTATGATGTGCACCAGCCTGAGTGGTGCATTCCTATAATCCCAGCTACTTTGGGAGACTGAGGTAAGAAGATCATAAGTTCAAGGCCAGTCTGGGCAACAGGGTCTTACTTAGTGAGACCTTATGTCAAAACAAACAAAATAGGCAGTGATGTAGCTCAGTGAGAGAGAATCCCTAGGTTTGCCCACCTCCTGCCCCCTAGAAACAAAAACTAACAACAAGGCTTTGTGTGAAATACAGGATCCTCATTTCAGTGCTGGGCATTGGTGTCCGGAAGTGCTCTGCAGTAACATGCGCATTACTCTAGGTCTGGGAGAGAATCAATTCTGCCAGCAACTACTAAGCAACCTCACTGGCCACCAGGCCTAAGAGAAAATTTAATGCTTTGTATCAAACTGTCCTGTCTTCAAGCTCCAAGCCGCAGTTTCTCAGCCCAGGCTTCAGGTATGCCAGGTAAGCATGCCATCACTGAGTTAGATTGCAGGCTCACCTCTCTTTAAAAATTCAATCTACTCTTTTTCCTGCTCCTCTGCCTTAATAAGTTTGCCACATTGCAGTAAGCTGCCTTCACAGGAAACAGGACAGCAGACTGTGGAGCAGCTAGTAAATGCCAGAAAGCCACCCGAGGCTGCCACAGACAGGTTTAAAGTCGTATTATTAATATTTGACAAGTTTAAAAGATTCTCAATAAACATTTTCTTTTGTTCCAGAAATAACCATGGAACAACTGAAAATATTCTATACACCAACCTGGAAGCTTATGATGATTGATTTAGGAGTATCACACTGTATTACTTCTGGGTGCAGCTGAAGTGCTGTGGAATCTAGATAAAGCCTCTTCCAGCCATTCCTTGCCTCTTCATAAAGAACAGAAGCCCTGGGATCCGCGTCAGTGTGCAGGCAGTATGCCCACTCACAGCGGCTCTTTCCCGCAAGCCAAGCGCTTCCTTATGGGAACTAAATCATCAGACAGCTCAAAGGCCCCGACCCTCACACTTCCTCCTCTGTACCTCTGTGCTCCTTATCTGAGCTCAGGCTATGGTGTCACCTATGAAACTGCACTGTACAATGTGCCATGCAGACGTGCAAAGTGCCATGCAGCGGTGATCCCTGCAGTCATTGTTCTGGAGGGATTGTGTTTCTTATCACTGCTGACTAGGATGCTCTGGCTGATCTTTCACCCCTTGCATCTTTGATTTCCCTTCACCTACCAGGCTGTCAGAAAGAGTTTTTCACTAAATGAAAAGGTTTCTACCTCGCTCGCAGATGAGCACCCACCAAGTTTCTTGTGGGAATGCTGTCTTCTTCGTTGGTATAATGCCATTTAATTTATTTTCCCCATGATGTCAGCACTGGGGCCTTGACAAGGTATGTCACAGAAACAGACTTTTATCACTGTCTGACAGTTTGAGCCCCACACAAATCCCCGGGAGAGGATCAGCATGTCTCTCTGGCAGGTAGGTTACTTCATTTTATAAAGCAATGGAAAATTTCGTTTAAAGTATACATCATTTCCAAAGATTGGGAGAGAATGCTAACAAAAACAATTGACTTAGGGTGGTAGCATTTGAGTTGTCTTTTCTTTAATTTCTTTTTTATGTGAGACTCGGTTTCATTTTGTAATTCAGGTTGGCCTTGAACTCACCATGTAGCCCAAGCTGGCTTTGAACTTGCAGTGATCGCTTGGCTTTCTTTTCTCTCCTCTCCTCCCCTCTGTGTCTTTCCCTCTCACTCTCTGTCTCTCTCTCTGTTTCTGTCTCTCTCTTTCCCTCCCAAGATGGAGATCAACCCCATGTGCCCTGTGCACATTAACCCCATGTTCCACCACTGAGCTGCACCCCAACTCATTTTTTTTCAATTATTTAAAAACCCTAGCCTAGAAGGCCAATTATTTTAATGTGTTTGCAAGAGTTGAATACTCTGTATGGAATTAAAAACAAAGGAGCAAAAGCATTGTGCAAAAAATTAATTAAAAGAACACAAAAATTTTGAATGTCATAAAATTGCAAATACAAAAAGCAACAAATTAAACATAAATTACAGACTTCAGTGACCTAAGTAGCCACAGCATAACCAATGAGTTATTTAGTCATCAAATATCTTAACTAATTTGGGAAGAGATGGTGGTTGATGATCAAACTAAAGGATCTTTCTCCACAAGGAAACTTGGACCTCAGCTTTCTAATAATTTCCACAGGCTAATGTTGCTTTTGCTAAAGAAAACTGCTTTTCTTAAAGAAAACTGACAGAGAAGGGCATTTTCCGTGTGCCCCTCCACCACAGAATTTGTGTGTTCACTCAGCTGTTTTGACTGAGACAGCCAAAGGACGACTTCTTGGCTCTTGCAACCCTCTCAAAAGCCATAGATTCCACCCACATAAACACAAAAGAATTAACCACCCAGCTGACTGAGGACAGTGTGTCACCAAGTGCCAGGGGTTCACAGCCTTATTTATCTAAGAGAAGTGGTGAGAGGAAACAGAGCAGAGCCTGGCCATATACCTGATAGAGAAAAGGCCCACGAAAGATCAGTGCTGAGTTGGGGATTTAGTTCAGTGGCCCAAGTCTCTGCTTGGCAAGGAGAGGGTCCTGAGTTTGATTCATAGTAAAAAATAAATAAAAATAGTAATTAACAAATAAAATCAGTGATGTATGGCCAGTCCAGGTGACCCAGAGTGTTTCATTACTAATTTCTTTCTTAATGCTAAAGTGGCATCACAAAAGTAAGTAGTGATCACATTAAAATTGTTTCTGGGAAATTTAAACTTACCATTATGGTGTGTTTAAAATGCTCCTCTGCAAAAAAAATCACCCCCCCCCAAAAAAAAACCCACAAAAAAATTCATGCATTTATTTTCAACAGTAGAGAAAAAGATTATTGTGTTTAGAATCCACAGAGGCTCTCGCACACTGAAATAAATTATATAGAAATACCAAATTACAAGCCTGTGGCAAAGAGAAGCTATGTGGTATCTGTGAGCTACTCAGAAAAATAGTAAAGGGTGTTAAGAATACAAAAATGAGTTCAAAGTCAGCCTGAATACAAATTCTAAGATGCAGTATACTCAGGAGGCTGAGACAGGAGTACCATGTGAACCCAGGAGTTTGAGATAAGCCTGGGCAGCATATTCAGAGCCTATCTGAAAAACTAAGCAAAACCAAAATCCCGGTGGGGTGCCAGAGTGCCTAGACTAGAGTGTGAGTTTTGACCTTGAATCAATTCCTTCATCGCCTTTTATCTTGAATCTTCATCTCCAAAAAGCTGTAATATTGTCTTTATCAGGTAGTTGACTTCAGTAATGTCAGACTTGTGTCAGTCTAGAGCTGGGTGACTTCCAACGCTCACTGTCAGCACTTTACAGAACGCTATCCCATAATTCTCTCCTGTGGGCAGTGTTACATCTCCACGGGACAGCGGAGGACACAGAAGCTTGAAAGGTAAAAGATACCTGCTCACATGGGATGACAAAGTTAGTTGATTCTGCATGGGAACACAGACACAGGGTTTTGGCTTCAAACCAGACTACAGATGATATTTCACACTTAAGTGTGCACATACCATTTTAGACCCAGAGCAAGCAGTCTGTGCTAGTGACAAGAACACGTCTACCTATAGCTCAGTTGCATATATATATTTTTGGTGGTAATAGGTACTGGTGATCAAACTCACAACCTTGTATTTGCCAAGCAGGCCCTTATGCTGCTGAGCTAAATTCCCAGGCCCTCAGCTCAGTTATTAGTGGGCTTTACAAATGGCAATGAGAAATGGTTTTCTCTTTCCCTTTTCATTATTTCCATATATTTGTTTTTCAAAATAATCTTTTTTAGAATATTGCTCTTTTACACTTGATACATGCTCTTCCTTTCTTACCTTCTTGTAACTGGTATGTACACCAAATAATTTAATATTAGTGTTACTTGCCGGGGACTTAGCTCAGTGGCATAAGCACCTGCCTGGCAAGTGCAAGGTTGCAGTTTTGACTCCCAGTACCAAAAAAAAATTAGTGTTCCTGACGCTGTTTTGATTAAAAATCTAGTGTCCCTGTCCTTATCATCATGGAACTATTCACAACTGTAAGAATGGACTGCGGCAGCAGGAAGGTGATTTTTTACTGGAAAACACTGTTGGTATCCCAGAGCCACGAGAGTAAGTTGAAAGGAAGAGAGGGTCTGAGTTAAGCATGGGGACACAGCGAAGGTGGTCCTGGGGGCCCTGAGTCTGAGTTAAGCATTGAGGTAGAGCCACGATAAGTGTCACTGAGTATAATCAATCAGCATTATTCAGCATCTGCCTAATATACTCCATAGATTGGGGCTGTAAGAGCTACATCTGAATCAACCTGCTTTCAAATGGCTTTTGGGTGTTGGAGGTTTGCTTGTATATGCTTCCATGAATGAAGCTCTGGGAGCAATCTCCAGGAAGGAGAAAAAAAATCAGACATCTTTCTCATTCTGTTGGAAAAGTCACACGCTTTGAAAAAGTTTTCATTTGGAGCATTTCTAGCTTCATTATATACATTTTCAGAAAGTCTGTATATGCATTCAAAATGCCTTGACTAGCCTGTTTCACCAAGGAAAAAGATTTCTTCCATAATTACTCTAAATGAGAACATCTGATGGCAAGGTGTCATCAGTAGGTGAGCAGTCTGCCTGGATTGTAGCACAACTCTAGCACCTTAGGGAAGAAGGGAGCTGGCAGATTTAGGGTATAGAAAAAGGTGTGCAGGGAAGACTAGTTTTCTAGTGGGACAGTCCCTCTTTCTCTTCTGGTGCAACACACAAAGAGAAATAATTGATCCTAAAGACTATGATACTACTTAGTCCTTGATTGTTCCGTTTTTGAAAATCAGAGAAGCAACAAAATGCACTTTTCTCTACTTCTTCCATCGTAATTACCTTTACCCAGGGTCAGCACTTAAGGCAAAATGAAATGTGAAGAAATATTTCTAAAGAGCAGGAATGGAAAGGTCCAAGCCCATTTTATTCCTTAAAACTCTGAAGGAAATGAAATTGAATTAATTTGTGAGCTGAGTCTTGTGCTTCTAATGCAGGTTGCAGAGGGCCGAGGTGAGGGGAGGTGGAGGTGTGGACCCCAGTGATTAGACTCTGACAATGGGTACATGGCCTCCAAAGCTTGGGTCTCGGGATAAAAATGCTGCACACAATTGGAAAGCACAGCATGTCTAGAGAGCTTTGCTCAGAGAGGTTGGGAGAGCCAAGACCAGATAGTGATGGGAGACGGTTGAATTGATCCAATCTGCAAAAACTCCGAAAGAGAGCTTGCCTTTAATTTGATTGGGAAAATGTGATTTATTAATAATACAGCAAATGGTGTGGAGACAGCTTTTCATCTCCAAATATGCACCACTGTGGTTTCACGGCACATAAACATTTATGGCTGGACGTAAAAGATCACAGTGCTAGCACTGTAGTCACTGCCGCTGAACAAGGCGGTCGTGGCCTGCACAGGGCTGGCCTGACAGACTGAGCAGTCATGGGGATCCACTAATCCATCAGCTGCAGAATACAGGGGAAGAAGCGGGAAGGATCTGTCCGTAGCCTGCACAGCTGATATTAGGTCTGTTAAACAGATTCTCTCTTTTCTGAGATTATCTCCATAGTGTCTCCCTCTTTAAGTCTTTGCTCAAATGTCACCTCTTCAGCAGGGCTAATGGCCACTCCTGTTTAACACTGCAATCCAAGAGGCAGGGAGTGTAGCTCAGTGGCAAAGTGCTTTCTTAGCAAGTGCAGGGTCCCGGGTTTGAACCCTGACACTGCAAAAAATAAAACATAGAAACAAAATATCTACTGTGACTCATGGGTCATATCACAACACACATCCATGAGTATGTACAGATTCCCCTTTACCTCCTGATTCCTTTCCTTCCCTTTCCTCTGCTCTCTTCTCCTTTTTCCCCTTCCCTTGCTTTCCCTTCTCTATCCTTCCCTAGGACTTCAGCCTCTAACATATTACAGAGTCGTTTAATTAAGATTTATTTTTCTTTTTTGTTTTTGAGACAAATTCTTACTACAGTATAGCCCAGACTTGCCTGGAATTCACAATCCTCCTGCCTCAGCCTTCAGGGTCCTCAGCTTACAGGCATGAGTCACCATGCCCAGTGTGTTTATTAAGTTGTTGATTGTCAGCTTATCAACATAGGCAGATTTCTTTTTTCTGTTCACTAACATATGCCAATTCCCTAAATCAGTGACTAGTACACAACGGAATGTTCAATAAATCTTTCTTGAATGAACAAAATATAAAAAAAAGTAGTACAGTTTAATGATAACTTTTTCTTTTTGAATGGCTGGTTCTTGAAAGCTAGATGTGCTGGTTTTTATATTAATTATTTTGACTGTAGGTAACATCTGACTCAATCTTCCACCAATATCATTCCAACATAGTGAAGGACTCTACAGATTTTAAGGTTTTGAAATTGTCAGCAAGCACACAGGGCAGGTTAATGCAGAAGCTCACGAGGAAAAACTCAGTACTAACCACTGAATTTGACTTAGCAACTTTTCTGACCTCTGGAAGCAGAACTTTCCATCCCCACAGACTGGAAGTAGCAACCGAAGCTCACGATTATGTTTGCTTTTACAAGTTTATCAGTAATCATCAGAGCAGGAACTGAGTGTACCAGGTCATCTTTTCTAAATTACTTGCAGCCAATCTCTTCCTTTCAAAGCCTAAGAGTGCTTCTGACCTAGTTACATTCCTGCCATTCTGGACATGCTTAATAACAAGGTGCTGGGGGCGGGGTGGGGGTGGGGGTGGACTATACTCACTTGTTGCCCAGTAACCAGGAAGATGGACCCTTCCTTCCCATGCACCACTTGTCGGTAAATGTGGTCAAGGATTAAGAGCTCACTCCAGCAATTCTGAAGCAGCTTCATTTGGTCATCAACCTGTAATAGAAAAAGGAATGGTTAGCCACGACCTTTTTGTTTTTGCATAATACTGTATGCCAGATGAGAGAGCAAACACTAAGTAAAGGAAATCTCTACCAATGATCACCAAAAGTACAGGTGCTCAGAATTCATCACACTGCTAGTGAAAATCATTATTTTTATTTAGCAAAGTACTTTTTGGGAAACGTATGAGTACTTAAAGCTAGGTGTTTATAATCCATGAGCTCTAGGAAAAGGTATTCCATCAGATTGGTGCATTTAGCATTAACAGGGCTATTACAGTTGTGGGAGGTGTGAGTGCTTTACCCTGTCTACAACAGCCACATTAGAATGGCCCCAAGCAGCCAACGCTCTTGTATCTGAAAGTATGCTAAAGTGAAATTGTACCAAGGTGGGTAAAAAACACAGTAAATGTTTTTGTTTTGTTTATTAATTTATCAGCAGGGCACAGTGTTGCATGACTATAATCCTAACACTTGGATGCTAAGGCAGAAGGATGACCACAAAAATTTGAGGCCAGCCTGAACTATATAGTAAGACTGAATAAAGTAAAATTTAAAAATCAGTGTAAAAGACACATGGCCATTAATCGCCTTCAAAATACTCTAACTTGCTTTTAATACACTTTTTTCAAGATTCTCTCCACTTCCTAAAGTACTTCTGGAAGCCCTTTTGTGTCTTCACTTGCATTGCTGTGGCCACCTTGATGTTCTGAACAGATTCAAATGATGATCTTTCAGTCATTTTGACTTTGGGGAAGAGCCACAAGTCACCCAGTGCCAGATATGGTGAATGAAGTACCTGAGGACATGCCACCATGTTTCTATGTGACAGAAATCACTGTAACATTTGGAATCAAGTCAGAGCTCTGAGGCATCCCCGACAGTACAATTTAAACACACTCACAAGAGGGGAGTTTCCAGACCTGCTTCAGAAAGTGGCAAGAAGCATGGGTAAATGAGTTTGAAATGAAAGTGAGTATTTTGAGGAGGATTAACCGCTGTGGGACTTAACTAAATGTGCATTCACCATGCTTTTTGATCACCTCTCTTAAATATTTGCCATCTGGCAAATGGAGAGGGTGAAAGGAAAAAAAGAAAATTAAAACAGAAGCCCCAGTGGCTTCTGGAGCCAGAGCACCACCACTGTGTCCCCAGTGTTGCCTGAGGGCGACCGCGCTGCCATCTGAACAGGACAACGGCCAAGCGTGTTGCTGGTGTTGACCTGCACCTGTTTTTATGATTCAGACAATTTTACCACAAACTCCCTAAACTTCAGCATGGTCACCTAAAAACGTGGACCAAGAAGAGATTCCCCTTTCCAGGACAGCTGTGAAGATGAGAATGGGAGCTGCTGTGCCACAGCGGGCACACTGTGTGGGTGCCACCTTTCCTCCAGGAAGTCTGCATTCAGTCAGAACAAAACCTATCTCATGTGCAGTCCACACAGCCACGGTGTAAATGTGCAGAGAATACCGGCCCTTTGCATGGCTTTCTGTAACAGTTCACTCTTCTCTTTGGGGTTTAAACCCAGCAAAAACCTGGTATACCCAAGCCCTGTTTAGATGTAGACTGTAAGTTAGTAAGACTAACACCTGAAGTTTGTGTGCTGTGGAATATCTTTAGCAAGTGTTGTGCATTAGCTTATATTTGAATGGCAGAATATCCTTTTGAAGATAGCAGAACTGGTACCATTACATTCAATTTTCAGATGAGAAAATAGGGCCTTATCTCACCCCAGAAAGAATAGCCATTATCAAGAAATCAACCAATAACACATGCTGGTGGGGCTGTGGCAAAAAAAAAGAACCCTTCTCCACTGTTGGGGGAGTGTGGACTGGTACAAACACTGGAAATCAGTGTGAAGATTCCTCAAAAAACTAGGACCACAGGTTCTTTTGATTCAGTCACTACCCTCCTGGGTATCTTTCCAAAAGAATTAAAATCAGCATGCCACAGTGATATATTCACACCTATATTTACAGCAGCTCAGTTTGTAATTGCCAAATCTTAGAAACAACCCAAGTGCCCATCAACTAGTGAATGGATAAAGATGTGGTTTTAAAAATATACAGTGGAGTACTACTCAGCCATAAAGAAGAATGTACTAAAGGCATTTCTGGGGAAATGACACACCCTGATGACATACTCTTAAGTGAAATAAACTGGACACCTTGCCACATTGTTTCTTTGGCATGAGAAACTAAAAGTGTAAATAAGGACCAAGATGTATAATAGATAATGTGAAATAGGAAAAAAATGTTCGAATGGGAAGGGGAACAGGGAGAGGGGAAGGGGAAAGAAAGGAAAGGAAAAGGAAAAAAATGAGTAAAGGAAAAAATGGAAACAAAGCTTTTGGAAATAGGGAGAGAAAGGGATGAAGGGAGGGTAGGAGAAGGGGAAAACAAGTTATATCACGTACAGGAACACATTCTCCATGATGAATGTGATCATGACCTATATTTAAGTTGTACCAATAAAATCTGATTGGAAGGGCAAAAAGAGAGAAAAATGGGGTCTTAGAGAAGTATCTGGTCTTTCCTAAAGAATTCTCTTTCTTCTCAAGATTTAGGCTGTCTCCAAATTACATCCAGGGGCCCTAGAATTTTTATCTTAGTGCATGTATTATAAATCCCGGCACTCTGGAAGGCTGAGGTAGGAGGATCATAAGTTTGAACGAATCCTGGGCAACTTAATAAGACTTAGCAGAGTCTTAGAGCAGAGTCTTGGCAAGACTGTGTCTCAAAATGAAAAATAAACAGCCCTAAGGACATAGCTCAATGTGAAAACCCTGGGTTCATATCCCTAGTACTGCAAAACTAAACAAGTAAATAAATAAAAGCCCTAACATTTTCTAGACTAAATTTCAATCATTTTAATAAATTAACTTTTTAATCTTTACTAGCACATATGCACAGTACTTAATGATCAGATTCATCAGGACAAGTTCACTTTAAAGAGACCGTCGCTGGACTCTGGGTAGTTGCCACTAACACTTTCGTGGGGGTAAGAGGTCGTGGAAGGAGAACATTGAGCATGGAAGAAAGCAAGGACTCGAGGCACAGATCTTCACCCTTTGTCTGTGAGAGCTTGGCTGAGTCACTTAATTCTCGAGCATTATTTTCTCACCTAAAAATGTGTGAAGCGGGTCTTTCTGTGAGATAATAGGTGAGAAAGCCCATGTACAAATGAAAAATAACAGACAGAGACTCCACACTGGAAAGTTCTTTGTGGAAGGAAAAAAAGCAATTGCAGAGACTAAAGCTACCATCTAAGTCTCATGATTAGCAAAAGAAACCCCCAAGCTATTGCCATCAGAAACACACAAACCAGTAAGACTGTTCTCATGAAAATAATGTTGTTCAGCCAGTAGCCATGTTTCCAGAGCCAAATACTTGGTATGTGTAGGTGCTCTGGGGCACACAGTAAGCAGTGTGACTATAGTCCCCACCTGTGTGACAATGACTTCCACTGGGGAGAAGACTCAGCTGACCACTATCGAGTGGCTGAGTTGACAGCCCAAGTTCATGTCCCTCCTTACAGGGTGGTCTGCAGAGTATCGGGTGATGCTGCTCATCCGGGTCCTCACACAGCTGCTCACGTAGCCTTACCCAACCCTTCTCTGCACACAGCTGACCTGACGAGCTGTGGCCTGGTGACCCAGCAATGCACACGTCTCAGCACTCAGAGCAGATGCCTGGAACGCTCCTCTCAGAGGTAAGGAGGAATTCATAATAAGTGCACTTTGCCCTTCTGAGTTTTATTATATTCTCATACAGTATCTTATTTCAGACTTATTAGTCTATGATGAGAATCTGATTTCATTCATTTTTCATCCTATAATCAAGCATAGTTATTTATTTACCATTCCTTTCAAGAAAGCCCAAAATGTTGTACTTTGAGATCATTTCTCCAGAAACCATAACCACACATGTTAATGCTACACAGAATTTCCATGTGGGTGGGGAGGAGATGCTCGTTAAGTCCATTTATGGATGCATAAAGGGATTGCAGCATAATGACAGCAAGGAAATTTATGATCCTCCTTTTGGAGGTAGAAAACTGAAAGCACCAAGAGAGTATTTTCTGTCTAAGTGGAGAAGAAAAGGCAAGTGGACATTAAGGAGAAGCATATTTCCTGGCTCTATATCTCAGCAAGGCTTTCCTATTCATTTACATTACATGGTCCCTGCATTTCTTGTATCACATGGTAACAGAGTTTGCCACAATTAAATCATGTTCAAAGCATAAAATAAAAATTGGGCTACAGTGCATGCTGTAGGGTACACTTTTCCTACTTTTACTTGGCCCAAACTCACTCTAAGAGCCAACTTTTTCCTACCTTTAATAAAACTTTGGTACCCGTAAAGAAATAAAATAAAACAAAGAACACCTTTTCTTTTAGAATGTTGTGGATACACTTCTAGAATCTGCATCTTTTCCATTTCCTCTGCTTCCTTCAAAATTGTGCAAATAAGTAAAATGGATCATGTTTGCTTCCCATAACTAGCACTTCTTTTTTTATATGCTGTGCTATTCATGTGCTCAAAAAGAAGATCTCTAATAATAGTGCCTGGACCCTTCTCCCAGTGCCCCACAGGTCTGCTCTAACTGCTGGCCTTTGCTAAAGACCCCTGGGTGGACTCCCTGAATGATTGTAGTTTTAACACTGCTCCTGAGCAATTGATTCCTTGTTTGAACACTCTCTGCAGAGGTTTTCCGCACTAATATTCCATTTCATTATTTCCCATAATTGGTTATGTGATACTTTATGTCACCTTGAAATTGGTGCATGCGCAGCTTTGCAGTCCTGTGGATCATATGGTTTTTGTGCTGTGCTATGAATAAGGACAGGGTAAAACTGATGGCCAACTTGTTCCCTATACCTACATGAGAAACAGGAGCTTTGTGAAGATTTTTTTCTTTAGAAAACAGTTTTGCCAGGCAAGGTGATGCATACCTATAATCCCAGTTCTTGGGAAGCTGAGGCAGGAGGATTGCTGAAAGTTCAAGACCAGCCTGAACAACATGGCTCAGATTATCTCAAAAACCAAACAAACAAATAAAAAAGGAACCAGTTTTAAGGGGTGTCAGCCAGAGCGAAGAGGAGAAAGTAATCTACTTCCTTGGAGTGATTCTCCTGGTATTAATGCTATTGATGAGCAATTTATAGAGTGGCATTTGGGGAGCCCATGAAGGGGACCAGTGGAGTATAATTCCCATAATGTATCACAGCAATACCCCATCATATAATCCCAGTTATCAGCTGTTATAAAAAAGGCCTTATCTCAGAATCCTGGTTACTCACGAGAGAAACTATTTACAATGTTATTACAGACGAGAGCTTAAAGGAATACAGTTCTGATACTGTTATCACACAGTACTCTCCACAACCCAGAATGTTAATCATTAGAGATGTGAGCGCTCTCATACCGAGGGTGATTAGACAATTAGGAGACAAATGTGTAGCACTTTCTCAAACCCACATCAACTTAGCAACTTTTCTGCTGCCTCCTTCCTGTGACCTTTGAACAATTCAGCCAGTGAGCTGTCCTTCCACTTTCCTTCTACAGAAGCTTTGGGAAACTGGTATCATGAATCTAGTGGCCAGGCGTTAAATAAGACAGTTTCAGGAAAGCATTCTCCTGAATTAGACTGGTAGTTGCAAGAAAAAGTAAACCCACATCTTATTTCTGACCATGAGACTCGATGTGCCAGCCCCTTGCTGTTAGAAATGTGGATGCAACAGGTAACTAAGAGACGGTTTCTGTCTTCAAGAATTCACACTCCTCAAGTTCAAACTCAGCGAGACTCTGTCACAAAAGAAAAAATAGGTCGGGGGGGGTAGTGGTGCAGCTCAGTGACTGCCTTGGGCTCAATCCCTAGTACTGCTGGGGTGGGGTGAGGCCTGGAGACTCACACCCTAATAGGCGAGACAGAGGTGTGAGCCCCTTACCATCCAGTGTGCTAAAGCTCACCAGGACTTCACCCCCGTCTGTGGCTTGCAGGGATTTCTGGGGTTCAGACAAGGGTCTGTTTAAGCAATGCTTCACTGTGCAGAGCCCCTTAAAGATGCACACATGAACGCATGCATGCACACACACACACACACACACACACACACACACACACACGTGCGCACGCGCACATGCAAGTGCATGTTTTTCTTCTCAGCGGTTCCAAAGTATAATTTGAAAACAAATGACTTGAAGATTCTTCAAATCACTGTAAATGAGGCCCAGCTACTTTTTTTTTTTCTAGTAAAAAGAAAAAAATCCCTGAAGGTCGATCATCATTTACTTCAGAGACAAGGACAACATTACTGAAGCATATCCACAAGTAGCAAGAAAAAAATGACACTCCCCAAAATCCAAGTCAACTCAAGAAACCTCAATGAAAAGCTGCTGTAGGCAAAAAAGACACCGCACTGTTTTCCTTCTTTTGCGTTTTTATAAAGAACACTGGTGATTATCGAAACCTCTATAATAAACTGCTACAAAGTCCAAGAAAAAATGATTTCACATTAACAATGATTAAACAAGCACTAAGAACAATACCGTACAAGAGAACTCACAGCCAGTGAAACTCCCCAGTCAATTGCTGCAATGCCCAATAGATTTACAACCGCCAAGTTCTTCCCCACTCCGAGATAACAGCAAGAGACGCCAGTGTGCTTCTAACCGCACTGCTCTTGTTCCACAATACAAAGATCTGTCTATCAGCACTTTGCAGGAGCTGAGCTATCCTTGCCCCATTTTCCCCAGTGGAGCAAAAAAGGACTTTGCATTTTGGCATCTGAACTCTCAGACCGGGAAACAGGAGGCAGAGGGGGTGTTAAGTACAAGACACCTGCCTCTTCTCTCCCACTGCCACCAACTCCTTTGGGATTTTCACTCATCTCCTTTCCCATTTGGTCAAGACTGACAGTCTCTCAGAATCTAGGACCAGGATAGCCAACGTATTCTTCCCTCTCACTGTAATCCATCACATATGCAGTTACTCGGATTATTCATTTTGCTTATGCTATTTCTCTGGACACGGACCTCTCCCAAATTCGCTAGAGACTTTCCTTCAATGATCTCCAGCAAACCAGAGCTTCCTAGCCAGCCTTCTTGCTGATGCTACTGCCTAGGAGGAGGGCACAGTGCTGCCAGCAGAGTGGAAACCATGGCAACCTGTATAGTTTACACTGAGGTACCCAAACAGACATTGTCTGTTTCTATGGAGGCCCTATCATGAAAGATGGAGATGCTTTCTGTAAGTGGTCCTTTCTCACCAGGATGCAAGGGATGGCATAGTCTCCTATCACTCTGGGAGACTGAGGCAGGAAGACCACAAGTTTGAGCCCAGCCTGGTTTAGTTCGTGTTGAGACCCTGTCTCAAAAAATTAAAAAAGAGCTGGCAATACTGCAAAAACCTTTGTTCAATTCCTAGTACCACCACCCAGAAAAGGTCGCTTTCCCCATCAAATTGCTGTCCCATTGCATCCTGATCCCACAGTAATCACCATGGTGTTTGCTGTGGGGATCTTTCTCATAACTTGCTGCTGCCACGACTGCTCTTAGAAAGCATGGTTCTCTCAGGAACTGTTCTGAAGGTCCTATATCCTAACAGGAAGCGAGGGCTTTATGAGTCTTGCCAATACATTTTAAATCAGTAATAAATAAAAAATAATGCGTGAACTCCTTGAGTCTTCCCAACAACTCAACAAAGCAAGACTTACAATGATCCCTATTTTACCAATGAAGAAACTGAGGCACAAAGATTAAGTCACTTGTCCAGGGTTACTCAGCTAAGTAAGAGAACCAGGATTTTAAAAGTTCTTATCCTAGCAATGAAGAATGCACAATTCTCTCTGTCTACAATATCTATCACTATAGTATCCCACATGCTGCCTCCCTCAGGAAGTCCTTCCTGATCAACTCCATCCCCTGCTGGCCAATCATCCCTGTACTCTTGAAAACTTTGCAACAAGTGAACCTTGCACTGGTTGATTTCAATTCTGTTTAAAGTGTAAACACTGGGGCCGGGGATTTAGCTCAGCAGCTCAAGTGCTTGCCTGCTAATAATACAAAAAAAAAATCCTTTAAATTTTAAAAACTAGGGGCTCAAAACTTGAGTCTATGGACTTACGAAAAGTAAACTGTAATAATCCTTGGTTGAGGGACCAGATTTTGGGGAGGTCATCTATTATGACACCATTAACCATAAATTGAGGGAGGAAAGGGATACCAGGCTGCAATGTCTCTTATTTTCATCTGCACAAAAACAGGGTACTTTAGTTCCAAGCCACCTCCCCATGATTAGCAGTAAAGTGTGGAGTGCAGCAGTGGCTGGGAAACGTCCAGCAGAGCTGTCAGTTGAAAGGGAGATGGGAAATGGAGCAGCCCTGTCCTTCATTTCTTTGGTGACTCTATTCAGAGCCGCCTAGGGGCACAGGACACTGCAGCCCAGGCTGATAGGAGCCTGGACAGGAGCTACTCTGTCACTTGGCCCAACCCTGGACATTCACAATCACGAGGTGTCATCAGCAACACACTCCTCAAATCCTTCATGTAAAGGGGCAGGAGCTGTCTGCAATGGGGATGATAGAGCCTCCATCAGAACTTGCCACTGGTCATGGCAGTGCAGGAAGATCCCAAGTTCAAAGCCAAGTGGTGCAATAGATAGACCCTGTCTCAAAATAAAGAATAATCGGGGTGTGGCTATCACTAGTCCTGCTCACTCCCCAGTAACATGCACACACACACACTCATACATGTTCACACACGCTCACACTCACACATGCTCAGCAGGCTTGTACTTCTTTCAAAGTTCAATTCCCCCAAAAGAACATTTCTTTATTTAGAAGTTTCATATACTTTGTAGAACTTATTTCCTAGGGCTGTAAATATGCTAAATTACATGATGCAAATATACATGAATACTAGAGAGTAAATGCCAATTTTTTTCATTTACCTAAAAATGAAGTAATTACCTAAGTGAAAAACATCTTCAGAGTTCAGAGATAAGATCACACGGTGTCTGTAAAGATTGAATATCAATCACTGCTCAGAAAAACATCTTTGGCAAGGTGTATAAATTAGCCAGATTCTCTCTAATAGAATTGTGGCTCCATTCTCTGAATTTTGGCCAGCTTTTAATCTTCTCTTAGCCCTATTTCAAAAAATTTCTTGTTGAATTATCAGCTAATTACAAGGTGATGATGAGCTCATCATAACTGGTTGTCAAAGAGAAACTGTCACACAGCTTCCTGATGGGATTTTGGTTCTTCAGTATAGTGGCCTGTCACTCTTACCACCTGACCATGGTGGCCAATAACAGGTAAGAAGGTTTTTTGGTTGTGATTTATGGAATCAGTCATGTTTATTGTTTCAGAGTCAAGGCGTAACCATATAGAGAGATAGAGAAGGGAAGGGAGGATCTTCCATTTATTGAAGTTTAGCTGCTATGTCCGAATTTCCCTCATGCTGGTGCAATGAGCTTGTTAGGAGTGACTGGCTGATTGAGATATATAGATATAGATATATAGATATAGATATAGATATAGATATAGATATAGATATAGATATAGATATAGATATAGATTTAACCCAGGGCCTTGTGCATGTTAGGTAAGTACTCCACCTCTGTGTTACTTCTTCACTCCCCTTTTAAAGTCAATCAATTAATTTATTTTTAAGACAGTGTCTCACTAAACTTCTCATGCTGGTCTCCAACTTGAGATCCTTCTCCCTTAGTCTCCTAAGAAACCGAGATTATGGGCATGCACCACCATACCTTTTGGAAACAGGAGTGTTTATTGCATGAGCCTGCAGTATTTTGCAAAATAAAGAACACAGAAATTAGCATTTCAGTGGACTCCATTATTATTGTTAGATTATAGATAAATCCCAACCAATAGCAGATGAAACAGAAATTAAAGTATAAACTGGGCATGGTGACACACACCTTAATCCCAGGATTTGGGAGGCAGAGGCAGGAGGATCATCACCAAGGACACTTTTGGCTACATAATGAGTTCAAGTACAACCTGAACTACAGTGTGAGACCTTGCCTCAAAAATAAATAAATACATAAATAATTAAACAAGGAAAATTTCTGGTTTGTGTTATGAAAATCTGAATGAACACATGACCTGGTTCTTATCTTCAAGGAACTCATGAATGACTTGAAGAAACAAGATATATGCAAACTAATTAATTAGTGCATATAAACTCTTAAACTCTGTGGAATATTTAAAAAATAGGGGCCACAGTGTAATTTAGTGGTAGAGTATTTGCCTAGGGGTTATGAAGTCCTGAGTTCAATCAGCAGCATCACACACAGGATTGGGGTGGAGGAAAGAAAAGAAAAAGAAAATTGCACAATTCCTTCAAAAAGATTTGAAAGCAATTTATAGCAGTTTATATGTACACATAGTAAAAGATGGATAACCAAATACACTGTAAGTGCATATAAACACAAAATAAAAGTAGGAAAATAAATTAAGTCAAAAATAGGATCAGTCCCCAAACTAGGCACTGTAAGTTTTGTTGGTAAGGGTCCTGGAAATAGTCTACAATTTGGTTCCTTTGGGCTAGCATGATTTGTAATATTCATGACATAAAAGAAAGCAGCTACTGTGAAAGCTGCTTCTCCTCCTAAAGTCCACACTCCTAAGTCTGCAGCTCCAGGGCTGTCCCAAGGCAGGCACCAAGCCAATCATACTCTGACACCCACAGGAGGTACAAGATTGCTGTTTGAAGCTTAGTGTAAGCAGACGGCAAATGTTAAGAGGCATGAAGGACACTGGGACCCCAACACACGATCCTTTGCCCATTTGTTTCATTCCAAAAATGAACTGCGATCATCTAGAAGTGGAGAAAATGTGTGTCACTTGCGGCAGCGTCAGATATGGGAGTAAGATACCTGGCCATGGGCCGCCCTGGCCTGGGCTCTGATCTGGACCCTGGTTCATCCATGCAATGGTAGGCAAAGAGCTAGACAAGGAACTCAAAGGTGCCAACCACAGGTGGTTCTCACAGCCACTGCTTTTGTCAAAGGAGATGAAATAAAGGTGCCCAGCCCAGAGGGTAGCAGACTCCACGGCTTCCGGTGGTAGAGGAAGCTCTATCTGAATAAATAGAAGAAGGAAAAAGACCCAAAAGAAGCTAAACAAAACACAAAGGGAAAAATTTCAGGAGGTGGAAGAGGTCCATGAACTAGAAAAGAAATATTTTAGAGTAGCTTAATGTGATCAATTTTCCAGTGCTTGCTTTGCTGGATATTTTTAAAAAATAATCTCTACCTGTTACCTGTTCGTCAGTTCAGAAATCTACGTATAATTAAATCAACACCCTCATGTATCCGACCTGGCAAATAACAGTCAAGCACTGAAGAGAAGTTCCTTTGAAGTACGACACATTTCTGTGGATTTGCTTAAAATGTCAAGAAAGCATTTGTGAACATGGTGGTCATTTTTGCAGCAGGGAGTTTCATTCATAATCCTTTTTGAGATACTGTCTAATGAGAAGCACAGCCCCAAGTACAGAATTCCAGGTGTGCAGCACACCCGTCGTCTGAACACCATCTAATTACAACACAAATTAAGAAGGTTCCAGCTGGGTGTGGTAGCACACACCTGTAATGCCAGCACTTGGAAGGCTGAGGCAGGAGGATTGCTGAGTTCAAGGTCAGCCTGAACTATACAGTGAGACTCTCTCTCAATAAAGGTAGGGGAGAAATGTAGCTCAGTGGCACAGAGCCTGCCTAGCAAGTGTTAAGAGCCTGACTTTGATTCCCAGTACAAAAAAAAAAATAAAATTCTCTGGTGCCCTCCACTTCCTGAAATCCACCTGCACATACAATTCAGTGCTTTGGAATGGCAGGATAGGAAAGGAAAAGAGAACCTGGAGAAGTCCACTGGGTTCCAAAAGGTCACTTAATACAATTTCTTCCTTTCTCAAGTGCATTCTAAAACCTTAAAAAAAAAAAACAAAAATGTTTAGAGGCTAAAATGTCCTTGATTCCTTTCTGGCTAGCTGTTTCAATCAGGCAGTTGGCCAAAGGAAGAAAAATATCCCAGTGGCCCAAATATTACTCACCATAAATATAACTAAAATTAGGGTAGAAGGAAAGGTGAGGCCCCTGAGAATTGGTCAGTGATGGGAATTCTCTGGGTACAAAGGCTCCCTGGAGAATTCCTCAACCCTTTGCCCAGGGACATGCAGAACTTGTCCCTTCATAGAACTGGAACTCCCTGGGGATGAGGGCAGGCCTTTGGAGGGTGGGTTCTAATGAAAAGAAGGTAGATTTTGGGGTCGTGCCTTAGCAGTGGCTGCTGGGACCCTGGGCTCCTTTCTCTTTGCTTCCTGGCCACCATACGGGAGCAGCATTCTCTGCCATGTGCTCTTGCTGCCGTATGACAGACCCAAAGTAACAGGGTCATCATACATGGATGCCTCTGAAGCCACGAGCCAAAATAAATCTCCCTTCTTTTAAGCTGATTGTCTCAGATATTCAGTCACAGTAACAGAAAGCTAAGGATAACGTTATCCCAATTTATTTCCTGCAGGGGTCTGCACCATAACGCCCGTGGCTTCCTGCTGGTCCTTCCTGTTCTGGCTTCAGCCTCAGAAGATCCACAGGTGCCCTCTTCATTGTCCATGTCCCCAGTTACAACTGCTTGTAGCTTGGCACTTGGACTCCTACATCTCCAACTAAGGGCTCAGACCTAGAAGTGAAGGACAATACTGCCACAGAGAAACAGTGCACCAGTAATGGACAGAACAATTCTGGTCCATTTTTTGCTTACCCAGATTAGTTAAAGGAAGTTTCAAAGTAAAGATTTTAAGAGGCAAAACTACGCACGCTAAATTTCTAGCAATACCACATTTAGCTCTACGGTCATACACATCAAGAAGGTCCATTTTATAGTACAGGTCCCATTCACCTCCGTTTTTTCCCTGTTCTTTCTATTCCATTTTCAGAGGGAAAAGCAGGCAGGCTGTATGATGCTGTCCTACCTCTACTTCCACCCAACACACACACACACACACACACACACACTCACACCCTGCATGCACCGCTTCATGACACAGCTCATTGCCCCCCTGAAATCTCTCCTCAGGAGGGGAAGACTCAGCAAGTCAGTTGCAAGCCAACTGTCTTGCAAATTTCCAGTCTTTCTCTTATTTGCTTTTTGCAAACTTTACAACTATTGGATTTTTAACCAAGTACCGTGATGAAACATAGCACCCCACAACCTGGAAGCATTTATGCCTAGCAGAGATACCCTGATATACAGAATAAACACTTCAACAGAGATGGCTGAGAACATCACGCCGCAGGTGATTTTCATGTAAAACAGGAACCTCTTCTCTTCATATTAAAGGAACCTTTTTCTAATGGAGATGCCTGGGAAGGAAGCCCTATATCCCCCTCAAGAAAAAATGGATATTGAGGGTCCTGTATTCCTTCTCCTCTGGGTTTCCCACAATAGAAGGCAGCCTCAATTCCAGTGTTTGGTTTGGTTTGTATTTTATTCAAGTGTGTAGTGAATTCCAAGTGTGGAAACACAGCAAATGGGTACATTATTTATGGAAAGAAATTGCCTACATTTCCCATGTGCACGTATAGCTCCTACAAACTGCAAGGAAAGTAGTCTTTAGAGACAGAGAAGAGCGGTATGGCTTTGTGATTTTACAGGTGTCTGTACAGCCTGCTACGCACACGCTTGCTATGGGTGCTGCACGCTGGCTGTTTTGACAACGTGCTAGATTCACACTCTGAGCTAGTTGGCTGCTTGTTAGAGTAGCTGCTTGATTTATGTCAGACAAGAAGGTGATTCAGCCAACTTATTAAGTCAGTTAATTTTTTAAGTGAAGCACCAGTGGCTTTTAGACTGTGTAGGAAGATCTAAGCCTAGACAAGGGCTGTAACAACATATCCACCATGGCACAGTTCTGTTTTTGCAAAGCTTGTCATACACACCACACTGCATCTGAGCATTAAAAAGCATTATGGGTAATCTTAGCACTTGGGAGACTGAGACAGAAGGATTGTTACAAGTTCAAAGCTACATGGTGAGTTCAAGACCAGCCTGAATTGCATAGAGACCCTGGAGTGGAGAGGAGAGGAGAGGAGAGGAGAGGAGAAGGGAGGAGAGAGAGAGCGAGAGCGAGAGCGAGAGCAACAGTAGCATTATGGGATGAGTGGCGTTCTGATCATTAGAACATCAAAAAATGCAAAACATGAGCATAATGTTTTAAAATGTTTGCCTGATGTCCTATTCTTAATGATGCTGCTTGCTATACACAAGTTAGAAAGCAAATTAAGTTTCCAGGTCCAACATGAAGTAGTTTTTTTTTTGTTATTTATTTGGATCAGAGTTCTTTCTTGCTCCCCCCCACCACCAATCTTATAAATCGTTGTTTACAAAGAATCAGCACCTTCCCCTAGAAGACAGCAAGCAGGAACCATACCCTGCACATAGGAGAGCATAGCTAAAGTGGCCCCTAGTGCAGACTGGCAACTGGGCAGCGCTGCTCAGTTCTGTCCCTGAAATCCGCTTAGCTGTGCCTGACCTCCAGTGGCTTCACAGCAGTGACGGAATGTAGCAGTTCTAACTGAGGACCTGGGGCTTCTATCTCTTTACTATTTCAATTGCTCAAAAAGAGCTCACACAGTGCCCGGCTGTGAGGGAAACTACATCCTCTTCCTTATGTGACCGACCGCTCACCTTCACAAGAGGAGAGAATGGGAGAAGTGTACCCTAAGATCCATGTACACTAAGATGTCTCATCTTCGTGTTGCTTTTAATATGCTTCTTTATGCTATTTTCCATCCATGGAGACTCTCTGCATGTGCCCTTGGGAGCTCTTTTGTTAACCACGAAATCTAACTCGACCACCAAAAAAGACCTCTCATTTAAACAGTCACATTTTGACTTTCCATGTGCGGCTTTTCATAGAAATACTCATGTAAAGAATGAAGTTTGGGCTGGACCTGGAGCTCCGTCCTAGTGTGAGTGCACAGCATATGTGTGACCTTGGGTTCCATCCTCCAAACCACAAAAATAAAGAATGGGCTTTGATTTCATTTTGCAAAGCATTAGCCTCAACTTACTTGCCTCAGACTCGGGCTTCACACTGTTGCTCAGTGCAACAGGGAAATGAAGCCTAGGAAGGGTGCAGAGCAGCCAGGCCATTGCTTGTCGCCTGCAAGGTGCTGTATCTGGCAGAAGGGCTTCCAGGTGAGAAGGAAAGCAGACCTTCTGCGCCCTCCCTGCTGGAAACTGCAAGGTGAGAACTGTAGAGCTGCTGTGGCCCCAACATTTGCACCGAGAGGTGGGAGGGCTCTGGGTGTGCTTGGATTCAGCTTCGATCTGGAACCCATTCATTTTTGTTTTTTAAAATAGGCAAAGCTTGGCTCTTAGTTTTTACCTTATTTCTAGAATTCACACAGCCTATTATCTCAAGAAAGAGTGCACAGGATTTCATAAGCTGGATGCTCCAAGTTACTACTTCCTCCGTGTTTCTGCCACTAAGTGATCGCATCTTTGTTAGTTTCTTTCTTTCTTGGTACTGGGGGTTGGACCCAGAGGCTCTCTAGCACTAAGCTATATTCCTTGCTGTTTTGTGTTGTTTTGTAACAGAATCTCATAAAGTTGTCCAGTTGCCCACAAACTCAGCATCCCAAGTAGTTGTGGTTAAAAGTGAGTGTCATCATGCCTGGTCAAAAGTTTTGACACAAAGGAAAAAAGTAGGTACTCCTGATTTCTGTAGGATGCAGCTAGCAGACACCTTTTAATGAACATGTGAACTAAGCTGGTGGTGCAACCTCAAACTCTTAGGACTCTGGAGGCTGATTACACAACTTAGCAAGACCTGGTTTTAAAACAAGAAGGCAGATGGGGTGCAGCCCAATGCAAGGGCTCCTGGGTTCCATCACCAGGAACTGCCCCACCTGAAGACAAGAATTGATTTAGTAGCATTGATATGTTATACTTTAAAGCAAGTCATCTGCCTATATTCAGATAAATTGAATTCTACTTCGATCACACGGTTTATAATACTACAGCAGTAAAGTAATACTACCCTTAACAGAAGAGCTACCTATTTCTTCTAAAACCTTTGCTTTCGGTGAACTTCAATAAACAAGTACAAGATCTTAAGACTAGGAAGGTGAAGTGCCATGAAAACATCTTTCCTGATAGAATTCTCAGGCCAGAGAGCATCCATCTCCATTCACGCACAAGCTGAGCAGCTCAAGGAGGGAAGCACCGATGAACTCTCGAATCAATATGGTGAAGGATAGAGATTGATCTCATCCCAGAGTGAGTGCATTAACAAGCCCCTCTCTGTGACCTTTGCCCGCTAGTATAAATTAGACTTCACCACAAACCACATTCTTGAATGGGGACCTTCGGCCCTTGCTTGCTTTTAATAAAACACATTGAAGGCAGACTTCAAAGATGACTACCAAGGCTAGACATAGTGCCTATAATCTCAATATTTGGGAGGCTGAGGCAGGAGAATTACTGTGAGTTCAAGGCCAGCCTCTACTACATAGTGAACTCAAGGCCAGCCTGAGCTACACAGTGAGACACTGTCACACACACACACACACACACACACACACACACACGCAAACTATCAAAAATTATAGGGTGTCTTTCTACAGGAGTTGGTCCCGTAGAATTAGTGTATCATGTTTGAGATTATAAGCAAGATAGTACAAATGCAAGCTTAAAAAGAAGGTATATTATTTTAAGAGGCACTGTTTTTGTGAGAAAAGGTGCTGAATGTTCCTAAGAAGATGCCCTACTAATAATTTTACTTAATTCTTTCAAAGTGAAAGTTTGAGAAGACATAATACACTCAAGTTCATACTTCTTGGACTTCCCCCTACCTACACTTCACCTAGGGATCTTGTGATAAAGCACGCTGTAGAGGCAAACACGTCTGTAATCCCAGCTACTCAGGAGGCTGAGGCAGGAGGATCACTAGTTGGAGGACAGCATGGGAAATTTAGCCAGATCTTGTCTGAAAATAAAATTTTTAAAAGGTTGAAGATGTAGCTCTCTGGTAAAGCTCGTCCCCAACATGCTCGCGGCCTGGAATTCAGACCCCAGTTTGGAAGAGATGCACTACGATTCAGCAGGTAATGAAGCCTCTGACTGCATGTCTAGCGAGGTGGCTAGTGGAACAGGGCAAATTTGAATAAAATCTTAAGAAAACTGTAGCAAACAGATGCCCCTCCACATGGGCGTGTATGAGCACACAGCTTCACACACACTCAACACATCATTAGGTACAGGAATACAGAGTAGAACCATACACACTCCAAGGGTAAGAGCTGTGGAATCAGACAGGCCTGGTGCAAGCCCAGCGTCCTCCAGAGAGAATCGAGAGATCTATGTGAACCCAGGCCAGTGACGGAAGCCCCTGAGTTTTACTTTCTTCCGGCTCAGCCAGTCTCTCATCAATCCTGGCATAACCCAGTGCCCAGCCTTGTAAGGATTAGTTGAGTTAATGCATATCTAGAATGTAAGCCTGGGCTCAATAAATAATGGCCATCATTAGAATAGAGCACTGTTCTTCCCCAGGGGTTAGAACTAGCTCCTAATGTGTAGCTCAATCCAACATGGCAAACCTCTTGGCGTGTGTATGAGTGTGACACATGCATATTCTGGGAGGGAACACAGGCGTCTGACATGCAGGAAGAGCCTGTGCCTGTGGGCTGGTGACCCACACCACCTCCTTGTGATCCCCACAGCCTAGTGGCCTCATGGACACCGGCCCTGCCAGGACAGCACCTTCAACTCCCCTGGACGCAGAGAAGGCTTCTCCCATTCCCCGGGTGTTTCTCCCACCATTCTACTTATTTATTTGTTTGAAAATTCTAATTTGGGAAACACATTCAGTTGGTATTAAACTTTAATCCTTAGGAAAGTTCAGTGAATACCACAAGAGTAATAATATTTAAATCAGTGGTTTTACAAGCCTGGTCAGGAGGTTCCAGAGGTTAAAACTCTTTTCTCAGCCATACCGGGATGTAATCTGCCCTCTTGACCCCCACCTCTGGGGAGTGCACAGGGCCCGGAATGTGATGACATCACCGCCCCAGTGGCAGATGGAATGTGTGCTTGTAAGTCCTCCTGTTCTAACTATTTCTGTTTTAACTCCTGATACATTAATATTGATAGATAAAACTCACATAAGCCCTGGGGGCATCACTCAATAGTAGCTTGAGTATTTAGCATGGCCTTGGGCTCAATCTCTTACATAACCAAGAATGTACACATAATTTCTAAGACCCTCATATAAACTAGCTGGACATGATAGTGCATGCCTGTAATCTCAGAGCTCTTGGGGGTTGAGGCAGAAGGATCACAAGTTTGAGGCCATCCTGAGCAACTCAGAGAGATTTTGTCTCAAAACAAAAAAAAAAAAAAAATTTTTTTTTAAAATCAGTACCGGGGATTGAATTTATGACTGCGGACTTGCAAGGCAGGTGCTCATGCCGCTGAGCTAAATCACCAGCCCCCAACACAAAAATTTTTACAAAAGGCTGGGAATGTAACCCGGTCCTGGGTTCAGTTCCTAGTACTGCAGAATAGCAACAATAACCACAAAAACTCACACAAGCTCCAGGTCTTTCGAGTCCTCCATCACTTAAGAGTACAAACTGTTCCGAGATCAAAATGTTTGAGAACAGCTGCATTAGATTAGTATCTATGAGTTCCATATCATTGTAAATGAATTTTGGTAGAGTTAAAACTTTGGCAGAATAATTACTGAGCTCAAATCAGCAACAATAGGGGGTAGGACATAGCTGGGGGGTTAAACATAAGTAACACAAAATGGGCTGGGAAAAAGCAGAGTTGTGACCATCATACGCCCCTGCTTCTGTGAGATGGCAGTTCCATAGCTGTGTTTAGCTTTATCACATCCATGGCTTTGAGTCTGAGAAGAGATGGAAAATACTGACAACAGGAGAGTGGGCCAGGGGTGGTGGTGGTGATCTTTCTGTGTACACAACAGGAAGTTGTGGATGATACGATCCAATCAGCAAGCCCAGGATAATAACTGGGAAGATGTGGCAATGGGGGTACAGAACAGAAAACAGAGTGGAGGACTGCAAGAAGCTTCCTGAGTGTGATGAGTATTTCTGTGTTCAACGGGCAACCAAACTGCTGCCGTAGAGTTTGCCAAAAAGCACGAGAATGTGTACAGCTAGACGCAAGGCAGGTGACGACAGAAATGCAAGAAAGTATTGTTTCAGTCAGGGAAGGGGCTCAGCAGGAACCAGTAGCAAAAAAATACTAAGCTGTGACCCGAGTGGTGGCTCCAGTCACACAGTGCAGAACACTACAGAGCTGTGGGTATGAATGTGGCCCTCCCTGAAGAGCAGGCTGGGAGCAGAAATGTGTGTGCTCACATGTACTGACACAACCATGGGTGCGTGGGTGCAGCAGGCGAGAGCTGCTGGGGGCGGGGCACTTGTCAGTGTCTACTTCAAGAGACAGGGTGCGCACGGCTACAGCAGGGACAGCAAGGGCCACGGCTAGAAGGCACAAACCACCCAGAAAGCTCTCTCCAGCTGTGGAGGTGCACACCTGTAATCTCAGCACTTGGGAAGCTGAGGCAGGAGGATCACTGCAGATTCGAGACCAGCCTGGGCTACAAAGTGAGCTCAAGGCCAACTGGAATGCATAGTGAGACCTTGTCTCAAAAAGCCCCCCCCCAAAAAAAAAGACAGAGAGAGAAGAAAAGAAAGAAAGAAAGCCCCTCACTACTGCAGGACCTAAAGTCTGTCTACTCTTTGTTTTTATGCCCCAATTTTAACCCAGGTCAGGGTTACAGAGAAAAAAGGGACACGAGTTTGTAGAGACTGTACCCCCCTGAGGGGACTTCTATTATTGCTCTCACCATATTGTAAAGTAATTAAGTGAGCTTTTTAGTTCTAAAAAAGTTTCCAGAACTCATTCTCCCCCCACTCCCATACCTTTCCATTAATAATAGGCTTAATTACTTGGCATAAAGAAGACTTGTTTGGCATCTAAATGAAAGGAAGGCTGAATGTCCCTGGACAGCAGTGAATGAGTCAGACTGGGTCCTTGTATCAGTCCCTCATCGTCCCTACCCTAACTCCACACAGCAGGGCAATACCTTTACCGCCTCTCAGAAGTATTGTGAGACTGACGGACTCACAGCTGTTCGTGAGTGAAAACATCACCCCGTCTCTCTCCCCATCCTTCATGGGTGAGCAGGACCAAGCCAGGCTCACTTTAACATCACACCCAAGAGAAGAGGGAAGAGTTAGATGGGCTCAGATTGTCTCAAAGAATCACAGTAACTACAGAGAAGATATCAAATGCACGTGAATGAATTTCACCTACTAGCCTGTTTTATTTTTATTTTTTATTTTTGAGGCAAAGTTTCATAAGTTGCTGAGTTGCCCAAGCAGGGCTAAAATTTGTGATCCTTCTGCCTCAGCCTCCAAGATTTCTGGGATTACAAGAGTGCACCACCCCACCTGAACAACCCTGGACACTTTAAAGCATTAATAAAGGGAAAAGAAAAACCAACATTTCTTGAATATACTACTCAACAAGAACTTGACTTGTTGTGCTCAATCATTTAATTCCTATTAGTGTTCCCAACAAGCCAGGCATAGTGGTTCATGCCTGTAATCTGAGCACTCAGGAGGCTGAGGTAGGAGGATTGCTGTGAATCTAAGGCCAGCCTGAGCTACAAAATGCCTAGGCTGCAAAATGAGTTCAAGATCAGCCTGAAGCATATAGTTGCCTCAAAAAAAGACCAAAAAAAAAAAAAAATCTCCAACAGATGTTAGATTTACAGCTGAGGGAATCAAGCCTTCAGGGAGGGAAGGGAATAAACTGCAAGGGTGCATGGCCATTGGAAGGTTCTCTTCCCACAGGTTTAGGCAGAGGCATTACTGGTTATTAGGAGCACCCTATCTGGTGTCCGCCTCAGGGTGACACCTAGGGGACTTCTGTTACCTCTCATCTGCAGCTTCAATGAGTCACCTGACTTGGTGTAAAACAGCTCAGATTAGGTCTTATGACAGAATGCACACTATATTAGATTTTAGAGGTAGGCAACATAGTATTACTTTACTTAGAAAACCTGATTGTCCTTTGGTAGTTGTATTTACTTTCTTGCTCCATTTTCTATTTGGGAATGTAGAGCATTCTGATATCACATTTTTGTTATGCTGAAAATGTTGCTTTTTCTTGTACTATCAAGTCAATGAATTAGAGAAAGGCACTACAAAGGGATTAATACACTGCAAATGAGATAGCTTGATAGGACTAGCTTTTCACTAGGAATAACGGTAGATCTATGAGGTTTATGTGGATGCAAGCTTTGAGTTTATCTGAAAGCCTACATAATGGGCCTCATTTAGTTGTTACACTGAAATAATATTCTTAGAGATTCTTGCAAGCTTCAAACCCATTGTTTGTTACATGATTTTCACATCTGTGATCAGCTCACTTGCACGAAATTATGAACTATAAATTTATTTTCAAAAACTTAGCATTTTTCACAGCATGTGCCTGACAAGCACAAGATCCTGAGTTTGATTCTCTGAACGAAAAGCAAAAAGAAGAAACAAAAAAACTTAGTATTTTCCCCATGAATCTGAGCTCCAGAATAAAACACTATTAAGATCATGCTTGAACGGCCATGGGAAATGTTTCTGACCGTAAATACAGTGCAGGGAAACAGGTGCAGTTTCCAGACGGATTAAGCAGAGGGAAGCAGAGACCTCCCACGACCTGTGGGTCCTCTGTTGGTTGCTTCGCTAAATTCCCACTGCTTTTTAAAATTACATTAATATAGTCCTTTAAAATAAAAATTTATAATAAATATATAATATGTAATAAACATAATGAAATACACTCCTCAAAAGCAGAGATTTCTATCTATACTTTTCATGTGGAATCTCCTGGTCCCCAAAAAATGTTATCTGACATAAATCTGACACTGAATAGTTACTGAGTGAAACATGGACTTTCTACCGGGCATAGTGGTACATGCCTGTAATTCCAGCACTCCAGAGGTTGAGCCAGGAGGATCACCACGAGTTCAAGCTCAGCCTGGCTGCAAAGTGAGTTCAAGGGCAGCCTGAGCTACACAATGAGGTCTGTCTCAAAAAACAAACAAACAACCAAACAAACAAGGAATCTCAAGACTATCTGGCCACCTCTATGGTAATTAAAAACTGTCAAAAATACTTACAAAGATGTCTGGACTTTCATTAGTTAATAGGTCTTTGTGATCCCCACATAACCCACTCTCTTGTTGTACCATTATGAGGCTGTACAGGAACCCTTAAAATGCATTAAAATTCTTATTATCTTACTTATTAAAGTTGGTTAAGAACCATGCAGATTATCATATTTAACTTATGAATTAGTTAAGCGAGACAAGGGAACTTAGAGGAAACATCAAATGAGCATCATGTTGAGAATTACTTGGATAACAAATGAGAACATGTGTTACTGTAAGAAGCAGGTGGAATAAATTCTTTGGGATAAAATAAATTGATTTGAATTTCTGAAATATAGTAAGTGAAATTACTGTATACATTTATTCAAAAAAAATTTTTTTCCTACTCTGCCCCTACCATATTTTTAGGGAAACAAACAGAAATAAAGTTGCTTATTAAATGACATCAAAGTCATAATACTGCTGTATATGGTTGATATCTGTAATCTGTTGTCTCATTTAAGCCTGAGTTTTACAAAATATAATTGATAGAAAAATCCTGACTTTTTGCTTGTTAAATGAAGGTTAATGTTATTATTTTAAAAATTATAATTTCAGCCTAAAATCATCTATACCAGAAATCTCAGAGGTGCGTAGACTAAGTTTAATTTGTACAGCTTATGTTAGAACAGTCATCCTAGTTTTGCAAAAAAAAAAAAAAAAGCAGAAATGCTTTCTTACATTTTTATATTAAAAACAGATTAAGAATTGCAAAGCTTTTGAGGTTTGTAGCCAGTGTTTTGAGGGCTTAGGCTGAGAATCTGACAACTAATTATAAAAGCCTGACTAGACTGATCAATTATTCAGATCAGCATTAGGTATCTATTATACACAGGAACATGGGAATCATGTCTCCCTGAAGTAATGTACTAAAATTATGAGTGTAAAGCACTCTAATGTGAAACGTGAAGGCATAGCAGTCTTATTATTATGACTCATTCCAAATAAGGAACTGATTTTCTGTGTATACATTAGACACAAAGCAGATATTTTTGTTTCAGCTTGATTCCTATTGTTGTAATTCATGGGTTTTTGATTTTAATGTTTATTGCAATGTGGATTGAACTCCAGGTCTTGTGCATGGTAGGCAGACACTATACTGCTGAGCTACACGCCCAGCCCTCTTTCATGCTTAAAAAGAATAATGATGCACAATAGCACAAATACAATGGGTAGAAGACCATTATCACTATTCATAAGGAACTTTTAGAATTATACACACAATTAGGAACATAATTAGGAACATAATTTATAGAATGTGAACATTTTGATTCTGTTTTCAGTATTTCTCCCCTGATTCTGATATTTTCTAGACTCATGAAAACAAAAATGGCCTTTTACAAACAGGCTTTTGGGAACAAGAGCCTGTGAAATAAACTTTCTCCCCGCCAATGAGATTCTCTCTTCTCTTACCTTCCCTGTGTCTGTCTCTGTCTCTATCTCTCTCTGGTATTTAGGAAAAAAAAAAGCAATCTCTTAAACAGATTCAAACCCTAGGAAAACCAGAAATAGATGCAACCAGACACCTGCTGACAAACAGTGACAAATCCCACTGACACTGCAGTGACCCACAGTTAGTCAAGATTTAATTAAGGGGCATAATTAAGTCAGTGAAATAGAACACTAATGAGTGTTTTTTTTTAAATATGGGCAATTACACATAAAAATACAAAGTGTGATGGAGACTTCAATATATCATTAAAATAACAGTATAGAATAACAGAGTACTAAGTATGCATTTTCTATTGCTGTTTAAAAAGGGGGGGTTGTCTTGGGGTGAATAAAACTCTAGTAAGTTTACATTGGCTTCACGCTGGGAACATTTGTTATTCTAATTTTGCAACAATAAGCGGCTATGTGTATTGAGATCTTGTTTTCAATGCCTGATTCCATTGGCTTTGAAGTCTTTCTGCATTTAGTATTTTGTCCAACTGCAAATGAGCAATTAAGAGGCTGTTTGCAAGTATTTGGCTTCCTATGGACTGGCTTGTGGAGGAGGTGTCCATCTGAGGCAGGAGATGCTGGCAGATGCGGAAAAGGGGCGCCATTATTTACTAATGCTGAATAAGCTTCCATTTGAACCTCTCATGTTGGATGCTTTGATTTGATCTTTGCCTCATGAATTGACATAACCCACATGCCTGGGGTCTGTCAACTAGGAAGTACCACAGGGAACCAAACACAACTGAAATAAACTGGTAAATTTTCGAACATGAAAACGAGTCATTCTGATCACAAGCAGAGTGACTGAAATAACCACACTATATCCTGTGATGCCTGTGTGGTTTGGGACCTTACCTTCTGCTGGGAGTATTTTATTTCTGGAATGTACTCTCAGCTGGTGGCTTGAAGTCCTTAGCAGCCTTTCATCCTGCTATCTAAGCAACAAGTGGAAAAGTAGATTCTCCTGACTGTTAGTACTCCTCATTCAGCTCTACATGATGAAATGAGGGGTTTGGAATCTTTTCTTTTTAAAAGTGTATTACATTTTCTTCCTACAGGTACAAAACAGGTCCCTCTAGTCTTCCAGCTTCTGATCTAATCTCAGAAGAAAAGAGAACATCTTTATACTTTTGTCATGAACAGAAGCCAGATCATTCTTCTGAGAAGTGGGCTTGTTTGTTTTGTGGTGTTGGGGATTAAACCCCAGGGCCTCACGTATACTCAGCAGTCACACTAACTACCCTGCGCTGCAGCCCTAGCCCTGGTCTTGATTTTCTATGAATAAGGTCTGTGAAAAGGTCTCTTGTAAATATAAATTATTTATAATTAGTTGTATAGCAGTGCCTCATTCAAGAATAAAATTTCTACTGATAGATATTCTCAAATTGGTTATCCAGTAATACATTCCTACATATAAATACTAATGTCCATAATAATGATGCAAACTTTCTCTATGTGAAGAATTTAGCTCCTGACAAAACTATACAGGATAAAAATGTCCATGAATAGAATTTTGACATTTTATACAAAGGTGTGTGAATTCACCAGACACCGGGGCAGCAGGATACTAAAGAACTGGAAAGAAAAATCACCTTTTTCCTTAATGCTTGCTATAAAAATAAGTACTATCTCTTTGACAAGGAATTATAAATTAAAATATTTTATATATACATAGTCCAACTCAGAGTTAATGATGAATTTCAACATGCTTTAAATTGAGGCATATTAGAATTACAAATATTTTCATGATTACTAAATCTGTGAACACAAGGAGGCTGTGGCTGTAGACTCCAAAATCATACAACTCTTGAGAGGCCACACAGGGTTAATTCAAGTGACTGGTTCCATTAATCTGGTGACCAGTTCATTTGCAACATTTGAGCCATTAGACATTTTGGGGGGAAGATTGCCTAGTGATTCTTACTGGGCAAATTAATCACCTGTCTCTGTACAAAGCATCTTTTTATGAATTGTTCTCCACCTTCCTCCAAATCACCTTAAAAGTTTTTTGAGAACAATAAAAATAAAATAGAGTGAGCCATTTGGCCAAAGCTTAGGGATAGTGCAAAAACAGTTATGTAATCAGAAGCACTTCAAGAATAGCTATCTTTTAAGTAAAGAACTTCTGAAACCTAAATGATACAATTTGGGACCAAGCTCTTTACCAGACTGAGCTACGTATTCAATTCCCAATGGTCCTTTCACCCCTCCCTCTCTCTGTTTGTCTGTCTGTCTGTCTGTCTGTGTCTCTCTCTCTCTCTCTCTGCAAGGCCACCCTTATCAAGTTCTGTATGAATGAACAGAAGTGTCTTTCATCCCCCACTTGCCTCACGGTTTAAAAGGAACTACTAAAATAGCAGCAACAAGAATCCAACAGCCTGCCAGCAGGTTTGCACACGTCCTATTCCTAAAGGCATGTGAAAGGTTAGAGAGCTCAGCAAAATTTTTATGTACGGGAGCAGGCCCAAGGAAAACTCACACGCCATAACCAATTGTGGACAGAGGATCATCTATCAGCAGACAAATGCAGGAACTCCAGAATGTCTCTCCTCAAATGAAATAATATATCTTTGAAAGCCAATGCCCGTTTTAGGCTCGAGGCCCATATATCAAGCCTGAGAGGCTTGTGGAATTGCTCCAGGGCCATTAACCTTCCACCTGTTTCCCCTTGTCCTTCAGGATGAGACCCTGCCCTTGGTTTTACTCCCTTCCCCTGTTCATCTTCCGACAGAGTGTAAATGTAAAGCAGCGGGCCTGTGAAATAATTCAAAGGCAATGGACCAGGGGCATGGTTACAAATCTCTGCCACTGGCACTGTGACTTATGCAGGCAGTTTGTCATACATGAGCCAGGTGACCTCTGTGACATAACAGAGAAAAATATCGCCAGAGATCAAAGATGGGATTCAGAGCGTTCTAAGTAACTCTGCTCCACAGAGTGAGTGGGTTATCTGGTGTCCAAGGATTTCCCCTTATACCAATAATATTTGTTCTAGTGAAACAGAAAAGGTGGCCCAGGGGTTCCCTAATTGAAATCATTTGTGTCAAGTACAATTGGGGCTTCTCCTGTGACATTGGGAGTAGAATTTCTGTTTTCTTGATCATGCTTGATAGTCCCTGTGAATGCTGGCAATAGGCAACATAAATCTATTCAAATCAACCTTAATATGGAGAAATTAATAGGATTTGAAAAAGATGTGAGTCCATAAAGAATTTGTTACCTTGAGTACTTAAGAACTAGCTATGAAGGGAATAGGAAGTCTTACTGCAGCTTACACATTTGGTAGGTTAAGTAAGTGGTTTGGCAAATTTTTGATCCATTAAAATGAACTGCACTTGTTAATTATGCATTTGGTGTGACATTTTAAAAAGACAGTAACTGAAGGACATAACGAGGTCACTAGCAGGCAGTTATTTTTATTTATTTGTGTTTGTAGTGCTAGGCATGGAACCTAAGGCCTCATATGTGCTAGGCACTGAGTGCCATCTCCAGACCTAGAAGTTACTCTTAAAAGTTCAAAAATTTGAGCCGGGCATGGTGGCACATGCCTGTAATCACAGCAGCTGGGAGACTGAGGCAGGAGGATCACTGCAAGTTCTAGACCAGCCTGGGCTACAAAGTGAGCTCAAGGCCAGCCTGAACTACATTGCAAGTCCCTGTCTCAAAAAGACAAAAAAAAAGTTCAAAATCTTCTTGAAATATTAGAATTTAGAAAAATGTATTTGCTATGATAAATGTGATCATTAATGTATATCTAAAATGTATCAATAAAGTCTGATTGAAAAAAGAAAAAGAAAAATATAGAATTAGCTATGAATGGCTTATTTTTACACACTTCTTTTTTTGGTACCAGAGATTGAACTCAAGACCTCGCACTTTGCAGGCAGGTGTTGTGCCACTGAGCTATATTCCCAGCCCTGAATTGCTTTTCAAAAATAGAAGAAAAATTGAAGGTGTCTATTGGAAGGCAATTAGCTGTTTCAGTATTTTCAATTCAATTTAAATTAATTCCTAGTTTGAATTTATAACTTACATTATTTTGCACATTTGAGCAGTCTCTGCTGTGTCCAGGACCTAAAAAGAGCCCTAAAATAGGCATTCACAGCTTGGCCCACTGCCTCCTTGGGAGAAACATTCCATTTGTCATTTCTCTTAAACTAAAAAAGCCAGTAACAACAGTCTTGAGTCATTGGTTGAGATGCAAGCACCTCTTAGTTCATTCTGCACCCATTCTAAAGCGAGGGGGCTGCAGCTAGGATCACAGTGACATCCGTCGCTGGCCTCCACCACAGGGGCGCACACAGCAGATCTCCTCCAGGGCTGCCCCAGTCCTCAGTGGCCCAACAAGTGCAGTGTGTTTTTCCTTCCTCAGGATACTGAGGCCAATGCCACGTTTCCAATATGCAAAAATATTTTTAAAAAACCAAATCATCAGGCCCAGAATCGTGGTGCACTCTTTAATCCCAGCACTTTGAAAGGCTGAGGTAAGGCAAGAGATTGGAAATTCAAACCCAGAAACCTAACCTGGGCACCGTAGTGACTTAGCCAGACCCTTTTCTCAAAAACAACAACAAAACTTTTAATAGGAAAGTTCTCCCTGATTGGATCATAATGCATCATATACATGGTATTGTGCTATCACACTGTCCCCTATAAATATGTACAATTAGTATGTTTCATTTAAATTTTTAAAAAAATGATTGGAAAGTCTAATGCCAAAATTTGGAGGAATTTCTTTCTACGCCCATTTAATCTTTACTTAAAACAGAAGGATGCCAACCTTCTCTAGCCAGTCACAAGGTTTTGGGGGTTTTTTTGCTTGTTTGTTTGTTTTTGGTTTTTTTGAGACCGTGTCTTGCTAAGCAGTTCATACTGACTTTAAGTTCACTTTGTAGCCCAGGCTGATCCTGAACTTGCAATGATCCTCCTGCCTCAGCCTCCCAAATGCTAGGATTACAGGTGATGTGCCACCACATCCAGCACCACAAGAGTTCTTTGCCTGCAAACAACCCTGGTCTTCATGGGCTCAGTAATAATCCCAGGATTACCAGGCAAACTTTTTCTGTTTATGCATTTTTCTAGGAACAGCTTTCATCAGACACTCAAAGGCATTTGTGATCCCAAAGAATGGTAATGGTGACTGCTACAGAATAGAATTTGAAGCATTAAGTTTTTATTACCAAACTAAAATCAAACACTGAAAGCCCAGGAGTAACTCTGGACATCAAGCCTCACCCAGCAGCTTGCAGACAGAAAAAGCTGCAGAGTGAGAGAGAGCCACTTTACCACAATGCATTAAAGCAACAAGTAGTGGAGATTAGGAACTGGACTCCAGGTTCTTGCTTTCTAATCTAGGATCACTACATATGATACCAATCTCTCCTCTGGCTGTTGTTTAAAAGTCAGATTTTGTTTTATGTCCCTTAAAATAATTTTTCTGGGATGTAGAAACCTAATTATGAGAAATACATATGTTTTTAAAAGAACATAAAACATTTTTATAATTATGGCCTTAGGCATCTGTTGGTATGAATAAATGTTAAAAGGTTTTCATCTGTGGATTAAAATTTGTTCTCATAAAAACAACTTAGGATAATAGGTTTTATGCCTTGGACTTGAGTTAGGTCTTCTTCCTGCAAAAGACCATTTGTATACATGTCACATGGAGCAGTTACCTAATTTTTAAATAGATTTGTTGTATGTATTTTACTGGAAACTTGCTTTAGTGTCTATGTAAAATATAATTGACACAGATAAATCCATGAGTTAGAGGATGTTCCTTTTTAACGTTTGTGAAAAATCTCAACCAAAGACCCTGCAAGTCTGCCTACTGCCAATAAGCATGTTTCTACTTAATATTTTATTACTTTGAATTCTACTTACAAATTATTAACGAAAGTCTTAAGCAAGTCATGTCATTTATTTGTGGAATCTATGCCTATGAAATAAAACATTAAAATACCAACATCTAAAATACCAAATCTGAAGCAATGCCAATTTTCCTCAGAATTCTCAAATAACAGAAAAGCATTTATTATTTTTAGTTAGCCACCTAAAATAGTTACTTATTCCTTTAAAGAAACACAGGACAAAAACAGGACAAGATTCTCTAATACTAAATTATCATAAAATTTTTAAACCACTAGTTTTATGATTTCAAACAAAGTACAGTTAGCCTGCAGCACCCCACTTCACCCCCCGAAAAAAGTCCTGGCCATGAATCACTGCTTACATTCTTTTCCATCCACAAACAATTTCATTTGGGAAAGTTGCCACATAGTATCGACAGTGACAACAAATGGCATTGTCCCATGAACATCTGTTTCCGACTCCCACACTGATACTGCAGGCTGGGTACTTAGGACTCAGTTGGTCTTCACAAATTGCTGAGCCACAAAGGAACTGGAAATCACTGGTACGCTGAGGCTTTATTATTGGAACACAGGAAAACTTTATCATCATGCTGGGAAGTTCTGTATCTTTTGAAATATTGGAACCGGGGTTATGTTAGCACATTAAGCCATGCGGAAGACTACTTCTGAAGACGAGGAAAAAAATTGTTTCTTGTGTGTTATGTCCTTGGGTTGAGGTTCCCGCTCAATCTTCATATAACTTCCTCACCCACCCTCAACTAAAAACTACTTTGTTTTTTCGAAATGTTATTGAGTTTAGTTTCTTGTTAAAATTGAGAGAACGGAATACCAAAGAAATTCTAAGCCAACATGATAAATAAACACTATTGTTTCTTAACAAAAAAATCAAATGCAACCAGAAGAGCTTTTATATACACTTGCATTTTTTTCCAAGTTCACACTACTCTGCTTCCAGCTTCTGAAAATCCACCATCCGCAGGCTCAGAAAGCCTCCTGCAAGCAGATCCTCACCCAGCCCCAAATGTGCAAAGGAACAGGGCAAAGAGTGCTGGGAGCACAGGGATGCAGACAGAGGTGACAGGCACAGCTGTGGGACTCTGCCTTTACAGCTAGACTACACTGTAAAGGTAACTGTTTATAAAGTGCCATCAACGTATAGGCCTACTGTCTTCAGGTCTCTGCTTTCTTATGCACCTTTGCTCTGGGTAGCATTTAATTTTAACAAAATTAGCAGTGGAAAATAAAAATTATTCACAGTGGTAATTCTATAGGGACATATGCTCAAACTATTTGCATGCTGCATAGTAATTTACATTTTGCTTTGGCCAGAGGCTTCCTTCTTTTTTAGTGGTTAAATATGGGATCATATATTATGGGAATGTTGAATGGGATATACAATCAATATGTAGCTACTTTAAAAAAATTTGTTTTCCTTACAAGACATATTGGGAGCCAGGTATGGTGGCACATGCCTGTAATCCCATCACTCAGGAGGTTGAGGCAGGAGGATCTTTGCAAGTTCAAGATCAGCTTGGGCTACAAAGTGAGCTCAAAGCTAGACTGAATTGCCTAGCGAGACCCTGTCTTAAAAAGACAAACAAATAAACAAACGAAAGAAAGACAGAGACAGACAAGACATATTGGGACATATTCTATGAGATGTCGCTTAACTCTTTGGCACTACATATAATAGAAATTCAAAATAAATTCATTAAACAGATCTCTAAATGATATCTCCCAAGCTGTCTGATGAGTATATAATGTTTTTATTGCTGAGAAATTAATTCAAATACTTACTTTGCCTATAATATGATCTTTTGCCAGAATACACATGTTTTTTGACTTAAGCAATATATGTTTGAACAAATAACGTGATGATTACAAAATTCCACCTCTGCTTAGTTTCACATGCTGATAAACTATTAAAAACGTATTTAGAAAAAGTCATCATACAAGCCAGGGCAGTGGCTTGTGCCTGCAATACTAGTATTCAGGAGGCTGAAGGAGGATTACCACAAATTCAAGGTTAGCCTTATCTACAAATCAAGACCTTGTCTCAAAAAGCCTATCATAATAATGATAATAATAATTCAGCTTATGATTACTATTTGTGAGAAACTATATTCATATTTGAAAAAGCTATTTTCTTCTTTTTATTCTGTGCTGTGTTTGCTTTTTAGAGTAATAATGAGGATTGAACACAGGACTTGTGAATGCCAAGCAAGTGCTCTGCCGCTGGGTATAACCACGGCACTCTTCATCTGATTCTGGTTTATACTAATTTTTTTTAAAGAAGATACTTGAAATTTGTATTACTCTCACTTAAAGTTATGGCTCATAATAAGTTCTCAAATACTGTTGTTTCTTCTAGTTGTTGAAACAGAAAGAAATTAATAAACAAGCAATCAGAAATTAGGTCTATAATTTTCATGCACATGAATCCTTTTGTTATCAAAAATAAGATAAATTGAAATTTTCATGCATGTTAGAGAACAGCCCATGTTTATACTATCAAACAGCCAACATAATTTTATCATGTCATTGGCTCCCACAGGTCCTTGATAGGTAAGTAGTCATTTCAATTCCTTTTTTTACATTATGAGGTGTCCTTCAAGATTGAGTTGCTTCAATTGGCAGTGACTCTGCGAAGTTTTCCCCACTGTCCCCCTGTCTATACAGTAGCCCCCTCTGCAGCCCCCAACATGCCTCATTTCTTTTGTACGCCCTCTGAACCCTAACTATGACTTCTCAAATTGATTCTCCTTGCCATGCATGGATTGTGGGCAAGGACTAAGTATTTTAATTTACCTTTCAGCCCTCCTGCTTAGCATTGTGCCTGGCGTATCATAGGGCTCCTAGTTAGCCAGGAAACTTGGCTTAGGTGAAACCTAGACCTGGTTCTTAGTCTGGGGCTGCCTTCCATGTCCAACTCCTTCCAACTTCAGCTGCCATCCACAGACCCTCTAGCGATATCATCTGATAATAACCAAGTAAGTTACCGAAAAGGCAAGCCAATAGTGCACATTTCAGTGAGGAAGTAAAGATAAAATTCTTCATCACACCTTGTATCACCCAGAGGAAACATCAGCCTGCCAATTTTACAAACATGCCAGTAAAAGAATTTCCTTGGCAAACTGACAGCATGGAAATGTCCTTTTTAAAAATCAATTAACCCCCAGAATTCATGAGCTTGCTCGAAACATTTCCTATGCCATGAAATACAAGGCTTATGGAGATGGTTCCCCTTTCTATTTCTGGACCCTTTCTTTTGTTCCTTCTTGCTAAGAATAGTGCAAAGCAGGGGCTGCTATTTATAGTGCTGAAAGCAGCCTCACGATGTGAACATTTTATTCATTTATAGTTCCTGTGTTTATTGTTGTCTTACCTTTTTAGCAATTAAAAGTGTTCATCCAAGATTTTATTTAGTAACAAATCAGTTGTAAATAGCTTCTCTTTTAATATATAAAAGCCTATATTTAGACTCAATAAAATATTTTACTTCCATTTCCGTATTAACTAAAAACAGATTTCAATGGGGGAGTGTGTATGCCACTGTGTTTTCTTTCCAAATTTTATACAAAATCTAATCACTTGACCTTAAGTGCCTTGGTTAAGAGTCTCACCTTATATGGTAAATTGTGTAGTCTCAAATCACTTAGGCTTTCTCTTAGATCTGAAAGGAGAATGGCCATGATGGCCAACCCCCCATGTGTATCCTAGCCAACACTATAACTTGACAATGGAGTTATCATTATATAACACTGCTAGAAAATATAATATTAAAAATGCCCCCTCTACCTCACAATAAATTGCTTGCTGGAAAACAAAGTCTCTACAGACAGTCCTGCCTAGGATTTTCCTATGAAACTGACAGTGTTTTCTGGCCTAAGAAGCACCCAAACTCCAGAAAATTCAATCTCACCAGTCAGTCTGCTACTCCTTTACCTTGGTTTTTGTTGAGTGCACGAGACTATCCTTTTATAAGCGTTTGCGAGGCCAGTCACATTGAACATAAATCGACTTTTGCACCATGTTGGTCAGAGCAGCAATGCGTAGGCTGTCACCTAAATGGAGACTCTCCGAACAGAGACTCTAACTTCTGTACCTTGTATAGACTGTTTTAACCCTAAAGTCAAACTCAACACAGTTTGCATGCATGTTTTAAAAGTGATCAGTGCTGGAGATACTCAGAAAAAAAAAAAAAAAAAAAACCAATGGCTCAATCCTGAGATTGGCTCTGATGCTGACAGGAGCAGTGGAACTCACAGGTGGTAGTGTCACGGGGTTGCACTGGAATAATCAGCTGTTTTCATCAAAAACTTCAAAACTCCACTAGAAGGCAAACAATGGCGTTTTTAACCTAGAATACTCTATTTGGAAATAAGTGGCAGTTAATTAGAGCATTCAATCTCAAACGCTCTCTTTCAATACAATGTTTTTTACTCTTCTGCTCTACTGATAGAACTAAGAGAAGCAGCAAATTATGCATTTATTATGTGACATTTATTTACCAAATCTCAGTAAAGGATAATTTAACTGAGTCTGCCCTTTGTTCGAGTGGCATGGAACAATGGATTTGGGACAGAGCTATTGTGTTAAGTGCCATTTGGATGTGTTTTTATATCTTGTTTTGATAAAGTTAAAGTGGAACACATACTCCTGAGCCCAGGAACCACGGTAAAACATCGCATCTGTGCAGTAAGTGCTTTCATAGTCAAGCTAATTATTGATATTAGGTCTTTTCCTCTACCTCCGGACATGAAGTGGGGAGAGGGCTAAAAGCTATGGAAAAACTTACGGCAAAAGCACATGAAATAATATTTTGCAAATATTAGTTCCTCTGTCTGAAATTGTTTTGTCTGGTACATTTGATTTAAAAATCAACAAAACAGATTTTTTTAAAAATGATTTGAGCACTTGAGAATTGGCAGCAGTTAGCTCTGGATAAGTAATTCCTAACCAAAGGTGTCCACTGCTCAAAAAACCTCCTAAAAGGAGAGGTAACTGAAAAGCCAGGCAGTTTAGTTCTCAGTATAAAAACAGGCCTCACTTTCACCGACTCTTACAACATATGCTAACATGTTTCTGCTATTTCTTCCAGCTTCTCCCAGCACTCTTCCAGCTTGATGCAAAAATCGATGTTCTACTAGGCATCGTACATGGCATCTACACATGTGAACACATGTGGCTATTCCACAAGGCAAAGGCCAGCATCTCAGGCCAGCTCACACCCAGGCCTATTTATATCTTCAGTTAGTTTTTTGAACAGATTTTCAGTCAAATGCTATCATGTAGGACTACTCAGTGAAATCTCTGGGTAGATCACTTTATTTAACGGATATATTCTTGAGTTCCAGAGTATTTAAAAATGAATCATCAGGCTGGGGGTGGTGGCACTTGCCTATAATCTCAGCACTCAGGAGGCCGAGTCAGGAGGATCTCTGTAGAAGTACATTTGAAAGCATGTCTCTTAGCCAGCTGTGGTGGCGTATACCTCTAATACCAGCACTCTGGAGGTGAGGCGGGAGGATCACTGCAAACTGAGACCAGCCTGGGCTACAAAGTGAGTTCAAGGCCAATGTATCTCAAAAGAAAAAAAATCATCAAGTAATCGAAAGTATAACTGGCTCAGAGACTTTGCTAGGAAGCCTTCTCTCCTTACTTTATTAACTCCTCAAGTCAAAAGACTAAGAAACCCCACAGCAAACGTGTCAACACCTCTGCCATTCGTGTATTCCACTAGCACGCACCAGCAGCGTAGTATGAACTGGAAAACAGTCAAACAGAAAACTACTCTTTTAGTTCTGGGTATAATTTGTATCAGTCCTGCTGTCTCACTGTTAAAAAGTACTTGAGAAATTCACTTCATTTTTCTAGTAAAATATTAGGAGTGAATAAAAATGACTTGAAAAACTCTCAAAGCCATTTGAATTAGTTTAACATTGAGTGCTAGACAGTAAGCAATTCATGCTAGCATCTCATTTTAAAGTCAATTAGAGTCCATTTTTGAGGTTACTACTCATAGAAACATGTAGAAAATCAGAGACAAGTATTTTTGTTGTTGATTTGCTTTTTTTTTTTTTTTTTTTTTTTTTTTTTTTGTCTTTTGGAGACAGGGTCTCACTATGCAGTTCAGGCTGGCCTTGAGCTCACTTTGTAGTCTGGGCTGGTCTTGAATTTGCAGGACCCTCCTGTCTCAGTCTCCAGCGTGCTGGGATTACAGGCATGTACCACCATACCCAGCTAAGAGATATGTTTTCAAATGCGCTTCATCACCTAATTCTCTTTCCCTAGATGTGGAAGGCAAGACTATAAATAAAACTAAACAGGAACTATGAGATTAACACATGTTGAACATCCTTAATCAAAAAATCTGAAATTTGAACTGCTCCAAAATCTAAAACACTGTGTGCTAATATAGGCCTCTACAAGTATACAATTTCATACCTGAGCGCAAGTGATACATTGCAATTAAAATATTACAACTACTATATAAGATTCCCTTCCATCTATGTATATAAGGTGCATGGGAAACATTAATGAATTTCATGTTTAAAATTGATATTATACCTTAGAATGATGTATACACAAATATTCCCCAATCAGAAAAAATAAATCCTATCTGAATCTCTCCAGGTTTCAATCATTTTAGATACAAGAAAAATCAACCTGTAATTTACTATGCGATTCCTTTTTCAAAATAAAATTGAGTTTCTGTAGCATGAAGACCTCCTAAAACCTTTATAATATGCTTCCTACTCTTTCCATAGGAAACCCTGACTTTTTCTAAGGAGGTCACTGTGTATCCTGTACCTATCCTGTTCTTATTGTGAAGTATGATTTCTTTATTAGAAGTGAAATAGACCTTATGGCACTATCTATCTAAATTCTCTTAATATACATATTAGAAATTCCTTAAGGCAGAAAGAGTAAAATAGAACTCATAGAACTGCGGGACACCGTCAGTGCAGGTGAGGAAGACAATGTGAAATGATTAAGGTGGAACAGGCGGGAAGGGCTAATGGTGCTATAAATACGAAGTACATGAAAATATTTACTCCTGCAGTAAATATTATGTCTGGAGGCATGGCTGCTTGATAGTCCTGAGCCCAATGAGAAATTCATTGTAGGGAAAGAAGTTTAGTAAAGGAATCTGAGGCATTAGCTATTTGGATAGTTCAATCTTAAATCCTATTTCATTGAAGCTCAAATATCATCTGTGTGGATCTCTGTCTTTATTCCCATCCCCTCCGACCACACGATGCTCTGCACCAGAAATACTGCAAATCAGATTCACCTGAACAGCGAGCTTCGGCTTTAAGAGCCTTTGCTCTCATGGGCGCTTCCCAGACTCTTTGAGGGACCTGGACAGCATGAATGAGCGAGGACTGATATTCTTGTAAAACAGGAAAAGGGAGAGATTTTTGCACTATTTTTCACTGACAGTTTCATAAACTTCAGGGTCTGCACAGGTGGATCAATCTCTGCTCTGAGTGACTGATTTGGTGTCTGGGAGGCTGAAGCAGCAGGGTGGTAAGTTTGAGTTCCACCTGCGCAACTCAGCGAGACTGTATCTCAAAACAAAACAAAACAAAACAAAAAGCCTGTGTAGGCAGACTAGGGCAAAAGCCTTGGGTTCAATACCCCGTATTGTGAGGCATGAAAATATTCAGATGGGGAGCAGCAGAGGGAAAGGAAACGGGCAAACAGAATAGAGGGAAAAATGGAAACACAGCTTCTGTAAATCAGCAGGAAAGAGAGGTTGAAGGGAGAGTAGGGAAATGGGGAAAAGAATCAAAATGTATCACTTGGGGCTGGGAATTTAGCTCAGTGGCATAAGTACCTGCCTTGCAAGCAGGCAGTCATGAGTTCGATCCCCGGTACCGATAAAAAGGAAAAAGACAAAAAAAAAAAAAAAAAAAGGATCACTTATAGGTAAAAACCCCCTAGGATGGATGTATCATTATGTGTATCTAAAATGGACCAGTAAAATTAATTTATAAAACAAGCTTTTTGGTGGGCCATCCTCTCCTATCCACTAAGACTCCTGAGACTAAAGACAAGTCTGCAGGTTGTCTTTTGAGCGAGGTTGATAATGGCACTCATGTGCCCTTGCTACTCCTAGATCATCATTACCTAAGCAACTCCCTTGTGATCGTACTGGTTGATCATCATTTTGACCCACGATGACCCTGCCTCGTGATTTTGCCCTACAAAGCTTCCTTTGAGAGGTGGGTTCACTGACTGGCAACCCATTCGGGATCCCAGCTGTCTCTCGGGAGCTGATCTCCACTCCTCTTCTTCAGTGTATTTTCCTACTTTAAAAAAAACCCTTTTTCTACTATAAAGATATAGTATTAGACGACATGTATCTGTTCACTTTTCTTTCCTTTTTGTTTTATAAACGAATGCCTAAAAGTGAAGTAAGATGCAATGTTCTGGGGCCCCAAGTCCTGTGAAAATAATGGAAGGCTTAATAATTACAACAGGTAGGAGACTGGGGTATAGCTCACTCAGCCATAGCACTGGGTTCTACTGCCAGCACCACACCAAAACAAAAGAGTTACTAAGCAGGCGTGATGTGGACACCTAATCCCAGAACTCAGGAGGCTGAGGCAGGAGCATTGTTGTGAGGCCAGCCTGGATAAGAGACAAGAGACCTTGTCTCAAAAAAATTATGTATAATAAGAGGTAAAACATTCATTACTACTAGGGTTATTAATTCTGATAGGCATGACATATTCATGCTAATGTACGATTGTGTAGATAAACCTGGATTTGTTTTATAATCTAAATACCAGTCACTATCCTGCTCTTGGAAGTAGAGAAACCTTTGTGAGATTATAGCTTGACTATCTTATGTGACTGTAGGACAGAAAGCTCAAATTCTTAAAAGAATAACAAAGATGATTAAAGGATTGAAGGTAAGCCCTAGAAAAAAGATTTAAAATGATTAGCAATTTTTAAAAAAAGGTATGGTCTCAAGGTTACTCTTCTTTATGCCTGAGTAGTACTCCACTGTATAAAAAATGATTTCTTTGCCATTCACCAGTCAATGGACATTTGGGTTGTTTCCAAGATTTGACTATTGCATACTGTGCCACTATAAACATGGGTGTGCATATATTGCTGTGATGATGCTTTTAATTCTTTTGGGAAGATATCATGAGATGGAAAAGCTGGTTTGAATGAAACCTCTGGTCCTAGTTTTTTGAGAAATCTCCACACTGATTTCCACAGTGATTGCACCAGTCTACACTCCTACAAACAGTGTAGAAGGGTTCCTTTTTCCCCACAGCCCTGCCAGGATTTGTTGCTGCTGGTTTCTTGATAATAGCCATTCTTTATAAAGGTGAGGTGGAATGTCAGTGTTGTTTTAATTTGCATTTCTTGAATGACCAGTGATACTGAACATTTTTCAATATATTTATTTGCTTTTTAGACTTCTTCATCTAAGAAGTGTGTATTCATCTCAGATATTCATTTTTGGATAGGGTCTTTTAATTTGGGATGTCTGTTTTGTTCAATTCTTTATGTATTTTAGATATTAGTCCTTTGACGGACAGCTGGTAAAAATTTTTCCCCACTCTGTGGGTGTCTTTTTACTCTGTTGGTGATTTCTTTTGCTATGTATAAGATTTTAAATAGGATGAGACCCCAGCTGTTGCTTCTTTGTGATAGTTCCTGTGCAGTCGGGTGCTGTTTATGAAGTCTTTGCCTATACCACTGACCTCGAGACCACACTCTGAAGTGAAATAAATCAGACACACGTGGTTTCTCTGGTGTGAGAAATCAAAAGTGTAAATAAGGACCACAATGTAATAGGTATTCTGAAATAAGAAGAAAATGCTGAAATGGGGTGAGGAACAAGGGAGAGGAAAGGGGAAGGGAAAAGTTTAAAAAAAGAAAACATGGAAACGAAGCTTTTGTAAATGGGGAGAAAGAGAGGGGTTGAAGGGAAGGTAGGGAAATGGGAAAAAAGAAACAAGTCATATCACGTACAGGTCTGAGTTCTCTATGACGACTGCGATCATTACATATAACTAAAATGTACCAGGAAAATCCGACTGGAAAAAAAATGAAGGGAACTTAATAACTCCCTATTTCTTATCAGTACAACTGGATCAAAAAGTGTAATGTGAAGACACTGGTAAGCCACAAGCATTAAACTACTGTTGGGGAAAAGAATCAGTGTATCTCTAAGTAACGGGACTACATCGTCTTCGGTTTCCTTGGACATCAGAACTGCAAGCTCTCAGGCTTTGGACTCCAGGACTCGAATAACTATTCTCTAACAGTTACACCTGTGCACTGTTGTTAGTATTTCTGAGAGTTTGTTTCCAAAATGACGTATGTTTTTAGGGCTCCTGAGGAATTCTGTCACATGTTTGTATATCTCTCAAAAAAACTCCGTTTTACAAATGTAAAAAAAAAAGCCAGGGGTTTAGCTCACAGCAGCACACGCACCTGCATAGTAAGCATGAGGTCGTAAGTTCCATCCCTGGTACAAAAAAAAAAAAGAAAGAAAAGTAACAAACAAAGAATTCTATGGGGGACAAACCAAGTCAGTGTGCACAGCCCTGATTACAGCAGTACAGGTCTATACCACTAACCAAGTCGTGGAAGGAGCCTGTATGTCCACCATCTGATGACTTGATAAAGAAAATGTTATTTACAGAGAAGGGAGCACTCCTGTGCCATTAAGAAAGAAACTTGAGTCATCGTATTAAGTGGATATGCCTTGAGACCATAATGTTAAATGAAATAGGACAGGCATGCAGGCTTCGATACTGCATGGTTTCTCTTATCTGAGAATCCTAAAACATGAATCACGAATAGAATAGAGAGAGTGGGAAACAGGGAAGCAGACTTCCTGGAGATGGCAGAGGAGATCAGAGGGAAGACAGGGTGGTAAAGGATGGGAAATTATTCCAGATACGACATATGCATACGAACTCCCCAAAATGAATGTCAGTATTATGCATTGAGAACATAAATAAATTTTTAAGACCCAACTGGCTGTTGACACATTTCCCCATTCCCCGTCTACTCCCACCCATGTAAACCCGGCTCCTGGTTCTCCCGGGTCCCCTTCACCGGACCTCTGCAGCTAGCAGTACTTTTTTCTATTGTGAACTTGGTGAAGTCAACCCACTGCTTAAATATTTATTATTTTCTCTTTAAAGAGAATAAAATCTAATTCCCCTGTGAGCTGGACTTTAAACTCTTCGACTTCATCAAGAGGCACTTTTCTGGCCCAGTCACGAGTGTCTCCTGAAAACACCGAGCTGGGTCCCACCTCAGGGCCCTCCACATGTCCCCTTCCGGCCCGCCTGTGTGTCTCCTGGAGGTTTCTCCAGGCTCCTGAACTCCTGCAGGGCAGGTCTGGGCTGGAGGGTCAGCGCGGCACGCTGGTCTCTGAAACCCTGATGCTGGCTCGCTCCCGCCCGCTACATGCCCCACGTCTGCACATCTGTTCTGTCTGTGAACACTGCCAACACAGCGCCCTCGCTCATCTGTAACATCCCCTGTGAATTTGGTTAAGTCAACCCACTGCTTAAAACCTATGAGAGAACAAACCAAGTCAGTATGCACACCTAAACAGGGCTTGTACATCATGGGTGCTCTGTTAACATATATTGGGTGAATGAATGATGAATGAATGAATCATCAGGTCCGACTGGGATTTGGGAACAATTCTTAAAAGCCTATTTGATGACTCTAAGCATACTACGTGGGCCCTTCGATGTGTAATACACTGCAAGCCTGTTGTGGAGACATGAAATCAATTGACTATGAAATAAATAGCAACAAATCAAATTAAAGTTGGGGGGCCCTTGCTGTTCAAAAAGAATATTATACTGAAGGAATTTAATATATCACATTTTTTACATTAAACATGAAATGGAGACTAAAACCTCAAACACAGATAGCCACTCATAACCAAACTGTACCTTGGATGGCAAAGATCTGTTGGGAAAAATAAAATTAACAGCATGAAAAAAGATACCAATTGTATGTATTCTGCACAACAATAAAATTTCAGCTGTATGCAAAAAAAAAAATCCCCTATAAAAATAAAAATCTCATTAACTCCCCATCTCCACCCCCAAGCTAAATGCACATTCAACTCAATACTATCTGACAAACAGGAAAAACCTACATCCAAACCAAAATTGTGAAATTATACAGCTGGCACAGGTCCAGTGATTACCGCGGCCCACCTTCAATCCCTCTGATCTCCCCTACTTAAATCTCTCTGCTGGCTTGGCTTTGCCTCGCATGAAATCCGTACGGTGCATGAGACCCTTAGGAAGGTGGCCCCCATAGCCCCCTCCCCACACTGGCTCCTCCAGCCTAGGAATCAGGCCAAGCTCCCACGCCCACGCCTCCCTGCTTCTGCACACGCTGTTTTGTGCTAGCGAAGCCTCCCTGGCCTCCTGCCACCCCCACTCCTACTCGCCCTTCTAGGCTCTGCTGGGGGTCACATCGGGCTTCCCTGGCTACATCCCCTCCCCCACACTCTTAGACCCTCTCCAAAGAGCTAGCACTACAGCCTGGACAAACCTCTATCTACTGTGGTTCTCACTGCTTAGATGCTTTGGTTCTCAGGGTTTATCATCTATGAGAATTAAACTACACTTTGCAGTTCAGATGTCATCCTAAACTCACTCACCTGCTGTCACAACCAAGGGCAGTACTCATAGAAGGGGTCAGTGCCACAGCCTGCGCTAGGATTTAGTTTGCATTGCTGTGTGCATTGAGAAATGTGGCCAGGAGGACTTAACAGGTGAATGGGGAAGATTGCTTGTCTTTTTTTTAGCAGTTTAATGCAATGATTAATGCACAGTAAGAGTTCAATGAATGTTTGATGAATGACTGAGTGAATACATAATCCATGAATAAAATCCCATTCTTGCCTAATCTTAGGTCATGCTCACTCATTTATGGCATATTTTTTAAGGGTGGCTTTTGACTCTAAAGAAAAATGATAACATGAGCCTAGTGGTGCATGCCTGTAATCTCAGCTACTAAGGAGGCTGAAACAGGAGGATCACAAGTTTAAGACCAGCCTGTGCAATTTAGTGAGATCCTGTCTCAAAAATAAAATTTAAAAGTGCTGGAGATATTGTTCAGTGATACAGCACTTGCCTAGTATGTGTGAGTCCCTGTGTTAAATCACCAGTATCACCAAAAAAGAACTGACCAGTGAAATGCTGTTACAATGTGCTTTGATCTTTCTCAAAAGCAGAAATGGCAGTTGGACTATTCCAAATATGTAAGTAACTGGAAGGAAACTATGTTTCCAAAACTAATATTTCATTGTTATAGGTATGAAAGTAATTCTCAACTTCTTTAAACTTCTTTAAAAACACTAATAGTAAGTCCAATTCCTCCCCTCCAGCCCTCTGCTACCAGGAGTCAAACTCAGGACCTTGCACTTGCCAGGCAGGCACTGCCTGCTGAACTATATCCCTGGCTAAGCCCAATTTCTGAGTGCAAATTATGAATTCTTTTTAAAGCACATTAGTTCTCATCAAAGTGAAGCAGGACTATTGTTTCACTGCAGCTACCTGATGTGATTTGAATCTAGTGTAAATAGCAAAATTATTGTGCTCCAGTATCTCCCCCCTTTTGATTTATGCACCAAATAGATCCAGAATTTTTTTCCTCCAAATCCAGACCAAGAATCAATTAAAGTACATAATAATGTGTTAACCAGCTAATACAGCAGTTAACATTGAGAGGCATTGCAAGCCTGAGTTTTTAGCAGCGGAGTTGTTCTTTCATTTGCTCTGTAAGATCTATAATTGAAAGAGTAGCGTGAGATGCCTTTCATCAGCTCCTCAAGTTACACTTCCTGCTTTGATAAGTACACAAGGACAATCTAAGGCACTTCAAGCTACCCATTCCATTTGATTAGCTAGTCAAAATAATGTAACAGCTTTTCATCACCCAGAGGAAAACTTTTGAAGAATTCCGTTGCCAACACTTCTGCATAAATACCAATTTGTATCGTTCTTTTCACTAGGAGAAATATAGTATTTAGTACCTTTTTAAAAATTAGGCAGTAAATAAGGCCTCATTATTCACCACAGCTTTAGATCAAAAAAGCACGACTCTGATAAGATGTGTGTGGTAAAAATGCATTTGTGGAGGGCGGTCGAAGAAAAGGAGGGTAAAAATAAAAGAATTAAGAAGTGTTAAGGACATGTACCAACTCCCCACAATGAATGTTAATTATTATGAACTGCAGACATGTACCAATAAAAAAAGAAAAAAGATTATGAAGAGGCAAAAAAATGCATTTGCGAAGCTTTCAGAGTGACAGGATACAGTGATCAAAATAAAACATGTCTTATATATAGCAAGCCAACATTCCAGAGGACATATTTGAAAACAGGATATGTAAAACTCTGTGATATACAGACACAAGATCTGCAAGGGAGAATTATTCAGAACCCTGAGCCTATGCATACATGTAATTATTTACTTGCAAATCAGGGCGAGTATAAAAATCAGCAACACAAATAAAGGGGTCATTTATAACATCACTGAGAATTTTCAACTTACTGAGAATTATTTTGTGTTGCTTAAAAATAAAGATAGACGGGGCATAATTTAATGATAAGTTACTTGCTTAGTTAGTATACGCAAGATTCTGGGTTTAATCCTCAATGACCCTTAAAAGGAAAAAAGAAAGAAAGAAAAGCAAAGACAAGATGTACAGATACTGCCTTCATCATGCAAGAGTTTGTCTCACTCGTAAGTCTTAAGGACAGTGATTCAACCTGCATCCACCCTAAAATATGTTCTTAATTTAAATGAAATTATTAAACTGCTCTCCCAGGGACAGCATTCAGCAGACAGGGCATTTGGGAATTGGGTTGTCAGGTCATGGTTAAAAACCAGCACCACAGATGGACATGAAAGCCTGGTCCAAGCCATGCTCCCCACGTGAAAGACACAACAGAGATTTAAAAGCACTGGCCTGCAGTTCCATTCTACCTTCCCAATGTCCTTCTTTCGCAATAAAGGTAGACTTTAGACCTGTTAGCCAATTATTCCGCCTGTCGGGTGAAACAGTCTGATAGAGTTAGAAGGTGGATCAAGTTTGGTTGTAAAGTTAACCCTGAATGTTAGTGCAAGCTGAGTGACATTTCAAGATAATGTGATTTTCTTCCAGTTTTTCTGAGAAAGAGAAAGACAGCAGTGGCTCCTGTACATCAGCTTTCTGATTTTTCTCCTCTTTATCTACTCCTTCCCAGTATGTCCCTCAGGAAGAATTCATAGAATTGGTCCTGGTATGTCAAACACATGGCACTTGAAAATATGTCCAAGGAGGAAATTAAGGGTGAGGGATGCGGTGGTGAACATATGTGTGACTGCTGGGATGTGGCTAAGGGACTGAAGCAGAAAGGCTCTTGGATCATGAAGATGATAACCACTCCCTGAGACCGATGCCTTATTAAGCGGGGAAAAGGGTAGAGGGAAGTATTATACTGTGAGGAATTAGGTCACCAGAAATGTGACTCTGAAGGGCATCTTGGGGCCCTAGCCCCCTTCTCTCTCTTCTTCCTGGCCACCACAAGATGAAAAGCTCTCCTTTACCGTGACCATGTTGTTTCTGCCTGGTTCTGACCATGGACTGACACCTTTGAAACCATGAACCAAAATAACCTTTCTTCTTTTAAATTGTTTTTCTCGGGTATGTTGTCACAGCAAAAAAAATCTAAAATGCCACTGCAAAAGACACATATCTGGTACAGTGGAAGGATTAGAAAGGAATTCTATTTACTATTACATATAGTCCATTTCTAGGGCTTACTCAAATGTTTCTCTTGTGTTGACCACCCGTCCTCAGACCTATGGAGTACATGGACTGTCCTCCTGCCACAACTGCATTTCCCCTGAGGGTAAATGCTGACCCAGCCAAGCACAGGAGTTAGCAGCCACTGGTCCCCAGAGCTACATGCTATGGAAGGGAATAGCTGTGGGTTCCTGGATCCTCAGGCATAAGAAGCAAAAGTGGAAAAGTAAGCTGAGCAGGAAAAGACAAAGGAGCTGACTGGGAGGGTGAGCAGGAGCTCATGGATTGAAGGCCAGCCTGGGCTACACAGCAGGACTGTCTCAATTAAATGGTAGAAAAATAAGGAAAGAAGCTAATAAGGCGGGAAGGAAGGAAATGAGGGTCAAACAGAGAGGGAGTTAAGTGAAAACAAGGGAGAAAATGGAAGACGGAAAACAGGAGAAAAGGAGCTGAGGCAGGTAGGTGGCAAGTTCGAGGCCAGCTTGGACAACTCAACAAGACCCTGTCTCAAAATAAATTTCAAAGGGCTGGAAGAGTGTAGCTCAGTGACAAAGCACTTGCTTTGGGTGGGGCGGGGGGAAGGTTCCGTCCCCCCTACTCTAATGTGGGGTGGGGTGGGGTGACGAGGAAAGCTTACTGTAACTCAGTGGGTCTGAAGCCTGGGACCAATGCAGGAGAGCTCATGGGTCACGTAGCATGCTCTGCATAAAAAGCCCAAGAAAACTGCAACAAGAGGATATCTAGGCCAATGTGTGCTACCTCAAACAAATGAACAAATATATAGGAAGAAGGTGGGAGCACAGCCCAGGGGTAGAGTAGTTACCTGCCCTGCATGACATTCACACACAGTGCTGCAGAAAAAGAAAAATATAGCAAATTATACATAAGGTTAGAGCATTTTCCACGGGATGGGTAGGGACTCTGACCCACTAGCTGTCTGAGCTTTCCAGATACATATGTACTAGGGAAAAAAAAAGTATTAAGCATTTGAGAAATATCCGGATGCTGGGACAGGTGATACAGCACGTCCTTGATGAGGGGTGGGTGAGGGGTATTGTTGGGTTAAAACGTCTTTAATGTGAAAAATAGTTTAAATGCCCAATTTCCATGCACCCACTCTACAAATGCATGCTGAACTTTCTAAGATTTGTAAGATGTTTCTCAGGCTGCAGAAGCGTAAGTCAGAGTGAATTCATACTTTACTTTTCCTGGAAAAGAAAAAGATCTCTTTTACGTTGTAAGTTCAGGAGGCAAAGTCCGTCATTAATGTAATTAAGGGATGTTACACAGAAGTCATGTTTTCTAGCTTTTTAAAAACCCTTTACTGGACCTCGTACAACAGTAGAGCCTGTGTGCAGACAGGGTCCAGAGGACCCAGACTCAGAGAGGTTCACCTCCTACCTGACAAGGATGCTGGCAGACTATCTACAGCTCTATGAGCAATTTGTGAATACTGCAAGTATTAGAGTAAACACTGATTATACTCAACAAATAGCCATGTGATTACTTCTAAGCAGACAAATTGACAAAACTGCTTTTACTGATTGTTCCTGGGCATTCTGAGGTCAGAGTGGGTGGGGCAGGTCTGCCCACCTGTTGGGAAGGACCACACTGGTACTCTACAGCCTACTGCCTCATTTTCCACCAGACAGGTATAGCCCAATTTGCAGACTAAGTCTTAAATCATTGGTACACATCGACTTCTTTCTGCCATGAGCTTAGTAAACTGTTCTGTACTGTTTCCTATGGTATTCTCCCCTAATTAAAAGAATCAGTAATAAATTTTATGTATTGTTGAGCCAACTTATGAAAGATCGCTATCTGCCCTGAAAAGTAACAGGTCCTTTAAGACTTACTGGTAGAAGTCTGGGCTTAGTGACAATGGCAACGTTTTCAAGTACTTCACAGCTTGTGAAGGACTTCCATGGCAAAGTTTGCTTTAATAATAGCATTATCACACATTATCTCTATGACCTGGCTCAAGTCATTAAAGATCTCCAGGTCTTAGTGCTCTCATCTGTGGAGGTGAGAATAATAACTATGATTGCACAGGGATCATCTGATACAAAGTTAATATCAGATGAGGTAACACCTGCCAAACACTTAATAGATGCCAGACTTGTAGCTCAGTAGTGATTATTATCCTCATCTCCTGTTCAAACTCAGTAGTCCAGGAAAAGTGCAAATATTTTCTGCCTCAAACTTTCAGCTGTATTATTCCAAGCTTTGGGTTTGGGGGTCCTTCCCCTTCTTTGTTCTTTCTCCATCTTCCTCGTGACTGTGCTCTTCCTATATTCTAAACTGATTCCATTGCTTTGGTTAATTTCACTAACACTGACAAATTATTTGACTAAAAGGACTGTTTAGTTAAAAACTGAGGTAGTAGCCAACTTTAGTAGTCAATTACACTCAATGTGTCTGTGAGGCAGTATGATTCTAAGAATCATGAAAGGGGATGGATGGTTGGACAGGTCTTTTAATCAGCACACCCCGATGAAGAAAAAGAGTCCCAACCTTCCACCCTCACTCTGAGCAAGGAGCCCACACATGCTCAGCTCACAGGGTTGAAAGCACCCAGCACACACCAAGAGCTTGGTGGGGCCCAGTAAAATTACTGCCCCTCTCCTCCACCATCTGAGCTGGAGTAGATCAAGGGAAATGCTGCTTTCCTTCCTGCTCTCATCATTCAGATTTACATATCTGAATAACAAATGTGGGCTCCTCGGGTGTGGCTGGTTATCCTGGTGCCTCTCTGTGATTCTAGCAGACAACACGTAGAGTGACAGGAACGGGAAGTTCAGTGGGTGCATGAACCCGCTAGCGCAGGGTGAAGCCATCAGGAACCCTCTTAGCTAAACACCCTGGGCTCCCCTGGAGGATCTGTGCACCTGGTAGCGGCATGTGCTCCGCTGTGGGGGAGCTCCGGAAAGTCAAGAGTTTATACTGAACCTGCAGTTTGCAAATGTGATTCCCTGAGGGAAGCAATTTAACAGCTTTTCAAAGTAACTAAAAACTATAAACACAAAAACCAGGTCAAGATTGACAGGGACTAGGGGCCAGGGATATAGCTTAGTGGCACAAGTGCCTGCCTGGCAAGTGCAAGGTCCTGAGTTCAATTCTCAGTACCAAAAAAAAAAAACAACAACAAAAACAAAACCCACGGATAGGGAGTGGAGTAAAGAGCTGAATACAGAGGAATGATCTCAAGAGAACTTTGTCAGGCGATAGAGCTGTTCTGTAGTTTTATGCTAAGAAGAGTAAATGTTAAGGAAAGATACCTCAATATAAACAAGTATGATGGTGCATGGACGTTTCAGGGTGTCTGGTGCTCTTTTAAGACATCCCAGCAAGGTATGCAAAAAGTAAAGACTATACAACCACGATTAGAGGGCCCCTCAGTTAACTAACCAGAGCACACACAGGTAGTGACTGAGGAGAGCTGATTCATGCAGCAAACAGTGCACATGAAGCAAGCCCAGAGGATGAGCAGGTTCCCTCATCTGTGATACGCACACGTATGTAAGCAAGATGTGAACTCTTAATACCATCAGCAAGACTAGAGGAATCTGTTTCAGATCTGGGAAACAGGTCCTAGAAACAGATGTTTAACATCAGCAGAGATATAAAAGACTAAGTCCAACCTCCTGCTTCCAAAGTTCTCTCCAAATTTGCAAAGACAAGAAAACATCCCCAAAGAAGTTTTCTCCACCAGGAAGGAACAAAAAGCCAATTTTCTTATTTCCTTCTAAACCTTTGCACGATAGATTTGCCTCTTTCTGCTACCTATCGGATGAGTAGAACTGGCAACAGATGGTCTGATTTAATTTGCCTTTTATCAAATTTTCTTTGGCTCACTGGAAAACAAACTTATGAAGTTCTTTTCAGCAGCCTCCTTCTCTGACGAGCCAGATTTGCATCCAGAGACGTGAAAGCAAAGGTAAGTGGAGGCTGCAGTTCTGGAAACCACACAAAGCAAGAAGGAAAGCGGACTAAGGACTGGACTTGTGATTCGTGATCCCACTGTCCAGCGAAGGCAGAGAGCCGCGTAGCACACCCAGGTGGGAAACCCTGTGCGGATGTGTGGTCTCTCTCCTGTTCTCTCACTTCCTCTCCCACTGGGATTAAAGAATGACCACACTAAGTTAGGAGAGAATACAGCCTAAAAAGACAGCCCGCGAGATTATAGTGTAGATTATAGACCTGCGTCATTGGGGAACAGTGGACTACAGTTTGGGAAAGGGGATCGCAGATGTTACAAATAAGTAAAATTCTGCTCAGAAACCTGTAATGGGCCAGAAAGGAAAGAAGGCTGTCTCTTCTCTGTCTGCCTCGTTTTTTGAGAAATTCACACTTAAAACCAGCTTTAGAAAAGAAAAAGGAAGAAGAAGAAGAAAAAGAAGAAAAACCGTAGCTTCAGTGTGGATGAATTCCTCTGACAGAAACTCCCTGAATGTCTCAGACCTATTTTCCACAGAAATGCTAGTTATAAGTTTCAGTCAGGATTAATTTAGACTTTTTAAATTTCTATATGTATCAGAATCATTCATGGAGGGGAAGTTCTTACAAATCCATTCCCAGAACCCCCTGAAGACATCTGGTCTCATTAGAAGATCAAATAGATCCTCTAGGTTCATTAGTTGTTTAACAAAGTGGGAATTCTTTTCTCATGCTCTGTGTTTATGAGATATTCCAGTCACAGGTAAGAGCACAACAGACAAAAAATGAAAACCTCACTCTGGAGGATAGCTGTTTCAGCAGAATCAGTTACCTTGAATTTGCTCTTAATTTCCAAAAAGGCAAGGAAAAAGTAATGTGTACAAATGAAGATAGATTTTAAGACTTGTGTGGTCCCAGCTATTTGGGAGGCTGAGGCAGGAAGATCACTTGAGCCCAGGAGTTCAAGACTATCCTGGGCAACAAAGTAAACCTTTTACTCAAGGGAAAAAAAGTGTTGTATAGATTAGGAAGCACATTGAAAATAAGTTGATATTCCAGAAAATCTTCCTCGTGGCTCATCTCTGACCTGGTTACAATCCTGCATTCTGTGCTATCTTCACAAACAGACATTAAAAAAAAAAAAGCCATGTTGATCACAGGACAGAGTCCTGTTTGGCCTTCTAACTGCTGGAAACTCAGTAGATGTTGCTGTGAACCCCGGGTCCCCCTCTGAGGAAGCCTGAGCGGTCGGTCAGGAACTCAGGAGTGCTTGGCAGTCTTCAAGGCTCTGAAGCTAACTGCTGGATCCAACATGCAGCAGGATCCCCCACAGCCCTGGGCAACTCAAGAAGCTTTCTGAAGTGACTCACTCCCTCGCTGGGGTGGCTTGGCTCAGGGAAAATTCTGTCTCCCTGATGATTAGCGATTTAGTAATTGGTTAGCACAGATGGTGCTCTGATAACCTGGAGATTGGCTTCAACCTTCCTGGCAAAGGTCTGGGGCTTTGGAGTCAAAGGTCACACTGCATGTGAGAGAGAGAGAGAGAGAGAGAGAGAGAGAGAGAGAGAGAGAGAGAGAGAGAGAGAGAGAGAGAGAGCGAATGAGGCGTGTACAGAAAGACAGCTTCTTTGAACCTGAATCTGCCTTCCCAGTTCTGCTCTCCAGTAGCTGCTGAATCCTGAACAAGTCAAGCTTCTTGTCCTGCCTCAATTTCTTCATGTACAAAAAAGAAGTCTGAGAAACCCCGTGGAGTCCAGCAGTGGGCGTTTTCTGGCCCACTTGTGCTGTTTCATAGTAGTACACAAGTACTCTCACCTTTCTCCTTCTCTTACTTTGCCTGGGGACCAGAATGAAGCTGCGGTTCGCACCCAAAGCCTTGCACATGCCAGGCAAGTGCTCTATCACCAAACACCCCAGCTCTGATGCTGAAAAATTTGGGAGCTGTAGCTTCCTCTTTTTCTTTCCAATATTTTGAGTAGAAACCAGAATCACTTTTGTACCATATAGATGTGTAGAAATACACAAGGTCCCACCAAATGTCCTCTGGTCCTTGTTTCCCTAACTAATAAATCAATGAAATCTACATTTTATTTTTTCTACAGGGTGTGGAATGTAACTTGCCCTGATTCAGTGAGCAAGAAGGGTAATTTGCAAAGTTGCCTTACTATTCTCCTTTCTGAGAACAAGCACAGGCTTTCTGTCTTGGGGTTGTAGAGGTGTAAGCTCTCTTCCCTGTGTTTATCACTGGATGGGCAATGTGCTGTGAAGTTAATAACAAAAAGACAAATGTTCAAATGAGGGCATCCTTCCAAAGGATATTTAAAAGCCATACCTTTAAACTCAGTTCAATGCACATGCCTGCAATCCCATTTACTTAGGAGGATGAGGCAGGAGGATCACATGCTTCAGGGCAGCCTGGGCAATTAACGAGACTCTGCCTCAAAATAAAAAGGGCTGGGTTCACTGCACAGCATTGCAAAATAAACACATAAATACATAAAATAAATAAATGTGAACAAAAAAAAAATAAAGCCAAAACTTCCACAGAACAATATGACAGGGACTCCGCAGGTTTTAGGGACTTCAGGAGAAGTTGTTCTTCACAGTGACAGGCAGTGTTTTAGGAATTACAGGTCATGACTCGTTAGTAGAACATGAAATCAATTTAGTGAGTCATGACCAGAAGATTTTTAAAAACACACAGAATAGAATAGAATAGATTATACTGCATAGCACACAGGTCACATACTACCTGGCAAATCTTTGGTTTAGTTGTACACGTCCGTGTACATGGGTGTGTCTGTGTGCTAACGTTAGAGATTTGTCTGATACACAATGTCCCAGTGTAAGATATTTTTCTCATTGCATGTCCAGGTCATGACTAAAATATTTAGAAACCACAGTCTTGGAGATGCCTCAGTATTGGCTTCAAAGGACTTGCTCTGTTTTGTTAGATAAAGTAAATTCACAAATAAAAGGAAAAGAAAGTAATCCAATGTGAATATTTACCTAACAACTCTCTGCTTAAACCATTCCTATATGACTCTGAATTTTTTTTTCTTGTCTGACAAACACTCAAACTGAATCACTCTTGTTCAGTGTAAGTCCAGAGCAAACAGTGAAGTGGGTTCAAAATTTTCCCCTGGAGACAACACTCCCATCCTGGATAGGCACCTAGGTATTTGTACTTTTCCCCTTTCCTTTGCCAACATATATTTCCTTGGAAAGACTGATACATTGCACTTTAAAACAACAGTATACAGATTTTAATATGCCTATTCCTGAAGACATTTTATATTTTAGCCAAATATGTAACCACATGCCATATACAAAAATCTCACTGTAGAATTAGCTGTATGAGGAGGAAACTGTAGGAAAAGAACATTTCCCCAAGTGTAGCTATGTTCCCTAGTAACACGTTTCACATGTAAATAATACGGAGGGTTTCTTTCCTTGCTAATTTGAGATATGACTTTATTCTCTCTAGCTGTCTTTTTTAAAAAGTAATTAATGAAGCTACCTTATCACAAACTCCGAGAGAAAGTATCTTATCCTTTCCAATTTTCAATCCACTCCCCCAGTGATGGGGACTGAGCCCAGGGCCTTTCATATGCTAGGCCAATAGACCAGCACTGAGCTACATCCTCAGCCCCTCTCTTTATTCTTGGGACAGGGTCTCGTTAAGTTGTGGAGGCTGGTCTCAAACCTATGATCCTCCTGCCACTACCTCCCCAAGGCGGTACAGGTATGAGACATCCCTCAGAACTCAAATGGTGCTCATCTTTTACCCCAGCTCACTGCCTGACAAACTTAAGTCCTTCATCTGTACTTATTAATGACTGCTAATGACAATACAATTATACTGTCCTGGAACACATGATAACATTGCTTCCCAGGGATACTCGCATGAGATTCCACTGGTATGCTTTTTGCTCTGCATGTAAGATTGTGTTGTTCAAGTACTGCAGTTTTCATAAATTAATAATTATAATAAAATTTAAAGAAAGCATTTAACGAGGAACCATACATCCTAGGTTCAATCTCTGGCACTAGATAAAGAAGAAAAAACCCAGCAAGCAAGCACCCCTTTCATGAGAGTGCAGGGCATACCAGACACCAGTGAGGTGCTTTACCTACAAATTCTCATTCCCTATTTTTGGTGCAAAACCCTCTCATTTGGTTTTTGCAAATGGAAATGCGACCAAGAGATGGGGGCAGGGAGGGATTCAGATGGTGTTATTCACGTGTCCCACCTGCCCACGATGAATGTAATAATTATGTGCTACAAACATAGACTAAGGTAAAAATTTGGAAAAAAAAAAAACCCTGCTCAATTAAAAGGACAGTGGTTTCCTCCACACCACTCCACGACACCTCCAACACAATTTCATAGATTTCGTTTTCCCATACCTGGTCTCCTAAGGATGTGACCGTAAATGTAAGAATACCAGGAAAGCTGGCGTTTGTTGTTGTTGATGTTTTTGGCTCCTAAATGAACTGGGCTCTGATGACCATGTAGTATCTACATGCACAGAACATCTCTGCCTGATGACACCACCTGACACACTCTGCCTGACCTGTGCAGTCTATGGTGACATCTACACCACAGCCTTCTTTCAGTGAAATCATAAAGGACGTGATAGTAAAAAAACAGGATATGCCAGCAAGTCCTAAAAGCATGCTATGATATTTCATAACTTATTTAGATACATCCACACAACTTTTTTAAACAAACAGCAGTGTGTGAAGAAGACGTCTATAAAAAGCATTATTTTCCACTTTCAGATGGCTCCCATATTCCCCAGTCCACCACAGTCCTTCTGTGTCCTGCACAGAGCATTATAAACAATAACCCTCTACCTACATTTAAATCTGCCTTGTTACTTTCCTTTTCCCAGAGATTTAAAGATCTCCCTGCTCCAGGTAATTGCAAGCCGCAGAGATTTACCAACCATCTCTCTCATGACAGAGAAAGGAAGAAACTGATTTTATAGCAGAATATCTGTAGAAACCAAATCTACAACACATTTATAAATCAGGCAATTAGTGCACACCTACAATTCCAGCACCTACAAAGCTGAAGCAGGAGGCTCACTGCAAGTTGGAGGCCAGCCTAGACTACATGTGAGTTCTAAGACAGCCTAAACTACACAGTGAGACCCCATCTCAAAAAACAAAATGAAAAAAGGAGCTTAAATTCAGTCAGAAATGAAACCACTGGCTACCAAATGTGGCTTGGTAGCCACTCAGATGCCAGACTTCTAGGTAACTTTTCTATATTAATTCAGTCTAATGTTTCAGGAAATAAAATAATTATGTAGTTAAACACAGATCCTTATACAAACAAGTACTGTGTTTGCAATGTACCAATCCACTAAAATAAACAGCAGGCACACATCACAAGGCCTAAAACCCAAACCCAGTGGACTAACACTACTTGCCATTCCCCACTCAATGACAGCAAACATCCTATTGGAATCTGCTCCAAAAACAAAGGCTTTACCAACCTAATGTCAAGGCAAACAGATAGTAAATACCTATTTGATACTACTAACTAGGGGTTGGATTCTTCAGGGCATAAGCATACTCAATATTGGCATTTTTTTCCTTTGAAAATAACTTCAAGATGACACCACTTAATACAGCTCATTACTTGGTAACTTTTAAAAGTACTTTACCAGGTACTATTAGACATTAAATCTGTTTTGGCTATGAAGCCTCTAAATTCAAGAGAATATATCCACTCTTTTTTTTTTTTTTTGGTACCAGGACCTTATACTTGCCAGGCAGGCACTTGTGCCACTGAGCTATATCTCCAGCCCTATATATTCTGGGGTGAGGGACAACAGAAACTTGCTTCCAATATATTTTGGCTTAAATGTCACCCCTCAAATTAAGAGCTACACAAAACAAAAGCCATAAAGTGAAGCTACCAGAGTCCAGACTGAAGTAATGGTCGTGAGATACCTCTACTCTCCCAGTCATACAAACCAGAAAAGGAGAATCTATTTTCAGCACCAACACTATGTGAGGACAGTGTGAGCTCTGTGGCTGGAACGTACCTTCAGCTCCCGGAAGAAGATGCTACTCCTTGCCCACTCCACGATGGAGAAGAGGGTCTGATCTGCCATTTTGCACATGAGCCCAAACGTGCTCAGCTTTTCGTGCTTGCTCCTGTTTGCCTGTTCTTGCTGCAAATAGGCCATGATTTTGGCTTGCACTTGAGGCTCATCCGGCTCACACTTTAAAAGTTCCAGTATCAGATGGGGGATGCTGGCTGGAGAGCTGGTCTGGTAACCATCCATGTAGGAATAGCCCATGATGGACTCAGGCGAGCTGGTGTAGGGGTCTGGGTACTCAGACTTGATGGCCCTGCTAGGAAAATGGCCATATGTTTGGTAACCTTGCAGGCTGCCATGAGGCGGCATTGTCATGCTAATGGGGGATGTTACAAAAGGACTTCTGTCATAGTCTGTGGGAGGCAAGGCAGCATGGTTCAGAGGTAGGCCTTTGGAGGCGGAATGGATGTTCTGAATCGCAGATGAGATAGTCAGGTCAGAGGGCATTGCTTGGATCACCTGAGACATGGCTTCTAGCTTAAGTCCGTTGGCTCGGATGAGGGCTTTTTTCTGTTGCTTCAGGGCCCTGTCTCTCTTATACATTGGCCCAAACTTATTCCTTCCTCCACGCATTCGGTCAGCCCTTACGGCTGGAGGGAAAAGAAAAAAGGAAGAGTATGTAAATGAAATGCAAATTATCAGCATTTTCCAGCATCTCCAGATATCTGAAATGTTGAGAATTGAACAGACATGGTTTCTGTGTGGTTTTCATTACAATATCCCACACATGTTCCAAGAAAGAAACAAAATAAAAGCATGTCTTCTTTATTTACTTATGAATTCTTCCAAGTGTATTTTGCTATCAAAAATGTTTGAACACACCCTTCTGTCAACCAAAGGTTTCATAATCTTTGCTTTATGTGAGGATACTTGCTAAGAAAGAGCATGTTTTCTTATTAGGAGTGTCAGTTTCTTGTCTTTTTGAGGGGAGATGTTGAGATAGGCTTTTGCCATGGAGTTCAGGCTGGCCTTGAGCTCAGTATGTAGCTGAGGGTGGCCTCCAACTCACAACAATCCTCTTGCCTCAGCCTCTCAAATCCTGGAATTAAGGGCAAGTCACACCTGGCTCATCGGAGTATAGTTTCTATAGTGCCAGGTATGTGGTATTACTTTGTCTTTGGTTTTTGCGGTCTTTTTGAAACAGAATTTCACTATGTTGCAGTGAATACTGGCTTTGAACCCACTTTGTAGCCCAGGCTGGCCTCAAACTCAAAGAAATCCTCCTGTCTCAACTTCCTGAGCACTGGGATTAAAGGTGCATACCTCCAAACCCAGTGGTATGGGGTAATTCTTTATGGAACCAAATCCACTTTGGGTTTGTTTTCTTTTATTTTGAGTTTTTTGAGGGGGGATCAATGACAGGTGTGGTGGTGCACTCCTATAATCCCAGGATTGGGGAGGCTAAGGCAGAAGACTAATGCAAGTTTGAGGCCAGCCTGGGCTACAAAGGGAATTCAAGGCTATCCTGATCTGCATAGTGAAACCCTGTCTCAGAAAGACATGTGTGCAAATATGCATGCACACACGAATGCACACACACTCAATCTACTTCTGAATTAAATTGTGACCATTGTGGCTTCTTTGTTGCAAAAGGACTGCATATATGTCCTTTTTGGAAAATCCATTTTCACCTGGACTTAGTAAGTGCCTATCAGATAACAGCCAGTTATTGCTTTTAATTTCAGCAGAATTGGACAATAATTAAAGCAAATTCCTCCCTAAAGCTGTCCAGAGGCTCTTCTGCCACCCTGTGTGTGGAGCTGGGGCCATGCCTAATACCTTAGTTAGCTGCTCTCTCCAAGCCGGTGGTGGCCAATGGCAATTAGACAGAAACCAGCAACCTCTGACAGCCTGTGACATACTAAAATTGCTGGAGGTTAAGTTTCTGAGCTTTTTATCTTAGGATTAGTATCACATTAAAAATTTATTGTGAATTCTAGGTATCTAGAATACTGCATAAGATCATAAAGATTTTTTCATCTGGATGATAATTTACCTAATATTCAATTGTTTCATACCACTTTTAAGAAGTATGAATATCCCGAGTGACTGATGTATAATAAAACATAATTTTCAATGTAAAGAAATGCAACCTTTTTCTTTCGTTTCTTTTTTAAAAAATCAAATGACATCATATAAAATCATATCATCTATCTTTTCACATCTGTCTTCTCATAGTGCAATAAGCATCCACCAAAACATACTGCTATTTAGTAAATAATAGTGACTAATGGTAAGAAAATTAATAAACAGTAGTTATTTCTCTTCTCAGTCTTTTCTTAAAGCAATACAGTATTGACTTTAATAGTCTTCATGATCATCAATGTGGCTGCTTGGAAGAAATTTCCTGGCAATCTGGAAGATTTATTTAAATTTTTTTTTTCTTATTTCTATTAAGTAAGAGTTCCAAATGACAAAAAAAAGCTCCAAATAAAAATAGCCTGCGTGTCATTGATCAACTAAAATGCAGTCTTGTATCTGGCACCATCAGAGCGCTGTGTCTCTCATTATTACTTTATTTGCAGTATATTTAATCTGTAAAAAGCCAGTAGGTCAAAGGCTGAAAACCAGCAGCGCCCGCTATTACAATCCATGCACTACAAATTATTTACAGCAGTCACACATTAACTTTACAGCCTACCAATCCGAATGCCGTCATGTAGGTTTTGCTCCTTAAACAAAGTTTAGTGTATCTTATGGGGAACGACCACTACCATCAGTCTCTTGTTCTTGGCACCCACCATTACTGACTTAATAGCTATTTTTCACGTTTCTTGCTTCTCAATTGTTTCATTTCGCAGGCTCAGTCATTATCTTTCAAAAAAAAAACAAATGCACATTCCTATACTACAAAATAATGAAATTTTACCTGAGAAACTTTTCATGAGGAAAGACTAAATATTACTCACAAAACAATTGTGATCAGCACACTTATTAAAAGGATTGAAAGCAAACTTTTGATTTAAAAATGTAACAGGTATCTTATTTTTCATGTTTTAATAAATTATTTTTGTTTGTACTCAGTTGAATTACTTTGGTCTTGTCTATTAGCTAGTTTTATTGATCAAAGTTTCTGTTTCCCAAACTCACAAGAAGGGGGACTTCTGTACATTTCTTTCTTACTAGATGTTACCATGAGACTCCGACTATTCGGCAGACAAAATATAAAATGATCTGACATTATTGTCAGTAGTGTTAAAAGACTGGGGAAATAATGTTACCATGTTATAAGTAGTGTTGTTTTAAAGTCCTCATCCTTAGAGACTTAATAGCAGCAGTCTGCAGAAGAATCTTACCTTCCAGCTTCATTCCAACACTCAGACATTTTTGAAATCGACAGTAAGGACAACGTTTTCTCTGTGTTTTGTCAATTTGGCAATTCTGGTTTTCTATACATGTATACCTTTTATTATTTTGGACTGTTCGCTTAAAAAATCCCTACAAGACAGAAAATAGTGAGATATGTTATAAATCGAACACCAGTCTCTTTCACTGTTTCATTTTAAAGAAATCACCAGTAAATCCTTTCACTGCAACACTGGAACCCTTACGTGGTTCTGTAGTTTACTTTACATTTCAGCAATATAATCCTTCAAAACAGTGCCAGGACATAACAGAAATTTTTCTGGTCTCAGTTATGTTCCTGATGAATTACATCAAATCTTGGGGAGATTTATCTATACACCATTTCATTCTTTATTTTATTGATTGATTGATTTATCTTTTTGAGACAGGATCATGCTATGCAGTTCAGGCTGGCCTTGAGCTCACTGTGTAGCCCAGACTGGTCTTGAACTTGCTATGATCCTCCTGCCTCAGCCTCCCAAGTGCTGCGATTACAAGTGTGTGCTACCACACCAGGCTCACACTATTTCATTCTAATAGAAAAAACACACTCTATATTGACCAGTGATTTTTACCTATTTTCCTATTAAGCTTCATGTTCCAGACAAGAGTACTCATAGAAGTCTGCATTGTTTTTAAGTAGTCTGATACAATTTCAGTGACAAACCATTGCAAAAATGCCAATGGAAAAACTGAATAATAAAATACTTCAGATCTTTGAGAAATGTCAACACTGGATAGTTAAAAGTAAAAGGATTTAAAGAGTAAAATGGGAAAATGCTCATAATTCCCCACTGGAATACATTCAAGTATGAGCACTGTGTTTTAAAAAAGTGAAACTAATGAGAAAAAGAATATCATGAAACTGAATTACAGCAGAATTTGTGCATTGATTATATTTCATTCAAATGGATTAATCAAAAATTAAGTTTATAACTTTGTAGTAGAACAACGGCTTTATAAAACAGTACTCTTGTTTATACTACTAGCCATCAAGGGAAACAATCTCACTTTGTAACAGAGACTATAAAGGGTTTTCCTGGCAATGTTTTAATTAATTGTGTTGAACTGTCTTTAACTTTAAAAACAAAACAGTTTAAAAATTAGTCAACACTGAGTTAACGAGGACTATACAAAAAAGTTTAACATAAATCCTTAAGGTATCATAGATATTCCTAACAACAGAGGACATTTTTACATATTCAGATTCCTTGCATTTAAATACATCACATGATACACTTATTTTAAAAAATTCGGAAACTAAAACCCAGTTTCTTTGTCATTATAACACAAATTTCAAAAATCTTAAAAATTATTTTTGGAATAAATCAGGATGAAATCATGAAGCTGGGGACTTAGGCTTTTATATCTGTGGATAAAAAATGCTTACATTTGTAGGACAAAGCACCCTGAAGTTAAAACCTATTTGGGAAATACTTTGTCATGTTGCTTCTGAAGACCAACAATGCTTTAAATATATATAACTCAAGTGAAATCAATATTTAGTGTAAGAAATGGCAACCATTCCACAGCAGTATCACTTTCCTACAATAAAGTATTTTAAGGCCATGAGACTGGCAAAGTTTTCTAAACAGCATAAATTTCCTTGCCTTTTGAACTAAATCAGACACATATTTCTAAGAATCATCTCCGAAAGACTAGCTCTCTCTCGCACTCATTTTTTGAGTAAAATAAAACAGCCTAAATTTAGCCTTGAAAAGTAATTCAAATGGCTTCTTTTGGTCTTGAACATTGCATTTTTTAAAGGTAGCAACACATAAGCAAACCTTGCAGCTTTCACAGGTGAGGAGCCCATAATGGTACCCAGACACTTTATCGCCACACACAGGACAAAGTTCTTCAAGATCTTCATCATAGGAGTAATTCACCATTTTAAATTGAGACACTGAAACAAAAAAGAGCAATGTACATGTACGGCCAGTTAATTCACTATGCAAAGAAAAGCATTTTGGTGATAGGTTGGCAAAATATCACTAGGTAAGTTCTAAAATAAAAAAATAATTTTTACCCAGGTGGTACTGTGTATTTTTACACAGTGAAAGTAAAACCTCTTTGGGCACCAGTGAACATGCACTTCACATTACTAAACTTAAAAATAATTCCAACTTCTCTTGCTAACATTCTAAACCGAGAACTGTTGAACACCAAGTCTCCTAACTCTGCAAAGCACCAGATCAGCAGGGAAACATGAATTGCATAAAGCAGCGAACCTAGAATTGGTTTTAAGTCTCTGCAAAGTTCAGTTCCAAAATGTCACCTTTGCCTTCGGAGAGAAACAAGCACACCCGTTACTCCCCCACTCTCACAGCAGTTTGCTGCCAGTACACCTGGCTGGTAAGGACAGCAGCACCCATTTATATGTGTAACCGCTGCTCCACTGAGGAGCTGAGACTTTAGAAACCTGCTTCTCAGCACTGCCCAACTTCAACAGCCTGCGGCTCCCAGTGTTCAGATCTGTTAGATTAATCGAAACATTCAGTTCTGTATCGACAGTACTCCTGGTTACTTTCACCTCGAGTTTACAACAGTCCTGTGGAAATAAAAAGAAAAGAAAGGACTCTGGACGGCGTGTGTGTGTGTGTGTGTGTGTGTGTGTGTGTGTGTGTGTGTGTGTGTGTGGTGTAGCAGAGGAAAAGAAAGACATAAAGATTTCATTTCGTCGGAAAGTACCAACGACCGACGCCCTATAATAAACCTCACGTGTTTCAGATCATCATTGAGGAGTATCAACACCTGGAGATCGCCCTGTTAGGCAGAAATCAGGTCCCTGCTCACAGCTCGGCTCGGGTCATCGCCTTCCTCTGGACGCTAACACAGGAAGGCGTCTTAAATCAAAAGATAAACTATGCACGTGAAGAGAAGGGACCAGGGGCCCCCCAGAAGTACCTGCTCAGGTACTTCCCGGAGACTCTGCACTCGCGCAGCTCGAGTCCCGAGCACAGCTCGCGGAGGAGCGCGGCTGCAGGCGCGCGCGGGGGCGGGCGCCGAGGGCGCCGGGCAGGTCTGCGCAGCTCGGAGGCGCGGCCGACCTTGCTCCCCGGGAACCCGCTCCCAAACCCTCGGGCGCGCCCGGCTCCCGTCCCTTGCTCAACCTTCTGCTACCCAATGGAGTACAAACGCAGAGGCCAGTTTGTTTTAAGTTAATCAGTGGCACTGCAGGGGGTGGAGCTGGGGGGGTGCGGGGGAGGGGGTAACCACAGTCCAGCAGAAGTTTCCTCTGATTTGTTTACCAAAAACCGAGAGAAGTAGCCCCCGCCCTATCGCCAAACCCCCACCCCGACCACTTTGTCACCATAGGGACCTCTTGGCCAGTGCCTTTTTTTTTTTTTTTAAATAAAGTTCTTTTTTCTTGAGAGCCTCGGAAAGCGCCGTCGGAGTGGCGGTGGAGGGTGTCCCTGTGGCCTCAGTGTCCCTCCCCAGACAGGGTCCTGGCTGGGGCTTAGGAGGAGGAGTTCGCCAGAGTCTGGGAGAATCCCAGGAGGAGAGGCTCTGGGAAAGGCCACACACAGAAGTAAGGGATGCTGTGCGCAGTTTACCAGCATGCAGGTTGGAAATCCGGCCCTGAGAAGCCCTGTCTGGGTTTAGGGTGCCCAGGGTTTGGCGAGTCACTGAGAGTTCAACAAGTTCTTTTTAGCCTACACGTTTATGGCACTCTGAAAACTCAAACCATGTTTTAAGGACGGAAAAATATTGTATTTGTAAAGTATGTTCTTTTTCTACCTGCTTTTCCCTGGAACAAATAAACTCTTAACTTTACACCTATGGGCACAGAGAGGCAGGCAGCCTCTTACAGAAGGAAGGGTTCCGTACCCTCCTCGGGGTCTAACACCCTAAAGACCTAGCTCTAGGAATGGGGCTCCTGTTGAAAAATTAAAAAGAGAGAGGCTGAGTGGGGAGACAGGCGCCGCTGTGGGTGGCTGGGGCATCTTAGGGTCACCAGTACCCTGGTGCAGCGGAAGGACAAGCGAATCCATTGCAGCAAAGTCTTTGCGCTCTCCCTGGTCTCCATCTGGGGAGAGGAGATATCTACAGGGTCCGGGAAAGCTGTGGCCTCGGGCGCGCCAAAAACTTCCCGCGGGGCTGGGTGTGCCGCGCTGAGAACCCAGCAGCAGACCCTCTTTCTGGACCCCGGAGAGGCTGCACTAAGGCGCTGGAACTAGAGCACGCAAGGGAATGGGGTCCACGATCTCTTCCGACAGACAGGCTGGGTCCTGGAGGAAACCGTGCCCAGGCTCTCCCGGTGCTGCTTTTGAACCCAGACCCTGGCAAGCGGCCGGGGTGGGGGGGGGGGACTCTCCAGAGCCCCGGACACACAGCAAGCCGGTGCTCCCCACTGGGGGCCTAAGCTAGTGCCAGGAAGGCGCCTCTAGAACTTTACCAAGAAAATATCATCTTGGATACTCCTCCACCATTAAACCCTGGGGTTTCCCCTTCTCAGCTTCTTCCAGTGCCTCCCTAAGCTGCTTTACCAGTCTCGGGAACGCCCGCGCCAGAATGCGTACGCGAAGAACTAACTTTCCTTTCGGAGCCAAAAGCGCGCGGGCCTCCGAGGGCGGCGAAAAGGGGAGACGTCTCTCTCCTGGGGCTGGCGGAAGAGACGCTCCGGCCAGATCCCCCTGGGGCCTCCGCCAAGACACACTTCTCTTCCATTCCAGATTCTGGGAAGAAACGCCTCTTTAGGCTAACCGGGATCCTCTGCAGTTAAACCCGCAAAATTGCTCTCCGGGGCTTTGAACCCAGGGGATTTTCACGGCTTCCCCCATCCGAAGTCTCGGAGGGACCCCAGATCGTCGAGAGAACAACCGACCCCACGAGGAAAATGCACGTCCTCCTGCCACCCCCTTCTCCCCCGGCGATGTGGGAGTCTAGGCCCCCAGCCTGAGCGCCCCGGGCGCGCTGCCTACCCCGCGCCGAAGAGCACGCCAGCCCTGAACTCTGCTCTCAACACCTCCCGGCCCTTTCAAGTTCGCGCAAGGGGATGGCAGGAAGCGTGCAGGATCACAGGCCCGCCGGCCCGCACATCCTGCGCGCGGGAAGGGGCGAGGATGGAAGAGCACCGGTGACTTTTCCTAGCATTGTTCCCTCCTGGCCCCGGGCAAATGCGATAAACTTCTGACGGGGTTAATACAAGCCAGATCTAGAGTGACTATTTTGGAATGTGGAGAAAATATAGCCAGTAGAATTTTTTTTTTCTTTCTGTTGTTAGCAATCAAGACCTGGGGAAACACATAGGCTCTCCATGGTCACAGCTCACAGACGGAAGGGGCAGTAAACTAATAGCCCCTCGACTGGTCACTACCCTGGCAGGGAATGGGGTGGCAGTGACTTTGGTTCCCTTGAGCTTTACAGTTTTGCAGTTGTCCGCACCTGAGCCGGCTCTAGGGGGTCCCCAAGCTTGGGGGAGGGGGAGCGTACTCTAATTCTGCTAACACGGCCTCTCTTGGGTCGCCCTGTCGCTCTGCAGTTGGCTTCCCTGGGCAGTCCTCTCCCTCCACGTGTGAATAGGACGGCGCGCTGCGATTCCAGTGACCGAGCCCGCGCGGGTGTCCAGTGAAACCTTCCCGTCCTCAGGACCTTATCACCCCAAGTGTGTGCAGCCTCAAGCTCCCTCCTCACCGCTCCAGTTGCGTAGACCGCGAAGCCTCACGCTTTAATTAGGGGCGGCTAATTAGATATCATTGGGGAAGGGGCATAAACTTTTATGCCTGTACCTGAGGAGGGGGCGTGAAGCCCCGCGACGCCCTACGCCCCTGTCCCCCCTCGGCGGGGAGCTGCAGCCCGCGGCGTGGGCCGGGATGGGGGGTGGAGAAGCGGCCGCGGCCCGAGCCAGCGCCGCCTTCCTTACCTTGCATGTTTTCCGGCATCTGCCCCTGTTCCCCATGCGATCGAGCCAGTCCCAGGGCTTCCGTCTCCACTTTGGGCAGCATGACAAGGCGGCCGCGGGCGGGAATGGGGGGTCGGTGTCGGTCCGGAGGCCCAGCACCTGGACACGGGCAGCACACATTCAACTCCGGCGGGAAGAAGAAGGGGCGGCCGCTCACCCACCCGCTCTCCGGCGCGCGCCCCCGCGGAGCTGCCGGCCGGGACCTGGGAGCCCCGTCCGGTCCCGCACCCCGCGCGGACGAGGAGGTCGGGGCTACGAGGCGAGGGAGGACGCCGAGGTCCCGGCGCCCCGGCGCGGCTCTGCTCGGCTCCGCTCGGCGAGGGCACAGCTGCCCGGGCCACGGATCCTCCAGCCGCCGAGCTCCGGGCGGCCGCCGGCTGCTGCTGCCGCCGCTCCCGGACGGCCGGGCGCCTCCGTCCTCCTCCGCCGCCCTGAGCTCGCGATCGGCAGGGTCTCGCTCCCCTTCTCCCGCGGCGCTCGCCTCCCGCTCTCCCCGCCTCTCCCCGCGCTCGGCCTCTCCGCCCCTTCCCCGTCTCCGTCTGCCTCCCTCGCGCTCCCTATCGCTAGCGCGGAGTTGTGAAGTTCCGACCTCCCTCTCCTGCGCGTCCACTCCGCGCGCGCGGCTGGGAGCGGCCCTTTCCAGCCCGAGGGCGACGGCGCTGGAAGGAACCGAGCTCGGCTAGGAGAAGGGAGGTAAGTAGGGCCGGGGCTGGGTAGGGAGGCTGGGATGAAGGGTGATGACAGGGAGCCGGGACGCGGGTTCCGGACTCAGGTCGGACACCAGCCGCCAGCCAATGAGGATGCTCCATCCCGTCCCCCGCTCGCCCAACCTCTTCACCCCGCCTTCGCCCACTCCCACCCACCGTGGCCTGGGGCGGGGGAGGTAAAGGCTGCCGGGTCTCGCAGCTGGCCAGAAGCGACCTCTGCCTGAGCGCCGCGCCCGGGGATTAGGAGCCAGGGCCGGGCGGCGATCTCTGCTAGCGGGGGGAGAAGGGCTAGGGCGCGCGTGGCTGTGGGCACGTGCCCTCGCTGTCTTGTCCGGTGAGGAGACCGAGAGGAGTGCAAACGCTCACTTAAGGAGAGAAGGGGTTTTGAATTCAGCAGCCGTCTCTTCTCCAACGCAGAGATGGTCTACAGTCGGGGCTCTCGCAGCTTTGCTCTCCCACGACCTTCAGCGTTTCAACAGGCCAGCGCGTGGGGCCCGAGTGCCTAAGAGGGCCCGAGCGAGGTTGGGCACTCGGTGAGGGAACATCCGTGTCCCTGAGGTTTCACTTACTTGCGGGAGATTAGGGGAAGGGGCTGCCCCTCCGCTCCCCAGCTCTGCGACTTTGCACACTGTGAACCCTGCACCGGAGCCCACGATTATCTTGGTGACAGGCTTCCTAGTTTTAGTGAATAGTATTTCCATACAGAATGCACAGATCTGTCACTGCTTGCCTTTTCCATTCTGGTGTCTCTTTGGTGGGACAGATCCACATGAGGCCCAGAGGCTCAGCATTTTTTAAAAAAAAAAACAAAAAGTTTTAAAGAACCATCTGTTATGCAAGCTCTTCGGCCACCAGCCCAGCCACATCTTCAAAGTTTTCAGATTTCATCCCAACGAGATGAAAAACATTTTTTTCCAGCCTCCTGACTGCATCCGAAAAGCCTCATATTCGGGGTCTGTTGTGCAACAGGGTTAATTATCAGAATCTACCCACAAGGGGGTGAATTTGAATCTCAAAAGATCTGAATTTATTCAATTTAAATGGCAGAGATCACACATTCAAATGGCCCAGTCTACTATTTAATGAATTTAAAATGATTCCAATCATTGCAGTGTATAATTTACACTTTTATATGAAGTGAGTTGCATATCATGCACCCACTCCTGGCAAGTCAGGTACTATTCTCTCTGAACTAAATTGTCCTTTTGCCTATCTACCTTCAGAATCTGTATTTTTAAAATGTTAGCTTTACTTGTATTTCAGTTTCATGGAAACACTTAAATTTTAAATTTAGGGAAGTCATTACTGTGTATTGGGAAGTGGGCTAAAGTTGCCAAAATGAGTAATGCTTAAGAAGCTTAGATATTTATGATAACATCACAGAAAGAAGATCATTGTTTCTCCTGCTTTGATTGTCAGTTTAGGTGAACTTGGAAAATCAGTTTGTTTCAAAGCCTGGAGAAGGTTTTCTCCCACTGCAATTCAAAGAGGCTGGGGCCACTTATGCAAGACCTCCCCAATCCCCCCACCTCCAAGGATGCAGGACTCCACAGCTTGATCCTAAGAACAAGCTTCCAGTCCTGTGTGGCATGGACTCTGCGTGGCCCAGGAGGAGGAGATCAAGAGAGCTGAAAAAAGTTCACAGGGAATTTCACAGGACCTTGTAATTGCAGTGTGGCAAGAAATCTGTGACTTGAGGCAGAGACTGACCTAGAGAAGCAAATTTTGTGGTCATGCTGTTAACACCAGCTTCAGAGCTGGAAGGGACTCCGCTTAGGCCACATGAGTGACTTCCCCCACCAGGGCAGTGTGCCCTCCTACATCCTCCAAGACAGACAGCGATGGTGGCAAAAGGCCAGCTGGCATCCATATATCGCCTACAGGTACATTTCTAAGAAAATGCTCAAAGATAGAAATGAGGTGAAAGGAAGTGGGGCTTGCAGTCGAACTTTTAAAGTTTAGGAGCACGGGTGAAAGACAAGTCCAGAACTTTCCTCCCTACTTTAAAGGTTTAGTCCAAGCAGAACCTTCTGCTCTGAACGGAAGGGGCACGGAAGAGCCAGAGGTCTCAAGCAGAGAGGAAACTACCTTTTCTAGGAACCCAGGGACTCAGAGCGCGGAAGCCCGGTAGCCTTAGGCCCTCCAGGGCGGGAAAAGCTCCCCAGGGCAGCCCAATTCCAGATTCTCTCCAGGGACCTCCGAAACCCCCTCCAGCGGCTGACGAAAAGGGAAATTTTACTGGAGTCGGGTCTTGTCAGAGATCCAAAGGCGCTTTCACCTTTCCCCGGGCAGCTCCTCCAGGAGTTTGGTAGAGGTGCGGATCTCAACCCCGGTGCAGACGCGGAGGGAGGGGCACGGAGCCAGGCTCCCACACCGAGCGCAGTACCAGTCTCCCATGGCCTCTGCACTCCTCCTTTCTGAACGCTCACCCTGGTCCCTTGACCTTTCGATTGTACTGGGCTGAGGACCCCGCGGAAGGCAAAGGCCCGCCTACTCTGTGACCTTGGTCGGAGCCCCGCGTCCCCTGCAAGGCCCTCTCTGTAGAACGGTGCAGGGGCTCCAGCTCGCAGTGTCTGTGACCGATTACCCGGGACAGTTCTAGGCTCCCGAGGAAGGTGTGAGGCCAAGAGGCCTGTGGCCAACAGAGATGGGAGGCAGTCCAGATGGACACAGGTGGATCACGCCCTTGTGTGTTCTCAGCGCTGTTCCCTGTGGTGGTCTCGATGGACCACGACATCTGCAAAACCAGGCGGGCAAACGCAGCCCATCTCTGGCCGAGTGCATCTTTTACCCAACCCCACTCCTCCTCTCAGAGCCAGTAGTCGTGGAATACCTCTGGCCTCATTCCCGCGGATTAACCGCTGGAGACCAGAGACCAGAAGCCAGGGACACAGCTCTAGTATTAGATAACCGGCGCGTCCTTAATTCCTTCCCAGTTCGCCTGCTGCCAACTTCTGGCAAACTTCTTCCCCTTCTCTCCATCTCTCGCGCCTCTCCTTCTTGCTAACGTGACTGGTCTCCCAGGGCTCGGCCTTCCCGCTTCTGACTTTGTGTTAAAGCGTTGATTGACGGTTGCAATTACAAAAGATGATGGCTCGGGGAGGCTCCCGCAGCCTTGATGAACCCGAGAAGCGCAGGCCTAGCATATTTTATCCAGGTACGGCGTGGGGGGGCCGTGCGCGCCCCACTCACCCAGCGGGCTGGAGCCGATCGGCCTCACACTCCCTCCCGCACTGCCGCGCCGCGCTCCGGAGCACGCGGGGAGCTGCCAGCCCTTGGTCTGACCTGGGAAGTCTGCTTGGCCCGGCGGCGTTCACCCACGCGGGATGCGGGGGATCCGATGTTTAGATATGCAAGAGCGGTTTCTTTTCCTGGACTCGGAAACTGAGTAGCAGGCCCAAACTTTCCCACGCGCCTGGGCAGATGAAGCTTCTCCTGATGTATCCAACCTCGCAAGAAGTTTGCAAACCTTTATCCTTTAGGCACTTTCTAATATTTCCTTCTCCGTATCTACTTTTTTGGCTTTTTTAAGAAACCAGAACAAGCCGGGCGTGGTGACACATGCCCTTAAATCCTGGCACTCGGTAGGCTGAGGCAGGAGGATTGTTGTGAGTTGCGGGCCAGCCTGGGCTACAAAGTGAGCTCAGGACCAGCATGAACTACTTAGTGAGACCCTGTCTCAATAAAGAAAGAAAAGAAAAAAACAATTACCTTTCTCGTCCCGCGCGTTTCTACTTTTCCGCCCCTCGAAGAAACCTAGTTTTTTTCCTCTCTAAAGGTCTTCATCACTGGCAGCGATAGCCCGAGGCGAGAGAGTAGCAAGTTTATCTACATACTGTGAAGCTCGAATTTGCTTAATTTTCCGCCCCTCCCATCTGAAAAAACCCATATGACACCACCTTAGTCTTTTTCTGAAAATTAAGTTGAGCAAAAGCTCCAAAGATTCGCTCTGGGCTCAAGAGGCGGGCTCCACGCCCCCACGCCTAGACTCCACCCGCCCCCCTCTGGAGCGCTTTGTTTTAAAAAGAAACGGGTTAAATTTCAATGCAGCCTTGTGAATTACCAAGGAGTCGCTGGCCGAAGCTTTGAAAAAAAAAAAAATACACGTAAGTGAGAAAATGGGCCATGTGTTTTAAAAATCCCCTTTTTGCCACGTGGATTAAAGAACTACTCAAGACAGCATCAACCTCAGTCCCTAGTGCAGGGGAAAACCTGCAGCCCCCATAAACATCCTTCTTCTGGGAGAATGGAAAGTGAGGCGCTGGGTTCCCGCTCACTCTGGGAGGCGCTCAGGCCAGCACAGCTCTGTCTTCACTGGGAAAAAGACATGGAAAGCTGCAATTTGGATCATCCAGGTTTGTTCATCTCTCCCTCGGGGAATTTGGAGAATACGGCCTGGATTGTCGGAATCTGGGCCTCTCCACATAAGAAATGACTTATAGGAGAACTTTCCAACTTCCTTTTCTTTGAGCAAGTTTCCCAATTTAGGGGTACAGGCGCGCCCCAAACTCAGTCGGTGCCCCCCAGCAGGGAGAAAGTATCGGCTGGAGAGGAATCTTCGGGAGGTGGTCGGAACGCATCAGTCTCTTCCTCTCCGCAGCTGACGCGCAGGGGGAGCCAGCTGTAGCTCGAACTGACGTCCCAGCAACTGTCACCACCCGAGTCCTCGCCGCGGGACCAGCCGGGAAGACACCCTTGCCGCCTGCAAGCCACGACGCCCATAGAGAAGCCAAGTGCACACTTGACAGGGGCACTCCCCGCACGCCCCCAGCCCTGTCCCAACCTGGACTAGGGACTAAATCCGAGGCACTGTCCTCAGCTAGGTCTGCTGCACTGAAAAGGGGACCTTCGAATCCCTCAGCTCTGGAGCCGCAGGGCTGCTTCTTGTGGGACCTCCCTTGGGGAAAGGAGCCCTCTGACCCAAGGTCCAAGCGCGCAGGGCACTGGGTCTGCGGAGTAGCTGCGGGCTCGGAAAGCCGGATTCACAGCGGGGTGGTCACTCGCAGACCCGGAGAAAGTGTTTCGGAGACCACAGCTTAGAGGGCCTCGATTTCTCCAACCTTAGGGCATTTTTTTTTTTGCGATCAGGAGATGGAGGCCAGCGGGCGACGAGGCTGCAGGCAAATTCATTCCTTTTCTCTGAGTTTCTTGTCTGTTAACTAGGGAGTTGATTCCAGGACCGGTCCGCGGATTCCAAGCAATTTTCTTTGTAATCCTATGGAGATTTCTGGACCCAGTAAAACTCGGCTGGGGTGGGCAGGTACAGAGAGTTCATGCGTTCAGCCCTGAGCAAGGAATCCAGGACTCGCTGGGGAAACTATTGGCGCCGGCCAGGGACCTGCATCCCTCCCCGCAGGAGGCACAGCAGGGCTTATCAGAAGCGCTTTTTAAAGTGCCCGGTTGTCCTTTCCCCCAGCCCTTCTCCCAGTGCGACGACAGCGTGTTTCTTCTGTCTAAACGCAGTGCCTCCGTGTCCTGGTCCTCCTCATGCCCATTGGCCCTGGAGGAGGTGGAGGCACTGAATTTCCTGTGTCCTCACTGGAAGGTTGGTAGCCTTGTGGTCTCCAAGGTACACTACACACTGCCAACCAAGATAGGTTTTGTACAAACTCCAGAGATTCTTTTCCAGAGTGAGTGACCAGAAATTGCTTCTCACCTCACCTGTTCTAACCCGAACCCTTCCCGATGAGCTACTTTACCCTTGGTTTACTTCCCATCAAACCTTTCTGGGTTCTACAGAGATCCAAATGAGATTTCCACTGTGGAATTTAAAAATATAAGAGTCATTTAAAGATGTCTTTCTTAGCTGGGCATAGTAACACATGCCTGTGATTTCACTGCCTGGGAGGCTGAGGCAGGAGGATCACTGCAAGTTTGAGGGTAGCCTGGGCCACATAGCAAGACCCTGTCTCAGAAAGACAAATGGTCTTTCTTAAGCCCCATTGTATTTTAGAAGAAAGTCTGACTGACACATTTATTTATTTTTGAAGAAGGGTCTTGGTATGTAGTTCTGGCTGACCTTGAACTCATTATGTAGCCCAGGCTGGCCTGGAGCTCTGAGCAGCCCTGCTGCCTTCCAAGTGCTGGGATTATAGGAGTACCAACACTCACAGCCCTGACCAATAGTTTAAATCATAATTACTTTGTATCAACAAAAGCTTGTACATGGTTACTACATTGGGGAAGGAACATGGATTTCAGAATCAGTTCTGACATTTTATGGCTGTTCAGACAATCTGATAATCTTTGGTAAGTCAAGTGAAGTTTCTGATTTTATATTCTGCATCGAAAATGAGGCCAACCAAGTAGGCTTTATATTTAAATAATTATCTGTTAATGAATATCAGCCTCCTCCAACTTCACCCAAACACTTCCTATAAAGGAATATGAACAAGTAGGAAATCACTAACCATTCTGGGGCCTTAAATATAGACATAGCCTTTCAATGAAAGAGGCTTGCTAACTTATCATCTTGTGGGGATTTACAGTCGTTATGGACAATTAATTATATTATCACTGGGGTGGGGGGAGAGTCCATCACATAGCTCATGAACATGTTTTCAGATTATTTGGAGTTTACAAGTCTTCTCAACTTCCCAAAAGAATGAAAAAAGAGGCAGCTTTTATCCATTTGTGTGGTCCACTGCAGTCCACCTGGTTTTTCTAAGTCTCATCTCCCAGGCTGGGAAGGGCAGTGTCAGTTGTTTCTCAGGGCCTCCCCAAAGCCTGATGCCCCCTCAAAATTCCTGCACTCCCTTGAAGTCAACAGTATTTGTCAGAAAAGTTTCTGTCACAAAAAAGTGAAGAATGAGGAGGGACAACTCATAGAACTATGAACTTGTAGACCTGGGAGTGAATGCATTGCGGCTGGCTCTGCCCAGAAAAACTGTTCTAGAGCCATTTTCTTTCTTTTTAAATTTTTTTTTACTTTTTTTTTTTTTTTTTTTTTTTTGGTCTTTTTCATTTTTATCGGTACCAGGGATTGAACTCACGACTGCCTGCTTGCAAGGCAGGCGCTTATGCTGCTGAGCTAAATCCCCAACCCCTTTAAAAAATTAAAAAAAAAATTATTTATTTACTTAGATAGGGTTTCACCATGTAGTTCAGGATGGTTTTGAACTCACTATGTAGTCCAGGCTGGTCTCAAATTTGTGGCTATCTTTCTGCTTCAGCCTCTTGGGTCCTGGGATTATAGGTGTGTGCCACCAGGCCTGGTCTTCTGAAATGCCTTTCTACCTCGGTTCAAGAATCCTGGGTAAGCCTACACATTGTGACCAGTGGAGAGTTAAACAAAGGACAGAGGCATGACCAAACCTCTGTTTTCCCTTATGTTGTAAATCTTTCTTGGCCTATTAAAGTAAATCTTTAAGAAATCCTGGCCTCCACTTGTGGACGCAGGCCAGTGAAGAGGAATCTGGGAAGCACCGTTTTAGAGGTGAGATGGGACAGGGAAAGGAAAAGAGATTCCAGGATTTAGCTTCCTGGAAGGAACTGGTTGCCTAAGCCCAAAGTACAGGTGTCATAGGATTAGGGTGCCTGGCATTCTACTCTGCATTGCAAATAAGGTTGGTTAGAGGTTAGGGTGATATAACAAGCTGTCACATTTTCCACTGAGTGACATCTACTTTCAGAGTTCCTCTGAGTACAGCGTTTGCTAGAGGTTATCACCAAATTAAAATCAGACTTTGGGAGTGGTAAGGTGACCAGATGGCAAATCTCATATCACAGATTCAATACAGTGTTTGCATTATGTATTATGTATCCTTAGCTATGAAGACGTAACTTTCTGTGGATACTGTGCAATGGCATATCAAAGGTACATAAAATATTCTGCCTGTGCAGTTAAAACATTAGTTAAATTTAATATAAATCAAAGCATGATGTTGGCCATATTTAAGAGGTCAATAAATACCTGTTACAGAGCTTGTTTCCTACCATACAGATGTGGCTGTTTTATAGACAGCCAAGTTAGTATGGTACATCATTCAGTACAATAACTGTCAAGGAGGGGGGAAATATCTTAGATCAGTAACCAAGTGTCCCTGACCAGTGTCCCTGAGCTAGTTGCCTTGAAGGGAATGATCTAGTTATATCCCAAATCTGGAAAATTATCCTGCAGGTAGGCAGAAGGAACAACTTTACCTTAGTTCTCTTTTTATATATAAGCACTAACATCTATACACAGCTGCCATCTAATCCCCAGCACATAGAAGAGAATGTGCCTGGTGAAGACCCATGTAAAGGGCTTTTTAAATGGAGGAAGTGTGTTGCCTGGAGTAACTACAGATGTAGTGCTGCAAGCCCTTGGAGGGGTGTGGATGTGCTGGACTCAGGTTGGAGCTCTACAGGGACCCTAGGTGATGTCTCTTCATTTTCACCAGTAGATTCTTCTCACTAGGCCTGACCTGGACAGTCAGAAAGACCCATCCAAGTGTGATCTTTAGGAATGGGCTCCACCCTTCCAATCCAACCATTCAGTATGAGGACTCCACACTGCCTCTTTTCTCCTCAGGCCTGTGGATGGCTCCGTTCAGCCAAGATCCCATGACTGATCCTCGGCACTCCTGGGCAGCTACTTGGTGAACAGATGGAGCTCTGGTGGTCCCTAAGGCTATGTCTCACAACCACTTGCCAGACCACAATGCAAGGCAAAAGAGATTCTAGGAGCATGCTTGGGCCTCGTGGCTGTGATTAAAACTCAGAGAAAGGAGAACTGACCACAGGTTTGTCCTCAGGGACCTGGCGCCCAAGGTGCCTGGGCAGACATAGGTGTGTGTGTTGGGGGTGGGAGAGTGAGTAAACTCACCAAACCCGGGTGGCTGCCTCTTGGCACTGTCCCCCTTCTTTGGAACTGGGGGTGAACTTTGGACTGAGTTCATCCCCACCCAGTCCCTTGTAAACCTAGTCCTTCTCTCTTTCTTTTTTCTGAGATGGGGCCCAGGCCCGGCTCGAATTTGCCTCAGCCTCCCAAAGTGCTGGGATTGAGGGTCTGCACCACCACGCGCGGCTTTGGTGAATTTTTGAATATCAGTCCGGGTTTAGACTGACACTCTTAGGGTTCCCAGCCCTCTGTGACAGGCCTGATTGCAGATCATGGTCTGTCTTCTGTCAGCAGGACCCGGCTCTGTTGCAGCATAACCCCTGCTCAGTGATGACTGGTGCTAAAAATACAGTTCTCCCACGGTAGCAGAGAGATGTGCAAACCACCTGCTCTCGCTACCTAGCATCTTTAATTCATCCCTAAGGTCGGGGCACGACGCGCGAGGTCCACTTGTGTGGTCCCGAACCCTTGCTGGGTTTTCATTGGCTGCAACCAACGGGAGCCACCGCGGGCGCGAGCCCGAGCCCCTGAGTGCGCGCGCTCCACGTGGTGTGCGTCCCCAGCCGGCGCTCACGGGCGCTCCCCTCGCACCCCCAACCAAGCCTGCGGGGGCGCGGAGCTCCGGGCGGCTGGCGCGCGACCAGAAAGATCTGAAATGGTTTCTTGTGCTTTTTTCCCAGCTCCATCCTTGTAACTGCATTGTGTCTGAGACCTACGAAGCAACTGTTTCTTTTTGCACTCTGCGTGCTCCCCCACCCCATGTTTTCTTTTTCTCAGGTACAGAACGTTTTTAGTACGCATTTCCTCAATTGGTATACTTAGGGTGTAGTTGGCCCATAAAAAAAGCAATTACTGCGGTCTGTGGAGTCAGCTGGCTACCCCGAGGGAACGAGGAGAAGACCGAGCCTTGAGCTTTGATTTTGCTTCTGGTTACGACCCAGTTGGAACACCGAACTCTGGCCAGACCCCTGGGAGTTGGGGTTGGGGGGGTTCCGGTCCAAGAACCCCGGAAACCCCCACCAGACTGGACTCAGATTCCTCAAAACTGGAGGCCAGCAGGACGTGATGTCCACCAGACTGATCACAGCCTGTTGGAAAACTCTCCCCTTCCTTTTAATTGGACATAGCCTTGCAGTAAAACCAACTTCGTAATCCTGCATGTTTTAAAAATGAAAAAATGATTTATGGAGCTAAAGGTATAGCTTATTCTTAGAGCACTTGCCCTGGCCAAGGGTCCATACCCAGCATGGCCTTTAAAATAAAAGGACAAAGAGGAGGAGAAGAAAATACTTAATGTACTTTTTTTTTTTTCTTAATCTTTTTACCGGTATCAGGGATCGAACTCACGACCGACTGCCTGCTTGCAAGGCAGGTGCTTATGCCGCTGAGCTAAATCCCCAGCCCCTATGTACTTATTTTTGCTTATGAAAACAAGACATGAGCATTCTTTTGAAAGATAGCAATTCTTCTAATCCTGATTTTTTTTTCTTGCATGACTTTAATTTGTCAAGAAAATAAAAATTTTTCTGCAGGTCTCCACAGTGACTGACAACATGCTGTCGTGTTGTTTGAAATTTCACAGCTACTGAAAACCATAGTTTGAGCAATGGTCACTAGGTGTGAAAAACTTGTTTCAAATTGTTCAACTCTTAGCTCTTTATATCTGTTTAAAAATTGCCAGAAATGTTAAGGCTGCAATTCATAGAGTATGAGTTTTATTTTCTGACTGTCTTAAGATAACAGTGACATCAAAAAACACTGGCTATAATGAATAATATACTTTGACATATTCATTTACTGTTTTTGAGCTGTAAGAGATGTGTGATACATGCATGGGTTTATTACGTAGGAAAAGAAGGATTTAACATACAAAACCCATCAATGAGATTAAATTACATGTATATTGTAGTAGCAGAATAAAAGCTAGTTGATAAATAGAGCGACTTCCTACTTACCAGTAGGTGTAAATCCATGCTTTAGAGATTCATGTGTATCCCCCGTATCGGAATTAGAAGACATTCTTAGTGAAATTATAGGCAGTTCTTTCGCTTAAGGCAGAAATCATTGAGCATAAGAAAAAGTGCTGCTTGTCATATTTTGTGAGCTTGGGGAGCAAACATCAGACTACAGTAACCCGTATTTCCTTAGTGAAAGTTAAGAAAAAGTTTTTTTTTTTAAAAAAATCCAGAATTCAAAAAGTTACGAGCAAGTCTTTCCCTGGACTCTGTACCTTTTCCAGCATCAGTGACCTGTTGTAAACCATGGATCCAGTTTCATGATGGTTTCTAATCACAGGAATGGGAACTTGTGATAGGCTTGGGCAGGTCATGTGACCCTGTGCAGGTTGATAAGAGGTCCCTGTTATAAAGTGACAGCAGAGGAGATAAGAACTCTTGGCAGATAATGGCAAAGAAATGATTAACTCAAAAGAGGAGAGGTGCTATGCAGCACACAGAGTGGAAAGTTGTAAAACTGGGGGGGGGGGGCGGGGGTCAGAAGATCATGCTGAGAGAATGAAGCTCCAAACCAGCTCAGATCCACTAACTACACTTTGGGTTGTGACATACCCTCCTGATGTCATTGCTTCTTTCAGGGAGAAGGACAGACAGCTCTTGGACCTCTCATATATACATTTTGGGTGATAACGTTGGCAGATGTTAATTCTTCAATTGATAACAAGTATTATCTACCAAAAAAAAATCCCAAATATGACCTACACTGTGAGACACCACTAGTAGCATTTCCAAACTTATGGTCATTTATTTGTTCACATTTTAGTAACTTACTTTTTTTTTTTTTTTTTTTTTTTGGTAGCACTAGGGGGTGAAACTTGGGACCTTTGCAGTGAGTTACACTTGCAACCCTTTTCATTTCTTTAAATTTTGAGACAGGGTCTCACTACATTGCACAGATGGGACTCAAACTTGTGATCGTCCTGGTCTCCCAAAATGCCAGGATTACAGGCATATGCACCACACTAGGCCTCAACTGAGTTTTAAACCCGTGCTTGTTTATTAGGTGAGGAGTTAAAAAGAGGTCTATTTTTTTTATCCTACTAAAGTTAGAACTTAAGGTTTGATATTAATGCCATGCACGGTCTGCTGGGGGGACTGCCAGATGCCAGTCTTTCCCCATGAGTCAGCATCATTTGCGGACTGTAGAGGAAGAGACAAGACATCATCAAGAAGTAAGCCCTCCCTGCAAGTTGGCACCATGTATGGGCCCTAGGGGGAGAACCAGATGTCAGCTGGGAATCAAGAAGAGCCAACACCCCACCCTTCACCCCATCCCACCATAGGCAACCAGCTGATCTGGAGAAACAGGCTGTGATGACGCCTATTGAAATGGAATACAATTTAATACTTGTAGTGTTTAGTGTTTCACTGACTTTGCTGGTCTAAAGTCAGTGGTCTGATCATCTATTCAGAGGATGGCAATACTCAGTGTCGCATCTATGAAAGGGGGGCTTCCTTCTGAGGGTGGTGGTCATTGTTGATTCCCTATTGTCTTGCTTTGAAGTTCTGTATTATTTTCATTGTTTTGTTGGGTTGAATTTTGTTCTGTTTTGTTTGATTTTGTTGTAACTGATGGCATAAGCAGCTATTTGAAAGATAATAAGATGATAGCCATTTTGGATGTACTATTAGCTTGTTTTTGAAGTCCTTTATTGCATTCATTGTTGTGTTTTTATTGATTCTATTCTGTTCTGTTTTGTTTGATTTTTAATGTCTGAAGTTATCGGCAGCTATTTTGAAGACAGCAGGAGGCATTATTGTTGATTTCATATTATTTTGAAGTCCTGTATCACTTACACTAGCTTGTCTTGGGTGGCTTTGTTCTCTTTAAAATAAAAATTTAAAAAATTTAAAAGTATTTTGAAGGGCCAGGGATATAGCTCAATGGCACAGCACCTACCTGGCAAGTGGGAGGGCATGAGTTTGATACCTGGTACCAAAAATTAAAATCAAAGAAAGATAGTTTTGAGTTTTTGATGAATATTTCTATTGTCCTGCAAAGTAATAAAATCTGGATTCTTAGAGCAATGCATGTCTTTCTCACACTGTGGAAGAATGTGCTTCTGGGGAGAGGAGGTGCTGGGTATTGAACCCAGAGGTGTTTTGCCAACCAGCTCTTTTTACTTTCTAAATTTTTTTCTCAGTTTTTTGAGACAGACTTTCACTGTGCATTTCAGTCTGGCCTTAAACTCACTGTGTAGCTTGGGCTGGCCTCAAACTTCTGTGATCCTCCTGCCTCATTCTCCTGAGTGCTGGGATTATAGGCATGCACCCAATGTCCAGGAGTTTTGAAAAATATTGACACTTCTTTTAAATGCAGCGAATGAGGTTGTTTGTGTATGTGTACAGATCATTAGCTCAATATACCAACATTAATTAATTAATTAAGTAAGTAAGTAAATACTGAGGCAAGCTGGCCTTGAACTCACTAATACAGTCTGTGCTAGCTTCAAACTCATGGTGATTACAAGCATATGCCATCACACCTGCAGACATTTCTTATAGCAAACTTTCACATGTCATATCTACAGTAGATTTCCTAAAGCTTTGATTAATGGAATTTGTGCTCCCATTTTCCTTTGTTTTTAGCTCTGAGGACAGTCATGTTTTCATTTCCCCTCTTTTTTTTTTTTTGTTTTTTTTGTTTTTTGTCTTTTTCATTTTTATTGGTACCGGGGATTGAACTCACGACCGCCTGCTTGAAAGGCAGGTACTTATGCCGCTGAGCTAAATCCCCAGCCCCTTCATTTCCCCTCTTGACCCACTTTATTTCACTTGAAATGTTAGGTGTTGAATCTGAACAGTTAGGTGCTGCGTGGAGAGAGAGCAGCTGGAAAGGAGACGAACACCTCCAGCCCTCTTGCCTGCACGCCTTTGGGCTGGGCTGCTACCTCTGAACACTGTCTGTGCACACTCAATCTCTGTTCCATCTGGCTGTGGGGATTTGTCTCAAAAAAAATTTTTTTTAAAGGCTGAAGATGTAACTCAGTGCAAAGACCTGGGTTCAATCTCCAATACTCAAAGAAAAATTAGGGCTGCTTTTCACCAGCTGAGATAACTGGTAATCCTGGATGTTGGTGGAGAGCAGAAATAAACATGCCAATTTTTCCTTTGAGCTTTAAGCTTTCTTGTGGATTCATAACCATTGCAGTTGACTTTGCATTAATGCTCTATTAGGTGTTATTTACTTAGGTCAGTTTTCTTTTAACTATATGGTGGATTTCAACTATGATTTTTATTGAACTCAATACTTTAATCAGAGATGGAAATGCAGAGGGATATCTAATCTCTTTCTTCAAGTGTATTTTGTGTATGCTGCTACTTTGGAATATGTGGGTCTTTGATACATGCCCGAATGTTGGATGCATGTCTGTTAAGGTGTTACCAGTTATGGAGTCCTCAGATCCTCTGAAAACATTGGTTGAAACTCTCATTGTGTCCCACAAGAAACCGTACAGTTTGAACAGCATATATAACCTAACTGAACAGAACTCACCAGCAGAGCCTGGTGAGAAAAAAGTGTCATGTAGTAGGATGGCTACAAGTCTGGATTTGGAACCAGAAGCTCATGAGCCCCTTGCTGTGCCTCTGCTTGGGGACAGAGGGATGCTTGGTCTCTTTAAGCCTTGAATTTTTCTTAGGTAAAAGTGACAAAAACACTGGGCTTGGTGGTGCATGCTTGTAATCCCAGCACTCAGGAGGCAAAGGCAGGAGGATTGCCACAAATTTGAGGCCAGCTCAGGCTACATAGCAAGTTCAAGACCAGCCTGGGCTACATAGTGAGTTCAAGACCAGCCTGGGCTACATAGCAAGACCCTGTCTTCAAAAAAGAAAAGATAAAAATGATGGAATCCAATAGTTTTTTGGGTAAGAAATATCTATCTATCTATCTATCTATGTTATATATATATATATATATGTTATATATACTTATTGTATAGCTTTGTATATTTATAAAGATATATCTATACGGATATACATCTATATACTATGTATCTGTCTATATGAGCACATAGTGTTCAATACACATGCAAATGTCATCAAAGCAAGCATTTATGCGCTGGGGATATAGTGCTTGCCTAGAAGGTACAGAGCCCTGGGTTTAATCCTCAGCACTGAAAAAAACCTAGTATTTCTCTATGTGGGGGACACCTACCTCTGCATAGGATTATGGAAGACGTACACCGTGTGAGTTGTATCTTAGTCACAGATACAGCTGTACTTTAAAGAAGTCCTGTTGGCTTTGTGAAACTTAATGGCACCATTTGTTTTGCTTTCCTCTTCTATGTTTACGGTTAATAAAATATTTAATAGCACAAATATTGAATTTAAACTGCTTCTGATTAGCTACAGTTATTTTGGGAAATGTACACACAAAAAAATGGAAGAACAGTAGCCTTTCTGAGTTGCCTAATAACTCCTGCAGAACTTTTGTAAAATACGTTTTGCTATTCGTCATTCTCTCACTCAGTTTCCTTTAAACTTTACTGGCATGCTGAGGAAATATTATATTAATGAGTTACTTTGGTCTTTTGAAGCTTATCTACACAGGCCAATTTAATAGAAATGGCCAGTCAGTAGTTTGTGAGAAATGAACATGTTTTTCTGAAAGAGAGACCAGAGCGATGTTCACATGTGCTTCAAATAACAGGTGCTTGGAACTCAGCTCATTCACAGTTAACAAGCAATGTAGCTTCCAACTGTGCTGGAGGGCACAGAAAACAAATTACACCGTCCAGGTTCACTAATTATTTTTCTCAATCAAGGTGTATTTTAATCATTTCTTTTGGTGCGTGTGAGCATTTTCCATGACAGCATCTCAGTTCATGCCTTCCCTAGTCCATTGAACTCACTGGGTACCACCGTGCTGAATGCTTCTAATGACTCACATGTACAAGAATACACGTTTATAATGATAAAACACTATTTGCTAACTGATTGCAGAAGAGATTTGTAAATGATTGACAGATAACTAATGACTCCAAGGCATCTTTGCCAAAATCTAAAAGGTATTCAACAATGTCATCTGAACCCATATTGCATGATAATGTTAAAGTTCAGTTAATGAGTTACAGTCACTGTAAACTTCCTGCACACACGATTCCAAGGCATTGTGACATACGCAGTAGGAGCTGATAATTTTGTACAATTGGGTTTATGATGAACACTACACAAACATGCCAGAAAGTTCCTTTAAGTATGTTTATAATCCAAATTTCTTAATAACAAGCACTTTACTACCACCTTTCAGATAGATGGGCTGCAACAAATATTAGCAAGATGTTATAGAAGGCTTAGAATAATTGAGCCAGTTCATTCCTGCCAAATCATTGCTTAATAGTGTATTTTGCTTGTGCTTTTCACTGGAAATGTTATTGTCACTGGTTTTATATAGGACTTGAGTTAGAGCTGGCACTCATTTTAAAATCATTTTCTTAAAAATTCTCTTCCTTGCCAAATTATAATGATGGTGGATGTTTTTTTTTTTTTTAGAGAGAGGTGACTCAAGATTTCTTTGTGTTCTTTTTAAATGTAACTGTGAGAAATGTGGCACCTGGCAGGAAAGATAAGTGATTTTTCTGCAATACTATTATGGCCAGGTAAATATCACCTACTTTTTATAGCACTAATGATTAAACAGAGCCTTAGTCAATATTTTGGCAATTGAGGTGTTTAAGAATTTATTCTCTGGTCGGTTTGTGCTGAGTTTCCCATGATTATCATGTCTCTGATCTGTGTCTCATGGCTTCTAATTCATACCTTTGTATAGAATAAATCATATAAATGCAGTGTTGTTTTGTTTCCATTGAAGACCTCTTAAAACATGCAAGTAAATAACTAAACGATCAAAATGCTTTAAAAAGGAAACAGCCAAAGGGATGTGTTGGCACATTTAGGAGGCTGAGGCAGGAAAATTGCTGTGAGTTCAAGGCCAGTCTGGACTGCAATGGGAATTCATGGCCAGCTTGAACTACATCGTGAGACCCTGCCTCAATAGTCAAAAAACAAACAAAAGTGGCAAGCACAATAGGACAGGTGTGTTGAAATTGATAGAGAATATTTTGATGGTATTAAATGGCAGTTTGTCTTTTACTGTAGTAACTTTTTTTTTTTTTTTGTCTTTTTTGTTTTTATTGGATCAAACTCACGACTGCCTGCTTGCAAGGCAGGCGCTTATGCCGTTGAGCTAAGTCCCCAGCCCCTACTGTAATAACTTTTTAAAAATTTAAACATCTGAAAATAGTTATCCAAATAGTAGATGTTCTTTTAGGCTGATTCTATATGGCTACATGTTCAGTGGAGCCACATAACTCAGTTGTGATGTTCATTTTCAGTATTTCAATAGACTCAGCCCTTTGTAAAATGAGAAACTGTATAATAAAAATGAGAAAGCAGAATTTTTAGTTATTTTTGTTATTTAAGCAGTTTCTTAATGTATCAATTCTGAGTTTAGTCAAAACCTCAATCTCAGGGTCCAGGATTCAGTTCAGCAGCATAAGCACCTGCCTGGTAAGCATGAGGTTGTAAATTCAGTCCCTAGTACCAAGAAAACAAAAAAACAAAACAAAACAAAAAAAAATCACTTCAATCTACTGACTCTAGAATATAAGTGCATAAATTCATGTGTTACATTTTTCAGTTTATTGAAGAAAGAATAAAACAAGGAAAGAAAGGAACAAGAAAGGCGTATGTAACCACATCCAGTGAGTGGATTAATTTAAAAGGAGACTTAGAAGCTGAGCATGGTGCACATGCCTGTAATCTCAGCATTCTGGAGGTTGAGGCAGGAGAATCACCATGAGTTTGAGGCCAGCTTGGGCTATGTACCGAGACTCTGTCTCAAAAAAATTAAAAAAACATAAAAGCACTGAGATCACCTTAGAAATCTCTCTTCATATTATATGAAATAGCAAAAATGAAGAGTTTCAAAGAGATATATTCACTTTTTGCCTATGTGCCCCAGGTTGGCCTCAAACTCACAGCAATCCTCCTGACTCAGCCTCATAAGGGCTGGGATCACAGGCACGTACCACCTCACGCAGTGGTTTGCTACTTTTATTTCCATGGATCTCTCAAGCTATACACGCAAGTTTTATTTATTTAGATAGTGAATATTTGCATTTTAGATTTTCTCAGTTCTTTTGCTTTTCTCAGAAGTCCACAACTTGTCCTATCTTTCTATATTTCTATAATTAAGAGAAGAGAAAATAGACTTTCTGAGTGAATAAATAATTTGGAACTGTAAGATTTCTATTACATATTCTGTTTGTCATTGGTTTCCATTGTCACAAAATCGAACTGTGGAGGCTGAGGTATAGTTAATTGGTAGAGTTCATGTTTAGCTTGCTTGGGACCCTGGGCTCAGGTTTTAGCACTAAAAGAAATACTTAATTGTGGGTGTTTAAATTTAGTGTATTTTTATTTAATATGACCAGAAAGCTTTACTTATACTAATATTGGACCATGTCAGATTTAGAACAGCTCTGTTACATTATGATTTTTAACTAATTTTTCAACCCCTTTTTACATTTATAAACTCATGTATTATTTCTAAATTTATTGTGTGTAATGTCTGCTAAGTGTTTTACATATGTTCTTTTATTTAATTCTCAAAATAAACTTTTTCCCCTCTTCATTACATATGAAAAAAATTCATGCTCAGAAGTTTTAAAGTGCCTGTTGTGGAGGTGCACACCTGTAATCCCAGTAGTAGGCAGCTGAGGCAGGAGATCACTATGGGTTGGAGGCCAGCCTGAGCTACATAATGAGCTCAAGGCCAACCCGAACTACACAGTAAGACCCTGTCTCAAAACAAACAAACAAACAAACAAAAACAAATTTTAAATAATCTGATGAATGCTACCAAGTTTTTGATAGATTCAAATATATGTTTAATGTGAAGATATTATAAGATTCTTCTTTGAAAAACTATTTTGTGAATTAAATGACATGTACACTTGGCAAGTGGAAATGCATAAACATCAATTATCAATATTAATTCTTACAATTTTTTGCAATGCTCGGACTGGACCCAGAGTCTTCACACTGTACTTCATCCCTGGTCCCTTTTATTTTGAGACAAGTTCTCACTGTGTCTCTAAATTGCCCAGCCTGCATTCAAACCTGTGATTCTCCTCCCCTAAGTGCTAGGATTTCAGGCACGTGTCACCATGGCTGGTCTCAGTGTTAATAGCAATAGTTGGGAAGGCTCACACTGGAGAGATGTAAAGAACTTTTTTTTTTTTTTTTTTTTTTTGAGACAGGGTCTCGCTATGCAGTTCAGACTGGTCTTGAGCTCACTTTGAAGCCTAGGCTGGTCTCGAATTCGCAAGGATCCTCCTGCCTCAGCCTCCCGAGTGCTGGGATTACAGGCGTGAGCCACCACACCCGGCTAGATACACAGAACTTTAATTTAGAATTAATAATATCTTCAAATGATACAGGCACACACGCGCGCGCAAAATAGCAACAAGCCAAACCAATTTATCAAGCCTCAGATGGAATCTCTCTTTCTCTGTCTCTCACTGTTAATTCTAGAGTATTGGCTTTCCATGTGTATATCCCGCCTATATTTTTCATTCAGAATATTACTTTTTTGATGAGCAATGTCGCCACATTGCTAACTGGGAAATCGGAGTGTCATCCCAAATATTTCCTGTGGCTCACATGCCCTATTTGTTCAGCCCTCTCTGTCTCCTGGACCCTGGCAGTGGCAGCCCTTCTCTGTCACCTGTCCTTGTTGCCCTTGTTCATCAACATCCTGGGAACTTGCAGGCTAAGAGCCAGACAGACGCGAGGTACAGTCAGGACCAGTCTCTGATTATTAGGGACCCTTAGTGACTCTTGGTCATTGAGTCATTTGTCTGTGTTTTATATAACCCACCTCTTGGGGTACCATGTGGGTCAAATGATAATGTACAGATGTGTCATGGCTCACCTAATGACGGGCACATACATGTAGCCTTGACCATTTCTTACTTTGGGTACTTCTGTTGTTCCTTGATGGTTCATGGAGAAAGATCTCAGGGGCATAGTATGTGCTTAGCATGGGGGAGGTCTGAGTTAAATCCTCAGCACCATAGAAATAAAATGAAACAAATAAAAATAATATTCTGCTGCATAAATTTTCTCAATGGTTTTCCATACCCTTTAGGATAAATGTCATATTGTTGAAGTTGATAGGTAAGATCCTTTAGGGTCTAACCAATTTCACTTCTCTAGTTTACCTTTTCCCACTCTTTGCACTCCTGTGCCCTAACTAAAATAACTACTTGATGTTCATTGAAAATATCTTGATATTACAAGCCATATGCTTATCTTTCATCTTCTCATCCATCCACCCATTCATGCACTTGTTCCTTTAACCAAACTGTACTGGAGTTCATTATTGGTGCTGATGGTGCAGAGTCAGCCTGGTGAGGTCCAATTTAGTGTAACAGATGAAAGGTAACAGTTGTTTATCAGTGCTAAGCTCAGGATGGTAGGTAGAGAATACCCAGGAGCTGCGAGTCTGTCTTGGGAGACAAAAGCAGAAGCATCCCAGAGGAGATGGTGTCTGAGCCTCTACCGAGTGACTTTTAGAGCTGGCCAAGCAGCATGGGTGCTCCTGAAAGGAAGCAGCGCTGGCAGAGACTCGGGGTCTGTGGCCACCTAAGCACGTTCTGGTGGAGCTGAGCCTGACCCATGCTTAGCGGTCTATCTGGGATATCGCTGGAGCGTTTCTTTAACAGTAGCGAAGAGAATAACCTACAACAGGGAATAGTGGCATAAATTACAGCGCCTCAAAGGCTTTGGCTGTAGGGCAGCCATTAATAAAAAGGAATTGACTGGATGGCTCGGAGGGTCTTGTGCAATACTTACTGTTGCGTGAGCAAAGTGAGACAGTTACCTGACTGGGAGACTCAAGCAAAGAAAAAGTGTGGAAGTGTACTTGTGGATATGTATACAGAGTACAGAGACTAAGACAATTAGGGGACAAGTGAAAAGGAGAGATAATAGCAGCACCTATAGTTCTGACGTCTTGCGTTTCTAATGTGTTGAATTACTTTTCTTCTAGCATTTCTTTTTGTGATATTGGGGACTGAACCCAGGACCTTGAACATGCAAGCACTATACCGCTGAGCTACTAAAGCATCTTTTTGTTTGTTTTTCCCTTTCCCCCTCCTTCCCCTCCCCCTCTCTTCCCTTTTCTTCTTTTTGTTTTGCTCCAGGTAGCTGGGGATTGAACCTGGGGTGCTCGGCCACAGAGCTACATCCCAGCCCTTTTTATTTTATTTTTAATTTAAGACACTTTATTTTTACTGAGTAGCCCAGGTCGGTCTTGAATTTGTTATCTTCCTACCTCAGCGTCCCAGCCGGCTGGGTTTATGTTTATGGATACTTAAGTACGTGTATATATATGTCTGCATATGCTGACCCGAACAGTCCTGGCCTTACTACTTACTCATTAGCTGTGAGACTCTGCACAGTTTATTTAATATTTTCAATGCTCTGTTTTCTCATCTGTGAGATGGAGATAGTAATAACAGAGGGTAGCTGTGAAGGATGAACAGCTTACTGGATGTGGTGGTGCTGAGTGCCCTAGTGGCTAGCAAGGTGCCAGCACAGGAGGAGCCTCCTCTGTCCACGCCCTGGATGCCACAGCTCTCCAGTCTCTGCAGCTCTCCAATCTCTGCAGCTCTCCAGTCTCTGCAGCTCTCCTGTCTCTGCAGTGCTGCTCCTCTGTACTCCAGCAGCACTCAGTGTGTAACCCTTTGTGTTCCAGGGGCTCCTTTTCTCCTTCACTTCTTCCCCAAGATGTCAGTTTTTCCCATCTGGTCAGCACGGCAGCTCAACTCTGTGGACACCTGGTGAGTGTTTGGCCAAGGGACAGTAGAAAGGGAGGGTCTGAAACGAAAGTTATAAGAGACAGCAGGGAAGGAAAAGATAAAAGATAAATGATCATAGGGAATGAGGTTCAACGGTAAGGAAACCGAAGGTGAAGGGGGAAGACAGAGTAAAAGATAACGAAAGCAGTGGAGCTGAAAAGGGGCCGACCACTCGGGTAAATCCAGAGAGAGGGTGAGTGCGGGTCTCCACGGCCAGCAGGGCAATTCATAGCAACCTTCCGATAGAGACTGTCTCATTTCATCCTGAGTGGGAGTCATCTCCCCATGAGGGAACTAGGTTTTCAGCATCCTCACAGCTCTTTGTGCACTACTGGGGGTGAACATGCAGAGCTGTATCCCCGGCACTTCTGAAAAAAAAGAAAACTTTTTAAAATTTTGAGACAGGTTCTCATGAAGCTACTAAGTTGCCCAGGATGGGTTTGAACTTGTGATCTTCCTGCCTCAGCCTCCCAGAATGCCTGGCTGGGAGCCCAGACCAATCAGCTGGTAAGGCACCGGGAAGTGAGTGAGCCCAAGCCTCATCACTGATTCCCTCCATCCTCTGTGGAGCTTGGACCAGACCCAGCTTCAGTGCCTGTTGAATAAGGTCAAGTAGGCCTGTCAATTCCAGTGCTAAATTGCATAGCCACCTGGCTCTCGGTGTTTCTTCTTTAATAGTTTGGCAGATGGTTATTGACATTCTTCTGTACTACTCAGTGATCTGTAATACAGGGTCTTGCAGTAGAAAACAGACCAAGAAGGTCAGGATGTCCTAAGAGAGCTGCAGCCCGAGTCTGGTGTTCGCGTGCCCCGCCGAATGTCTGGGGTAGTCATGGCCCTTTCCCTTGAGTTGTGAGGCTGCCTCTCTAAATTCACATCTGGCATCTTGCTGCTCTTGAGTCATCAGTGAGCAGAAAACTGAGGACACAGAAGAAAAGAGATGAATTCTTCTATGATGCTAATGATGGAAATATAGTGCATGTCAGTTAAATGACAGGGGAACCACCTGGCCACACCGTAATCCTGGTTGCTCTGGAGACTGAGGCAGGAGCATCATAAATTTGAGCACAGTCTGGGCAACTTACTGAAGTAAATGTTTTTGTTTTGTTTTGTTCCTGATACCTGGTCTCCCTATGTAGTGAAGTCTGGCCTTGAACCTGCTTATGTAGCTCAGGCTGGCCTCAAACTCACAGCGATCCTCCTGCCACAGCCTGTCTGTCAAGTGCTGGGATTACAAGGCTTTCTGATGCTCTTAACTATGGTTTGTTTACTTGAAGTTCACAAATTTAAGATTTAAAAGAAAATATATTCTCAAACTGGGCATGTTGCTGTGTGCTTATAATCTTTGCACAAGGGAAGCTGAGGAGGAAAACTGTAAGTTCAAGGCCAGCCTGCACTACATCATGAGAAGACCTGCCTCAAATAATAGTATTTAAGCTTCTCAGCTGCTGATGGTGTCAGGATTCACATCTCTTACTCAGAGATAAAATGAGTTTTGTTGTTAACTCTTGGAAAGAGTTTCAAATTTCTTTAGTTCAGACTGGCATTAAACTACATAAAAATGAGACAGAGGAGAGAGGAAAGAGAGAGAGAGAACCTGGAACAAAGTGCTTGAAAAAAAGAGTCCAGGGACAGAGCTCAGTGGTAGAGCACATGCTTGGCTTGTGCTGAAGCCCTGGGTTCAATTCTTGGCATACCAAAAATTAAAAGATCAACTAAGGATGTGAGTTTTTTCCGAATGAAGAATCCAAGTTTTCTAACTGCAGTTCTAGGGAAATGCTCATGGCAGGGAGATCACAGCGGATACAATGACTGTAAATTCCCGTTGGCCCAGATCCTGCACGTCTTAGCTGTGATAGGATGGGACTTTCGAGTCTCACAGAGAAGCCGCCCAGCTGGAAGGAAGTTTGATAAGTGCTTTGCCTTCCAGTTAGTTTGTGAAAAGCTTGCAGGATATGGGGCACACACCTGTAATTCTAACACTTGGGAAGGCTGGGGCAGGAAAATCATAAATTCCAGCTCAGGACAGGCACTTTCTTAGGAAGACTGTAAGGGTCCCAAAATAAAAAATGAAAAAAAGAGGTTGTAGGTGTAGCTCAGCGTGAAGAACCTGGGTTCAATCCCCAGTGACACTCTCCCATCCCCCCAAAAGTCATTCAGTCTCATTAGGGGGTTAGTTAGGTTTGTCTGCAGTCAACCACTGTGCCAGAGATTCGGGGTGCCAGTTAATGGGAGTTAAGGATCTGAACAATTGATATTGATTTTTTTCCTTGATAATACCTAAGATAATCTCTGAACATTTTGATAAGGGGTAGATTTGAAATTTGATTTCTTCTTTGGCTATCTGATGAATTTGAGGCATTTAACAAAATCCCTAAAGTGTCCTCAGTCAAGTCCATCTTTGGATAAAAGCCAGTTTTATATTGGACACTAAATATTTTTCTATCAAAGTTTGCTGAAGGAACATTAAAAATCAGCTTTTATGTAAGTAAAAGATTAGGCTATCCTTACAATTAAAACAGTAGATTAAAACATATCTTGACTCCATCACTAAGCAGCTCTGGTTCTCTGACTCTGTCTTGCCAGGTTTATCTTTAGATTTTTTTTCCTCTTGAAGACATGGCTTAGCTGGCCACAGTGGCACATGCCTGTAATTCATGCACTTGGGAGGCTGAGGCAGAAGGATCGCTAGAAGTTTGATACCAGCCTGGGCTGCATAATGAGTTCAAGGCCAGCCTGGACTGAACTGCATAGTGAGATCTTGTCTCAAAAAAAAACAAGTGAAAGACAGAGAGAGAGACAGAGACAGAGACAGAGAGAGAGAGAGAGAGAGAGAAAGAGAGAGAGAGAGAGAGAGAAAGGAAGGAAGGATGGAAGGAAGGAAGGAAGGAAGGAAGGAAGGAAGGAAGGAAGGATACTCTCCCCATAAAGCCTGGCAGGCTCCTCTTTAGCACTGATGGGCACAGGTTACATGCACATGTTCACCCCTAGACGAGATACCAGGAAAGGATTAGAGTGGCCAGGAACAGTTAAAATATTCAGGATTTACTGCTAAGCAGGGTCCACAATAGAGTCATTTTTCCAGCAAGGAAAAATGAAGGACCTAATGGCAAGGAGAGGAAAAAAGAATGGGCTGGGGTCGGTGATCAGTATGTGTTCTATGTCCCTTAAGTTTTGCTCCCTTTCTGCCTTCTAAAACATCCACATCACTCTGGCAATCATTAATTTCCCATAAGTAGACAGGACAGAGTTCAAGAAGGTAGAATGGAACGGTGGGAGTGTGGATGCCCCGCAAGGCAGAGAGGAGACCACAGAGAAGGAGGAGGAGGGGCTGCGGACCAGCAACGGCGAGGCTGGTGGGCTGCAGAGCACGCCTGTCACCGTGTGCGGATGTTCCGGAGGCCTGGAGCCAAGAGAATCTCAGAAACCTGTGTGTCCCCAGGGTCTTACAGCAGCAAGGCAGAGCGGTAAAAGCTGCCACCAGAGTGGGTCATCATGACCAGGGTGCAGAGACAGCACAGGGAGAGCAAGGACCTGGGCTCAGAGCACCCATGGGGAGCTGACAGAGCCTGGAGCTGAGCCGTACCTCCCAGAGTGCTGTGGTGACAGTGGTGTGTGTCACTCTTCATGGTTCATTCCACTACTTTTATACCTGGCCACTGTATCCTACTGTCCATTTTAGGAGGTTGGACCTCCCCAAGGTGCCAGATTGATGAGTTCTTGCTATGCCAAGTGGTCTCTCTCAACCTTAGTGAAGGATCTTATAATATATGAAGATGTAAAACAATGTGTTGACCATTTTATTTTGTTTTGTTTTGTTTGTGGTACTGGGATTGAACTCAGGAATTCTACCTGCTAAAGCAAGTGCTCCACCTGTGAGCTACACCTTCAGACTTGACTGTTATTCTTTCACTTCTTTTTTATTTTTTTAAGGAAGAGTGGTTTATTTTGGTTCATAGTTTGTAGAGGTTTCAGTCCACAGTTGGCAGGCAACAAGGTCAGATGCCAGGGAAGGCAGACAGCAGCATCAGTGAGCCTCCCTTTCCCTTTTTATTCCATCCAGGCTGTAAGCCTAGTGGCTGGGGCCACTGGAACACCCAGTGTGGGGCTTCTGACTTCAGTAGTTCCATTCAGCTACCTACCTTTTGGTACTGGGAATTGAATCAGGGAACTTCACACTGTGCTACATCCACAAGCCTATTTTTATTTTGAGACATAGTCTCACTAAATTGCCCAGTAATTTGTTCCTCCCTAAGCCTTACAAAGTGCTGGGATTACAAATCTGTGGCATCAGGCCTAGCTGATAGGCTTTTTTCTTTTTTTTTTTTCTTTTTTTTTTTTTTAATTTAAGAGGAAAAAGAGAAAAACACAAAACAAACCAAAGCGGCGTAAGGGTACACGCAATACAGAACTACAAAACAAAACAAAACAAAACGAAACAAAAAACCATAACAGTAAGAAATTACCTGCTAGTAGATTACACACTATTTTCTTGAAAATAGTTCCTCAAATCACAGTATCAAAGAACACAAGGTGGACATTCAAACAGGGAGACTGCGAACAGCTGTGTTCAATGTTCCAAAAACATTGATAAAGTCAACTATTTAACACCCCCAAACACACTTGCTGTTATATCCGTTAGAGCTCTTTTTCTTTCTTTTTTTTTTTTTTTTCCCCTCTCTTTTTTACAACAAAATTTACACATCTTGGATTTTATTACTCCTTAGTGCTTATTACTTTCTTTTGGGGGGGGGGGAAGAATACAGTCAAATATGGCAAAACAAAGCTGTCAGTCAATACCAAGGATAGACATAGCACATGGTGTAGAACAGAGTACAAGTTTATCAACAATGGTTATCAACGTTGTCCCTTGTTTCCTTAAAAAGAATTGTCTATCTTATTAGATATTATAAAGTTGGACAAAACAGTAGAGAACAAGACCAATAAAACTTAGGCATTGTAAACATTACAGGACTTCCAAAGAAGACAATAGTCAAACCAGAATGGGTATCTTAGTGAATCTTATTGTCTTCAAAGTAGTTGCCTATGTCTTCAAACTTGATACTATCATATAGAATGGAACAGAGTCTAATCAGTCAAAACAAGATCGTGGGAGTACTACAGGACTTCAAAACAAGTTAATAGGAAATCGAAAAGAGTTACTATTTATATATCCTAATTTTTTTGAATTTTTTCTTTAATTAAGACAAACATAAGAAATGACTAAATAATTTTTTTTTGAAACAATAAGGGGGAGATTGAGATAAAACAGGACATAACAATATAACAATAGAGGTCACAGCATGACTGTTTCAATAACCTAGTACTTCACCACTATATAACCTGACTTAATAGTAGTTACCATAGTGTCTTTTTCCTTGAAATATTTGGGTAAAACTTCATATACTCTAGCTTCAAATATTTTCATATCAAGAAGCCCAGAATAAAGCCTTTCTAATTAATGAGTGAAAACTTTATAAGGCTTCAAGGCCACCTAATGGGGAATCATGATTACCACATATTTTTATATATTTGAATCATTACTTACATTAGGGAAACTATTCGGTATTCACACATGCGAGATTGATTTATTTCACTTATGAGTATGGTCTCAAGCTGTGATAGGCTTTTTTCAAAGATTAAATTGCAGCCTGGCATGATATATGTCTGTAATCTGAGCATTCGGGAGGCTGAGGCAAGAGGATCATGAGTTTGAGACCAGCCTGGAGTATATAACAAGACCCTGTTTCCAAAAATGAAAAACGAAAAGGTATAATTCACTGCATGTGATGGCACATGCCTGTAATCCCAGCATTCAGGAGGCTGAATCAGGAGGATTACTGCAAATTCATGGCCAGTTTGGGCTACAAAAGTGAGTTTAAGGCCAGCCTGAACTGCAGAGTGAAATCCTGTCTCAAAAAGACAAAAAAGCAAAACAAAACAAACAAAAGGTTTACATCAAATTTAGCAAAGTAAAACCATTACGTTTGTGATACTGTGCAAACTTGTACCTTTTCTGTAAGATGAAAAGCCCTTTTGCAGTGTCAGTATCCAGTTTGTCTTGAAGTTTGTGAGATTGGCTGTTCGGTCCTCTTTGGCTTACTGAGCTTTCATCCTTGTCTGACTTTTCTATTTACTCACTGGCTTGCTCACTCACTCACACCAAGTACATATCTGAATAAATTTCCTACGGTTGGTTGCCATAAATCTGAAGCCACTGGGCAGTCAGGCACGGGGTCAGGGTTAAAATCCTAGCACCTGGAGACTGAGGCAGAGGATTGTTAGAGGCCAGCCTGGACTATAAAGTGAGCTCAAGGCTAGTTGTTTGTTTTGTTTTGCTTTTTTACAGTTCCGTCACCCCTGATTCAGTTATTAGAACTGAGCCAGGTGGGTGTGAGTGAGCGCCTGCTGTGTCCACTCAGAGCTCTCCTAGCTTCACAGGGATACAGAGAGTCCAGACAACAGAGCAGTGGGACTGGGACCTGGAGGGAGAATCCGGTCTGATGAGCTTAGAGCTGAAGAACCCAGGAGCCAGTGAGGTGCAGGTACTCACTACTGGGCCTGCAGCGCAGAGCCGGCAGTGGAGCCCGCGGCACTGGCTCTCCACTGCTATTTAGTACCTGCCTGATTAGATGAGTGTTTGTATTGTGCCAGGCCCTGTGCTAGGCACTGGAGGTTCCAAAGCAAAAGGTCTCCTCAGAGAAAGCTAGACTTCCCTTCCTAGGAAAAACAGGAAATCAGAGGGCTCGCTGTGGGGGGCTGTTATAAGGATGAATTCGAGGGGCTGTGGAAGCCAGAAGGGCTTGAAACACAGATGCAAGCTGGAAATGTGGGGCCCAGAGGAAAAAGCTAGGGGAGAGTCATGCCTTACTTATCCCTCAGAGGGCAGAATATACTCATAGACAATTTATAGTAAAATAATATACTAAGTGATATACTAAGGCGACATACAGTTAACTTCCAAATAAATTGAAAGCCCGCCATTGCTGGTAGAATTGAGGAAACGAGTGTGAAGATAAATTTTAAAAATGGCTAAGGTTGGTGGTATAGGTCAGTGGTAGTGTGTTTGTTTGGCTATTCAAGGCCTTGTATTCAATTCCAGCACCAAAAAAGAAAAAAGAAAAGAAAAGAAAACCCCCAAACAATCAATACCACCAAAAACAGGCCAGACAGAGAGACGCGGGTGTCAAGGAGGTTTGGTTACAGGTTTCATTTTCCTGTCAGAGTTCATAGTGAGGCCAGATGTTGGAGTTAGAGGCAGAGATCCCAGCTGTGCCACCTATGACCTGGCCATCTGGGAGATGGGGACAGAATGGTGAGGCTTCATCAAGAGACTGGCATCTGAAGGCCCGAGAAGTGTGACAAACCATCCCCATGTCACCAGGCACAGGGCACTAAGCCTGTGTTTAATCAGGGAAGACCAGAGCGCAGACACAGTCTCTCTTGGGAGGCTCATCTCAGTATCTGTGAGAGCACAGTGAGGAGAGATGATGGGGAACCTGGCAGAAAAGCAGACATTTGCTGCAGCAAAAGAAAGTAAAATCCTAAAGAGGAAAGTTGCCGATAGATATTTACTCATTGGTATTATTATTATTAGTTCTATTATTTTTATTTTTGTGGAACCAGGGATTGAACCCAGGAGTGTTTTAGCACTAAAGTACATCCTTATCCTTTTTTATTTTTTATTTTGAGACAGAATCTTTCTAAGTGCTCTGGCTGGGCTTGACCTCGTGATCCTCCTGCCTCAGGCTCCCAGTACCAGCTAATTATATTTGCTGAGTACCTGTTTTGTGTCCGGCATTGTGCAAAGTGCTAGAGAGAAATGGGAACCCAGATGCCGCAGTGCTGCAGAGTCATCTTGGTGAGCACAGCCCTGATCAGCGACATCGCTCTGTCCTCTCTAACTTACTCATTTTGTTCTTATTGAAAGAAACAGTATAGCACACACTGAGGTAGGAGCATGTTTACAGAACTCTCTGGGACATGTTAAAAATGAGGCAGACAGCAGGACATGAGTGTAATTTGCATTCTATAGTGCACTGGTAGTCTCTGTGGAAAAGACAAAAGAAGCCTGGGACATCATCCTAATCCCCAAAGAACTAAACACACTTCAAAGAAGACTTTTTAATTTTTTGGGAGGCTTTATTTGTTTGTTTAGTTTGATATTTTGCTAAGTTCATATTTCCTTTCCCATTTCTTTAGGATTTGGTTAGTGTAAAAAAAAGTCAAATTTAAGTATATCTAAATATGTTTTAAATTTAATTTAATTTAATTTTTTGGTACTAGGAATCAAACTCACGACCCCACACTTGCCAGGCAAATGCTGTGCCACTGAGCTACGTCACTGGCCCCTAAATATGTTTTTAACTTACTCTCAGAGCTCTGGCTTATAATTCTTTGGATTTGGAATGTATAGTAAAATAATTCTCAAGATACATAGCATGAATGTAGATCTCCTTCATACCATATAGATAATATATACCTGAAAAATATTCATAAAAGCTTATATCTCGCATATCCAATTTTTATTATTCAGTTGCATGTGCTTCATAAATCTAGAATATAAGCCAGGTGTGGTGGTCCACACCTGTAAGCCCAGCAGTCAGGAGGCTGAGGCAGGAGGATTGGCACAAGTTTGAGGCCAGCCTGGGATACACAGTGAACTGAAGGCCGGATTGAATTACACAGGGAGACCCTATCTCAAAAAAAAAACCCAAAATAAAATAAAATAAATCTGGAGTATGGTAGAATTGCGTCAGTAGTCTTCTCCTATATAAATCTAAAATTTTCTTCTTTATAAAATAAAGAATCATCTTTTCTAATTTGCCACATGCCTTGTACCCTCAGCCTGACACCCTTCCTTACAGCCTCTAAATGCATCGGCCTGCAGAGCCAGTGGATCCTGGGACTCCCGCTGGAGATCATAAAATGTAATGCTGAGGAGCCAAGGAACCATACACGGTCACCTAGGCAACAACAGTATAATATAACAAGGGCTGCCATCATATAAAATGTAAAAGACTCTGGATGACTGCTAATGGGGAACTTGATTTATTTATTTATTTTGCTATAACTTGAGTTTTTGCCCATGTTTGTCATGAGTAATGAATGCGTTCCTTGTGGTGGGGAGTGGGTATGTGCACCGTGTACTGATCACATCTTAACCTCTTTGCTTCTCCTTCTTTCCTTCCACCCCTAGGTCCCCTTCCTGTCTGCAAAAGGGCTGCTTCCTGTTTCCTATTGTTTATCTTTTATAGACACAACAGTAATTTGGAAAACAAAAAATGACAGCATTAGAAATTATTTATATTCTTTCTCCTACACCATCCCTCAGGGGCATGGATGTCCCTTTACTGTGCCAAAACCTGGTCTTTTCCAGAGCAGGATGGACAGCCGTGGAGCTGGACTGTGAGGTGTGGAAGGCCTCATTAGTGGGTTTGGTTGGGTCAGGCAAGGGGCTCTGTCTTGATCTCCATGAGAGTGTCCATCCTTGGGACTGTTACTTACACAGGAACATTCGGGGCCAGCAAAGCTGAACCTGGGGCAGAGGATTAGAATCTTGAATCTTCTCCCTTAAGGAAGCTGGCCCCAGGCAGATGAGTCAGAAAAGCTTTGTTTTAACCTAAATGTTAGTTTGGGGCAGGGTTTGGAGGCTTGGGACACAATGAGCTTTGTCTGCTGGGTTTTTTTTTTTTTTTAATCAATCAGACACATTGTGTGTCTCCTCCAGTTTGAGAGACATGTTGTAATAAGGTCCTGAACTGTTCACTGCCCCTTTATGTACCTTCTGTCTCAAGACTTGTTACTATTGTGACCTATATTCATGGAACCACAAACAGTGGGTTTAACCATTAACTTTCTAACCTCTTTAAATGAATGCTTTTATAAGATGGGAATTATATAGGTTTCCAGTGATTGCTTAGAGGAAGCAAGGAAAGGATTCATGTTAAACTAGGTTTTTGAGGAACTGGAAGTTGATACTAGATACCTTGAGAACAAGCAGGCACTGTAATTTGCCTTGAGCTGACCAGGTCAGGTTACACTGGTCAGCAGACATTCCAGTATCCCTAAAAACCAGAACGCTTTTTGAAATCAGTTTGAATGACACTGTAGTGTGGCAGTGTCTTGTGTTCATTGAGTAAAATCTCCCATTTATCCCAGTACTTTGTGTCTAGGAATATATCATTCGATATGAGCCAACTGTTTTCAGGACCCTCCCTACAGGGCTTTGAAGATATTCAAAGCTATAACGAGCACGTCATTTTCTCCCTGAGATATAATGGACTAAATAGAGGGAAACCTTGCCCCACTTTGATTTCTATTAGTTGTTGAATTTTCTTTTCTGTTACTATTACGATTCTCATTAATTCTGGGGTTTGAACATAGGACCTGTTTCTACTAAGGGTACATTCTATCACCAACGTCACTCCTTAAAGGTGTCATTTTTCAAGGGGTCACTTTTTAAGAAGTGAAACAATCCAGGAAATGTCAGGGTACCATTTGACTTAAAAAATATTTCACGAGAATAAAAAGGATTGTCCTGCTGAAAGTGAGTCAAGTAAGTCCAACCAACTGTATCTGGACCATTCTTAGGTACCATTGTTATGGGGCACAGGAGCCTGTTTGGGGTCTCCATTGTTTCTATTTTGTGCTTTTTCATGCATTTTAATTTCCACTAGCTGCTTTGAATCATTTGAACTTACACCATAGAATAATGTTTCCTCTTAATGCTAGAAGAGAATTTTTCCATCCTTCAGGTAGAGTAATTATTTTCCAGAAGCCATCTATGGGCTGGTTTCACCTACTGGCCCCAATTTTCAGAGCAGGAAATAGAAGCACAGTGCGACATGGTGATAGGTTCAGCACAATGATCCGGGAGTCAGCAAAAGCTGCTGTCTCCTGGCTGTCTTCTGACAGGACTCCGAGGCAGGGGCTGGTTCCTGGCTAATTGCTTTTAGTGTTCAATCTCTGATTCAGAGATTTGAGATGCTCCGGGTTCAATTACTTAATCTGCTTCATCAAAGTTTTGAGAAACTTGTCTCTCATCTAACAAGGAATTATTTAAAATATGTCAATGTGCTGTTATGTCATATTGCTATTTATTCTTATACACTTAAAAAATTTAAATCCCTAGAAGTGCTATGCTATTTGTAGATCTATCTAGGAAAGGATATCTGACCAGTAACTCCTTGTACTGGCCGTTATACATTAGCTCTAACATGCATTTGGATATTTTGTATTAATTTGTAATTTTTGGTTTTGTTTTATTTTTGTCATTTTGAGACAGGGTTTCACTGTATAGTTCAGGCTGGCCTTGAACTCCCTTTGTACCCCAGGCTGGCCTGAGACTCAGCAATCCTCTTGCCTCAGTCTCTTGAGTGCTGGGATTACAGATGTGCGCCACCATGACCAGCTCAACACAATTATAATTTGAGAAAATACAATATTTGAGGGTTCAGTAGTATTTCTCTTCTGGCATTAAGAATTAATGAGTGCATCGCTGAAGTTAGCTGGTTAGTATTACAGTGACCAATGATGACTTTGTAGTCAAGAGATGCAGAAAGATCTGGTTATTGTGGGATATTTCTTTACAAAGCTGCCATAAATGCTGATGTTAGGAGTTAATAGATAATTCCTATCAAGTCTTCTTCACAAGTCAAGGGGGTAACACACCAACCCATTATGATGTTAGTCTACAGGTAATCCTTTGAAGACAGATTTTTCCTAGGTCCAGACTGCCAGGAACGGTAGACCAAGATATACTCTTTATAATAGTTTTATATAATTTCTGAAAGTAGTGTGAATGAGTTGTTCTTTCTCTTGTAGCACAGGGGATTGAACTCTGCTTTCTACTTTAGAGACCCAGCCTCAGCCTTTTTTTGTGCAGGTGGGACTTGAATTTGTGGTCTTCTGTCTCAGTCTTCCTCAGTGCTGAGATTACAGGCCTGTGCCACCACACTCACCTGACATTTCTTGATTATTGTCATATGTCAGGTATAGTTCCAAAAATATTAACTCAGTGAATCCTTGTGACTTCAAAATATCACTGTGAGGTAAGTACTGCATTTCAGTTACCTACCTTATATTACATATCATAAAATTAAAGATGCTGGGCAGGATGCCGGGATCACAGGACTAGTGAGTGATGAAGTTAGTTTGGTTCCAGGGTCTGATCCAGGGCCAAGCACAGATGAGATTTAGCTGTCAGTAACTTCCTCAGTATCCTATGTAGGGTAGGACCTTTATCTATGACATATGCCCTCAGTGTCAGCTCTGAAGATAACTGAAGTCCTGTGTTGGTGAGAGGAAATCAGGTCTTTCTAAAATATATATGTTATGGCTTATATCTAGATGTCCCTCCAAAGCCTCATGCAGTCAAAGGTAGCGAGTTTTGAAGGTGGCTGGATTAGATGAGTGAATGTAGATTAAGGGTATGTTTTTGTTAGTTTTTCTCATTGCTGAGACAAAATACCTGACACCCACATGCTAAGTAGTCAAGGTTTATTGTGGCTCATACTTTGTAGAAGTTTTAGTCCATAACTGATTGGCTCCACGTCAGGGGCGAATCACAGAGGAGAATCAGTTCATGGCAGATAGAATGAAGCAAAGAGGCAGCAATTGGCCTGCCTTCTTTCTGTCCCTTCATACCCATCCAGCGTGCCTTCCCTTTGAGTGGTGCTATCCACACCCAGGTTGGGCCTTCCCATTATCTATAACCAAAACTATGCCAAACCAATCAGAAGACTAATGTAGCAATCACACACCTATAATCTCAGCATCACACACTTAATCCCAGCATCACACACCCTAGGAAAGCCACCTCTGAAAAGCCCCACTTATGACTATAAGAGGCTTTGGGAGAACATCAAGACACAGACCATAACAGGATATGATGCTAGGATTATAGGTATGACCCTGGAATTAAAGGTGTCCCACCCTGGGTGTGAGTAATACCACCCAAAAGGAGGGATAGGGAAGCCTACTGCTTTTCCAAAGAAGAGAAAGGAAGCCTGCTGTTTCTGCTATTTTTCTGCTTGCTGCTTGTTGCCTTCTGCCTGCTCTATCATGCCATGAACTATTTCTTCACTGTGATGCTCCTCTGCTTTTCTGCCCTGCCTTGGAGCCAGCCAACTGCCAACTGAAACCTCTACATACTGTGAACTGAAATAACCCTTTCCTCCTTTAACTTTGGGTGTCAGGAGAAAAGTAAGAATTATGTATTTAGCTCCAAAGTCTTGCTGGTTAGAAATATCAGTGAATGACTGAAAGAAGAGGATTCTAGTTCCTGTTCTCATTCCATAGTCTCTGGCAGAGATGGCAGGCAGAAAATATGAAATGTGTAAGCAGCTGGCATAAAGCTATTTCAGGGGGAGCTGGGCGTGGTGGTGCATGCCTAAGTCCCAGAACTTTGGGACACTGAGACAGGAGGATCCTAAGTTTGAGCCCAGCCAGGCCAACTTAGCAAGACCTTGTCTCAAGAATAAAATTTAAAAGGGCTAAGGATGTAGCTCAGTGCAAGACCCTGAGTTCAACACTCAGTACTACAAAAACAAGCAAGATTAAAAACCATTTCAGCTAGGCATGGAAGTTCCAGATGTGGGAAGCTTGACTAAGGCAATCACAGTACACCCCTTATGTCTGCAGTGTTCAGCCTCATCTAGTAGTAATCCCAAAATTTGCCAACTGGGTTTTCCCCCTCCCCTTTATTTTGTTTTTGTTTCCTATAAGTGAAAATCTGTCATGGAATTTTTGTGACAATTGGTTGGCTTCATTTGTCTGCTCTAAAGTTTTATTGAAAATCATAGCTATTTGATCTGAACGAAACATTGGGGATGAGCCTAATCCATTGCCTTCTTTTTAATGTGTAAGGACACAAAAGCAGAGAGTAATCGAAATTCCTACAAAGTGGCGCCCTGTGAGAACCTCCCACCCCTCACGTTGGGGGTCTTCCAACATTAGGGAGTGAAGGATGGCCACGGGGTGTCCGGTCCTCTGCTTTGACAGGAAGTTCGCTAGATTATTCTCTCGCCTCGGGTGCACTCCCCGTCTCACATAGTGCAGTCACTGTGACCAGTCCTTGCACACACAGGTGTGAAGCTTTCCTGCCTCTTTGAAGCTGGGTGCGGCTATGAAAATTTCTTTGGTCAACACAATATGAGAAATGACCCTGATATGATCCTGGGGACAAAACGTTCCACAGTCAGTGCTGGGTTTCCCAGAGCTCTTTGCCCTCTCCATGTTCACCGAAGGGGCTGTGTCTGCTGGGTGTATAATGAGACATGAAGAGGAGAAGAGTGTAAATGAATTCTCCAAGTTTAGTAAACTTTCAAAAACCAAAGTCTCTCCAAAGCACCCCGGGCTCTAAGACACCTGCTTTTCCCACCACACTGCATCATGAAGGCTTAAAAGTACCGTTGAAGCTGGGCATGATGGTGCATGTCTGTAATCACCGCACTTTAGGAAGCTGAGAAAGGAAGACTGCAAATTCAGTCACAGACTGGGACATTTAGTGACCCTGTCTCAATATTTTTTTCCTTTACTCAAAATTAAAAAACAAAACAAAGGGGCTGGGGATTTAGCTCAGTGGCATAAGTGCCTGCCTTGCAGGCAGGCAGTCGTGAGTTCGATCCCTGGTACCGATAAAAATGAAAAAGACAAAAAAAAAAAAAAAAAAAAAAAAAACAAAAACAACAACAACAAAATAAGATTGCAGGATGTGGTGGCACATGACCATAATCCCAGCACTTGGGAGGCTGAAGCAGGAGGATCATTGAGTTCCAGGCCAGTCTACACTACATAGAGAGTCAGGGGTAGATGTTGTCCCCCCAGTGTCATGTGTTTGCACCTGGTCTCCAGCATGGAACATTTAAAAGCTAAGCCAAGGAGCAAGGATCCAATCAAGGGTGCCCCAAGCTCCCCAGTGAGTTCCTGTGGACTCTGATGGGTGGCCCACGTCTAGGGGACCGAGTCCTGAGAAGTGTTGCTGGCCCCTCCCGCCATCTGGACACCCCCACCCCCACTTCCCCAGGCTCTGCCCATGACAGGCCACCTCCCTGCAGCCTCACCAGAGATAGCAGAGGCTCCTGTCAGACCCTGGTCCTCCACAGCTATGAGTGAAACAGATCGCTTTAGCTCTGTGTTTGTTTGTTAGGTAGGGTTTTGTTGGTTAGTTTGTTTTTTCATTGGTTTTGTTTTGTTTGGGGATAGATTTTTGCATCATGGTCCAGGCTGGCCTTGAACCTGTGGTCCTTTACCCAGTGCTGTTCTGGCAGGTGTGCATTGCTGCACCTGCCTAGGTATTTTTTTGTTTTGAACAGCAGTGGAGCACTAGCTAAGACAGTGTGGAAAATGAATATTGTAACTTTACTCCTATTTGTTTTAATCAATCAATCATCAAACTCATTTTTCGGCCGGGTGAGGCAATGGCTGTAAGATCAACACGTTGGGGGTTGAGATAGGAGGTTGTAAGTTCGAGGTCAGCCTGAGCTACACAGGGAGGTCGATGTCAGCATGCCTGGACTTAAAAAAAAAACCAAAAAACACCACACTAATTTTACTGTTTTCCACCTTTTCTTTTTCCTGCTTTAGTCTTGATTTACGAAACCGTGACTGGACGGTGAAGTCAGGCAGTGTCTCTTCTCCCTTCCATTCTGGAGGCCAGGTTGGCACTCGTGGGAGGGAAGCTTGGCCGAATCTGAGATCTTGGCTGCTAACATCTGCCTGGAAAGCGGGGGCCACTTACAGCTGCAGCCCAGAGCCAGCAAGCTCCAGGCTGAGCTTTTAGTTTAGTTGGCTGCAGGAGGATCACTTAGCAGGATCTTTTCTTGCCGTTTATCTATCTCTGGAATACCCTTTCACACATAGTCCTTGTCCTACCTTGTTTGTGCTTTTCAAACTGGACTTTTCAAATTTAAACTGGTTTGAATGACCCTATTTGGCCTTCATTTGAGGAACTGCCCAGGACCTTACTTGAAAGAGGGAAGGCAAAGATGTAAGATAAAAGGTTTCAGTTGCCTCATAGTTCATTCATTTATTTAACCAATATTTATTGTGTGCTTACTCTAAGTCAGTATACTAGATGCTGCGGAGACTATGGCAGATAAGACATAAACCCTGACTTTTGGAGGATTTTTCAGTTCAGGATGAGATTTGGGTGAGTTAACCAGCAGTTAATTAGAAACAAGAGGTCCCCGGAAGTGGAAGGCCCACGGACACTGAGGTTCCTGAGCTGAAAGCAAATCCGGTCCCTCCCCCGGAGGACTTGTTACCCTCTGCCTGTGCAGGCTCCATGGGTGCCTGTCTTTCTCTGGACTTCCATAACAGCTGTTTGAAGGGAAAGACTTTTTGTCATTTTTTTTTTTTTTTTTTTTTTTGTACCGGGAAGTGAACTCAGGACCTTGTGCTTGCCAGGCAGGCGCTGTGCTGATGAGCTATATCCCGCACCTGGACTTTTTGTCTCATAGCTCTCTGGTCTCCAGCACTTCCAATTCAGTTACTGGTAGATAACAGCTGCTCAGTAGGCACTGAGATTAAAATGCTATCTCTGCCTTATCATGTGTGTTTTATCCTAACAAAACAAAACAACAAATTACAGCTTGCCCTTTATATTCTCAGGTTCTGTATCCATGGATTCAACCAACCATGGATCAAAAAACCTGAAAAAGAAAATTCATCTATATTAAGCATATGAACTGCTTTTTTCTCATCAGTGTAGTGATACAAGTACCCAGTCAGTTCTTAGGGTACTGAGTATTGTGAGTAATCTAGGGAGGATATAGGATACTGGAAGGATGTGCATAGGTTCTGTGCAAATACTAGGTGGTATGAGAGTTTTGAACATCTGTGGATTTTGGAATGAAAGGGTTGATATTAATCCTCTGTGGATACAAAAAGAAACAAATCCCAATTTCCCATTTTAATATGGTAAGAAGAAGCTTGACGAAGTGGAGCATGCCACTAATTGTAGCACTCTGGGAGGCTGAAGCAGGAGGATCACAAATCAGACCACAGCATGCACAATTTAACAATTTAATGAGATTCTGTCTCAAAAAAACAAAAGAAGTTCTGGGGTTATAGCTCATTGTGAAGGTCCTGAGTTCAATTCCTGATATTCCAAATAATAAAAATAATGATGATATAGTGTGTGTTGGTTACTTTTCTCTCATTGCTGGCACAAAATACCCAACCCTCAAAATTAGGGAAGAAAAGGTTTATTTAGTTTACAGTTTTTAGATGTTTCAGTCCATACTCAGCTGGCTTCAAGGCAGGGTGGCATGGCTAAGGGCCAGCCATTCATGACAGTTGCAAGGGACAAGAGTAAAAAGTTCAAAAGGGGCAAAAGAGAAGGAGCATGGAGAGAAGACTCTTTCTGTCCCTTATATTGTATGCAGGCCACGCCCACTTGGTGTAGCATTCACTCCCATAATCCCAGCATTAGACCATGAGTCATTCACAAACTCTAGAAGCCACTTCCCTGACTGCTTGAGGCTTTGAGAGGACATCCAAACTCAAACCATAGCATAGTGTCTTAAGATGAGTATCATAGCATCATAAGACACAAAGTTATAACACACATAATCCTACAGTAACCCATTCATTAAGGAGTTGAAACTCAGGAGCACATTGAGAAAGTTCTTATGAGCTTCTGCCACGAGCAGACACTGGTTTAAATCCTGAGATACTTCAGTAAGGATCCCTGGTTCTCCTGAGTTACAGAGAGGAGACAGTACACAAAGGCACAGTGCAGCCCCAGTATGTACAGACTCCACTCTTCCCCCACGGAGCCAGGACCACCTTGACCTCCAAGAGCCACCGGCGCCTGCGGTCAGGAGGGAGGAAGGGGAGAACAGGGACAGGCGGAGGGAAGCTCAGTAGGGTCTGTGGGAAGCCCCCATCTGGACGTGCACCCTGTGACTGGTTCACCTTTCTCTTCTGCAGTAAGCTTTGCCACAGGGCAAAGTCCTAGCCCTGACTTCAGCCAGTCTGGAGCTCCGTGATGTAAAGTAGAGAACGGCTTAGCTTGGCTTTACAGTTCACCTTTCAGGCTTTTATTCTGCTGCTGGCTAGAAAAAGTTTAAGAAGGAAGAAGCTGGACTTGATGCCTGTAATCCTAGCACTTGGGAGGCTGAGGCAGGAAGAAGAGAAGGAAAAGGAGAAGAGGAGGAGGAGAAGGAGGTGATGGCAGCCAGGGATGCGTGCCTGTAATCCCTGTTTTGGGGAAGTTGAGGCAGGATGATCTCAAATTCAAGCCCAGTTTGGGCTACATAAGGAGACTCTGTCTCAAAAAACCTAAACAAACAAAAATCAAAAAAGTAAGGAGTAGTCTTCCCACTTGTATTAATGCAGCTTTTATTAACACAGATACCCTAGCCTAAAACAGTGTTTCTTTTGCTTTCTTTTCTCTTCTCTTTTGTCTGCTCCTCCACTCCCCTCCTGTTCTTTCCTTTGCCTCTCTTTTCTTCCTCCTCTCCCCGCCCTTCCCTACCCTCTCCTTCTCCAGATGAAGTCTTATTGTGTTACCCAAGCTGGTCTCAAATTCGGGCTCAGGACATGAATACTCCTGTTTCAGCCTCCCAATTACATGATTCTGTAGGTGCCCACCACTGTGCCTGACTATTGCTTCTTCCCATGTGAATAATAACATCCTCCGTGTTGAAGATCATCCAAACAGACAAACAAAACCTCCCAAAAAGTGCAACAAAGACTTTTTTGTGATTCAAATGGAATGAATCCACTAGTTAGGATCTGACACAAGTATGAGTGATGATAACCCAGAATAATGCCTTTCATCTGTTAGGGGTTTATTTTCCTCTCACACAGATTTGCACGACTCTGGTCTGGTATGGCGGCTCCAGGAAGATGAGGGACACAGGTCCCATTTCTTTCAATCTGTGCCCTCTCCACAGGCTCTGACGAGCCTGGTTCCAACCTACCCACTGAAGCCCATTGCAGGCTTACAGCTAGGTTTTGGATGCATGCTCACAAGCACAGAGGCGCCTGGGAGACACAGTGTTTACTGTAATGGGCATATTTTCAGTTAGCAGTGAGGACCTGAGGATTTTATTGGCAATGGAGAAGACTCACAGGAGCACCCATGACCTATTTGTCTTTTACTAGGAGTCCCCTGGGAAAGGAATAGCACCATGGCATTGCAGGCCACGCTTCAAGCACAGGAACCTGAGGGTGGCAAACTGCATCCAACCCATAGCCATGTGGGCTGATTCTCCTCCTGCCTCAGTCTCTGGAGTGCTGGGACTACAGGGGTGCTCCTCCTCCAAGCTTGGCCACTTAGTATTTAGATCACTGTAACTACAGTGACAAGTATACAAAGAACACCTGTTCATTTTTGTGTTATATTTTAGCATTTTTAAATACTATTCTATTTTTATGATGGTATCTGTTAAAAGTTACTTAATAGCCCATCAAATTTTTGTGCCAACGTTTACTATATTAAATTTCCATCTTTGTAAAATGGTCCTTTCCAGTAATTTGCTATTTTAAATGAATCTATAACAAACATCTTTACGAATCATCCTGTAAAAACTCTTGTGAATTATCTTCTCAGGATGTGTCTTCGTTGCTTTCCTTCTCGCTGAAACACAATACAGACACCAGCAATTTGAAGGAAGAAGAGGGTTATTTTGGCTCCTGCTGCAGTCCGTGGTCTCGGTTCCTAAGAGGAAATGGCAGAGCAGAGGGGTCTGGTGGAGGAGGAGCTGCTCAGACCACAGCGTGCCACAGCAGAAGCAGCATGGAGAGAGGGACTGGGGGAGAGGTTTGCCCTTCCAGGCCACGCCCCCAGTGTCTAATCCACCCACCAGTGCAGGGAGGGCCCTACTCACCTCCCAAAAGGCCCACCCACGATCATATGAGGCTTTGAGGGCACGTGGAGATTTAAATTATAGCAGGATTAATGTCTGTAAAAATGAAATCATTGTATGTACATGCATGGACATGGCAGCACAATTTGTTATAGCCAGATATTGGAAACAACCTAAATAACCAGAGAGGAATGCATAAAAAAGATGCGGTGCTTTTAGTGTCATGGTGTCAATTGCAGCTGAGTTAGTTAGAAATACAGGCACTGACTTCCGGGAGAAAATGACGGACAGATAGCAGCAGCTACCGAGGCTCTGTGAGAGACCCAGCTTAGAATCCAGGAATGGTGTGGAGTGAAGAATCCTAAGCAAGAGAGGAGATATGCCCTGCTGACCTAAGAACGAACTGGGCTGAGAGAAACCAACTGGGAATGCAATCCTGGTGCTATAACAGGAACAGATAAAGCCTCAGCGTGGAAGCTGGAGCCTGCACCATTGGAAGCCGTGATTTGGCTTTCCTGCTGCCACCACAGCGTCTGAATCAGCTTGGCAGGGAGAGAGACACACGAAAGCTCTGAGAACGGGAATCAGTGAACGGAGCTAGGAGTGGGAGGGGCAGGGAGCCGTGCATCGACCTGCGGTGAGTGAGAGGAACGGAGACCCTTCCATGATCTAGGAGGCTCCAACAGAGGACATTCTGGGACCAGGCAGACTTGCCGGAACAGGGCGCTGTAGTGACCTCAGTCACATATCCCCCTCTCAAGCGGGATTGGTGAGCAGTGCCTAGCCTACGTGACACTGCTGGCTGAGACCCAGTAGGCTAGCACAACCCAGGTCCCAGTGCCTGGAGGTGCACGCTAGCGGTGAAGCCTTCGGTAGGTTGACCTGGAGGGGCAGGCCCCGCATAGGCTGCCCGGTCCATAACTCCCTGGTGAACTGTGGTGGGCGGGAACACCTAGCCAGTGCAATTCAAACAGACTGTGGCCAACAGGAAAGGAAGCTGGGCCTCCTATATACGCTTGTATTTAAGGAACAAAGAATATGGGAAGAGGGAGCAACAAGAAAGGCTCCTCGGCCCCCAATCCTGAGAAACAGGCAATAGCAGACATGGCACCAATAGACATAAAGTGCTATCTCCAGAGCCTCATAGACGAGTTCAGGAATGAAGTTATTAATGACTTGAAGCAAGTCATTAATGAAGCAAGACATAAGCAAAATAGTTAGAGAAATGCTAAGCACTACCCAAGAAAAAACAGATGGTGGAACAGACGAACAGAAAAAAAGGGCAGAATTGTTTGATGGAGAAAATAAAGAAAACAGAATATGTGAAGCAGGTTCAAAGAGATTACCAAGAAACTAAAAACTCTATCGAAAACTGGCATAACAGCTTGAAAGAAACTAAGAATAGATTATCTGAACTGGAGGACAGATTTATAATATGGGAGCATGAAATGAAAAACTTCTTAAAAATAACAAAGAAACAAACAGCAATAATACAAAGACTAGAAGATGATAAGAGAGTCTATAACTTAATAATAAAGAACATAAAAGAAGAGGTGGGGACACAAACAAATGAACTACAAAAGCTACTCACAGAAATAATCCAGGAGACTTTTCCTAATTTAGCAAAAGATAAAGGTATTCAGATGTATGAAGCATACAGGACCCCAGCCACCTACAACCCAAACAGAGCTACACCCAGGCATATAATAATCAAAATACCAGAAATCCAATATAAGAACAGAATATTAAAAGCTGTCAGAGACAAGAAACAGATCACTTACAAGGGAACACCCATCAGAATTACAGCAGACTTCTCGGCATAAACCATCAAATCATGAAGAGCGTGGGGGGAAATAATTCAAGCTTTGAAAGATAATAACCTCCATCCAAGATTGATATATCCTGCACAACTGTCCCTGGAAATTGATGAAAAAACAAGGTGCTTCCAGGATAAAGAGGAACTAGGGGAATATGCACTCACCAATTCAACCCTACAGAGAATACTGCAGGATATTCTAAAAAAGAAAAATACAAAGAATCCAGAAATAGTGGCAGAGAGGCCACAATGAATGGAGCAGAAAACAAAATGAAGAAGACAAACTGACAACTAATGCAGAAAAAGAGCTCAACAGAAATGAGGCAGACAAGATTGGATGATAGCAACAGCTATTTTGGAGAAAACGACATCATAATAAGTAATGCTGATTTAATATCATCTTGTTTTGAAGTCCCATCAAGCTTTTGTTCTTCTGTCTCCATAGGTCTTAACATGTTGTATCTTATTGGATTTTATTATATGTGATAGTATAAATAAAAACTTTTATAGACAAGGAGATTATACAGAAACCATTGTTCATTTTCTGTTAGTTGATTCTAAGTACCCTGTAATACTGTCATTCTCTTGAATGGTTTTACATTGTTTTGATATATTTGATGCTACAGTATACGAAGTTATGCTCAAAGATTTCAAGGAAAGAGACAATATGGTAACTACTTTTATGTCAGGATTATCTTGTGGTGAAACACTATTTTGCTTAAATGGTTATGTTTTGATCTGTGCTATTTTGTTGTTATGCCCTCTTTTATCTCAATCTCCATTTTATTATTTAATTTTTTATTTTTATCCTTTTAATTAAAGGAAAAATAAATAAAAAATAGCAGGATATATTATAGTAACCCACTTTGATTTTCTATTAACTTGATTTGGAGCCCTGTATTGCTCTCACCATCTTGTTTTGACTGATTTTCCTCTATTCTGTTTTGCTTGATAATACCAGGTTCAAAAGTTTAGGCAGCAGCTGTGAAGATAGTGGGATTTATTATGACGCCCATTCTGGTTGACTATTATCTACTTTTGTAGACCTGTAATGTCTCCAATGTTTTGGTTCTGTTGGTTTCGTTCTTTACTGTTTTGTTCAATTTTATTATAACTGATAATATAGGCAATTCTATGGGAGATAGTGGGAGGCATTATGGTAACCATTGTTGATCACCTTGTATTATGTTTTTATATTATCTATTATGTCCACCCTTTTGATTTGACCGACTCTGTTCTGTTATGTCACATTTGGTTTTACTTTCTTCCAAAAAAGTAATAAGAACTGTGGGAGTAATAAAACCCAAAAAGTGTAGTAGTCATTGTACAAAAGAGAGGAAAAGAAAGTGCTCTAAATGATATAACTGCATGTATATTTAAGTGTATAAAATAGACAATGATATTACTGAGTTTTGTTGGACCATTGAACAGAACTGTTTGCAGTCTCACTGTTTGAATATCCACTTTATATGCTTTAATTTTGTAACTTGAACAAATATTTCTAAGATGACAATATGTAATCCATTAACTAGTGATTTCCTACTGTTTATTTTTTTTCTGAAATTCTGTATAACTTGTACCTTTTTCTGCTTTTTTTCTCCTTAAATAAAATTAAAAAAAAATAAAGATGCAGTGCTTTTATACAATGGAGTACTACTTAGCCATAATGAAGGACAAACTTGAGATTTATAGGTAAATAGATGCAACTTGAGACCATACTCATAAGTGAAATAAATGAGACAGGCATGTGTAAACATCGTATTGTCTCACCAGTGTGAGAAGCTGAAAGAAGCTATATACATATATGTAAATATATACTTTTTAAAAAATGAAATCATTAATATAAATGGTGTGAGCAGCACTGTGACATGATACACGTTGCCATGTCTTTCCAAAGAGTCATCTAAAGTCATAGTGGCACCTGTAATCTCAGCACTGTGGGAGGCTGAGGCAGGAGGATTGCAAGTTTGAGCCCAGACTGGGCAAATCGATGGGGTCCTATTTCAAATTTTTTAAAAAAGAATAAATAAATAAAAGGGTTGGAATGTAGCTTAGTTCAAAGGCTCTGGGTTCAATCCCTAGTGCCACAAAAGAAACAAGGAAACAAACAGTTTTATTGATTTGTACCGCATCATCAACATACAAACTGATGAGCTGGGCATGGTGATGGGTAATCCTGGCAGCTTGGGAGGCTGGCACAGGAAAATCATAAGCTTGAGCTCAGCCTAGGCAATTTAGCAAGACCCTGCCTTGAAAAGAGAAAAGAAGAGAAGAAGAGAGGAAAGAGGAGGAGAGCAGAAGAAAGAAAGAAAAGCAAAGGTCTGAGAAGGTGGCTCAGCACCCCGTGGCTTCAGTCTCCACTACTGGAGGGAAAAAAGCCACATAACCTGACCAGTTGTACCACTCCTGCCCAGATTGCAAATAGTCCGTTGAATGCTTGGAGTCATATTCCTCTATACCGCTGGGTGTGGTGGCAGACACCTGTAATCCCAGCCCTTGGGAGCCTGAGCCAGGAGGATCAACCATGAGTTCACGGCCAGCCTGGGCTACATAGTAAATTCAAGGCCATGCTGGACTATGTAGTGAGACCCTGTCTCAGTGACAACAAAACATATTCCTGTGCCCTGGGGTAAGTTACTAACATCCCTAAATCTTAACTTCTCTAACTATAAAATAGGAATGAGAATACATACCCAGTGATTGATCGTGAGGATCAACATCCATAGGTAAAGTAGAGGGCACAATCCTATAATACAACACTTGGGAGGCTGAGGCAGGGGGACTCCCATTAGGTCTAGGCCAGCATGGACCCAGTCTCAAACAAAGAAACAAACAAAAATCCCCAATCCTAAATAAATAAATAAGTAATACCTATAAAGTGTTTAGTGCAATATCTAGTACCTAAATGTTAATTATTATAGCTATTGTTAGGATTTATTATTTCTTAAACTACTGACAGGTTGAGTAGTTTTCACATGATATTTTAATAATTTTTATTTTCTTTTGTCTTTTCATTTTTGAGGGGTTTTTAGGAGAGGAGCTGAGGGTAAATGCCAGAGCTTTCTGCACACTGGGTCAGCACTCTATCACAGTAACATCCCTGCCTCTAATCATTATTCATTATGTGTGTGAGTGTGTGTGTGTGTGTGTGTGTGTCTGTGAACATGCACATGTGTGTGTATACCAGGAATTGAGCCTAGAGTCTTTGCACTGAGCTACATCCCAGATCTTTATTTTTAATTTAATTTATTTTTTGGTACTGGGAATTGAACTTATTACCTTGCGCTTGCCAGGTAGGTACTGTGCCACTGAGCTATACCCGCGCCACCCCCATCTCAGATCTTTAAAAAAGGGTTTCACTAAGTCACTAATTGTTTAGGCTAAGATCCAACTTGTTATCTTCCTGCCTCTGCCTCCCAGAGTGTAGAGATTACAGATATGCACCATTGTGTGTAGCTTTGTTATTCTTAAATTTTAAAATGATATATTGATATCACTCTTGGCATTACTACTGTCTTCTATTCTTGAATTTTCATCTAAAACAATAAATGTTTTTATTTATTGGATCTAGTTATTTTTTCTTTCATTCTTTCTTATCTTGTGCCAAATGTGAGGAACTCATGATCGTCTCAAAAATGTGCTTGCTTTCCTGCTAATTTGTAAGGATTTAAAACTAATTAACTGTTTATATTTTGGCCTTAGATTTCATGCATTAAGTTAAATCATTGTCCTGTCTCCTATCTCCTGTCAGCCAGTATCATTTATCTTTTTATTTATTTCTATTTTCTATTCTATTTCTATTTCTATTTTCTATTTATTTATTTTCTATTTTCTCACTACGCAGTTCAGGCTCATTTTAAACTCACTTTGTAGCCCAGGCTGACCTTGAACTCACATCGCACCTTCCTGCCTCAGCCTCCTGAGTGCTGGGATTGCAGGTGTGCACCACCCTGCCTGACTCTCTTTGCCATTACTGTGCAATAACTTCTCTCCATAGATTACCTTCGATCATGCAGTGGTCCTGCCCAGTCCTGAAGCAGTATGTGAGCATTTCTCTGAGGTTATTGAGCCAGTCGTGTACAGGAACTGTCACTGTTCAGAAGAGTCCAGCCTTTACAAAGCAGCTGAGCCACCATGGTCAGTGTCCCAGGGTAATTGTAGGCAGTGCACGAGAGTTTAGTCTTACTTAGAAGCTATAAATCTTATCTCAGTAAATAAAATAAAGCTGGCTAATGATCACCAACTGTATTTTCTTTTCTTTTAAGGAATGGGCCTTAAAGAGAAGAGGGTTTCTTAATAAAACACAAAGGCACTAAAACAGCTTTTAAGGAAAAAAAGTGGTTTTGTGTCCACCAATGCCAGGTCACCCTCACTAAGCAAATACACCTTTCCCACTCAGCCCCTTGTGTCACAGTTGTCTCTACACCTGCCAAATTCAGCAAGAAATTACACTAAAATTTACTTGTTTGTATTACCACAATTTGTGCTATCTTTTCCAGAAAAAAACAGGAGCTGACTCTCATGAAAGCATGAACAAACAGGGTGGTTTTGTTGAAATAATTTAACTATAATTTTTTTCCTTTTCCTTCCCTCTTACCTTTTCTCTTTCTTTCTTTCTTTCTTTCTTTCTTTCTTTCTTTCTTTCTTTCTTTCTTTCCCTCTCTCTCTCTCTCTCTCTCTCTCTCTCTCTTTCTTTCTTTCTTTCTCTTTCTTTCTTTCTTTCTTTCTTTCTTTCTTTCTTTCTTTCTTTCTTTCTTTCTTTCTTTCTTTTTCTTTCTTTCTTGTGTTTTCTTCTTTTGAAGCAAGGTCTTGCTATGTAGTTCAGGCTGGGTTTGAGTTCACTATGCAGCCCAGGCTGACCTGGCACCCACAGGGATCCTCCCAAGTGCTGTGATTACAGGTGTAAGGCCAGAACTTAACTGTTCCAGATAGTCCCGATTATCTGTCCATTCAACATGTGAGCCAGAGGAGCACGGCATTGAGGAAAGCTGGCTTGTGTAGCTGTTGGTCGTTTAACTCTCTAGTGTCAGTGTGTTACAGCTTGCTAACAAGCTTGGCCTGCAGAAGAGCATGGGTGAGCCTCAGTGGACTGACATGATCTTGGGTTGTTTAGTCCCAGTTACACTGCAGCATTAAGAGATGATTTTTAGAGATGAACGTTTAGCTCAGTGGCATATGTACCTGTCTTGGCACGTATGAGGTCATGAGTTCCATCCCCAGTACCAAAAAAAAAAAAAAGGAAGGTCTTTACGATTTTTTTCAGACGGTTTCACTGTGTAGTTCAGGGCTGGCCATGCACTCACTTATGTAGCCTGGGTTGGTCTTGAATTTGCAATGATCCTCCTGCCTCAGCCTCCTGAGGGAGTGGTGGCATGTGCCACCACTCCTGCATGCTATATGATTTTCTGAGCTCATCAGTTTAGGGTGGAAATGCTTCAGATTTGGATAGATGCCAAATTTGCAAAGAAATTATGGTGTATGCTTATAATCTCCAGCACTGAAGGAGGCCGAGGCAGGAGGATTATGAGTTCAAGCTTAGCCTGGGCAATTTGGTGATTCAATAAGACCCTATTGAAAAAAAAAAAAATAAGAAAGGCTGGGGATGTAGCTTGGTGCAAAGGCTCCATATGCAAAGAATTTAGTGGGCTACATCCCTAGCTAGGGAGTGATGGCTTCCTTTGAGGAGAGAATAGAGCCATTGTGTCCCATGCGTTTACAACGCAATTAGAGCGATGAAACCTGCACATATGGAAATTTAACAAGCAGTAAAAACCAGGATATAATTGGAGCCAGTTGATGGAACAGTCGTGGATGAGAGTTCAGGGTGCAGTGGGGTGCAGCAAGAGTGGGAGGAGCAGCAGAGGGTGGGAAGGTGGGGAGAACACTGGGAAACGGGGAGCCCAGAGAAAAGCACAGAGACGGACACGGAGTGCACTGAAGAGAACAGAGGAAGGAGCTTTGACCCTTTCAGAAGCGCCTCCTGGGGCTGCCTTTTGCCCCCGTAACTGAAGGGAATTAGGTGTATTCAGTTATTGGTCTTCCTCAGGTTCCCACAGCTGTTTGAATCTGAATGTGACATCGTTATAGACACATTGCAATTCTGCCTATTTCTTTCTTTATTTAAGTTTTACGGGTTTTTTGAGACAGGGTCTCCAGCTCACTTGTGTAGTTCAAGCTGGCCTTAAACTACTTATGTAATCCAAGCTAGTCTCAGACTCTCAGCGGTCCTCCTCCTCAGTCTCCTGAGCACTAGGCTTACAGGTGTGCGTCACCATGCCACACGTGCCTTTATATTAAGAGACATTCGGATTTTTTATGAACATGAGAAAGGGGAAGCCCAGGGCATTGTTGGGAAAGTGAAACTACTCTGCACGACACTTTAACAGTGTGTGTGTGACCTTACCCATTTGTCCAAACCCAGAGAATGCGCAAGAGTGGATTCTAATGTAAATAAACTGTGGGTCATGCGGGGTCACTGGAGGTTCATCAGTTGTAATCACAGGACCACTCTGGAGTTTAGATATAGAGTTGAACCCAAAGCTTCATGCGTTTGGAGGTGACTGAACAGTGGGGGCTGCAGCTGACTAGTTCTTAGGGACCCTGTCTGGTGGGAGGAGCTGGCCCCTGTGGCTGTGGCCAGGATGGGGCATCTCTCTCTGAGGCTCCTCCCTGCATGCCCTGCTTGCTGGCTGCCTGGAGGTGAGCGGCTCTCTTCGCCCACCCCCCCCTCCTCCCGTGGGCTAAGGACAAGAGCCATGCTAGTCCTCTCCTCTGGGCTGTGGCTTCAGGAACTGTGTGACCAATGGCACTTGGCAGGGAGGGGAGACTGCACGGTGCTGGGGTGGTACTTTTGCTCAGTTTTGCAATGGATTTAAAACTGCTCTGGGGCCAGTGTGGTGATGCACACCTGCACTGTCAGCACTCTGGAGGCTGAGGCAGGAAGCTTGCAAATTTGAGTCAAGCCTGGACAATTTAGCATTTTAGTAAGACCCTTTTTCAACCTAAAAAATAAAATAGGTTGCAGGTAGTGCTTAGTGTGGAAACTCTGGGTTCAGCCCCCAGCACAACCAAATAATAATAATAATAATAATAATAATAATAATAATAAGAAGAAGAAGAAGAAGAAGAAAAGAAGAAGAAGAAGAAGAAGAAATAGACACTGCATGGCCTGATTCATATGTGGACTATAAAAATATAAGTAATAATAAAGGATAATTACACAGAGATAATTATAAAGTACTGTAGTTTCAAAAATCAAGAAGAAAGGATTTTGAGTGTTTTCACTATTGAAAAATGATAAATGTTTGAGGAGATAGATGCATTTATTCTGATTTAAACGTTACCCAGTGTATGCATGAATGAAAACTTCACATAGTATTCCAATATATGTGTAATTTTTATGTATCAGTTAAAAAATAAAATATAAATAACAAGAGCAAATACAGAAAACAAAAAAGAATGCAAGAATAATAGATATACTAAGTTTCTTTGTTTTAAAAATTTAAACGGAAAAAAAATTTAAACAGAAATAGCTCAGGCAAACTTTTAAAAGTAGGTGTCACGACCAGGGTGATGGAACACTCTTGTAACTTCAGCTCCTCAGGCGGCTAAGGCAGCAGGATCACACAGTTGAGGCCAGTGTAGGCAACTTAGCGAGGCCCTGTCTCACTATGAAAATACAAAGTAGGGTTAAGAGTGCACCTTCTCACTCTCTTTCCCAATTCAGGGGAAGGGTAGGGTGGCAAGCACACTTTGGAGGGAGAAAGAAATTATGAATTATCTGGCTTTTCATTAGTGCTTTAGCTATTTCCCTATTGTGTTACCCGACATCCACAAGTTAAAGGAGAAAGATTACTTTAGCTCACAGTCTGCAGAGGTTTCAGTCTCTACCCAGCTGGCTCCAAGGCAGGGTGGCACCAGGGCACCAAAGAGGAGAAACAGTCCATGGAGGGTAGGCAGGAGGCGACAGAGGGGATCAGGAAGGAGAAAGGATGTTATACTCTTCAGGCCTCAGCTCCCAGCACCACACCTAGCTGAAAAACCACAGATGGATTAACCTAGCATTACACACCCATGACCCAGTCAACCCCCAGAAGTCCCACCTATGGGCCCCATCTTTTTTTTTTTTTTTTTTTTTGCTAAATAGCTCAAGAGGGCCTCAAACTTGTGATCCTCCTGCCTCAGGCTGCCAAGTCCTGGGGTTACTGCCTGCTTCTTTCCTTTCCCCCACTTTTAAAAAATTCTTTCCTTCTTTTCCCTCTAAGAACTTCACCCTGAGCCACATTGCAGAGACAAGATCTTGCTAAGTCATAAATTTTCCCAGGCTGTGGTTGAATTTTTGATTTTCCTACCTCAGCCTCCCAAGTGCTGGGTTTATAGTCATGTGTCATCACACCCTACTACATCTCTCTCCCTAAAGCTACACTTTTAGAAATAATTTGACTAAAGTAACCTAAATACTTTATTTCTATTGCTTGTTAACTGAGCTGTCATTTTTCAGATATGTGTTAAAATACCAAGGGTAACCAAAAGATATTGTGCATGTTTAAATTACCAAATTATAAACTAGGCATGTGGTGTGTGCCTATAATCTCAGGACTCAGGAGACTGTTAGGAGCATTGCCATGAGTTCAAGGCCAGCCTGACCTACACAGTGAGACTCTGTTTCATAAAACAAAACAAGCTCTTGCTTTTGAGGAACAAACCCACAACAGTTTAGTCTACTATCAGCGAAAAGATTAAATGCTGGTGGGTGACAATGCGCAATATATGTGCCACTGTTACCCCTGGTCCATGTGTTTTGAAATTAAAAAAAAAATTATTCCTCTTTGAAATAAAATGGATTTGAAAAAAAGAAAAAATAATAAACAACAAAAGATTAAATGCTAGTGCGATGGCAGAGGTGCTGCCCGATGGGGAGGGGGACCTGCAAGGAAACTGCCACTGCCCCTTGACCGACCCAACCAGTAAGCAGCTGGAGGCAATCCAGGCTGAGAGTAACCTGACATTCCTGTTGCTGGATTGACTGTGCAAGCCTGGAGCCGATCGAGTGAGCAGCTACTTAGGGGATAACAGTATGCAACATGGTAATGGCTGTGGATGTCTCACTGTTTCGCTTTGTTTCACTTAAAATACTGTTCTGTTTTTTCCCTTTCAAATTAAAACAAACATATAAACAAAAAAAACCTTATAGTAAAACATATACTTGCTTTTTGAGGCAAGATTTTTCTGGCTTTGAGCTCACCATTTAGCCCAGGTTGGCGTTGAACCTTCGGCAATCCTCCCGCCTCAGCCTTCTGAGTGTCGAGATTACAAGTGTGTGCCACCCCGCTTGGTTCACAGTTTATCTTTTTAGTTTAAACATTTACCATTTTCCTCTGTTCAGCACTCATCGAGGCAATGTTTATGGCAATTTCTGTGAAATAACAACCTGTCCTCATCCTCCTTATTCACCACCTCTGGCACTGTGTCTCTTCCTGCTCTTCCCTCAAGTCAAAATGACCATGAAAAGTAAATGTTTTGAATCATTTCAGGACCTCGAGGGAGCTGTCACAGTGACTAAAGACACTCATGAAAGAGGACTCCCAGAGCTGTTTCGGAAAGTGGCAGGAACAATGGGATGTGTGTGGAAGGGCGGGGTGGTTGGCAGGGGACCACTAGCAATGCTTGCACCCTAGTAAAGTTTTAAATCATCATGTTTTCTGACCACCCTGACCCCTCAATCCAATCACCAGGTGCAGTTCTCGGACCACACAGGCCGAGTCCTGGCCCCTGGGATCCCCGCCACCCTGGCAGTTGGCACTGTGGTACCCGATGAGGTGTCTGCCCTCGGTGTTAATTTTGGTCACCTCAGCCCCCGCCCTGGCTGACTGTGACTTGCAGTGCAGGGCTAATGGCTGGGCCAAGACACCCAGGAGCAGCAAAGGACTCAGTTCGTTTGTTTTGGCCGTCCGTCTTCTAGCACAGAAATGCCGTTGTCTTCTGTTGCTTATAAATTTTGGGACGCTACGTTGAGTTTCCTTAAATGCCTTCCATCTGGAGGAGTCCAGCCTTTTAAGAGTAGCTCGCGCGCCTCCATCTCCGAAGATCCCAAGGTGTGAGTCTGGAAACAAAGCGCAGCTAGGCCTTGCCACGCTGATTCTCCTTTTTGAAAGAATTTTTTTTTTAAGTGGAAACTGGCACTAATGAAGTCTAGAGAGAAGCAACTTTTTTTGGGGGGTGTCTTTTTTTGAGACAAGGTCTCACTATGCAGTTCAGGCCGGCCTTGAGCTCATTTTGTAGCCCAGGCTGGTCTCGAACTTGCAAAGATCTTCCTGGCCCATTCTTCCGAGTTGCTGGGCTTACTGGCGTGCGCCATCAAGAAATGACTATTTTTATCGCCAACCGTGAAGTTATTTCACTGTTTGGCGAGCTGCAGGGCTCCCAAGTGCTCGAGGGGTGCAGCCTGATGGCTCTATGCATTCAGGGAAGCCTGGCTCGCTGTGCCCGGAGCCTCCACTCTGCTTTCAGCATGTGGGGCACACTGCTTTCACTGGGAGCCTAGAGCCCTGTGAATTCCGAGTCTAGCATGTTTGTTTAGATTTCTTTTGTTTGTTTTTTGTTTTGGTCAAATGCCACGGTTTAAAAAAATTCTAGGATGTGGAGATAGGCACGGTGGCACATGCCTGGAATCTCAGAACACAGGAGCTTGAGAGGCTGAGGCAGGAAGATTGTGGGAAGTTTGAGGCAAGCTCGGCCTCCATAGTGAGTTCAAAGCTGGCCTGGGTTACATAGGGAGACCCTGCCTCGAAACACTGTTTAGCTAAATAAATAAAACTCTAGGACTTGACAAAGAGAAAATTTCTTTGAGGCGGTAGGGGATTTAGGTGACTGTATACTATCACTTACACATAGCACACTGCTATAATTCCACTCTTCAAAAGGCTGAGGCTGTGCCGGGGGTACAGCTCAGCAGCTCAGTGCCTGCCTGGCCAGTGTGAAGTCATGAGTTCGATTCCTGGTACAGGAAAAAGAAAAGGCTGAGGTGAGAGGATCGCAAGTTCAAGGGGAGCCTGGGCCGCTTAATGAGTGTCTCAAAAATAAAAACTACTGGTGTAGCGCAATAGTAGGTCTGATTTGGGTGGGGATCTCTGTTTCATCCTCATTGGAGGGAAAGTGAAGATGGTGCTTCAGGAAAACTTAACAAAGTGAATTCAGATAGAATGAATTCTTTTACACTTGTGATTTCCTTTATGCTTTTTTTTCCTGGCTGCCTTTAGTACTTACATTGTTTTCTCCTTATAATCTAATGTCACATTATTACTTGAGTAGTACAGAAAAGTAGAAAACCTTTTAAAATTATTAAAAATTTAAAAAATTGTAAGTTAGATGTGGTGATGCACACCTGTAATTCCAGCACTCTGGGAGGCTGAGGCTGGAGGATTACAAGCTTGAGGCCAGCCTAGAGGCAACTTCGCAACTTAGTGAGACCCTGTCTCAAATTTTAAAAATTTTTAAAGGACTGGGAATATGGTTAAATGTGAAGACCCTTGGATCAGTGATGAAAAAAAGAAAAGATCTTATGCACACCTATTCATAATTTACAAGGGTCTCATTAACTTGAAATGCTCTAGTTTTTTTTCTTTGTTTGTTTGTTTGCTTGTTTTTTGAAACCAGATCTCACTATTAGCTCAGGCTGGCCTCGAGTTCACTGTTGTAGCCCAGGCTGGTCTCAAATCTCAGTCTCCAAATGCTGGGATTACAGGTATGAACAACCACATCTGGCAGAAGTGCTCTAGTTCTTAAGAAAGGAGAAAAATCATCTGCCCGCTGTCAGTGGTGTTAAAAAAACAAAAATGTAGGCAAGTTTCAATAAAGGGAAAAGAAACAAAAGAATAAAGAACTGAATACCTCTCAGCACCAGAACAGAGTCCAAGAACTCAAGGGCTGCAATGTGATCAGGCAATGTTTGTGGACAAAAGCCCCAAATGAGGTAAGAAGAATATTTTAGTTGGCTACAGCTCACTGCATGGACTAGCTGCCCCAGACTGCTGTGGAGAACTGAAACTCAATTTGCGCCCAAGTTAACATGAATGAATCTACCGTGGCTTAGTGCAGGAGCAGAGTCCAAATCAATAGACTCCTGCAAATTTTGTTTAACAGTCAGAAAGAAACAAGATGTACACATCCAAGTCAAGAATTGAAGGAATTTAGCTGGGCGTGGTGGCGAGGCCTGTGATCCCAGTACATACTTAGGAGGCTGAGGCAGGAGGATGACTCTGAGTTCCTTTGAGACCAGTGTGGCTGCCTAGTGAATTCAAGGCTGGTCTGAATTGTAAAGCAAAACACCTGTCTCAAAAAACTAAACCAAGCCAAGCAAAAAAGAATTGAAGTAACTTGAAAGATTAACTTTCTCTTGAAACAAAACTTTGGAAATCAAAGTATTTTGTATCTGAATTCCTGGATAATTGCTGCTGTACTTGCTTTTGACTTGCTAATTAGAGGGTATCCATTACTATGAATCCGTTGAGAAATGATATGCAGATTTGAGCTATTGCTGTCTGCCTCTTGGGAAAGTCAGGTCCTATGTTTACTTGCTAATCTCTCCCCCGCCCCTAGACTGGGAGCTGAACCCAAAGCCTTTCCCTGAGCTACTTCCTCAGTCCTTTATTTTTTGACTTTTTAAAAGTTATTTATTTGCTTATTTATTTTTGTCTTTTTGAGATGAGGTTTCACTATGTAGTCCAAAGTGACCTGGAACTCGCAGCGATCCTCCTGTCTCAGCTTCCTGAGTGCTGGGATTACAGGTATGTGCTACTACAATACCCGACCTAGATCCTGCTTTAGGAGCGGTCAGGATAGGCCACTGTGGGGTGCAGTACAAGCCGGGGGAATTTCCATGAGAGGCAGAGGCTGTGCATGTGTAGCTCAGGAAAGTGCTTTTCAGGCAGAGAGCGCTAAGGACTGGTATGCGATCTAGAAAGGGCGGCTCTTGTAGTCTCTTGGGTTTTCTCTATTTTACTCAATATTCTGTTTACTAATCCAAGCAGGTACGATACAGAATTATCAGGGGAGGAAAGCCTGTAGACAATTTTAGCCGTAGGCCTTGTACAGGAAAGAGGGCTTTGCTTTCTCTTCCATTATCCTGCGTCTCTGTCTGCCTCATTTAAGAGATGTGGGAGGGGAAAGCTTTTAAGAGGTCTGACAGCCTTAAAGAGCACATTTTGATTTTCCTTGAGTGTGCTAATGTTAGCGCAAATACTGGCTGTGCTGCCCGGATATTTCCACACATTTGGCCTCAGGGCTGAGGGAGGTAGTCATTTATTGATTTGAGTAGTTGCAACATTTTTTCCTTTTAACTACTAGAAAAGTCACATTTTGGCTATTTCTCCCTGAAGACAGAAGTTTCCTCCTTGTCTCCCTGGAGACCAAAGCTTTGTGAGAATTACCTTCCACCTGGATTTCTCACACAAGAAAACATCACATTGGCTTAACCGGTTCTTATTCTCCGTTAAGTAATTAAAACTCAAAGGCCAAACAAAACTTCAGAAACCTTTCAGCAGAGCATGGTGGACCATGCCTATAATCTTGGCTACCTGGGAGACTGAGGCAAAAGGAACTGGAATTTGAGACCAGCCTGGGGCAATTAAGAGACTTTGTCTCAAAAACAAACAAATAAACAAGCCAACCAAACAATCAACCTTTTGAACAGCTGACTCGGGTTTCCAGTTCTGCTTCGGAGTGGGTGGCTGTGGGTAACTGTAGAGGGAGGACCGTTAAGCACACCTTGAGAAGGCAGTGCTTGTGTGCTTTGCTGGCCTTGAACTTGCTACCTATCCAGCTGGGCTCAAACCTACAATCCTGTTCCAGCGCCTGCACCGCTGGACTCACAGGTGGGGGCCACCACAGCCAGTTTAGCCCTCTCTTTTGGTTCAGTTTCTGCCCTGCTGGTGCCTTTGAGGAGGCGACCTCTTGACTCCCTTATTGAAAAGTACAACCAGATGGACACAACTGGAGATCATGTTCGTGGATGAAACAGTTTGAACTCATTCCTGTGAACCCTAACATAAGAAACAAAAGGAGTTAATGGGATCCAAAAGCAAAATAGTTATTATAAGAGTGACAGGGGAGGACATACCTGGGAGGGGAAGGTGGTAACTACTGTTAATTTCTTATTGTCTAGTCCTGAACTAGTGTATTATTTTCACAATTTTGTTCGGTTTGGCTTTGCTTTGTCTTGTTTTGTTAGATTTTACTCTGATGATAGGGGCAGCTATTTTGAGTATAATGGGATATATTATGGTAATCTTGGTTTCTTATTATATTGCTTTGAAGTCTAATAATGCTTTCATTTGTTTAATTGGTTTTATGCTGTTTTGTTTGATTTTATTATGTGTGATGGTTTGAACAGCAGAAAATGAGGCAATACGGTAGCCACTGCTGATTTCCTGTTAGAGTATTCTGGTGCAATAGAGAAGCAAAAGTACAAAATGAACAAGTTTATTGAGTTGAGGTCATGGGAAGGAGAACACAGCCCAGGGCGGCTGGGCTGTCTCCTTCGACCAGATACAGAGACACAGGGTTATATGATCTCTGAGTAAAGTGGTGCATGGGGAAGATATTGATGACAGTGAGGAATTGATTGGAATTCTCTGTGCGTGCAGACACGGAGGGGAGTTGTAATTAGGGCTGAAGAAGAAGCAGGAAGTGGTAGGTGTTCCCGCTTTGGCTTCTGCCATGTTAGATCAACTCCATAACTGTACAGTAATTTATACTAGGGCAAGAACCTTGAATTTCCGCCTTTGTATTGTTAGGAAAAGGGCAAAGCCTCTCTCTTACTACTTCCTGCTGAAAGGGGGCTCCATATTGGGGTTTAGGAAGGTTGATGGGATGACGGTTGGTGCCCATGTAGAAGCTGGTACCAGCTGTTTTAGCCAGGACAACTTTATCATTGGTGAATGTTCACATCCTAGATTGGAGAAACAGAGTTACAAGGTGCTATGAGGAGGCAGTCCACTATCATAATTAAAGGACCCAGGAGAAGTAGAAGGAAAGGTGCCCTTGATCTAAATATGTCTTTCCATCAGGGCCACGGTGAGGTAGAATCTGAAAAATAAGCATGGAGTTGGCAGGAGTGGAGTTATGAAACATAATTATTTCCTCATCTGAAAGGGTAAAAGTTAAAAGTGTAGGTAGGACTTGTCCTTGCTCCAAGAATTGAGCTGGAAAGAATAAGAAGCATGAGAAATATAAGGTCTGACAGTTGAATCATGTTTGAGAAATTATAGAGTAGGGGTGGGAAGGGCCATGGCTGTGTCACTATAATTGACATAAGATCTTAGACCTACGGGAGTCTCATGTTTAACTAAAGAGCTGATGGTAGAGAGAACTAAGATAGATGTTATGTAGAACAACATGAAGAAGTTTAGGTATGATGTGCGAATCTTTAGGAAAGGCTGGCAAGAATCCTACTGTAAAAAAATAATTAACAGATGTATGGGATCAGGAACCAAATAGGATAACTGTTGGGAGCCGCGGCTATGCTAGGCCACCATGCATAACAGCCATGGGGCCTGTAGGAAAGAGCAAAGCCTGAGCTAGATTACTCCTCCCATCGAGGGCGCCAAGATGGCGCCTGCGTCCTGCTTCCTGGGTGTCCTTGCCGCGTAAACAGCCTGCCTCACAGAATAATCTGCCTAGCAACAATTGATGTTAGCCAATCAGCTTGCCTGACCCGCTTCGGCTTGATTAGATGATGTGCCTGCATATAAGCGAGTGCCTCTCCCGCTCGGGGGAAGAAGCACGAAAGGAGCCGCGGGGAGCGGACCGGTAGAGGCTTCGGCCGGGAAGAATCCCGGGGCAGACTGTGCGGAGAAGAAAAATAAAGAGAACCTAGCCACTGCCAGATCTTGTCGTGTGTTCTTCCTGCCGGCCAAGAGTGACTCTGACAGATAACCAAAGAAAACCTGGCCTTAAAATTGTGGCTGTGGGGCCCTGGTGAGATGGAGAAGGAAGATAGGAGATGAGATGACCACTTAGGATGTTTAGAGTTAGGGTTAGGAGGGCACAGCTTAGCTTGTGTAATGTGGGACCAGGATGGCAGTCCAGCAACCTGGACCACTGTTGAAGTTCTGAAGAAGACTAGGTAGGGGCCACTTCATTTTAGCTGTAGTGCTGTTGAGAGATCTGAGAAATAAAGGCTGACCATTAATTGACTGGATACTCTGAGGTAGACCAAACTTTGGAATGATGTTTTGTAACAGGACTTTAGTAACTATATCAGCAGTCTCCCTGGTTGTGGAAAAGGCTTTTATCTATCCTGAAAAAGTACAAACAAAGATGAGAAGGTATTTGAGAGTATTGTGGTGGGGCATGTCCTGAACAGGGGTATGTCCAAATTGATAAAAAGGAAAGGAAGGTGGTGGCATGTGTCCCTGAGAGAGGTTCTTAATATAGGGATGACAGGTGTAAGTTGTTGAGATCGCAAAGTGTCTGTGTTTATGTGTCTACATAAACACAAAAGAATCCTGACAATTAGGGTGTAGAGAGGATGGTAAAAAAAAAAAAAGGCATCTTTAAGGTCTAGGACTATGAAGTTAGTGGTGGAAGGGGCTATGAGAGAACATAGTACAAGGATTTGGCACCACTGGGAGAACTGGGGTAACAGCATCATTGATTACCCTAAGGCTTTGTATCAGATTATAGGACCCATTAGGCTTGAATACCAGGAGGATGGGAGTATCATAGGGTGAATGGGTAGGTTTAAGAAAACCATTGTGTGAAAGATGCTTGATTATAGGTTTAAGTCCCCATAAATGTTTGGGAGCTATAGGATATTGGGGAATGCAAGGAAAAATTGAAGTATCCTTGAGACAAATTAAAATAAGCATGGCATGGGTAGAGCGGGTGAAGTTGGGGGTATCTTAAATGATGGGATCAACCTGAGAAGTAAGGGAGGGGAGGGGATGGCTTGGTAGCACATTGTGAGGGTGTTTGGAGGACAAAGAGCGGTGGGGAGGAAGAAAGTAAAGGAGAAGTTAAGCTTTTAAAGAAGATCTATACCTAAAAGAGGTGCGGGACATGTTGGAATTATTAGAAAGTTATGAGTAAAGAAGAGAGTCTGGAACCTGCACGGAATAGGCCCTGTCTGTAGAGGCTGTGTAGGTTGACCATCAACACCCACTACAGAGACTGAGGACTTAATACAAGATCCTGAAAACTCTGGAAAAACACTATACATGGCCCCTGTGGCTACAAGTACAGAGAATGTCTTACCTGAGACCTCCAGTGAGACTTGGGGCTTTGAGAAGGATACCTTAAAATGGGGGGCTGTGGGCCCCGAGCCCCATTAATCTTCAGAAGCAAGTCCAAGTAGATCAGCCAGTGATGAATGCAGTGGTGATGAGATCTCCTGTGAGGGCAAGGATTTAGAGGATGGCTTACCTGCTCTCTGGTGACTAGGACAGTCACTCTTCTCATGGTCCTTGAGATTGCAGAAGGGGTACTCCCTTGCCCAGTGTCCTTTTTATTGCACTTGAAACATGATCTGGGAGGGGCTTGAGCAGCTCCACCTTGTCTCAGTTTACCTGTCTCAGAGTTCTAAGTGTCACTTCTAAAAGATCAGAGTGTTGTTTTTCCTTTTGATTTTTATCTCTGTTGTTGAAAATATGAAAAGCCATATTAAGAAGGTCTCCCTATAGGGTTTGAGGGCCAAATTTAGCCTTTTGTCTTGGAATCTGGCTCACAGGTATATGTCTCTTCCATGATCACAAGACATCTGGTCCTCTGTGCTGGCTACTTTGAGGCCCTAGCCCTGTCTGACTGCCTATAATATTTTTAACTGACTTAGCAGCCTATACCACTTTTTCTCCGAAGAAGTAACCCAAAGTGCCATGAGGGATAATGGGTGGTTACCGATCTGGCTTTTTCAGGCTGGAAGGGGGTTGAAGTTGTTGAATGGCAGACAGGGATACTCTGCAGAGCTTTTAACTAGTGGCCCTCAGCAGATAGCAGGCATTTTCATCTTGGGTAGGCGTACAGGTTTAAGTCTGAAGGAGACAAAGGCAAAGAGCCAATTATGTATGCAGGAGTCAAATAATAGAATCAACAAGGTATTTATGAGTATAATTTTAGTAATGGCTTCCCATAAGGAGGATAATATAAGGTCCAGGAAATTTTAGAAATTGCCATGTTATTCATTTGTCATACACACATTTAGGTTTTACAATTATATAAATACCTCCTGTGCTATTAGAATGTCTAATGCCATCTGATTTTGGAGGATGGCCTGTTTTATTAATTTTAACTTTTTTATTTAGAAGAGAGATCAGCTGTGGTATCATTTAAAGCCAGTTGAGTATAGTTAATTATGGCCCCAATTTGCATCATATAACTTTTTTATGGAAAAGATCTGGTGGGTCTCAGTAAAAGGAACCTAAAAAGAATTTAGTAGATTTGTTATGATACCTTGGGGCTTGGCATCTTTTAGGCAAGAACAGATGTTAACCAAAACATACATAATCAAAGTATGAAGCATGTATAATTAAAGCATTAGCAGTAGGGCTAACAGTTAAGTTTAGAAACTGCTTTTAGTTTACAGCAATTGTAATTCATTGACTCTTAGGTCCTTTTGTTTATGGATATTACATAAATTTTTGTTTAAAAATTATCATTTGACTGATAACCTCATGTTGGTTTGACTTGAATTTCTTGACTGGAGTACAAGAAAAAGGCAGACATCTGGATCTGAAAGAAAACACTTGTCATCATAAATAATCCCAAGTTTATATTTGAATGCATCAATAAACCATCAGATCAGCAACAATGAATTGTCTTAGTCATACTTCAGTTGGTGTGTCTCTCATAAGGCTATAGAGATTATTGGGTCCTCTGATTAATGCATAAGAGCCAGTTAAATTTACCAGGTGGTCACTTTCTTATTCATCAATTGAAGTCTTGTCCAATCTCCCCTCATCTCAAAGGATTTTGTTTAATCAGTTTTAGCATCATTTTGACCAGCTGGCAACCTAGCTGGGAGCATGCTTTTAAAATCCATAACCCAAATAAATCTTAAGTGATCTGAAAATGTAAAAGAAGAAGAAAAAATATTGTTGAGCCCAAATAAAAAGGAAAAGATGTTTACAGAGCAGACAAATGGATAAACATGGACATGATCTGTATAGTATAAACAGCCTGGACAAACAGACAACAGATATAAAGACTGACAAATATCTTACAAAATCAGAGTGCCCTCAAATATATTTGGCCAATTTGAACTATAATAAATACACTAGTGTGAATCTTTTTGTAGATTAATTAATAGAGATCTCTTGAAATAAGAATAGCAGAAAAGGAACCTAATTTATGGCTACTCTGAGACAGGTTGGTGAGGGGACAAAAGAACATGAATATGAACTGACCCCATGAGATCAGCCTGTTCTTGAATCGGGAATAGGGATTGAGGCTGAGAAGGCTCTGGAGTGGGAGGTGTAGCTGGCCACTGAGCAGCCAACTGTCCAGCAGGCATCTATGGGCAATTACCAGGTAAATGACTACAAATCGGCCACTCGTCACCATGTGACAGGGAAGCACTTGATGGTGACTGATTACCACGAGACCCACAACTAGATGGCTGCTGCTGGTGTCACGATGAGGGACCACAAGATGGTGGCCATTTACCCTGTGACCTGTTACAAGATGGCAGCACACTGTCACGTGGTGGAGGGCTGCAAGATGACAACTGCCCCCCACATGAGCTGCTGTAGATGGCTGCTGAAGACCATGTGGTATGGGATCACAAGATAGCAGTCAAATACCATGTGGCCTCTAGGTGGCTGGAAGGCACAAGAGCAAGTATGGTGAGCTGGTGGCGAAAATGGCGATGCAGTAGGGGACAAAGAAGAGCCGTCTGGTGGGATAGATGGCTCAGGTGGAGGGAATCAAGAAATCTGAGACTGGGGAGAGAAACTAAGAGAAGGATTAGAGGCCACTTGGAGTGAGGAAGGGGGAGAGGATGACGCAGGGGGCACAGAAGCCTCTGGCTGAGAAAGCTGAGGGATTTGGTCTTGGAGATATGGGAGAGGAGCTGTAAAGACAGGATCATTTAAGGAGTCTGGTGGGGAGCACAGTGAGCCAGAAGTATTTGGGCCATCATAGAAGACAGAGTGAGAGAAGGACACATCTACCAAGTGGAAAAGGCCCCAAAATGAGGGGTTTCTGCCAACTTGCTGCCACTGTGACAAAAGTATAAATAAAATATCAGCTTTTTGGTTTTTGGTAGCCTTTTAGATGCCAAGAGCACCAAGGTTATGAACCAGGTACCACAAAGGTGTGTTTTCTGGGGGACAGGAGGTGGTCCCCATGACTGAATTATAAATGAGTTGAGAGAACAACTTTGCCTGGGGACATAAAAGCTTTAGTTCTCCCTCAAGGAACGTGGAAGCTGTGCTGGGTTACACCTGTCAAAAAGTTGTCCCCTGTTTTGAAAGTGTGACATGCAAAGTCCCAACCCCCATTCTCCTCAGGCAGTCACCAAAGAGTGCAGGGCGGGGTCCCAGGGAACAAAATAACAGTTTTGCCTCAGGCTGTGCGGCCTAAGGAGCATGAAAACTGCTATCTCTGTCCAGGGACGGCAAGGATAGGTTTTCTGACGCAAGCTTGCAAATTTTAGAAATGGAAACAGAAAACCCCAGATGTCAGCTCACCTGGGATGAGTTAGGAAGGCTGGTGCTGCATGTGGATTTGTGGCAGCAAGAAAACAGTCCTGAAGGAAAAAAAAGCTGGTTTATAGGCAGAGTGGCTCGAACTGGGAGTGACTCCCAGGAGTTAACGCACTCTGCCATCTGACTTTCAAGACACCATAATGTTAGAGTGTTCTGGCACAACAGAGAAGCAAAAGTACAAAATGAAAGGTTTATTGAGTTGAGGGCGTGGGAAGGAGAACACAGCCCGTGGCGGCTGGGCTGTCTCCGACTGGATACAGAGAGGCAGAGAGTTATATGACCTCTGACTGAAGTAGCACAGGGGGAAGATATTGATGATGTGTGAGGAACCGACTGGAATTCTCTGTGTGTGCAAACAGGAAGAGGAGTAGCAATTAGGGCTGGAGAAGAAGCAGGAAATGATAAGCATTCCCACTCTGGCCTTCCACCATGTTAGACCACCGCCATAACTGTAGAGTAATTTATACGAGGGCAAGAACCTTTCATTTCCTGTCATCTTGCTTTGAAGTCCTCTCATGCTTTTGTTCTTATGTTTTGATTGGTTGCATCCCATTGTGTTTTATTTGATTTTATTATGTGTGATGGTTTGGACAACATTTTTGAGGAAAATGAGATATTATAGTAGCCATTGTTCATGTTCTGTTATCTGGTTTTGAAGTCCTGTAACACTTTCCTTCTTTTGAATGGTTTTATACTATTTTGTTATGATCGCTATTGTTGTGTGTGAAGGTATGCTCAACTATTTCAAAGAAAACAAGAGACATTCTGGTAGCCACTGTTGATGACCTGTTGTCTTGTGGTGAAGTCCTGTGTTGCTTGCATTGTTTTGTTCTGATTTGCTTTGCTCTGTTTTATTCTCTTTAAGATTAAACAAAAAAAGAAAAAGAAAAGTGCACCCCACGCCCCTAATGTGTGTTGTTTTGTCCTTTACCTCTCAGATCCTCCTAAAACACCACAGCCCATAGTGTTTCCCCCACACCACACTTTGGATCTGTCTTTTTTGCATTATGTTATAAGCACCACAAGAACAAAGATGTTTGGCTGTTTTATTGATTTTTATTCAGTGACTGTTACAGTGCCTGATGCACAGTTTTTCAGCTTTATTTTTTCAATTAAAAATATTTTTGAATCAAATTTTATTGATACATTTTAGATCCACCTAAGATGGCATCTATCATAGAGAATCTGTACCTGTATATGACATAACTTGCTTTTTTTTTTTTGGCTTTTTCGTTTTTATCGGTACCAGGGATTGAACTCACGACTGCCTGCTTTCAAGGCAGGCGCTTATGCCGCTGAGCTAAATCCCCAGCCCCATAACTTGCTTTTTTCTCCCCATTTTTCCTGCCCTCCCTTCAGACCCTCTTTCCCTCTCCATTTACAAAATGGAAAATAATTCTTTTTTTAACCTTTTCTTCTTTCTTTTTTTCTTTTCCTCTCCCTGGCTGTATTTTTCCCCATGCACCACAACCCACACCCTGCCTTTTTTGGAGAGATAGAAAGAAGTATTGATTAAGTTGCCAGACTGGCTTTAGACTTGGATCCTCTTGCCTCAGCCTCATGAGTAACCAGAATTACAGGTATAAGTAATATCGTACTTTCTGGTACTGGGTATTGAATCCAGGGAATTTCTCCTGAGCTACATCTCAGCTTTTTTTTATTTTTTATTTTTCCTTTGAAGCAGAGTCTGGCTAAGTCACTAAATTGCCCAGGCTGGGCTTGAATTTATGATCCTCCTGCCTCAGCCTCTCATGGGATTACTGTCAGTGAGAAATGTTGTGAATGGACGGTCAAACTATTTTTGGCAGCCATCTTTTTTTTTTTTTTTTTTAATAAAGAGAGAATCTCAGTATGGTACTCATAGCGGCCCCGAACTTCTAACCCTGCCTCAGCCTCCAGAGGATCTGAGCTTGCGCACACACAGCATGGCACTACCTTTTGATGTTGATTCTGGAGGCCAAGGCAGACACTTCTGGACACTGTAGCAGGTTCTGAGCTCTGTTACTCAGCTGCCCTAAGTGCAGTTGGCTGACAGTTCTAGGTCTTGGCGTGTTTAGAGTCAACCTTGGCTCGGGGCTGAGGTTCTGCTCTTCTTAAAGTGTCCTCTGGTCACAGACACAAAAGCCACACACGGTTTGGCTACACACCCTGCCTCGCCCCATTTTCTCCAGAGTCTAATTCCCCTGAAAAACCTTTTATACTTGACTTCTTATAATAGAACTTCTAAAGAAACTAACCTGGGGAATTCAAAAATTTATGCGTTGGGTTTTCAAAAATGTTGTGCTTAGTATTTATTAGTGAATTCCCAGTTATTAGGGATACATCAGAAAAAACAAAACAAAAAAACAAACATGGTCCCTAAGCTTAGCGGGCTCATTGTCGTCCAGCAGGGACATAGGTAGATGGGCTGCAGCCACTGAATGATGGCAGTGCAGCAAAGGTGGTGTAGCAGAGTGGTTTAGGGTTGGAGGAAGTGGGGCAGTTTCTTAAAGTGATGTCCAACTTGATAGCAAGGAAGAGAGTTGAAGAGCAGGACAGCCTTTTGGAAAATTGAGTCCTGTGTGTGTCCCTGCCATGGCTTATACGGTATCTGGACACCCTCCCCAGAAGCCTCGTAAGTTCACAGGTGGGGCTGCAGGGAGGTGACTGGACGCGGATGTGTGATACCGGGTGAGTCCACCCAGGCTACAGCTGGGTGTGATGTGGGGCGGTGAAGCCTGGTGGGAAGAGGTGCGTCACTGTGGGCGTGGCCTGGCAGGGTTTACACATACATCCTTCCTCCTCCCTTCATGGCTGTCTGCTTCCTGCTGCCTTGACACGAGCTCCTTCTGCTCTGCCAAGCCACCCTGCCTTGCAGCCAGCCGACTATGGACTGAAACCTCCACAACTGTGAGCTAAAATAAACCTTTCTCCTTTAAATTGTAGGTGTCAGGTATGGTGTCTCTGGAATGAGAAAGCCACTAAGATGGTCCTCGAGCTTGCTGTGGGTTAGAGAATGTGTTGTATGGTTCATAGAGGAAAAGCAGATCCAAAAGACTGGGGCATTGAGGGCGAGGTAGGTTTTGAATAATTTGGGAGACACCCCAAAGGGAAACTGGGGGTCTCCCTCTAGAGGGGATATGGGGGGAGGGGCAAGAGATGAAGCTGAAGCTAGTTAAAGCCCAGGTTAGGAAAGCCTTTGTGAACCACTTTAAAGATTTTAACTTTATCCTGAGGATAAGAGGGAATCAAGGAAGGCAATTAAAAAATTAGATAGGTCTGTGATTTAGAGAAATCATTGTCTCTTAGAACAGCGACTTAATGGATGTAACACAGTGGCTTGGGTTACCGGGAAGTGGGGTGGCAACAGAACAATTGCTACATACAGGTGACAATTCCTGGCAGTTTAGGTAAAATAGTAACAAGAAGGATGAGGCTACGTGGGACGGATTGGGTAGGTTTAATAGTAGGAGACAGAATTGTTTTTTTTTTTTTTTTTGAGACAGGGCCTTGCTTTGTTTCCCAGCTGGCCTTGAATTCCCAGACCCTTGAGTAGCTGAGATCACAGGAAAGCACCACTGTGCCCAGATAAGATGGCCAGAGTTTGGGCTGGAGCAGCCGTGCTGGTTCTCATTTACCAAGATAGGAGACCTGAGGATTCTAGGACCCGGGCTGACTTGGAAGAGGAGCCACCTGGCTAGGATGGGGCGGCCTCCTGCAGCCCAGAGAAGGCTCCTGGGTGATGGCCATCGCAAAATAGTGTCCTTGTGAGAGGCATGGAGTGCTGCCAACAGGGAGGATGAGCTTGGAGTGGTGAGTTGGTAAATTAACAAGGAGACAAGATATATTGCTTCCAGAGAACTTGCAGGAAAGAAGGCTGCCTGAGGCCCAGCTTGGTGCTGTTGCCAAGGAAGAGGAATTCTTGGGTTCCGGGATACAGATGTGAAGGGGACTGGTGGAACCTGCGGGTGTGGGAGGTGGAGAGTACAGGGTCTTTGTTTCTAGTTAAGCTTCCTGGAAGTGATGAGCCAAACTCCAGCATGGGAGGCCTGGGAATTGGTGGTGGGAAGGACAATGCCTAGTTTTGGGAGGGAAGATATGGCCACAGCCTGGATTCACCAAGGCTGGACAGCAGCTGCTGGCTCTCATGAGACTGGAACCCAACTGGGCTCAGGGCAGGTACAGGCCTGGTGGCTCCTCCTTCCGGACAAACGTCTGGCTGGCACACACTGTCTTCCCCACCGCCTGGGCTGCTGCAGCTGTAATCCACGAGGTCAGCAGTGATGACTAGTCACTCCGGCACCCCTGCATCTGGTAGCAGTCATTCTTTCTAAGCTGAAGCCTCCATATTCAGACTTAAGTGCAGTGTTAATTTGGTTTACTTTGGGCACTTTGTGTTAGAGAATTGGGTTTTGCAGTGTAGTTGAAGCACTGGGTCTCTAAAAGGTTCACCATCGCTGATCTCAGAGGAGCCCAGGACCGCCTGCACTGTCTTCTACTCAGGGAGGTAAGTGGAACCTGAGGCTCATCTCATTGTGGAACTGCTCATTCTAAAGTGTGCTAGGGATGGAAAGGCCACAGCTTCATTCACTCAGGTGCTATGACAGCAAAAAAGCCTTCTAAGGAATCTATACTTAATCCATACATCATCCAAACCTGCCTAAAAACTCTAGAATAATATATTTATTTGATTCTCTTATTTCAAAGCCATGTCTCCTGGTTATACTAGAGATATTCAAACCTGAGATGTAACATTAATTTATTTAGCTTTCTCTCTCTTGGGTCTGAGGATGGAACTCAGGGCCTTCACACTGAACTACATCTCCAACCCTTTTTAAAATTTTTATTTTAACCATGTATGGTGCTGCACACCTATCATCCCAGCACTCCTGTTGAAGCACAAGAGATCACTGTGAGTTCAAGGCCAGCCTAGGATACACAGCGAGAGACAGTCTCAAACAGTTTTTAAATTTTTACTTTGAGATAAACTCTTACTAAGTAACTTAGTTGCCCAGGCTGGGCTTGAGCTTGTGATCCTCCTGCTTCAGCCTCTCAGAGTCTAGGTGCACATCACCTTTCCAGGCTGTTTAGTTATTTCAGTAGGGTGTATGTGTGCCTTTCCAGAAATCTGGAACTGGAAGACAGCCTGAGGGAAGAGAACCGCCTTTATTTTGGGTGTCACTCTTTTACAAATGGCAAATCAGAATAAATAATATTTACTTACTATTCAACAGATATTTGTGGAAGGCCTTCTGTGTATGCAGTAGTGTTCTGTGTGGCACACTGCAGTGACTGATAGACCATACTCTGTTTTCATAGAAAGCAGGCAGATAATAGGTTCAGTAAACGAACTGTTACATAATAAGTACTAAAGAGAAAAATAAAAACGAGATTGAGCATATGGCTTCTGAGAATAAGTGGTGATAAGTTTGGGGTAGATCAGAAAAGCCTCAGGTTATGCTTGATACAGTGTGACAACTTGGGAAGATTTCCTTGTTTTGTTTTGTTTTGTTTTTTGGTACCAATCAAACTCATGACCTTGTGCTTGCCACGCAGGTGCTTATGCCGCTGAGCTAAATCTGTGGCCCTCAACTTGGGAAGTTTATTTATTTATTTATTTCAGTACAACCTCACACTTGTCAAGAAGGTGCTTATACCACTGAGCCACATCCCTGACCCAACTTGGGAAATTTAGTTTAAGTAAGCGACTTAGCAGGGAGTCGCTTTGTAAGTATTCTCATTTTGTGCAAGAGGAGGGCACAGAAATTTTGTGAATGCTACATCTGTCCTAGGAACTAATGGGTGACCTGTGTACAGTATAAAGGAGGAAAAGAGGCTTGCTTTCCCCTGTTTTTGCTCTGGCTGCTTTTGCTGGCTGCTACCTTGAAGTGTTGCTGTGGTGCAAGTTGGAACAAGTTGATTATGGACTAAAACCTCCACAAACTGTGAGCTAAATAAACCTTTTGTTCCTTAATTTTGTCCCAAAAATGAAAGAAAAGTAACAAAGACACCTCATTTAGGAAAGAAGCCTTGTAATAAATAGGACAGAAAGGTGTGCTTGCCTTGCAATAGGCTTCTTTATTGAGTGTGTTGTAAACGTATTTCTTTTGCTTTATAGTACAGGGGATTGAATTGCAGGCTTCATGCATGCTAAGCAAGTGTTCTATCACTTAGTTATGTTCCCAGCTCTTTTTCTTTTATTCAGAGACAGAGTCTCACTAAGTCACTCAGGCTTGCTGTGTTCCTTCCTCAGCCTCTTGAGTAGCTGGAGTTACAGGTGTGCACCAAACTCTTTACAGGCATAGTGCCACACTACTTAAGAGTAAACTTAAGAGGTGGGCATGATAGCTCATGCCTGTAATCCCAGCACTCCGGAGGCTGAGGTGGGAGGATCGTTGGGAGTTCGAGACCAGCCTGGGCTACGAAGTGAGCTCAAGGCCAGCCTGAACTGCATAGCGAGACCCCATCTCAAAAAAAGACAAAAAAAAAAAAAGAATAAACTTAAGGGTTTTCTTCTTTAGTATCCGAATGACTCAAAGATTAAATAACAGGTCTGACTAAAAAGCCCTTTATGCAACTTTAAAATATTTTATGAGTTTGATTTGAGTTCATCATGGAGAAAGTCAATTTGTCCTAACAAACTGTGAAATGGGTCTGCCTTATTTTGGTTCACAGATGGGGTCTAATCTTTAATAAAGGTTTTAATTAAATCCAAGAAGGAGTCAGTCTAGAGACTCTCTTGTCCACAGACAGAAACATGAGCAAATCTTTTAGTTCACACTCCACCCATTTTTATTGGGGGTTGCAAGTGATTTAGAAGGCCTCTGTTTATTTATTTTTTGATACCAGGAATCAAACTCATGACCTCGTGCTTACCAGGCAGGCGCTTATGCTACTGAGCTAAATCCTCAGCCCTAGTCTATTCTTTTTTGAGGTGGGGGTACTAAGGATTGAACCCATGGCTTTTGGTACTTTATACATTTTATTTGGAGGTTAAATTTTGTTTTAGTGCCCAGGTTGAGTTTGAACTTTTGATCCTTTTGCCTCAGCCTCCCAGAGTGCTGAGATTACAGATGTGGGTGCCACCACACCTAGATGGAATCTACTGATTATTTAATGGCAGATTGGATCTCACGTCTTTCAACCTTGGTTTATGGAACTCTATTAAACCACACAATTGTATCTTAGTTATTTTTATCATTACTGGGACAAAATACCTGATGCCCAAAGTTAAATGAGGAAAAGTTTACTTTGGTACACAGTTTGTAGAGGTTTCAGTCCCTAACTGGCAGGCTCCATTGCAGGACATTGGAAGGAGCGTCACAGAGGAGAAACAGTCCACAGCAAGGCAGACAGAAGAGAGCAAGCAGCCTCCCTTTCCCTTTTATCCCATCTTGGCTGCAAACCTTCTAGGTGTTGTCATTCACGTGTAGGGTGGAGCATTCATCCCGTAAATCCACTAGCCACACCCAGAACCATGCTAATTCCAATCAGTGGGCTAATTTCATATCACACACCCTCAGTCCCCATTATCACATGCCCTATACCAAACAAACTCCAAAAACCCCACCTTTGAGCCCATGAGGCTTTGGGAGGCCATCTAGATAGCAGCTGTAATAAATCCAGACAAGCAATGGTGAGGAGAGAGTACTTTCACCTGAGGCCTCTTATTGCTAGCAGTACAGGACAAGCTTGTGTTTTATTGCTCTGGCCAGTGCTCTGCCTGGAGACGGGGGAGCTGTTGATGGAATTCTGACTGACTGCTTGCTGAGTTCTCCCTAGCCTCTGAAACTTCTTGCCCCAAGTAAGCTTTCTCAGATAAATCGAAGCATAGGGAGCAAACTGTCATGAGCTCCCCATGAGTGACATTTTCTGGGTGATTGCCTTGGTGGCTTCTGGTGGCCACAAAAAGAAGACAGTGACCAGCAGAAGAAAACTGGGAGTTCTACTGCTCAGATGGGGCATATGTAGGGTGGTTTGGAGAGGACTTTGGAAAATTCTGTTGGTTCCTGGGTAAGTATTTCTTTTTTGATGGCATGTTATTACAGATCATACACAGAATGTAAATTGAAAAAATGTGAGTGTGTTGGAGTCAGGGTATTATTTTGTGCCCAACATATTTCCCCCAAATGTCTAACATGTTCATAACCACTTGCCAAACAATCCAGTGTTTTTTGCCATCTTTATTTTTACAAATTGAATACTGTAATAGGACAATGTACTTGTTTGTTTGCTGAGATGAGTCTCACAATGTTGCTCAGGGATCACAAGCCCTTGGGTTTAAAAGATCCTCCTGCCTCAGCCTTCCATGCAGCTGTATTGCAGGTGAGCCCCACTGTTCCTGGCTGATGATGCACTTGTAAATCTCCATGTTTCTTTGCACTGGATGGCTGTTTGAAGAACTTCAATAGCTATGTGGATATATTCTATTGACTCCCAACACATCTTTCCAGGGGATGGGAGTAGGCTGAAGTTGGAATGGACTGAGACTAGGAACCAGTTCATGAGTAGGCAACACCACCAGCAAACAGAGTTGAAGCACACAGAGTCCAGAAGAGCATGAATGGGAATGAGAGCAAATGGTGCCACAGTTCCAGATGGTGTCCATGGGGATGACCTGCTGCATGTGCCTCCGGCAGGAGCTCCTAGCAGAACCCCTGTGGCTTGTGTGGACTGGGAAGGAAGGGGAGCGACCTCTGTTTCAAAGCCACACTACAGTAGCTGCTCAATGCAGCATTTCCAGATTCCTTTTGAGCTGTGGTCATCGTTGTCTCTGAGCTACTAAAGCAATTGTCTTTTTCCTACACGACCTCATGGCTCTACACTATCTTGCAGAATAATCACTTGTGTTGTAATTTTACAGCTTCTGAAACCTCTAGGACAGCACTTTCTGAGTTACAGGTGCGTGGGAAATGTTTATGGGCTTAGTAGATAAACTCTAATTTAGAGACGCTCAAAAATGAGAATGCTCTCAGGTTTAAGCACCGAAACAAAATGAAACACAATGAGAAACAGGGACACTAACAATATCTACCACATAGGGCAACCTTGAAGATAATGCAAAATGCTTGACGTGGTGGTGCAAACCTGGAATCCAGCTACTCCAGAGCCTGAGGCAGAACTGACAGTTCAAGGCTAACCTGGTGAACCAAGCAAGACCCTGTCTCAAAGAAAAAAAAAATTAAAAAAGACTGAAGAAACAGTTTAGTGTGGAGGTCCTGGGCTCAATTCCTAGAATTATAAAAATAAACAAAAATAAAAATTAAGGGCAGTAGCTGGATTTCAGTAGCAGGGCGGTTGTGGAATATGCAGGAAGCCATAGGTTTGAGTTGGTATTGTGGGGAAAAAAAGCTGACAGAAATATTAGGCAATTGTCTTTTGAAGATTGGCAGTTTTACAGTTTATTTAGAATAAGTTACGTCAATTATAAAGACAAGCATGAGGGGCTGGGGATTTAGCTCAGTGGCATAAGCGCCTGCCTGGCAAGTGCGTGGTTGTGAGTTCGATCCCCAGTACCGATTTAAAAAAAAAAAAAAAAAGACAGGCATGTATGTGGCCCTGGCTTCAATTCCTCAGACCAGCTTGGATAATTAAACAGGACCCTGTCTCAAACTGACACCCCCAAGTCAAATGAACAAGGTGCAGGCAGATGCACTGCTTTGGGAGTTTATAACTTTTTTTTTGGTACCAGGGAATGCACTCATGACCTTGTACTCACCAGGAAGGTGCTCAAGCTGCTAAACTAAATCCCCAGGTGGAGTCTGTGACTTTTGACTTCCGTTTTGCTCTTCATCCATTATAAAGCACGTGGTGAGTCTGCATCTCAGCCGTGAGTAGTTTTTGGAGACAGTTTGGCGTGACCCAGTGAAACAAAACATGGGCGCACCACATAAGCACACGATTCTGTGATCTTCATCCTTGAGTGACCTTTGCTTATGTGAACTGAGAGATGTCAAAGACTCAATGTAGTTGTGGTCATAAAAAAGGAACGAGCTTAGAAATAAGCCCTGTGTCTATTCAGGTTGAAAGGGCCAGGTGTGGTGACATCTGTTATCCCAGTGCTCAGGAGGCTAAAGCAAGAGGATCTCAAGTTCAGGGCTAGCCTGGGCAAATTAGTGACTTAATGAGACTCCATCACAAGAGAAAATAGTGACAACAGCAAAAGGGCTAGAGCCTTAGTGAGAAGCTGAGGGTTCCATCCCTTGTACCACAGGATGAAGCAGAAAGGGTAAATAAATTGTAGGACATTCGCACTATCAAATACTGTACGCTGTTTAAAAAGTGGAATAAACTATAACTGCCATCTCATTGTCCCTTTTGAAGAACAGTGTGGCTCTGTTATACCAAGACCCAGCCTTTCGTCTCACCACTTTATTCCTTACCCCTGAGCACTGTGTTGAGGCCTCCTGTGGAATAAAATTCAATGTATTTGAGTTTTTTCTTCCAACTTGATGTTGTTCCACAATGCTAGCAAGGTTAGCCAATGATTTTGTAAGGGATCAGATGAGAAGTGTTTTAGGCTTTACTGTCCTAGTGTCTCTGTTGTAGCTAACTGCTCAGCTCTGGCATGGATGTGTGCAGCCCAGTGGGTAGGACCACAAGACCACATGCCAGTGACAAGCTGCAGTTGGCAATTCTGGAGTATGGTATCCAAAAGCTTGTCATAGAAGATCCTTCATCCCCTCATCACTTATTTTTTAAATTTTTTTCTGTTACTGAGGACCAGATCCGGGATATTCTATCCCTGAGCGACATCCCCAGCCCTTTTGTTGGTTTTTATTTTGAGACAAGCTTTTGTCAAATTGCCCAGGTGAGAGCGGGGGAGGTAGCTCAGTGGTGCAGCATCTGACCAGCAAGTGCGAGGCCCTGAATTTGATTCTTGGTATCAAACAAAAACCAAAACAAAACAAAGCAAAAATTTTCCCAGGTGGGACTTGAACTTGCAATCCTTCTGCCTAATCCTCCTTTACTGCTAAAGTTACGGGCGTGTGTCCTTGCACTTGGCCCCCTTTCATGGTTGCATACTTTCTCTCTTCCTAGAAAATACTCATTCAGGGCTGGGGATTTAGCTCAGTGGCATAAGTGCCTGCCTTGCAAGCAGGCAGTTGTGAGTTCGATCCCTGGTACCGATAAAAAATTTAAAAATTAAAAAAAAAAAGGAAAATACTCATTCACTCTTTCCAGTTGATTGGCTTCTATTCATCTGCCCAAGAAACCCCAAAGGAAGTTTCAAACCAAAATCAAGACAACACAAATGTGAAGCTTTCTCAGATCTATTTTTCAGAAAGAATTTTTAAAAATTGTATTTGCTTAGAAAACTACAAGGTGTGATGAAAAAAATATGGTGAGTGCTTCAAGTTAAAAAGTTGCTATAGTGAAAGATCATTGCCATTAATCCTTCTTGATACCTCCTCATACACACTTCACACACACTTGTCTCATTGTTCTTGTCACTTTCTGAAGCAGCTTTGGAAGTCCTCTCTTGTGGGTGTCTTCAGTTGCACTGTCCTGGCTGTCTCAATGTCCTGAATCAATTCATAGCTTTCCTGATCATTTTAACCTAGGGAAAAGCCACAGGTCACATGTTGCCAGATCTGCTTTTCCGTTTCTATGGCCTACTTTTCCCATGAATTGTGTCTGGCAGCAGTGTTCCCTGCTTCTTTTGATTGCAACTCAAAAGCAAAAACAAAAACAAACCAAAAAAGATCAGGAAAGAGGGCTTCCTGAACTTCTCAGGAACTGGCAAGCATGATGGGGTTAATGTGTTCGGAGCAAGGGGAAGTGATTTGAGGGAGAGTAACGCTATGTCTTACTACAATACATATTCTAAAATTTTTTTCAAACATTCATCATATATTTTGATTACTCCTTGTACAGCTCTTTCTACCTAGACTTCTACATCTTGAGCAGTTGTTGGCCCTCCCTCACTGTCTGCAGTGGACAATAAATCTTCTGAGAAAGGAGACTTTTTCTCAGTGTTTGTACCATTTAGGTCTGTGTGGCGTAGTGCCTGCATGCAGTGGGAGGCGTGTGGCTGCTTAGTGAGACCACATGGAAAATGCGCTCCATGTCAGGGCTGGGGCTCGGTGGCTGAGAGCCTGCCTGGCATGGGTGAGGCCCTGGATTCGATCCCCAGCACTGCAAACACAAAAGAAAACATGTTGTACTTAAGGCTGCGACTAGAAATTATTTGAATGATATTTGTATCCTATCATAGAGTTTAATCCATTGTGAAAGTAAATTAATAACTTTAGTTCTTGTTGGAAATGTTTCTGGTTTCATGGCATCAAATGGTTTGTGTTTGGCTCACTCATCTGTCTGGGAAGCCCTGGTGTCAGTCACGCAGGTATGTGCTGTTGTTATAAAACCAGTGATAACACTGGGAATAAAATATTTGGTGTTGGCCTGCATTTTAACAGTGCCATACTCTGGGGAACTTATCAACAGCATTATTTATTTTTCTCGGTCCTGCATGTGGTGAGTCTGCGATTAGTTGCTAGAGGAGTTGGGTTCTGATGAGAACCCTTTCTGGGGTGCAGACTGCCGTCTCTGTGTTGTCTCCTCACAGCGGGGAAGAGCAGCTCCTGCCTTGGGCCCCAGGAAACCAGACTAAAAATGAAAATGGAGTTGCTCATGCTAACATTCTAGGTTGCTGAGACAGTAAACTGTTCACCAGGATTTCAGAGAACCAAGGAGAAAAATGAGATAACCAGTTTCCCAAACAACAGTGTTAGGGGGATGAGATTTTATATCCTTTAATTCTTACAAAAAGTAACCTTATGGCACCTACTGTGAATCCACCAATTGCTTTTCTATTGTTCTGTCCCCCACGTGACCAGGGAAAAGGGGGATTTAATTTTGAAATGGTCAATTCAGTTTTTATTCTTTGTTTTTGCTCCCTCCTCTTCTGTTTATAAAATCAAACGTTTCTGTTTATAGTCCACTGGAAGACTCATTCTATGTTATGGAATGAACCATGACCCAGTTCCTGAAGTTGAAAATAAAGCCAATTAAATCTTTAAATTGTAACAATCCATTGTGTGACCACAGCCTCGTGCATCTGGACCTATTTAGGACAGCCAGGTGTTCAGGTGAATGAGGCAAAAAAGAGAAAAGGGCAAAATGGGCTTTCCTGGTGATCCAGGTGCCATTGGTTGAGATCAAGAGTAGAGGAAAAGATTAGAGCTCTGGGGGAAGAGGGTGAGTTTAAATGAGGCAGAGAAGATGTGGTCCACTGACTAGAGCCAGATCATAGGATTATTATTATGGCTTTGCAGTGCTAGAGATCAATCCGGGGGCATTGTACCTGAGTCTTGCTAATTTGCCCCAGCTGGCCTTGAACTTTAATTGGTCCTCCTGCCTCAGCTTCCCAAATAGTTGGGTTTATAGGCATGCACCATTGGACCCGGTTTATAAGGTTGCTTTGTTAAAGGTCCTCTGAGATGAGAGACTCCGGTGTGTATAGTGCAGCCTTTCTTTGGAAGAACTCCCTTGGACCAGTCAGGAACTAAACTACATACATGGCTGGAGCTTTGCAGCCCACCCTCCTTCGGGCTGGAAAGAGGCACGGAGGACTGAGTATGGGAAGTTTTTCAGGCTCCTCACAGAAGGATTTTACAGCATGTTCTGCCATGAGAGCTCTACTCCATGACATTCCCTGACTGTGGAAGAGTCGTCACTTCATTCTTGGGTTTTAGGGACGTGTAAATGGAGTCTCACTTGTTTGATGTTAGAGGAAAGTGTGCCTACAGTGAGAAAAGCTTGCTTTGCAGGTCAGAAGCAACTGTTTCCTCTGCTTCCTGAGCTTCCTCAAAAAGAGTGATTCCCCAAGGCAATGCCAACAAATACTTACTCATCAATTACTCTAATGGCAGCATGACTTAAAACTACCATCCTCCTAACTCCAGTCCAGATGTTACAGATTAGCTCGAGAGCACCCCACAAACTTTCCTGGCACTGAGGCAGGCTTCTGGAAGGTGATCGGGTCGAGCAGGTACTATACTCATCCATGGATTCACTCCCAAGGAGACTAGCAGCTGAGTGTTCAGTGAGGAGATGGCCCCATTCAAAGCATGTCACCTGGGACATGACTTGGAAGGATCTCTCTTTTTCTTTCTCTGTCTCCCTTTTCCCCTCTGCTTCCTGACTGTTGTGACACAAGTAGCTTTCCTCTGTCATCCTTTTTCACCATGCAATTTGTGCTTTAGTGCTGGCTGACCATGCATGTACTAACACCTCCGTAACTGTGAGCCAAAATACACCTCATCTCCTTGACGTTGCGAACATCAAGTATTGAATCTCAGTGAGCACAAAGTGACTATGACATCAGAACAATGTGGAAACACATCCTTACCATATCCCAAGAGGAGTAGAAATGCTGGGTCTCAGGGCCATTGGGAACTATCCCAAGTTAGTGTGACAGGGCTGTATTTTTAGCAATGTTGGCGATTTGTTTTTTGGAGTATAAAGCAAGCAATAAATCTGTCACCCTGAAAAACCAGGTTGTGACCTAAAGGAAGTAGCAAATTGTGACTTTAGGTAAAAAAGAGTGACCTACCAGAGAGGGTAATTTATCATGATAGCAAAAATGCTGGTGCTTTCTGGGCCAGCCGGGAAGAAGGGCTGCAGTAAGCAAATTTAAGAGATATAACCGAATATTTTTAACTGATCAATATTTCCAAGCTTCGCAAGTAGCCAAAGAACTGCTATCATTCAGAGTAAGTACACTATTCACCTGATTTGTAAAAACTAAAAAATGGAGAATTTTGATTATACTCCTTAAAAAAGTCATTCTTTGTTAGATGAAATTAAATCTCTTATGGACTTAAGTGGAAATCTGTGTTTTTTTTCTTTTCTCTTCTTTACTTTTTCTTTTCTTTCTTTCCCCAGGATTGAACCCAAGCCTTCACACTGAGTCCAGGTCTTTTTATTTTTTTAAATTTTGAGATGGGATCTTGCTAAATTGCCCAATCTGAGCTTGAATTTGCAATCTTCTTGTCTTAGCCTTGGCAGTAGCTGCAATTATAGGTGAGAGTCCTTTGTGCCCAGTTTAAATGTAAATACTTGATTTTTTTTTTTTTAAGGGGGAGAAGCTTATATTACCTGGAAATGTTTAGGAAATTGGGATTCATGGCCACCCTCCATCCTTTTTTTTTTTTTTTTTTTTTTTGTTAGAAGGGCTCATGTAAGGGAGGAAACCAAGCAAATGGCTTCATCTAGAGAATTACTGCTAAAAGAAACACAGGAAAGATTGAAAGTCTCTGTCTTGGTTACGTTTCTGTCATTGCTGGGACAAAACACCCAACACCCAAAATGAAGGAAGAAAAAGAAAGGAAAGGTTTTAGCTCACTGTTTGTGGAGGTTTCAGTCCATAATCAGCTGGCTTCAAGGCAGAGTGGCACGGCACTGGGACAACACTTCAAGGCAGCAGCCAACAAATGTAGCCAGAGCAGAACAGGTGGGGGAGAGGAAGCCTCTTTTCCTCCTTCATATTGTACACAGGTCACCTCCAACTCCAGGAGCTCTACTTACAAAATCTCCTTGTCCTCCTTTTACACAGGATGGGGATGTTTACAAAGTAAGAACCCTGGCGCCCTGCTGAGTCTCTTAGTTAAACTTCTGAACTTCTCAAGTTGACACAGTGCGTCAATCATATTGATCACTTGAGACAATCCTGCCTTCTCACATGGGTTGGTGCCTTCCCTTCGTCCCTTCTGACCCACTCTTCACCCTGCCGTCTCCATCACCTGTTCCCCGGTACTGTTCCAGGGACTCCTGCTCCCTAGGTTTGGTTGGGTTTGGTTGATGGGCGGCACCTGCTGGAGAATAGAGGAAGGGACGATGGGCCTTGAGTCCTCTTCCTACAGAGAGGCTTCCAGCTGGCTCTCACTTTTTTTTTTTGAGATAGGGTCAAGCTGCCCTTTAGCCCAGGCTGGCCTCAAACTCACTGTGTTCCTTTTGCCTCAGCTTCCTGAGTGCTAGGATTACAGGCTTGCACCACCATGCCCAGTATACACAGCTCTTGAAAGGTGACTTTTTTGGAATTTTTTGCACTTCTGTCCCCAACTTTCAGGCCTCCCCCTTCCTGGGACCCTTTAATCCCAGGGTTGATAAGTGTTTCCCACTGGTGATGCCTTAAGATGCTGTGTCCTGCTTGGTCCTTGTATGAGCAGCATTTTCCATAAACTCCAACATTACTGTGACAGTTCTGGGTTTCTGGATGACTGAGGCACTTCGGTAAGCTTTCACCTGCTGAAATGGTCACAACAAACAATGACCCATCATTAGATGAAAGGTATGAAGCTTATAGTGTATAGCATTATTTCTATTAGTTCCTCAGGATTGATAGCAATGTAATCCACCCAAACTTTGGACTGTTGTTAAACTATGCTTTTGTAATCTGGGCATGGTGGCACTTGCCTATAATGCCAGCACTTGGGAGGCTGAGGCAGGAGGATCACCGCAAGTTCAAGGTAGCCTGGGCTACATAATAAGATCCTGTCTCAAAATGATCAAACCGATTTTGTAACTGAGCATGGTGGCACATCCTTGTGCAAGCTGAGCCTTAACAATGTAGCAAGACTGTCTCAAAGAAGAAAAGATGAAAAAGGGGCTGGACCATAGCTCAGTGCAAATGGCCTGGGTTCAACCCCCAGTACTGCAAAACAAAACAAACAAAACTACAATAAAAATCAACCATAGGATTTTTGTCTGTAGATTTTGCTGACAAGTGCAAATGGGATGAATCCAGCTATCTGTCATCACTTCCTGAGGAAGTCTAAGGCTGGAGGAAGCATTTTGTTTCTGAGCATTTGCATCCGCTGTCTCTCAGCCCCATAAGGCCGCATTATTTTCACTCCTTGAGTCTACACACTTAGCTGTCGGCCCCCCACACTTATTTTTTTATTGGTATATTTTGGATATACATAATCATAACATTCATTGTAGAGAATTTGTACTTATACATAATATATTTTTCTTTTTTCCCATTCTTTTATTATTATTTTAAAAATTTTTTTGAGTTAGGGTCTCCCTATGTAGTCCGGGCTGGCCTTGAACTCACTAATGTAGTGCAGACTGGCCTCAAATTTCCAATGTTCCTCCTGCCTCAGTATCCCAAATGCTAGGATTAAAGGTCCGCACCACCACACCTGGCTCCGTTTACATTTTTAAAAGGATTACTTATACTTTTAGTTTTCATTTCACTGCCTGTCAACAACTTTAGTGATTCCTTGTTTATTTATTTTTTTTCCTTTTAAGACAGACGCTTATCACACTGCCCAGGCTGGGCATGTATTTGAGGTTCTCCTGCCTCCTGAGGAGCTGGGATTACCAGCATGCTATTTATTCCACGTGGCAACCCGAGGATTCTGAAGTTTTCCCTAAATATCCATGTTTCTGTAAGTAGGGCTCCTATAGTTTTTAATTTTTGAAAGAATCTCTTACATCCCTTCCTGCTTCATCTATAGTTTAGTTTTGGCAACATAACTTCTGTGATTGAAGGAGGGTTAAATAACCACATGAGAAGTGTAGTTGACATTTATTGTGGAGGCACTAACTTTTATAGCTCTATTGCATTATAATCCATTCGATGCCCTGGCAATTTAGAAGAATAACTATTTTTAAGGAGATTAGCCATCTTCAGGCTGTCAAACATTCCCTTGGGAGGCTTTGATTCGGGTTCAGAAAGGATTTAAAGGCTGTGAAGGCTGGCAGTAAGTGCTACCCTGTTTCGTTTCGGTGTTTTGGCAAACGGCTCAACAGGCAGATTTTCTTTTTCTCTTTCTTTTTTTATTTTTTGGTACCAGGGCTCCAACTCATGACCTTGTGCTTGCCAGGCAGGCGCTTATGCCATTAAGCTAAACCTCTCACCCCAACAGACAAATTTTCTCGGTTAGGATACAAAGCCATCATTTAAAAAGTGAACAATTTTCATTAATGTTGAAGTGTTTGTTGCTAATTATTTTATTTTATTTTATTTTGTTTTATTTTTGAAGCAGGGTCTCACTATGTATGCAGGCTGGCGTTGAGTTTGCTTAGGTAGCCCAGGATGGCCTTGAACAAAAGGTGATCCTCTTCAGCCTCCCTAGTGCTAGGATTACAGCTGTGCACCACCACACAGCAATAGCAAAATTGCTGGAAGTTCAATTTATTTTGTTGTGGATATTTTCAATAACAACTCAAAAACAGGCTGTGTAGGAGAAGCTAGATATCCAGCCAGGTGTCTCTGGTGTTGGGCAGCCCATGAATTGGCTCCACAGGGAGGGGCATGGCTAGAGGTGGGAGGGGAAGTTTAATTCTGGGAGCTTTGACCCCTAGGAAAGCTTCTCATTGGGTAATTTACTCGGGTTGCTGAATCATGAACTCATTAATTTTATAACAGTTTTGTTAAATAAACATTATAGAGGCCATTGTTTTGGACTATGCTCTTGCTCAACAGAGCAGACTAAAACTCAAAATGGAATCATTCATGCTAAAGTTCCATATCACCAAATTGAAACTACACTCTTAATCTGATGTTCCTAGAAAACAGGATTAGAGATAACAGCTACTTCTTCAAACCAGGCCGGTTCAATTGGTATGGTAATGAAGTTCCCCATACTTGAATTCTTACACAAAGTAAGTAACCAGAAATGAACTAACTAATGTTAACTAACTTGTTTTTCTATTGTGTTGTCTCCTTGCCAATGCCTTATAGGGAAGACAACATGACAGCTAAATTAGGTAGAAATATTGTAGGCAGTCAGACAGGGCTAGGCCCTCGAGGGAGTCAGTGTAGAAGACCAGACACATCAAAACAGTGGCTGGAGGGGCATCTGAAGAAGATTGCAGTCACAGTGGCCAGATGTACATACATCCGTCAGGGCTCAACGGGAAGTTTGGGATTATCAGGATCACCCTTTTGAGCTTCCCTGGTATAAATAAAGCATTATCTAATTAGGGGCCGGCCAGCCTTTCCCACCCACTAAAACCACTAAGACTCAAGACTAACACTATAGATTATTGATCAAGGTTAATGATGTCATCCATGTACACTGCTTTCCCATTGAGTCAATAGCACCCATGTGATTATACTTGGAATCTTAATGGTTGATCATCATTTTGACCCATGTTATTCTTATCTCATGGTTTTGCTGTATAAAACTTCCCTTGAGGTGGGCTCATTGGCAACCCTCCTGTCTCTCAGGAGCTATTTCTGTTTTTCATTTCTTTCCCCCAATACCTTTTCTTGCTCTTAACCTCTGTTGTCCCTTAGAATTCATTCTTTGACTTTGGTCAACATGAACTTGGCATGTCAGTCATCTAGCAGGTTGGGAGTTCACTTATTTTTCCTGTATCATTTGGAGGTCTTGTCTCAAAATGACCAGTCTGATTTGATTTGATTTTTGTGTCCACTTTTTTTGAGTTCTTTTTCTGTGTGTAAAAAAACTGAACTCTTTCTCCTCCGTTCATTGGAACATATATTCCATGTTCTGGAATAAAAAATGAAACCTGTTTGGGTGTGAGGCACTGCTTATAATAGTGCTCTGCCATGCTGAGGCAGGAGGATTGCAAGTTCAAGCCCAGCCTGGGTGACTTAGAGACTTTGTCTCAGAATTACAAGTCATCAAAAAACAAAACAACTAGGGGCTGTTGATTTAGCTCAGTGGCATAAGTACCAATAAAAACAACAACAAACATGCTGTGGATGTGGTTAAATACAAAGATATTTGGTTTCATCCCTACCACCAAAAACAAAATAAAACACACACACACAAAAAACCCACCCCAGGAGAGACAGCTAGTGAACCAGAAGAGGCAGTCAGCAGGGGTGTCCCCAAGAAAAAGGAAGAGTCCATTGCCAGTAAGGGCAGAGCCAAGGAAAAGAAGGAAATGCCCCAAAAAGCATCCTAGGAAGATTAGAACAGACTTGGGGAGGGCTGTGTCCCAGGATATGTCCTATCCCATGTTCTAAAGCCCAATCAATAAAAACAGAATCACTTGCCTGTAATCCTAGCACTTGGGAGGCTAAGGAAAGAGGACCACTTGGAGCTTGAGACCAGCCTGGGCTATCTAGTGACATCCTGTCTCAAAAAAACAAAACAAAACAAAAATTATACACACAAAACAAGACAATAGGTGTAAACTCAGTAGTAATTATGGTCTTTTGAGGCAGGAGATTAGGATGTGGCAAACCTGGCTGGGCAAGTAGGAGTGACCTGTTTTTTTTTTTTTTTTGTCTTTTTGAGACAGGGTCTCGCTATGCAGTTCAGGCTGGCCTTGAGCTCACTTTGTAGCCCAGGCTGATCTTGAACTCCCAACAATCCTCCTGCCACAGCCTCCCGAGTGCTGGGATTACAGGCATGAGCCACCATGCCCAGCTTAGGAGTGACCGGTTAATTACAAAACCCCACCACACATGCAAAGAACAGTCTGCAAATCTCTGCATGTGGACTTCTCCAGAGAATTTGTAGGTTTTTGATAGGATAGTCTAGACCTGACACCAGCCTGACCATGGGGTGGGTGGTGTGGAAAGGAGATCCACAGTGCGTTTTTGTCACTGTGCTCTCTCTTGCATGGTGGCTCATCCTCACGCTGTAGGGTGTTTTCCTTTTCCTGCTTTACTTGGCTCAAAGGTGCTTTGCAGAGTTTGCTTCTTTACCTACCTTTAATGAACTGCTACCCTTTGTGCTTGTGCTAATCAGTTCTTTGGTCAGGACAGAAAGAACCTTGAAAACACTTCCCAAAGGTGAGCTCAGGACTGGGAACCCGGTAACACTTTGATAACCTGTGAGTCTTTTTGATCATTGTACGGTTTGTGTATGCAGCATGGTGAGCACCAGCTGTGATGAGAAAATGCAACCCAGTCTTCTTTGCTAAGTGGAAGAACTCTGCTGCTATGGCATAGGAGAGGAATATAGAGGCATCTGTCTCTCCAGAGCGCATTCAGGTGAATTGCATGTGGACAGTCCTGAGTATTTAGGGGAAGGAGACTGTCAGGAGTTATCTGTAGATAGTACAAAATTTAAACATGACTGGAAGGAATGCAGAGCATATGAAAACGTCTGATCCACATGTGGTGCTTTACACATATTTGCTGTGATTCCCATAAGATGAAACTTGCCTGACTGACATGATCGCCAGAATTTTCAGAAGAGCTTTCTGACATTTAAATTTCCAGGTTTCTAAACTTGAGATTTTTATTCTATTTTGAGATAGAGGTCTCACTATGTAGTTCAAACTGACTTTGATCTTGCTATGAGGCCCACACTGACCATGAACTCACAGCAACCCTCCTGCCTCAGCCTCCCAAGTGCTGGGATTACAGGTGTATGATACTACACTTGGAGAAAAGTTAAGTTTAACCCCTGTGTTTAATTCATAGTCACACACTGCTTACCAAGCTATGTGCTTTCTGTCTTCAAACACTGCCCCACTGTAGGTTTATTCCCTTATTTCCTTCCATTTTGGTGGACTTAACCAAAGGTCACATTGATTGTTCTTACGCTTCAACAACAAGCTGAAATTAGTCTTTTCTTTTCTTTTTCTTTTTTTTTTTTGTTTCATTTTCTCTTCAAAGAACAAGAGTCATGTCCCTGTAGCTGAGTGAGTGAGCCACAAGGTGGCCGGGTCCTTGCAGTGGGGCTTGCTGAAGAGTGTACCTATCATAACCCAGAACAGCGTTTGCTCCAAACCCGGTCTCTGCTTCCTTTCCTGAACCTGAGTCAGATGGATGCAGCAGAAAACCAACTAGTGAACAAAAACTATGACACTGAACTGGCCTTAGGTTTGCTATCTGCTTGGAAAATGAACCTCTTAAATCCCTTCTTCCCATTAGTGGCTTGTTTTAAAACATATTCCCAAGGAGATGAATTTGATTCTTTATTCCTCTGAGTTTCTTTGGCCCTCTATGACTTTAACTGCAGACTCGCATTTTCTGAAGTATGTCTGCAGTGAAGCCAGGCAGAGCACATTAACAGGCCTGGCAGGCCACGGCTAAGTAACCCAGTAAAAGTATTCTTGTTGTGCAGTGTGTGCATTCGTAGGACCATTTTAGTTATTGCTGTAATTAGTTCTGATTCAAGTATTGCACAGAGAATGAGGTTCCTAGATTGAAAGTGGTCAGATGCAGCTTGGCAGTGGGGATGGAGGATGCAGATGGCAGGCAGAGCCTGAAGGAGAGATGAGAGATGTTTCTATATGCCTCAATTTGAGGCATTTCTGATTTTTATATGGACATTAAATTTGGTCAAGCTGAAGTGCCATTTGCTCTAAGAAAGGATAATGTACACTTATCCTCGTGCTTTCTAAAAAATAGACTGAAGCAGGGGTGGCATAGGCATGGGGCAGTATATAATTATATCTACCTTATCGTGTTTATAATATATGTCTTACAAATAGGAAAAGAATAAGCATTTATCCCCCTTGTGTAGCTCTTGAGGGAATTATTTCGATGTTTGACTAAAGATACAAATCATAGATTTTAGATTAGGTGGAGACCCAAGAGATCATATGAATTTTTTTGTTTTGGTTTGGATTTTTTGAGACTGTGTCTCGCTACACAGTTCAGGCTGGCCTTGTACTCACTATGTAGCCCAGGCTGGCCTCAAATTTGTGGTGATCCTCCTGCCTCAGGCTCCTGAGTGCTGGGATTATAGGCATGTGCCACCATGCCCAAATCATATTGATATAGAGGAATGAAATTCCCGGCCTACTATATGTCTGGTATGAATTCATGTTCTCTAAAATCAAAGAATGAATTTTAGCAACCATGGAGGTTAAGAGCAGAAATATTTATTGAGAGAAAGAAAGCTGCCTGAGAAAGACAGAAGGGGTACCAAGAGGTGCCATGAATGTTCTGTATTTTCTAGGGGTTTTTATAGAGTAAAACCATGAGGTGAGGTGGGCCTAAGGTGGGGAAAACTGGGAACCTGCAAGGCAGACAGGCATGAGGTGAGGCAGAGCTAAGGTCAACCTATCAGATTAATTGTTTAGGTACAATTGACTAAATTAGGGACAAATGGGAGTCATGTAGCAAGCAAGCATTCTTTATGGATCAATGACTCTACCCATAGGTGGTTGGGATGCTGACTCCTGGTTTCCTCAAGGTGATCCAGATTTAACCCCTGAAGTTTATACTTTAAGGTGTGGTTGCATTTGTTTTGCCTTCTGTTTTGAGATCTGGCCCACAGCAAGAGGTATGCGGTCTCCTCCAAAGTAACAAGACACCTGTCCTCTGTGTGGGCTTCCCGAGGGCCTAGCCTCTCTGACCTGCAGTGCTGCAAACGAATGAATAAACAAAAAACTCCAACAAAACCAAATCAAACAAAACAAAACAAAAAATAGAGTACTGACAGGGAACAAAGAGTACAAATGTTAAGGAAAACTGCCAGACTTATGGAATGGCGAACTGTGGAATGGTGGTTGCATTAGTTGAAAAGTAAACTTAGTTTTGTGGAAGTTTAAAATTTGCATCTAGGCTACATGTGGTGGCACATGCTTGTAACCCCAGCATTCAGGAGACCGAGGCAGGAGAATCATGGTGAGTTTGAGGCCAGCCTGGGCTACACAGTGAGTTAAAGTGCAGCCTGGACTACAGAGCTAAATCCTGTCTCAGAAACCATCCCAACCCTTTTTTTAGCCTATAAAGTTGCTGACTGGTTGCAGTCTTCAGGAGAAATGTTCACCTGTCAATTCTAGAACTCAAATGAGATGTCTATGTTAGAGACAGTTCTGAGAGTTAATCAACATATAGATAGCAGATAAAGCTATGGGAATAAATGCTACTCATTGGCTGTTTATGTAGCAACATGGAAAGAGGGCCCTTCTAGTTATGACAGTACAGTAAGGAAGACCAGAAACCTGAAAACTGCTGACTGCAAACACATAAACCTGTTAGATACAATACAGCAAATCTTATTGGAGCAGAGGGCCCCATCCCAAGCTTTCCAGATGGATGGGTCCCACCCTGATCAGATGCGGTGTAGCCCGTGAAAGGCAAGTTGCTAAAACAACTCTGATGAGGAATCTCAGGCCAGACAGTGGGGTGGGGGTTGCTTGTTGCAGGTTAGGGTATCAGTGATTACCAAGGTCTAGAAAACACCAGTGAGGGAGACGAGAAGAACAGGAGGGCCAAGGGTGGTGCTCAGTGGTGGAGGGCTTGCCTAGTGTGCAGTATGCCGTAGGTTCAATCCCCAGCACTGCCAAAAACAATACAAGGAAAAATAAAACGGAGGAAGAGGAGGCCAGGAGATGCCTCTGAAGGAGGAAAGAAAGCAGAAGTAGAGGAAGCACAGGGTAGTGGGCTGATGGGGATGGGTGTTGTGCAGTGGGGTTTGGAAGATGAGGCTTTCCCAGGTGGGAAGCTGTCAGTGTCCCCAGACTCCTGGATGTGGCAGGGAATCCTGCTGCTCTAGAGGCAGGGCCCCGTTGGAGAGAGAGTCTTGGGCAGTGGTGTGAAGGGCTGCGTGGTGGTCATGGTGTCCGAGTTTCCCTCCCAGTCTATAACCTAGTCCAGAGTCCTTAGAGTTTCACTCCTCCTATTTTCTCCCCGGTAAAGGTGGGGTCAATTATATCCCTTGCCACGTGGGATTGGTAGGAAGATTGATCAAGGTTATTCATAATGGCTTCCTTTTGTTGTTGTTTTGAAACAGTTTCCCTATGTAGTTCAGACTGGTCTTCAAGTCACTATGTAGACCAGGCTGACCTGAAACTCATGGCAGTCTTCCTGCCTCAGCCTACTGGGTGCTGGGATTAAGAATGCTCTACCACGCCCTGCCCATCGAGTGATTTGAACAATTCTTTGTACAGAGAAAGTACCAGGTCGATGCCAGCTAGTATTTTCATTCCTCTTTGATGTTCCCACATAATTGTTGGAAGTGCCCATGATGACGTAAGAGACCAGAGGGAAAGTGTGAACCAGTTGCCACAATTACCAGTGACTTGGTTCATGACCTTGAAACATGTCACTGAGATCAACAAGCAGTGGGAGAAGCCATCATCGTCAGGTAGCATGGATTTCAGTTTCTATGGAGAAAGGAACAATAAGGCTCGCAGGAGAGCGATAGTAAGCAGCTAAGAGGTAAGGGTAAACTTAGAAGGAAGGGAGTGAGATGGAGCATGAGTGGAACTGAGAACTTTAGGTATGGTTTTGTTTTTCTCCCCATCACTGGACACTGAGTCCACAGGGAACTGAGCCACATGCCCCAGCCCTCTCTCCCCCTCTTTCTTTTGCTCTCTAATCTCTATGTCCATCTTGTGAGAGGGGCCTTGTGGAGTCACCCAGGCTATCTTTGAACTTACCATCTTCCTGCTTCACTGTCCCCAGGAGCCAGGATTACAGGCTGCACCATCGCTCCTGACTGCAGCCCTAGGCTGACACAGAATTGCTTGAGGATGAGCATAGAACAGAATGAGAGTGACAGGAAGGACGTGTATTTTAGGTGCTGTCTGAGAAGCTGTGGTAACACGGGTGGAGCAAGGTGCGGTGAGGAGCTGGCCGAGATATTACGTGACCCTCAGTGTCCACCTACCTGCTAGTGAGCTCGAAAACGCTCAGTTTATTGAAAGTGCAATTTCAGGAGCTGTGCTTGTTGCAAGGGATATAAAAAGGCTAGAGGTAGCGATGAGTAAATAACTATATACCAGCATAGGAGGAGAGAGGGTGCTTTTTACTAACTGGGGTAGGGAAGGCTTTAGAAATGGAGGAGCATTTTCAATTGGGTTTTGCCAGACAAATGTTTGTCAGAGCTAACAGCACATGAAAAGAGCAGGTGTAAGAAGATAGACTAAAGAATCGCAGTGATAACAGTAAAGGTCAAAACATTTTAAAATAACACAATCATCCGTGACTTTAAACAGTAATGATAAATCAATTCATTTGGTGAAAACTGATGAGCTAGTCGGTATGGCGTGTGTCTTTAAGTAATCTCAACCTTCTGAAGGCCAAGGCAAGAAGATCACTGTGAGTTCAAGGCCAGCCTGGGCTACAAAGTGAGTTCAAGCCCAGCCTAAACTATGTACTGAAACCTTGTCTTGAAAAACAAAAGGAAAAAATATCATACCAACAATTTGTCCATCTATGGATACTACCTAACAAATACTTGTGTTACAGATCTTGGATATGTTTAAGATGAGTAATTAAAAATTCTAAACCACTAATGCATTGGCTTTTAAAAATTCCTTGCCTATTATTAGAATCAAACCTGCTTTCAGTGTATACTGTTGATGGGCAGTTAGATGAGTTTGGGGTAAGCAGATAATCAATCATAGAAATATAAAAGACATCAGTGATACTGCTTTGCAAGGCATACACTGATTTATGTTAGAGGATTGTTTATGCTACCTTTAAGGTGTGTGTGATGGAATAGGGCTTTTGTAGTCAAAATCCCAAAGACAAAGCCATTGTATTATTTATCTATTTGATTTAAACAATCATGCTGATTAAATTTGAGTGTTTGGAGTGTTTATTAATATACTATTTGCAGTTCCTCTAATTTATAAAAATGAATATATTTCAAATATGATTTTACATTTTGGCATTTAAGACTTGGATTTATCCAAACTTCTGAAAACTGTTTAAAGCTGGAAGATTGAAAGAATTGTTCCACTTGCAATTTACTGAACCTAACTTTCTTCTCTCTTTCTTTCTCTTTGCTTTCTTCCTTCCTTCCTCCCTTTCTTGTTTTCTCTCTCTCTCTTTTTTTTTTTTCAGTTCTAAGGATTGAACCCAGGGCATGTTAAGCTATATCCATAGCCTTTTTAATCTTTCTTTCTTTCTTTCTTTCTTTTTTTCTTTCTTTCTTCCTTCCTTCCTTCCTTCCTTCCTTCCTTCCTTCCTTCCTTCCTTCCTTCCTTCCTTCTTTCCTTCCTTTCTTTCCTTCTATTTTTGGAGGGACAGGGTCTCCCTATGCATTTCAGACTGGGCTTGAACCTCCTGCCTCAGCCTCCTGAGCCCTGGGTTTACAGGTGTGGACCACCATGTCTGGTGCTTTTTTTTTTTTTAACTTTTGAGACAAGGTGCTAAATTGCCCAGGCTAGTTTCAATCTTGTGATCCTCTTGTTTCAAACTCCTAAAAAGCTGGGATTACAAGTATGTACTACCATGCATGGTTTAATCTATTTTCAAAAGTGAAAAAAACATTTCTGAGTACACCTTAATTTATTTCTTCCATTTTAGCCACTTGATAGGCAAGATCGATGTGCAAATAAATACCTGGATTAAAAAAAAAATTAACCTATAGAGGAATACATAGTGGGTCATGGTCCTCCTTCCGTTCTAATTTCCTCTTTTACTTCTTTCTTATCCACCGTGGTGTCTATCTCACTTCACTCAGACCCTCCATGTGCGAGCGGGAGGAAGCTGTCATCTGAGCCATCTTCTTATTCTGACACTAAGTGTACTAGACTGCCCTCATGTGCACCTGCTCATTGATTCCCATCCAGTTGAAGACCTGCTGACCTGAGCTCTCTGATTGCCACCTGCTAGGAGTCTCTCTCAGCCCTGTCTCCGTGTTCCCAGGCTGCCTTTGAATTTGTGAGCCTCCTGCCTCAGCCTCCTGAGTGCTAGGGTTCCAGGCATGTACCACCACACCAAACTAATTTCTGTATTAGGCTCTTCCCACCATTTTCAAATCATGTTTAAGTATATCCACCTAGGGCCAGGGTTACAGCTCAATGGCAAAAGCACCTGCCTGGCAAGTTGATTCCCCGTACCAAAAAAAAAAAAAAAGTATATCCAAATATAAACAAGCAAACACCCATTAGATGCTTCATTTCCCTCTCAGTCCCTGCCTTATCTGTCATCTTTCTTGCACAGCCCAGCTTTGTGGGGCTGGAAGAACTGTCCATCCTGGCTGGCTATTTCCTTGTCTCTAGTAGGTGCTGACCCAAGGGGACACAGCCTTTGGCTTAGCACTGTGTGCAAACCTCTCTCCTTCCCGTTCAGCTCTCTAGCTTTTCTGTCATGAACCCTAGCGTATTATTCAGTCTCCATTGTATTTGTCCCTTCAGAAACTATGAGCCGTTGCACACTCTTGCTGCTAGGAAGACTTGCTACCTTTGGCCTCTGTGACTCAACCGCTCTGACCCCGCTGCCTACTCTTTTTGCCTGTCTGTTTTTGGGCTCCCTTTCTCCCCAGTAGTTCACACTCTCTTTCAGACCTCCTTGCTTCTTCTTCCACCCTCAATAATGCTACAGGCCTGTGAGTGGCTGCCAGGAAAGAGGGTGTCCCAGTGCTGCTGCCAGAATAGGAAGACGGTAAGGGAAAACAATGAGGCCAAAGCAAGCGAGGGGTCCTTTTTTTGTTTTATTTTCTTTTTGAGACAGGATCTTGCTTTGTAATTCAGGCTGGCCTCAAACTAGTGGTGACCCTCCTGTATCAGCCCTGCACTGTGGGGAACCACCTGGATGATGCTCCTTGAAAGAAGAGCAGTTATCTCCAATTTGGGTAAGTTTGGACCTATCTCCATGTATTGAAATGTACAGAGTTGGCTACATCGTTTCTTTGTCCCTTCAATTGCCTTTAAGCAATGTAAATTGGGCTGATTGAGGATTTGATGTATAATCTTTGAAGCGAGGCACAGGCCCCGCCCCCAATGACTCCTGGTTGAGCCCTGTGGGACAGAGAGCTGTGTTCCATGCTGTTGGCTGGAACTGAACCTCAAGATAAGAGACTTTGATTTCCCTGGGCTTAAAAGATCATACATCAGAGTTTAAGTGTGGCCTCCCAGTATTAGACACTACCTCAGCTGTGTTATGCGGAGGTGAACTCAGGCCTCTTACTTTAGCCCAGCTCACAGCAGTCAGGTATTTCCTGCCACGCTCACTGTCACTCATCCCTAAGTCATTCCCCTCACCGAGGATTAGTAAAACCAGCATTGGCCCTTGTGTGAACCACCATCTTGGCCGGATTTGGGACCCCCTTCACTCCCCTGTATATATATCTTAGTGTCTTTACTCTCGCCTTGAGTGCACTGGAAGTGGTAGATTGGAATTAATTCACTAGAATTCCAATAACTTTTCCATGGGACTATAAATATATTCTCAGAGCAACACGAGATCTCCTTAAGGGCTCTCTATACTACAGCACCACACCATACCTAGAACAGGGCCTACCCTTCGAGGCCTCAGACTCACCCTTTGAGGTATTCCCCAGCCACGCCACATTCTACAGCTTTGTGACAAGGCTCTGCCATTTATTCCCTTTGTGGTTTAGAACAAACACCTTGGTACTTTCTGTTTTTCTCCCAGTGCCACATAAAACTTACAATCTATCTCTTGGGAAAACCTCAAGTCTTCCTTCTGTACATAACCCCTACTGCGTTTTTTCTCTTCTTTATACTGTAGTTATTTTCATTTGTTTTACCCCTCACAGGATCTTAAATGTTGCCATGTTCAAGGTAAGTACTGTGTACTTTCCCTTTGGCTTGGTGATCCTCTCTATTTCTATGGTTTATAAAGAGGCATACTGGAAGTATTAAAGTTTTTTTTTAAATTAAAGAAAAGGTGAAATTTTACAGTATTATTATTATTATTATTATTTGCTGTTTGCAGTGCTGGGGGTGGACCCCAAGGCCTCACATATGCTAGGTAAGAGCTGTAGCCCCAGCCTCAAATTTTATTTTTTATTCTTAGCTATTCAAGTAACCAAGCCAATCAGAAATAGACACACATTTGAATTCCCCGAGACTACTCTGGTGCAACAGGAGTCCCCTCTGGTTTGTATTGTTACATGGAGAAGATAAGCTAACCCTAAATATTATGAGGTTTTTTCCCCCTCGTCTGGTTTTATCTTTAATAAATGACCTGCTCTTTGGCTGAGTTGGTCAGTCCTGAGCCTCATGTTCTAAACAGATGTAAATAGTTTTGGAAGAACCTGTCTCAATAAGCAGATTCTGGGAAAATAAAGTCAGCCCTGTGATAATTTGCAGAGAATACTGATGCCCTGCAGTCCGGCTGTACAGTCCCCTTGGGTTACTTTCTGAATATGCATACTACAAGCCGGAGGGCAGAGGGGTGGCTGTTCATGCCCTAGGGTGGCTGGGAGATCATCCTGCATATCTTTTTCTAAACATTTTGTAGGTCTGAGGTGAATGTGACCTCAGATTTTCCTTCCTTTTTTTTTTTTTTTTTTTTTTTGTTCCAGCCTACATCCTCAGTCTTTTTTCATTTTTTTATTATAATTTTGAAATAGGGTTTCAGTTGTCCAGGCTGGATTCAAACTTTTAATCCTCCTGCCTCAGCCTCCTGAGTACCGGGATTCCAGACATTTGGTACAATGGCCCACCTGGCTTACTTAACAATCTTAAAACTTGCCCCTTGTAAATAGTCATATCTTTTCCCAAGAACAGAGCAAGGCCTCTGTATGTTATGTTTACAGAACAAGTTAAGCAGAATCAATCATATTCTGGTTAATTTAAAGGATGTCAGAAGAGGCAGTTTTTCATCCTCATTTGCTTTAACGTCTTTTCATCTTTATAATAACTGGAGTTCATCACTTTTTTTGTTGCTTGAATGTCTTTTCATGAATGTGTAGCCCTGTATTTCTGAATCTGAAACAATTAAAAAATAATTCTTCCTTTTTTGGGGCTGGGGATTTAGCTCAGCGGCATAAGCACCTGCCTTGCAAGCAGGCAGTCGTGAGTTTGATCCCCAGTACTGACAAAAAAAAAAAAAAATCTTCCTTTTTTAAATTATACTTTTCCTGGCAGAATTATTGAGAAACATATAACACAAAAATACAAACATGTGCCCGGGATATAGCTCAGTACACAAGCGCCTGCGCTGCAAACACAAAGTCCTGTGTCCATTTTTGGTACTGGGTATTGAACTCACAACCTCTTACTTGCCAGGGCAAGCGCTTACATTGTTAAGCTACACCCCTGCCCCTGGGTCCTGTGTTTGATTTCTGGTACAAAAAACAAAACAAAACAAATACAAATATGCAAAAGTGGCATGATTGTTTTACAACTGGAATCTTTGCCTCACTAAATTACTTAGCTGAACTTTCTTTTAAAAGGGATATCTCCTACTGTTCTCTGTTAAAATAACTTGCCACAAAGTGTAAGCCAAAGAGAAATTCTAGGTTACTTCTTATTAGTAGGGTTACCAGATAAAATACAGACTGCCTCGTGGAGTTTGTATTTTAGATATACAGCAAATACTTTTAAAAATACGGATGTATGTATAGAATTTTGCATCTACACGAGACAAATGGCTTATTCTCTGTGTGAAATTAAATTTTAACTAGGTGGTTTGTATTTTAATTTGCTGACTTGGTTAACCCAACCAGGGTAAGAGAATATCTGAAAGTATTTATAAAACATTTTATCACAGTGTTAACTCGTACCAGTGTTTTGGGTACCACAGCTCTGTTTTGCTGGGCCGCGGTGACCCGTGTTAGAGGATACACACAGTCCTTTGTGAGGGTGGGAGGCAAAGGTTTTGTTCATTCGCATTAGAAAGAAAGCAGGATGTGAGAGTCCACACTCAGGGCTCTACAGAGCTCAGCCTTAGAGGCTGCACCTGGGTAGCTGGGAGGTACTGTTTTCTCTTTTCTTTCCCATTGTTCCAAATTTCCTAATTCCCAATCACTTTTTCTTTTCTTTTGTTTTTCTTCTTCTTGTCTTGTTTAGATTTGGGAGTTATTACGGAGCATTAGCTAATATATTTGGTATTATATTTAAAGTAAATTTCAAACTCTATGCCATGAATTAGAGAGCTTCACATCTATCCATCCAGATGTACCACACCTCTCCTTGCCCCAAACACTCATGCAAACTCTTAAGATAACATATACATGCCAGGCGTGGTGGCACACACCTGTAATGCTAGCACTCGGAAGGCTGAGGCAGGAAGATCACTGAGATTTTGAGACTCTTTCTCAAAACAAAACATATACATTATGTGAGTTGTATCTGATCTGAGTTGAGAGCAACATAAAGTGAAAAACTGAAGCAGAGAGGAAGTAGGTTGTTACAGTGAAACAGAAGGGGATCTAAATCCTGAAGGTCTTGGTCATGTTACCAAGTTCTGGTTGTTAACACGTAACGCTGCAGGTAAATGATGTGGCTGGGGAAGGAGACTGGGTCTCATTAAGTGTTTGCTGAATGGCAGTGATGGTTATTGCTGGTGAGGAGATAGGAGAGCAGCAAAGACAGAAGACTGACCAGAGAAGGAAACAAAGCAAAGAATGAGGGGAGAGGAGACAAATAAAACCAAGTGGAAATAATTACAAGCACAACTCCCAGTATGATGTTTCGCCTTCAAATTCTTCTCAAGTCTTGCTGTGATTAATGAAGTTGCAATGGGTGAAGCAATTTTTACAAGTTGCCAATGAATATGTGGTCAAAACAGGTGGGAGAAGGCCACCCTTCTTACCCCTGCATTTCTGGATTGAAAGTGAAAATTTAATATTTTTGAAATAACATCATTTGGGAGGCTGAGACAGGAGAATCACTGTGAGTTCAAAGCCAGCCAGCCTGGGCTACAAGGTGAGCTCAAGGCCAGGCAGAACTGAAACTCTCAAATAAATAAATAAAAGATTAACATTGGTTTGCCCATTTGTGTATGTGTGTGTGTGGGGGGGGTGGGTTGTCTACCAGGTGTTTATTTATTCACTGTATCTGATTAATTTGGCCAACTTTTTAAACTATTGATAATTTTTTTTTCACTTTGTAGATTGGGTCTCCTGCCTTCCAAGCCTCTTATGCAGCTGTTGCTTTGTTCCACGTACTTTTGACTGCAGAGAAAGCACGCACAAAGAAAAATCCATTCCTAACAAGCGATTAGTAAGCATACAACTTATTGTGTGGGTTTTGTTTTGTTTTTTTTTGCAGTACCAGGGATTGAACTCATGACCTTGGGCTTGCCAGGCAGGCTCTTATGCCACAGAGCTAAACCCCCAGCCCAGACATACAATTTAAAGGCTTCCACATTTGAAAATATTCTTTATAATTCTACTTAGGGAACGTCAAGGGCTGGGTGTGGTAGTATACACTGGCTATCCCAGCACTAGGTAGGCTGAGGCAGGAGGAACACTGTCAGTTTGAGATCAGCCAGGGCTATAAAGTTCAAGGCCAGCTTGAATTACACAGTGTGACTGTGTCTTAAGAAAACCCTCCTTTTACTGAGGAATGAACTTAAGGCCTTAACCCTGAGGGACAGGCACCTTCAGCCCCTTTTTCTTTTGCAATAGCGTTAGAGTTTTCTGGTGCAATAGAGAAACAATGTAAGAAAAAGTGAAAGTGGCCTTTTTATTTAAAGGATGTGGAGTGGGTCCACAACCTGCAAGGGTTTGGCTTTCTTCTCTGAGCAGATGGAGGTGTGTGTGTGTGGGATAGATCAGAAGTGGCGCTTGCTGCAGGCATTGATGATGGGTGAGGAGCTAATTGGAATTCTCTTCCTGTGCAAAGGGAAAGGAAGAAGTTGTGTGGAGAAAGAAGGAGGATGTGGCTGTCAGGGTAAGCATCCCGAATTTGGCCTTCCACCATGTTGAGCCACCACCATAATGTCCTGTACTTCATTCTAGGGCAAAACTCTTTCAAACAGCCTCTTCCAAATTGCTCTCACTGGGCTCAAATTTTTGGTGCACCTGCCTCAGCCTCCCAGATTGCTAGGATTACAGGCATGGGCCTCGGTGATCGGCTGTGTCTTTATATATACAAAGATGCCCTTTTTAAATTGGTATTGGGAATTGAACTCGGGGCCTCATGCTTGCCAAGGAGGCGTGTATCCCCCGCCCTCTTTTACCTCTGTTTGATAGAAAACCATAGACTTGGCTCTAAGTACACTTCCTGTACAGGCTTCCTTAGAGCCTTATAGATCAGGGTTCCCTTGGGATCAGACAGGGTTTGAGCCAAGTCAATGTTCCACTTTGTACCATGTGGGTTAACACAGTCTGGCACATAAAAGCTGGTGGTAATTGTGTCTGTAAGACCTGCAGTGTTGTCCATCAGGAACTGGCTGTGCACCAAGAACGATCCTGGGATTTCGAGGAGCACCCTACCCCCTACCCTCCTGGGCCAGTTTCACCTTGGGAACCTTATCCTGTCTCTGGGCTTCTGTGTGAATGACAGCCAGGAGGCTGATCTCTGAGAGGCCAGGGAGGTGTCTGGGCCTCGGCCTTCCCCTGGGGCCAGGCAGTGACCTTGTGATGACAGTGACAGACCATGGCCTCCACCCACGTCCCCACTTCGCCCATGGCACCTGCACCCAGACGGGTCCATTACCCGTGAATGAATCCAGCCGACTCCTTAGGGGGCTCTGCCATCCGCAGCCACTTGGACATCATGCAGTCCGAGTCAGCGGTGAGCACCCAGGACCGAGTTCTTCCCGTTACTTTCTTACCTAATCTTTATTTTTATTTTTGTTTAAAGAGAAAAACAAAACAAAACAAAACAGTAAAAGGCTGCAAGTAATACAGAATTTCAAGAGAAAAAATCTACAGTATTTCTTACCTAATCTTGGGGTCACGGAAAACGACACGGACTGAGATCTGAGGCCACTCCCATTGCTTTGGTCCTGACTTCACTCCTGAGAGAAGTCCTTGGCTGGAAGCCTCATTAGAAGCTACTCTCAGGCTGCGGGTGGTGCTGTACTGTGGGCCTGCGTTGCTCTCAGCCCTGATGGAGACCTATTTCCAGGGCACCTGATTTAGGGACACCTCGTTATGGGTCTCCTTTCGCATTAGGTTTTTTTTGGCAGATCTTGCAATGTAGCCCAGCTCCCAAGTGCTGGGATTACAGGTGTGCTCCACCACCCCCGGCTTGATTTGTCTTTTGAGACAGGCTTTTTGTAGCCCAGGCTGGTCTCAAATTCGGAGGAGGATCCATTCCAAATCTGCCGGTGGATGCTTGACAGCGTGGATCCTACTGAAACCCACGTACTGTACCTGTCCTCGAGGCTGGGTGCATCTCTTGCTGCAGTGGACGGCTTGAGAGCACTCATGTCAGGGGGCCCCTGCTGAACACTTGGCACTCTCTAGGGCAATACTGCCATCAGCTGAAGCCTGGGTTTTTCTCTGTCTTCCACCCACGCACACAGTACTTTCTCCATTTTTAAGCACTTGCCTCATATTGTAGCTGTAACTTTTTAAACAAAAATTTCTTCATTTTAATTCCTACAATCTTTATGGACATTTTAATGTCTTTCAACAATGTGTAGTTGTAACTTTTTTCAGCTTGAAGTACAACAGCAACATTAGCACGTTTCTTTCCTCTGCTTCACAATTTCATAGATACTAAATTCATTCTTCTCAATTTTAGCAAGATTGTTTTAGAAAGCTTTTACTGCAGTGTGGTGGTGCATGCCTGTAAATCTAGCACTCAGGAGGCTGTGGCAGGAGGATCACCACAAGTCTGAGGCCAGCCTGGATTACAAGTGAGTTCAAGGCAAACCTAAACTACATGGCAAGACCTTATCTCAACAAAACAAAACAAAACAAACAAAACAAAGCTCTACTCTTCCTTCCTTCCCTTCTTTCACTTTTCCTGCCATGCTGAGCCTCGAACTCAGGGCCTCACACATTTGATGGTCCCAGTTCTTTGAACATTCTGGGAATGACCCCTATCAGTGCCCGTAGTTGTAGACAAATCTGCCCTCAAATCCTGGCTGTCATTTGGGTGTTTCTGCTTGCCGCAGCAGTAGCAATAGGTAATCAGAAAACCCAATTTCTTCTTGGAAGGTCTCACTCACTGCCTGCCGTGCTGCCAGCCTGTCTGCGTGCTCTCTGCTGTCCCAACTCCTCTGTGTCGCTCTTTCTGGAGAATCCTGAGTGATTCTCTAGAGTCACTCCTATCCTGCCTCACCAAATGTGCATATTTACACACTCATTTTTTTTTTTTTTTTTTTTAGTATTGGGAATTGATTTTCAGGGGAGCTACGTGCTCAACATTTTTATAATTTTAATGTTTAAAACTTTGAGCTGTAGTTTCACTCTGTTACCCAGGCTGCCCTGCAGCTGGTGATCCTTCAGCCTGTGCCAAGATTACAAACGTGACACCACATGCTGATCTAATGCTGTTTTTTAATTGTTACTTATATTTTGTTTTTAAACTTTATTTTTGAAAACAGTTTTAGGTTAACAGTAAAATTAAGCAGAAATAATAGTTTTTTCATTAGTATTTTTAAGGTCCATCTATATCATTCTCTCTGAAATCTTTCTAGATGTAAATTAAAACTGCTAAGATTTCCTAGCTTTTTCTTTAAAAATTTAATAATATTTTAATTTTCCAATCTATTTTGGGGGGAAGGTGAGAAAGGGTCTTGCTGTGTTGTCAAGGCTGGCCTTGGACTTGGCGTAGTGCAGAGTGGCCTTGATCTTGAAGTGAGCCTCCTGCCTCAGCCTCCTGAGTGCTGAGATGATAGGTATGTGCCATTCCACCTGGCCCAGTCATACTTATTTTTTCTTTACTTTTCCTTTCTTTGCTTCTTCCTCTTTTTTTTCTTTGTGAGTGTTACTGAGGATTGAACCTAGAATCTTTATTCTAGGTTCAATTCTAGGCTACCTCTCCAGTCTTTTTTACAAATTTGTTTTGCCTTGCCTGGGGTTGAACTTGTGATCCTTTTGCCTCAGCTTCCCAGACTACTAGGATTAAAAGTAGTTACGACCATGTCTGGATCTATTTTCTTTTTTCTTACACTATAAATTTGTTAAGGACATGACAGTGTCTAATTCATCTTCGCATCTCCTAATTACCATGTTGTTTCCATCACTGGAGTGGCATTTTGGATTATGGATATCTCACACTGTGTGGCTTTTTAGGTTTAATGTCTGCTTTTCTTATTAAACTGAGAAATCTGAGATCATAGATATTTTTGGTTTTATGTAGCCCAGTGGTTTGAGCAATGTTAAAAGCTTGCTTTATCAGTTTGAAAGGAAGCTGTTCGATCTGTGTTAAAATTTCAATTAAAAGGCTGTGTGTGGTGGCACACACCTGTGATCTGTGTACTCTGAAGGCTGAGGCAGGAGGATTGCTGTGAATTTGAGGCCAGCCTGGGCTACACAATAAGTTGAAGGCCAAGTTGAACTATATAGCAAGAACCTGTTTCAAAAATATTTGTTTTCTAATTAAAAGTTTTAAGTAGTAATCATATGCAATTGAATATCCCAGAAAGGAGGGAAAATATGTTTAATATTCTTTTTTTTTCTTTTCTTTTCTTTTCTCTTTTTCTTCTTCTTCTTCTTTTTTTTTTTTTTTTTGAAATAGCATCTTGATCCATAATTCTGGCCAGCCTTGAACTCACCATGTAGCCCTTTCTGGCCTCGTTCTCTAGGTAATCCACCTGTCTCAGCCTCCCGAATGCTGTGATTGCAGGCTTGTACCATCATGACATTAGATGCATATTTTTGTCACTCAGTGTTTCCTGAAATTAAGTAACCTTAGCATATGACTGTAGATGGAAAAAGATTTCTAACTCTTTAAAATTGTAACTTCTGTGACAGTAGCAATATGTCAAGGAAAAAGTTTGAGTCAAAATACAACTTTAAAGGTCTCTTTTTCTCAGAACATTTGACATTTAAAACTCATTATCCTTTGCCACTTGAGTTTCAGTTTGACCTCAAGGATGTAAAAAGCACGACATTCAGAGGGCAAAGGAGAAGCACAGGAAGTAGAAATGAATGAGAACGAAGACCAGAGATGATGTCAGATTCAGCCAGAGCAGGAGAGAAGCTGTGGATGGGAGACTTGGAGAGACTGTGGGGAGGCTGCGCCGCAAGGGGGGGGGAGGGGGAGGGGGAAAGGAGGAGGGGGAATAGGGGAGGGGGGAGGGGGAGGGAGGAGGGGGAGGACAGGCCAGGAACACGGAAGACACCAGAGAGCAGGACTAGGCTGGGCAGGGGGAGATTTCCCTTCGCCCAGGGTGGCACCCGGATCTTGGATATTTTTTTGTTGGTAATGGGGATTGAACTCACAGCTGTGGGCTTGCCAGGCAGGCACTTATGCAGCTGAGCTAAATCCCTAGCCTCAGATCTTTGAATTTTTTTTTTTTTCTCGGTACCGAATTTTTTGTGGGGGGTCGAACTCAGGACCTTGTGCTTGCCAGGCAGGCGCTTATGCCACTGAGCTAAATCCCTGGCCTGAGATCTTTAAAATTTTAAATCGCACAAAAACTAACATATCAGAAATGAAAAAATAAAAGTAAAATTCCTCCCCAAGCCATTTTAAAATTTTCTTTCATGTTATTTTAAAGAAAAGAAAAAAACCCACAAAAATCAAGAAGCAAACAAACCTAAAAACAACAAAAGCATAATGACAACAGCAAAACAAAAACAAAAACAAAACAGTACCTATATAGCTTTTCAAAATAAAATGATAATGTAATGATGGTTGTTATACTGTATATTGTTATCTTTAAAATAGTTGCTCAGGTTACCAGATACAGGAATAAAATAAAACGTTAAAATGGAACAGAATATTGGATTTCAAAATCAAGACAGAAGGAAACCCCCACAGTTGCCACAGTGTACACCGCCATCCTTCAAATAGATGCCCAGATTACCGGCCCCAGGCCTGAAAAATCTGTCAAACAATACAAGCATCAGGCTACTCCTTTCTTGCTATCATCTCACCTGCAGTCCTCTAAATCAGCCAAATTTTTGGTTAGGGGGAGATGCTCTGCTGGTTTTCTAGCCCATGCACCAGCTTTTCCCAATCCCCATAGCAGAGCCTGGCTCATGGAAAGGCATGATTTGTCCCTACTAAAGCCATTTTCCCAGCAAACAAAATCCTCTGCCTTTTGTTATTTTTAAGAGTATACAGAGTATTTAGAACACTAGAAATCTATCAAGCATCTCTAAATTACTATAAAGTATGCACTTACATCTGTTTATTATCTATCTATCTATCTATCTATCTATCTATCTATCTATCATCTATCTTTATTATCTGTCCATCTGCAATTGTGGAGATTGAACCAAGGACTGACTTTACCACTGAGCCACCTTCTCAGCTTTTTTTTGGGGGCAAGATCTTAGTCTGCAGTTCAGGCTGGCCTTGAACTCACTATTTAGTTCAGGCTGGCCTCAAACTCAAGCAACCCTTTCGCATCAGCCTCCTGAGTGCTGAGATTAGAGGCATCCACCACAAGACTGGCAGTCCTCGTCTCTTAAAAAAACTGTTTTTGTTTTTTTTTTAAATTTTGAGGTAGGATCTTGTTAAATTCCTAAATTACCCAGACTGGGCCCAAATTTACCATTCTCCTGCCTCAACTTTACAGAGTGCTGGGATACAAAGCATGTACCACCAAACCCAGATTCTGTTCATATTTATTTAAAAAGACCTTTTTTTTGGTTAGTATATGTCTGTAGTAGATATTGATTACATGAAATGTGGGAAGTGGGTAAATAAATTTTAAGGCATGTGTGGTTTTATTGGTAAACTTCACTAGCGTTCCATTTTGGAGAATATACTACACTGTGGCCCGCCTTCAGTCTGGTGCTGCTGTGGTTTGTTCTAGGTGTTCTCACGAGCCTCCTGTGCTCATAGGTGGGGCTGTGGAAGGTGATTGGACTGTAGGGTGGACTGACAGCTGAGGTGCAGTTAGGAGGCTAGGGTGTGGTCACGGTAACCCTAACCCTAACCCAGAAAGGTATTTCACCCCCACACCCCCTCTTCTTTCTGCGTTCTGGCTGTCACGATGTGAGCACTTCTTTCTACTCAGGCCTATGCCTCCCCAAGGTGGACTGAAACTTCTAAAATGTGAGACAAACTATCCTGCCCTCCTTTAAGTTATGGGTGTCTCGTATTTTGTTGCAGGAATGAGGAAAATGACTAGGACTACTGCTGTGGTGGTTTGGATTGGGAACATCCTCTAAAACTTCATTTGCTCAGAGGTGGGCTGTTTGGGAGCTTTTCATTGGCTCTGACCCTGTCCTGCTATCTTGCTACAGTATAAACTGAAATGTGAACCAAAATAACCTCTCCTTTAAAGTGCTGGCATCAGTGTTGTGTCTCGGGGATGAGGAAAGTGACTATGACAACTGCTTTCTGAAATGTTAAATAAACAATGACCCAAGATAGATCCTGTGCATGGTAGTCTTTCACTCTATTGTGGAACAGATTAAGATGAATCTCTGGAATATTTTTAGATGATGCTTTTAAAACACTCTCAGGAGATGCAGGAGTGTTTTCTTCTAGTTGATTGTGGCAGGTAGGAGAGGAAAGTAAAGCAAAAAAAAGCAGGGAATGAATGATTCATTCAGAGCTTCTGACTTCAGGGGAGACCTTGAGTTACATCTGTACACCTCCCAAGATCTGCAGATACTGTTTTTCATGGTATATGGGTCTCTTGCCATCTTACTTTTGAAGCATAAGCCCGGGTCCAGTAGACTCATCCCTTAATTTTCTAATGTAAATTTGTACTTTAGCATTATAGTAGTCTGCTGAGTCTTAGTACCTTTCTCTGAGGGATACAGGAAGCAATGTATGTGTTTACCCATTTGGTATGACAGCAAGGAATGTGCACATGTGCAAAAGTATCAAAATGATATTTGGACCCGCTTTTATGCTCTATCTAACTGGTTTTGTGTATGTTTACCCGAGCATCACATAGGGTCCAATAGACCCACACTATTCCTGAATTTGTTTTTAAAAAAGCTTTCTTTTGATTTTTCAGCAAAAGTAGTCCAGTTCAATACAATTGGCACATGAAAAACCAGGTTTTCAAATTTTTAGGGAAGGTCAAAGTGAATCATCAGATGCATGAATGATGAAGATGCTTTCATGACAGAAGTGCAGTGAAGTTGGATGGTGATGACAACTTTGATAGTGGACAAGTATTCCAAAGTTCCTGTGACAGTAAAATGGAGCAAGAGTCTACTGATACGGATACAGGAGATGCAAACCTCCTTGACTCAAATGATGAAGAGACCAGCAATGTGAGTACATATTTGACTAGTCAAAATGTAGTGAAATGTCCACATGACCCAACAAAACATCCAATGTTAGAACTTGGCCTGAAAATATAGTGAAGGTCTTGGTAGGGATAAACGGGACAGAATGCCAGCATTGTCATTAAATGTTGGAAATTGTAATAAACTACTACTAAATAATGTGAAATGTACGAAGGCTGAAATGCAAGTAGAAAGTTCTGTGTGCAACAGTAGCCATATTAAAACATGTATTTATTATGATACCTTAGTAGCCTGAGCTGAAATCACTCATGAGTTTGCAGCACTTAGAACAGTTTTCTTAGGGTGATCACAGGAATGTAAAAGACTTAAGGAATAGCATTGGCTCAAAATATGCCATAAAATTTTTTGCCCTTGTAGATGTGAAGACTTATTGTTCTTTCAATTTAGACATTTATCCTGGAACTCAGCCATCAGTTCCTTATTTGCACAGTAATAAATCATATGATGTCCTAAACAGACTTATTTCTCACATCTCCCAAACTAATTGGAATATGACGACTGACAATTGGTTTATCAGTTTCCAATTGATGTTACATTTGCTAACAGAGCACCAGTTGACTAGTACAGGACTGCACACAGGAAAAAAGGAAGAATTCCAAATTAAGTTCTACAGTTTCAAAACAGAAAATTTTATGGTATAATCTTTGAATTTCAGAAAATATAACATTGGCTTGTATACGACAAATAAAAGCAAACTAGTATTGGTGATGTCAACATTTCACTATGATGGAAATGTTAAGAAAAGCTCAGCAAAACAAAAGCCTGAGATGGAAACTTTCTACAACAAAACTAAACGTGGATTAGATGTTGTTATGATGAGTTATGCAGCAATTATGATGTCACTTGAAACACAAAGCATTGTGTTTTACCTAAGCACATGTGGCATAAATAATTTGATAGTTTACAAAGAAAATGACAAGTGAAAAATATCACAGAAAAGTTTTCTTAGAGGATTGGGGCTGGAGCTCGTAAGAGATAGTTTACAGCAGAAGAAAAACAAAATGTTTTTGCCCAGGGAATTATATAAAAGTACTGTGGAGCACACTGGTGAGCTGACAGGTGTATAGGTAGGCACAGCATCACAGAGACCTACTATGAAAACAGGAGAGCAAAAGAGATGTCAACTGTGCTCTACAAGAAAGTACAGGAAAAGAAAACATACCTACTCTCAGTGTGTGTGATACTTGTTTACTGCCTTGGGTTTGGCAGTTGAAGCAGATGTATTTCTGTAGTAGACTTTTGTTTGTTTTTACATTGTAGTTGACATAGATCTTTATTTTTATTGTCTTTTTGAGACAGGGTCTCTTTATGCAATTAAGGCTGGTCTGGAGCTCACTTTGTAGCCCAGGCTGATCTCGAACTCACAGTGATCCTCCTCAGCCTCCTGTGTGCTGGGATTACAGATGTACACCACCGCGCTTGGCTTTATTCTATCATATGAATTTAATCTTCAGAAAGATTTTCAAGTCGTTTTGTAGTTGAGTGATCATTAATGTTCTAGAGTTCATACTGTATAAAACACGTGTGACTTTGCGTGGGTAGCGGTGGGTGGTGAACTTGGAAGCTGTTTGACTGTACAGGTTGACTCAGTTCCTGGTGGTTACCTCCACTTCACGTTAGCTCCACCTTCCAGAATGCTATGGGTTTGCCTTTCCCGATTTGTCCCCAAGGGGGAATCTGGGTGTGAGAAAGTGGTGTTTCTGAGGGGCTGGAGGGGTCGGGCTGAAATCCACATTCTATTGTCTGACTCCTTCCTGTCTTTAGCTGCATCCATTTACTTTTTCCTAGCTGTGAACCTGTCTCCTCCCCTAAACCATCAGTGTGGTAAATGAGTCTCAGTACTCGGTACTCGGTACCTGTTAGAATTCTGTCCTGGGCCTTGGACCTCGATGTACTTGCTTGCTGTGGCATCTGTGTTACTCCCCAGGCCCATTTCTTAGATCCCCTCAGTGTATCCTTGCTTCATCTGGCACCTCTGGATCGGCATCATTTCATTCACAGTGTTGACAAGGTCTACCTTGCCAGACCCCTTTCTCTCCAGTGTGGTTCCTGTGTCTGGACTGTTGCCGTCCTGTCTCAGGTCCAGTCACATTTGTCTGTGTTTCTTATGCTTTGTCCTTTAAGTTCCTCTTAAAGTGACCTCTTTGCTCTGCTTCTGGAAGATGAAGGACTTTCTCTTTACTTTCCCTTTCTGAATGGCCAGGCTGTATTTTCCTCCATAAGGAGACAGCACTGACCTTGGTCCTTCAGGCCCATAAGATGCTAGGACTGCAGGGGAATGTGATTTTATAGAAGAGATGAGTCAGTGTTTACTATATTTTCAGTATGGGACTCTCACCATACATAGATTTATTCTTATGTATATTACCTCTTTATGTTTATTAAAACAAAATTATAGTATACTTTTCTAAAACTTTTTTCTTAATCAAATAATATGTTTTGAAACACTTTCTGTCAGGGCATTGAGATATACTTCATTCTTTTTAATGGGTACATAGTACTCTTTTCTTGGAATGTATCATAATTTCTTCATTGGTAGGCACTCAGTTTGTATGCAGGTTTTTAGTACTATTCAGTTTTTATTTTTTCTTTGTAACATTGGTGAATTTTTTTTTTTTTTGGTACCACTTAAAAAGATTGTTTTCTATTCCAAGATCAAAAATATGTTTTTTCTCTTTTCTTTTATATTTTGAATATTTAATTCATTTGAAGTTTATTTTCATATAATGTGTCAGTTCCAATATATTTTATGTGTGTATGTATATATTATTTATATTACTTGTTTATTTTTTGGAGACAAGGTCTTGCTATGTAGTTCAGGCTGGCCTTGAACTCTCTTACATAGTCCAGGATAGCCTTAAACTCAGCAATTCTCCAGCCTCAGCCTTCTGAGAGTGCTGGGATTATAGGCATGTGCCATGATGCCCAGCCTGATACATTTTAGAATCTTCATTTTGAAGAGAAAATCTATTTTTTTCCACAGTAAATTTTGTGGTTGGGATCAGATACATAGGGCAAATGTAGGTTGAGAAATGATCTAATTGACTTCAATTTCACACTCACACTTCACTTCTATTTCTTTTGCCTCAGGCTACAATTGCCAAATGTCCTAAACCGCCTTTAGGATCAAATAGATGTAAATTTCCATCTTCCTTGTTAGCTGTAGTTCAGTTGTTAATTATCCCAAAGCTCTCGTTCAGTCTCAACTCACAGAGGCCACTGCAAAAACAATGTGGGAGCAAAATTAGGACTGTTTAAAATCATTGTCCAATCCCAAAGCAAACTCTAAGAGTTCGAATTCGTGTAGCTCTATCCTAACATTAAAAACAACTTCCATGGTTACAAAAAAGTATAAAGAATTGTCAAAGTCTGCATTTTAAAGATACTTGTTTCATAAGTGCTGTTTTTGCAAAAAGAACATTTGACTTTTCCCTACAGTGTCTGTGTCTGTGTGTGTGTATGTGTCTGTGTGTGTTACTTGAAGAAATCGGGCAATAAAAACATGTTCCAAGGAAAAAACCAGAATTGACTGGTACTTACAGAAAGTAATGGGCAACATTTTGGCCTGGTTTATTCTCAGCTCTATCTCTATATTGCAAATATGGCTTCTTTACATATGAAATAGAAGTTCATGCATTTTGGGTGAATGGAGGGAGACTGCTGTTAAGACCAGTATTCTGTGGAACTGAGGCCAAAGGCCAATGTACCCATCAAAGAATGGACTTCACGAATAGCAAACTGAATCTAAAACAAGATCAATAAGTTTAATCATCAGTAAAATTTCACGATAAAGTTTTCACATTATAAGGTTAAAAACTTCGGTACTGTGGCCCAGGCTTGTTATTTTCTTTTCTTTTTTTTTTTTTAATTTTATTTAAGGAGAAAAAAAAAAGCAGAGAAAGGGTACAAGTTATACAGATTTATAGAAAAAAATAAACAGTAGGAAATCACTAGTTAATGGATTACATATTGTCATCTTAGAAATAATTGTTCAAGTCACAAAATTAAAGCTTGTAAAGTAGACATTCCAACAGTGAGACTGCAAACAGTTCTGTTCAATGATCCAACAAAACTCAGTGATATCATTATCTATCTTACACACTTATATATACATGCAGCAGGCTTGTTATTTTCTAGTGAAGTGTCTCAGTAGCTCATGGTCTTGAGACTGTGTCTGTGATCGTCTGAACACAGTGGAGGGACATACCGTTTGTCACCACATGGTCGTGTTGCCACAGAGTTAGGGAATTGCTCTGGAATTCTAGCCAACTAAAATGAAGACTTAGCTACCCTTCTTATTCTGCATTTGAAGATTTGCTCATTGGTGATTGTTAATTACATAGAGGCAGTACCACAAATTTAAGCTTTTTGTCTGATAGAAGAAGAAACTGCTGAATAAAGTGGTGGTATGTATTTTCTTTTCAATAATCTCTGTGTGCACATGATATACATGTAAGTTTCATATACTTACATGGGCAAAATTTATCCCTAAGGCTTAGATTTAGAAATGTATCAGTGGAGCCATGGAACTGGCTTTTAGGTTAGGGAAGTCTCTGAATTTCCATCCATGTCTCAGTTCTCCATTACAATATTCATTTTCAGCTTTAGCATCTTGGTGGTATAATGTGATCCCCAAATACTTCACAATTGCAATTATCATGCAGTGCTTACCCTCTTATGGACAGCGATCTTTGTCTGCAAGGAAGTACTCACTTGTTAGTAATTCTCTGCTGCAGATACAAATATTCTTCCCACAGTGCAAGGGAAGGATTTCCTTTGAACATGCAGATTTTTTTTGTTTTGTTTTAGAAAACTGTTAGTTACTGCTTCTCTTTGTTTGACTATCTTAATGGAGTACAGGATCCCTTAAAACTCATATTGTCATTGGTTGTAGAAGAATGATGAACATGGCCACAATCTTTATGCTCACAGCTGGCATTTCTGTTACTTTACTTTGTGCCATAATTACTTCCTGAGCACACAACTGAAGGATGTGAGCTAAGCATATGCCGGGGTTCTAAAATCACTCAGAGCTTTGTTTATTTCAATGCCAATGACAAGAGTCAGATACCTTTCTTTACCGATTTCCCTTTCTGTAGATTCCTTTAATTATATTACTGTGTACTGAGTAAGTGAAACCAACACAGTTCACTTTGGTACCATTACTGCATGGAGTGAATATGTAAACTAGAAACTTCCAGCTCTTTCTAAATATTTGCATATTTTAAAAAATATTAAAGTATTATTAACTTTTCTGTGCAAAGTAGTAAAATTTTGTCAGCAACATGATTATTTACAATTTACACCCTGTACACATTTCAGAAATCCATGGTTTTCAGTGTGCAAAATTACAGTGTCCTTAGATTCTGCAGCATAAGGAATTATCTTTTTTTTTTTTTTTGTACTGGGGATCAAACTCATGATTTCATGCTTGCCAGGCAGGCACTTAAGCCACTGAGCTAAATCCTCAGCCCCAGGAATTATTTTATCTGTCAAGGTTTTGTATAGTATTTGCTCATAACATATTTTTGGGTACTTCATTTTTTCTAGCTCTTCAGATTATTCAAAATGCCTAAGTTTTAAAACTTCATATTTTGATATTAATGCATAATTCTGATAACTGATTATACTTTACTATTTATTTATTTGGTGCTGGAGATGGAGCTGAGGTTCTTGTGCATGCCAGGCATGTTCTCTATTACTGATTTACATCACAAACTCCAATGAGTCATGATTTGAATGTCAAATTGGACCTGCTGATATCCTACTAGTCACATTACATGTTTCTAGGCTGTATATTTTCCTTGAATGTCTACCTATCCGTCACTCTCTTTTTTTCTTTTGGTTCTCACAATGTAGTGCAGGCTGGCCTTGGACTCACTATATAGTCCAGATTGTCCTCAGACTCACAGTGATCCTCCTGCCTCCGCCGTCTAAGTGCTGGGATTACAGACATGCACTACCATGCCTGGCTGTTTTCCTTGTATCTTAAAAGACTTTCAGACATTGAAGATGATACTAGAAGATTGAAAGAACTACCATGTTACTGGATTGTGAAAATCAATACTGCTAAAATGGTCATACTATCCAGAGCAATCTACAGATTCAATGCAATGACTTTCAAAATGGCGTTCTTCAAAGAACCAGAGAAAACAATCTGAAATTCATATAGACACACAAAAGACATTGAATAGTCAGAGCAACCCGAAGCAAAAAGAGCAATGCTGGCAGCATCATAATACATGATTTCAAAATGTACCACAGATGCATAATAACAAAACTAGGATGATACTGACATAAAAACAGGCCTATAGATCAATGGGACATAGAAAAGATCCAGAAACAAATCCACACAGTTTTAGTCAACTGATTTCGGAATACTGGGAATCATGAATTCACAATGGCTAATTTTATATACTTCCCAAAGGGATAAATGGAGGTTTGGGATTATGGTACCACCATTTTGAGACTTTCCAGTAACTCTTGGGATGTACCATCCTCTCCCACCCACTAAGACTAAACTAAGGCTACTAAGATGAAAAAGAATATTTCAGAGCAAGATCCTTTTTAGCTTAAAATCTCCACCCTCTTGAGACATCCCAGAATTATTTACTGCCTGCTGAGGTATGGGCCTTGAAATCTTCCACTAGTCCCTCTTATCATTATATACACCTATCACGTTGTACACACCCAATAAACAGTGGCTAATTTGGAGTATCTGGGTCTTCACTCATCTAAGGCACTGACCTTTCAGGCCTCATCATTGCTCAAGCATTGCTAAACTTGTCTCTGTTTCTTATTTTATGCTTTACCATACACTTCATGTAGGCAATTGGGGATATTAGCCAAGTCCCAGATAAGGACAAAACTATCAAAAATGTACATTGGAGAAAAGACAGCCTCTTCAACAAATGATGCTGGAAAAACTGGATATTCACATGTACAATACTGAAACTATACTCTTATCTCTCATCCTATACAAACATCAGCACAAAGTGAATCAAAGATATTAATACAAGACCCGAGACTTTGACACTACTGGAAGAAAACGGAGGAAATATGGTATGAAATTGGCATAGGGAGTAATTTTCTGGATAAGGTTTCAGCTCAAGAGTCAGAAAGAATTGATAAATGAGATTATATTGAATCAAAAAGCTGCACAAAAAAGAAATGATCAACAAAGTGAAGGAACAATTACAGAATGGGACTAATATCCAACTATTCATCTAATACAGGATTAATATCTAGAATAAACAAAGAACTGAAAAAACTTAGTATCTAAAAAATAACCTAGTAATCCAATCAATAACTGCACAAATAGTCTGAATAGAAACTTCACAAAATGGGAAGTATAAATGACGAATAAATACATGAAGAAATACTCAGTGTCTTTAGCTATTAAGGAATTGCAAATCAAAACTATTTTGGGATTCCATCTCACACTAGGTGGGATGTCTGTTATTAACAAATCGACCTTTAAAATAACAAATGCTGGTAGGGGAGGAGAACAATTAGCCAAAAGAAGCCAAGCCCTCCCTGCAAGTTGGCACCATGCACTGGTCACTGGGGTGAGACTCAGACGCCAGTTCCTTCTAGCATGCTGGCTAGGGGATGGGAAGGGCCCAGATCCTCCCAAAAAATTCCCCTAAGCGACTGGCTGCTAATCCAGAAACACAGGCTGCAATGATAGATATTGAGTTAGCAGAATACAGCTTAATGCTTATAGCGTTTAGTGTTTCACTGACTTTATAGGCCTAAAGTCAGTCATCTGATCATCTGGAGGATAACAGTATGCAATGTAGCACCTGTGCAGGATTCCTTCTGAAGGTGGTGGCCATTGTTAATTCCCTATTGTCTTGTTTTGAAGTCCTGTATCATTTTCATTGTTTTCTTGAGTTGGGTTTTGTTCTGTTTTGTCTTGTTTGATTTTATTATATCCAGTGGCATTGGCATCTATTTTGAAGATAAATCTATTATGGTACCCATTTTGGATTTACTATTATCTTGTATTGTGTTTATTGTTTTGTTTTTATTCTGTTTTGTTTGCTTTTTACTATGTTGCAAGGTATAGGCAACTATTTTGAAGACAACAAGAGGCATTATGCTAACCATTGTTGATTTTCTATCATCTTTTTTGAAATTTATATTTTTTATTTAAATAAATATCCTGTTTTAAATAAACTGCTAGTGATATCATTTTATTATCTTGTTTTGAAGTTCTGTACCACACTGTTTTGTTTTGATTTGCTTTACTTTGTTTTATTTTACTTGGTTTATTTGTTTTATTTTACTTATTCTCCTTAAAATAAAAATTACAACAAAACAAAACAAAAACCCCAAACCAAGTGCTAGTAAGGTTGTAAAGAAAAAGAAATTCCTATATACTGATAGTGGGAATGCAAGTTAGTACAACCTCTATGGAAAACAGTATGAAGGCTTCTCAAAAAACTAAAAATAAATCTATATAATGTCTGGCTGTAGCACTCCTGGGTGTGTACCCAGAGGAAAAAAGTCAGCATGCAAGAGAGACACCAGCACAGTTACGGGTATGGCAGCAACATTTACAGTAACTAAGGCATGGATCAAACTGGATGACCATCAGTAAATAAATGTATAAGGAAAATATGGTGCATGTGCACAATACAAAATTAGCCATAAATGAAATTTTGTCATTTTCAGGAAAATGGCTGGAACTGCAGAAGTCATATTAAGTGAAATAAACCAGATATAGAGAGATAGTTTTGCATGTTTTCTCTCACATGTGGATACAAAACTGAACAAACGAAAACCCAAAGATGACCTTAAAATTAGAATCTGGAAAAAAAATTGGGGGAGGTAGACAGAAGGTTGGCATGATCAAAACACAATATATACGGGTATAGAAATGCTATCGGGAAACCGTATCATTTGTAAAATTTAGAAATAAGTGTAAAATGTCCCTTTCACAGCTTCTGTTTTCCTCCTAAACTTCCAGAGTCCCCTTTCTGTCTTCACTTTTGCTGATGCACTTGCTCTTGGGAGGAAACTGTAAAAGTCCTTCTCCACATCTCCACATCTGCTCCCACCTGCCGAGCGCCTCTGCAGCCCCCAGAGTGGATGAGTTCTCTGTGCTTTCGCTTGGCCAGCCCGTCCCGTCTCCTGCCCACCAAGGCTGGCCGCCACCAATTGTTCTTCCATCCTCACCACGCCACTTCCTCACTCTGGTGGGTCATGTCAATGTCAGAGCAGCTAATGCTTAAAGAATCATTCCTGTGCAACTCCATTTCCTTAGCAAGCTACTCCAGTTTCTTTTTTCCTCCTTTCAATAAATGACTTTTTCTCTTTATTCACTGTCTCTGGTTTTCTTTTTCTTTCTTTTGTTAAGGCAGAGTCTTACCATGTTAGGCAGGCTGGCCTCAAACTCACAGCAATCCTCCTGCCTCAGCCTCCTGAATACTGGGATAATAATCATGTGCCACCATGTCCAACCCTTTAATATGTTTTAAAATTAAAGAATTTTTTTCCTGCAATTTAGATAGATAGATAGATAGATACATGTAAGGCATGTATCATGCATGTAAGGCAAGTATTCTATCACTGAGCCTTATTTTAGTTTTTGAATTTTATCTCCTGGATTACTGTTTGGTACCTTTTCAGAGATTCTCGTTTTGCTAAACTATTCATTAATGTTTTTATCATTTTGTTTAGCTTGCCTAGCTTTTTATTAGTGTCTTCTGTAAGTTAACTGGTCATTTTATTATTTCCATTATTTTCTCAGGTATATATCATCATCTTTGTGCTTATCAGAAACCTTACCGATCTGTTTTGCTGTTGTCTCTTCATTTACTGTGTTGTATGCCTCAGCTCTTCCATTCTGAATTTCATTCTCATTGATGCCCTGTGAGTAGGTTTGGGAAAGATGGGACTTTCTGGAGGCCTTTTGCTGGTTGTTTGCACGTTTGTTTTTTTGTGCTGAAAGTTGAAGGCTGATCATGGTGGACATTGCAGCTGGTAGTGATAACGCTTTAGTTAGTGTCCTTTGTCTCTTTCCCAAGATCAAACTACTTTTGAAGAGGGAAGGGTTCAGGGTAATGAGATTAGCACCTGCTTCTCTGGAAATGAACCACAGCAGTGTTTTTGTCATTAAGACAAATCATATATTCACATACTGTAAAAGCCAATTAATAGCAGCTATGTAACCAATGAAACAACAAAGCAATCAGCAACAATAATAAAGTCAAATACAAATTGACATACAATAAGAACCAATAAAAGCTATTACTGCCGAGCTATTACTGCCACCTAATAACAGAAATCTGCAGCAGTAGTATAAACACAAAGCAAAGTAAGTATTGACATTCAGAAAATATTTGCTAAATGTAACAACTATACCACCATTTACAATAGATTAGAATTAAAAAATAATAACACACAGCATTCTAAATATTGCTAAAGCTTAATAGTAATACAAATACAAATGTAGGTGGTGGAGAAGGGGAAAAGGAAAGACTTAAAATCTGAAAAAACTGAAAGATGAGGAGAAAAAAATGAAATAAAGGTTCCAGTTGATTAGTGAAAGACAATAGAATTAGACACAAGTAACAGAAGAGAATAAGCAAAGAAAGGAAAAAAAAAAAAAAACCTAAAGAGCAATTGAGAAAATCTAGAAGGTTGCACACATGGATTCACTAACATGCTTACAGAAATTCTGCAAGAAAATCTCCAAACTATAAGAAAAGATTTTAAAATATAAATAAGTGATGCAAATAGAACACTGTGGTGGATTAAGTGCTAACTTGTAATACCCAGCTGAACTGAATCAGTGTGGTGCTGGGTGTGGAAGGCCCACCTGAGGATCATTGCCCACAGCAAAAAGGCAGAACTCGAGAGGAAGACGTTGCGCTGTTGATCTTCCTGGACAAGCTTGTGTTGGCTTCCTGACCTGAAGTCAACTTTTCTCATGTCAGAGGAGCTCCAATCCTTGCAGTCACTGAGGATGAGTTCTGTCCCTCACCTTGAACATCACTTCTTATACCGGTGCAGATCCCTGAGCCTGCTGGCACAGATCCTTCATCCTGCAGTGCAGACTTTCTAGCTTCCACCACTGACCTTTGGGCCTTCCGAGTGCAGATCCTTGATACAGACTTGGATGAGGCATTGTCATGGGCACAAGGCCTCCAGCTGGACTCAAGGAGGATATTGCCACTGGCTCTAAGTCTCCAGCTGGACTTGTGGGGGACACTGCCATGGGATCTAGCCCCTGAATGGATATTCTGGTGTATAGACAGATCTCCTGTACTCTTTTGCATTTGACTCTGGGTAAATATTGTAAGATAATCCTATAAATTAAGTTTCCTGTATTAAATCTTTCCCCTTATAAATCCTGACTATAACAATTAACAATTATGGTAAAAATAGAAGTTCACCAAGGATAGTCCCATTAAATTTAGATATCCAGCAAAAATACAGAAATTTAAAGGCAGCCAGAGAAGAATGGGAAAAAAAAAAAAGACATATAAAGGAAATACAAAACCACAGCAGACTTCTCAGCACAGACTAGGTAAGTTGGGGTGAAATATTTCAAGCCCTTATAGCAAATAACTTACAACCCAGATTACCTTGCCCAGCAAAACTATCCTTCAAATTAGATGGAAAAATAGGGTGCAGACTACCACCAGGATAACTCTCCTGAAAAGAAGACCATTTGCCTTCATTTTGGCTAAACCTGGCCCTAATTCTGTGTACTTATATATAGAGAGCTCACTAGGATAACACTTTGTCTCTCAGCTGTATTTAAGCAATGCAAGTGGGTCTAGCGAAGGTACTGATTTGTAGGCTTTGAAGCAATGCTTCAGGTCAGTCATGTCCAGCCTATAGCTCTCAACTAGTATGTGTGAACCAGGCCAAGAGATGGCACCCTATTGAATGAAACTGAAACTTGAGAAAGAACCTGTGACGTTTCAGGGCAAGACATCAAAGCTGAAGTATCAGAGACCTGGCCAAGATCCCCAACTGCCTGTATGAGGGGTATGGTGAAAGGGATGAAATAAGAAACAACCACATTTTGTAGTGCATGAAGGGGATTGGGAGGTCAGTGCCTCAGGATAGGCAGAGACACACACTTCATGCTATCTGCTGTTTGTTGGGTTTACAATGGTAGGAGGGATTAGGGGAAGACACGGAGGTTGATGACTCAGTGGGTAAAGGATGATTTGGGATGACTCAAGAGAGTGGAGGTGGTCTTGTGCTAAGGAGGATCTTGTCCTGGAGTGTTTTTTTAAACTTAGTGGCCTTAGATTTCATCTTAGTGGGTAAGAGAGAATGGCTCATCCCTAAAGAGATAATAGGAAATCTCAAAAGGGTGATACCAATAATTTTAAGCCTCCATTTATCCCTTAGGGAAGGCTGCAGAATTAGCTATTATGAATTTGTGGTCTCCAACACTGAAGCACAAGATACTTCTTCAAACTGTGTCACACAGATTCCTCCAAACTTAGAGGCCACCCATTGCTGGATGCATACCTCTCTCTGCATATTATTTTGTGTTTTGTTTTTGAGATCGGGTCTCACTGTGTAGTTCAAGCTGGTCCCAAACTCAGTGATCCTCTTGCCTCTGCCTCCTGAATGCTGGCATTACAAGTATGTACAACCACTGCCAGCTCATTAATAACCACAGATTTTACAGGAGTTAGAAGTTGATTGTTTCCTTATGATTATAATTTTTTTTTTTTTTGGTCCTGGGGATTGAACTCATGACCTCACACTTGCCAGGCAGATGCTGTGCCACTGAGCCAAATCCCCATCTCCTATAATTTTCTAGGGTTCTTGAAGACTCTATGCAGATTCATCCATTCATCTATCCACTTATCCATCCACCTTGTTGCTATGAATTAAGCAGATAGTATGACTGGTTTGCATTTTCCTGCTAACACTTTTCTGAAGTTATGTTTCCTATATTTTCAACTTGTTTATAATTGCTATTTCCTACTAGAACATAAGCTCTTTGATGGCAAGGAAATTATCGGTTGATTCACCTCTGTGCTAACCGTGTTTAAACTGTCTGATGCCCAGTGATTGCACAGCAATCGCTTAAGGAGTAAGAAGAACTGATATTTTTAAATCTAGGAAGTTGGAATAGCATTTGTAGATTGAAACGTGCCCTTGAAGATTGTTAATGAAATAGAATTTGTCTTCATTCTTTCTTGGTATAATTCTCAGACATTTAATCTTTCATTAGGATCTCTATTTTATGTAGTTTAGATACATTATTTTGTCCCTCCTATTTGAAGTCCTTTTATGATTTCCCCCATAAAATTTATTACAAAAGCCATGAGTTCATTCACTCATTTTACAAACATTTACAGACCACTGTCTTTGCTGGATACTGTAGTTACAAAAATCCCTTGCCTCGTGTTAAAGAATATGCATTGGAGTTTTGGAGATGGATAATAATTTTAAAAATAGTAAAATACAAAAATTTTACTTAGATGCCAGAGAAAAAAATAAATCAGTGAGTAGCAGTGAGAGTGATTCAACTGGGCTGAGCTAGGTGACATGGAATAATTTAGATAAAAAGTGACATTTGAGCAGAGGTGTGAATGAGTGAACCATCTGGAATAGGGGGATCCCACTCAGTTGAGGCAAGGGATTGTGCAAATGTACTGGAGTGTGAGCAAACTTGGTGTTTCTGAGGACCGGCAGGTCAGTGTGTGTCTTAGTCATCTTCCATGTCACTGAGACACGATATTTTATACTATGACTTAAGGAGGAGAGGGTCACTGTGTCTCACAGCTATGCTGCATGGTTGGCTGGCTTCAAGGCAGGAGCAACATGGTAGAAGGGGCTGGGGGGCAGGAAACTGTTCATGTCCTGGTGTCCAGGAAGCACAGGAAGCTGGGGAATTGGATGTCCTTCCAAGCCACACTTCCAGGCCCCATCTACTGAGCACATTTGGGGATGGTCCAGATCAGAGCCATAACATTTTTCCCCAGGTGCCCAAAAGACTCATGTGCATCACTTTACACAAAATGCATTTATTCCATCTTTCAGAGTTATCAAAGTTTTTAACAGTTCCACTGTTGAGAAGTCCAAGTCCAAAGTCCCTCCTAAGACTCAGGCCAAACTCAGCTGTCAGCTCCCATAACAATTAAAAACAAAGTCAACTGCTTCTGACATACAGTGGCACAGGGTAAGCATTCCTATTCCAAGGGAGAGACAGGGGGATAAAAAGGAATAGGAGCAAAGGAAGACTGAAGCCTAGTAGGGTAAATATTAAATCCTATAGCTCTGTGTCCAGGAATGGGGCAAGTTGTGGTGAGATATGAATTTCAAGCGTCAAATCAAGGTAGTTCTTTGAAGGTAATCTTTCTTAAAATTTTGTTTTATTTTACTTTTAGTTCTGAGAATCAAACCCAGGATCCTGCACATGCTAAGCAGATGTCTTTACATATCTACTTCAAAGATAATGATACACAATGAATTATTGTTATGCTAATTTTTATGAAGTTTTTTTTTTAATTGGTACCAGGGATCAAACTCATGACCACATGCTTGCAAGGCAGGCGCTTATGCCCACTGAGCTAAATCCCCAGCCCTGAAGTTTTGTTATAACACTCACTGACTGTTAGGGCTTGTGTCTAGATGTCTCGCCAAAGCCTCACGAGTGGGTGGGAGCTTTTGCAGAAATGGCTGGATCTGGAGTGTGTGATTGATTCATGGTGTAATGCTAGGATTATAGACGCTGGAATTAAGGAAGTGGAATTACTAAATTGATGCACTGATTGCTTGGCACCACCCTAGTTCTGAGAGCTCAGAGTATAAAAGGGACAGAAAGAAGTTGCTAAAGTCCCTTGCTGGCTTTGCTACCTTCTCCCCACTGTGAACTGTTCTCCTCTGCGATGCCTGTCTGCCATGTGCCACCCTGGCATGGAGTCAGCTGATTACAGACTGAAACCTCTACAGACTGTGAATTAAACAGACCTTTATACCTTAACTTGTGGATGCCTGGTATTTTGTCTCAGAAATGAGAAAAGTAATGAAGACACTGATTTATACCTCCAGGCCTTGAAGATAATTTTTTATTCTATAAATAATATGCAGAATATTGGTTTACCCTTTAGACTTTCATATATTACAAAATGTTAGATTTTTGATATAAGATTTCCTATGCAGCACAATAACTTCTTATTTCATCACTGAATATGCAACATTGTTTGTTAAATAAAATAAAAATATGCCCATTCATTAGTCCATAAAATCTTCTAATAAAACATATTTTACTCTTGTCAAAGGCAGGGAGACGCTAATGAGTACCTGGGACCTCAGAAGTAGCAGGACCCAAGCAGAAGTCCAGGTGGGCAGGGCAGCAGCTGGTGACAGCAGGTGGAAGACTTAACAGATGGTGCAACACAAATGATAGGCATTGCACAGCAGACAGGAGGCAAAGAATCCTGGAGCCGGTGGGGTTTGCCTGAAGTTTGGCAACCAGGTGTGAATTGCTGGCCCTTGAACTTCAAGTATTTAGGAAACTGCAGGCCAAGATAGTGGAGGGGTCTGGTGGCAGGGATTCAGAAGGAGTGGTGTGTCAGGGTTATTGAAACTGTCTGAAGGTGAGGCTTGGTGGAGAGAATACAAATAAATTCAAGGTGCTCAAAGCCAAATTCAAAGCTCCAAAGGGAACCATTCCAAACCAAAGTTCATGGTGTACATTGGTGGCATAGTGGTGAGTGTAGGTTGCCTTTCAAGGTTTATTTTTTTTTAAATTTAATTTTAAAAGAGGATAAAACAGAGCAATAAAACAAATCAAAACAGTGTTAGGACAAAGAAATTCACAGTAGTTACTATACTGCATATTGTTGTCCTCTAAAGAGTTGCTTGGCTTTAGGCTTGCAAAATCAATCAAACAATATAGTTCTTCCAAATCAGCGGGTTGCTTATGGTGGGGGGAGGGAGCTCTTCTCCTCTCCGCAGCCCTCAGGCAGGAGCTCAGCTTCCATCTTGGCTCTCACTTATCTTCCCCAAAGCTCATTTTGTCCTATTTTTCTTACCTAGTGTTCATATGCTAAAAATTGGCCTATACATGATGTTTAAGCTGTTTCAGGATAGGGTCTGGCCAACTTTTTAATCATAGAGTTTTATCGTCTCATGCTGGCTTTGATTGGGGTTATCTTTGTAGAAGTGGCTTTCAGACTTTGGTGTGTACTGCAGTCTCTTGGTCAGGTTATTAGAAACATGCTTGCTGAGTCCTAGCTCCAGAGCTTCTGATTTGTAGGTATTGTTGTTATCAGGGATTGTGAGGAAAACAATTGGAATTAGGACACAGAATTTATAATATTATTTTATGATGGTCACTCAGAGTTAAACATAAGAAAGTGCAGAAAAATGTGTACATAACACTAAAGACCCAAAATATTCAGCCAACGGCCTGGATCCCATAACAATGTCCTGCATGAAACCAGATGAAAACCTAGAGCCCGTGACAATGTCTCCCATGAGCCCAGCTGGAGGTCTAGAGCTCACCAGAAGGACTCACGTCAGTTTCTTTTACGAATCTGCACTGGGAAGGCCCAAAGATCAGTGGTGGAAGCTAGAAAGTCTATGCCAGTAGGGTGAAGGAGCTGTGCTGGTAGGATGAGGATTCTACACTGGAGCTGAGAAGTCATGCTCAAATTAAGGAACAGGGCTGCCCTGAAAAGTACCACAGCCATCATCAGCAACATGGAGCTCACACGTTCCTCTGATGATAAAAACAGTCAAGTACATGCCAGAAAGCCAGCATGAAAAGCTTCTCCTGAAGATTAAACAGCACATATATTTCCCCCCAGAGCCAGGAAGCAATGCTCGATGTAAGGACCAGAGCTCTGCCAAAGTGAACCACAGCCACTCTCACCAACAAGGTCCTGAGCTCCTCCAATGACAATGGTTGACTCACACTGGGGAGGCTAGTCATGGCAAGCTCCTCCAGGAGAACCAATGGCTCAAAAACAGCAACACTTAGAGAAACCCACAATGCCTCCTCTTTCCTTCTCCATGTCTCTATGCTGGCAACTTTCCTTAGGTGGAACATTTACGCTCAGCACCATGCTGATTTAATTCAGCTGGTGTTAAGTTTAAGTTGACCACTAGTTTTTAATCTATAAACAGGTACCTTAGTCCATTTTCTGTTGCCAGTAGGCATACTACTATTAGGGATTATTATGAAGAAAAGAGGTGCATTTTGGTTTACATTTCTGGTCCAAGAAAGAGATTTTTTTTTTTTTTTTTTGGTCTTTTTCCTTTTTACCAGTACCAGGGATCGAACTCACGACTGCCTGCTTGCAAGTCAGGCGCTTATGCCGCTGAGCTAAATCCCCAGCCCCCCAAGAAAGAGATTTTAACTGGTAATGTCTTTTATTTGGCAGAGGACTGGAGTGGTGCGGAGCATCATGTTGAAAGGGAGCCCTTGTGAGCACTTTGGTCTCCCTCACTCTGATAAAGGCACAGTATTCATGGCACCACCACCCTGATGTCTAATTGCATAAAATCCTATTTACTACACACAGGCATCACTGGGTTATGTCTTCTTCTCTCTTAATGCCTCACAATGGGGATTACATGCTGTAGGTCCAGGGTGGGGTCTAACATTGTGTGCTTCCACAGGGTTTCCACCTCAATGCTGATTATGCAGGTCTGTGGACCATACTGTGAATACTTCTGTTTCCTAGTATCAAAAAAAAGTTTAAGGTACAACAATGGAGGCTTATGGGACTTTATTATAATATCTGCCTTGGGGAGATTCCTTCCACTGAGCAGAAAGGAGAATCCCGGGGAACCTCTGTTTCCTTTGAATTGCTGTGAGTGTATAGTAAAAATGGAAACTTTTACCAATAAAAACATTATATCTTTTTTCCATGAATATATGTAGGCTATATCAATTTGATTTAGAAAAAGATTTTTTTCCCTAAAAAAGTGGAAGCAAGTGTAATTATTTGCAACCTTCCTAGCACAAATAGACAAACAGTGTCACAAATGACAGACACTGTCTCTCTGCTTTGTTCTTTGCCGTGTCCTAGGCACTCACTGTTAGATAATGCATAACTATTTAAGTGAGCGAAGAAACTAATTTAAGTTGCATATGATTTACATTTACATTTTATTAATTTTTAGGCAGTGTTAAAAATAAGAATAGAAAGTAATAGGCATGAAGGGAAAAGATAGGGAAGAAATGATGTGTTAGCACAGGAGGAAATGGATGTGTAGATTTCCCCAGTTCCTTACTGGGAAGGGGTCTGGACAGGGAGGAGACTCCAGTTTGCACTGTCCTCTGTTCTTTTCTCACTAGGAGAAGCTGTACGTGAGGAGTGGATCTGTTTGCGTAGCTTCTCTCTGGACTCACTAAGCCTCTGTCTAGGGCTATAGCCTTATGAGTCATGGACTTGCTTCTTGCTGCCTGTACCCTTCTGCCAGCTGACTGTCCTCTGTTTCTGAGAGCTTATTCCTGTGGGGCAGGGTGAGACAGTGGCTCCAGTACAATTCCCTGTCTCTCAGGTTCCACAGTCCTGCTATTGAAAAAGAATGCCTGTTTTATCTAGAAGAAATACTGAGAACTAAATAGACATCTGCAAGGTCTAATGAGTTACTCTACAAAGTAAATACTTCAGAAATTCAAATTTGTATTTTGCTATCATCCAGTGTCTCATTCTTTTTCTATCCCTAGGATCTCTGGCTTTCATTTTGAATCTCTGTTTTAGTTATGCGTATAATCATTTTAAGACATTTTAAAAATGAAATCTTTTATTCAAACAAATTTCACATTGAAAACATAATACATAGACACTAGTCTCTTGGTCTGCTGAGGGTGGGATCCCAGAATTCCACACACAGCCTGCAATGTCACTAGTTGTGACAATTCAGCCCAGCAAGCCACATGATAATAAATTAGCAAAGGCAGATTTAACATAGCTGTTTCTTCAACAATTACACATTGTATTGGGTGCTGCAGAAAATGACTGCTTAGCTGTATGCTCATTTCAAACACTATTAAAGAAAGTAAATAGAATGGAGTCAAATGGTGGGAAAAGAGAAGCTATTTATGCTTCATTTTCTGACATATTTCCCCCCCCCCCCCGTCCCATGGATTTTAATCTGATCAAAGGCAGACAGGTGATCATTAGAAAGAGACAGTATCTTCTTTTTTAAATGTCCCATTACACTGTACATGGTAATAATGGCCATTCATGTGCACGCCACGCACAGAAATGAAGGAGATTAACCTGGGTCCTGGCCAGCTTCTGAAAGACTCTCTCCAGGGTAGCCTGTGCTGTGCTTGGAGGCTGTGCCAGAATTCAGGGGCAGATGATCAAACTTTTCCTGCTGATTTCTGGAACTTTAGCGCCCTCTATTTTGCACATCTCAGGTGGGGCAGTAACTCGTATTGCTTTCATCCTGTGGTGTAGGTGTATGTGTGTGTTGGGACTCAATGCCCTGGGGAAAGAAAGCTTGTCACTTAATGTACAGTACTGTAAAGTCCTAAACAAGGACAAGTTTTGTTACCTAAGTATTTGAAAAAAATTAGTATTTGAAAGGCTTCATAAGGCCAGACGTGTTAGCACATCTGTAATCCCAGTTCTCAGGAAGCTGAGGCAGGAATATCACTGTGAGCTCAAGGCCAACCTTGGCTACAGTGAGTTCAAGGTCAATCTGAACTACATAGTCAGAACCTGCCTCAAAGAAAACAAACAAACAAACACACACCCAACCAACAAACAAAAGTTTTGTGCTACTCTGCTCCACTATGCATAGATAACTCTCTTAGACTCTTTGTGGAATAAAAATAGGGTGATAGTATTTTAGAGTTGAATTACCTAGTGAACACATGAGTTAAATATACACAATTACATGTATTAAAGCAGCATAAAAGGCTGGCAGCTACCCTTTGTCTGTTGAACATCTTTTATCAGGTAAAAGGAAAGTATCCTCATGACAATGCACTAAGAACACAGTTATTACACTACAAAAGAGAAACCTTAGGAGCTTGGAACTTAGAGAAACTTTCACCAGGTCATGAGACTTTTAGAGGTCACAGCCAGGACTCAAATGCATGTTTATCTGCCTGCTGTGAAATCCAGCCAAATTTATATTCCTGTCCAGTGGTTTGAGTATGTAGCCCAGAATTCACAGGTTGGGAACTTCATCCTCAAAGTCACATGTTAATTGCGATGGTTTGACTTGAAATGTCTCCTAAAATTAATAGGCTAAAGACTTAATTGCCAGCTGAGGGCTTTTTGGGAAGTGATTGCATCATGACAGCTCTTACTCCATCAAGATGATTGAAGAGTATTAGAGAAAGGAAATACAAGAAAGTCAAATGTTGGAAAAGATTATAATTTAAAAATATTATTGTGTATTAGTTATACTGGACAGTAGGTTCATTTTGGTGTATTCATGCATGCATATAACATGTATTGAGCATTCCCATCCCCTGTTTGTCCCCTTTACCTACCATTTATTTCCCTTCCTTTCTAACCCTTCTACCTACCCTTTCTCTCTTCTTTATCCCTTTTCCCTTTTAGATATCTATCTATCTATCTATCTATCTATCTATCTATCTATCTCCATTTGTTTGTTGACAGGCACTTAGGCTGTTTCTGTATTTTGGCTATTATGAACTGTGCTGCATTAAACATGGGTATGTAGGTCTCTCTCTAGTATGCTGACTTTAATTCTTTCAGGAATATACGGAGCAGTGGTATACCTGATAAATGGTGGGACTATTTTTAATTTGTGAGGAGCCTCCATACTGACTATACTAGCTCACATTCCCACCCTCAGTGTATAAGGGATCCTTTTTCTCTGTATCTTTTCCAGCTGTCTTAGTTACTTTTATTGTTGCTGGGACAAAATACCCTTTCTGGTGTTTGCCTTATTATTTTGGCTCACAGTTTGTAGAGGTTTCAGTCTTTAGCAGCTGGCTCCAAGGTAGAGTGGCATGGCACGAGGACATGGCAGAGGAGGAACAGTCCATGGAAGGCAGGCAGGAAGCAGTAAGCCTTCCCCCACCCCTGCACTTTTTTCTTTTCTTTTTGTACCAAGGATTGAACTCATGACCTTGCACTTACCAGGCAGACATTTGTGCCACTGAGATAAACTCCCCAGCCTGTGCCTTTCCTTTATATCGCAGATAGGCTGTAGGCCTTTTGGGTGGTGGCACCCACATCTAGGGTGGGGCATTTATTTTTAGGACATCCATTCAGCCACACCCAAAACTATGCTAATTCCAACCAGTGGACTAATTTAGTACCACACACCCTTAATCACAGCATCTCACATCCTAGATTTAACCAGCTCCAACATCCCCATCTGTGAGTGCACGAGGTTTCCTGGGGACATCTAGATTCAGCCATAACACCAGCTTTTATTGTTTTCATGTTCTTGATGCTTGCCATTCTTACTAGGATGAACTAGAGTGAGATGGAGTCTCAGTGTTTTGATTTGCATTTCCCTGGTGGCTAAAGATGTAGAACATTTTTCATATGCTTCCCTTTTGTTTGGCATTGGGTATTAAATCAACGGCCCTTTCACTGAGCTCTTTCTTCGGCCCTTTTTTATTCCTTATTTTGAGACAAGGTCTTGCCATTTGATTAAATTGACCACTTGGGCTTGAATTTGTGATCCTCCTACCTCACCCTTCTAGAAAGGTGGGATTGCAGGATTGTACCACTGCAGCCTGCCATTTTTATACATTTATTGGTTACTTGTACTATTTTTTTGAGATGTGTTTGTCCTGCTCAGTTATCCATTTATTGATTGGGTTATTCGATATTTTGGTGTTAAGGTTTCTGAGTTCTTTATATATTCTGGATATTAATCGTCTGTCAGAAGAGTACATGGCAAATATTTTTCCCTTTTTGTCAACTGGGTAAGATCCTAACTGATCCCTAGCCCATGTAGCTCAGCTGTGTCAGTGTCTGCCTGGCAAGCACATGGTCAAGAGTTCGATCTCTGGTCCACAAAATAAAATGCTAACTGATAGCATTATTGGGAGGTGATGGAAACAAGTGAGACTTCATTGAAGGGAGTGTGACCCTGGGGGCTGTATCCGCTCTGCCCCTTCCCTCAGTTCTGTTGCTGTATTCTGTCATTTTATCTGTCTACTGTGAGGTAAGCAACTTTTCCCTGCTATGCCCTTCTGCTATATGGTATCCCTAGAAACAATGGAGCCAAGCAAGCATGGTTTGAAATTTCTGAAACTGTTAAGCAAAATTTTCTTCCTTCTTTATGATGTTTAACAAGTATTTATCATAGTGATAGAAAGTTGACTTATTAGTCATGTTTGTAGTTGGTGTTTAGAGGAGTTGGAGTAATTAGGGTTAGATGACATGAGGATGAAGCCCTCAGGATTTTGTAAGTGGATTTATAAGAAAGAAAGAAAGAAAGAAATAAAGAAAGAAAGAAAGAAAGAAAGAAAGAAAGAAAGAAAGAGAGAGAGAGAGAAAGAAAGAAAGAAAGAAAGAAAGAAAGAAAGAAAGAAAGAAAGAAAGAAAGAAAGGTCCTGTGCCAGTCTTGCCATGTGATAACCTGCACTGCCTAGGTCCAAGAAGAGTCCCCATCAGCAAGAAAGATCTCATCAAGTGTAGCGATCTATCTTCAACACCTCCAGCTTCTGAACTGTTAGACGAACAAACCTTTACCCTATAAATTACCCAGTATGCAGTATTTAGTTATAGTAACAGGAAATGTGATTAAGGTATCCACAATTTTCCCGCTCTGTTTTCTCTACCCTTTTTGCCTTTATCTTCCCTCCAAACCCCTTACTCCCCTTCTATTTCCCTTCCTTTTCCCTGTCATAAATTCATTTCATATTTATAAAAAACATAAGTCGTATCATTTTTAGCTAGCTAGAACAGTGACTTCTAGGTAATTTATAAGAATCTGATTTTAAAATTGATATTATTTAGGGAGCTACAGCTGGTATACTACCCTCTAATAAAACACTTTGGAGCACACATTGTGGATCTGACATCAAATCTGTTCATTAAAAAATGACCTTCTGGGTGGACTAACCCAATTTTTTTCAGGTTATACTAAATTCTGAAACATTGTGTTTATTCATATAATAAAAATTCTCTTACAGGAAAAATCTTTTAGTAAAACTTTATGTGGCAGCAATAAAGTTAGATGTGCTTCTTAGCTTTCTTCTATCCATGTGTGATAGGCATATTTCACATAGACATTTCCCTTTATTAGCAAATTCAGCTGTGACTGTTTTATACTGTTTTATATATGATATAATAGGTTCAATTTTCTTGATTACTTTATGAGTGAGGTGGAGGATAAGATATGTGGTAAAGGTGAGAATTTTTAGTAAGTGCCAAGTATGAATGCTATTCTCTATAGGGAATACATTTATCTTGACATAAAACAATCTGCAAATTAGATAAATAAACATATCGACTATGTGGCGGATAGCTTATCATAAGCAAATCTCACATATACATTAGAAAGTCTTTTCATATCAGTCTGGAAAAGCTCATGAATGTAATTGTAGTATATATTAAAACAAGCACATACCGCAGCAGTATGTGGATCTAATGTCAATGCCTTCTTCCCATCTGAGAGTCTCCCACCCTAGCCGAACTCCTTCCCCATGTTTAGTCCAGGTCTTTCCTAGAGAACTGATGCATAGCAAGTTGGGGATCTGAGAGCAGGTCACTGTCACAGGCTTCCCCAGGCTCTTTGGTACTGACTGAGAATCAAAATCAGGACCCTGCACTTGCTAGGCAGGGGCTTATGCCGCTGAGCTATATTCTGGGCCTCTCCAGGGTCTTTGAAAACCTGCTGGGAAAACTGTGAGCTGCCGGGCGCATCCCTGAGGCCAGGCAGTGCCTGCTGTTTGTCGTTGCTGTGTCCTGGGTTACTGGGCAAGCAGAGAGGCTTCTCGAGGGCCCCTTTCCCACACACGACGGGAAATCACTTAGCTTTTGCCAAGAGTAATTATTTTACTCTGTGTGGTGAAACACAGTCTCTAAAACAATTCCCCATTCATCACTGCTTCCTTTCTCTCCTTTGAGAATGGAGAGGGTATCGTGCCTACCATCTAAGGATCTAATAGAGTAGTAGAGATAGAGGGGATTCTTTTTATTAACTGGAGGAGGGGAAGAAATGATCATCTGCCGAATGCCTCCTTTGAGCCAGATACCCTCCTATTCAGTCATTTAATCTTTATAAAAATCTTATACTGCAAAGGTAAATTCTTACACTATTTTAAAAATTGGGAAACTGGAGGCTCTGAAAAATTGAACAGTAGGCCCAGGGCTTCCCAGATGAGGGTGACAGAGCTGTTGTTTGTATGTTTCTTGTAACCTTAAGATACACCATGCCCTCTTTCCCAGCACAGCACACAGTCCTGGGATTTAGACACTTCATTGTGTATCTTAGTTTCTTTCCCAGTTTTTTTTTTTTTTTTTTTTTTTTTTTGGTACTGGGGATTGAACTTCACAACCTCACACTTGCCAGGCAGGCACTTGTGCCACTGAACTAAATCCCCAACCCTACTTTCCCACTTCTTGAGAGCTTTGAAGTATACAAAAGTAAACTATACTGAGCAAAATAAGAGCCTGTGAACATGCATTTGAGAAATTGCTGATATGTTGAAATTCAGAAACTTAGGACTAAAACTAAAAATTATTTTTTTGCTTAAAATTTTAATGTGCTACAATAAATCTTAAAATGATTCTTCAGAGTAATCATACACATCAAAAGAGATGCTTGTGTTACAATAAATCTACTTTGGTTAAGAAAAAAATAGAGCAAAAATTGAAGTCCAATTTTTTTTTTTTTGAGAAAGGATTTTACTATGTAGTGCAGGCTGGTCTTGAACTTGCAGCCATCCTTCTGCCTTAGCTCCCAGAGTTCTGAGACACAAGCATGCCACCACCATGCCTGGCAAAAAGTGAAATTCAACCTTTAATGTGTGTACACAGTTACTAGTTAATACAAATATATACACTTTAAAAATAACACAAATCTTTTGGTCTTGATTTCTTAATATGTCAGTGAGGAATTATTTTCTATTTGTTGCACAGATTGCTACATATTATGCATCATTGTAGACTCAGTCATCTGGATTAAGGTCTCTTAAGGTCTTTGCCTAATTTGGTTTGCTCATCATTAATGCTTAGTGAGTTCTGACCGTGTATGTGTGTTCTTCCTATGCATATGCTTTGTCATTTCTTTTGGAATCCTACTTTCCTTTCAGGATGTGCTATGCATATTTATCACCATTTTACAGATAAGAAAGCCAAAAGGTCATCATACTGGCAAAAGGGGAAGACTGGAATGGTACCCAGTGTTCTGGCTCCAAGAAATCATGCTTTTAACTGTATTGTGAAACTATAAAATCAAGAAGCCGCTGCTCAAAAAACATTACCCAGTAAAAGCATCGCCGAAGGCTAGGGTTGTAGTTCAGTGGCAAAGTATATGCTTAGTATGTGCATGGCCCCGGGTTTGAACCTTAGCATGAAATCAAAACAGACTGCATAACCAAAAAGAAAAGAGAAAGAGAAATTATCCTCACACTAAAACACTGAGCATGCCTGCATCTCATTCTTCTAGGTCGTTGTCTTATGTTGCTCTTAATTCTTTGGCATTCTTGTGGTTTTCTACCCCACAGTATATTGTATGAAGATCTCCTTGAATCAAAATGTTTCAGGGTGGGGTTCTCTTTGAATATCAGCAAAGCGAAGGTTTCTATGAAGTACAACTCTTCTTTGGGTTTTCCCTGAAATAATGCCTACTATTGTTAGAGGAACCGCTTGTCTCTGCACCTTTTCTCTCTCAGGGAAGGTAATGATCATATAGCTCCCAACTAAGGTGAGGGGAGGGAACACAGATACATCTTCAGGAAGAATATTGCTGGGTGGTTCTGTGATGTGGAGTAAGGGGCATGTCTGGGGAAGACCAGGGGTAAAGGGAAGGAAGCGGGCTCTTAGGTTTCTGTGGAAGTAGAATCGACTGCAGGGCTGACAGTCTTTGGCAGCAGGAAATTGGACATTCCCCTAAGGACAAGCTTATCCACTTTGCACATTTTCCTACTTGAACTAGGGCTTCCTAAGCAAGAATTACTGTGTATGTCTCCTTGCCTCTGCCTGAGTCAGCAGTCTATGACAGGAACTACTTCCCAGGAAGCTCTCAGGGTGGACAAGAAGACAGGAGAGAGGGTTATCATTGGGAATTCTTTTTCCCTTTCCCATTTATCACCACTGAGTCTGGTTTGTCCTTAAGCTAATTGGCCACCAATTTTTCTTGATCATTGACTTGCAAAATTTATAAGTACTACTCACTCCACCAACCCAATGTCGGCAGACCTTTCTGGAAAGTTCCTAGGCAGGTGGTTGATACAAAACAAGGAGTATAAAACAAAGACGAAGGAGAAGTATAGGCATTACATTTCATGTATCAAAACTAACTATTTGAAACAACTTTTACACTAATAATCTTTTTATAGTACCACAAAATATTCTCTTTAAAAGAAATACAGAACCTCAGCTATTCTTTGCAAGTATTTGTGAATCTCTTTCTTTTTCTTTGTTTAAAACCATTTCTCCTCTGTCTTTCATGCAGACAGATGGTCTCAGTTATGTACAGTAGCTTCTAAGCTCTGTGTTGCTATGCAACAGAATGCATCCTATCTGTGTCCTTTCTCTGTTTGTATCCCGTTTCCGTTCAACAACTCAAAATAACTAGCCGAGTGCTTCAGCATGCTACTTCCTCCTTTCTACGGAGTTGAATATCTATCAAGTATCTTCCTGGGCTTCCTATCTCTTCCTGTTACAGCCTTGAAAAAAATATGTTTGCCCCAAATTGATTTTCCTCATCACTTCCTATTTACATCAGCCCACTCAGTGCTCAGACAGGCAAAACACACACCAGTGACTTATGCAGCTGTTGGTGCCTAGGAAAAAAGAAAAAAAGAAAATGTGTCTGTCAGCCAACTGTGTGGTGTTTAAAACGAAGATATTTTTTATTGTTGTCAGGTGCAGGGTTCCTGTTTTTCCTTTTTAGCATGGCTTTGTTTCCCAACCAACTCTGGGATGTAAAAGAGAAAAAACAAAACGATAAGCAAAATATAAGCTCCTTTCTCATTTGGAAGTATAAGAAAGAGGATAAGAAAATTGAAGACTCTTATAGAATAGGAAAAACACTTGAGGGGCCTACATTTTTGGGGATAGAAGTTCAGAAATTAAAAAGGAAAAAAACCCTTGAAAATAAAAGCAAGAATAAATCTTTTTTAAGGCTGTAGTTCATGCTGTTTTTCTCTTTTTGGCATAATCATTAGGAGATTAGACTCATTTATAGATTCTTCCAAAAGCTCATTTCATGCCTCTTTAATTCGTGTCATTTTTCTTTTGCCTAGAAGTTCTAAATCTCAAAAAACTGGGCTAAAGTTGACCTAAGTAATCAGTGGAGGTAGAATTGGGGAGGTGGCAAAATTGAGGATCCAGTGGCTGAGCGAAAACATATTCCACATGCCTGTTCTTCAGTGATTTCCGATTCCAGTCTGTAAAAAGAACTCTAATGTCAGGTAGAAAAGTGTGCATGTGTTTAAAACTTAAACAGACATTAACATGTGACTAACATTAATGTTGCTGTTTTGTGGTCCTAAGTGTCACATATTTTTCTTAACTTTAAGGAAGAAGGTGCTGCAGCACAGCCCGCTCTGAAATGAAGTACAAGCCTCTCAGAAAAGCGTATTCTTCAACCACCATAAATCTAAAAACAGTTCTGATTACCTTGGATTAAGGCAAAATTATGTGACATGCTCTCAATAGAGACAGACGTGTTCATCTTCTTGGGACATTTCGGTTTATCAGTGAAGTATTCTCGTGCAGTTGTAATAAGTTTGCGTCTGTGCTGGCTGTGACGGGTGTAATTTACACTCATTGGTAGTGTTTTCACAATCGATTTCCTAACTTTGTGTTGGCCTCTTGCCTGCAGAAGGTTCTCACGAAATACATGGTGATTATTAGAATAGATGATCATCATGGCAAGATCTCCTCCACCACAGGGCTTATCTGGAAGTGCAGAACACTGCAAGTTACTGCTTCAGTACCACAAGAGAAGTTAAGTAATGCAGAAAGCCGAGTTTCACAGCACTAGTCCTTTAAGGTTCCTGGGCTGCTTTTATTTATTTGTTTGTCTATTTATTTGCCTTTTTGAGACATTGTCTTGCTCTGTAGTTTAGACTGACTTTCAACTCACTTCGTAGCCCAGGCTGGCCTTGAACTCACAGCAATTCTTTTTTTTTTTTTTTTTTTAATTTTATTTAAGGAGAAAAGAAAAAAAAAAGCAGGGAAAGGGTACAAGTTATACAGATTTACAGAAAAAAAAATGAACAGTAGGAAATCACTAGTTAATGGATTACATATTGTCATCTTAGAAATAATTGTTCAAGTCACAAAATTAAAGCTTGTAAAGTGGACATTCCATCAATGATACTGCAAACAGTTCTGTTCATTGATCCAATAAAACTCTGTGATATCATTTTCTATCTTATACATTTAAATATACATGCAGTTATATAGTTTGGAGCACTTTCTTTTCCTCTCTTTTGTACCATGACTATTACACATTTTGGGTTTCATTGCTCCCACGGTTCTTATTACTTTTTTGGAAGAGAGTAAAACCAAATGTGACATAACAGAACAGAATCGGTCAAGTCAAAAGGGTGGACATAATAGATAATGTAAAAACATAATACAAGGTGATCAACAATGGTTACCATAATGCCTCCCGCTATCTCTAATAGAATTGCCTATATCGTTAGTTATAATACAATTGAACAAAACAGTAAAGAATAAAACCGACAAAACCAAAACATTGGAGACATTGTAGGTCTTCAAAAGTAGATAAAAGTCAACAAGAATGGGCGTCATAATGAATCTCATTATCTTCACAGCTGATGCCTAAACTTTCGAACCTGATACTATCCAGCAAAACAGAATAGGGGAACATCAGTTAAAAACCAGATGGTGAGAGTAATACAGGGCTTTAAATCAAGGTAATGAAAAGTCAAAGTGGGTTACTATAATATATCCTGCTATTTTTTCCTTTAATTAAAAGGATAAAGATAAAAAAGTAAATAATGGAGTGGAGATTGAGATAAAAGAGGGCATAACAACGAAACAGCGCAGATCAAAACATAACCATTTAAGCAGAGTAGTGTTTCACCACCAGATAATCCTAACCTCAGCCTTCCAAGTGCTAGAATTACAGCTATGCACCAGTACTTCTGGCTTCCTGGGGCTTCTTGTGACTGACAGGATCTTACCAAGTTTGGCCACAACACTACATACACTCTTTGAATACTGTAACTACATTATGTGTCCAGGCAGAACAAAGCGAGACACTTGAATTATGAAAAACGAGCAGTGTCAGGTTGGACCTCATGGCCTTCAGGTGGTGGGATGGAGCGGTGTCTATGCCATTTGCTTAGATTGTTTATGGCAGTCTGTGTTTGCAGGTGAAGGAGACATTTTGACATTATTTACCAGGTGGGAGGTGCTGTTCTTTGCTTGGTTATACAAAAAGATAAAAAACGTAAGATTGGTAATGCGGATATATTAATTACATGTGTGCATATATATCCCTGTATGTGTTAATGTGTATATGTTTGCATATAATCTCCTTTTTTCAGTTCCAGCTACTCACAGTGAACTGTGTTCTGAGATTGCTAAATGGAGAATTACAGAGATAAGTACCTTATACATTTTACATTGTTTGCCCCTTGGAGTGACATTAAGAAACCTCTTGCCATCCGGCTCCATCCAACCCAATCGTGAATCATCCCTTTGTCTGTGTGTGCTCCCTGTCTGCTCCTCACTGAGTAGGCATTTAAGGGGTCACAATGATTGTGTTCAAGTTAGTCATCCTTTGACTTAAAAATGACCTCAAGGCAGAAGAATATTAGCAAGAAAGAGATGCTAGAGTATAAAATGTGGAAGGATAGCTTATCTCTGGTACTATGTGCACTGTGGCAGGGTATATAGGAACAAACATAGCATACCTAGGGTTTCACATCACCTGTGGCTTCAGCCCTCTGCCTGGGTCTTAGAACATCACTTCAGTGGACACTGGGGAACTACTGTATATTTGTATGTGTGCCTACTTATGTGTGTATGTTTATATGCATATATGAGGATAGAGAAATATTATTATAAATTATAAAACCAGTCAAAACAATTTTAGCTCATTCCTTCAACTTATGCATCAAGTACTACCTTACCTTTCATCTTTACTATAGTTTCAAAGAAATTAACTCATTTTTACTAGATATTAAAAATATTTAAAAGTATGCTTAAAGAATAGTACTATAAGATTTATTAGCTTTCTAGATTTTTTCCCTTATATTGTGCTTTAGAATGTCTTCTATCCTCTGATTTGTTTCAGACTTAGGAAGGGGATATATAAATATAAATTATTTGCATTTTACTTGATTATCCTTTTACTGACTACGAATGGTTCAAAAACATTCAGTTCACTCTCCACCATGTCCCTTAGAGTATTTCATCATATCAAAAAGGACCAAGATATGTTATGGACACAGACCAATTCCCCACCATGAATGTAATCATTATGTTTTGCAAACATGTCCCAATAATGAAAGAATATTTCATCATCTCACTTTAAGCCAGGAATCTTGAAAGTTCCTTTCCATTTCAAACACGGTGTGAATGCTGGGCTAGATAGTGAGGCCACCGAGGACAAGCCACACACCTCCCCTGAGTCAGAGCCAGCACTTAGGGCGTGTGAGGGAGCAGCCGGAGCAGGAATGCAGGGACTAGGACTGAAGCACTCAGTCCTAGGACTGTTGGCCTTCCAGTGTCTGCTATCCTGCTATCACAGTGGTGTCTGAAATCCATGGAAGCTTTTTTAAGGATTCATATCACAAAGAATAATTTCTTGTCGCGCTTGTCATATGTATGTTTACATTTAGCACAAATTTATACATTTGTAAACGTATATACAATATTGGAATAAAGCAAGTTCACTGTAGAGATATTAAAAAAGCGACAGTGTGAGAAATACATACTTTCTAGTTGATCACTGGTAATACTGCATTGTATTTTTCTCCTGTTCATTTTCCTATTTGGAATGGTAATTGTACACTTGGTTTTTCTAACTGTTCTTCCTGCCTATGAATGGTTTTCCAAGTTACTAAATATTTTAAATTCTGATTGATGATGAGTGCATATACATCCCATGTAAAATTGATTTGTTTCTGTGTTTGAAGACTAGCTTCTTTTGATTTTTAAGAAGAGCTGCATTATAATACAAAACTGTGAACAAGGTGTACTCTGCACCAGGTCACAGCTACTTCTTTCTGCTGCTTCATCTCGTCCTGGCATCTGGTGCACACAGTGCCTCCAAGGGGAGCTGGTGCAGGCTGTCCGCTTCCAGAAACATCTGAAAATTAAAATTAAGTATTTTCCTCAACTCAGTCCAAGTTTTTATTTCGAGAGTTCCCTCACAAAGTCTGCTGCTTGTATACTTACATTTCAGTGAGGATCCTGAAGGTATGCAGTGCTGCTGTCATACGATTTTAGTTGGTGTGTCCTCAGCATAACTGTGGCACTCTTTGTGGGTGATGCGTTGCTCCGCCAAGGTCTGTGGTCAGCCCTGTTAGGGGTCACGCTTGTTTCCCAATTGCTAATCTTGCTAATCTTCTCTGCAGTGATGTCAGTTTGTTTCCAGAAAGAGAAACTTTCCTTGTTTCTGTTCAAAGGTTACACTGTTATTGGCACATTATAAGAAATCATAATTAAAAAAGCAGTTTATTTAATTTCAGTGGTTATAGATAGAAACCTCACATCTGAGACCACAGAATGTGGTTAGTTTCAGCGATAAAAGAATATTTCTTAGAATATCACTCTCAAGAAAGAAGTCACAGAGGATGTCTAGAGGAGAAACACCGGGCAAATCTGCCTGACAAACCAGAGGTTGAGTGATCCAATGCGGAGTGGTTAGGCTTCTGTCTAGGGTTAGATGCTTTGAATGTATTAATAAATCTTGAGATAATTCATCTCGGAGTGTAAATTCCCAATTGTCATGGCATTCTTTTCTGTTGAACCATGACCACGCAAACAGATAACCCTGCTCAGCAGAATAACATGTCCATGAGTAGAAGGTGAATAATACTGTGCTTTCTTTAAGTAATGGAGATAGAATCAAGTCCTGAGGTCATACGCCTTTGATACTACTGTTCCACAAGTATTCTTTGTCTCCCTTCTCTTAACAAAATTCTTATCCTAACAAATGCTTATCATCTTTCAAGATCCCGGTCAAATGTTCTTTCAAACAGCTACTGATGCCTCTAGCCTAATTCTGCACATCCCGAGGCTTTCTCTTCAGTGATGCATCGCATTCTTAGTCTATGTTCACAAATGCTCAGTGATTACATTTCAGATATCACCATGTCATTGAAAGTCTGGGCACTTCCATGGTTCTATTTTACTTCACATTTTAGGCACTTACATAGTTCATTGTTCACGACAGGCCCACAACACATTTAATTAAGTGAGTGAATGGTTTTTACAAGTTATGTGGCAAGTTACTGACAAAACCAATAAAACCAAGTAGGATGCTAAGCTTTATTACACTTTCTTTAGTTATCTTGATCAAAATACACAGACAAGTTGAGGTATTCAGCCTCAGTGTATTACATCTATAAGGCCCTAGTTCACTCAGCAATAAAAATAAAATATTGTTACATGCAATAACTTGAAAAAGAAAAATCATATACTGTATAATTTCATTTATTTGGAACAAAATGATAAGAGACAGAGCAGGTGGGGTGTCAGGGACCAGGATGTGGAAGACACTATTGTGGCTATGGAAGTAAAATGTGTTCAGACAGGACAGTTTTGTGTCTTGATTGTGGCAGTGGTTGCACAACTTTATGCGTATCATAAAATCACATCTACACACACACAGAAATCAGAGCACACAAAACTGGAGAAACAAGATGAAACTATATGGATTGTTTCAATGTCAGTTCTCTGGTTTTGGTTTTGTACTTCAGCCACTGAGGCAAATTGAATGAAAGTATATGAAATCCTTCCATCCATTTTTTTTGGGGGGGGGGAAACAGGAAAAAAAATTCACAGCAGGATAAACTGAGACATTCATAGGGAAAGGAATGCAACTTGAGACCATACTCATAAGTGAAATAAATCAGACTTTCATGTGTAAACGTTATGTTGTTTCCCTAGTGTAAGGAGTGGTAGAAGTAAATAAGATCTAAACTATATGATAGATATTGTGAAAGGTGAAGAAACTGTTCAAAAGGAAAGAGAAACTGGGATGGAGGAAAGGAGAAAAGAAGGAAGGGAAAAGGAAAATTAATAAATAAATAAATATATATACACACACAAAATAATTGAAATAGTTATGTTGTTAATTGCTATTAGTTCATTAGAAAAGAAAGGTTTGTACCTATATTGTTTGATAATTTTCACACCTGTATCTTGTAATATGAGCATCTACTTTGAAGATGACTATATATAATGTACTAGCAATTGTTACTCTCCTACAATCTTGTTTTAAAATTTTGTACCTTTGTTTTTTTCTTTAAAAAGTTTCAAGATTGGTTAGCAAAACCCACTTATTTATGCATAATTAATTTTCCATAAACTCTAATAACCTTGGAAATAGATCTGAAGCAATTTCTGACTTCTCCAGATAGTCATGTCCTCGGAGACACTTGCATCTCTTCTTGGTCGCTGTTAGAGGGCAGTCAGCCCAGTGGGGAACAGCCTCAGGACTGCCGTGGGTGCTGTTGCTTCTGCGGCACAGTGGATGTGATGCTCTACCATCACGTCACAGGCTTGCTGTGACCTTGGAATGAGATAATGTGTGTCCAGAAGTCAGTTTTATTCTTCTGCTCATAATTAATTCAAGCAATTTATGACCCTTTAAGAGAGTCGTTCAAGAACTATGTGTGGAACATGCCATCTTCTGTGTGAGAAAATCTTTATGTTTGCTTTTAGCTGCATAAAAAGCAGCCAAAAGAGAATGGACACTTTGCTGAATCAGTGCCTGTGTCAGATGACCTGCTAACTTTGCCGTCTGACACCCTGGATGGGAAGGCTACACAAGAAATCAGCAAAGTGGTGATCTAAGGAGGCTGGGGGATTTTATGGGAATGAGAAATGATGTGGGCCTTAATGGTGATTTTTTAATGTTGCTACTTTTAAGTGCTATTGCCTATGCAGAACAAGATATAAACAAAATTTGGGAAAAAATAATAGCTTAAAATACTATAGAGTACTTTAGACATTTTGTTTGTTTGTGTGTTTTTTGAGAAGGGTATCATTATGTAGTCCAGGCTAGCCTTGAACTCCCTGCACAACCCAGGCTGGCCTCACACTCATAGCAAGCTTCCTGCCTCTACCTCTTGAGTGCTAGGATTATGGGCATGTGTCACCATGCCCAGCTTTTAGAAATTCTTTAAATTCTCTCTTTCTTTTTTACTTTCTTTTCTTTCTTGGTAGAATTTCTGCTTAAATAGTTTTTACTTAAATATGACTGTTTCACTTTTTTATTGTAGTAAAATATACAAACCATGAGATTTACCAGTTTAACCATTTGTAGGGGTACAGCTCAGTGGTATTAAATATATCTCCATTCTTTGCAGCTCTCACCACTATTCATCTCCTGAACTTCTTTACATACTCAAAGTGAAGCTTGGGGTCCACTAAACACGATTTCCTCTCCTTGCAGCCCTGGTAATCAGTGCTCTATTTTCTACCTCTATGAACTTGGCCACTCCAGATACCTTCCTGGTATAACTGGAAGTATATAGGATTTGTCCTTTTGTCTGTGTTTCTGGTAGTGTACTGCATGGTGTATAAAAGAAATGTGAAATCCATTTCTGAGCTAATGCTTTAGAATTAAATTCTAAAAATACAATTTTCCCAAGTTTCCTGTAACTGCCAAGAATTTTAATTGTAAAAATTCAAGCTGTTTATACATTGTAAAGCATAGAATAAATATCTAAATGAAAAATAAATATACTCTAGGGGTTGCGTCCATTCAACTTTATCTGAAGGGGAACTTATTAGATCTTTTGTCTCTTATATATTGAGTAAAATCCTTCAAGTAGTGGAAATGCAGATAACAGAAAATACAAACACTTTTTCATAAGCAGAGTGAACATTTGATCTTCAATAGAAAGAATCCTGAATCAACCTCTATCTGTATGACAAAAGAATGTCAAAGAGCATTATTTCTAGCTTGTAGTTGGGAAGCTGAAGACAGAGGAATTAATTTATCAATTAGTTATTTTTGAGACAGTCTCACTATGTAGTGCAGATTGGCCTTGAACTTGCTTAGGCAGCCCAGGCTGTTCTTGAACTCACAGGATCTTCCCACCTCAGCCTCCCGAGAGTGCTGCAATTACAGGTGTACACCACCATGCCCAGGCATCAATTAGTTTTTTGTTTTGTCTTTTTGAGATAGAGTTTCACCGTGCAGTTTAGCCTCGCCTTGAACTCACTTTATAGCTTAGACTGGCCTCAATTCACAGCAAATCTCCTTCCTCAGCCTCCCAAGAGCTGAGATTACAGTTGTGCACCATTGTGTTTGATCGTTAATTAGGTTTTTTGCTTGTTCATTTTTTGTTTTGTCTTTCTGAGACAGGATTTCACTATGCAGTATAGGTTGGCCTTCAGCTCTTTTGTAGCCCAGGCTGGTCTCAAACTTGTAACGATCTTCCTGCTTCAGCCTCCTGAGTGCTGGGATTACAGGTGTGTACCACCACGCCGGGAGGTGCATTCATCAATTAGTTTTTTAATGTGTTATGGACATCAAGAAAGATACGTGCATCTTTCCAAAATGGCACCTATCATACTTACCTGGCAGGGGAGATACCACGATCTCAAAGGTGGTTTTCCCAGGGCAAGGCTTATCCATTGCACTCTGGATGTTGCTAACCTCTGTGATTCCCTCAATCATGGGAAATTCGACTGCATAATTTGTGGTAGGGGGGGACTGCAGTGGCACTTTCTCCTGGGGGAAAATAAATGGCACCTGTCTATGTGCAAAAGAGGATATTTCCTAATAATTTTTAAATTGATTTTCTAAGGCTTTTGCAAACCCCCCCCATTATTAATAATAATAATAAATAAAATGACCATACTAGCTAATCAAGAGAAATGTGTTCTCACAGTTTATGAGGCCACAGGTTTGAGATAAGGTATCAGCAGAGCCATATTCCCTCAGAGGGCTCAGAGGCAGAGACTGTCCCCGGGCTATCTTAGCTTTTGGAGTCTCCCATAGTTCTGTATGTTCTTCTGTCTATCTTTTCCCTGAGGCAGAGACGTGAGTCACTGGACGAGGCCCACCCTACTCCAGTATGGCCTCATGTTAAGTTGATCATATCTACAAGGACCCATGAGTTTAGGACTTGATTGTATCTTTTCTGAGGACATAATTCATCCCACAAAAATAAATAAAGGAAAATAATAAAGGACTTGATTGTCTTGCTGTGGTCAGTTATTATCTTAGAAAAAATGTGTGTCTGTCCACATGGAGAGGACACTTGTTGGTTTTACAGGGTGTAAGAAAAAAATAACAGTCAACATTCCCTTTCTGGAAAGGAAGGAAGACATCTGTGTTGTCAGGATTCTTTCCAGTTATCTCTGCTAGGCTGCTTTTTACCCAGTTCACACAGCCTGTGGGTACAGGCAGGAGACCGCATTTCTGGGATTCTAGCTCAGTAGTTTAGTGGACACCAGAGGAGAATTTCTTCTTTTGTGGACACAAGTATAGATGTGAAAAACCAGGGAATATCACTGGCTGCTTTGTTTCTGAGCCTATACAGGAATTCACTTAGGTTAACATCATTTGTAAAGTGAAAAATGGGAATGAAACATGTCCTTTACCACGATGCTTTTAACTAGGGCAAAGAATCAAAAAGAGGCCTTCAGCACCTACCTTCTGGAAAATCTGTTAAAGGAAAGAAGTTCCCTGAGGGATTTTTAACCCTGCACAGAGGACTTTGTTTCTGAGGGCCATTCAAAAAAATCTGTGCAAAATGCCCTACAGGGCCTTCCTGAATTACTTGGAGAACATTCTCACTGCTGGGCATTAGGGTAAAGGAGATAGGATCTATTATCTTAGTTAAACAAAAGGTCAAATGGTGTGCTCAGAGTTTCTGACAATTAGAAAGTTAGTAATGGCAGGGAATAACTTGATTCAAAGATTCTGTTTCACTTTGTTTTTTGAGACAGGGTCTCCATTTGTAGTTCAGGCTGCCCTTGAACTTACTACATAACCCAGGCTGGCCTCAAACTCATGGCAGTCCTCCTGCTTCAGCATTCTGAGTGCTGGGACCTCAGGTGTGCTCCAGCAACCCTAAGAAAAATTGGAACAAAAAAGGACAGTAGGCTTTTTTTTTAAAGGAAAATTTCCTTATTGTTGTATTTCAGGAATTCAAAATCCCCAAGAAGTTGGATCCCTGCTGGCTTTCCTACTGATACTAAGTGGCCTGTGTAGGGCTATGTATCACTCACATCCAAGGAAGAAAATGAGGCTGCCATGAACACATCAGCAAAGTTAATAGTTTGGTGAGGTTATGGATGGGAAAATTTGATACATCACTGAAAACTGATATTCTTCACCCAATAAATAAATTTTTCTAGTTGGCACAGGTGGTTGATTCACTCATGGTACTAAGGGGGTCATGTGCTTGTTCCTACTAAGGGTCTCAGGTCCTCCTGGGAGTTAGCATTTGATCTCTGTGTTCCATTCAATCATTCGGCAAATGTTTTCAAGTGATCTGCTATGACCTAAATATAGTTTAGTTTGTGTCTTCCTTGGGGTTTATGTGTTGGAAATTTGGTTCCCAGAAGATGCTGGAACAGAGGGCTGAATAGAAAGTCCTCAGGTCACTGGAGGCGTGAACTAGTTCTTGTGTGACCTTTTGAGTTCTCTGGAGAGGAATGTTGTAATAAGAGCAAGCCATCCTCTCTGCTTCTGGTTTGAGATGTAATCACTTGCTTGGTCCTGCGTGTGATCCTGACATTGTTTTCTATGCCATGAGTGAAGCAGCCAGGAATTGACCTCTACCACAGAGTCTGAGCCATTTGGTCCTTGGGTCTCCAGTGCTGTGAACCAAACAAACCTCCTGTCTTCATAAGTAGTTGGTTGCATGTACTTCATTATAGTGATAAAGAACTAATACCTGGCTGCAGGAAGTTTCCTTTCAGGGTATAGCTAGATGGGGCAGCTATATAGAGCAAAGCATTGATAACATCTATTTATTTTAGCTGGCTGTGTGTGTTTATATTTACAGAAATGCAAATAATGACTGACAATTTCCAATATTAAAAGTCCTTCCAAATCATGTTTTATGCATGAGATTTCTTCATAATTAATAAAAACTTTATAAGAGTTAATTTTGATTTGAGAATGAAGCATTCTATCTTGAAAATCCTCATTTAATGAGGGCCAGGTTTAGGTGCATTTAGTCAGTTTTAAAATACCCAAGACAGACTAATTTTATAAAGAAAGATGCTCACAGTTCCAGGGATTCAAGGGCACTGGTACCAGTATCTGCTTGGCACTGGTGAGAACTTCATGGCAGATGGCAAGAACATATGTAAGGAGAGATCTCATTAATACAAGAAGCCAAAGAGTAATTGAAAGGTCAAGCTCCTCTTGTAATAAATGGATGAGAGTTTGGGGAGTTCCATGAAAGTTTCCTTAATGGCTTTTGAGGGCAGCTTCCTCAGTGACATAAAAACTTCTCTCAAGACCCCACCTCTTGAAATTTCCATCACCTCTGCATGGCCACATTCAGGTTCAGACTCCCAACAAAAGCACTCTCAGAGACACAGTCAAACCATATCCAACCACAGAAAGTCTATTGTTCAATGTATATGAAAATAAAAAATATGAATAATCAACACATCTGTATTTGTGTATATGTAGTACTTCCCAATTGGGTTAGAAAGGAACAGGATGAGGAGGAAGGGAGTCCTCATAAAGTGCACAGCAGGCTGGGCATGGTGTGCTTACAAGGAGATCCTGTCTTATCTCCTCCTCCCCTTCCAAGATGCTTAGGCTGAGTCATGCATTGTCATATAGCAGCACCATCATTCCCGGAAATCTGTTAAACACTTTTACTGTATCAGGGAGGAAAAAGGATGACGTCATGTAGTCTTTGCAGTCCACAGTCCTAAGGGAACAGAATCCCGAGCTTTTCCACACCTGGAATTGGTGTCAAGTCCTTGTAGGGCAAAGCATTGCATTTATTGCATAGGGACATATTTTCAGTACGACTGCACATAACAATCCTAATTAATTCATATTAACAAAACACTTTTCCAACTGGGGTTTTTATACATAGAGTCTGATTTCTTTGAAGTTTTAGTTCACTGGTGACTGATCTGAGTTAGATTTAGTCAAACTGACCAAGAAGGAATGGCAAGCTCCTGCCCCTTCCCTCTCCTGCCAGCTGGGCTCTGGACTTCTCTGCAGGGATTTCTGCCAGGTCATCCATAGCTCAGGGTGAATAAACCAATACTTTACCTCTTTCCATCCTGTCTTTTCTAGGTTGAAAATTTAAATACACAAATGAATAGTGGGGTAGGTTGTTCTTTTAAAGACAGAGTGCCTCCTTAAGGTAAGGTTCTCCAACAGCAGCTAGCATTTGAACTTTCATTTCTCCCACAACAGCCATTATGACACCTTCAAATAACTCACGTTGCTCCATTTGCATTGGATGAATGAATGTAAGTCCCTGCAACTTAATATATCCAAATTTGTGGTGAATTTCAAATGAATGAATTTTCATATTGCTTAATATTTATTCCTTTTTTATTTACTCAAAGGATATCTAGAGAGCATGTGCTAAACATTCTGCTGGGAAATCACAGTAAGCAAAAGAGGAATGAATCCTCCTCTCGAGCAGCTTGTGTTTCAGTGAGGAGACCCATAGATAAGGGTGCAGTCATCAGGCGTAATGAGTCCCCTGACGGAAATGGGCACATCTCTGAGGATTTGTGACAAAGGAATGTAAACGAGACATGGCAGAAACAGGAAGACTCTCCCAAGGAAGTGGTGCTGACAAAGAGAAGTTAACAAGGTGAAGAGGTGAGGGGACAGTGTTACAGGAAGAGGGAAGGACATTTTTGTAAAAAATTGTGATATTTACTATGTGCAGGCATTGTTCTGAATCCTTAGGCTAAGGATACAAATCAGATAATGTTCCTGTTGTCATGAAGTGTGTGTGTGTGTGTGTGTGTGTGTGTGTGTGTGTGTAAGAGGGTCAGATGACACAGGAAGTAGTAGCTTGGTAAGTTCCATAAAGAGAGTAAAACAGGTTGATATGATACACAGTGAATGAGTGGTGGCTTAGTGCAGCATTAAAGGGATTAAACTTCCCCATGTCACACAGCTGTATTGAACATACTTTTTGCTCTGTCAGTATAGACATAATATTTCAAAAGTAAACTTACATGAATGATGAGTCAAGTGGTAACAGTAAAAACAGAAAGACAATCACGTGCATCCATGATGGTGGTTTTGACCAAACAGAGTGATAGTAGAGATGGACAAAGTGGGTGGATTCTGAGCTTGTCGTGATATGGAGCTGATAGGTTTCATTGTTGGATTAAATGGATTGGTCACATTGCTCTCAAGAGCACAGCTAGAATCCAGCTGTGCCGGTCAGCATAGTGAGAGCTGTGATTAGGGAGAGAGAGGCTGGTGGATGAACTGATGGCAGACACTGCAGTCACTTCATAGCAGTTTAGGGAACAGATCATTTGGCCTTATGTATGAGGATGGCATTCAGAAACAGAAATAGGGCACAGGGAGGAACCCAAGGAGGCACAATACAGAGGGAAAGCCAGGTGCGGTGGCGCACACCTGTAATCCCAGCACTTGGTAGGAGGATCGTTGCAAGATTGAGACCAGCCTGGGTTACAAAGTGAGCTTAAGGCCAGCCTGAACTGCATAGTGAGACCCTGTCTCAAAAAGAGAATGCAGAGGGCTTTGTAGGCCTTGCCCTGTGTGACTGTAAAGAGGTGGTACTAAGACTTGGCTTGGTGTAGCAATATTCAGATACTGGCTCTAAGAGAGGTGACGGGATCAGGAGGGCACTGGCCTTACCAGTGGACAAATCCCATTGACAAGCTCATTAGCTGAAAGGACTATTAGCAGATGGGGTGTAGTTAGAGGAAGTGGGTCACTGGGAGCCTGCTTTTGGGAGCTACTCCTTTCTCCAGCCTATTCCTCTCCCTGGCTCTTCTTTGATTGCTCTGTGTCTTTTGTCCTTATACTACGGTGTTTCTGCCTTGGAGCTGCTGATTATAGCCTGAAACTTCTGAAACCATGTGCCAAAGTAAAGCTATTTTTCCTTTAATGGTACATGTCAGGTGTTTGGTTATAATGACAGCAAGCTGACTAATACGAGAGGTTAAAATGTGAATATCTGATTGGTTTCTCTGGACAAGTGTTGGTGGTCTTCATCAATGCAAGAAGCACTTGCAAACTACAAAAATAATTTACTGTAGCACAGTAGGCATTTTCTCAGGATTTATATCTTCCTAAAATGCTTATTGTTCATCAAATTTACTTAATTTTAAAGACAATATTCAGAAATAATGGTGTCTTTTTGAGACAGGGTTTCACATGTATTTCAGGCTGTACTTGTACCCACATTGTAGCCCAGGTAGGCCTCCAGTTTACAGTGATCCTCCTGCTTCAGCCTTCCAAGTGGTGGGATTACAGGTGTGCGCTACCACTCCTGGCTTCAATAGTGTCTTTTTTCTAAATGTTTATTTATTTATTTATGTATTTTTAAAATATTTATTTATTTTCAAATCCATTTTATTTCAAGGAGGAAAAAAAAAAGAAAAAAAAACTAAAACAAGATTTGAAAACATGTCAATCAGGGGGCAACAATGATGCACATATTGTACATCATCAACCGTAAATCATTCACCCAGAGCACAAGATATCTGCATTCAATTGTGTGAACAGTGCTAATCTTTCTCTTTAGTGAACTGAGAGAAATCAGTAGTATAATTTTATTAACCAGTGTGTGTGTATATATATATGTATATATACATATTTTTTTCCACTTCTCACACTAATGAGACAATAGAATGTTTACATAAGTGTCTTGTTTATTTCACTTATGAGTATTAATTTGCATCCATTTACTTGTAAAAGTCTCTATTTTATCCTTCTTTATGGCTGAGTAGTACTCTATTGTATAAAAATAACACATTTTTTTTTATCCATTCCTCAGTCAATGGACCTTTAGGTTGTTTCCAAGATCTAGCTATTACAAATTGTGCTGCTATAAACAGGAGTGCACATATATCATTGTGGTATGATGTCTTATATTCTTTTGGGAAGATACCCAGAAGCGAAATAGCTAGGTCAAATAAGATCTCTTATCCTAGTTTTTAGATGAATCTCCACACTGATTTCCACAGTGGCTGCACCAGTCTACACTCCCGACAGTGTAGCAGGGTTCCTTTTCCCCTTCAGCATGTTATTGCTTGATTTCTTGATAATAATGATTTTTACTTGGGTGAAGTGGAATCTTAGTGTTGTTTTAATTTGCATGTCTCAAATGACCAGTGATGTTAAACATTTTTAAAAACTTTAAGGATAAAGAGGATAAAACAGAATAAAATCAATCAAAATAAAACAGTATAAGAGGTACAGGACTTCAAAACATTATGAAATCAACAACAGTTACCATAATGCCTCTTAATGTTTTTAAAATAGCTGCAGATACCTTCAGACAGAGTGAAGATCAAACAGAACAGAATAGAGACAATAACAACACAACAATGAATGCAATAAGAGATTTTAAAACACACCGATAGTAAATCCAAAATTGCTACCATAATATATCTTGCTATCCTTGAAATAGCTTCTTCTGCCATTGGATTTAACAGACTCAAACAAAACAAAAGAGAATAAAACCCAACCCAGCAAAACAATGGAAATGATACAGGACCTCAAAACAAGACCATAGGGAATCAACAATGGCTACCATCTTCAGAAGATTACTTCCCAGATACCACACTGCGTGCTGATACCCTCTGAACCTATGATCAGACCACTGGCCCTAGACCTGCAGTGTTAGTGAAATACCAAAGCCCCATAGGCATCCAGTTGCATTTCACCCTGATAGCTATTATCACAGCCTGTGTTTCTCTGGATACGCTGGTTGCTTACAGGGGGCAGGGGTTGGTACCCCCTTGCTTACCAGCCCACATGCTGGAAGGGGCTGGAGTTCAGCTGTTGCCGGTTTGGCAGTGCCCCTGCATGGCTCTGGTTCCCAGGCTGGACATGTTTGCTGGTACAGCCATTGTTCTGTCTCCCCTCAGTCTGCGAATAGCCATGTAGAACATTGTTTCATGTATTTATTTGCTGTTTGTATTTTTTCATCTGAGAAGTGTGTATTCATCTCAGATACCCATTTTTGGATTGAGTTTTTAAATATTGGAGGACTAACTTTTTTGAGTTCTTTATATATTCTCAATAGTAATAATGGTGTTTTTGAAAACAAATATTTTTAAAAATTACTTGAGATATTAGCATGATAGCAACATTTTTTTAAAATTTTTTAAAAAATTTTAAAATTTTTTTATTTAAGGAAAAAAATTAAAAAACAGAAAAAAGTGTACAAGTTATACAGAATTTCAGAAAAAATAAATAATAGGAAATCACTAGTTAATAAATTACATATTGTTATCTTAGAAATAGTTGTTCAAGTTACAAAATTAAAGCATATAAAGTGGACTTTCAAACAGTGAGACTGGAAACAGTTTTGTTCAATGATCCAACAAAACTCAGTAATATGGTTATCTATCTTATACACTTAAATATATATACAGGTATATTCTTTAGAGCACTTTCTTTTCCTTTCTTTTAGACAATGACAATTACACATTTTGGGTTTTATTACTCCCACAGTACTTATTACTCTTTTTTTGAAGAGAGTAAAACCAAATGTGACATAACAGAACAGAGTTAGTCAAATCAAAAGGATGGACATAATAGATAATGTAAAAACAAAATACTAGGTGATCAATGGTTACCATACTGCCTCTTGCTATTTTAAAAAGAATTGACTATATCATCAGTTATAATAAAATTGAACAAAACAGTAAAGCATAAAACCAAAACATTGGAGACATTACAGGACTTTAAAGGAAGATAATAGTCAACTGGAATGGCATCATAATGAATCTTATTGTCTTTACAGTTGATGCCTATACTTTTGAACTTGGTACTATCAAGCAAAGCAGAATAGAGGAAAATCAGTCAAAGCAAGATGGTGAGGGCTACACAGGGTTTCAAATCAAGTTAATAGGAAATCAAAGTGGGTTACTATAATGTATCCTGCTTTTTTTATTTTTCCCTTAATTAAAAAGATAAAAATAAAAAAGTAAATAATTAAAAAAAGGAGACTGAGATAAAAGAGGGCATAACATCAAAACAGCACAGGTCAAAGCATAACCATTTAAGCAAAATAGTGTTTCACCACAAGATATCCTGACATAAAAGTAGTTACTATAGTGTCTCTTTCCTTGAAATCTTAGAATATAACTTTGTATACTGTAGCACCAAACATATCAAGGCAATGTAAAACCATTCAAGAGAATGACAGTATTACAGGGTATTTGGAACCAACTATCAGAAGATGAACAATGGTTTCTGTATAATCTCCTTGTCTACAAAAGTTTTTGCTTATATTATCACATATAATAAAACCCAATAAGATACAACCTGTTAAGACCAATGAAGACAGAAGAATAAAAGCTTGATGGGACTTCAAAGCAAGATGATACTAAATCAGCACTAGCTATTATGATGTCTTGTTTTCTCCAAAATGGCTGTTCCTACCATCCAATCTTCTCTACCTCATTTCTATTGAGCTCTTTTTCTGTCGTTTGTTGTCAGTTTGTCTTCTTCATTTCGCTTTCATTGTGGTCCATTCATTGTGGCCTCTCTGCCACTGTTTCTGAAGTCTTGGTATTTTCCTTTTTTAGAATATCCTGCAGTATTCTCTGTAGAGTTGAATTGGTGGTTGCAAATTCCCCTAGTTACTCTTTATCCTGGAAGCACCTTATTTTTCCATCAGTTTCTAGGTACAGTTGTGCAGGATATATCAATCTTGGCTGAGGTTGTTAGCTTTCAAAGCTGGAATTATTTCCCCCCACGCTCTTTGTGATTTGATGGTTTGTGCCGAGAAGTCTGCTGTAATTCTGATGGGTGTTCCCTTGTAAGTGATCTGTTTCTTGTCTCTAATGGCTCTTAGTATTCTGTTCTTATATTGGATTTCTGGAATTTTGATTATATGCCTGGGTGTAGCTCTGTTTGGATTGTAGGTGGCTGGGGTCCTGTATGCCTCATATATCTGAGTATCTTTACCTTTTGCTAAATTAGGGAAATTCTCTTGGATTATTTCTGTGAATAGCTTTTGTAGTCCATTTGTTTGTGTCCCTACTTCTTCTTTTATGTTCTCAATTCTTAAGTTATAGATCTTCTTATCATCTTCTAGCCTTTGTATTATTGCTGCTTATTTTCTTGTTATTTTTAAGAAGTTTTTCTTTTCATGCTCCCATATTACAAATCTGCCCTCCAATTCAGGTAATCTATCCTTAGTTTCTTTCAAGCTGTTATGCCAGCTTTCGATAGAGTTTTTAGTTTCCTGGTAATCTCTTTGAACCTGCTTCATGTATTCTATGTTTTCTCTATTTTCTCCATCAAACAATTCTCCCCTTTTTTTTTTCTGTTCTTCCATTCCACCATCTGTTTTTTCTTGGGTGGTTCTTAGCATTTCTCTAACTATTCTACTTATGTCTTGCTTTATTTAGTTAAATACTTCATTTTTAAACTTGTCTATGAGTCTCTGGAGATATCGCTTTATGTCTATTGATGCCGTGTCTGATATTGCATGTTTTCTGTTTTCCTTTGCATTTCCCTTTTCTGGATCAGTGTTCTCAGAATTGGGAACTGAGGACCCTTTCTTGTTGCTTCTTCTTCCCATACTTTTTGTTCCTTCCATACAAGCGAATGTAGGAGGCCCAATTTTTTTTCTCTGTTTTGGTTACAGTTTGTTTGAATTGTGCCGGCTAGGTCCACTGCAGTGTACTAGGGAGACTCAGACCTGGGCAGCCTCTGCTGGGCCTGCCCCTCCAGTCAACCTACCGAAGGCTTCACCACTAGGGTGCACCTGCAGGCACTGGGACCTGATTTGGGCTAGCCTACTGGGTCTTATTCAGCGGCATCCCACAGGCCAGACACTCCCCACCAATCCAGCTTGAGAGGGGAATATGCGACTAATGTCACTGCAGTGCCCTGTTCTGGCAAGTCTGCCCAGTCCCAGTATGTCCTTTGCTGGAGCCTCCTACTCTATGAAAGGGTTCCCTTTTTGCTCACTCACTGCAAGTCGATGTAGGGCTCCCTGCTAGTCCCGCTCTCAACTCTGTTTGCAGATTCCCCCTCTCAGAGCTTTCGTGGGTCTCTCTCCCTGCCCTGCAGATTTGGATGCAGCAGCCGCAGCAGGAAATTCTAATCGCAGCTTCCAGTGGCGCAGGTTCTAGCTTCCACGCAGAGATTTTATCTGTACCTGTTATAGCACCAGGATTGGATTTCCAGTTGGTTTCTCTTAGCTTAGTTCATTCCTGGATCAGCAGGGTATCTCCTCTTGCTTCGGACTCCTCGTACTGTACCATTCCTGGATTTTACGTGGGGTATCTCAGAGAGCCTCTGTAGTTGCTGCTATCTATCCACCATCTTCTTCTGGAACCCCCGATAGCAACATATTTTTATTCCCGTTCCCTTAATCACCCAACATAGCTTTCTACCACATTAAAACCACAGCTTCTGTAATCCATTACCACAATTGTTTTTATGATTATATGTTTCTTTTAGCTTTTTTTTTTTTTATAGCTGAGACCTCTTGTCCAGGTACAGATTAGTACTGATATTATGTACCTCATGAGTGGAATCCAAGTTGTTTTCATTTGATGACAAATCTAAATCCACTTAGATCAATGGCTAATTACAGCGGCTGGCTGTTTCCCTTACAATGTCAATAACAAAGTTAAGGCCCCTTATGGAACACTTCAATACCATTGACATCTGTTTTAGAATCTAGTAGGATAAACTCCCCTTACTTTTGTGTTTTTGTTTGTATTGAAAATCATCAAGGTGATATTGAAAACAAACCATATGTTCAATGACATCAAATACTTTAAGTGGTCTCTTTGGATGCATCCTTCATTTGGAGTGCAGCAAATGATTAATGCAGATTACTTTACAACTTTCACATGGATAAAACAGATTTGAGATGCCCTGTTCTTCTCACCTCCACCACGCTGTTGACTGACATGCACGTCTCTTGTTTATTAATGCATAAAGTAAAAGATCAGAACACACATTTGCTGATATGGCATTCCTAGCAGGGCAGCAGCAGGTTAGGAGTTTATGAAGATTTATTTTCCTTGCCTATGCACTGCACAATTATTTTTGTATTTATGTGGTTACATAGGAGGAAGTGAAGATTTTTCCTGGAAAGCTCTCCTTGCATCAAACAGAGTTCAAGAAAGTGTGAAATCAAAGGTGAGAAAGGGAGTTTTTAAAAATAAAAGCTGTGGTAGTAAGTGATTGCTAGTGATGATGTTAATAATGCCCTGCATTTAAAGACAGAATATCAGCAAAGCTGGTAACATATGGCACATCTGTTTTTTCAGTCACTTTATTTTTAAAGGTACATTTTAAAATTCCTAAGTAATGAGAAATTATCCCTTCTTTTTTTGGGGGGGCGTTTGTTGAGCTGGCTGCTTTTTAAATATTTAACATATAATCTAAAATATTTACATAGTACTCTGAAATATCAGTGCAGTGAAGATGTTTGCAACTTATTTTGATTTCATATTTGCAATTTCTTCTTAGAGGCAGTTGACTCATTCTCTGTGGTAATCAGTTTGTTACCCTCTAAGACAAACAACAGTTTCTCTCGCACAGACACATTCTGTGCACAGGATGAGATAACTATGTGACAGTGCCTTGGTACAGAGAGAGCCTAAACAAAAAGTATTACTCCTTCTCTTCCTCTTTTCTCTACTTACTTATTTTTTCATTTCCCTTTTATGAGGGAAATTCAAGCTATGAATTTTCAAACTAACAGTATTTTATGATATCTTTCTAATGTAAAATTGTCACTATGGATTTGCTTCTGTCAAAATGAAGAGCAGAGGTTTTTGTTGCTGTTGTCATCAGGATCTCCTTGGTGCTGCCAGTCCTGAGGAGTGAACCCAGGGCCTTGCACACACTACCTACCTAAATGCACTGCCCTTAACCTACATTCTCAGCCCTTTTAATGGCTTTGTTGTTGTTGTTGGTTCGTTTGTTTTTAAATTTTGAGATAAGTTTTCTCTAAATTGCTCGGGCTGGCCTTGACCATATGACTGTAGCCCCTGATTTTCAAAAAAAGGAACCAAAAACATATATTGAAGACATGACAGCCTCTTTAACAGATGGAACTGGGGAACTGAATATCTCTCTGTAGAGGATTAAACTAGATCCTACCTCTCTTTGCACAGAAATTAATTCAAAGTGATTGAGGACTGAAGTATAAGACATGGAACTTTGAAATGCCTAGTAGACAAGGTAGGGAAAAGCTACAAAGTCATAAACACCAAAAAACTTTCTGATTACACTTCAACAGCATAGGGGATAATAATAGCTAAGAGTCAACAAACAGGACTACATCAAATGAAAATGTTCTCCATGACAAAAGAAACAACCAGCAGAGTGAAAGACAGCCTACAGAGTGGGAGAAAAATCTTTGAGATTAACTCTTTGGATAGAGAGTTATCATTTAGAACATATAAAAACACAGCACCAAAACTATGAAATAACCCAATCAATAAATGCACAAATTAATTGAACAGATACTTTTCAAGAGAAGTGCAGAAACAACATTATTAGCCATCAGGGAAATGCCAATCTGAACTACATTGAGGTTTCCTCTCACCCCAATCTGATTTAGATTCTTTGGCATTTTCTACAATGGTCACCATATTGTCTGCAAATGGGGCTAGTTGTATTTCTTGGTTTATGGCCTATCTGTATTTTCTTGCCAAATTGCAGTAGCTTAGAACATTTAACATTGTTTTAAATAATGTAGTGAAATAAGACATCTCAATCTTATGGGAAGGTGTTTAGTCTTTATTACTAAAATCATATGTCTTGTTTTTTTTGGAGACAAGATCTTGTTATGTAGTGCAGGCTGGCCTTAAACTCATGATGAGCCTCCTGCCTTGGCCTCCTACGTGCTGGAATTTCAGATGTCCACCACCATACCCAGCTTTTAATTTTTTTTAAAAAAGGTTTAAACCAAACAAAATAAGATAGAATAAAGCCAATCAAAGCAAAACAATGAAAGTGATGCAGGACTTAAAAAAAAGATAATTGGAAATCAACAACAGCTATCATAATGTTTTTTGCTATTTTCAGAATAGCTGTCTGTACCATCAGACATAATAAAATCAAACGAAACAAAACAGAATAAAATCAAAGAAAACAAAACAGTAAAAATGATGCAGGACTTCAAAACAAGATAATAGGCATTTAATAATGGTTACCATAATGTCTCTTGTTATTTTCAAAATAGCTGTCCAGAATATCAGTCATAGGCATGTAAAATTAATCAATCAGTACAAGAACTAAGTTGTTTCTTTACTTCTGTTATCTTTTCAGGAATTTCAGCTGTGTAACTTCTAATTTGTACTATGTCTGTGTCTTCTGAACTTGTTCTGTGTGAACTGGAGGTCTGAGGTTGTATTTGGCTCTTTCACCTTGGCATTTTCCTGTGTTTTTCTGAATCATCCTACTGCTGCGTCGCAGGTGGAGGGGATTGAAATAGCAATTTGGTTTCCTTCAATCCGAGGTTCTTGGAGAGGTGGAGAGGTATGGGATAGTGTTCCGATAGTGTGGCTTCTTCTCCAGGGCCCCACTTGCCGCATCTTTCCTGGCCACTGGTGTGGGGCCTTGAGGCATGGCTTCTTTCTATCAAGTCCATTTTGTTCACAGGTTTGGCTCAGCTCTGCTATTTCTTTGCTGATTTTCTGTCTAGTCGATTTGTCTCTCTGTGATATGGGGTACTGAGGTCTCCTGTTACAATTGTGTTAGTGCTTATTTGATTTTCTGTGTCTACTAATAACTGTCTTATATAGTTGGATGTTCCTGTATTGAGCGCATATATATTTATGATTGTTATGGCGTTGTGCTGTCTCCAGGTTTCTCACTGACTGCAGTAAATCTGGTGTTGTTCTCTGCTTTATTTTGTAGCTGTTCAAGTGATTTCTCATGGTCTCTTTCTATTTTAAAAATATTTAGAATAGCTGCAATTCTGTCTTCAAGATCTGAAATTCTATCCTTTCCTTCAATCTGTTGCATGTACTTTCAATGGAGGTTTTAATCTCCTGAATCTCTTTTTGTATCTGTTTCATGGATTCCATTTCTCTCCTATGTTGGGTATTTTTTATTTCCATCTTTTTCTAACTCATATAATCTTTCATTTGTGTCTTCTCTAATATTTTTGATTTTAAGCATCATTTCTTTCGTACCTGAGAGATCATTTTCCATCTATAGCCTTCTCCATTTATTTTTTTACTTCCATTGTTATCATTTCAGAAAGTTCCAGTGTTTGACTTTAAACTTCATCTATCTCATTGAATCTCAGGCTTGTCATGGGTGGGCTGGGGGTCTTGGGCCACACCCCATCGCTGCATCTTGCCATTCTCCACTTCTTGTTTTTCTTTCATTTTGTCTTATCTGATAATGCCCACCACCATCCCATGGTATATGTCTCTACCACTAGCATTGAGGCCTCTTGAAGAGGAAAGGAGATGTACTCCAGATGTAGTTGGTTATTTATAGCTATCCCAAGAACTTACCATCTTTTTTTTTTTTTTTTGTCTTTTTTCGTTTTTATCGGTACCAGGGATTGAACTCACGACTGCCTGCTTCCAAGGCAGGCGCTTATGCCGCTGAACTAAATCCCCAGCCCCAAACTTACCATCTTCTGGTGTTTACAGTTCTGTGATAAAGTTCATGTTGCACCCCGGAGATGTGCTGAGTATGGAGGCAATCTTGGCATCTGGATGTGGAGGCTGGGACTGGTCCTCTGTTGGTGGAGTTTTTCAGGGTACAACTGCTGTCTCCTCACTGCTGCTTCAGATACCTCCACATTACTGGCTTCACGGATTTCTTTGCATGCCAGAGGTGTGTGTGTGTGTGTGTGTGTGTGTATGTGTATGTCTGTGTGCTGGGTTGTTGTCCTGGGTCTTGGGGTTCTTGTTGGTCTTACACTTTTTCAGCTGGTCCATTCTCCAGGATGCAATGTAGGAGGCCCAGATTGCAAGCTCACTGTCTTACAGCCAGCCTGCCATCTGGGATGTCCTGAGTTTTGAATTCTGAGTCAGCTTTGAATCCCTGGTTCAAATAAATCCTAATGAGTCATGATATGTAACTCTTTTTACATGTTTCTTTTTTTACTTGTTAATATTTTACTGAGGAATTTTATATTGTTTTATGTTATTTAATAGAGCTAGCCACAGTATCAGCGTAATTCTTGCTTTATAACATGATTTGAGAAGTGTTCTATTTTTTGTTTTCTGAAAGAATTATTACTAATTCTTTTCTAAAAAGTTGAAATGAATTTCCAGTTGAAAATCTAGACCTCAAAATTTTTTTGGGGGGGGGAGTTGTTATAAGTTAAATTTTTCTAATAGTAGAACTATCCAAATGATCTACCTTATGTATTTTTTAAAGAAGTGTTCTACTTTATCTGAGTTATCAAGTTTGTATATATAGAGTTGTTTGCAGTATTTTTCTACTCTTTTGATGTTTGACATGATTACAGTGATATGCCTTTTTTATTAAAAAAGGAATAAAGCAAAACAATAACGTGGAACCAAACAAAACAGGGAGAAAAATATTGGATTTCAAAAACAAGACAGATGGAAACCCCCCAAAGTTGCTATATTGCATATTGTTATGCTCCAAATAGATGTTCAGACTACTGGCTTTAGGGCAACAAAGTTAATCAAACAATACAAGCATTAAATTGATTTTTTACTTCAGTTGATATCATCTCAGCCTGTGTTCCTCTGAATCAGCTGGTTGCTTATGGTGGTGGGGTGGTGGTGGTACTGAATTCAGTTCTTCTTGTCTCCCAGCTCACATGCCAACTGGCTCATGGGAGGAGCTGGCTTCTTGATTCTCTTCCTGGCCTGCATGATATGCCTTGTTTTATTCTGATACTGTTTTCTCTTTTGTCTTTGTCAATATTATTAGATTTTGTTAGTGTTATTAAACTTTTTAAAAGGAATAAACAACTTTCCCCCACCTACCCCTAGAGCTGGGGATTGAACCCAGGATCTCACACATGCTAGGCAATCACTGTACCACTGAACTACACTGCAACCTTCTCTTTTCTATTGCTTAAGCTGTTTGGTATGATACCTTTTCATCACCCTTCAGTTTCACAGCTACATATTTGGCTTGGTTATTGCTCCTTTACAATATTTTCATTCTTCTTCAGCAATTCTCTGATATCATCACAGCATGAAAGAATACTTAACTTTTGCCTGGTAGAGCTGGAAGTTGGCTTCTCACATGGTTTCCAACACTTCTGAAGAAGAGAGTCCAAGCTCTCTATTGTTTCTTCTTTTGGACCACTCTTGAGAGCATGTTGGGGTAAGCATGTCCTTGTGGGTCCCACATGCTTTGAGGGCACGAGTGGAGGCAGGGCCATGGTGTTATTTTTAATGCTAGGCTGACCCTCACTTGCTGTTTTGGCTAAAGGGAAAAAAAATATTGGGAGATTTTTCTTTTCTTTGAATTTTTTCCTTTAATCTTCTGTGGCATTTTCACTTGCTGGTTTGTTTAGAAAGTCTGGGTGTGTAAGGCAAAAAGGCAACTCAGAAAGCTCATGGCTATGTTGTTCTTGAAGGCTCAGTTCCCTCTCTAGATTATGGATTCTTCTATCTGCCTGTCTTCTGTTTGCTGTTATTGTGCTTAATTGGAGAAACAGGAAAAACTGCCATCTATCTATTCTATCATCCTTAGAAACTAAAGTCTCCTAAAATGGAAACTTTTGTCTAAATAACCATTTAATTTTGTTAAAAATATCTTCAGATATTTGGGCAGTTGTTTTTAACATTGCAGTTCATCTTTTGATTCCCTCATCTCTCTCTCTTTTCCCAAGTACAAGGATACTTGAAGTAGATTAAGGACAAGCGTTGCAGAATTCTTATTGCAGTATTTTAGATTGGTACTGATTCTCTAATATAATAGTTATTAATTACTAGTTAAATCTGTTAGGGAGGATGGCATTCTAAGTAGTAACATGGATATTTGCCTGTGAGGTAGTGCTTATGACTATTTTGCATCTAAACATTATTGAAGTTGCTCACAAGGGGCAGATAATTTAATATTGACACAACCTTAAATAAATTGAAAAGGCATAAATCAGAGTAATGAGATTCATAAAGCTGTTAATATTAATAGAGAAACCTTTTGGGAAGCATAGTATAAAATCAAAGAGACTAAGAACCCTAGATACAAGTCATGAGACTAGTTAATGACTAAATATTGGTTATTTCATTTCAATCTTTTTTTCAAGTCAGTCTATCCTACATTCTTAGAAGAAGTACATGTCTTTAAAATGTTACAGAAGATAGAATACAGAATTTTTAGAAAAAAAGGTAAGAATTTACAGAGAATATAGTATAATTCTTTCAGTTTTGTACAGATGCCACAACAGGATTAATGTTTTTCTGAAATAAAAATATAATTGCTTCCCTAAATGATATCGTCATGAATATTCATTAATAAATAGTATATGTATGTCATTCATGCACACATGTGCATATGTGATATACATAAATATATTTGCACATATACAGTGCTATAATTGAAATTTCTTAGCAATTTATTGATTACTCTCAAATTCTATGGGCCCAGTGAGGTTTTGGGTTTTCATTATTCAAAAGGAGTAAATAAATAAAGCTGTAGAGACCCAAATGAGGCAGAAGTGAAAAGGAATTAGTTAAACATATGGGCATACTCTGCTGAGGTAGGTTATACCATATCCTTTCGAGACCTGAAGCTATGCTGAGATAATTTGAATGTACAGCTGGAATTTCTTAGCTGTGTATAAAAACCTAGCTGTCATTTTCATTAAGTTCTTCTTCTCTAAATACTTATATAAAAAGATAAATTCATTTAAACCATTGACTAGTTTAAAAAGTCACTGCTCTAAAGAGAAGACTTATTTTTAATTTAGGCCAAGCAAATTAGATATACCTGTGTATGGCCTGTGAATGATTCAGCTAAACCTAATTTTCCACATTACTTTTAGAAGTTCTTTTTATCTCCAACACACAAAATAAAAAACAGACAGGTGAAAGCTAATACCCTCAGTTAAATTTCATTTATAGGATCTTCTACAGGTCCAGACATCTTGAGGAGATTGTCTGCTCTGGGAAAGCTCTGAACAGACTTGTCTCCAGCACTAAACTGCAGAATGAGCCCACAAATCACTCAATTGCTAGATCTCTTTTTCTGGAGGATGGGATTTTCTCCAATGATTGTTACCTTACGTCTCATTTTAGAGGCAGAATTGTTCTTGTAGCTCTTTCCAAACCCTATTGCTTATGGCAAGTGGACTGTTTTCAGATCTGATGAAAGTGTTTATTCAGGGATATACTATATATATATGTATTGCATAGATCAACCCTGATGGAAGTTGTCAGCCAGATATGGGAGAAGTGGACCCTAATAAGTTCATGAGAACTAAAGAAAGCTTTTGTAGCTGTCGAATATCAAGTACAGGCATTTTGGTCTTTCATTGAGGGCAATGCTTTACTTTTTCTTGTCTGTGTCAGGCACGGTTATTATAGGCACTGTACCAGGTGAGGTAGGAATGGAGCAGCTGGTCCAGATATTTTGAGCAATATTTAATCTACAAAGCCATTATTTTAATAGAATACCAGACAGTTTGTGTTTGTCTCTTTATCTTATCAGTGATACGTCTGCCACAAGTCACTCTAACCCAGATTGGAAGGATTGGTGTAGGTGAACCAAAACTACACACCTGATTCAGTGGGGAGAAAAGGTTAAGCCTCTTCTCACTAGGAAAGCAATTATGGTAAGCGTAGTATGACACTGACAAGTAGCTAGAAAAAGTATTTCTGAAGCACTGACAGATCAAAGAACTGAGGAACTCACTCCAGAATGCAGTGTAAAACAGGATGACATGTCAGTTTTGGCTTTCTGGTTTTCCCCCACTGTTCCTGGCACTTACTTTTGCTACACTGCCCTTTTTGTGTTGGGTCCATGACATTTAGTGGAGAGAGATTATTGTAGGATGCAATGATCTAGTTCTTGACACTTGAGCTTTACAACTGGAAGTATACTATAAAGGAAAAGTTTTGAAGGGCAAGATAATTCATAGTGAATTTTTCTCAATCCTCAATGGCAAGTAAAGCTTCCTTGGATTTTGGAAAGGAAGTTCTGTCCCGAGGATGTTGGCAGGCAGAGTGAGGTCCTGAGCACAGCCCTTTCTGCCTGTCCTCAGCTAGGAGAGATGAGGGGTGCTGTGCAGGCTCGGAGAGGTGAGAGAAGAATGACCAATTTGTTTGAAACAGAAACAGAAACCTAAACTATATAGGAAATTGAAGTAAGGTATGTATTTTATCTCCACATTTCAAATGAGGAAATAGTGACTCAAAGAACTTAATCTGCTTGCCTGAGCATCATGAGCATCATACTTGCAAGTAATTATTCTAAGCTTTCCATTTCAAAATTAAATCAGAGTGGATTAAGTTACAGAAGAACTATCCAATTTGATAAAGATGACAAACGTCCTAATGAAGTGTTATTCCTATAATTAGAAATTACCCAAGAGAGTATACATTTTTAGTAAACTTACAGAATTATAGGACACAATCAATATTCACTTTTGTAATATTTTGTTATTCCAAAGAGATTCTCCATGACACTTGCCATCAATTTTTGCTCCCAACCTCAGTCCCAAGCAACCATTGTATTCCTTTCTGTCTAGGGCTTTGCCTTTTTTTAAGAAACTTTGTATAAGTGGAATCATAAACCAACAATGCATTGGGAAGTGTAAGCATCTCCCATTTTCTGTGTTTGTTTAGGAGTCGTAGAAATTCTTCCTCAAATAGTTGATAAAATCCTGCCTGATTGCTTTTCTCTCATCGCTGGGACAAAATACTTGATGCCCAACATGAAGAAAGGAAAGTTTATTTTGTTTACAGTTTTTGGAGGTTTCAGCCCATACTCAGCTGGCTCCAAGGTTATGGGGCAGTTGTTCCTGGAGGCCCCAAGAGACAAGAATGAAAAGGGAAAAAGGGAAACACATGTCTAGTTCCCCTCTTTATTATATTATATGTCTTCCCCCACCCCGGGTGGGTGCAGCACTCACACTGCCAATCTCAGCACTAGACAATGAGCCAGTCACAAATACTGGATTCAGCTGCCTCCATGTCTGCATGAGGCTTTGAGGGGAAACCCAGATACAAACCATAACAAATCCCCAGTGAAGTCGTCTGCACCTGAACTTTATGGGAATATTTAAAATTATTTATTTTCTTACTTGTTTTGGATCTGTTCAGATTTTCTGTTTTTTTTAAAGACTATTTTGATCATTTCTGTCTTTTTAGGACACAAAGTTGTCTAATTTATTGGCATGAAGTTATTTATAATATTCCCTTATAGTTAAAAAAATCTGTACAGTCAAAGGTGATATCAGTGAAGGTAGTATTTTTAAGTACAGAAAGAACCAAAAAACTGATTCTGTATCTCTTGGCCTAGAATATACGAGGCTGGCCTTTAAAATATATCTGTGCAGCCTGGCATGGTGGCACATGCCTGTAATCCTAGCACTTTAGGGGCTGAGGTAGAAGGATCACTTTGATTTTGAGGCCATCTTGGACTACATATTGAGTTCAAGGCCATGCTGAATTGCACAGTGAGACCTTGTCTCAAAAAATATATGTATGAATGTATGTATGTATGTATGTATGTATCTATTTATCTGTGAGCTTAGAAATAAATATAAATATGCTAAAGTACTGGTGGCTATAGGTTGTTAAACACATTGTGACATTCAGTGGATCCCTGGGGAGGTCTTTTCTCTTCAATTCATGAGCAGTCCCTTCTTTTCTCCTGTATCTCATCCTTCTTGCTCCCATCATTCATTTCAGATTACTTTCTTGACTACTCACAGGATATTCACCTTTCCCCAAGTAAAGTATATAACCACTCTTCTTCATCTTTGCATGTTATTCCATGAATTTTTCTAAATCATAATTAAATTTTGTTGATTTGTTTTGAAACCATGAGAAATTTATGTATGTGTATGATTTATTGCATTTACATTATGGTCTCTAGGTGCACTCATTTTCTTACAAATTTCTCAAGTTTATCCTTCTGTAGTGGTTCATTGTATACAAATATGACACTGTTTATCCATTCATTTGTTGATGACATATAGGCTGTTTCTAAAGTTTAGCTATTTATGAATTATGCTGCTATAAGCTATCTATGCATATATCACAATAATATGTTGTCTATAACTTTTTTTAGGAAGATATCTAGGAAGGGAATGCTGCAGGTATTTTGAGCAGGGTAATATTAAATTTATATATCAGTTTTGGAAGTATGATCATTTGACAATGTTGTTTCTGCCTTTCTAGGAACAAGGGATATCTTTTCATTTTCAGATTCTCCTTGTTTTTCTTCTCTTCTCTTCCTCCTCCTCCTCCTCTTTTTCCTCTTCCTCCTCTTCCTCCTCCTCCTCCTCTTGACTTTCCTTCAATTCTCTGTCCTCTGACTTGTGAGACTCCTGCTTCAGCTTCTGGAGTACTGGATTACATGAGTACACCATCATGCTAGGTTCATTACTATTCCTTCTTAAATGGGTTAACTAATAAGGTCACGTGGGTAGTTGATAGTTTTTAGTCAGTTATAGAGCAAAGTAATCTAATTTTTTGATTTTTCTCTTCACTAAATAGTCTTAAAATCTCTGTTGAAATATGATCAGGTAGAGCTCGAGATTTAGCTCAGAGGCACAAGCGCCTGCCTGGAAAATACAAGGTCTTGAGAGCTTGATCCCCAGTACCAAAAAAAAAAAAAAAAAAAAAAAAAAGAAAAGAAAGAAAGAAAGAGAAATATGATCAGGTAATATATATATATGTATATGTTTATGGTTTTCTAGCCCCTCAAATATAACACAATCATAACAAATAAGCAGAAGCCACTCTGATTTCATTAAATTCAGATTATCCTCTTTGAGTTCTGGATTAGAACTAAATATTGGGCAACTGTGTAGTGTTCTCTAAGAAGACAGTCCATTTGGAACTGTACATAGGAGAAAATTGATAAATTTTAGCGAGTTGTTTCCTTTGTTCTTCTATGTTGGTAAATTTACTTATGATTGAATTGCTAGTGACCCAAAAGTGTATTGAACACAGAAGATAGATTGTCACAATACTGCTATGTTGACTAATAAAACTGGCAGTGTTGTTGAGGTGTAGGTTCTTTGTCCCCACCTTTGCAAGGTATCTCCTCAAAAGCCACATGCACAACTCTGACCATTGGTGGTGCTATGAGCAGGGAAGCTGGGTTCAGTTGGTTCTCTGAACACTCACAGACAGCTTCTTCATCAAGTTCAGAATGCATTGTTTGGGTCTCCATTCAATGAATTAAGAAGTGGGATTCTTATCATCGACTGTCTGAAGAGCAAGCATAAAGGCATCTAAGTGGAGAGTTGAAATAATACTCATGTGATTCAGGAAATACGCATTTCTGCCTGAAATGCTCACTGGGAAGTTTCCCTTTAAAATTCACTGCAAGAAGTCTCAACTTTTCTTGACTGATATAATCAATTCTACAACAATGTATTTGCATATCCTTTTATAAGGAGCTTAGAGTACATCCCACGTGCTATTTTTCTAATCTCTACAACACCACTTGGAGCCCAGGGGTCAAGCACCAGGCTTATGGATTTCTTCCCCAGAAAATCCCCAAGTGTCATTTCCTAGTTTGGAAAGAAATCACAGCATTTGCTACTTGCTCTCTGGCTTTGTGGAGTTATCCATATCCTAGAAAATAGTTCCTTAAGGTAGCTTCATGTTTATGAAAGAGCAGTTTGTGTAGGAATGTACACGTATAAAATTCGTTTAATTACACTGTGTCTTTGTAATTTATGTGCAAACCCAGGTGCTTCTCCTTCATGTCTTATATATTTCCAGTTATATTTAATATATTGACAATTATTTGCCTTTCTGCAAGCTTCCCTCTTCATGTAAAGCACCTCAGTAAAGAAATAAGCACTCAGTAGGAAAAAAAAATCAGCAATTTTGCTGGAGTTTGATAATAAAAAATAGTTATCAAGGAGTTTCTGTCTCTTACTTTTATCCATAGGCTTTATGGGAAGGTAGTGTTCAAAGTGATTAATACATGGCTAATACTAACATTTCATATTCAGAAATAAAGTAATAGAGTAATAGGGAAGTGATGAGAGAGGGCATTATTTTTATCTTATTTTATAATGACTAATTTTAATATTTGAAGCATAGATGAACTTATTTTGTTTTGCATCATTTATTTTGCAATTTAAAAAATCAACCGTGATAACTATCAGTAAATTTGTGATATATAATGCAATTTGTTTATATATCAGAATACAGGAAAAAACACAGCTTTTCTCTTTTTTTTTACTCAAATATATCCCACATATAAATCCATGGTTGTTACAAGCTAAGGACCACACTGACAGGATTACCTCCTATTTCTCATCATTAACTTTTTTGCTATAGCAAGAGTAACAATTACCAAATTGCTTTTTCCAAATCCATTTTATTTCAAGGAGAAAAGTTAAAAAAAAAGAAGAAAAAACTAAAACAAAATTTCAAAACACATCAATCAGGGAACAACAATCGTATATACATTGCACATTGCTATCCCCAAATCATTCACCCAGAGCACAAGACATCCACATTCAATTGTCCAAACAAGACAAGTACAAATCTTTCTCTTCAGTGAACTCATAGAAGTCAGTAGTATAACTATCTTATGTTTGTTTTTATAAACATATATACATATGTACACATATATGTGTATATATATATATATATATATATGTTGTTTCAGGTTCTCAAATTAATGAGACAACATGATGTTTTCACATGTGCGCCTTATTTATTTCACTTATGGTCTCAATTTACATCCATTTACCTGTAAAAGTCTCCAATTTGTCCTTGATGACTGAGTAGCACTCCACTGTATAAAAATAACACATCTTTTTTATCCATTCCTCAGTTGATGGGCACTTAGTTTGTTTCCAAGATCTATCTATTACAAATTGTGCTACTATAAACAGGGGTGCACATATATTGCTGTGGTTTGATATTTAAAATTCTTTTGGGAAGATAACCAGAAGGGGAATAGCGAGGTCAAATGGGACCGCTAGTCCTAGCTTTTTGAGGAATCTCCACACTGATTTCCATAGTGGTTGCACCAGTCTACACTCCTACCAACAGTGGAGAAGGGTTCCTTTTTCTGCCACGGCCTCTCCAGCATTTGTTATTGCTTGATTTCTTGATAATAGCCATTTTTACTTGGGTGAAGTAGAATCTAAGTGTTGTTTTAATGTGCCTCTCTTGAATGAGCAGTGATGCTGAACATTTTTTCACATATTTATTTGCTGTTCATATCCCTTCATCTGAGAAGTGTATTCATCTTAGATGTCCAGTTTTGGATTGGATCTTTAAATTTGGGAGGCCTGGTTTGTTTGAGCTCTTTAGATGTTCTTGATGGTAATCCTTTGTCTGAGGAACAGATGGCAAACATTTTCTCCCACATAGTGGGTTGTCTTCACTCTGCTGGTGGTTCTACTGTTCAAAAGCTTTTCAGGAGGATGAGATCCCATTGGTTGATTCTTTGCAGTAGTTTCTGTGCAATCTAGATTTTGTTCATAAAGTCTCTCCCTATACCAAAGTCTTTAAGAATTTTACTCACTTTACCTTTCCAGCAGATTTAATGTTTCTGTTTTAATGTTAAGATCTTTGATCCATTCTGATTTTAGCTTAGTATTTGGTGACAGATATGGGTCCTATTTTAATCTTCAGCATTTGTGGAGCCAGTTTTTCGAGCACATTTATTAAAGAGGCTGTCTTTCTTCCAGTGAATGAGTTTGGCACCTTTGTCAAAGATAAGGTGGCTTAGTGTGTCTGGAGTTGTTTCTGTGTCTTCCAATCTGTTCCACTGATCTTTGGGTCTTTTTCTTTTTTCTTTTACCAGTACCACACCATTTTTTAAAAATCAAGTAGCTATACTGTGTGTAATTACCAAATGTTATGAGTGGAGATTTATCTTCAGAATGCTAGTTAAACAAAGTTAATTATTACATTATTTTTGTAGATTGGGTGTTGAATATTTAGGATTTATTTTTTGTTGTTTGTACTGGGGATTGAACCCAGGGCCTTTCCACTGAGCTATATCATGAACTGTTTCTTGTGTTTAGTCTAAGTTGTTAAGTTTCCAAGATTGGGCTCAAACTTGCTACCCTTCTGCCTCAGCCTCCCAGATTTGAACACTGATAATTTTAAAACAAGCTAACTTATGTATAAATATGTTAGTTCAAATTGTTTTTAGTAATATGCAATTATATAAAGCAGTATAAGGGAAGGGGATATACTATCCAGTCTTCAGTGATATCCAAAAATGCCTGCTTCAGTGTATGTTCTTCTGTTCTTTGTATATGAATTGCTTTATCTTGCATATTTTTCCATTTATTGCTATTAATTATCTTATCCCTCATTTAAATGTCCTTCATGAAGTTTTCCTCAACCATTTCAACTGGTTGTACTGTGTACTATCTTTCCTTCCAATTCCTAAAATATTTTTCTTACAGTCTTGAAAAAATGAGGACAAATGTAGTGTTGTAGTCAGGGGTTGTGAGGAGAACAATTAGAATCAGGACACAGAATTGATACTATTATTTTATGATTGTCACCCAGACCTTAGCACAAGAAAGTGCAGGAAATCTTTCCACAATACTAAAGACTCAGAATATTCAGCCAAGAGCCTGGATTCCACAGCAGTGTCCTGAATGAGTCTAGATGAAAACCTAGAGCCTGTGTCAATACCTCCCACTAATCCAGCTGGAGGTCTAGAGCCCACAAGAAGGACTCACACCAGTCTGTTTTACAGATCCGTGCTGGGAAGGCCCAGAGGTCAGCGGTGGAAGCTAGAACGTCTATGCCAGTGGGATGAAGGAGGTGTGCTGATAGGTTGAGGGTCCTACACTGGAGCCGAGAAGTCACACTCATAACCAGGGCTGTCTTGAAAAGTACTATAGCCATCTTCAGTCACACAAAGGTCCTGAGCTCCTCTGATAACGGTTGAGTACCTGTCAGAAAGCCAGCCTGACAAGCTTCTCTTGGAGGTTAAACAGCACATATCTTCCCCTCTGGAGCCAGGAAGTGATGCTCAATGTAAAGACCAGATCTTCCCCAAAGTGAACCACAGCTACTCTCACCGATAAGGTCCCAAGCTCCTCCAATGACAGTGTTCGAACTCACACTGGGGAGGCTAGTCATGATGAGCTCCTCCAGGAGAACCAATAGCTTAAACAGCAACATGTAGGAGAACCCACAGCACCCCACTCATCTTCTCCACATCTCTATTTATGCTGGCAACTTTCCTCAGGTGGAACATCTACACTCAGCATCATGCTGATTTAATTCAGCTGGTGTTAAGTTGACCAGCAGTTTGTAATCCATAACATGTAGAAAGCCATGTCACTATACAGGCATATGTTAGATTAAGGAATTGATAGTAGACATAAAGAATGGTAGATTTAAAAGATAGAAGACTTCACATAATTCACTGATAGATTGAAAGTGAAGAGTGAAGAAAAATATGGAATCCAGAATAACTTCTAGATTTCTGATTTTTTGAGACCAAATTGAAAACAATAAAATCTATTTCCTAAATTGAGAAAGGAGGTTGAGCACAGGTATATATGGAAATCAGGTTAAATCTAAGATGCTCACAAGAAAACTGCTAGTTCAGAATGTTTTCTGCATTTCTAAGTAGCAAATGGATCCATGAATGTATTTTAAAGAATGCTTTTACTATTGTAAAGTATAAATAACTAGTTTAGCAAGATAATGCTTTTCTGTAAACTTGCCACCTCCCCGTGCAGCTTTAACTGTCGCCCTAAGATCGTTACATCATTACATAAGGAAGAAGAGGAAAAAAGCCTGCTGCTGCTGGCACTGGAAGTTTTCATAGCTCAGGAATGGAAACAGGATGCCTGTCCTTTCTGTTTGCATTCTGTGAAATAAAAACAAAAACAAAAACAAAAAACAAAAAACCAACATACTCTTACTTGCCTGGGCAATATGGTCTAGTTTGATGCCCACATATGAAAAGGAGACTATGGATTAGCGGAGAAATGGAAATCATGACGTTCAAGTCCAGACTTAGAGTAGGCAGATGCGTGATGCATCTAGAGTTTGGAGAAGTCTGTCCTGGAGATCTGAATTTGGGAAAGGTATAAGAGAGTACTTAAAAGTATGAGATGGGGAGAGACAGATCTATAGAGAAGGCATGCTTCCAGAGACTGGAAAGGATAACTGCACGAGACAGACACAGAACTGGTGTCTAATACACTGCCATCAGGTAGAAGAGAGAATTAACTTTCTTCATCAGATCCCCAAAAGACTCAGGACACTCAGCAGGGCACTTGGTACCTCTGGGAGGAAAAAAGAAAGCGTAAAGGAAGCTGAGAGCCTGTGGTCCCAGTACTCTGGGAGGCTGAGGCAGGAGAATAAATAGTTCAACCCCATCTTTGGCAATTTAGTGACTTAGTGAGATACTGTCTCAAAAGAATGTAAGTAGGTCTGAGGAGGTAGCTCAGTGGGAAGGGCCTGGGTTCAATTGCCAGTAACCCCCTCCCGGCTCATACAAAACAAAGGGGAAAAAAAAAGGCTGAAAGCTTGGACAGGTGGGAAAATGTAGGATGGAGGTTCAGTTCTGAGGGTCAGAAGGACCAGACTGGGGCAATGTTAGATAAAACAGGAAGTGGAGCTGAGCACTACTTAATGACTAGAAAGAGAAAATACAGAGGGTTTATTTCTGCACCATCCATTCTACACCTGTGGATTCCTTGTCAAGTTACTGAATTCTCTAGTTGCCCATTTGTAAAATGAAGATAATAATGATACTTTTCTCTAGGGTGGTGGGAATTAAGCAAGGCAGAACCTGTGAAAGATCATGACTCTTGTCCCATGGGCTGGGTACCTTCTCCTCTCCTCTCCTCTCCTCTCCTCTCCTCTCCTATCCTCTCCTCTCCTCTCCTCCCCTCCCTCCCCTGCCCTTCCCCTCTTCTCCTCCCCTCCCCTCCCCTCTCTTCTTCTTCTGTCCCCCTACTCTCTCTCTCTGTCCTATATAGTTCATGGCCTTGAACTCACCATGCAGCCTAGGCCGGCCTTAGACTTCTCTCAGTCTTCTTGGCTGCATCTCCCAAGTGCTGAGGTAACAGGCATGACCCACCATGGCTGGCTTCCAGGTGTTCTTAGATCCTTTTATTTCAATGTCTTTTAACTGAGTGTCTTATATGTGTACACAGTTTTGTGCAATATTGGTAGTAAATATTTGTGGATGAATGAATATATATATACATATGTGTGTGTGTGTGTGTGTGTGTGTGTAAAGGCAGTGTAAATCTTAATGCTACTAAAGCTATGAAAAGGATAATAATGATAAAGCAATAAATCTTCAAGTAATGTTGTGTGAAGAACATTGTAGTCTTTACTTTCAGAGAATATTTTAATGTACTAAAACATTCTATTTTAAGGCACTTGATAAAATTATTGCATATGTTTGATTTTTAAAAGCCCAGATTTGTAAGAGGTTTTTATTCATACAAATCTCTTTAAATTGAAATTCTTACAGCATTAAATATTGTGCTCATTTCATATTTTTCTTAATTAAAAATTCGGTAATTAATTCTTATTCAGGTATAACTAGCTACTGTACATCAATACTGTTTTCAATTCTCAGATCAATAACTTGTGTGTTTTTGGTAAAAATATCTAATTAGTCTCACGGAGGGGTTACGTGGTAACCCAGAGAAAAGCCCTCGTGTGCCTGAGATATTGACCGGGAAGCCAGTGAGATGGAAATCCTCTTTAACGGGCCCCAACGAGGTCAATTGCAGTGCTCTGGGCAATACGTGGGAACGAGAGGTGATCTAAAGACTCCCATTCTTTTGCTCAGCACAGTTAGTATCATTCTCTTTGCATTCAGTAAAATGCGCACTTCATATTGGGTTCTAGTTTTATGCAGGGACATTGTTGCTCAAACGCACAGAAATCATCCTTGAACAAACAGAAACATCATGTCAACATATATTCTGGGCTTATATCAGTTCTTTGGACATTATTCCAAAACACTGCTGAATAGAAATGAAATGTCAGATTTGAAGAGTTTGCACTCAAACTTCATGGTGTCCTCATTCCTCCCCTCCCCTAAGCATACCTTTCATTTTCGGGGACTTTCTGGGAGAGCATTACCCAGTCATTTCTATTTGCTTTCAAAACTCAAATATTACTTTGTCTTTGACTCCTTTGTTTTTTCTTGTCACATCAGTTGTTTTGCAGCTATATTTTGTTTTTGCTAAAATTCTAGCACTTTTCATGATATATTATAAGTATGTATTTAGGGGTCTACCTGTCATCCCGATTGGCTTGGGAGCCACATAGGGAATTAGTATAGGACATATCTGGGTGTGTCTGAGTGGGTCATGAGGCGTGACCTTGGGTATATATCTGGTCCCTGGCTCCTTGCCTTCTGGCACTGTTCCTGGTTACCATGAATGAAGCTGCTTTGCTTCTCCATGCCATGATGTTCCTGCCTTGGAGCCAGGTGATGCTCGTGGAACCATGGGCCAAATAAACATCTTTTTTTAGTTGTAGGCATCGGATATTGTGTCCCAGCAATGGGAAACCTGACTGATATGCTGGGTTCCTTGAGAACCTGCTCCATATCTCATATATCTTGGTATCTCTGATGTTTACCATGATACTCGGTACATGTTTTTTAATTTTTTTTTATTTTAAAGAGATTATGACAAAAGAGGACAGAATAAAGCAGATCTGAACAGAACAATGGAAGCAACACAGTACTTCACCATAAGACAACCCTATATTAACAGTAGGTACCACAATGTCTCTTTCTTTGAAATAGTTGAGCATACCTTCACATATAATAGTTATTAAACATAACAAAATAGTATAAAACCATTCAAGAGAATGAAAGTATTACAGGGCATTTGGAGTCAAATCCTAGAAAATGAACAATGGCTACTATCTTATCTCATTTTCCATAAAAAATTGTTTATATTATTACACATATTAAATTCCAACAAGATACAACATGATAGAAACAATGGAAATAGAAGAACAAAAGCATGGTAGGACTTCAAAGTAAGATGTTAAATCAGCAATGGCTATCATAATATCTTATTTTCTTCAAAATAGTTGTTCATACCATCACACTTAATAAAATCAAACAAAACAGAATAAAACCATTCCAGCTAATGAATGAAAACATTATAAGTGTTCAAAGCAATGTAATGGGGAATAATGATTACCATAAACTCTTAGGTACTCTTACCATTTCTTACACTAGGGAGGCTCTATAGCACTTATACATGTGAGTTTGATTTATTTCGCTTATGAGTATGGTCTCAAGTTGAGTCCATTTATTTATAAATATCTCAATGTGATCATTCTTTATAAGTGAGTAGTACTCCATTGTATAAAAATACCACATCTTTTTTATCCATTCCTCAGTTGATGGACACTTAGGCTGTTTCCAAGATCTGGCTATTACAAGTTGTGCTGCTATAAACATGGATGCACATATATCACTGTGGTATGATGTTTTCAGTTCTTCTGGGAATATGCCTAGAAGTGGAAAAGCCGGGTCAAATGGGACTTCCAATCCTAGTTTTTGAGGAACATCCAGACTGACCTCCACAGTGGTTGCACCAACCTTCACTCCTACCAACAGTGCAGGAGAGTTCCTTTTTCCCTACAGCCTCTCCAGCATTTGTTGTTGGTAGTTTTCTTGATCCTGGACATTCTTTCTGGAGTGAGATGGAATCTCAGTGTTGTTTTAATTTCATTTCTCTAATGACTAATGATGATGAACATTTTTTCATCTATTTATTTGCCATTTGTATTTCTTCATCTGAGAACTGTGATTTATCTCAGATGCCCATTTCTGGATTGGGTCTTTGAATTTTGGTTGTCTAATTTTTTAAAATTCTTTACATGTTTTAGACAGAAGTCTTTTGTCTGAGGGACAGTTCACCAAGATTTTTTCCAGTTTTTGGGTTTCCTTATTGATCTGGGAAGTATTTCCCATGCGGTTCGATTCCTGTTCATGAATTCTCTACCTACCCCTACGTCTTCAAGATTTTTACCAAGTTTGTCTTCCAACAGATTTAGTGTTTCTGTTTTAATATTCAGATCTTTGATCCATTTGGATTTTAATTTAGTACATGGTGATAGACATGGCTCTAGTTTTAGTTTTTGGCATATGGAGAGCCAGTTTTTCAGCACCATTTATTAAAAGACTGTCATTCTTCTACTGAACATGTTTGACCCCTTTATCAAAGATAAGGTGGTTGAGTGTGTTGGTAGTTGTGGTTATATCTTCTAATCTATTCCATTGATCTTCAGATCTGTTTTTATTCCAGTACCATGTTGATTTTATTACAGTAGCTTTGTAGTATAACTTCAGATCATGGATTGTGATGCTTCCTGCCTTGCCTTTGCTGCTTAGAATTGTCTTTGCTATTCTAGGTCTGTTCTGGTTCCAGATAAATTTTAGGAGTCATTTTTCTAGATCTGTGAGGTAGGTTGATGATATTTTCATTGGGATTGCATTGAATCTGTATAACAGTTTTGGGAGAATGGCCATTTTCACAATATTTATTCTTCCTATCCATAAACAAGGGATGTCTTTCTATATTCTGAGATCCTCTTCGAGTTCTTTTTTCAGGGAATTATAATTTTCCCTTTTTTGGATGCTAGTGTGAAGGGTGTGACTTCTCATTTCTTTCTCAGTGATTTTGTTGTTAGTGTATAGAAATACTATTGCTTTTTGAGCATTGACTTTGTATCCAGCTATATTGCTGAATTTATTTATTATATCTAGGAGTCTTTCAGTGGAGTTTTTATGTTGCCTGCAAATAATGATAATTCATCTTCCTCTTTTCCTATCTTTAGCCTTTTATTTCTCTTTCCTGTCTAGTTGCTCTGGCTAGTATTTCCAGTACTATGTTGAATAGGAGTGGTGATAAGGGACATCCTTGTCTTGTGCCTGATTTTAAGGTAAAGGCCTTCAGTTTTTGGCCATTTAGTATGACACTCGCTATTGGTTTGTCGTAGGTGGCCTTTATCATATTGAGGTAAAGACCATCTATTCCAATTTTCTATAAGGTTCTTATCATGAATGAGTGTTAGACCTTATCAAAAGCCTTTCCTGCATCTATAGAAATGATCATGTGATTCTTACTTTTGGCTCTCTTGGTATGGTGGATTACATTTATTGATTTACATATGTTGAACTATCCCTGTATGTCTGGGATGAATCCAACTTGGTCATGGTGTATAATCTTCTTGATGATTTGTCGTATCCTGTTTGCTAATATTTTACTGAGGATTTTTGCATCTATGTTCATTGGGGAGATTGGCCTCTAGTTCTCTTTTTTAGTTGGGTCCTTCTCAGGTTTTGGTACTAGAGTAATATTTGCTTCCAGGAATGACTTAGGAAGGATTGCTTCCCTTTCGATTTCATTGAAGAGTTTGAGGAGTGTTGGCATTATGTCTTCTTTGTATTTCTTGTAGAATTCCTGCAGCGAATCTGTCTGGGCCTGGGCTCTTCTTTGCAGGTAAAGATTTAATTACATTTTCAATTTCATTAATAGAAATTGGGTTATTCAGCAGTTTTACATCTTCATGACTTAGCTTTGGTACTTCGTATGCTTCTAGGAATCTATTTCCTCTGTGTTATCAAACCTTTGAGAGTAGAGGTTTTTGAAATAGATGTTGGTGATCTTGTGTATTTCTATAGGGTCTGTAGTGATTTTGCCTCTTCCATTCTTTATTGCATGAATTTGAGCTTTTTCTTCCCTTTTTAAAATAAGGTTGGCTAGATATTGTACCTGTTAGTGTAACCATAATGTCTCTTGTTGTCTTCAACATAACTGCCCATACCTTCATACATAGTAAAAATAATAATAATAAAAAAACAGAAGAGAATAGAACCAATAAAAACAAAACAATAAACACAAGAAAGAATTTCAAAACAAGATAATAGTAAATCCAAAATGGCTACCATAATATATCTTGCTAGCTTTGAAATAGCTGCCCATGCCATCAGATATAAAAAAAAAATCAAACAAGGCAAAACAGAATAAAAACCAACCAAACAAAACAAAGAAAATGATGCAGGACTTCTTCAAAATAAAATAATAAGGAATTAATATTGGCTACCACCCTCAGAAGGAGATTTCCCCATAGATATTACATTGCATATTGTTATTCTCTGAATAGATGAGGAGACTATTGGCTTTAGGCCTGCAAAGTTAGTGAAACACTAAACACTACAAGCATTAAGCTGTGCTTTACCTCAGTAGCTATTATTGCAGCCTGTGTTTCTCTGGATCAGCAGTTGCTCATCATGGGGGTGGGGACCTTGGCTCTTCTTATCTCCCTGTTCTCATGCTGGAAGGGACTAGTATCTGGTTCTCACTGCAGTGGCCTGCCTATGGTGCTGACGTGCGGGGAGGGCTTGGCTTCTTGTTGGCTTCTTATTCTCCCCACCCACAGTCCATGAATAGCACTTACTCACAGGAAAGGTTCTGCATCTGGTTCATCCCTCAATGGTCTACACATGGTGCTGATTTGTAGGGAAGGCTTGGCTTCTTGTTACTCAGTGTTTCTATCTGCAGGTTTCAAGGTACTTCTAACCAATTACAGCAAAAATGAGATTTACCATTTTCTCAGGCTATTGCTTCTTAACTACATATGTTTTTCTAATTTAATATTTCTATCAGTATGAATTAGCTTCCCGAGACAGAAAACATACTCATCTTCAACATGAAATAAACCCTGAAGCCTTTTATACCCTTCAAAAAACTTTCAAATGTTGTCCTCCTAACCTGACTTGAATCCCAGTATTGCTCTCCCCATCTTGTTCTGTCTATTATATATTCTATTTTGTTTGATAGTATCAAGTTTGAGGGTATAGGCAATCGCTTTGAAGGCAATAAGATATACTATCATCCTTTTTTTTTTTTTTTGAAGTCCTGTAAGGTCCTCAGTGTAGATTTTATTGGTTTTGTTCCTTATTGTTTTGATCAATTCTATTATACCTGATGATATAGACAACTCAATTTGAAAATAGCTACAGGCACAATGGTAACCACTTTTGATCACCTGGTATTCTATTTTTGCATCACGTGCTATGCCCACCCTTCTGTTCTAACTGACTCTGTTTTGCTTAGTCACATTTGTTTTTATTCTCTTCAAAAAAGTAATAAGAACCGTGAGAGTAATAAAACCCTAAAAGTCTAATTGTTACTGTAAAAAAAGAGAGGAAAGTAAGGTGGACTAAGGGATATAACCACAGGTATGTTCGAGAGTGTAAGACGGAAAACCATATAACTGAGCTTTTGTTGGATCATTGAACGGAACTGTCTCCAATTCCACTGTATGAATGTTCACTTTATATGCTTTAATTTAGTGATATGGACAACTGTTTCTGGGAAGATAATGTGTAGCCTGCTAACTGGTGATTCTGTACTGTATATATATTTTTTTCTAGAAATACTGTATTATTTGTACCCTTTTACTGCATTGTCTTTTTATGTCCTTTCTTTTTTTCCCCTCTCTTTAAATAAAAAAAAAAACTTTCAAATGCTTCAGTTCTATCCAGACTCTTTTTTTTTTTTTTTTTTGTCTTTTTCATTTTTTATCGGTACCAGGGATCGAACTCACGACTGCCTGCTTGCAAGGCAGGCGCTTATGCCGCTGAGCTAAATCCCCAGCCCCTTCTATCCAGACTCTTACGCTCTCTTGTGTTAAACATTACAGTCTCCTTGACCCTGCAATCCCCCTTCACATTTCTGTAAGAGAAATTTTTTAAGGTATTGATGCTTCCTGACTATAACCATTTAAACAATTTAGAAATGCCAAAATCAGTAAAGAGGAAATTATAATTCACTTGTTATGTTACTGCACTATTTTCTTTTAGTTGTATTTCTATGCAAATACTGTACATTTCAAATAAAATTAGGATAATATTACTTGATAAAGACAGGATATCTGTGTATCTGAACCTTGTTCTAATTATATAAGAAATCATACTCTGTTGGCTGGGGAAATGTATGTTAATAAATTAAGTCTGTGCCTATGCCTAGTAAGATTGTGTTATGTGTAGCATAGCATAGTGAGAATGTACATGGAATAACACTGGTTGGATGGGCCTTTCTTGGTCAGATGCATTGATCTCTAGCACCCATGCAGTCTAGCTATGTGCCAACCTGCTCTTACTTTATACTTATTAAGTTTAATGATGTATAGGTAACAGTTAACAATGCCAGAAATTTCATTTACTGTTATCTAATGTGTAAGGCTGATTGTGGAGGGAGACAGCCAACTTTTTAGAATGTCTGATGGTATATTTGCTGTCCATGGCTGTGACCAAATACATGAGACAAACAACTTAAAGCGAGTTATTGGCTCATGGTTTCAGAGATTTCTGTCTATGGCTCACTGGCTCCAAGGCAGAAACATGGCAGAAGGTCAGGGAAGACAACTGGTCACTTTGTGGCATCCAGGAATCAGTGAGGCCAGGAGCAGCAGAGAGAAGAGGAAGTGTTGTGGACAAGAATCCACCTTCCAGGTTACACCCACAGGGACCTGCTCCACACCCCTCCTTCCACAGCTCATTCAGCTATGGACTCATCCATAGATCAGTCCACTGATGAGCATGGTGTCTCCGTGATTCAAACACCTTTCAAATGCCTGACTTCTGAACATATGAGACCTTGTTTGTGGGGAAGGTGCAGGGCAAGGGGTGATGGCGTTTTGGATCTACACCACAATAGGTGCAAACTCTGCTCCTTTTACCTAGCCATGTGTAGTCGTGGCATTCTAATGAAGTCTTTTTGGGAGTTTCAATATTTAAACTTTTGTCAGTTATCTACTGAAGTGTTTGCTTATCCTAGTAACTGAGATTTTCTTCCAAATTCTCTTCTTTTTTTGGTTTCTTTTGTTGTCGTTGTTTAAGACAGGGTCTTGCTATGTAGTTCAGGTTGACCTCGGTCTCACAATAATCCACCTACCTCAGCATCCCAAGTGCTGATATTACAGGCACCTGCCATCATGCCCAGTGTTTTCTCCCCCACAGTGCTGGGGAAAGAACTTAGTGCCTCAAGTGCTGTACAACTTGGGCCACACCCCCAACCCTAATCTTCTTGATTAAAAAGAACTTTCTTTAATTTGTTCAAATGGTGTTGGGTCTGGTTTTCCAGTCTGACCAGACATTTGACAGTTGTGATCTGACATACTCTGTGACTCCTGCTCCTTAGAAATTTTGTAGTTTTATCCACTCATCCTCTTAGTGCCAGTTCCTAGCCACCTTTTTAGTGGGAGTTTGGATGCCTTCTTCTGGGTGACATGGACATGAGGGGCCTGTGGTGAGGGGCCTCACTAGAGTACTGGTCTTCAATCACTGATCCTAACAGGTACAATATCTTATGTGAGTTCCTCTTGTCATTTTCCTCATTAAGCCAAACACAGCTACAGGTTGCCGCCCCTGTAACCCATCTGAGCAGCACCAGGTTTTAGTAAGAGATCACTAACGTGTTTGTTTTACTATTTTTATTGTGCATTGTTAGTAGTTTTCAATTTTCCACTCTGTAAATTTTGCTTCTCTTTCATTTCCCCACTTTCTGAAGCTCTCACATGCACAGTCCCACCATGCATGTCTCTTGTCCTTCCTCATGGGTTTCTCCTAGGATCAGATGCTACTGCCTTGTACCCCCAGGCCCTCAGCCTCAGTTCTGAATGAATGAATAGCTATCTATCTATCTATCTATCTATCTATCTATCTATGAATGATAATGAGAGCTGAGTGATAGATTTCTGGTTCAGACTCTGGGTATTTTAGATAAGGACAGGATTTGGAAGAGGGATCACACACTACAACATTTCAAGATAGTGTGTTTAATTTTATCCTGGAAATGAAGAGAATTGTTGATGGGCTCTACACTGGGGATGACTTGTTCAAACTGACATTTTTCTGAGTTTCTTTCTTTCACATCAGAGCTGATGTTTCCCCTCCTCTGCCCAAGCTACAGATTCCTCCTCCAAATGTGCATGGTACTGAAAGAACCTAAATCATTATGAGGATTTTTGAACATCTCAGACTTAATTAATGTAGGTGTCTCTGACCTCTTCACTTTTAAGAATGTATACAGTCCTTGAGTTTTGTATATTTTTCTGCATTGTTCCAAGGTCAAGAATTTCTGAATATTTTTTTATCAAGTCTTCTTATATGCATCTGAAAAAAATCACTAAACAAAAGATTGAACAAATATTAGTTACCTGCATCTTACTGCTTGGATATGAGTCTGAGAAATACAGAACAAAGTGGCTAGGAATTTGTTAGCTAGAGGTCACATCTTGCATCTATAGTTCAGTAACATTTGGTTATAATGAGGGTTCCAAGTCTCTGTGACATTTGAAGTTATTTTGAAAGCACCAGAGAGAAAGTAGTATTGTTTTCATTATCATTTCAATGGACATTTTATTGTGATCTAATTCTCTGAGTACTTGTGATCTTTGCCTATACACATAATTTCATATTTAGCAGATTTTTAGATAAATTAGAGCATCTCCAGTGGGACTTAGTCTCCTTTCCCAAGTTCTGCAGTTTTACTCTCATTAAAATGCTCTCCGTATTTTGCTTCAGATCAGAGATATTTAAACACATGCCTTTTTAACTTGGTAAGTTGTTTGCTTTTGGGAAACAGGCTGTACTTTTTTCCCTAGTACTGAGGTTTGAATCCACCGCCGCACACATGCCAGTGAAATGTTTCACCACTGAGCTACAGTCCCAACTCCAAAGGCTGGGCCTTTTTTATCTTTTCATTCCTGATCACTTGGGACAATGCTTAGCATATAATTTGTTTGGTAAGTATTGGTTAACACTAATGTTTCAAAGCAAACAAAATCTGCCCTTCCCCATCCTTTTCCTTTGCTGTGCTCCTGGATATAGGTGCTGACTCACATATGACGTCAATGTGAAAAGAAAGAGTTACAGAATTCATTTTGGCCACTTTCTTCCTTTATCTGTTACAGGAAAGTGGATGGATCATTAAAAGGGAGTTGCAAGTGTTAGGATCAGATGATGAAGGCTGGAAATAGAACGGTGGTCAGAGGGTTGGAGAACGGTGAGTGGGTTTCACTTATGCAGCATGGTCAAAAACTCTGGTGAATACTTAAAATTAAAATAATTATCATAGTAAAGGGCCCCTTTCCATGAATCCTCTTCAAAAATACTCCCTTCACTTCACATATACTTATTCTACCATGCTTTCTATTTTCTTTTTTAATCTTATTTGAGAAAAAAGAAAAAAAAAAACAGAAAAAGGGTACAAGTTACCCAGAATTTCAGAAAAAATAAACAGTAGGAAATCACTAATTAATAGATTACATATTGTCATCTTAGAAATAGTTGTTCAAGTTACAAAATTAAAGCATATTAAGTAGACATTCAAACAGTGAGACGGCAAACAGTTCTGTTCAATGATCCAATAAAACTTGGTAATATGGTTACCTATCTTATGCACTTAAATATACATGCAGTTATGTCCTTTAGAGCACTTTTTTTCCCCTCTCTTTTGTACAATGACAATTACACATTTTGGGTTTTATTACTCCCACAGTTCTTCTTATTACTTTTTTTTTGAAGAGAGTAAAACCAAATGTGACATACCAGGACAGAGTCAGTCAAATCAAAAGGATGGATACGATACATAATGTAAAAACAAAATACAAGGTGATCAACAATGGTTACCATAATGCCTCTTGCTATCTTAAAAAGAATTGCCTATATCATCAATTATAATAAAATTGAACAAAACAGTAAAGAACAAAACCAATAAAACCAAAACATTGGAGATATTAGAGGACTTCAAAAGAAGATAATAGTCAACCAGAATGGGCGTCATAATGAATCTTATTGTCTTCATAGTTGTTGCCTATAATTTCGAACTTGGTACTATCAAGCAAAACAGAATAGAGTAAATCAGTCAAACCAAGATGGTAAGAGCAATACAGGGTTTCAAATCAAGTTAATAGGAAATCGAAGTGGGTTACTATAATACATCCTGTTATTTTTAATTTATTTTTCCCTTAATTAAAAGGATAAAAATGAAAAAGTAGATAATAAAAAGGAGATTGAGATAAAAGACGGCATAAAAACAAAACAGCACAGGTCAAAACATAACCATTCAAGCAAAATAGTGTTTCACCACAAGATAATCCCCACAAAAGGTAGTTACCATAGTGTCTCTTTCCTTGAAATCTTTGGGTATAACTTCGTATACTGTAGCATCAAACATATCAAGACAATGTAAAACCATTCAAGAGATGACCGTATTACAGGGTATTTAGAATCAACTAGCAGAAAATGAAAAATGGTTTCTGTATAATCTCCTTGTCTATAAAAGTTTTTTTTTATATTATCACATATAATAAAATCCAATAAGATACAACATGTTAAAACCGATGGAGACAGAAGAACAAAAGCTTGATGGGACTTCAAAACAAGATGATATTAAATCAGAACTACCTATTATGATGTCTTGTTTTCTCCAAAATGGCTGTTCCTACCATCCAATCTTCTCTGCCTCATTTCTGTTGAGCTCTTTTTCTGTCATTAGTTGTCAGTTTGTCTTCTTCATTTCACTTTCTGCTCCATTCATTGTGGCCTCTCTGCCACTGTTTCTGGATTCTTGGTATTTTTCATTTCTAGAATATCCTGCAGTAATCTCTGTAGAGTTGAATTGGTGGTTGCAAATTCTCCTAGTTCCTCTTTATCCTGGAAGCACCTTGTTTTTCCATCAATTTCCAGGGATAGTTGTGCAGGATATACCAATCTTTGCTGGAGGTTATTATCTTTCAAAGCTTGAATTATTTCCCCCACGTTCTTCATGATTTGATGGTTTGTGCTGAGAAGTCTGCTGTAATTCTGATGGGTGTTCCCTTATAAGTGATCTGTTTCTTGTCTTTGATGGCTTTTAATATTCTGTTCTTATATTGGATTTCTGGAATTTTGATTATTATATACCTGGGTGTAGCTCTGTTTGGGTTGTAGGTGGCTGGGGTCCTGTATGCCTCACACATCTGAGTATCTTTACCTTTTGCTAAATTAGGGAAATTCTCCTGGATTATTTCTGTGAATAGCTTTTTTAGTTAATTTGTTTGTGTCCCTACTTCTTCTTTTATGTTCTTAATTTTAAGTTATAGATCCTCTTATCATCTTCTAGCCTTTGTATTATTGCTGTTTGCTTTCTTGTTGTTTTTAAGAAGTTTTTCATTTCATGCTCCCACCTTACAAGTCTGTCCTCCAGTTCTAATAATCTATCCTTAGTTTCTTTCAAGCTGTTATGCCAGCTTTCAATAGAGTTTTTAATTTCCTGGTAGTCTCTTTGAACCTGCTTCACGTATTCTATATTTTCTCCATCAAACAATTCTCCCCCTTTTTTCTGTTCTTCCATTCTACCATCTGTTTTTTCTTGGGCTGTGCTTAGCATTTCTCTATTCTCCTTATTTCTTGCTTTATTTCATTAAATACTTTATTTTTGAACTTGTCTATGAGGCTCCAAAGATATCGCTTTATGTCTGTTGGTGTCGTGTCTGATATTGCATGTTTTCTGTCTTCATTCTCTTTTGCATTTCCCTTTCCTGGATCAGTGTTCTCAGGATTGGGGACTGAGGACCCTTTCTTGTTGCTCCCTCTTCCCATACTTTTTGTTCCTTCCATACAAGCATATATAGGAGGCCCAGTTTTTTTTTTTTCCTCTTTGTCTGTTACAGTTTGTTTGAATTCACCAGCTAGGTGTTCCCGCCCACTGCAGTGTACTAGGCAGACGCAGACCTGGGCAGCCCTTGCTGGGCCCATCCCTCCAGATCAACCTAGTGAAGGCTTCACTGCTAGGGTGCACCACCAGGCACAGGGACCTGGTTTGGGCTAGCCTACTGGATCTTAGTACGCAGTGTCACCAGGCCAAGTGCTCCCGACCAATCCCGCTTGAGAGGGGAATTTGCGACTAAATTCACTGCAGCACCCTGTTCCGGCTAGTCTGCCTGGTCCCAGAATGTCCTCTTTTGAAGCCTCCTAGTCTATGAAAGGGTCCCCGTTTCTCTCACCGCAGGTCGATGCAGGGCTCTCTGCCAGTCCCGCTCTCAACTCCGTTTGGTTCGCTGATTCCCGCTCTCAGAGCTTTTGTGTGCTCTCTCTTTCTGCTGTGCTGATTGGGACGCAGCAGCGGCAGCAGGAAATTAAAATTGCAGCTTCCAGAGGTGTGGGTTCCAGCTTCTGCGTTGAGATTTTATCTGTTCCTGTTATAGCATCAGGATTGCATTTCCAGTTGGTTTCTCTCAGCTTAATTCATTCTTGGGTTGGCAGGGTATATTCTCCCCTTGCTCCTCACACCGCATCATTCCTGGATTCTAAGCTGGCCATCTCAGATTGCCTCCATGGCTCCAGTTCTCTGTCCGCCATGTTCTGCTTTCCACTTTCTGCAGCAGTTCTTGAAGTCCTTTTTTGTGAGTGTCTAGTTGCACTGTCATGGTTGTCTCTATATCTTGAATCAGTTCAAAACCATTACCTTTTATGGTCTTTTGAATTTGGGCAAAAGTCAAAAATCACACAGGATTGAAATGATATGTAAGTGGATGAGGACACACCACAACGATTTTTACAAACCTGCCTTTTTGTTGAATAGTATTCAAAAGTAGCTTTCACCATATTTCTATAATACATCACAAAAGTGGACTTCCTGCTTCAAAAAGTGAGAGTTGAAGAGTTAAATGTATACAAAGCAAGGAGGAGTATTTTGAGAAGGATTAGTGACAGTGTGTCTTCTTGTAATAATTACTTTAAAAATTTAAGAGTACCCCATACTTACTGATCAACTCTTGTACATGTTAAAGGCAGATGGATTGGGCTTGGAGGATAAAGAAAAAGGAGAAATTAAGGGTAAGTCGTATATTGTTTGCTTGAGGATTATGGTGTTTTTTACTGAGTTGGCACGTGTTTGAAAAAAAAAGATGCACAGGGTTTTTTAGAACGAGTGTGCGTTTGTGTGTGTGTGTGTTTGAGTTCTAGCAGCTAAGAGAGATGTCAAAAGCAGACAAATATACATGTAAGACTGTTTTATAAGGGAAAGGCAAACTCTAGAATATACAATCTGTTTAAAATGGGATTGGGGGGGCTGGAGGTTTAGCTCAGTGGCATAAGCACCTGCCATGCAAGCAGGCGGTCCTGAGTTCGATCCCTGATACCGATAAAAAAAAAATGGAATTGGGAAGGTTATCCAGGGAGAGTAAGGGACAAAGATGAGGGAGGTTAAAGTTCAGCAGGGAAGGAGGCATTTTTACACTTATCAGACAACTGAGGCACAGCCCACGGGCCAGATTTCACCTGGCTTCCAGCTAAGCAAGGTTTATAGTTGTTTTTTTTGACATTTAGAAAGCTTGTAAATACAGAATACATAAGATAGTGTGTGGCAAAGTCTAAAATATTTATGATCTAACGATTTAGGAGAAAGCTCGCAGACCTCTAAGGAGAGGATGTGGAGACAGCAAAGGAAATGGCAGTGTGCAGAGACGTAGGAGGAGATTAGAAGAGCTAGGTGCCATGAAAGCTATGAGAAAAAATCACTTGAAGAAGTTATCTGAAGGATCATGTAAGAGAAAGATGAAGAATGGTACAAATATCATAGCTGACTTATAGTTAAGGTGTATAACATTAGCTTCTGTAACAGCAGTCCCAGCATTTAAATGACTTGACATAATATGAGATTATTCTTGGTTAAATTTTACTGTTGTCTGTGGGTGAGATGGTAGTTTTGTGTGTGTGTGTGTGTGTGTGTGTGTGTGTGCATCTGCTTGTATGTGTGTGTGTCTGAATTTGGCTCTATAGAGTCATGGGATCACTAACTTTCATTTTTTGGTTCTGTTATATGAACCTTGATTCTCAGTGCCAAGTCTGCAAACATATGAAGAGAAATAATCACACATGAGAGCTTTTTAATGGACTGCCTCACTCTAACCTATGATCCACTGGCCAGAGCTTAATCATATGGCTGCATCCAGTAGCAAGGGGAGCTGGGAATTCTAGTCACTCCTAGGAGACAATGCAGTTATGCATTTTTTATTAGCAGATGAGTTTTAATGGACTTGAAATAGTCTTTGTCGCAGAGATATCAAAAACAGTTTCTGCAGTGTAAAGCCCACAAAGGTAGAGCTGAGAGGCTGGAATGAGTGGGAGAGTAGGAATGTTGGGGTGAGAAGCAGGGACATCTCTTTCAATAAGTGTATCTGTGAAGGGGAACGAGAAGTGGGTGGCAGCCGAGGGAAGGTGATGCAGGGTCGAGGGAGGTTTCCCAGGCAGGAGCACTGTGTAAGAGCTATCATCATGATGGTGGTGACAGTAGATGACTCATATGCATCCCTCTCCCATGTACAGACATGGCCCTGTGTCAACTCATGTAATCTTTTTTTTTTTTAATTTTATTTAAGGAGAAAAGAAAAAGCAGAGAAAGGGTACAAGTTATACAGATTTGCAGAAAAAAAATGAACAGTAGGAAATCACTAGTTAATGGATTACATATTGTCATCTTAGAAATAATTGTTCAAGTCACAAAATTAAAGCTTGTAAAGTGGACATTCCATCAATGATACTGCAAACAGTTCTGTTCAATGATCCAATAAAACTCTGTGATATCATTTTCTATCTTATACACTTAAATATACATGCAGTTATATAGTATAGAGCACTTTCTTTTCCTCTCTTTTGTACAATGACTATTACACATTTTGGGTTTCATTGCTCCCATGGTTCTTATTACTTTTTTGGAAGAGAGTAAAACCAATGTGACATAACAGAACAGAATCGGTCAAGTCAAAAGGGTGGACATAATAGATAATGTGAAAACATAATACAAGGTGATCAACAATGGTTACCATAATGCCTCCCACTATCTCTAATAGAATTGCCTATATCGTTAGTTACAATACAATTGAACAAAACAGTAAAGAATAAAACCGACAAAACCAAAACATTGGAGACATTGTAGGTCTTCAAAAATAGATAAAAGTCAATGAGAATGGGCGTTATAATGAATCTCATTATCTTCACAGCTGATGCCTAAATTTTCGAACCTGATACTATCCAGCAAAATAGAATAGGGGAACATCAGTTAAAAACCAGATGGTGAGAGTAATACAGGGCTTTAAATCGAGGTAATGGAAAGTCAAAGTGGGTTACTATAATATATCCTGCTATTTTTTTCCTTTAATTAAAAGGATAAAAATAAAAAAGTAAATAATGGAGTGGAGATTGAGATAAAAGAGGGCATAACAACGAAACAGCACAGATCAAAACATAACCATTTAAGCAGAATAGTGTTTCACCACCAGATAATCCTGACCTAAAAGTAGTTACCATATTATCTCTTTCCTTGAAATCCTTGAGTACAACTTCATATACTGCAGCATTAAGTATATCAAAACAATGTAAAACCATTTAAGAGAATGACGGCATTACAGAGTATTTAGAATCGACTAACAGAAAATGAACAATGGTTTCTGTATAATCTCCTTGTCTTTAAAAGGTTTTTGCTTATACTATCGTACATAATAAAATCCAGTAAGATACAACCTATTTGGACCATTGGAGACAGAAGGACAAAAGCTAGATGAGACTTAACAAGATGATACTAAATCAATATTACCTATTAAGATGTCATTTTCTCCAAAATAGCTGTTCCTATCATCCAATCTTCTCTGCCTCATTTCTGTTGAGCTCTTATTCTGTCAGTAGCTGTCAGTTTGTCTTCTTCACTTTGTTCTCTACTCCATTCATTGTGGCTTTCATTATTTCTGGACTCTTTGTATTTTTCTTTTTTTAGAATATCCTGCAATACTCTCTGTAGAGTTGAATTGGTGGTTGCAAATTCCCCCAGTTCCTCTTTATCCTGGAAGCACCTTGTTTTTCCATCAATTTCCAGGGACAGTTGTGCAGGATATCTCAATCTTGGCTGGAGATTATTATCTTCAAAGCTTGAATTATTTCCCCCCATGCTCTTCGTGATTTGATGGTTTGTGCAGAGAAATCTGCTGTAATTCTGATGGGTGCTCCCTTGTAAGTGGTCTATTTCTTGTCTCTGACAGCTTTTAATATTCTGTTCTTGTATTGAATTTCTGGAATTTTTATTATTATATGCCTGGGTGTTGCTCTGTTTGGGTTGTAGGTAGCTGGGGTCCTGTATGCCTCATACATCTGAGTATCTTTACCTTTTGCTAAATTAGGAAAATTCTCCTGGATTATTTCTGTGAGTAGCTTTTGTAGTTCATTTGTTTGTGTCCCTACTTCTTCTTTTATGTTCTTAATCCTTAAGTTATGGATCCTCTTATCATCTTCTTGTCTTTGTATTATTGCTGTTTGTTTCTTTGTTATTTTTAAGAAGTTTTTCATTTCATTCTCCCATATTACAATTCTGCCCTCCAGTTCAGATAGTCTGTCCTTAGTTTCTTTCAAGCTGTTATGCCAGTCTTTGATAGACTTCTTAGTTTCTTGGTAGTCCCTTTGAACCTGCTTCACGTATTCTATGCTTTCCCTGTTTTCTCCATCAAACAATTCTCCCCTCTTTTTCTGTTCTTCCATTCCACCATCTGTTTTTTCCTGGGTGGTGCTTAGCATTTCTCTAACTATTTTGCATACTTCTAGCTTCAGGTCATTGATAACTTCATTCCTGAATTGGTCTATGAGGCTCTCTATATGGCGCCTTATGTGTAATGGTGCAGTGTCCGCTATTGCTTGTTTCTCAGAATTGGGGGCCGAGGAGCCTTTCTTGTTGCTGCCTCTTCCCATATTCTCTGTTCCTTATATATGCAAGCTTATATGAGAGGGCCAGCTTCTCTCCCTGTCAGCCACAGCCTGATCGAATTGCGCCAGTTAGGTGTTCCCACTCACCCCTGCACACCAGGTAGCCTACGTGGGGCCTGTCCCTCCCGGCCTACGTCGGGCTCTGGGATCTGGGTTGGGCCAGCCTACGGGGTCCGCCGGCAGCGTCACGCAGGCCAGGCACTTTTCACCAATCCCGCCCGACAGGGGAATGTGTGGCTGGAGTCGCCACCGCGCCCTGCTCCCGCAGGACTGCCCGGGCCCAGAAAGTCCGCTGGAGTCAAACTGTGGTGGAGTGTCAGTTTCTCTCACTCACCTCGCCACAAGTCAGAACATGCCTCCCTGCCTGTCCTGTTTTCGACTCCGTTCACAGACTCCCGTTCTCAGAGTTTCCGCGCGTCTCTCTCCTTGCCGAGCTGATGTAGAGGCAGCCAGCCACCGCGCGGCGGGAAACCCAAATGGCGTGGGGTCCAGCCTCAGCAGCGAGGCTTTTCTGTTCCTGTTTTAGCACCAGGACTGCATTCCAAGTTGGTTTCTCTCAGCCGAGTTCGTTCCTGAGTCAGCAGAGCATAACTCCACCTGCTTATGTCTCTTTAGTCCGCACCATACCTGGCTTCTGAGCCTAGTTTTCAGAGAGCCTCCGGTAGTTGCTGTTATCTGTCCGCCATTTTCTCCCGGAAGTTCAACTCATGTAATCTTTACAGGGCTGTTAGTTGGTAGATACTTTTCTTTTCTCTGTTTCAACAAAAGAGGGAAATGAAGAACAAGGGGATTAAATAAAGAATCCAACACCATGTAATTATTAGCAGGACTGGGATTAAAACCTGGTTCATAGGTTTTACTGAGTTCATGCCAACTGTACTGCAAGGTGGAAAGAGAAGTTTTCAGAATCAAATGAACTTAGATTTGAATTTTTGACTGGATTCTTCCTAGCTGTAAAACCTAGAGAAGATTACCGTCAAATTATTGTTAAAAGTAATACTTTTAAGGCATCTACTATCAGGCCAGACACGGTGGCATGTGACTGTAATCCCAGCACTTGGGAGGCTGAGTCATTGCTGAAAGTTCAAGATCAGCCTGGAATACATAGCGAGACACTATTTCACAAGCCCCCAAACAACCACCCCCAAATAAAACACCAAAACCACCTAGGATCATGTCTAATATTTAATAGATACACAATAATTGGTAAAACACTATTGATGAAGCAAAGTGAGGCCTACATGGATTTTTATCCATGTTACATATTTCTTCTTTAAAAAATTGGCCACAGATTTACATTTGTTCCAATTTATAGTGCTATAGATACAAACAACAATATCATGATGTATAAATATTTTAAGAGTTGCAGGCACTAAGAATCAAATTGCAGATGATTTTAAACATTTATACTACTCTACAGTCTGACACATCATGGGAGAAACTTTCAGAAACTGCTGCCTGACAGCAAATGGATGTTCTGTCTTTATTGTCATTTACCTCCTTATCTTGAATAAATGTGGCTTTGCTTTAAAGGTGCTAGATGTTGAGCTACAATCTATTAAAAGAACTTAGCACCTTTCACATTCAAAAGGTCAGCTGCATTTTATAAATACAAGTGAACCGATGTATCATCCAGTCAGAAAGATATTTCACCTATCAAACCAGGGCCTCTGTCCAGGGAAATGTGACATCTCCTAAATTCTCTGGGATTTGTACAGCAAGATAAATACAAAGAAAAAAAGCAGAAAATACTGTGAGTGGTGGAGTGTGGTCAGCTAGTAACATTCGCCAGATAACAAGCACATCTTTCCATTTTAAGTGTCTTTTTAAAGGGAAAAACAAAGCACACCACACTGAAGTTGCTTCAGGTAGGTTGGGTGGGTAGGGTTAGTGTGTTGTATTCTACCTAACCCAAAACACTTTCCTCCTGAAAATGAACTGTTACAAAGGCAGAAAGTAGTAGAGAGGGGTCCTGCATACTTCATGATTTTGTATCAGAAGTTTTAAGTCATTTATGCTGCTGGTGGGCAAAACTGTATCTTCTGGTCTCTGGAACTTATGAATTAGCAAGTGTCAGGAAGCAACATGTGGACACATTCACTTCACCTATTCTGTTCCTTCTTACAATTCCAGACCAACTTCAACCTTCCTGCACTGAGCTCTCAGGTTGCTGAAGGCTGATGAGACTCCTCAAAGTCACCCAGGACGATGCTGGCTAGGATCACATGGCCCTGGAACCATGGGCTTTGCAACACAGCTTATTGGTAGAAAGCTGTGGATTTAGATCATTTCCTAGTAATCTTGTAACTTGCCAGTGGGAAGTGTATTTAATCTCTTTGATCTCTGGTGCCTGTTTTGTAAAATGTGGCTGTTGATTCTCTTGATATAAAACTGCTGTATGAAAAAATAGACAATGCATGCAAAGTGCTTTGCAATGAAGTTCACCTAAGGTCATAGCCATTACTAATAATTAAGCAACATGTCTGTCCAATTTGGGGTTGAGAAATACTGAGTTCTTGGTCTCAGAGACCTAATGAACAAAAAAGAATAAGAGTAATTCAAAAATTGAGTCCTTTCGGAAACTTTTGTTCAAGAATAGCTACGCAAGGGATTGGGTCTAGGAGAGAAGTCAAGATGGGAAGCCAGCCTGGCAGACATAACATGATTGCTATGGTTTGGATGATGTTTTCTCTTCAAAATTCATGTTGAAACTGAATCCCAGGTGCCACACTATCAAAATGTGTGGCTTTTGGGAAGCCATGGCTCATAATGAGGTCGGTACCCTTTTCAAAGGGTACAAGTTTGAAGGGAAGGTGAGGACTTGGCATCCATCCTCTTCAAAGCAGAGAGCAAAGCATCAGCACATTGCAAGTAGGGAAGAGGTCCTCATCAAAAGCCAGTGCTTTGGCCTCTTGACCTTGGGTTTCCAGTTTCCAGAACTGCAGGACGTAATTTCCTATTGCTTATGTTCCACAGTCAGCATTATTTTGCTCAAAAGTTGAACACTCAGTTCAGACAAATGTGGAATTGGAGAAAATTAAAAGATGTATCAGGATTGCATGGGATGGACATAGGGGATGATTTCAGCATGTGCTGTTGGGGTGGGAAGTGTCTTATTAGTCATAGGGAGTAGGACAGCAGGGACTGGTGGAGGCAGAGTCAGAGGCGAAAATATGAACTTCAGCCTAGTGCACAAAGGTTCTGAAATGGAGGGACACTCAGGGCTTAGGAGAATGAAGCTGTGAGATCCTGGGTTGCACACTCTTAGGTCACTGGACCAGAAAATGTGGAACAATGGCCAAGTGTGATCACAGACCTAGAGAATAAGATTGGAGCAATAGAAATACAGACAAACGGGCCAAGGACCTGAAAACCCAATTGCTGCAGGGTTGGGATGAGAACAGTGTTCTCAGCCATGGAGGTGAGCGGTGGCAAAGGAAGACAGGTCAGCTGTGGAAAATGCAAGCTTCCATTTGAAAGATGGACCAGGAGTGAGCTGGGCTGCATGCAGTATCCAGGAACAAGAACACTTGGTTACATTAAGTCCTGGGGAATGGGATGGACTAAATCTGTGATGGGGCAGAAGTCAGATTCATGCAGGGATAGATGCAAACCCAAGGGGAGCCTCTCACAATGCCACAGTACTCCCTCTAACAATACAATAAGACTGGATATGTCTTTCTCTAAGATATGTCTAAGATGTTAAGTAGATTACATTGCTCGTGGAGCATCTTACCCACTTTTTTGTTGCTGGGACAAAATGTCCAACACTGAAATTTAAGGAGGAGAGATTTCTTTTGGGGTCCATGTTTCAGTCCATGGTTATTTTCAGTCCATGGTTAGCTGGCTTCAAAGCAAAATAAGATGGTAGAGGGGCATAGCAGAGGAAGAGGGCTCAGTTCATGGCAGCCAGGAAGCAAAGAGAGAAGGGGAGGAGCCCTAGTCAAGAATATAGGAATCCAGGTCACTCTCCCAGTGACTCACTTCAATCCAGGCTGTACCTTAAGTACTGAGCTTACAAAATGATAAGCATACTGGGGAGGACAGTGTCCCATGATCCAATCAACTTCCACACATATGAGAAGGCGCATGGTGCGGGTGTGTGTGTGTAGACTAAGCCATAACTTGAGACAAAATCCAAATTGCTTAAACTGGTTACTTGAGGCTTGCTGTGCATTGGTTTCAACCTTCCTCACTGGTCTGACCTGGTGTTTCCCTCAGGTTCACCTTGCATGCAGAGTTACTTATCGTTTCCCAAAGAGCTCATCAACTCCTGTGCCACAGAACTGTCTGCTTTATACACATCCTGTTCATACTGAAAAGTATAAAGAAAATTAGAGCAGTGGAAATTTAACTAATCCTTTAAGTGTGTTTGAAAGCTTTTGAAAGATCTTAGTGTGTCTTTCTTGGCTTAAGCCAAAGTCCTTTTCTGTGCTTCTATAGCATCTCTGTACCTTTCTGCTATGAAAATTGACATTCCATGGCACTTCTGTTTTCTTCATCTTCATTTTTATAATCCTGGTGTGCTTTGACACTTAGGTGCTCATTACGGAGTGATTATTGGAGCATCTGTGGATAGCTTTTCCTCTGTTTTTTTATTGTACACCAAGTATACCCATATTGTGACCTTCATTGGTGTATGTCAATGTTTCTGGTTTCAATATCTCTGGTATCTCATGTCCATGGCTTAGTAAGGCAAGGATTATTGACTTTCATTTCTACATAGCTTGTACCAATGTAGAGAAGTTAAAAAAATTGCTGAACAAATGAATGAATGATTGGCCCCCAAATATGAACTTGAGTGAACTTTAAGGAGATAAATGACCTCAGTATAAAACCTGTAAAGGTTGTGTTTGAAAATATTACTGTCCATTAAAAAAAGAAAGTAGTCCCAGAAGATTTTTTTACCTACATAAAAGTTTCCCCATTATTCTTTAATTGGTGTTCAAGAGCTAAAACTCCTTTTGTTTTGTTTATTTCCTTATACCATAGATATAGATTCTCTTCTGGGTCTCCCTGAAGTGAATAGTATGTAAAACTTCTATAGCTTCAATATATTGATTGAAAAACTGGACATGTCATATGACTTTTATCTATTTTATTACACATATTATCTTAAAGTTATACACAGGAAATATTTATAAAATCTTGAATATCACTATTCTTGGGAATGGAAGGGAATGGAAGAGAAATTTCATAAGCTTCCAGGATGTTAAAGAAATTATATTCTAGTGTCATAGATAATTTAGATTACTGTTATTTTTTAGCCAATGTTTTCATCCTGTGAAAGTATTTAGGTTGTAAATTTAAAAAATTCTAAATATGAAAACATTGAGAAAAACCATGAGTTCACATTCAGAAAATTTAAATAAGTTGGGTATGGTGGTGTACCTCTATAATTCCAGCACTCGAGAAGCTGAGGCAGAAGGATCACTGTGAGTTCAAGGCCACCCTAGGCTACATAGCAAACTCAAGTCCAGCCTGAACTACACAGTGAGTCCCTGTCTTAGAAAGCAAGCAAGCAAACAAACAGAAAGAAAATTTGTATAGATTTCCCAAAAGAAAATTTGTATAGATTTTAATATTTTCTACTTTTATTAACGTAAGAGAATAAAAAAGCTTGCAATTGCTAAACTTTCACGTAAAATTATTTCTCTTAAGTCAAGGAAATCATCCAGTTTCAAGTTAGAAAATGTGTTTTTTTTGTTGAACTGCTGTAAGTCATTTTAAAAAATGAATTCTTTAAAATATATCTAAAAGTACATTTGACAAAGCAAGTTGAACATAAATTAAAGCAGTGCCAATTCAGTTACTAAACTAAGTGTATTCCATTAATATTGAATCTGAAAATTCAAGTACTTTAAGCATATTTTTAGTAGGTTTACAATAAAACAATAATTGCCTGCAAGAAATTGAAGAAAGTTAAGTGATATTATTAAAGTAAATAGCTATTATTCCGGTCTTGAGCAGCAAATTTATTTATGTTATTATAATGGTTTTAATAGTATATATACATAAAAGTATTTTTAATTGGTATATAAAATTAAACATATTTATGGAATACCCATGTTGTTTTGATACATACATTGTATAATAACCAGTAAGGATAAGCATATCTATCACCTCAAGCATTTTTAATTTATTTGTGATGAAAACATTAAAACTTACTTTCTAACCTTTTTGAAATACACAGTACATTATTGTTATCTGTAGCTGCCTTATTTTTTTGCAAGGAACAGTAAAACATATTTCTCCAGTCTGGTATATCTTTTAAAATATGAATGAAAAACACTGGTGCTGCAAAATTAATGTACTGTATATTTTTTATAGTTTTTGAGTCAGGATGCTTACGTGAGTCTCTAAGAGTGTGTAAGTGAATCGGGAAAGGCAGGCAGAGTGGCTAACAGATGTTGATGGTGCTCAGTGATAGATGAGACACAGATCACGATGCAGTAGCCAGAAACATCATGTTGATCTCTTTGATGAAATCCCAGAGGTGGTTTGAGGGGTTAATTTCTCACTTAACCTATGTGGTGTTGATTGGCCAATAAGGAAATCATGTAATTGAATCTAACTTTAGCAAAGCTCTTAGCAATTTTCAATAAGATTAAAAGAGTGGTCTTCGTATTAGGGGAACTAAAAGATCTTAACTACATCAGTGGTCATTTCTTGTTACATATCTATTGATTCTTCTGTACTTTCCTTTGCAATATCCTACATGTGTTTTGGGAACTCCTAAAGGGAAAAAAAGATGAGAAATTAAAATTCTTAATTTGTGTCTAGAAAATGACAGCCAATTGGTTTAAAAGTGATAAAATCAGGTACTCAGTTGATTGTTTTGTCTGTGGCCATGGACCTCAAAGAGCTGTCTATTGAGCAGGTGGTCCTCAGGCTGGTCAAGCCCAAGAGGGGCGGAAAGTAACCTGAGGTCCGACTGGCAGTCTTAGTGATTGAATGGCAGAGTGGATCGTGTATATTCAAAGTGAATTTCCCAGCAAGAATGGAGAGGACCACAGGCTCTGGAGTTTGTGCTCTGCATTTATTAGGATGGACCTGTGTCTCAATTTTGCTGTGCTTGTATGTGTGGGTGAGTGGGGGGCTGGGACTCGAACCCAGGAGCTTGGGAATGCTAGGCTTTACTTTGCTCTGGATCTTTTCCTCTGTTCCCTTAAAATTTCCTCCATAAGTCAAGATGAAGGTGGTGGTTATAACTAAGATGTTATTCATAGGTTAATTTATTTTACACAAATAATTTGTAGGCTCAAAAGGCAGCTGAGAAAGGAGAAGAAGGGAAAAATCGGCTTATGTGATTTCCAAAGAATTCTTTTCTGATATTACCACTATCGCATCAAGCAGTAACCAGAATTACGCAGAAAAACAAGATGTCCAATCTTCATTTTGGATTCTAGTTTTTTTAACAAATATGTATAATAATTATTGAGAAGAGCTTCTTGGAAGTAACATTTTATGTCTAGAAGAAAATGTGCTGTTCACAGAGGCTGGTGTCCTGAATAATCTGTTCTTATCACTAATGAGATATATATTTTTAGAGAAATATCTTTACTCTGATATTTCTTCATTTTCAAAGCTAGACAGTATACTAAATAATTTCTAAGATCTCTTCAACTTCTTGTCAGCCTATAAATAAGACAATTTTTGATTAAATTGAATTTTCTTCCTTTTCCCTGTTAGTCCCATCAACAAGCAGTGAAAAAGATTTTAGTGTGTAGTCAATGACAGTGAAACCAGACATTTGGAGCCAGAACAATTCACAAAACTGAGAACTGCTGAGTAACTGAGACTGTCTCCCAACAATTGTTCCAGTTGTTTTTTATTTTTTTTCTTTTTAAAATTTTATTTAAAGAAATACTAAACAAAACCAAAAATGGGTAGAAATAAAACATACTTTCAAAGAGAGAATAAACAGTAGAAAATCACTAGTTATATATATATATATATATATATATATATAACTGTCCTCTTACCAATAGTTATTGAAGATACTAAAGTGGAGCATATAAAGTGGGGATTCAAATAGCAAGACTGCAAACAGTTTTGTTCAACTATCCAACCAAAACTTAGTAATATGGTTATCAATGCTACACACTTAAACATACATGGAGTTATCTATATCTTCATTTATGTTGAGATTGAACCAACCCAAGCAAACTAAAATCACTCTGAACAAAGAATAATAGTATTTCTGGGTTTCACATTATGACACTCTGGGATCAGCATTGGGTACTAGTATCTCTTTTCCTTCAAAGTATTTATCCATTTCATCGTGTGTCATAAGATCAGTTCTCGTAAACTGTTTATAGGTTCTACGCATGCATAAGACTTAACATCATTTCTATCCTTTCTCTATTAGAAGGAGAAACAAAACAAAGCAAGACAAACCAAAACATATTCCTATAAACACATGAAATGAAAAAGACATATAAGACATGGAGTACAAGGAATTCTACCATGGTTACTGTGTTGTCTCTTGTTATTATCTTCAATAGAATTGGCTACATCATCAAACATAGTATAATTGAATATATCAGTACATAACAGTATTAATAAAAACATAACTTTTTATATGTAGTATAAAACTTCAAAAACGGGTCATAATCAAACCAGAATGCATATTGTAGTAAGTCTGGTCATCTTTAGTGTAGTTGCCTATACTCTGAGATTTGATACTATCAATAATATCAGTTTTGAATTAAATCAGTCCATACCAAACAGCAATCAAACAAACCAGATTTAACTAAGATCAGTCATGATAAAACAGTATAAGTTATACAGGGCTCCAGATTAAGTTAATATGAAATTAAAGATGATTACTGTGCTATATCCTGATGTTTTGGGGATAGCTGTCTGTACCCTCAAATCTAATGCAAGTAGAAAAACTGGGACAGAATAAAATCTATCTAAGCAGAGTGGTGCGAGTAATATGGGTTATAATTCTTGATACACTATTAACAATATCTTCTGCCATCTTTTTAAAGACTATTCCTCTGCTTTCACTTCCCTAGGGTGCACTGTGCATTTTTGGGTCTCACCAACACCCTTGGTTTTAAATTGGGGGGGCGCAACCTGCTAATTTCCTAAGTGTTTCTGAACCTTCTCTCTCCTGGACTTGATCTCTAATTGTATTCCTTTGCCTATTAAAGCCTGTCTTTCCAACCTATCCACAAAAGCCGGTCTAATTGCTCCTATTACTCTCTGGTACCCTGTCACATAGAGCATTGTTTTCTCATATTTGATTTTCAGTCCATACATCCTTTTTCAGGTTAATTATATTTCCTAGAAAGAGCATCTTGGTGAACCCTACCTCCTGATCTATTCTACCTATTCTCTTTTTTTCATTTAATATATCAAGACCATCTATATTAGAAATTATAACCAATTTTCTCTGCCTCATTTCTGTTGTGCTCTTTTTTGCCATTAGTTGGCTGCTGGTCTTCTTCATTCTGCTTTTTGCTCCTTTCATTGAGTCCTCTCTGCCACTGTCCTTGGAATCCTGGTACTTTTCTCTCTCTCTAGAATGCCCTGCAGTATTCTCTGTAGAGCTGGATTGGTGGTTGCAAATTCCTCCAGTTCCTCTTTGTCTTGGAAGCATCTTGTTTCTCCATTAATTTCTAGGGACAGTTTTTCAGGGTATATCAATCTGGGCTGAAGGTTATTTTCTTTCAGGGCTTGGAATATTTCGCTCCAAGCTCTTCTTGACTCGATGGTTTGTATTGAGAAGTCTGCTCTGATTCTTATGGGCCTTCTTTCATAGGTTGTCTGTTTCTTGTTTCTAACACCTTTAATATTCTGTTCTTATATTGAATTTCTGGGATCTTGATTATTATATGCCTGGATGTGGCTCTGTTTTGGTTGTATACCTCATATATCTGAATATCATTTCCTTTTGCTTTGTTTGGGAAATTCTCCTTAATGATTTCTGTGAATAGCCTTTGTAGTTCCTTTGCTTGTACCCCTGCTTCTTCATTCACATTCTTTATTCTCATGTTATAGATCCTCTTGTTGTCTTCTAGCCTTTGTATTGCTACTGCTTGTTTCCTTGTTATTTTTAAGAAGTTTTTCCTTTCATAATCCCACATTACAAACTTGTCAACCTGTCCTCTAGTTTGGATAATCTACCCTTAGTTTCTTTCAAGCAGTTTTGCCAGCTTTCAATGGAGTTTTAAATTTCCTGGTAATCTCTTTGAATCTCCTTCATGTATTCTATATTTTCTTTATATTCTTCATCAAACGTTCTCCCCTTTGTTTGTGTTCCTGCATTCTTCCATCTGTGTCTTCTTGGGAGGTGCTTAGCATTTTTTTATTAATCTATTTATATCTTGGTTTACTTGGTTAAATATTTCATTTTTGAACTTGTCTATGAGGTCCCAAAGATATCTCTTTATGTCCACTGAGGCCATGTCTAATATTGCATGCTTGCTGTCCTCAATATCTTCTGTATTTACCTTTCCTGGATCAATGTTCTCAGGGTTGGGAGCTGGGGGATTTTTCTTATTGCTTCCTCTTCTCATATATTTTGTTTCTTCCATACAGGCATATAAAGGAGGCCCCAGTCCCTTTTTTTTGTTGTTGATTCTGATTCTTCTGAGAGTTGCTGTCTAGGTGACCCTCTCCACTGTAGGGTGCTATTGAAGTACAAATAGGGACTGTGTATGCTGGCCCCTTCCCTTGTGGGGTCAGCCAGCCTGCGGATGCAGCCTTCACAGCATTAGTGTGCTCAGCCCTTAGGGAATTACTCTAGGACAATGTACTGGTTCCCAGCCAGGGGCATGACCCAGGCCAAGCACATCTGACCACTCCAGTCTAGGAAGGGAACAACTGACTGAAGTCTCGGCAGTACCTTGTTTCTGTCAGTTCTACCCAGTTCCAAAATGTCGTCCCCTTTCCCATGAAAGGGTTTTATTCCCAACACTCACCGCAGGTCAATGCAGGTCACCTACCAACTCTGCTCTCCGCAGGTCTTGCTGATTTCCAACTTCAGTGCGCCTGCTCTTCAGCGTGACTGGGGTTCTGGTGAGTTGAAGCTGCGGGAACTGGGTCAGCCCATTGAGTTGCAGCCCTGTGAGTTTGGGCACCCCAGCCAGTGTAGTTCTCTGGTGCGCTGCTCTCTTCTGCCTTACATCTCCCCACCAAGGCCTTCAGGCTCGCCAGCCACCGGCTTCACTGTGCCTGTGCATCTCCGGGTCCAACAGTGCTGCTGACATAGTGGGACCCGCTCTGGTGAGACGCCACCAGCTACTGCCTTCTTCTGTTCATGTTTTTCTTTTTAAAAATTCTTTCTGTGGGCTTCAGTTCTCATTTTAGTTTCCTCCTGGGTCAAGGGGACCTGTGTCTTTCCTGCTTTTCTTCTCCAGAATGCCACATTCCAGCATCGGGGCTGTTTCTCTCAGGGAGGCTTTTTACTTTGCTGCTTAACTGCTCTGCCATCCTCCCAGACTCCTTCAGTTGTTTTAAATATCTTGATCTCTCTGTGAGTGAATAGCTTTCTAATTTATTATGGTGAGGGAGGAAAGTGGAAAATAAAACACTCGATATTTAACTAAGTTTGTGTGTTTGTGGGGAAGGTGGACTCCTCTGATGAGCTCTGATAGCACATAATTTCAATTAACGACATTGTCTTTTATTTATAAATATGTCTGCAGTGGCTTCCTAGTCTTGAAGCTATGAAATGCAGGCTCTGTATTTGATACAAGGAGCAAGGAGGGCTTTCTTTACATCTTCTCTCTTGATTGTGCCTCCCTTTGACTTAACCTTATTCAGTCAAAATACTGATCGATGTCGTGGTGACAGATATTCTTCCTACCGTTATAGTGTCTGTAAATCAAACACCATCAGTGTATAACAGAAGATATCATGACACTACATCACCCTTTGCTATTCCACTGGTGTCAAAGAACAATAAGTGTTACTTTAAAGGAAAATATTTTTTGGAAAATAAATTGAGGCAGTATTTCAAAAAGTTGAATTTTGTAGTGCAAAATATGGCTTGAAATAGAGCTGCTTGTTAGTTGCTGGGATGCATGTTTTTTATTTGGTTGCTACTGAGCATGGGAGATAAAGGCTCATACCTGAGAAACAGAGGTGCTATGTGACAGACAAGAAGGATAAGAAAAGATGTTTCTTTCTATTTACCAAAATGTTGAGCAAATAAAGTTTGAACCTAAATAATTCTAACATGAGGACATATTAGGTATCTCAGGACACCAATAATACTGTCTGCAAACCCATAGGCAAGAGGGAAGAGGAAAAAGAGTTCTTTCTTCCGTGGACAAAGAGGTCATTAGCTAGTAACTCTTGCTTATAAACAGTTTTAACTGGAAGAGTCTTGACAAGAACCTGAATGGCTAGGAAGAGCTGAGGAGGATCAGGAAAGTGCAATCTTAAGTCCAGTCACCTGTCCCCAAGATGCATGCAAGATGAGCTCCTCCAGGAAAGCTCAGATGGAGGTTTAGGGTGGCAGAGAGTTTTCAGGGGTGATAAAGTAGGGTATATTCCCAGAGGCATAAGCCACAAGCTGGTGCATGGGGTGCTATTTTGCCACAAGGGAGGGCAGAGTGTCATAGTCACAAAGGTAGCTATGGGTTGTGCTGACGTGCCTGTGAGTTATTAGGTTTTTCTTTGATCACAGCTTTTATGTCACATGCCAGAATCACATGACATAGTGTTTGAGACTCTTGACATGATTCAGGCCCTAATACTACCACTCACCAGTTGGGTGACCTTTAAGCAGTTTTCTTAACATTACTGCGCCTTGGTTTACTACCTCTAACCATCTCCTGAGGTTGTTGGGAGTGGCCAGTTGCTCTTTCCCAGCACAGCACACAGGACTGGGTGGAGCATATCAGTGGTACTTCCCTAAGTGACATGTGCAGCAGCATCTAGTCAAATTTGGGATCTGACTTCTGTGTCCTCCCTTGCTTCAATTACCAGCCATTGGGAAAGATAACAGCACTTGAACCTCACATTCAGAAGGTATCTGGATGACCAGTCAGACACTTTAATGTTTCCAGAGAAACATTTTTCCCTGATTTCCTAATGCTGAGGTGATGAAATCTCCAGGGAATACCAAGAAAAACCCTTCTGTGGACTATGGAAGGGTATAGGGTCATTTGAATATCCCAATTATGAAGAAACAGAGCTGTATATAAAAGAAGGAGGAGGAAGAGGAAGAGGAGGAAGAGGAGACAGAGGTGGTGGAGGAGGAAGAAGATGGAGAAGAGCAAACTGAATCTCTCAGAACTTGAGAGCAAACAGACTACAGATGAATGTAGTGAAGGGTCATGTTAAGAAGATTAAGGATGCTGAGCCCTGGTTTTCTCCAGGGATATTCTAATATGATGCCATTCCAATCAGCAGTACCCAAAGGCGATCCTTTGCTCACTGTGCCTCTTGCTAAAGAGTGAACTCGAGCATTGGCCAAAGGTAACAATAAATATTCAAAGCTTTATTATCAATGTTTGATAGCAGCATGAAACATTCATATTTATATATTATTTGTTTTCTGGGAAGATGTAGGTGATTTTAAAGATGCTATTATTAGATCATTTTTAAAAAGAAGATCTAATTATCTTCTAACCAATTTCTCTTTGTTAGAGCTGAGCAGGTTGAACTAAACAAAGATAAACTGCACTGGAAGAAGGGCTGGGTAATGTTTGCTTCCAGTTAAATAATTTGTTCTGAATCAAGGTCGACAGCACTGAGGCTGTTGTGTTTTGCCTCTTGCTCAATTTTCTATTTAACTTCCTTCACAATCTTTCTGTGATTTAAAAACAAATGTGCACAGACATTTTGGCAATTACAAAAGCCATTTTCAAATGATAGAAAGCATTAAGATGAGGACTAGGACATTAAGAATTCCTTCAGCATAGACGTGGCTGAGACCTTGTTCTTTATGAGGCTGTCTTTATGCAGAATAAAAATAAAAAGACTCAGGCCCCCTTTTGCCATACTCCTTTACAGAGACATCATTATGCCTGTTGCTTAAAATATTTTGTTGTCATAAATGAATATTTAAAAATATATAGCATGGTGGGGTTAGGGCCAAAAAATGCCACTTGTATTTGTAATCTTAAATCCCTAACTGGGCCTTAGGGGTGGCTAGACTTCACAAAGAATACTGAACACTGGTTTTGGAGTGAAACACATCTGTCTCTGTCTCCGTCTCTGTCTCTGTCTCTGTCTCTGTCTGTCTCTTTCTCTTTTCTTTTTTGCACTATGGGGAATTGAATTCAGGGTTTCATGTGTGCTATGCAAGTAGTCTATAACTCAGCCTCCCCAATTCCCAACTCTTTGTGTATTTTATTTTGAGGGAAGATCTCACCATGTTGCCTAGGCTGGCCTAGAACTTGTGACCCTCCTGCCTCAACCTTCCAAATGGATTACAAGTGTGCACCACTGCACCTGGATGAGTTCCTACTCTTATCACTTATTGCCTGGGTGCTCTTGGACACAGTACTTTCTGAGACTTAATAATGCTGTCTGTTACTTTCCTAGGTGATTGTGAAGATGATGCTAAGATGTCATTTGTAGAAATTCTTCTCATGTTTGGTGGAAGCCAATCTGCTTGTTAAACAGTGAGTGCTTTTCCATTATCAGCAAGGCATTTGTTTACTAGATTTAGAGGTGAAAATAATAAATCACATGCATTCTGTGCATATAGTTGTTCTCTCAAATCATTTAAAAATTGAATTTTTGGCATGTAAAGATTATTTAACTTCTTGAAAATTTCAATTGTTTCCCAAAAGTGAAGAACTCACTTTAGTGTCCCAAAATTTCAAGTCTTGAAGATGCAGCCTTGAATATCTATATAAAGATCTAGTCTCAGGGTACAGTGTGTGTGTGCATGCATGTATGTGTGTGTGCATGTGACTCCCAAGCAGCTGTTTGCGTATATATTTATGTATTTTTATGCTTACTTGGCTATATTTCAATTAAAGTGAACATGGAAAAAATTTGTACTGGTTCTAATCTGCTTAATAATCTCTGCTCCTGGAGGCCTGGAGATCTGACACAATGTAAACCATGTACAAAATAAATAATTAAATGTATCTCTTTCAAAGAGCCAAAATGATACTTAAATAATTAAGTATATGTCTCTAAAAAAGATAAAAATAATACTCTTGATAATGACTTCAAAAAATACAAAGGACCATTCACCCATGCAGTTGAGACACATGTTAATTAAAAATTGAAAGTCATAAGTAATAGAATATTGATTCAGAGTTCCTGCCCAGAGGGCAAGTTGAAGACTGGCAAATCCACATGGAAGACAAAGCCTTCTGTGAATATCCAGGAGGAGATGTCTGTAGGTGGCCTTTGCTGAGCCTCGTCTGGCTGGTGGTCTGGAAAGTCCTAGAAATCATCCTGACCAAAGGGACCCTCAGCCTCACCAACTCACGAGCCATGTCCTTGCCCAGAGCCCTCAGTGAGACGGGCTGGAGCTTATGCAAGGAGGCAGCCTCGGGACCAGGGAGCACTGAACATCAGTAAGGTGAGATGCTTAAGAGTATCTTGAGGGTGTTTTCATTTCCTGAGAAAGTTTGGCTTATTCACACAGAAGTAATATACAGTATTTTAACAATTTACCAAATTTTTATGATCACAAAGGTATATTTATAGTCAAATTTGGTGAAATCAACAAAACACAAAAGAAAATTATTTATGACTAGCCTGCATAGTGTGAATGTTTGTTAATGTTTTGGTGGAATTCCTTTTCTTTTCACATAATTTTCAGAGAATACAACAAGAAAAAGTAAGAAGAAAATTAATTAATAGGCCCAGTTATTGGATGTTCTTCTATTCATCAAGTAATCTCAAAAATAGGGAATGTAATACTCTTTTTTGCTATAGAGTACATTTCATCCAAAACCAAAAGATATATCCATGAGTTAGTTTTTATACAAGTCTCATAACCTTTTTTATAGCAGGTATTCAAGGAATAAAAACTTCTCCCCGTGATTCCCACATCAGAACTCTGTATTGTGTTCTAAGACTTATTTTTATGGGGTGGACTCCTAGAAAGAAAGCAGTTTCAACTTTGAAAGAGTAGCTGAGCACTAGGAATAAAAAGGAGCAAGTGTGGTGCATATCACAAATGATCAGCCGCCCTGCCTGACGGCAAGACTGAGTATCCGGAGAATTTTGCATAATTTTTTATTTAGGGGATATCAAATGAATATCATAAAAATCACTTTCTTGTAAAAGTAACTCTAGAAGAGGAGCAAGGTTTGCAATGGTGTTATATCTTCTTTAATTTGTTTTATTTGGTTTGCTAGCTTTGAATTCTGTAAAAAATTTTAAAAAATTCTTTGATAGATCATAATGCTAACCCAAAACACATCGTCATAAAAAGTCTAATAGCAAGTGGTGGAGATGCTGTCTGGAAAGAGGAACCCTTCCACATTGTTGGTAGGAATGTAAAATTGTATAGTCATTATAAAAATCTGTATGAAGATTCCTCAAAAAACTAAAAATAGAAATTCCATTCAGTGTAGCTATTCCCCTGCTAGTATCTTTCTGAAAGAGTTAAAGCATTACACTATAGTGGTACATGCATGCATGTTCACAGCAGCACAATTCTTAGTAGCTAAATCTTGGAAGCACTCATCACTAGATGAATGGAAGAAAATGTGGTATTTATACATAATGGAATACTACTCTGTTATGAAGAAAGATAAATTGAGTTATTTATAGGAAAATGGATGCAGTTTGAGTCAATAATGCTAAATAGAATAAATTAGACACACAAGCTTATATATAACATGATTTCTTTTTTTCTGAGAAATACAAGGTATAATATATTTAAAGAGAAAAGTATTTAAAAAGCAAAACAAAAAATAGATAATAGGAAAGAGGAAGATAGAATTTTTGCAGCTGAGAAGTGAACCAAGGGAAGAAAGGAGTAGGGAGGAAAGGATGGGAAAGGGAAGGAAAAAGAATTGGGATATGTCCTGTCCTGTACCAGCTCCCAGGAGGAGGCACTCAGTATGTGCTGCAAACATGGACTAATACAGAGATAATGAAAAAGAAGACTAGAATATAAGCCATCAGATGTACTTCGCAGTGGATGACTTGGGAATAATTTGTTTGTGGAACATGTTGAAAGCATCTTTAGCTTTCATGTTCTCACAGGTGCCCTAAAATAAGGGAAGGATTGTCATGAGAAAAGGGAATAAAATAAAACTGTTCTGGGTGAAAATTAAAACTTAGTAGAAATGGGAAATTTTAAGCCTTTGTGAGTGAATTTTTAATTTGTTTTGGGGTAGTGAGGATTTTTCAGTTGCTCACAATCTTATGTATTAATATCTTTTTTTTTTTTTTTTTTTTTGTCTTTTTCCTTTTTATCGGTACCGGGGATCGAACTCACGACCGCCTGCTTGCAAGGCAGGTGCTTATGCCGCTGAGCTAAATCTCCAGTCCTGTATTAATATCTTTAGCACCTACACTGCATTATATTTTACAGGTTTATGTTGAAATCATTTCATGCTCATCTACTTTCTTTTGGAGAAGATACACTTTTTTCGTTCAGGTAAACTATGTCTAAATTTCTGGTCAACTCATCATAAAATCCTAAATTTAAAGCTTATCATTATACATCTTTATAACATTAATTTAATCTGAATCATAAAGAGAGCTAACTTTTCGGAAATAGAATTCTTTCTAAACTTTTGATGTACTAAGAGATAACTGAGGTGACTTCCTTGCAAACAAAGTTTCTCACAAACTGAGCAAATTAGGTTATAAACTCCTGAACATCCTACCCTAAACATATAAAAACAGTGGAAAGAACAAGAAAATATCTTGGGCCATTATGTGATGTCAACTACTTCAGTGCTAAAAATTATAACTAATAATGTCTCTGAAAATTTTTCTAGCATACACTATAAATAATTTGTTATTTTATAGTGAAAGTTAAAGTTAAAGTGACAATGATTTGTCACTAGATTAGTTAAACTTTTGTTTAAACACATTTAAATATTAAATTTCTTGAATTACCTAATTCTCATTCTATTAAAACTATAGATACAAGCAATTAAATTAACTTTGTAAAGTGTTATATATATTTAATTTTACATTAACAAAATAATAAGTATTGTTAAATACTTGCTATTTATGTGAAAGGCACTGTGATAAGTACTAGGATGTGTGTAAAATAAAATTATCTGGGAATCTTAGGGATTTGCTTATAGGTACAAGAAATTCAAATTAAAATACTATTAGAGGCAAAGAAGTTTATAGTAAAATATTTATCAAATAAACTTTCTGTAAGTATAGTAATTGCAAATGACTAATAAAAGATGGAACTTATTGATCTTCTTTCACACAATTTTTATTTGTTAAGAATCAAATTCCTAGATATAGGTGGAAAAACAATATATAGAGGCGTAAATATAGAAATGTGGGTATACATATCCAGTATTTGGAAATATAATTATATACTTACATGTTTGAATTTATGTATTTATAACTATACCTGCAGAATACTAGTGATTAATACTAAATCAGAAAAATTCTAGATTTGAGCATTTATTAATCTACTTCTGATATAAAACACTTGAGGTTGAAGACTAATTTCGTAGAATGAGTAAACCTAGAAAGTAAAAAGTCATAGAAATCTAAATTCTCAATTTCAATATTAATATTCAAGATGCAGATGATAAAAATCAAGAGTACACTGTTGACACTTTCAGCAAATTCCCATAATGCAGAAAGTCAGGGGAGAGAAAAGAGATGATAAGGTTGGAGTCTGGAGATTACCATAGCGTATGATGGCTAAATATGCCTGAAACTTCTATGAAGACCACGTAAATTAACATATTTTGTCAAATAACTTCTCTAAAAGATTAAAGACAAAAGTATTTTGTGTGCAATAAAAAGAAAAGGAACCGACCTTGAAAATCGGGTGATCTCAGACTTATCTTCTATAACATCAGTGTGGAAGACAGTGCAATAGCATTTGCAGTTTCAAGGCAAAAGACTTGGCACTCCAAATGTTACCTACCATTCTTGTACCTGTCTTGAAGAAAGTTGTTCATAGCTGACGAGTTTAAGAATGGAGACTTCTGTATAAAAGAAATGGTGGTGAATTTTCACAAATACTGAGATACAAGATGTAGAATAAAAACTTTCAAATTTGGGGGAAAGGTTCAATCAATGTCAATATTAACATCACTAAAAAATAAATAAATGAGCTCTGTGATCTCACTTGTAAGGTGTTATCCTAAAGAAATGATCATTGGTGGAGACAAAATTAATGAATTATATGGAATACCAACAATATTGGAGGTGAAGGAGGAGAAATTATGGAAAATGTGATCAAATGTTATATAGACATCAGTGAGTAGATTTTCAGATTGCATTTAAAAGGATGGAAATGAGTTATCTAAAGTTAAAAGAAAAGGTGAGCAATTTAAGAATATGTACAAATTAACACTATGGGTTTGTTTGTATAAACATGTAGAATGTGTGTACACACAGAGAAGGTGGGTCAAAAATAAAATCAAGTAACAAGTAATATATATCACATAAAAGTATTGTTTTGTTTACACTTTGCCTTATTTAAAAACTTTCTACAACTTCAAAATACTTCTGTACATTATGATTTCATCTAATTAAAATGCAACTGCTTATTGTAAATGGTGTATGAAAATAAGCCAGTAAGTAGAGTTACAGGGTTTATTATTGTTTTAAATAACTGTAATCAAAATTTTTCTTTTTTTTATTATTTTAAAGAGAATACAACTGAGGAAAATAAAAATTAATAAAACCAATAAAAAAAACCCCATATAAGTGATACAGGACTTCAAAATCTTATGAAATCAGCATTAGTTACTATAATGCTTTTTGTTGTCTTCGAAATACCTGCAGATACCTTTGGACATAGTAAAAATCAAACAGAACAGAATAAAATAAAAAAAAAAAAAAGAAACAAAACAATGACTGCAATAAAGGACTTCAAAATAAGCTACTAGTAAATCCAAAGTGGCCACCATAATATGTGTTGCTAACATTCAAGTGGCTGCTCTTGCTATCAGATTTAACATAATCCAACAAAACAAAAGAGAATGAAACCCAACCCAACACAATGAAAATGATACGGTTTCCAGGCGGGGATCTCCTCCCAGGGAGTGAGTCCTGCTTCCCCTCCGCCTCCCAGCCTGTGAAGGACGATGGCGAGAGGCTTGGGAGAGGCTGTCCCCACCCTGGCAGTGGCCTGCGCATGATGCTGGTTGTAGAACACTGTTAAATTCAGAAAATGGAAACCTATGGGGAGCTGAAGGCCAGTATATTTTAATGTTTCTGAAATCTCTGGTAAACTTTTGTTGATGTTGGGTCAAATGCCAGATGAGAGTCTCATCAACATGTCTCCATTTCTTACTGTTTCCTTTCCTTGTCTGACTCGGTTCAGGAATAATGATTTTCAAAAATTTGACTTGCATCTTGCTTTAAAAAATCCTTAGAAAAGTAGGCATTCTCATACAATTTTTAGATAGGAATCTACTATTTGCTTCATATTAATGGAAATATATAATCATACAGATCTGTGATTTTTTTTTCTTTTTCTTTTTGAGACAGGGTCTTGCTAGGTAGTTCAGGCTGGCCTTCAGCTCACTTTGTAACTTAGGATGGTCTCAGACTTGCAATGATCCTCCTGCCTCAGCCTCCCAAGTGCTGAGATTACAGGCATGTACCACCATGCCGAGGTGTGATGTTTTAAAAATATAAATATTTTGAATTAAGTGTATTAGACCACTTTGGATGCTGGATCTGGCAGCCCCCTTCTGCACACACATTTTAAATTCTTGAAATCAGTTTGTCAGAGAGATGCCCACTCTCACGGGTTCATTTCAGTATTCTTCATAATAGCTCAGTCTTCGTGTCCATCAGCAGATGAATGAGGGCAATGTGACACATAGACGGGATAGAATACTACTAGCTCCAAGTGCAGGAAAAGCCTGCCACCTGGAAAGAGAGCAGAAGGCAAATGTGCAGGGAAAGGAGGGTGGCCACCACAACTTGCCTTCAGGTAGAACTCTCCTGGAGAGAACCTATGGGAGGCGCTAGTCTGACAATGTATACTTGAAAACTAGGAGGAATTGTTCCTTTCATTCTTCTCAGTATGGCCTAGGGAATCCAAATATTAGTGTTTTGTTACTCATTATCCTCCATTTTAAAAGTATGTGGGGAAGCTCTTCATTACAGGTTTGAAATTTAACATCATTTATGTTTTAAATTGAATGCATTTTCTCTTACCTGCTGGACTTTTTATAAATGGCTCTGTGATGAAAGTACGTTTCCAGGGAGCTTCTTTTGGAGAACTCTTTCTTACTAGTTCGTGGTAAGAAGCTGAACCACACCTAGCGAGGCTCTGGTTCTCCTGGTGTTTGCTTGGACACTGTAGTGTAGTGTCCAAGTGGGATTCATTAGGTTTTTGCCTTTATTTTTGGTGAACTTCTTACTTTCAGAATGAATCTGTATTCATACATTCTGCAAATTTCCTTGATTTCTGTCGTTGAGATATTGAAGGCAAAGAGTTTTTCCTTATATACAACTACAGGGAGGTGATAAATATTCACCCATTTATCAGTAGATTGATCCCAGCAAGAATAATGTAAGAGGTGGGTAGAGACTGTCTTGATTTGAGGGTGCCTTAACCCCAAGCACTTTCATATTCACAATCTTAGTGCCTGAAATTCTTCCCCAAAGGATGCATCGCCTTAGACTGGTAATTATGCCACAAAGTCTTTGACTGTGTTGATTTTTTTCCATCAATGAAGTGACTGAAGTGGCAGGTTGCAGGGCAGCTGGGTGGGAAAGAAGTGCTGAAGGAAAAGAGAGCCCTGGAGAAAACTAAGTGGAGAGTTGAAGAAGAGAGAAGAGGCCAATTATAAAACAGTCTGAATTGAAGACTTTGTCTCCAAGAGTTTTGAAACTCTAAAACTAGCCTAATCCTAAAGTCTGACTTTTATCAGGGGGGTAACCCAGGAGGGAAGGGAGAGTGAGTGGTAAACACCCAAGACGTTTTACATATGACTCCAAATGTCAGTTAAGATCTGATGTTGACACATTCAAACTGCTTTATATATAATATATTTATAATGTCTTTAATACATTAAAGATTTATTGAATCTTTGTTTTATAATGAAATCTTTGAAAAGGAACTATGTATGTTGTGTGTAGACAAAAAAACAATTTGACCATTTAATGTATGGGTTCCCCAACTCAATTGATTTGTCACCCTGTAAAAAGGTAGAAAAGTCAGGATTAGATGAAAGCACAGTAATGATTTTCCTTCAAGGGGCGTATTTTCATGTGTCCCAATCATTTTTACTGTTCAAAGGAAAAAGTTACACCACATGGCTTATGTGTATAGAGATACTGGTTTAAGACAAACACAGATTTTTCACTGTTAAGCTTATCCTGGAATTTATTTTGATTCATAGTATAGTGCACAGGGGCCAGAGGGACCATCAGATCCACACATTTATAGCGGTTCTTTTAAGTACATTGATCACATGTGAATTAATTAAAGTCACAAGATTTTAAGCTTGCAAGGATGGTTACTTATCCATCAGATTTCTTACATAAAATATAAACAAACAGTTGTAAAATTACATGCTTTAATGGCAATCAAATTTAATAGTGAAATTATTAAAATTATAACATAATGAAGAATATGTGTTATTAAAAATGACTAGCAATGTGGTTTGGCCATTGATCTGAATCCTGCCTATGTCACTTCTTTTGAAATTGGGACAAATTACTTCTCTATGACTCAATTTCCTTATTTATAGGATGGAGATAATTTAACGACCTCATAGAGATATTTTAAAGATTGAAATGAGTACTGCAAATGAGGCATTCAGCACAGTATCCAATACTGTATTTATAATATATTATCTAATTATTATTTTTAATTATAAAATAAAAATTTCCAGTGAATTGTTTATTTTGTTTAGGTGATATGGAATTCATATTCAAGTAATCTGGAGATGTACTCAAATGTTTTATTTTTTCAGTTGCTGCCAAGGGTAAAGAAGTGCATATACTATTATGTCTGAGTAAATGGGTCAGCATAAACTAGAGGTTTGGCTTGGATCAACAGCCTGATATGTGTTAACCTGATTACAACAATGTAGTTGTGTGTTGGAACAAAGCCAGGACTTGCTGAGACTAAATTAAAGTAAAGGCTTCCAACTCATTATCAATGATAAACCTTTCTGTTACATTAATACCTGAAGGTTTTTCTTTTAATATAATATGAAGCCATCTCTCGCTCTTTTTTTTTATATAAGCAGGGAGAATATTATAATTGTTCTGCATAGAACGCTATGTTATAAAGACTTTTTGTAAATGTCTCCAGGCGTCCTTAGATGAGAATGAATCTATTTGAATAAAATCCGTAATCTGAAAGTAATTAAAGTAGTTTGGTAAGGTGCAGTTAACACCCATTGTTGGGTCTACAGAGCATTAGTTTATGCTATTGTGAAGAAGATATGTTTTAGTCTCTGAGCTGTTATGAAAAATTTCAGAGGCCATAGTCTGAAAAAAAAAAACCAAAAAGAAAACAAGGACATGATAATGACTGAAGACACAATTAATCCTGGTGCCACTGCATAGTACAAACTGTTACAGCAATCAGAGAAAAAGCTGTGCAGGGGTTATAGAAAGAGAAGTAAATGTGTAGCCTTTAAACAAATGCCAAGCTTAACTACAGAGTGCTAAATGGATGAAATGAACACTAGCTGAGAAATGAAAATAGCGCAAGACAAAGCATTGTATGGCAAGAAAAGGGCGAGTGAATTTAAAATGTTCCTGGAGTTTTCAAAATAAGATTTGCACTGATGTGCTGGTGAAGATGAGATTACATTTCGGCAAACACTTTTGTTTCTTCAGGCATGACCTCAGCTGGTGTGGAGGCAAGATTTCAAAAGGTGGTCCAAACATCATACATTCCTTTCTCAAATTCTTCCCCACCACGGAAAAGGGCTGTGCATTTTAAGAAGCCTGCAATCACTGGTGTAGGATCTGGAGGTCAGTTTTTATCTAGCAGCAACTTTGTATGACTTTCAAATTTTTTCAAACTTCCTTCACTGTGGTCTATGTTCAGTAAGTTAACCAGAAATAAGAAGAGTCTTGGGACTGAGTCTTACCTTAGGAGCCTTAAAACATGGAAATTAACTTTGGAAATTAATTCTCAACTTTAAACATGAAATAGTCACTTCTCCATTCTGCTGCATGCTCCAGCAGAGAGATTTCAGGTGTCTCTGCTTCCCACTCCTTTCCCTGCAAGATAGTTTCAGTCAGCATTTTAAGCAAACCTCATTTTTTATCCATGGCTGTTTCTTATGGGATCTTAAAGTATAACAAAGGAGTGTTCAGTTAGCCTCAGTGACCTCTCTCAGAATCTAGGGTGGGCGCTTACTGCCTATTGTTCAAATCTGCTGTTGTTAGGTCTAAGAAGAGGGGGAAGAAGAGGGGAAGGAAGGGAAAGAGGTCCGTGGAAGGAGTGGAGTGGATGGCCGTGAAAGGAGTGGGCGGCGGTGGCTGCAAAGATAAGAAATATAAAATATAAGTAACCTTTATTTTGGGAATGTGGGGAGAGACTCCCCCGGCCCCCATGGCACAGCATCTCCACCCCGGGGCCGGTGGTCTCTCTCTGGAATATACTCTCCCTTTCTCCTTCTTCTTCTTTCTCTTCTGAACACGTGGAGTGAGGCCCATAAGTAGCCTCTGTCTGGGGCGGACCCCAAGGGGCATTAGGGATGCACAGGTATTTTATTGACACACGCTTGGCGCAAGGAACAGGTTCCCAGGGATGGGGGTATAGGGTTACAGGCAAATCTATAGGGGCGGGGGAGGCAGGAGCCCCCTAACTTGGCTGAGGCTTTTCCTGGTTAAAGTGTCTGGTCTGGGCCAGCAACTCTTTCAATATGCAGTTTTTGAACCTAGTTCAAATTGATATGCTTGTGATACATAATATTTAAGTTCATTTTGTGGAATTGGGACCTATAGCATAGCTTTTCGTACAGATGATTGCCTTGATTCATGGATCTTGGGATGCTACCTTGGTTACCTATCTGCATAGAGCTCATACAAGCATCCACCGTTCCTTTTAGGCTGGGCACAGGAGTGCATTCTAATGCCTTCGAAGAATCACACTTTGTGTTGAGCAAAGCAAGATGCTTCATTTGAATGGTTTATGACTTAAAAATTCCCTTCATGTCACGCACTGATACTCTTTTCACACATAGTGATATAGGGGAATGAAATGCCCAACCTACTATGTCTGCAAGTTTGTGTTCTCTAAAATGGAAGAATGAATTTTAGGAACCATGGAAGTAAGAGTAGAATGTATTTATTGAGAGAAAGAAAGCTTTTGTCTGAAGAGAGACAGAAGGAGTCCTGAGCAGGTTGACAAGGACTCTGTATTTTCCAGGGACTTTGATAGAGAAAAGCCATGGGTTCAAGGTAGGGGAAGACTGGGAACTCTAAAGGCAGATGGGCATAAGGTGGGACATAACTACAGTTAGCCCATAATATCAATAGTTCAGGTGAAATTGATTACATTCGGGACAAATGGGGAAAGTGAGTCACACAGAAAGTGAGCATTCTTACAGAGCTGTGACTCTTTCCTAGGGAGATGGGAATTATTTAGGGCATCAATCCCAGGATATAGGTGCATCTGCATAATCCTTTATCTTGAGCCTGGCTCACAGGAGGAGGCATCAGCTTCCCCTGCAGTTGCCAGGTTTCTGCAATGGCTCCATCCAGAACCTTGCCCTATCTCACTGCCTATAATATTTCTGACTTAACTCAGCTACCTGCAACAATAATACCTATACTTCTTAGAGTCTCTGGTTTCTCAGTAACAAGGAATTTTTCATTGAGGTAGCCATGTGTCTGAGCTAAAATTCTAATGTCTTATCTCCTTGGGACAGGGTAGCCAGATTTAGCAACAGATAGACAAACAGGGAAGTGAACAATTTTCATAACAAAAGAGAATGTTCAGTTAAGTTTAAACCTTAGATAAATGAGGAATTTTTTCAAGTGCAAATTTGTGCCATGCTACAATGGGGACATACTTATACTCAAATGTTCCCTGTTTATCCAAAATTCAAACTTAATTGCTCATCCTGTGTTTTAACTGACAACTCTATTTGAAACAGTTATTGAAAGCAATTAGGAAAGATGTCTCCTTTTCACAGCAGAGGAAGTTATAAAGTCCAAAGTGGTAAAATAGTTTATCTTCAATACCTCAAGAAGTTTCTGTGTTTGACCATTTCCCATGTGGCACTTCTCAGGAAGGAGGCAAGATTTTCAAGGCAATTTTACATACTCTTATTTTCTCTAAAAAGGCATTTCCCCTGTGTTTTTTAATTTGTTCCTATACTGCTGTATCTCTCACAAAACACATATTTAGATAACAATCAGTTGAAAGCATCTTATTGTACTATTTTGTCATTGTAAGTTATTGACTTACTGACTCATTTATTTCTCCTCATGAAAAGAATGCATATTAGTGGAAATTTAGGCATTGATTCATGATAGACAGGAGAAAAAATTGGGGGTTCTCAAAAATTATTAGATTAGGCCAAATTCTAGTAGCTCCTCAATGTTAATCCTGGACATCATATAATAAAACCCACTGGCAAGATGAATGGTAGGGAAATATCAGGTTTGCGACTCAATGTCTTGATCTTCAGTAATCCTGTGATGAGGATTCAGAATATATAATTCACCCTCAATATTATTTTGTAAAATTTTTATATCTGGCAAAGTTGAAATTTTATATACGGCAAAGTTGAAAGAATCATACAGTGATTCTACTACCTAGAGTCTGTAATGAATGCTTTGTTATATTTAATTACATATTTATTCCATTTATCAGTTCATCTTATTTTGATGCATTATAAAGTATATTTAAAACATCAATATACTTCATTCCCAATCTTCATTCAACAGATATAACTTTAACTGCAACTCAATATTTATTTATAATTTTTAAATAAAAATTATATGTAGAGAAATACACAAATAGTGTGTACTGTTTGGCACATTTTGATGAATGTGTACACTCTTTTGGATATAGAAAATTATCCTCACCTCAGAAAGTCTTTTCTTTGCTCATTTTAGAAGAGGAAAGTATTGTTCTGGTTTTCTTTCTTTTTTTTTAACCTTTATTTGTTTGGACAATTCTATAGCTTCATAAAAACAGAATCATATGAACTGTTTTGTATAAGGTTTTCTTCACTGAGGACATGTTTTTGAGATTTATCTGTGTTGTATCAATATTTTTAAAAAATTATTGAGAAATGCAGCATTTAATTCTACAAATATTCCACAGAATGTTTAGCCATTTTTCTATTGAGGGACACTTGGGATATTTTCAATTTCTGGCTGATATAAATCATATCGTTATGGACATTCTACTGAATGTCCTCTTATGGACACGTTCATCCCCCTCCACAGCTTCCTGCCTCCAGCCCTTTCCCTGAACCCTCAGCTCCGCTACAAACATTCAGGAATGGAATTGATCACATTTGGGAAACATTTGACTGGTTCATGCTGTTTTGAAAAATACTTGTTTTTTTAGACGTCCTGCTAGCTTTGTTCAAAGGTGCAAACCTGGACTGACTTTAGTTTTTCTTTCAGGTCCTTCTTATTTTCCCCTCAGAGCTTGGAGACTCTAGATTCTCCCCAAACTGTGGGACGTGTCTAGGATATGGATCCTGTGGTGTGAAAGTTAGTCCTCATTTTATTCTGGTTGTGCGACATCTCTCAGAGAGTCTTTTTCAGAGTTAAATTATGTCATGGAGATGAAGGTGCTGTTGACTTCTTTTTCGGTTCACAAGTGTGATGTAGTGGATGCTATGTGTTGTACCCTGAGAATATGAAGATAAGTAAAGGTTGGCTTCTCCTTTTATAGATCTCTTAGACTTTTGGAGAAATAGACAAAATCAAAGTCTTTCCAGTACAATGTGGTAAAGATTTTGGTAGAAGTCAGTATAAGGTGATGTGAGAATACCTGAAAAATGCACTCAACTCAAAGTTGCAGCAACAAAAAGACTTTCTAGAAAATATAAAGGCTAACTCTGATGGTGAGGGATGCAGGAGGAGTACAATAGGCGGGGGCAGAGGGAGGTGTGCTGCGGGCAGACGGGCTGCTGTGAACTGCTGGAGGTGAGAGGTCCTGAGGAGATTTGCAAGAAGCCAGCGGTGTTTCATGAAACTAAAAAGAAGGTGGAATGTAGATCATGAGGAGTTGGGATTAAGTTACGTTTTGAAGCTATGTTCTGCGAAGTTCCTGTCTACCTTTATGTGTCTGTGTGAGGAACAAGAAACTGGTCACCAGTTGTTTATTTATTCTGATGAACTGAAGGCAGTCTCAGTTTAGGTCCTTTTCACTCTTCCCATAAGATTCTCAATGGATATAATGTGTACAAATACTGAGATTGGTGAAATTTTCTTAAAAAGAGAGTCTCCATATCAGGCTGTATTTGAAGGGAAATTTCAGAATCTTCGTTGGAACTGGTAACTGCTGACCTTAGCATCCTTAAATTAACCTCTCAGGAAATGCAAGATTTATAAGTTGTGGGCTTTTTTTTTCTTTCGAAAAAAGGTCTTAATAATTCAAAGAACTTTTTAATGATTTTAAAAGTGCATGTTAAGTACTTGATGGATTGGATCAATTCAGTCTTTGTAGTGCTCTGTGCTGACATCCTCCTCTCTACATATGGAAATTCAACAGATGTACAGAAAATGCTACAGAGGACGGGATGCTTCTTTATGGCATTTCCTTGCGCATTTCATTGCAGACAAGAAATGTGTATATGCACTTTATAGTGAGTCATTAACTATAAAAACAAGCTAATTCACAATCCTGCTTTGATCTGGATTTCCTGTGATTTATCTTTGCTGCCTTAGCATGCACTGAATTCCTCATTGTTATTAACTGCCCAAATATTTACATCACTCCAGATAATCAATGCTTAATCACAGTCAATACAGATGTTACAAGATCCTAGAAGAAAGACGGTGTCAGCATAATAACATTTTAATTATTATAGCATGTGTTTTCAACTGTATCTTTTATTTACAGAATCAGCTAACACAGCTACTGTATACATTTAATTCATAGAAAGCATTAAAATGATTGCCTATGTGAATTATAGCTTTTCCCTTCAAAGACCTGAAGCAATAGCATGTAGCAACTTGAAGGTACTAATGCTTATTTAATTAATTTAAATCATGCTGGTAAGACTGTATTTTCACTTTTCATTCCCCTGAGTTTGCACTCTGCAGGGTTACTCAACCATTATGTAAAACAAATTTGCATGTGGATGTTTTAATGATACAAAATATCCGGCTTAAACTAACATATCAATTCTGTTAATGAAATCAGAAAGTAAGCTATTAGAAGGGGAAATTAACTGTGTTTTATATGTTAGGCAATATCCTGTTTGCTTTGTAAATTTTGCTTTCAAGCATCATACACTCCGCTTTTGTCTAGGCAGAACATGAACATTGCAAAGTGCTCTTCTCACACTTCTGCGCATGTATTTCACAGCCATTACTCTTGCAGATCTGGGCTGCATTTTGCAGAAAGGATGACTAGGGTGGGGTTGCTGGTGCGACATTACACAGATTTTCCCCAGTACTATCTGATCATCATTATTGCAATTGGCACAGTTCTACTGAGAAGTGTTCACAGTCATTCTGCTTACTGAGAGAGCTATGGTTTCACAACAAGCTGTTGCACCAAAGGCAACTCCATGAAAATTAAGCTGTGTAGAGGATGCATTAGAAGGCCCAGCTTCCTGCACTGCTCACCTCACCTTCTCCTGAAACCTAGATGGAGAGTGAGATCTTGGGTATGGCTGAAGGTGAAAGTTCTGGCTTCTTTTTCCTGCTAATTACAATGATACAGTCAGATCCCTCTGCCCTTTCCTAGGTATGGGGCCGAATAAAGGGCAAACTATACTGTCAACAAATAAGAAATATCATAGGACCTTGGTTCTTTTTTCTTTCTTTCTTTTTTTTTTAAATAAAAGACCAGAGAAAATATCTGATAATATCAAAGCTGTAGTCATAAATAGAAGGAGACCTGTAATATTAACTAAGAATCTCCTTAGGACTTTTTTTTTGAATCCACTGAAATAAGGGTTCTAGAAATAGAATATGACTGAGATAGCAAAGCTGGGTTCCATGCCCAGTGGTGCTTCAGTAGAGGGTTTAGGAAAGGAGCAATCTGAAGAAAAGAGGAAGCTGAATCACCAAAGAAAGACTGGGAAACATGTTCTCTTTTCTGGGTCTCTATATACCAAAAACCTCACTTGGTTGTGCTGTCCCAAGTAAACAAGTTCATAGATGTTTTCCCCTTTTCCAGTTCAAGGCCCTGAATATGTGGGACCTCTTTAGAGGGATTCATGTAAGAAGATCTGCAAGAAGTGTAGACCATCACATTAGACCTCAGTTTTGTAGCCAGTGTAAAGAACATTAGTTAGCACTGGCTTCTTTCTTATAGGAAAGTTCTAGTTACACAAGAAGGGCCGCCAAGTGCTGAGAGGCCACCCAGTCTAGTGGTAGTAGCATCTTACAGTCTTAAAGTTGGAGAGTTTTCTAAAATACATTTTATTTTTGACATTTAGTAGTGATATATTTACAGGGCACTGTGGAATATTTGAATATATTTATATAATGTATAATGATCAGATAAGATACATCTGTCACCTCAGATATTTATCATTTCTTTGAGTTAGAAATATTAAAAATCCTTTCTACCAGTTATTTGGAAGCATTTAATTAATTATTATCAGCTATATTTGTCATACTGTGCTATCGAAGTTATTCTTCCCACCCAGATATACTTTTTATCCTCTCAGAAAACTGGAGAATTTTATCTAACTTACCCAACTGGAAAAAGAATAGGTATAGGATTATGTACTTAAGAAGAAATAAAGCAAGCAAGCAAGCAAACAAACAAGAAAACCCGGAGAAAAAACCAAATGGTCCCAGCAGACCATGTTATTCCTTAAACTAACCTCATCACTAAGTTCCTTTATCTTACCTAGGATATTTCATGTTAATTTCATTTCTAAGAATTTTGTCAGCTGTTTAATCATTAACCATTTTAGAGGATCCAAAGATGATCAGATAAAGAGATAATTATGATAAAAAGTGGGATGGAAAATCAAAGAGGTATGCCAGAGATAACTCTTGAGAATTAGAGATTGGGTAACTAGCCCAGTTTGGAGCAGGAATTAGTCAACAAAAGCTCACTGAGAGAGTGTTGGCTTTGTAGGAGGATAAAGAAATTAAGGAGTGACTAAAGATAAGGCTACCTTTGTAGACAGGGACATTTCCTTACATATGAGCTTTTGTAAAAGCATCCACTTAAAATATTTTCCTAGATACAAAAATAAAATATAAATAAAGTTTGTGTATATACTAGAGTGAAAGGGAAAAGTTATGTTTTGACAGGATTAAAATTCAGATATGTTATGTAATAGACAATTTCCTTTTTTAAAAGATCAATCCTAGTCTAGAATTAGTGTATTCCATTTAAAATGTTATTCACTGCTTCTGTTTAAATTAAAAAAGTGATTCACCAGTGATCCAAGGCTTCTAGAGTATGAGTCAATTTCAAAAAGCTGAATTAAGTCATTTATAAATGCTTTTTATTTAATATACCTTTTGATCCAAGTTGTCAAGATTTATTAAAATTTTATTGTTTTGGAATGTGTTAATCTTGAGTTAATATTGCATTAGGGGCAATTCAGTTGGGACAATTTTAAAAAGTGAATAATATTTCTAACAATAAATTAATTGAAAATAATTTATAAGTTAATATGAAATAATTTCTATTGCACTTATTAAAGTTAGATCTTCTGAGATATACCTCCTAAAGATACAAACTATATTCTCCAAAGAATAGTAAAACCTGTATTTTTAAAATACTTCATTATTTTACAAACTACATTCTCCAAATAACAATAAAACCTGTATTTGTTAAAATCCTCATCATTTAAACTCTCCAAATCAAAGTTACCATTAATTTAGTGATCATTTTATTTATTTTTAATGAAATATCTAAACAAATGGTTTTCTGTTTTAAGCATAGAACAGATGTGCTTGTGGTCTGCATGCTGCACATCTCAAAATCTGGAAAAAGCATACATGGCTCAGAGCCACGCAGTCCCCCAGTGTAACTCCAGGGGGTGCAATCACATAACTGTGATCTGAGTTGCTGCTAATCCTTGGGGGTGTGAAAGGTGACTACCCAGGAGGATGCAATGTGAAGTTCAAGAAAAGATGTCATTTAAAAACATATCCTACTCAATAAACATTAATTTTTTTAGTTATTTTCCAAATTCTGTTTGAGAAAACCCTAGTGTAAAGAAAATGCTCAAAGATGCGATAGGACCAAAAGTTTCTATATAAGTGTGAGAAACCCTGAGATAAACAAGTTTTTTCTCGATAGCTGTCCTAAAGTTTTTAAAGTGCTTTGTGGGGCCAGTGGCTCAGTGCCTGCCTGGCAAGTATGAAACCCCAAATTTGATTCTTGTTTCCTAGAATAAAATGCTTTGTGACTCCACAATATAAGCAAAGACTTTTATGAGCATGACTTCCTAACACTGCTTCATCATAGAAATGGCTTTTGACCAATTTTTCATATTCACGCTGCAAGGTCTTATTATGTCATTACAGGTAATCAGATTAGTGGTCCATTTTCATGGATCTCAAAGAATAAGCAAGAAATCTAGAATGAGAACGAATTCTGAGTAGGGAACAAGGGGGAAAATACTCAAACTCTCTAGACTTTGCAAAATAAAAATGAGCATTTGACTTTATTTTTAACTTTTTAAAATCCTATGCTCTTTAAGATTTCATATTATACTATAATAATATGACCACTTATACCTGTTTAAAAGAGAACAATATATGCTTAATAAACAATAAATCCAGTATAGTATTATCCAAAACAGAAGCTGCATGTTAAGAAGCATATATGCATGCACATAACCATATACATATGCATATATATATAGTAAATTATAAGTACTTTAGGTTAACCTAATACTTTTGTCCATAATATTCAGATGAAAGTTTTCTTTAATCCTCTTCTCATAATTGGTCACCCTCCTTTCTCCTACCTGGTAATGGTGAGTACTCTTTTTTTATTTTAAAAAGCCTTATTTTAAAGAGAATAAAACCAAACAAAATAAAACAGAATAAAGCCCAATCAAAAGAAAACAGTGAAAGTGATACAGGACTTCAAAACAGAATAATAGGAAATCAACAATGCCTACAATAATGCCTCTTGGTATCTTCCAAATTGCTGCCCATATCATCAGACATAATAAAATCAGAACAGAACAGAACAAAATTAAACCAATCAAAAGAAGGCCTTGAGTAAAATGAAACAATAAAATGGAACAAAACAAAACAGTGAAAACAATATTGGATTTCAAGAACAAGACAGGAGAAATCCCCAACATTTGCTATTTGCATATTGCCATCGTCTAAATAGACGTGCAGACTACCAGCTTTAGGCCTACAAAGTCAATCAAATAATACAAAGCATTAAGTTGCTTTTGTTCCTCAGCTGCTATCAGCTCAGCCTGTGTTCCTCTGAATCAGCCAGTTGCTTAATGCTAAGTATTCTTAACTCTCTAGAGTATTAAGGGAATAGAAAATAGAAAATAGAAATTTCAAACTTTGGTTTGAAAGATACAGGCAGCTGGTTACTTATCGCATGAAAAACATCCCATTAGAAGGCAGTGGCTAGATGTGCTGAAAACAATTCCAGGATTTTCAGGTAACCACAGCAGCTCTCAGTTGGTATTTTTCATCAGATTATAACTTTTTGTTCAGAGTGGCTTAGAGACAACTTGTGTTTTGAACAATCAGTAGATATGTCAGAATTCACATTCTCCTATTTGCTTTTCCTTATACAAAGAAATAATTATTTTATGGTGGCATACTTTCATGATTTTTGTTCACTCAGTCTTAATGGATAGTTAAGGATAAAAGCATTTCTTATCACTTAAAATATTGCATCTATTTAACAATTTTCTGAATTGTTTTTCTTTGATACTGTGAAATGAAATACACATTTGTTGGATTACACACCAAACTATTATAAAGATGAAGCATTAGAAATCAATTTGTATGTTAAATACAAAGGACATCCTTGGCTCATTAAGTAAAAATATCTCATTAAATGAGCAAGAAAGCACTGGAGCACACTGAACCCTGACACAAAGCAAATTATTTAAGTGATAAATTATATTTTATGGGGAGTGTAAAAGTTAATAACACTCAGGGGCATGGTAATAAATGCAGAGGTGTAACTAACTTCATCGACTGCTTTACTTACAAACATGCCAGATGTGCTTAGTAACTTGAGATGATCCCAAACAGGCATAGTAGAAACCACACACAGAGACCTGTACTACCTTACTATATTTCTTTAAAGGGCATCATTTACATTTTATCAAGAGGTTCTTCTTTTTTTTTTTTTAACTCCTTCTTTGTCCTTTCTGTTGTTTGCAATATTTTGCTTCCTTCATTTTTGTTTTTACTTTTGGTTACATTGACCTTGTAGCAGTTAAAGCTGCAGGCTACTCTTATCTCCTGGCAGGACTCATAAAATCGGTCATGCATTCATCCCTCTGGTGCCCCGCAAGTGACCTCAGACCTCACTTCAAGAGGACCAACATGGTGTATGGAGAAATAGATGGGTTAGCTTTTGTGTTAGCAGTGCTTCACTCTTTCCCAGGCAAACATTTCTCTGGTGTTGAATGAGTCCCTAAATAAATGTGGTCCAGAACCTCCAGCTCTGCTTTGCTGCAGTGCAGAGATCTGTCTGCCAAGCTGTCTCCACACAGCAGGATGATGGGGAAGACTCAAGGCAATGGTCTAGATAATTATAGGTACTGATTAAGAATGAAATTGAAGAGAATAAAAAATTTTTTTTCAATATATATATATATATATAGTATTTGAATTCTCTTTCATAATACAATTTGTTCATCTTTTTGCTTGACCTGTGCCTGATTTTGGATCATGGGTAAATTCTAATGCCATATAATTTTACCTCCCTTTGAGACATTTTAGTTGAAACTGTAGCTTATTAGTGCTACATGAATGGTTTTTTTTCATGGCTTAGAAATAATATACTCTTAAACTCTTTACTTAAAGGTGACTTCAAGTTTTGGAACACCTTTGAGCCTACTTGCAGAGTAGAAAGTAGCAAATTTTCTTAAGCCAGGAGAAATATGACTTACAGTGGTGTTTCACATCTCTGAATAGATGCAGATTGCATTTCCTGTGCCTGGTCACTTTTCTTTCCTGTGCATTCAGTAAACCTCGATGGATATTTCAAATCCAGTTCAGACATGAATTCTCTGACCATTCTCCTCTTCCTCCTCCTCTTTTTCTTCTTCTTGAGTTAGTTTTCTTCTTTCTGTACAATTTCTCTTACATATTTATGTTACTGTATTCTTCTTATATTAAATTTCATCTATTCATATTTTCAGCTCTGCTGTAAGTTGTATGAGTGCGGAAACCCTGCATGATCATCATCACTGTATATCTAATGCCTTGTACAAATAGTGGCCTTTAATGAGAGAGGCAGACAAAAAGAAAGAATGGTTGGAAGGAAGGAAAGAAGACAAAAGGAAAGAGGGAAGGAGGAAGGAAGGAAAGAAGGAAGAAGAAAGGGAAGAAGAGAGGGAGAGTTTTGCCTTCTTTTGGGCCAATGGAGACTTGGATCCAGGCTGTAAATTTGACTAGTGGGGAACTGACTGCATTTCAATTTTCATTATCTTTTCAGGTGGAGGGAGAAAGGCCTAAGGAGGTAGAAAGAAAAAAAGAGGTTTTAAGAAATGAGAGCTGGGAGCAATGTCTTCTTTTACCCCTAGACTATGGACTACCTGAGGATAAGTCTATGAATCTTCAAGTTTCACTTCATAGAGGCTGGCAGAGCATCTAGCACAGTAGTGTTTTAAATGTATTTGGTAAACTGAATGAAATTACTGATGTTTCAGAGATCATATGAGATTGCTTTCTATATATAGCAGGCAGCTAAAAGGGGAGGGATTGTGGAGAAGAATAGTTAGAAGATGGAGAACAATTAATACAGTCCTTGGAGGAGAATTTGGAGAGCTGTGATTAAGTTGGCTACCACTGGGAATCTGAACTCAGTGGCCAAAGGGCACTGCAGTGTGTGCCAAGGCTCACTGTAATTTCATGGAAATTTTTCATTAGTTTTTTTCAGGTTGTTTTTGAGAGATAGAAGTTATTGAAACCTCAAAGATGATCACTCAAAATAAAATAGAGAACTATTATTGCAAAACAACTGCAACTAATTAAATATACATAAGATAAGAATTGGTTTTCCTGAGGAGGCGCAAAGATGGCAGATAGATAACAGTAGGCTACAGAGGCTCCCTGAGAAAGTCAACTTAGAATTCAACTTAATACAGCATGGGGAGCCCTGAACAGAAGGACATGAATTCTCATGTCCCAAGAAGAAACTAAGGTGAGAAGAACCAATCAAGCATACAGTCCTGGTGCTACTATTAGAACAGCTAAAGGTTCAGTGCTCCCACTGCAGTGCCTGAACTCACACGATGGTGACTTACTGAGCCGTCCAAAATCCCACCGATTCCACTCACTGGAAACTCAGTCACACTGAGGTTGGGAGTTGGCGAGCTGAATGGAGAGCTGAGCTAGCGGGGAACCTGCACTGACCTGTGATGAATGACAGGAATAAAAGGCTCCACAGAAAAAGGGGCTCCAACAGATGACATTCTGGGACTGGGCAGGACTGGCAAGAACAAGGGGCAGCAGTGACTTCAGTCAGTTGTTCCTTTCCCAAACAGGATTGGTGGAGTGAGCATGGCTTGGGTCATGTGACCTGGCTGAGATGCAATAGGTTATCTGAAGTCAATTCTTTAGAGTGGCAGCATACACTAATGCAGTGAAGGCCTCAGCAGCTTGACTGATCTTGAAGGGAGGAGTCAGCATTCACTGCCCCTGTTTGCAACTCACTAGCACACTGCAGTGGGAAGGGTCACCTAGCCAGCATGCTTCAGAAGAATTGTAACCAACAAAGAAAGAAACTGGGGCCTCCTGGAAGAAACAAAAAGATGGGAAGAGGAAGCATCACGAAAAAGTCCCCAGATCCCAACCCTGAGAAAATTGACCCAGAACAGGTAAATACAAAGGAGAATGCGAACAACAAACATGCAATATCAGACACGGCACCAGTGGACATAAAGCGATATCTTCGGGACCTCATAGACGAGTTCAAAAGGGAAATATTTAGCCAAATAAAGCGATATATAAGAAGATTAATAAAAGACATGCTAAGCACCCTTCAAGAAGACACAGACAAAAGAATAGAGGAACTCAAATAAAGGAGAAAACCATTTGATGAAGAATATAAAGAAAATATAGAATACATGAAGCAGATTCAAAGAGATTACCAGGAAATTAAAAACTCTATGGAAAGATGACAAAACTACTTGAAAGAAACTAAGGATAGATTATCCAAAGTAGAGGACAGGTTTGCAATGTGGGATTATGAAAGGAAAAACTTTTAAAAAATAACAAAGAAACAAGCAGTAACAATACAAAGGCTAGAAGACAACAAGAGGATCTACAACTTGAGAATAAAGAATATGAATGAAGAAGCAGGAGTACAAGCAAAGGTACTATAAAGGCTATTCACAGAAATAAATAAGCAAAATTTCCCAAACATAGGAAAAGGAAATGATATTCAGATGTATGAGGCATACACAACTCCAGCCACCTACAACCAAAACAGAGCCACACCCAGGCATATAATAATCAAGATCCCAGAAATTCAATATAAGAACAGAATATTAAAAGCTGTTAGAGACAAGAAATAGATCACCTATAAAGGAAAGCCCATCAGAATAATAGCAGACTTCTCGACACAAACCATCAAGTCAAGAAGAGCCTGTAGTGAAATGTTCCAAGCCCTGAAAGAAAATAACCTCCAGCCCAGATTGATATACCCTCTAAACCATCTCTAGAAATTAATGGAGAAACAAGATGCTTCCAAGACAAGGAGGAACTTGGGAAATTCATAACCACCAATCCAACTCCAGAGAATACTGCAGGGTATTCTAGAGAGAGAGAAAAAAGTATTAGGATTCCAGGAACAGTGGCAGAAAAGCCTCAGTGAATGGAGCAGAACACAGAATGAAGAAGATAAGCAGACAACTGATGGCAAAAAAAGAGCAAAACAGAAATGAGGCAGAGAAGATTGATTACAATCTCTAATATAGATGGCCTTGATACACTAAATTAAAAAAAAAAGAACTACACATGGAGTAGATTAGGAGGCAAGGTCCACCAAGATGCTATTTACAGTAAATATAATTATCATGAAAAAGAGTACATGGGCTGAAAATCAAATATGAGAAAACAATGCTCTATGTGACAGAGAACCAGAGACTATTTACCTAAGTGGTTCTGAACCTTCTCCCTCCTGGATTTGACCTCTAATTGTATTGCCCTGGACTTGATCTCTAATTGTATTCCTTTACCTATTAAAGCCTGTCTTTCCAACCTATCCACAAATACTGGTCTAGTTGCCCCTATTAGTCTCTGGTTTGGCTTTTTGGTTGCTTTGTTTTTGAGTCAGGATCATGCTGTGTAGTTCAGGCTGGCCTTGAACTCACCATGTAGTGCTGGCTGCCCTTGAACTCATAGTATTCCTCCCGCTTCTCAAATGCTGGGATTACAGGCCTGTGCCACCATGCTCAGCTTGGAATTTTTGATATGTGGATTTTGATTAAGTTAATTTGAGTTGGTTGCTTTTGATTTGCAAATTAAAATCAACAATCATGGTATCATGTAGATTTCCTATCCCAATACTTATTGACTAGGCAGTTGTTTAATTTTTTATTTTATTTTAAAATTTAATTTATTTTTTATTTTTATTTTTGGTGCTGGGAATTGAACTCACAACCAAGAGCTTGCCAGGTAGGTAGGTGCTTATGCTGCTGAGCTAAATCCCTGGCCCCATTTTTTTTTTTTAATTTTAAAAAGAATAAAACCCAACAAAATAAAATAATAAAACCAATCAAAAGAAAATAGTGAAAGTGATACAGGACTTCAAAAAAGGATAATAGGGAATCAACAATGGCTACCATAATGTTTCTTGTCATCTTCAAAGTTGCTGCCCATACCATCAGACATAATAAAATCAAACAAAATAGAATAGAATAAAAGCAATCAAAAGAAAACATTGAGTAAAACAAAAACAATAAAATGGAACAAAACAAAACAGTGAGAACAACATTGGATTCAAAAACTAGACAGAAGAAAATCCCCCATAGTTGCTAGATTGCATATTGTTATCCTCTAAACAGATGCTCAGACTACCAGCTTTTGGCTTGCAAAGTCAATAAAACAATACCAGCATTAAGTTATTTTTATACCTCAGTTGCTGTCTACTCAGTCTGTGTTCCTCTCAATCAGCCAGTTGCTTATGCGGGGAGGGGGCACCACACTTCTTGTCTCCCAGCCTGTGTGGCAGCTGGCTCACAGAAAGGGCAAACTGGCTTCCTGTTTCTTCTCCCTCCTGGCCCTGGTTGCCACTGGCTTGTGGGAAGGGTACTTTTTGTTTTTCTTTCCAGCTCACAGTTATTGCTGACTCATAAGAAGGGTGAATTGGCTTCTTGTTTCTCCTCCCTCCTGGCCCATGGGTGCTGCTGGTTCATAAGGAGGGTGCTTCTTGTTTCTCCTCCTGGCCCACAGCTACTGGTCTAATTTTTTAAATTTTTTTTTTTTTTACTGATACAAAATAATTGTTCCGAACTAGCTATTTTATGCAGTAGCTTTCGCACTCAACAGGCTTGTGATAACCACATCATTTTAAATCTATAAATGAATGTCATCAAAATAATCTTAATCTTTGAAATCTCTTGAAAATTTATATTTTACAATCCACCTTGAATAGCATAGTTACAAGAATAACATATTTCCTATATTCAAATATTTTACAGTTGTACCCAAAAGGAAAACAAAAACAAAAAACCATATGCTTACTTAAGGCAAAAAGTTAGTTATTAGAATTAAAAATTAGAAAAAATGAAGTTAACTGAACTGTCAGAAAATATATCCAAATTATCAGCATTAATTTTTTTTAGTTTTTTAAAAAATTTTATTTAAGGAGAAAAAAGAAAAAAAAACAGAAAAAGGGTACAAGTTATACAGAATTTCAGCAAAAATAAACAGTAGGAAATCACTAGTTAATTATATTGTCATCTTAGAAATAGTTGTTGAAGTTACAAAATTAAAGCATATAGAGGGAACTTGCAAACAGTGAGACTGCAAACAGTTTTGTTCAATGATCCAACAAAACTCAGTAATATGGTTATCTATCTTATACACTTAAATATATATGCAGTTATATCTTTTAGAGAACTTTCTTTTCCTTTCTTTTGTACAATGACAATTACACATTTTGGGTTTTATTACTCCCACAGTTCTTATTACTTTTTTTTTTTTTTTTTTGAAGAAAGTAAAACCAAATGTGACATGCCAGGACAGAGTCAGTCAAATCAAAAGGATGGACATAATACATAATGTAAAAATAAAATACAAGGTGATCAACAATGGTTACCATAATGCCTCTTGTTATCTTAAAAAGAATTGCCTATATCATCAGTTATAATAAAATTGAACAAAACAGTAAAGAATAAGACCAATAAAACCAAAAAATTGGAGACATTAGAGGATTTCAAAAGAAGATAATAGTCAACCAGAATGGGCGTCACAATGGATCTTATTGTCTTCATAGTTGTTGCCTAGACTTTCAAACTTGGTACTATCTAGCATAACAGAATAGAGGAGAATCAGTCAAAACAAGATGGTGAGAGCAATACAGAGTTTCAAATCAAGTTAATAGAAAATCAAAGTGGGTTCTATAATATATCCTGCTATTTTTATTTATTTTTCCCTTAATTAAAAGAATAAAAATGAAAAAGTAGATAATAAAAAGGAGATTGAGATAAAAAAGAGGGCATAACAATAAAACAGTGCAGGTCAAAACATAGCCATTTAAGCAAAATAGTGTTTCACCACAAGATAATCTCAACATAATAGTAGTTACCATACTGTCTCTTCCCTTAAAATCTTTGGGTATAACTTCATATACTGTAGCATCAAACATATCAAGACAATGTAAAACCAGTCAAGAGAATGGCAGTATTACAGGGTATTTAGAATCAACTAACAGAAAATGAACAGTGGTTTCTGTATAATCTCCTTGTGTATAAAAGTTTTTGTTTATATTATCACATATAATAAAATCCAATAAGGTGCAACATGTTAAAACCGATGGAGACAGAAGAACAAAAGCTTGATGGGACTTCAAAACGAGAGAATATTAAATCAGCACTACCTATTATGATGTCTTGTTTTCTCCAAAATGGCTGTTCCTTATCCAACCTTCTCTGTCTCATTTCTGTTGAGCTCTTTTTCTGTCATTAGTTGTCAGTTTGTCCTCTTCATTTCACTTTCTGCTCCATTCATTGTGGCCTCTCTGCCACTGTTTCTGGAATCTTGGTATTTTTCATTTTTAGAATATCCTGCAGTAATCTCTGTAGAGTTGAATTGGTGGTTTCAAATTCCCCTAGTTCCTCTTTATCCTGGAAGCACCTTATTTTTCCATCAATTTCTAGGGACAGTTGTGCAGGATATATCAATCTTGGCTGGAGGTTATTATCTTTCAAAGCTTGAATTATTTCCCCCCACGTTCTTCGTGATTTGATGGTTTGTGCCGAGAAGTCTGCTGTAATTCTAATGGGTGTTCCCTTATAAGTGATCTGTTTCTTGTCTCTGATGGCTTTTAATATTCTGTTCTTATATTGGATTTCTGGAATTTTGATTATTATATGCCTGGGTGTAGCTCTGTTTGGGTTGTAGCTGGCTGGGGTCCTGTATGCCTCATACATCTGCGTATCTTTACCTTTTGCTAAATTAGGGAAATTCTCCTGGATTATTTCTGTGAATAGCTTTTGTAGTTCATTTTTTTGAGTCCCTACTTCTTCTTTTATGTTCTTAATTCTTAAGTTATAGATCCTCTTGTCATCTTCTAGTCTTTGTATTATTGCTATTTGTTTTCTTGTTATTTTTAAGAAGTTTTTCATTTCATGCTCCCACCTTACAAATCTGTCCTCCAGTTCTGATAATCTATCCTTAGTTTCTTTCAAGCTGTTACGCCAGCTTTCAATAGAGTTTTTAGTTTTCTGGTAATCTCTGTGAACCTGCTTCACATATTCTATGTTTTCTCTATTTTCTCCATCAAACAATTCTGCCCTTTTTTTCTGTTCTTCCATTCCACCATCTTTTTTTCTTGGGCGGTGCTTAGCATTTCTCTAACTATTCTCCTTATTTCTTGCTTTATTTCATTAAATACTTCATTTTTTAACTCGTCTGTGAGGCTCCGGAGATACCATTTTATATCTATAGATATTGCATGTTTTCTGTCTTCATTCTCTTTTGCTTTTACCTTTCCTGGATCAGTGTTCTCAGGATTGGGGACTGAGGACCCTTTCTTGTTGCTCCCTCTTCCCATACTTTTTGTTTCTTCCATACAAGCGTATACAGGAGGCCCAGTTTTTTTTTTTTTTCTCTTTGTCTGTTACAGTTTGTTTGAATTCACCAGCTAGGTGTTCCTGCCCACTGCAGTGTACTAGGGAGACACAGACCTGGGCAGCCCCTGCTGGGCCCATCCCTCCAGATCAACCTAGTGAAGGCTTCACTGCTAGGGTGCACCACAGGGACTTGGTTTGGGCTAGCCTACTGGGTCTTAGTGTGCAGTGTCACCAGGCCAAGCGCTCCCGACCAATCCCGCTTGAGAGGGGAATTTGCGACTAAATTCACTGAAGTACCCTGTTCCGGCTAGTCTGCCTGGTCCCAGAATGTCCTCTGTTGAAGCCTCCTAGTGTATGAAAGGGTCCCCGTTTCTCTCACTCACTGCAGGTCGATGCAGGGCTCCCTGCCAGTCTCGCTCTCAATGCCGTTTGGTTCGGCGATTCCAGCTCTCAGAGCTTTTGCGCGTCTCTCTCCCTGCCGTGCGGTGGGACGCAGTATCGGCAGCAGGAAATACAAATCATGGCTTCCAATGGCGCGGGATCCAGCTTCCACACTGAGATTTTATCTGTTCCTGTTATAGCATCAGGATTGCATTTCCAGTTGGTTTCTCTCACCTTACTTTGTTCCTGGGTCGGCAAGGTACATCTCCCCTCACATAGGACTCCTCACATGACACCGCTCCTGGATTCTAAGGTGGTAATCTCAGAGAGCCTCTGTGGCTGCTGTTATTTGTCTGCCATGTTTTCCGGGAAGTCTATCAGCATTAATTTAATACAATTTTAACTTCAATAGTCACTTTGTCATTAACATTGATTATTTGAGCACAGGGGTGAGTGTGCCCAAGGGCCGGTAGTAGGAGCTGCTGCCACAGAGCAGTGCCCACTCCTGTCCATCTCTGCACTGCCAGCTTCCACCTGTACATCACCCTATAGGTTCTGTGTGTGTATTCTAAAAATCTTTCCCACCATACAAACATCTCTACTCAGCAGATAACAGGAAAGAACAGCAACCAAAGCTCAAAAGAGTCAACTAACTGCTCTCTCTCTCTCTGGGATATGATTATTTCCTTTGTGCATGAAGTGTTCAACATAAGAAAAGGAAAAGGAAAACAACAATTTCTTTTGTGTATTCCTGAAACACACATGCTGAGTTTAGTGATTCAGATGAGCTGCAAGCATTTCTATGTCAACTTCCAGGCGCTGTTACCTGATGTCTTACTGCTGCTCATTTCAAACTCCACTTTACAAGTGCTTCTCCATGGGGAAAAGAGGCTTAAACTACCGTTTTTTTGCAAAGCCATTTCTTCTCAGTTGCTCTGTCTTCATGTGGAACTATTTGAGCTCATCCTCTGTGAACAGAAGGCAATTCTCGTCATTTCCAGGATGTGCCTGCCATCCTTTTGCTTTCAATAACCTGTGCTCTGCTTCCAGAGAATGTCAGAGCACCTGTCCTTCTCCACAATGGGGAGAAAGAGACCATTTTTAAGATACCCTTGCTCCCCATTTTCCTTTAGTTTAGGTGTGCTGTTCTCCAAATCCTCCAGCTTGTCACAGCCTCTGTTCTCGGAGAAGTCTCCATTTTGATCATTCTTCAGAGATGTTAGGAAAGCATTCTTCCTGAAGAGTCAGCTTGGTTAGATGAGAGGAACTATTCTCAACTGGAGGGGTAGTGTTAGAGGGACTCTGTTTGGGAGAGCTTAGAGCTCCACCACCAGTCAGTACTGGTTTGGTAGCAGAGACTGGATTGGTAAGTGCAGACTCCTGGCTAAAAGAAAGGGATCCTGATTTGTTCTATTCTGTTAGCTTTCCATGCATTGGGCTTGGAAGGAGGTGGTGCAAGCTTAGGAACCAGGTTCTCATAGACACTTGGAATCATGGTTGATGGTTTATTCCCATTTACATGATGAAATCCTGGTGAGGTGAATGAAGCAGAGAAGACAGCAGCAGGATCCTCCTTGGAGACTTTTTTGATTACTAGTGCCTTGGAGGGTTGCTTGGCATTAGGAGGATTTTCTGACACTCCAGAAGGACTTCCAATAGGTCTACAAGGTTGATTCTGTTTGCCAGTTTCTGGACTCAGAGAAGGAAAGTCTTGTTCAAGCTGCAAGTTTTCCACCTTGTCTTCTTATTTTATTCTTCTCTAAGCTCTGTAGATGGCTTTTCCTGAAAGGCAGAGCCTTCCTGGAAGTGGAAGCTGCCATTTCAGTGTTGATGTTTCTCTGTGCCACTTCTGCTATAGTGGCTTATGCTATCTTGACCCCAGGAAGAGCTGTGCCAACCGAATTAAGTTCCCTGTGATTCCAGCACACGTTCCCACCAGAGTCCATACAATCATAGCACAGTAGGGAGGATTGGTGCCAGGAATCTCCTGTAGTTCATAAAAATCCATTGTTTAAAAAGTCATCAGAGGAATTGTATTGTCCATGGCTTACTCCAAATCTACCTTCTTCTTGGGTAGTTGGTCTCTGTTTTTCAAAAGTAATCATAGGTGACTTAGCTGACTGTGGGGTCAAGAAATTTAGCCAAGCAGGAACAAAGTCACGCTGAGCCATTTAGGTCCAGTGTCTCTTTTCAGCTAGGTGAGGCATCCCTCCTCATGGCCAGGATCTCAGTGTGTGACCTCTGTGGTCCTGTCTTCCAAACTTCTTGAGGTTACCAGCTGTATCTCCCAAAAGATTTTCTTATTAAGAGGGAGCTTAAATTGCCCAGCCAGCAGCACGCCTACTGATGAAGCACAGAGGAGCCTGGTTCTGTGTGGCTCAACTTCTTGGTCTCCTCAGTTGTTCATCCTCAACCACCTGATTCCTGATACTTTTCTAAAAGGGGGAAGGAGGAGAGGGAAGAGAGACTGGAACATGAAGAGTATTTGTTACAATTAAAGAGGGGCAAGGGGAAAAACTGCCTTCCTCAGCAACAGTGAGGTCCCAAGTTCCTCCAATGAAGAGATCTGCTGAGCAACATGTTAAGAAACCAGAGTAAAAAACTTCTAGAGATTGAACAGCACACATCTTCCCCTCTGGAGCCAAAAAGATAGGCTCAAAGTAAGGATCAAAGCTCTTCCAAAGTGAGCCACAGCCACTCTCAGTGACAAGGTCCCAAGCTCCTTGGATGATAATACTCAAATTTATATCAGGGCAGCCAGCATAAGCTCCTCCAGGAGAACCAGAAACTCCAGAAGAACCTAAAACTCCATGGAGAACCAACAACACTCTAAACTATTTCTCTCCAGTTCTCGTTTTTGTCTTGGCAACAATCTTCAAGTGGACCATCCATACCCCACACCACACTGATTCAGTTCAGCTGGTGTTACAAGTTGACCACCAGTTATCAATCTATCACAGTGTGTATTTATTAATTTGGGTTAATTGTACATTGCAGTACATATTGTCAGTATGTGTGTTTTGTTTAACACTATCCTGTTATCTGTCCATTTCAATTCCTTTCAAATGCAATGAATTTCATCAAATTAATTTACTGCATTTCACTTATCTTTTCCTAAAAAGATACTGCCATTTGCAGTAGCCTTGTGACCTTCCTGGTTTCCTTTGAGGATGCGGATACAGCCCACTGGCTCTGTGTCCCTGCTGGCCCCTGTGCCTCAGATCTCCACGTGGTGTCTTCCTCTTTTCCTGAGGGTCTTTTTTCCATGCGGCCCTTGACTAACTCTATTTATATTATAGCTTCACCCTCCAAAGGCACTCCTACTCTTCTTTTTTTCTGCCATTTTAAACTATTCTTCTTTTATCACTACATTTAATTATTTTCTTATATGCTACAAATTCTAATTTTATGTTTTTTTATTGTTTGTCTTCTCACTGAAGCTGAGCCTTATGAAAATAGAGATTTTTCCTGTTTAATTTTCCCACTGCTTTATCCTCTGTGTCTAGAGCAATGAATGATATATAATAATGCTTAACAGTGAGTTGAAGAAATAAAAAAAAGTTGGCAAATGGAAAATACAGAAGGTTTAATGCAGCTAAGAAAGAAAAGCACAAACTGATCGCTTGAGAGCAACATTTTATTATATTGATGTTGAATGATTTTACATACAAATTTTTCTCTGTTAATATGTGACATCTAGAATTTTTAAAAGAAAATTCTTTTATTTGTGACATCTAGAATTTTTAAAAGAAAATTCTTTTATGCTTCTATTGTTTACACTGAGTATTAGAAGGAATTTCAAAATTTTCAAATTTAGATGAAATCATATTCTCACATTATTTGGGATTCAGGGTATTTTTAATTGTGGTTTATAAATGACACTGCTGAATGTAATTATGTTTGAACCTTCATCTTCATCTGTGCTTTGTAGCTTTAAAAATAATGCACTAATAAATGTAAATTTACTGCATTTGAGTGAATGATATTCATGGTCCACTATATCTCCCCCAAAAGATTGTATCAGAATACTTCATATTGATGTCACATGAAAAATTTTCCTTTGATTTCATTTTCTTCATTTTCACATAAAGCTGATTTGCTATTTTGACTAGAGAAAATGATTATCTTGTATTTATATACTTTTCTTTGGCTGAGCAAGAAAGAGAAGAAAAACTCACCTGTCCCTGCCTTTTTAAGTTACAGAGGAAAAATGGCAGTGGAGGAGAGTGTGGAAGGGTATCCTTTGTGTCTTAAGGTCCCATCACTTTCAACCAGGGGATAGGAGATTCAGTCCAAGAGCCCAAGGTATATGGCAAAATCTGAGGATGTTCCATCTCTTATTGAAAATGGTCTAATAATTTCCATATATCCTATGTGCATCATCTTATATTCTTTAAATCATGTGCAGGTCATTTATAATAATTAATATAATATAAATTCTATATAAATAGTTGTGATATTCTATTGCTTAGTTAATAATGACAAAGAAAAAAGTCTATATATGTTGAGAACAGACACATTTTAAAAAAAATTGCTTTCAGTCGATGGTTGGTTGAATCCATAGATGTAGAAGCCTAGAGGTAAACTTTAGTGTAACAGATCTAGAGAACCTCCAAGGAAAGTCTGCTGTATTTGAAAGGTGAGACTTGAAGAGGAAAGAATCTTCTAGAATACCTTAACATCAAACGGGCAGGCTGATCGGAAGTAAAATGGTGCTGTGGAAGAGGACTGAGGTGATGTCAGAGTCAGTCAACAGGGAGGCCACAGCATCAGCAAGAGTGGGTGCAGGGCTGTCTTGGCAGGAAGGGCAGCCACTCTGGAGTAGATTACATACAGATGTACAGGTGGATGGCTTCAAGGAATGTTTAGGGCACAGAAACAGCGTGATTTGCAAGGAGAGGAAGGAGGTGGGGAGATTCAAGGAGAAGTCCCAAAGTTTTGGCATTAATAATACTTAATTCAATTTGGTGAATTAAAATGTCATTTGCTAAGATTTAAAAAGCCTTTGAAGTTTGAAATTAGTAACTCAGTTCCAGGTATATGCAGTATGGCGTGGCCACAAAATATCTAAGCTCAGTGTATGAAACAGTGATAGGACGTGAGTGTGGGCCTGAGAAGGAAAATTCATATTGGAAATACACATTTAGAAAGTAGTATTGACTTTTCAATGGTAAATGAAGGTGGTGGTGTGGATTAGGAGCTTTCAGAGGAGCACAGAATGAAAAAAACAGAGACCTCAGGTCTGAGTCTGGAGGAGCCCAGGCTTAGATTAATGAAAGAGGAAAAGGGAGAGTAGTGTGAAAATGTCGAACGAAGGATCAGGGTGAGAGTTATGATGACGTGATTTCAAGAGATCTAAAGGGAGGCTGAAAGAGGAGGAGAGGGTCAACTGTTGCTACTTGTCCAGAAGTCAAGTGGGTGGGAGTCATGAATCCATTGGAACTAATTAACTAGGTAGGGGTCAGTAACCATCCACAGAACTGCCATACTAGGCTCTTACAGTTGTGTTCCACATAGTTTGAATGTGTTTAGCTATCAAGTCCACAATGGCTTTCTTTCCTGAAGAACTGCACTCACCTTAAATGGGGGAAGTTGCCTTCCCCACCCCAATTGCTGTTATATATTCTTAAATGTTTAGTAACTAGCTTAACTGAAAAGAAATTATCTAATCTATCTATTCATCTATCTGATGTATCAATCTATATCTAACATCTTTCTACCCATCCCTCCTTTTACTATAAATTATCCTGATATGAAAGATGTATAGAATACAATTTACCCCAAACAATTAAGTACTGATTTATTCTAAATTCTATGTATCCAATTGATTCTCAACAAATTCTCTCTTTTCTCCTCTTCCAAACTCTTGTATTTATATCCAACTTATATATACAATTGAGGAACAAATGTAGTTCTTATGTAAATGCCAACTGATATTTTTATGTTGATGAGCAGTATCAGTAATAACTTCATGCCTGAGTCAGACAATAATTTTCAAATACTACAAGAATATTTGCTCATTTTTTTGTGCTACTCATAATACAATGAATGGTTTATTAGTGTTTTCTCCATCACCTTTTAAAGAATAGGTAATTACCAAAACAATAAACCAAATTTCAACCTGTACTGTCAATTTCAATGATGTAAAATCATGGCTAATTTAATTTAAAACTACTGTGCTTGCTGAATCTGAAGTTGGAAAGAGACATTCATTAGTTCACCATTATATATTGTTTCTACTTACACTTTTACAATAGATGTAATTAATCTCAAGAGCATGGGTAAAATAATTAGAAAGTGATGTTTTGAGTGTTGATTACCTTTGTTTTTAATATACTTTATCTCATTGTATACTCATGCAATTTGATTTTTAATAAGGGCTGTGCTTAACAATTTGCAAATTTTGGGTATATTTAAATATTGATTCTTTCTAACAATACAAGCCAGCTCCAATGTACACTTCTTCCACATCCCCACTCTTTCTCTGGGCTGCAGCTAATGATTGACTGCTATGGACGTAGAAAGCCTACCCCTCTTGCCTCTGTGGAGTAATTCATAGAGCTCCCAGTGGATTCTGCTGAAGCTTGTCTCCAGTTGTAGGACAGTTTTAGCTTATTTTCCCCCTCTACTCTGTTATGTTTCTTCCACTCTCTTCTCCTGAGAGCACTTCATGAATAAATCATTTGCACAAGAATACCCATCACAGGCTCTGCTTGGGGGGGGGGATCCACCTAAGATATCAGCTTATTAAGAATACTTTGGGTAGGGCAGAAACCTAATTGAGAGAAGTGCGTCAGAACATGAGAGAATGGAGACAGCTTATGTACATAAATTATTTGAAAAACAAAAAACAAAAACTAGTGAGCAGCTGAGTGGAGGAGGTGGACTGTGTGTTCCTGGGTCCTGAAGTGATGCTGGGAGAGTCAGGAGATGGGGGTGGAGCTGAAGTCTGATGCTTTTATCCCCTAACGTCTCATCCTTTTTCGAAGTTTCAAGGAACTTATTCCACTAGATAATTATAATTATAATTTCGCTGGTGTATTTATAAACAATAGCTGCTTTTTCCACAAAAGACTGAGAGTTCTGTAAGTATACTGTTCTTAGGTATATTTTCTGAACAGGCCACAATAGTAGATCTTTCAGAATAGTCTTTTATGAATGAATAAATGGATAAGTAAGTGAATCTCACATCAATGGGCAGATGAAAGGACAAGCTTATGTGTTTTTTGTCTTAGCACAGTCAAAGTGAATTCTTCAACATAAAGCAAATTAACACTGAGAAGTCTTTCACATTTCTCTATACCTTTCCTTTCCTACCACTCTTCAGGACTTTGTGTAGTCTAATTTGCATCATGTGCCATCTCCCTTTCACCTGAACAACTTCCTTCAACACTTTACTTATTTTTTTTTTTTTTTTGTCTTTTTCGTTTTTATCGGTACCAGGGATCGAACTCACGATCGCCTGCTTGCAAGGCAGGCGCTTATGCCGCTGAGGTAAATCTCCAGCCCCCAACACTTTACTTAGAATGCAAGTCTCTGATAAGAGATTTCCTGAGTTGTTGTTTATTTGAACATGTAATTATTTAATATTTTAATGACAGGAAAATGTGCTCATTTTTATTAAAAAATCTATATACTATATGTTTTATTTTTGTTATTAAATTTATAAATGTACAGAAATAAAGAAATGATATAAAACTTAGCTAACTGACTTTAGGTAAAGGGATTATGAGGAACTTTTTATTCTTTTTGCTAATCTAATTGTTGCATTTTGTCATATTCTTCTGTTGTGGTAGAATATAGCATAATTCTCATAATTGTAACCTTTTGTACGTGTACAATTCACTGGCATTAAATCCGTTGCCACTGTTGTATAATAATCATCATTATCCACACCCAGATTGCTATCATCATTTTAAAAAAATTTCTATTTATTTATTTATTTTTAAATTGGTACTGGTGATTGAACTCATGGCTGCCTGCTTGCAAGGCAGGCACTTACACCGCTGAGCTAAATCCCCAGCCCAACTATCATCATTTTCAATGAAAACTGTACCTGTTACAATAACCAATACGATTTTGAGTACAATTGCTTAGGTAAAATTGATTAACTTGGAATCCAATGGCACTAGGGAAGTAAATCCCTCCTTGAGTTTTCTCATTCTGTTACTGTGATTGTGGATCAAGTGTGCCAAGATATTGCTCAAATTAAAGGTAAAATATGAATTATAAGGTCATGGAAGCTTCCATCCAGGCAAAAATGTTACAGAGTCATAGTCTTTGACAGGAACCCTTGAGAGGACAATGCTTGAACCTGTGAGAAGAAAATCAAAGCTACAATGGAAACAGTGAAGATGCTAAGAATCAGCCAAGGAAAGCTATAGGCAACGAGTAGAGCTGAACTAGGAGAAGCCATGTGAGCTGTAACTGGTAAAACCTTAGGGCCAAGGAAACCCAGGTTTTTTTGCACTCTTAGCATACAATAATCTTTTCAGGGTACTTGACATGGAGACATAGGATTTAATATTTTTTAAATCTTGTTTTGATCCAAATCCTTTCTAACTATTCTTAGCTTGTGAAATGTAAATATTTACCATTAGAAGTATTTAACTTTTTTTTACTAGGGCTCACAACTAATGGTTTGCCTTGAGCCTCAGAGGAAACTTTAGACTTGGATTTTTGGCAGTGCTGAAACTGAAGACATTAGCACCTCTTGAAGATAGATATTGCATTTTACATAATGAGATAGACATCAGTTTTTTGGGGGAAAGGGTCAGAATTCCATGATTTAGATCTAAAAAGATCTCCAAAAGTCTTCACATTTAGACTGGGGCTTTTACAAAGTGATTGTATCATGAGTGTGCCGTATGCATTAGTAGATTAATCTATAGATGGATTGATACATGACAGTACTATTTAGAGATAAGGCTTGTTCAGAAGAGACAGGTCACTGGGGACATGATGTGTAAGAGTGTGTTCTTGATCCTGGATCCTTACTTTCCTCTCTGCTTCCTGGCTGCCATGGATTAAGCAACTTACATTTATAATTCCTTTCCACCATGCCATTTCTGTCTTGGAGCCAGGTTACCATGGATTGGATTGTCTGAAACCATGAGCCAGATAAACCTTTCCTCCTTTAATTTGTAGGTATCAGGTATTTTATTTCAGAAAATGAAAGGTGGATAATACAGGTATAGTTTTAAAAATTATTTTTGTTTCAATTAGTGCACAGTTGGAGTACATATATAACAATGATATTCATCATGGGAAATTGATACATATACATAAACATCTTAATTTTATTTCATTCCCTTCCCTTCACCTCCCTCCTCCTTCCCTTTATTTTTGGTTTCCTTCCCTTTTATAAAATGCTAATATAATTCTTAAATTTCTATGTCTAGTCTCTGTATTTAAGAGACATTTTTGAAATATAAATAATTTTTTCAATTTGTGCATTTTCATCTCCTCTTAGAATCTTGACCTGAAGTCAGGTACACATTTCAGCCTCTTCCACCTTTCCCTTATTAGATTTTCCTGGGCTCTGTGTTTATGCTCATTTTCAGTTCCAAGGGAAGATTTCTGCTGTGTTTGATCAGTATCTGAGTATGATGCCACATGCTTTGGAATCTTTATTACATAAGCTGCCTTGCTTCTGAAGTATCTTGTTATCTAGCACTCTATATATAATTTATGCATTGTTTCTGCAAACTTAAATTTATTGTGCTTAAGTTTTCATGTTGTGCTTTTTAAAATTCTTTCTCAACTCTCCTCTGAGGAAAATCTTGATTTTCTTGAGGAAGTCTTGATTTCATTCACGATTACAATGTAGAAGTCTCGTATATCCCAGCAATATTTTCTTTGGAAGTTTTTGAATTGTAGCAGGAAAAAAACTAGAGCCTGAAGTTGGATAAATATTGAAATGCTGGGTGACTTCTGGAGACCTATACTTTAAATATCAGGTTTTCATTTCATTATATGATTTTTTTTCTTTTGCAGAGCTGAGGATCAACACCCAGGGTGTAATACATGGTAGAAAAGTCCTTTACCATTGAGCTACACTTTTGGTGCCTGGTAAATGTGAGAAACTTATTTATATCTATGTCATTGGAGTTTTTGCTAGCTATTTAGTAAGTGCTAATTCTCTTCTGTATCCTTTTAAATTATTTACTCTAACTATAGAAACAACTATTAATTTTTTGGTCTTACAGTCTAGTTAAGACTTTAATGAACCTGTCTTCTCAATGATTTTGAATATATTCATTCATAGCTTTCTGTAAGCCCTGTAATTTTTCCATGATTTCAGCCTGTCAGTACAGTGCATATGATAATTCAGCCACTAAATGAAGTTTTTTTTTTTCAAAAACTTCATTTAAATGTTAGGGTCCTATTTGGAAAATAGACCCCCCAAACCTAGATGAATCTTTTACTTACTCAGATTTCCTTTCTTTTTTCACTTCTAACTTCTTTTCTCACAGCATACATACTATTACCCTCACAAACAGGTTCTTCAGTCAGATGTTAAGATTAGCAACAAAAATCCTAGTAATTCTATTGTTTCATATCTTGTTAAAAAAAAACTTAAGGTTCAGGGAACTAGAAGAACAGGACTATACAAATATCCTTGATGAGAAGCAAAAGAAAACTGATGCAAAGGAAATAGGTGAGATCGAATACCCAGAGATACTGAGCTGGAACTTTTACTTCGAACTCCCTCTAAAACACTGCAGTTCACAGAATAGGGTGGAGGAGCATATTCCTTATTTACCATCTCCAATATGGAGCACACTAGTCAATCATCTGTGGCTATTGCTGGAGTGCTTGATGAGCTGAATTTTTAATTTTATAATTTTAATTAATTTAAATTTAAATCTACATTATGTGGCTCATGGCTCTTGCCTACTGAATCATGCAGCCGTATAATAATTTTACATTTATTGTAGAGAGAACTTGTAAGGAATCAACACAATTTTCCGTTGATAGTCCTATCAACTTTCTACCATAGATTAGAAAATGCTACATGAGGAAAATGCATTTGGATAGGCAATGTATAAAACAAGAAAAGTATTTTGGATACTGCAAGTGATAAATTCTTGTTAATATGTAGAGAGGAACTTGGACCCAGAGAAAGGAGTCAGGTCATTTTGCATTGTCTCATGAAGTTATGATTGTTCAAATTTTGAAGAGTAATTAACATTTTCTGGGGATTGTTTTACCATCTGTCATTGAGTCATACACCTACATCCTGCCCTCCTTTTTCTGCCTAAAATAATTCCTATCAGGGAAGATCAAGTTATTGTAAACTTCTTAGGAAAATGGAGATGTTAAAAATACATGATAAGAGTGTATCATTTTTAGTTGAGGAAAGTTATTCCTTATTTTTGTGTTCTTTAAAAAATTGATTTAAAAAATAATTTCATAGCTGGGTGTGGTAGCTCATGCCTGTAATCCCAGCACTTGGGAAGCTGAGGCAGGAGGATTGTTGCGAATTCGAGACCAGCCAGGGCTACAAAGTGAGCTGAAGGCCAGTCTGAACTGCATAGCGAGGCCCTGTCTCAAAAAGACAAAAAAAAAAAAAAAAAATTCATATCATATTTGAATGTGATTGAGGAACAGTTTCATTACTTTCATGTATTTTCATCTCTTTTTGTTAAGTAAGTTGAGTAGAAGTGACTATTGTTCCTTTGGAGAATTTAGATTTGCCCATGGTCACTGAGGGTTTGCACTTAGGTGTCTTTACTCATTGTCTATTCTTCTCCCAGTTTGCAAGTTATAGTAGTTAACGGGGCTCCTTGATTTTCAAAATCAATAACTGGTTCTCTCTGTATCTACAAAACATCATGACCTCAAGTTCGTGGGGCCTCACCCTTGCAGTTCCTATGCTTCAAATGAGAGAAAGCTTCGATTCATGTCAGTTGTTTAAAATTAATGGCACGCTCATATTTTATTTAATAAATATTAATGGTAGGATTTGGCAGTGGGCAGGGGGCTACTTTAGCCCTTTACTGTAAAGAAGATCATTATCACATCCCCAAATTTGATTTCTAGAGTGCATCTTTATCAATATTTATTAGACACTCGGCTTAGTTCTAATTATGTTTTCTGGCCTACCCTGCAGAACACCTTTCAGGCGTGTCATTCTGGCTAAGTGTATTCCAGAGTGCACTTATTTAGCAGTTTTGTCCTTCAGCAAAAGTTTGTTCCATATTTGAGACATAACACCATTGTTATTGCTTTTTCTATCAGCACATGATACAATGGAAACCCTAAATCAATACCACTTTTTATTCCTACACAATTGATGCATAACAGCCTTCTTCACATCAAGGTTTAATGTGTTGTAAATTAATTATCTGGAATGAATACAGAGTCAATGGACCTTGGTATGACCAGAATGTGATGTTAAAGTGTTCTATTTCCTCCTCCAGTTCTCAGCATTCTTACTGAGTTTTGTGCGTGATGGTTGTGCCAGCTTCTCCAATAAACTCCCCTTAGGAATAGTTAATGCCCTCTTGGGATAGGCCAATACAAGAAAATTTGCTTTCCCATAAATTTGTTAAAATGTTTTCTGCCTCCTAGACCAAAAAAAAAAAAATTATTTGTAATATACCCAGTGTTGCTTTTTTTTTTCCCCCTTAAGAACATTTAATTGGAATTTGGGAAAAATGAGTGGCATGTTTTCTTTTAATTTGGAGTATCTAAAAATTTTGTACAAATACAAGTAGGAATTGTTATCTGCTACTTTTCAAAATGAGAACAATTTTCTGTTTTCCAGAATTCAGTTCAAAACAGAAAACTTTATCTGATCCATAATCTAAATGTGGATATGATGGCAATCTCGTCTAAAATGGTATAATATCAGGTATGGTAAAGTGGATTTTCCATCAGAAGAAAAGCAATTAAAAAGCAGAAATTCACTAAGTTTTAAAGTACTCAATTTTCTATTTTCTTTAAAATAAGAATACAAGAGGCAAACTCCATTATAGATTCGAGGGTAGCTCTGCTATTAGTAGCTATAGAAACAAGGAAACTGGGTAGCGAATAAGAGAGAAAGGAGGGCAGGAGAGAAAAATAGAATTATGAGTAAAAGAAAGAAAACTATAAACCTAGCCATAACACTTACACACTAATATTATGATTTTGAGGCTGGTGATTGGAAAGCAGATTGTCCAGCGGCTTTGCTAGCTGGTCACCACTATCTCAGCAAAGTCACTTTATCATGAATGCCTGTTTTCACTGGAACTTACATATACAAAGGAGCAGCCAAACAAACTGAGTATCTCCAGCTTCAAAGAAGAGGTAATGAAGAATAGGGATTATAAATACATAAGCACCAACTTTCAGGAAGCACCCAGGGGTCGACTTCATAATTTTTTACAGAAGCCAGTTTGCTCCTGTCAAGTTAAGGGATGGAGGGTGGAACCATATCCACTTCACTTCCCTTGACAACGAGGTCAACACCACTTGTAAATCCGACTTCCTCCCGCCGCAGCTGTGTCAGAGAGGGGGAGCTTGGTGAGACTGAACTCATACAAGACAGAGCACATTTTCTGAGCTCCAACGTAGCACGTGTCTGCTGCAAATGCCTCTGATCTTAGTTTAAGTTCCCCAGGAATATTTTCAGCTTAGACTTTATCCCCACATCTGTCCAGGATCATCAAAGTGTATTACACTGTTGCTTGATTTTTAGAAACAAACACCCTAACAACCAAATTGGATGCTCCACATAGGTCAGGCCTAGTGTGAGTTTTCTTGGGGGTTCAGAGCCTTAGTGGACCATGCAGGTGTAAAATACAGTCTCTGTACTTCTATTTATGAGATAAATTATGAGAGGTCCTAATAGATACAGTTGCTAAAACCTGACTTTTCATAAAAGGGAGTTACACATTTTCAACATATTTTTATTAACCTAGAGAAATCACTGTGTGTCAAAATAGCAATGTATAGAAGCAACGAAGTGATTTTAGATTTTCAGTATGAAATTTACATGTACAAAGAGGAAGTACGCTGTAATAATGATTAACATCTGGGTTGACACACTAGAGCCACAGGTAGCAGCCATATTCAGTGTTTGTAAATAAAGTTTTATTTACACATATTCACTATGTGGACTGTCTATGTCTGCTTTCCCATTGCCATGGCGAAAGTGAATATTGTGACTGTATGACCTGTCAAGAGGTCACCAAAATGTATTCCCTGCCAAATTGAGAACACTTATAGCTTTTTCTTGGTAATTTCTTTAAATGAGTGAGTTTCTGAATTACAGTGCCTGAATTTAAAGTCCAGTACTTCAGCATGTACTTTAAATTTGATACCTGCATCAAACATTTATTCTGCTCCAGTTTCCTAATCTGTGAAATGGACACCCAGATAACAATTTCCAGTACACTGCCACGCAGCTCACATGAGCTAATGTGTATTATTTATGAGTTATCTGGCATAAAGTCCTCAGTCCTTTTCTGCTGCTCCCATATTATCAAAATGTTTGTAGGTCTGAAGACTTTTAGTTCTTAAAAACTGGAAAAAGGGGGTTAAATCTTTTGCAAAGGGCAAGAGGAATATGAGATGGAGGAAGAAGGTAGGGAGGAGAGGAGAAAGGGATGAAAATAGGACTTAAGGAGTGTTGTGCACATGTACCTGCTCCCCATGATGAATGCAATCATTATGTACTGCAAGCATGTACCAAAAAAAAAAAAAACTACAAAAAAGGAAATATAAACATAACCAGCCCCATGCTTTTGGGTAGAAAAGGCTATATAAAAATGTCAGACACCCTTGAAATTTCTCCTATTATTTTAAATCTCTAGTGTTGTCCAAATTTTGGCAGCAAACTTAGTTCACAAAGAAATTTACTCAGTTGTAAAGTGTGTAGGAAGAGTGACAGATGTGGGCTCCATCATTCTACCTGGCAGAAGTATTTGATGAAGCAGAAGAAAGAAATGCAGTCAACAGACTGCTCATTTCGAGACAGCCAAGGCCACATCTTCGAACCCTTCTTTTGTGTCCTTTTGAAGAGGAGAGGAGTCAGCATCCTCACACACCGGAGATCGACAAGTCACGAGGAGTGATGTTTCATGGCCCCCAGCCAGTTGTGCCAGACAGTGTTGCCAGGGTGATGAAGCGTATCTCCCAGGGTCTGACACCCTCTTCCTCTTCCTCGGGCCCCCTCTCCTTGCTGTCCTTGGTGGTTCACAGGCCCCGAATGCATTACATCCCTTGGGTCTGTCTGCCCTTCATGTGACTCAGGCTCCAAATGATCTTTCCTCTGCTCAGATCAGCAGTCCCTGAGACAAACTCTCAGATTCAACTATATCAAGCCAGAAATGGAGCTGATCAAAGTAACTCCTTCTCAAGGAATATTTTTATTTTAAAAGGAGACTGTTTAAGGCAAATGCAATTCTAATTAGGATCTCTTGCTTTCCCACATTGATCTCCCTCTCTTTACCAAAGCCAGTTGCCAACGTTTTATCATCCCTGTCTTCTGAAAGATTACACTTGGTAAATTATATTGTGTTATTGTGTTAAATTATATTGTATTATACTATCTCATTCAGGAGTACAGTTTGAGTATCCTTTGTCCAAAATCCTTGCTGCAGGGTTTAAAGATTTTCAGATTTTGGAATATTTGCATCCTCCTCATTTTCCATCAACTGTGCACAGGGATCAGAACAATTAGCTTCCATGTGGAAGTGCCTTTCTCATGCTCCAGTGTGAGAGAAAAGCACAAACGGCCCATATTATGATTCTCTTTGAAATTACGACTGGTCACATATTTGTCTGGCAATAAAGTGTACATATTTGACTCTTAAAAACTAGAATAAGAAAGAATGGGGATGTGGCTCCCTGGTACAGTGTTTGGCAAGTACTACAGAAACAAAACAACAAAAATGGGAATAAAAAGACAGTTTCCATTGAAGGTGCAACCAGCCCGTGGGAAGGATGAGTAGCAGTGACGGTGAGAAGAAAATAAAGAAAACAACATTCTTGAAAGGCGAAGGCTCTTCTCTGTCTTCTCCTACAGCTTCTTATAGCAGCCACTCGGATCTTTTATTTTAATTTTGGGATAAGGGCACCATTCCTTTTAACTCCTCACACCATCTTAAAGGAGGCAGCAAAGTTATTTTTTTTTAGATCAGTTATGTGATTTCTTGCTGGTACGTGTGAATCTGATTTCTTTATCTGGAGCAAGAGAAGAAGTTGTGAGCTGAAGGAGTAGACATATTCCCCAAGAACTAAGGACCGCACACTCTAGTGATGCATGTACATCATGTTGATAGCAGCACAATTCACAATAACTAAGCCATGAGAACAGTCTAGATGCCGATCAACAGATGAATGGGTAAAGAAAATGTGGTATTTTTTAATGTATTTGGTCTTTTTTTTTTTTTTTTTTGAGACACTGCATTTCAGGCTGGCTTTGAACTCACTTTGTAGCCCAGGCTGGTCTTGAACTCACAGGGACCTTCCTGCCTCAGCCTCCCAACTGCTGGGAATATAGGCATGTGCTACCAGGCCAGGCCTAAGTACCTCTTCATAATATCCTGCAAATAAACTGAGTTATATAGAAATGCAATCAAAATGATTATTGTAGAAAATTTAAAGAATGTTTGTATAATTTTAAAATTAATAGCATTGTTTGATTCATGTAATTTAAAAATAGAACTTCCCCTTACTCTATTTTTTCTTAAAAGATTTGAAAAATACAAATAAAAATATTACTTATCAATACTTTTTCCACTGAAATATAGAATTTCCTTCTCTATCTTTATATCCTGCATGCTCCTCCTTTTTTTTTGTATGGTTACATAAATGGAACTAAGTCACTATATAAATATCTCATACCACCTTTCCTCTTTTCCCCTCCTTTAACTGCTTAGTGCTATGATTTAGATATAGTTTGTGTTTGTTTCCAAAGTGTCTGTGTGTTGAGAGTTTGGTCCTTATTGCTTTGTTGTTGTTGTTGTTTATAAGAGATCAGTGATTGAACTCAGGCCCTTGTATCTGCTGGATATGAGCTTACCACTGAGCTATGTCCCTGGCTATGAATCTGCTTCTTAGTGTGGTGATATTAGGAGGTGGAACCTTCAGGAGATGGCACCTGGTGGGAGGTTCTGAGGTAAACTGGAAACATGCACAGTGGGCCAGGGGATCCTAGTCCATCTCCAGCTTCCTACTTTGAGATATTATCCCATTTTCTCACTCACACTTCTGCCATTGTGATGTCATAGCCATTAGACCCTCAATAGAAGCTGAACCAGTGGGGCACTAAATATTAGACTTTGTGTCTCCAGAACTAATTATTTGCTTACAAAGCTACCTTGTCTCAAGTATTTTGTCATAATAATACAAAAATCACTAATATAGAAAATTGGCATCAAAGAAAAGGTCATTACAACAGTACCTAAAAATGTGGAGGCATGGACAGAGGTTGGGAAAGTTTAGACTGGCAAGCTAGAAAATGCCTGGAATGTTGCAAGTAGAATGTAACAGGCAATTCTGGTGAGATTGGGAAAGGTGAGGAAACTAGAAAACTAGCACCTAATGAAAATGAGTTCTTGTTGGAAATTGGAGGAAAGGCTATCCTTGTTATAAAGTAGACAGAATACTCAGTTGTGCTGCTAACCATGACTTAAAGCTTTGTGCAAGGTTAAAATTAAGAATTATGGACTATTTTATTTGGTGGAGGACATTTCAAAATAACAAAGCATTTAGGTTACAGCATGGTCATTTACTGGCTACTTTTACTCAGACTTACAGTAGTGAGACTTGGGAGCAGAGTAGAAAGAATTGGAAATTTTGCACCTGGCCACTGAAAAAGCAAAGAAAAATTAGGGTGCTGCTGCAGATCAGGGTAATGCAGAAGAATTATGGTTTGCAAAAGAGATTAATATGAGTGCTAATTGCCAGGGCAATTGGAAAAGGCTTCCAGGGCATCTTAGAAATCTGCAAGGCTGCCTATCCCATTACCTGTCAAGAGGTTTTCCAGGGTAGGCTCTTTCAAGGCCCTAACTGAGGCACACTCTAAGAGCTGGGGGTTTATTTCAGTATGGAAAACACTTCATGGCTGCAGCTGGCTTCGAGCAGGTCCAGGTGCAGCCCTTGGCAGCCACAGGGAGCTGACTTTGCAGACATGCAGAATGCAAGAGTTGTGGTGCCGTAGTGATTTTCACCCAGATTTCACAGGAAAGCCTCATAGATCAGGCAGAAATTTTCTACAGGGTGAGAGTCTCTTCAGAGAGTGCCAGACAGGATAATGCCTAATAGAACTGTGATTGTGGAATGTTTGGGACCCAGAAAGGTACCGTTGTCAGCAATATGACATACTTGCTGGATAAAGCAGCAGATATCAATGCACAGTCTGAGAGACTAACCATGAGGTCTGCAATCAGAAAAGCCTCGGGGGTGGTGCTGCCCAAGGTCTTCACTGCAGTGCACACAAGATGCATGAGATGTCAGACTTAGAACTTCAGGATGTAATGTCCCACTAGTTTTGGTTTTGCTTTGGGTTGGTTACTCCTTTTTACTTGTCTATTTCTCCCATGTGGAATAGAAATGTTTATCTTGTGCCTGCCCTGCCAATGTGTCCTGGTTGTATGGAACTGGTTTTCTGATTTTATAGGAGCTCACAACTGAAAGTTTGCTTTGAGTATCCGATGAGACTGGGTATTCGAATTAATGTTGGAATGAATTAAGGCTTTGAGAGATGTAATGATTATTATGCATTGTGAGAAATACATGAAACTTGGGAGTCAGGGATAAAACAGTATGGTTTGGGTTCAGTTTGAGTGAGTCTGCAAGGGTTCATGTGTTGACATTTAATGCCTATTGTGAAGTATTAAGAGAATGCAATCTCAGTATGACTCTGGAGTTTAGAGTGAGGGTCTTTGGGAAGTTATTAAGACTAGATAAAGTCAGGGGCTGGGGATTTAGCTCAGCAGTGTAAGTGCCTGCCTGGCAAGTGTGACATATGAGTTTGATCCCTGGTTACCCCCCTGCCCCCAGAAAAAGGACTACATAAAGTCAGCAATCCCCATGATTGAATCCTGATTGCTTTATAAAGAGAATGAGACTGTCTTCCTGGTAAGTGCCGCTGGCATGAGGCAAGAAGAGAACCATTCAGTGGCTCCTGAGATCTGGTCATGGTGGAACTTAGTGGCTGAACAAGAAAGCAATGCGCCTGCCTTCATGGTAAGTGCCCCTCACGTGAGCCAGAAAAAGAACTAGTCAACATCTCCTGTGAGCCTACCAGTGTGCAGGCTGAGAATCAAACATCCTATTCCTCACCTTCCCCCGTCAGCAACTGGCGGCAGAGGATTGAGCATCTCTTGGGAGGATGACCATATGCAATATAGCAAATATGAGGAATTTCATTTTATCTTCTGTTTGAACGTAAATATTGTTTTCACTGTTTTGCTTTGTTATGATTAATTGTTTTGCTCTATTCAGTATTCTCTTTCAATTGATTTTATAATGTTCTGTTTTTGGTTTGATTTTGTTCTTCCTAATTGAATGGACAATTATTGTGATGATAACGAGATATAGTATGGTACCTATTATTGTTATCCCAGTATCCTGCTGTGAAGTTCTGTACCAATTTCACTGCATTGTCTTGATTGGCTTTGTTCTATCTTGTTCTGTTGTATTTTTACTACCTTCAAAATAAAACCTAAAAACAAAAAGAAGAGGGAAACACATTCTTTCTTGCCATGTGATGCTCTGCATCACTTAATGATTCTAAGAAGATCATAATTAAGATGTAAGCCCTTGACCCTGAACCTCTAGAACTGTGAGCTAAAATAAGCCTTTTAAAAATAAAGTTATTCAGCCTCAAGCATTTTGTTGTAGCATTTTGTTGTCCATGCCTTTCCAGATAATAACAGGTTACTAAAATATATATGTAAGGAGTAATCCATTAAAGTGAAGCACAAGTTTGCATTACATGTTTCATATAATTACAAGCTGTTGTTAGACAAAGGTTCAGTTTTCCCAAATTCTGCTCTAATAATAGCAAGTGATGTAATCACCTACCCCTGATAGTTACCTTTCTATCATTATGACAAATGCCTGAAACAAACAGTTTAAAAGAAGGAAGGTTTATTTTGGCTCATAGTTCCAGAGGTTTCAGTTCATAGTCAGTTTGCCCTGTTTCTTTGGTCTTGTCATGTCAGAGTAATGTGGAAGAAATCAGGACACCTCAGGATAGTCAGGAAGCAAAGGATAAAGGAAGGAATTGTGGTCCCCCTCTTCCTTTTAAGGGCTCACCCTCAATGATCCAAATTTCTTTAACTAGATCTCACCTCCTAAAGGCTCTACCACCTCCCAAGGCTGGTGATGAAGCCTTTGACACATGGGATTTTGAGAGACATTCAAGATCTGAACTACAGCATTACCCACATTCTTAATGTTATAAAATGCCTTACTGAGTTAGTTTACTTACTAGTAAGCCTAAATCTAAAGTATCCTGCAAGAATGCTTTACTTTATTTTAAAAAAGAAAAACAGACAAAAAGGATAGAAATGATACAGAATTTCAAAATAAAAGCAATAGAAAATTAATACTAATTAATATATTACATATTATCTTAGAAATAGTTGTTCAGGTTACAAAATTTAGGCACAAAGAATGATCAAACAAACAATGAAAGCACAAACTATTCTTTTGGAGAAATAACCGAGATTAGCATAGCTATCTATAGTGTAAATACATACATACATATATATGTATACCTATATACATACGATCTTTTTCCTTTTTCTTTCTCTCCTCTATCCTAGTTGTTCTTTCCTTTTGAGCCCTTCCTTTCCCTTTCATTATCACACCGTCTATTGTACAATTTGGATCTTATTATTCTCAGGTATTTTTTACACTAGGGAGACAATATCATATTTACAAATGTGAGCTTGATTTATTTCTCTTCTGAGTGTGGCTCAAGTTGCCTCCAATTACATATAAAAGCCCCAAGATTATCTCTCTTTATAGTTGAATAATATACCATTGTGTAAAATACCACATGTTTTTTATCCATTCCACGTTTGATGGGCATTTGGATTGTTTCCAAGATTTAGCTATTCTATAAACATGGGTGAACGTATATTGTTGTTGCATGTTATTTTCAATTTTTCTGGGAAAACATCCAGAAAGGGAATAGCTGGGTTTAATGGGACTTCCAATCCTAGTTTTTAAAGGAATCTCCACACTGATTTCCAAGGCGGTTGTACCAGTCTACACTCTCACTAACAGTGGAGAAATGTTCCTTTTTTCCTACACCCATGCCACATTTGTTGTTGGTAGATTTCTTGATGGCAGCCGTTCTTTCTGGAGTGAGATGAAATATCAATACTGTTTTAATTTGCATTTCTTGAAAGACCAGTGATGTTGAACATTTCTTTATATATTTATTTGCCGTATATATATTTCTTCATCTGAGAAGTATGTATTCATCTCAGATGCTCATTTTTGGATTGGGTCTTTGAATTTTGGGGGTGCTGATGTTTTTCATTCTTTATATGTTCTAGATGTAAGTCCTTATGCTGAGGTGGCTAAAATTCATTACCATTCTGTTGGTTTCTTTTCACTTTGTTGGTGATTTCTTTTCAAGTACAAAATCTTTAATAAAATCAGATCACAGTTTTTGATTCTTTGAAGTACTTCCTGTGTGGTTTGTGTTTTGTTCATGAACTCTTTGCTTACTCCTAGGTCTTCAAGATTTCTACTTATCTTATCTTCCAGTAGATTTAGTGTTTCTAGTTCAATATTTAGATCTTTGATCTATTTTGACTTTAGTTTAGTGCATGGTGATAGACATGGGTCTAGTTTCAGTCTTCAGCATTTTAAAAGGCAATTTTTCCAGCCCTATTTATTAATGAGGCTGTTTTTCTTCCAGTAAACATATTCCCCCTTGTCAAAGATAAGGTGGCCGAGTATCTTTGTAGCTGCAGCTTCTAATATGTTCCATTGAGCCTCAGGTATGTTTTATTGCCAGTATCATGCTGATTGCACCACAGTTCCTTTGTCATATAATTTCAAGTCAGGGATTATGATGTCTCCTTCCTTGCCTTTGTTGATCAGATGCCTTTTATTTGCCATCTCTTCTGTTTCCAAATGGATTTTAGGAATGCTTTCTCTAGATCTGTAAGGTATGTCAATGATATTTTGATTGGAATTGCATTAAATTTGTATAATAGTTTTGGGAGTATGGCCATTTTACTATGTTGAGTCTTCCCAATCAAGAGCAAGGGATATATTTCCATTTTCTGACATCCTCTTCTATCTTGTTTTTAAGAGTACTATAGTTTTTAATGTATAGATCTTTTAAATCCTTTGTTAGATTGATTTCTAAGTATTTCAGATTTGGATGCTATTGTGAAAGGTGCCATTTCCATAATTTCTCTCTCAGTGAGTTTGTTGTTTGTGTATAGGAATGCTATTGCCTTTTTGGAGTGTTAATTTTATATCCATCTACACTGCAAAATTTGCTTATTAACTCTGGTAGTCTTTTGATGGAGTTTTTGGGATCTTCTATGTAGAGTATCTTTTCATCTTCAAATAGTGATAACATCTTCCTTTCCTTTCCTTATTCTTTTTTATTTCTCTCTCGTCTAACTGCTTTGGCTAATGTTTCTAGAAGTATACTGAATAGGAGTGGTATTATAGTAGACATCCTTGTCTTGTTCCTGACTCTAAGGAGTGAAAGTTTTCAGTTTTTGTCCACTTAGTATAAGGTTGGCTGTTGGTTTGTCATACATGACTTTTATCAGATTGAGGTAGATACCATCCCTTCCAAGTTTCTGTAGGGTTTTCTCATGAACAAGTGTTGGAATTTATCAAAAGCTTTTTCTGTATCTATTTAAATGTTCATGTGATTTGGCTCTGTTGATGTGGTGTATTACATTTTTTTTTCTTATTTTGAAGTTTTTATGTCTTTCTTACTTTGAAGTCATAAAAAAGCAAATCGAGACAATGCAGTCAAATTGCAGCATACGGGCTAACAGTAATAGGTACCATAGTATATCTCATTATCTTCACAATAGTTGTCCATTCAATCAATTATAGCAAATTCAAACCAAAATCAGAACATTATAAAACATATCAAAACAGAATACTGAATAGAGCAAAATAATTAATCAGAACAAATCAAAACAGTGAAAACATTTGCCTTCAAAGAGAAAACAGAAGGAAATTCCCCATATTTGCTGTATTGCATATGGTCATCCTCCCAAGAGATGCTAAGACCTCTGGCTTCCAGTTGCTAACCAGGGGTGCGGTGGGGTGGGGTGTTTGATTCTCAGTCCATGTGCTGATAACTAATGGGAGACCCTGACTGGTTCTCTTCCTGGCTTGCCCACCACTTGCTCGCACCATGGCCACTTACCAGGAAGGAAGCACGTTGCTTTCTTGCTCAGTGTCCTAAGTTCCAACATGGCTGGATCTCGGGAGATGCTAGTGTATTACATTTATTGAGTTGCATATATTAAACTATCCCTGCATTCCTGGGATAAATTCCACTTGATCATGATGTATAATCTTCTTGATGATTTGATGAATCCTATTTGCTAGTATTTTATTGAGAACTTTTGCATCCATGTTCATTAGGGAGATTGGCCAATAGTTCTTCATTTTGGTTGGGTATTTCTCTGGTTTTGGTATCACAGTAAAACTTTCCTCCAGGAATGAGATAGGGAGGACTGCTTGCTTTACAATTTCATTAAAGAGTTTGAAGGGTATTGGCATTAAGTCTTTTTTAAATTTCTTGAAGAATTCACCTGTGAATCCTTCGGGACCTAGGCTTTTCCTTGTCAGTAAGTTTGTAATTATGTTTTCAATTTCAGTAAATGATATCAGATTATTCAAATTTTTATATTTTCTTGATTCAGTTTTGACACATAATTCATATGTTTTTATACATAATTTATATGTATCTAGGAATCTGTCTGTTTCTTCTGTGTTTTGTGAGTAAAGATTTTCAAAGTAGACATTCATGATCTTCTGAATTTCCACTAGATCTGTAGTAGTTTCACCTGTTTCATTTCTTATTGCATGAATTTGAGTTTTTTCTTGATAAGATTGGATAGAGTGTTTTTCAGTTTTGTTTATTCTTTCTAAGAAACAACTCTTTAATTCATTAATTCTTTGTATTATTTTCTTAGTCTCAATTGTATTAATTTTTGCTCTGATCTTTAGAATTTCCTTCTATGAGCTTTGGGTTTGACTTGCTCTTCTTTTTCTAGGAGCTTGTGGTATAGCATTAGGTTATTTATTTGTGCTCACTCTGTTTTCCTGATGTGACAATTTAGTGCTATATGTTTTCCTCTTACGACCACATTCATTGTGTCCCACAGGTTTTGATATGTTTTATCTGCATTTTCATTGAATTGTAGATATTGTTTAATTTCTTCTTTAATTTCCTATGAAACCCATTGGTTGTTCAGGAGGGGGTTATTTAATTACCATGTGTTTATGTAGGTTTTGCAGTTTCTTTTGTCTATTTCATGTGTTATGGTCAAATAATATGCATGGGACAATTTAAATCATTTTGCATTTACTTAAGCATGTTTTATTGGTTAATATATGGTATATTTTAGAGAATGTGTAGCTGAGAATAATGTGTATTCTGATGTTATTGGATGGAACGCTTTAAAGATTCCATAAGCAATTTGTTCACAGGTTTGATTGAATTCTGTTATTTCTTTACTGACATTTTGTCTAGTTGATCTATCTCTGTGACAATAGGATATTAAGGTTCCTTGTTACAATTGTGTTATTGCATATTTGGTTTTTCATGTCTTTTAGTATTAGTCTTATATAGTTGGGTGGCCCTGTATTTTGCACATATATGTTTATAGATTGTTATTTCTTTCTCTTTAATTTTCCCCCTAACAAGTATGTAGTGACTTTCTTTATCTTTCTTGATCATTTTTGGTTTGAAGTTCACATTGCAATCAGGAGAGTTACCACTGCTTTTTTCTGAGTTACTGTTGTGTGGAATATTGTTTTCCATTTTTTGACTTTTAGTCTATGAGTTTCCTTTTGAGTTAGATGTGTTTCTTGTATACATCATATTATTGGATTCTATTTCTTGATCCAGTGAGTTGTGTCTTTTCTCTAACAGATTTTAATACTCTGTTTTTATGTTGAATTTCAGGAATCTTGATTATTACATGTCTGGGTGTAGATTTATTTTTATTATGACTGATATGCTATATGTATCACTTATCTCTGTATCAGATTATTTTCTCATGTTTGAGAAATTTTCATCTGTTACTCCTGTGAATAGTTTTTAATGTCATTTGTGCTGACTCCTGCATTTTTGTTGAGATTTATCAGTCTCATATTGTTTTTCACTGCATCACCTAAGTCATTGAATTGTTATTTCACAATCCCTTGTTATTTTTAAAAGTTCTTCCCTTTTTGCTAGCTGCAATTCTGTCTAGAAAGTCTGAAAGTCTTATCTTAATCTTTATTCACGCAATTTTGCTAGCTTTGAATGGAATTTCTAATTTCCTGGATAGCTTGCTGAATTTATTTCATGCATTCTATTTCTTTCCTATATTGTTCATTCATAGTTTCTATGATTTTCCCATGTTGCTTTAATTTTTTATGTATATCTTCTCTAGCTATCCAGAACAACTCCTTTATTAAGGTTGTCATTTCTTACTTTACCTGAGAGATTATTTCTAATCTGATTTCTTCTATAGACTCATGGATTTGTTTCTTTGTTTCACTTGACATCTTTTCAGAAATTTCAGGTGTGTGACTTCCAATATCCTCTATTTTAATGTCTCCTGTACTTGTTCCTGATGGGCTGAATGTGTGAGCTTGCCTTTTGCTTTTTTGTTTTTGTCATTTTCACCTCTTGAATTAATGTTTCAGTCTTTTCAATCCTCTAAGTCTCAACAGTCTGTCATGTGTGTCTTGGGGTACTACTCTGTGGTTGACATTCACCCAGTTTCTGTATGGGAAGCACCAGTCACCTGAATTCTTCCTTTAGGGCTTGTTGAGTGAGTCCTATATTCTTCCTAGGTTGGATAACCTAGGAGTATTGACAAACTAACCCTTATCTTCTATTGTTACTGTGGCTTCAGGCTCTTCCAGGTAACCAGACCTATCTGTTTATAGCGTTTGCCCCAGCTGGTAATTGTGTCACTAGTGGTCTCTTAAGGCCCTTTCCAGTTCCTTCAGGTGGGAAAAGACCTCTTTACACTTTTGCCAACCCACCCACAGCTCTCCATATGTAAAAGACTCACTCCCACTCCTGACAGATTATTAAGGTCCTAAAGTTGGGTGAAGGGTTTGATGAGGCTCCCATTGACCCACTGAGGTCCTCTACTTGAGGGAGAAACTCACCACACTCTCACATGCCCTCTGAAATTCTCTGTGTAGGGGGAGGATTAGCCGAGGCTCCCACCAGCCCATCAAGGTACTGCAGGTGGTGGAAGGGATCCCTAGTTCATGGGCTACTGAGGTCTTTCAGGAGGGAGGAATGGTGGCCCACAAGCCTGTTGCCAGCTGAGGTCCTTCAGGTGCAAAGGAAGAGCAGCCAAGGCTGCCCTCAGCCCCTGATGTCTTCTGACTGTAGGGGAAGAGTGACTGATGAACCCATTGGCTGCTAAGGGGCATGTGCAGGTCAAGAATGCTTTATTAGTTGAAACTGAGAGAAATTTCTTCTTATGATAGTTCTGGCACTATATCCATGAAACATATCCTGTCCAAATCATATTAGATGAAAACTATAAAGAAAATATTTACTTTGGGCTTATATCTAGGAATAAAAACAAAAATAATGACATGTGCAGATGATGGAAAATGATTACTCAGTAAAAAAGAGATGTTCTCTCTATGTAAAATCTGGAGGAGAAACTGTTAAAGAAGTGAAATTTTAGGGGAAAATTCTGTCTTGAATATTTTAGTTCAAATAGAAGTCATAATCAGTGATAATGTTAAAGTAAATGCATCTAGGTCTAGCTGTTAATTCTTCATTATTTAATTAATTTTAAAATTTTCTTTAGTTTGTGGATCAGGCCCAGAGGGAGAAAGACATTTATCTACAGGAGATTTGAATGGAAGGCTATGGCAATATTTCAGGCTTGTCCACAACCCAGTTGTTGGAGTAGTTTGTGAAGGGTGGACATCCACGCCATAGTACCACTTACTCTTCTGTTAGAGGTAAAGTACACTTTGATATTCGCAAACAGTACAGTAACCAGGTAGCCATTGTTTTCCTGGAGATGGTTCCCTGGGCCCAGATTCCATAGAGAAATGTAAAGAAATACAGGAAATGGCAGCACATGATGTGAGCTGCATTACAAGTGAGGGACCTTAAGCTTAGGGAACCCTAATATTTTTTAATGGTCAATAAAGGTGCCTGTCTTTTGCTTTTATGGAAATATCCATTCTATCTTCCTGTCTGTAAATAAACCTGCCCTTGTCCTGGAAGGAAATAATATTTTTAATTTCATAATTCATTCACTATGCAAACATTCTTGAAAAGATTCAGGGTTTCTGCTTTCTATAGAACCACATAGTTCTTATCACCATGAGAAAACCATCTATTTGTAGTGAAATACTGATGTAAAGAGTCCAGTGTATTGAACTCAGGAAAATTTAAATTCTGCCTTGTGACTTGCACCAGGGGTGGTGGGTTCCAGCACTCTTTTTAGTCTTGTGAAAATGTGTGCACCCAAGATGTTGGCCCAGTGTTCTGTTAGCTTCGTGGCTCAGGTTCATGTTTTCGCTGTCTGTTGCCAGCTGTTTCACATGGGCTGGTGCATAGATCCTCTAAATCTGTTTCCTGTAAAAGCAGCATAATAATGCCTACTAAATTGCATTACTGGGTGACTAAATTAGTAATATTTGTAAGACACTTAGCATAAAGTCTGAGCACAATAAACATTGATGAAATGGTAGATGCTCTTATTTGCTGAGTATATCTTGGTGTCTAGACATGACTTATATCATTAATGTAATGATTACAATACTATTTTACAGTTTAGGAACTGCAGACTTAGAGATTTATCTGAAACCAGCTAAAAATAGGTAGAGTCACAATTCGTGGGCCAGTCACGGTCAAAGTTCACAATATGCACTATCCTTTAGGGATTAATAGTGAAGTTCCAGCACTTCCTCATCAAATTTCTTGGTTCAGAATCTGGCTCCTACTTTTACTCTTGATTTTGAATACAATTCTTTATCTGAAAAATGGGAATCATAAAACCTACCAGGTAATATGGCTATAAAGATTACATGAAATGATACATCTCATTTGATGTATCATTTGATACATACAAATACATCTGCATGCTTGACAAGCAGTAATAAAACTCAAATTATTGGTACTTTCAATATCAATTTTTACTAGTATTACCATGAAAGTAGCAGGGGGGCAATTTTACTTATTCCAGATAAAAACTGGATTCATGAAAAACTGAGCCTCAATGTTTAGCCTTTTATAATAGTAATTTCCCATAAAAACATATTAGATTAGATTTAATGAACAATAAAGATTGATAACAAAGAATGGTGAATACTTGAAATATAACGTTATAACTGATTCAAAGAAGAGAGAAAACATAATATAATATTAGTATAAAGATGACTTTGCTCTTCTATTTTCCATTCCTTTCATAGCTTTGGAAATAAGTACTTACCTCCATATGGATCAAAACAAATAGCTAAAATGTCATTTAACTCAACTCACTAATTTAACTCGTTGCACAGATTAATTTACCTTTACTTCTTTTTTTTTTTTTTTTGTACCAGGGATTGAACTCACAATGTGGCACCTTCTGAGTAAGTGCTTGTGCCACTTAGCTAAATCCTCAGCCCCTACATGTATTTTGTGTAGTGTCTAATATTTATTTTACAGAAAAAGTTAGCATTATGACTTCTTATTAATGCTTATTAATGGATATTTTTCAGTGATGCAAACTTATTAAGTATTAATTTCACTAAAAGTAGCATTAAATACAAGTAAATGGGATGAATAAATTATCATTATTATTTAGCTTCTAGAGATATTGCTATATTAAAAAATTTATGCCAAATATCAAAAGTAAATTAATATAGTTTAAATCTCAGTTCTGGTACTTACTAGTTGTGAAACTAGAGAAGCCTTTTAAGCCTTGAGAGGCACATCTCCTTACCTAAAGAATGAAGATGATAAAAGTATATACCTCATAGATTGTTCTGCGAGTGTTTGTGTGTGTAAAATACATATGAAAAGCTTGAAAAAGTTCTTGCTACACAATAACAGTATGTTAACATTAGCTTATGCTACTACTGTCTTTGTTATGGTTTATACTGTGTCTAGATGGCCACCCAGAGCCTTATGCACTCATGGGTAGGGCTTTCAGGAGGAGATCGGATTGTAAAGGTGCTATAGTTGTCCTGACATGAGGAGGTAGGGTCTGGTTCAAAAAGATGGGCCACAGGAAGTATGCCCTGGAACTACATACCACCCTTCCTGTCTCCTCTCTTCTCTCTCTTTGCTTTCTGGCCGCTAAGAGGTAAGTTGCTTTTTTTTCTGCCAGATGCTTCTGCCATGCTACTTCTGCCCAAAGCCAGTGCAAGTATTCTAGATACCTCACTTATTTAGAAATATGGTAGGGAGTCAGATAAGAATGGTGCCTCAAAAGGTAAGTGCAGAGGACATGATATATTCACAGAAGGTCAGGCTTTAAGAAGAGAGGAAGGACTACATCCATATACTTCCCCTAGGGATGAACAACAGTAATTGATATTCTAAATAAGCATCATCATGTTGGAGTGAAGGACGTCCTTAATCCACCCCTTCAAGCAAAGTCTTTGTCTGGCCGGTGTGCTCTTGCTATGTGACTTGCTTCCCAGTTTGATTCAATGTAATCAGTTTTACCTAAGTGGCTATATTTCCTGTAATCTTATTGGTTCACCATAGTTTTGTCCCACCTCACAACCACTGTGTGTTCATATTTGATCAATATTAACCTAAGCAACTGTTTTTGTAATCTTACTAGTTAACTATAATTTTGTCCACCTTGAACTTGCTTTACCTTGTGGCTTTGTTAGCCTTGAGAAGTAGAGTCAGTGGACAACCTGTACAGCTGCACTGGGGCTTTCCTGATGATCAAGGGTGCATGGAGGTGGGGCTGCTTCTCTCACCCTCTATGTCTACACTGCTACTCCCACGATGGTGGCAGGCACACGGGAGTGTGTTTGTCTGATTCTCCTAGTGGGAGATGGCTGCCACAAGGAACCAAGGGCCGCCAATAGTGGCTTACAGATGTACAGGGTTTATCTGGCTGTATGTCCCTGCTCCTACTGGCTGCCTGTAGGAAGGAATCTTTTGGTGGCCGGGCCCAGCAGGCGGAGATGGATCTGTCTGGCTCTCTCTGCCCATACTGGCTGCCCACAGGAAGGCTCATTCCTCAGTTTTAGAGAACAACATTTAATAGGTTTGGAGTTTCTTTCCCCTATATCACAAGGACTGAAACTCTTAAAATGTGAGACAAAATAAACTTCTCTTCCTTTAAATTTCAAGTGTCATATATTTTATCACAGTGATGGGAAGAACAACCCTTTTTGCCATATTCTGTGTGATTTCTCTCTTGTATCATGGTCTTCAGATTCGCAGGGTATAGAAGCCAGTGCTTCTGAGGCATGGCTGCAGGAAATCATGGAATATTACTTTTAATAGCATCGTCACTTAAGAGACATCACTATGCTGATGATAGTTTGGGTCTGTGAGAAGAAATGACTTTGGTGAAAGCTTTGAGATGATGTACTAAAGATGCTAAAGAAATATTTCCAAATATATTTTCCTTTCCTAATATTCCTTGTCCATACGTATATTTCTGACTTCCACAGCATTTACCAGTTTATCTTCTGGCTATTGGTATTGATCAGGTAGCATGACTACTATCAGGTGAAATAACAAATTTTTGTTGTTGTTGTTACTAGGGATCAAACTCCCAACCTTGTGCTTGCCAGGCAGGTGCTTATACTGCTAAGCTAAGTCACCAGCCCACAATTCATTTTTAAAGAAACTTAACGTAGGGTACTTAGCATTGGCTATTTGCCTCTTTTATTAGTTCTCTGAATCTTAAGGCATACTTGTTAAATTCCAGTGCCATAGATACTTGAGTTTGGATGGTCATTTATTCCCTTACCTGTTGTGTTAATTCTGCATATTTATTTTGTAATGAAGATTGACTCTTGATTCTATAGCCTCTTCACTGTCTCGAATGTAATCAAACTACCTTTGGTGATTCTACTTTTGGCAATTTTCTATGTTGTTTTCCATTTTAAAAATATTTCATTAAGCCCTGCTTAAATTTGGATGATTTTGTACCCATTACACCTCACCCATTTCTAATCTCTATGAAGTTACTGGAACATTTCTCACTCCTCACTCTTTAACTTAGCAGTGGGAAAACACAACATCATTAATTTTTAAAATGATGCATTTTGCTTGGAAATGGAATAAGTGATTGTACTTTAATAATAAATTTATAGCATTGAGGAAAGTAATGGAAAAGGTTCAAAACTTGTGGAAAATCACATTCTTCAAGAAATAATAATGTACTATGGATGCAACAATGAAAGGAAAATTAAAGCCAAAAGGTACTTTCTCTTTTGTTAACTATTTTAATGATTAGTTAAGATAAGCTAATGTATCCCTAAGTGCTAACAGTTTGGAGCACTTTCTCCCTCTCCAAAAGGCATCAATCCTGCCTCTAGGGCACTCATGCTAAATGGAAATCATGCCGGATAATCTCATCAGTGCAAACCTCCTGGGAAAGCTGGTGCTAAATAAAATGTGAAGAAAAGCATCTTGACCATTCAAAGGAATGTCTAGACACAGGAGTTTAACATTGTTGTCTATAAGACATAGAACTGGCTTTTCTAAGTTTTTCCCTTCCGCAAATAGCTGTTGTTATTTAATAACTTACACAGTTGTAAGAATCCCATCGATATGTATCTGTGGTTTTGATGCTTTCTTTTTGGTAACAATTTGTGATGAATGAAAGAAAGGCCTTTGAAGAGCTTCTCAGGCTACGCCAAAACAACAATAACAGCAACAACCCAAAAGACTCTCAAAAAGCCAAGCAAACAAACAAACAAAACCCGCACACATACCTTGTATTCATTCACTGACAGCATCCATTTAAGAAATTTGTGGCCCAAGTGAGCGTGAAATGATCAGTCCACACTATATAATCACACTGAATTTCTTAACCAGATTCACTAACTCCCCAGTTAATTAGAGCAGTAATAGAAACATTTAATCGTCAGACAAAGAATTTGTTACAGGATGCTAGTTAGGAAAAAGTGCAGGTCGCCAGCTGAGGGCAGGGCAGGAGAAAGTACGGTATTTTTACTGCTCTTCACCACACCCAGGAGAAATGTTCACTATGCTAGTGTGTCACAGGAGGAACCTAAAACACTCAACAGCTGAGGTGGGAAGAAGGAAGGTCAGAGGACACCGGAAACACTGGAGGAAGTAATGAGAAACAGCTGTCAGTGGCCAGTCTGACCGTGCCAGTGTCCAGGAGGCTGGCTGCATAGCCATCACCTGGTATCTTATTTTGCCCCAAGTGACAAATACAGGCACCTTGTGAAGCCAGATGCCTGGGAAGAAAATGTGTCAGAGCAGAGTGGTATTACTTTCAGTGGAACATGTGTTTGTCTTTTAAGTGTGTTGGAGGGAAGCTGGTGTGCAGTTTCTGGCTAGCTCTTTTCCTGGGATGAGACACGGAGCCTCAGTCATCCATGGCCATGTGTGATCTTTGATGTCACCAGGGGAATTTTGTTAACTGTCCAGGTCATGTGCACAAAGCTGCGCTTTCTGGATGTGTGATGTGCGTGTAGCTGTTTTCAGTGTCAGAGGGCCTCGAGGTGAGGACTTCACGAACTTCAGGATGTATCAAGTACTGTTAGTCAAAGATTAACAGCCCAATAGATAGTGTTTGTGCACAGCATATGATTAACGCCAAGCAAAGCAAAGTCAATCTGAGATTTACTCTGAAGGAAAAGATGCGTCCTCTCTTTTTTTTTTTTAAGAGTAAGAACATGAGTTCGTCAATAATAAATTAAAAACTCTCCTATAAGAGTTGTCAGTATGAGAGACTGCATTTCTCATGTTCAGTAATAAAGCTACCTATTATTTTGGTAAGAAATACCTAAATTGAAATTCCAAAGGGTATTATTAACTTGAATTAAAAAGATAATGGATTTTTTAATAAGTTCTGGGTCAAGATGTATTATCAAACTGTTTTCCATAGGGCACAGAATATACCATCTATCCTTTTAATAATGCCAAGTCTAGGTTTACTTCCAGCAGCCAGCTGAGGCTGCTTGTCTGTTATAGTCTCTCTCACTATTCCTAACAATGAGCAAAAACTAGATGGCCTATAAAACATTTTAAATAGAACTACTTCCTAGAGAAACTGTTACTAGCAGAGACAGGTTCGATCCAGATCTGGAAAACTTGCTTTGGGAAAGTGCAGATCAATACTGTTTGGAGTAAGTAGTAGTGGTAAATATTATGATGAATTAAGTAAACCATAAATTAAATGATCTATGTCCTGCCATGCGGCCTTATTCCACCAGATTTCTCTGATTCAGGACTATGCGAAGGATAATTCTGTGCACTTTGAAATTCAAAGGGCTTTCAAAATACAATGTTAATTATGCAAACCATATATTAGTCACAAACACACTATGTCTGCAGTCCTGAAAGACTGGCAGAGAACTTGACCACATATTTGAAAAGTGGCCTGCATATAGTAAGTTGCTAGAGATGAATTTTCTTCTTTGTTGATTCATGGCTTGGGTGCAAAGCCAAAGTCATGTCTTTCTGCCATTCTTTCTCTTATCCCAAATTGTCTGACTCTGCTTCTCCCTTTTGTGTGTTCCCCTTAGGTTACTTTCATGCATGCAACCTTCTTCCATATCTCTGCAGGGTGTCCATGGGGACATGGACATTCCTGTATGTAGTCACAGAAAAAAGAGAGATAAACCTGGTGGCAAAAATGTAGCTCAACAACAGTAAGTGGTTCTTATATCTTCAGTGAAAAGGTAAAGCTTTAGAGTTAAAAAGAAACAGAAAAGCTGCTTCATTATATGTGTAGGTATCTTATGGTCATGGAGGAACTGGCATAGGAGGTTGTCTAACTATATTCATAGCTGCATTCATGTCAGGTGGTTTCAGATGAATACATAAATTTAAAATGTAACTTAATATTGGGAGCATTAAGCTAATTGTTACAGATTGTCTTCTGTTTTCTCTATCTTCTATAAAAGAAAGATCTTGGTAAGATAAAAGAATGCCTGCATTTTTCATCATGGACACATATAGAGAGAGTGGGTCTGGAAAACAAATTTATACTTTTTTCTGGAAATGAGAACCATTCATAAAACGTTTAATGAGTTCAAGGTCTTCTTGCTGTCTTTTTCCTTCCTATTCATAAAGCCCATTGGCAACCCCAAGGTAGCTGGGGTAGTGACACATTATTAAATGAATCTGCTACAGATTTGAAGATGTATGAACACTGAATGACAGACAAAAATACACATTTCCCTTTCAAAAAAGAGTGAGATTAATATTCAGCAGTCACAATATATAATTAAAGAGAGAAGTGTAACAAACTGTTTATGCAGGAACAAAGAGTTGGTTTAATATCACAATAGACCTGAAGTCTGTGGCAAAATTTTAAAAGGCTGCTCCGGGATTTAAAGCCCTTCTGAGGTGTTCTCGAAACTATAATCCCATCACCATTTTTATGCATGTCGTGGAGTTGTTTACCAGCTGCGTTTATGTAAGATGCTCTGATGTCTCCTGGTATCACTTGTCTCCCTCCGTGCATCTTTATGTTCTATATGCCCTCATTAATTTTGGAGAGAATTTTAAAGAGTGCTCAAATAACATTTCCAATTAGTAGCCAATGTTTTTCTTTTTCTTTCTTTTTTTTTAAAGCGCTAAATAACAGATCTCATTGAAATAACCCCCAGATGGTTGAATTTTCTTCTAAAAACAGTCCCGGATAAGAAAAAGACTAACTGATGTCTAGAGATCTCACTAAACCTTCTGATGCAGTTAAAATTCCGTTCCTGAACCTTTCGTATTAGCTGTAGGTCCCAGTTTCATGCTCTGTTCATTGTCTCTAAACTTTAGACCTTGGGCAAACACATTGGTTTCATTTTCTTTGAAACTTCATCTTTTTCTGTTTTATTGTCAAGAAGTCTGGCTACATTGGTATCAACACTTTTTCCCCTGCTCAGTGAAGTAGATGGCAGCTTTGTTCAGAGATGGTGGCCAGAGGTTGTGCAGTCTGCACTCTGTCTATAACGTACTGCTGAGCAAAGAGGGGAATAAGCACGCAGGAGTCAAAGGGTGTGACATTTCTGGGAGGATTCCTGGAATCTAGTAGTTGAGTGGGACAACTGGGTCTTCTTGGTCCATATTAAGCAGTGAAGGTTGACAGGAAGGGAATTACTGAGAGTCTGGGTTACGCAGAGGGAGCTGAGAGTTAAGACATGACTGACTGAGGTTGGCAGAGTGACTGAGAAGCAGTGATCCTGCTGCTCTTCCATCTTCCTCCTGAAGCTGGGTGCCATTTTATTTTCAACTCTTGGCTGACCTCTAGGTGGCTGCCTTGGGATTAGCATTCTTGAATGGTCTTCCACATCTCCCCTGCCAGGAGGCTCCTCAAAGCCCTACCAGTGCCTGCATCGCAGTTTGGTCCTCATTGCTCTGATCCCCTAGATTTGTGGCTACCCATGAACATGCTCTATCTCCTCACCAACTGCAACGACAGCTTCCCTGCTATTTATGTGGCAACACCTTTGCTGTGCTTCAAAACAGATCATTTGCTATGGGAAGAAGAATAATTTAAGTCATCTGGAAAATTTGAGGTACCACAAAGGAATTTTTCTATTTTAATAGCCAAAGACTATTTTATTTATTTGGGTTTTTTTATTTTTATTTTTTAATTTTATTTTGAAAGCAGTAAAAATACGACAGAACAAGACAGAACAAAGCCATTTGAGACAATGTAGAGAAATTGGTGCAGAACTTCACAGTAGGATACTGGGATGTTAGTAATAGGCACTATGGTATATCTCGTTATCTTCACAATAGTTGTCCAGTCAATTAGGTAGAGCGATCTTTTTCGTTTTTATCGGTACCAGGGATCGAACTCACGACTTCCTGCTTGCAAGGCAGGCGCTTATGCCGCTGAGCTAAATCCCCAGGTAGAGCGAAATCAAACCAAAAACAGAACATTATAAAACCATTTGAGAGTACTGAATAGAGCAAAAGAAACATAGCAAACAAAACAGTGAAAACAATCTTCACCTTCAAATAGAAGACAGAAGGAAATTCCCCATTTTAGCCATATTGCATATGGTCATCTTCCCACCAGATGCTGAGACATCTATCCCCAGTCGCTAGGGGGTAGGAGGGTCTTTGATTCTCAGCTGATGTGCTGGTAAGCTCATGGGAGCCGCTGGTTCTCCTCTGGCCCAAGAGGGTGGAAGAATAAACTGCCTAAGTCCCACCAAGGCTGCATCTCGGGAGCATTCCAATGCCTATTTTAATAGGAGCCTCTGTTCAACAATATCATCGACTTTTTCTCACGTTTCTTCAGTTCTTCGTCATTCTCATTACCATCTTCAGTTTTTTTCCATCATCTTGCTTCTTTATTATTGTTTTAAATAATTTGGTGTTTGCCTCAATTTTAGCACAATAGAAAACTGTATTACTATTGTCAGTGTGTTTTCTGTAGCTATACTGGAATACCTGAGACAGAGGAATTTCTTAAAAATAGAGACAGCGGTAGGCTCACAGTTTGGTAGGCTGTAAACCTCATGAGTATGGTCACGGGCAGGTTTCAGGTGATGTGAGAAAGTAGAAGAGCAAATGAGTGTGTGAGGAGGGAGGAATAACACAAGGTGCCATCTCCCTTTATGTCAACAGACTCCTGTGGTAATTAATCCAGTTGTGAGAGAACAAGAACTCATTTACATAAGAAACGTATTAATCTCTTCCTGAGGCTTCTGCCTCACCCTGCTCAGTGCTCAGTGACCCAAACCTCCCACTCACTGCCTCCCACTTCCCAACACCACCACATTGAGGAGCACTCCATCGCATGAATTCTGGGGGACACTGAAACCATAACCACTATTATAAGTGAAACATCAAAATAATTTTCCTAAAATAGAAGATAATATTATTAGTCAATAAACAGAGCTTGTCATTGAATTCTAACTGGTTAACTACAAACTACTGAAGACTTTGAGTCTGAGAGTTACTCTTTACTTAAAGGGGCTATTAGTAAGAGTTAAAAACAACTTAAATCATACTAGCAGCAAACTGTGAATGGCCCTTCTTGGTACAATGTTTCATGCTGTGCTTATCATTTGTACCAATAATCACATTCTGACCCAGTCCCAACACAGGACCCAAATGATAGGAATTTCAAGTAAGAAATGAAGAAAATATCTCTAGTTTCCTGATCAAAAAGGACCTTACTCCTGTATGACAGGACTAGTCCCAGTTGGAAAGTAGGTTGAGAGAGAAGTGGTTCTTTTCTGTCTTATTTTTTCTTCTTTTCCTGAACAATTTGGAGGTTCTTTGAAGAAGGCTGGCAAGGAAATAGTGTAGCAAATGCAGGATCCCACTTAATACAGGATATGGGGTGTGCATGTATTAAACACGGTGTCTTTCACAGAATTCTATGAAAGCAACTCCATGTGACATCCTTCATGCTGATTTGCGAGTTATTCAGGAAAAACCATTTTTGTTTCTTGAAATTCCATAAAAGTCAGCTGGTTAATACACAGCTCATGTTCTAGAAGTAAGTTTGTAGGAATGTAAAATACTGAAATACCCAGAAATCTCACATTTTAGATGTCTGGGCATTTGATTCATTCTTGTTAAACCTTGAATATCAATAAATAAGATTTTTAGCTGATTGATTTATAGATTTAAGAGCTTTTTACTATGAATATCTGCAGGATTTCTAAACAATCTTTTAAAGAAACTGAGAATTCCTTTAGTTTCTTGATTCTAGATAAAGTCCATGGAGGCAACTCAGGGTCTCGTATTCACTCTATAAATGTTATATTTAAAATACTTTTACGTTGTGGGTGAGTCTATGAATAAAATAACCTAGGGATTCTGAATTTATGAATGAACAGGCACTGTTGCACTCCTTATGGGAGCAGGCACCATAGGCCATTCAAAGATAATTTTCCTTGGATTTACATTTTATGTATTAATGTTGTGCTTCCAATGTTAAGTGCTGCATCAAGCCTTAAAAAGAAACAGAGCAGTGAACAGAAGTCCTGAGAAAGAGTGGAAAAGCAGACAAAACTTTCCAGTAAACCACAGATTCCACAGATAGAAGTTGACTATTGAGATTTTACATTAGGAAAAGAAACATAGAAAGATGAAAAAGAAGACAGCAGTAAATAGCTTGCTGTAATTCTGTGAATCAGAAATGTGAATGACAATAAAACCTGGCAGAATATAAGAATGATCCAATTTTGTGAAGCAGAAATATGTTTGCTAAACAATTATGGAAAAAATGAGAATGAGAGTTATGTTTAATGATAAGAAAGGAGACACAATCAATCTAAGCTGAAAAAGATTTTAAGGTCAGACCTCTTCAGAACAGTAGAATTGCAGAAGTACAATGAGCATGCAGATGCCCGAGGAGATCAGAGGGAAAATGAGGCCATGTGCAGTACACATTTTTCTTCTGTTTTTATATTGGAATTTCCAGTTCATCAACATTTTATGAAGTTTTCAGATAAAGCTTTGGTGTAGTTTTCTTTAAAAGGAGAAGAAGGAGAAGAAGAAACAGAGGAAGAGGAGGAGGAAGAAAAGAAGGAAGAGGAGGAAGAGGAAGAAGAAGAAGAAGGAAGAAGGATTAGGAATAGGCAATTAGGCATTGGGCAAGATATTCATGAAGTTGAGCTTCTAAGTAAACTACCTTGGTCCCTGTTGGAGACTCAGGCCCCATATCACCAGGTGATAAGGTGAGCTTCAGACTACTGCATGCAGTTGGTGGCCTCTGACTCATTTTCTTTCGTGGATTGACCTGGCTCACTCTGTCCTTGTCATTAGAATTATATCCTAAGGGGCTGTGATTTGGAAGTGGGCATAGGACATAAAGGAGTTATTTATGGCTAATGTAGTGAAGATTAAATTATATATGTATTTCAGAAACATAAATGAATTAGCAAAACCATTCTTTTTGCCTCTTTTTTGAATAGCCAGGTATATGAGAAACAGTGCCAGGCTCTTGGAGCATAAAGATGAAAATGAATCTTGATCAAGACTTGGTTTCTGCTCTCAGAAAGCTTGTAACTTTGGGTATGAAGGATTAAGAGGCAGAAGAAAATGGACTATTTCATCTGGTGGTATTAGGTGTGTGTGTGAGAGAGAGAGAGAGAGAGAGAGCGAGAGGAATGTTTTATATAAAATCAAGATAAATCCACTGATATGAGTCCAACAAAGCTCATAGAAGAACAAGAACACTGTGGCAAGTGCTTTCCAGGCAGGGGATTAGCAAAGGCTCGATCTAGAGGCAGAAGTGTGCTTGGGCATCTGATGAACACCAGTGGTGAGCGAAAGAGGTTAGAGAGGCCACAGGGGGCCAGCCCCAGACCACCCTTAGGACTGGTAAGAGCTTTAGGCTTTACAGAAGGGGAGGTGGGAGATACAGAAAGGAGCCATGTACGGACAAACAAGAGGATAATCAGGGAGGCAGGGAGCTTAGTGGGGAAAATACTGTTTAAGTCTTTGGATGAGAAAGGACAGTTGCTCAGCTGAGGTTGGTAGCAATGGAAGGAAGAAGCTGTCTCTGATGTTCCTTTCAGAAAGATATCCTGGCATGTCAATATGGAGATGAGAGGCCTGGTTTCATTTTATACAACTAGAAGTCCAGAGTTGTAAATGAATGAGGCAAAGAGACTTGCAAGAGGAGCAGTTTTGGAGGTAGTGGTGAGATTTCTGTGCTGGGCATATGTTCAAAGTCTCCACTAGACATCTCACTGGGAACATCAAAGAGACAGTGGAATGTGAGAGCTGAGTTCAGAAGATAGGGTGAAGCTGGACAGAAATATGTGAGAATCAAGACCATACTGGTGGTTTAAAAGCATCACATTAGACAAGATAACGTGGTGATAAATATAAATAGAAAAACCGAATGTGATATATTTCTCAAACTTTTGGATATAAATATTGTTGAGGTTGTAGAGATTGAATTTGGTGTTTAGGTGCTTAAATTCTTGCTAATTTCTCTCTCTCTATGAAAATCTATAATGTGAACTATGTACCTCAACATTATATATAAAGCTTTCTATAATTTGACATATTGCTACTCTCTTCCCAGTTTTATTTGCTCCAAACGGCAAAAGCAGACTTTTCAATGCCTTTGAGTATATTTTGCTCATCATGACTTTTTCGTGGAAAGGCCAGTCTCAATCCCAGCCTACATACATGCCTGTGAAAGCACACATGCACACGTTCCTTCTGGGTAATTCCTGCTAATTTTTCTGACCCTGATTAAGTGTGGCATTCTCCAGAAGCCTTTCACAGCATCTTGTCCTCAGATGGGTTGATTTCATCTTCTATGCTCTACTGTCCTTGATTGTACTGATTTATAATTACTGTCTTTTACTTTTGCCCATCCTTGGTAGAGAGAATACCCAACATATTTATGAAAGTGAGCCAAAATATTGAGAGAAAAGTGAAGACTGAAATGAGCCCTTAATTCCACAACAGAACGTTAGCAAAGCAAATTCCATTTCATCCAGAAGTGGCTGTGCTGTGCTCTTTAGTGTCCTCTGTGATGGGCACCACCCTGACTTGCTCTCCACAGAGTGAAATCACAGGTCCTTAACAATCAGTCATGGGAGACAAAAGAAACAAATGGAAAGCAAGTCTTTGGAAGAAGGAGGAAGAAAAAGAAGAAGAAAGAAAGCATCATTTTGAGGAAAACTTAGAATATTCCTTACTACAATCTCTCTCATTTGACTAATGAGAATCAGTTTCTTGCTAATGAAAGTGACAGTCTCAACCAGAAGCTTAAAAATAGCTTACACTTTTAAAACTCTTAGAGTTAAGGAGATACTTAGCTGTACGTAAACACAGGATTTTTAAAGTTAGTGAACTTTAAAATAAAAAGTAATTTCATGACTTTAAATTTTTAAAAAATAGTTATTCATTTTTAATTGTAAATGTTATTAGTGTTTTCCCTGTGTTATCAAAGTTGTCATCTATAGACCAGATTTCAGTTGGAGAATGCCAGATATACTGGTTGCTTTCCTAATATAAATTGGTTTTGACATATGTTCTTTATTACATTACTCAATTATAAATTTCTTAAAGGCAGGAACTACATGATGTAGGTCCTCAACTATTGTATGTTACATTTAAGTTTGAGAATGTGATTGCATGATTTCAGCACATTCTTGGCTTCTTGTACGGAACATATGTGACTGTCCATAGTTTTGTCCTCCTTATATCCTATGGGAAAAGTCTCTTTTCAATTGAAAAAAAAAAGTAACAGAAGTCATGAGAATTTAAGCAATTTGCTCAGGCCCAGAATCATTTCATTTTGAAAAAACAAAACAAAACAAAACAAACCTTAACTTTTTAAAATTATGCCCGACATATTTAAGCAAATTTGGAGAAAAAAACCTGTATGTTCATCCTACACATTTTTAAGAAAGCCATTAATTAGGAAAACCTAAGTATGTAAGTGGATTTGAAAATCTTTATTAAAATGTTACTCAGTTGTTTTCTTATTAAGCAGAAACAACACACTGGAGGTATCTCAAATATATATTGAAGTTACAATGATCACAAAGAAGCAGTTCTAACTGAGTAAAGAAAAATACTCAGATAGTTCACTGAGTAGTAGGATTCCACGCGGATTTAAGCCAGCAGCTACAAGTGCTAACATCTATGTATGAAATAAAATATGTAAATATGTAAGTTTGGTGACAGACTCCATCTCTGAGAACTATAAATTAATGAAAAATAAAATCTGAGTATAGTGCTCTTTCCTACCCAATCAGCTTTATCATTTCCTTTCTTCATCTGGGATATACATCGAGCACTCCTATCGAGACAAACTCTAAAATTAAAGTTGAGAAGCATGGTGCACAAGTTGGTAGTTTTGGAATGGATTCTTTTCCATCCTGGTCCACCTAGAGAAAGGTCTCTATAATAATGCATAGATGACTCACTCCCACTGCTCAAGGCCAGAGCTCTGTCGTACTCCTGTATTGGGTGCTTCTCCGCTCACTAACCATCTCTACGTGAGGGGCATCTCAGCTTCTATGATTGCTTGTGTCTGTTAATTATCAAGTTGACTGGGTTAAGAAATTCCTGGAAAGGTGACGACATCACAGTGAGTACTACACTCATCGGTGGATTCTTACCCTGTGTTCTTAGCTGACCGTGTTGTTAACGGGTGGGCTGGGAGACACGACTCTGAGTGTTTGTCTGGGCTTGGTGCTCTGCCTCACTCTGTTTGCTGGCCTCATGAGGGGAGCAGCTTCGCTCTAGGATGGCCTTCTGCCATGGTGCTTCTGCCTCACACATACCACAAACTGAAAGATTTTAAGATGTGAGCTAAAATAAATTTCTTCTCTTTTAAATTGTGGGTGTTTAAAGTTTGTCCCAGCAATGAGCTGACCCATTTTCCTCCATAGGAGAAGGAATGACTCTGTATCCGGGGTGCCTTCCTACCAAGCTTCTACACTCCTGTCTTTGATTCTTTATTTCAATCCTGTAAATACTGAGTGCCCAGATCACTTGCTTTACTTATGGGAGCTTAACAATAATACCTAGTGTTACTAATATCATTTGCTAAACTCAGATAAATATGGTAGGTGTCTAAGCTGATATTTTGGAAGCTATTAATTAGATAAAAACCTATCAGCTATTCCTGCAAACAGGAATTTTCATATTCATTTTTATAAACATTGTGGTCCTGATACACTTGTAAATAAATTTCTGAATATTGCTTATATTAGCAAACAAAACATAATTGCCTTTTTTCTGGCACAAGAGTCACTCACCTTTTCAGTATCTGTGTGAAAAAAGTCCCTACTTGGTGACAGTCTAACAGTTCAGTCCACGTTCTTAATCAGTGAATCAAATTATCCCCCAAAGTTTGATGCCAAAAAGTCTCTCTTCTATGAGTTCAGGGAAGAGATGCACAATAACTACCTATGACAAGTATGCAATTTTAATTATATACTTAATTAATTTTTAATATTATGCTTGTTAATTTGTAACCAAAGAGTGGTGGCTGAATTATACAGCTAGAGCTTGTATAGGTGCGAAAGCTTAGACTACAATAAACTTTATAACTTCTCATGCGGTTTGAGATTTATGAGCCCTACAAGATACTTAAAATTCCACTCAAAGCAAATTATGGTTACTAAGTAGTTAGAATTTTAGTATATGATATATTTCCTCTTTATAAGTGGAGATGTTATCTAAAAGAATTTTGACTGCGGGAGGCTAATAGGAATGGGGCCTTTATGGAATTTTGTTTTTCTGTGCACTAGAAACATTTTTAAATTATGCCTTACAAGAGAAAAATAAGCATCAATCAGTAAATTGCTTTGGTCTTCATATCCATAGAACAATCTTGGTTCTGTCCTGCAAAGTTCTGAGTTCATTTTATTTATTTGTCTAAATGTTTCTAGATGATAGAGTTGGTAACTCCTCTGTCTCTATTATTTCCTGTTTCCTATGTTATGGAGTCTCTATATCATCCTGTAAAGTCAGGTAGAAGGGAAAAAGGAAGCACTGTTAAATTGATTTTAAAAAGTAATAGAAAAGAATGCTCCTATTTTATATCTTTTTAAGAGAAGCCAGCTATTAAACTTCAAATTTATAACTTTTTGCAGCATTTTGGTAATTATGCTCTTAGAATATATGATGTGTTTTTATTTTCATAATTAACAGGAAGTGCATGTTATACATTAAATGTGACACCAGAGATATGAATTATGCAGTTAAGTCGGTGTGTGCTGATGAACACAAAGCCCAAGGCACGTTCAGTCAAGTTTCTATGAAGATCTATAATGAGTTTCAAGTACATCATTTCCTGATGGAGGATAAGAAAACATCCATCAATGCAAATTTTTGCACATTTTTTCAACCTTTATGAATACTTTACAACTTCTAAAAAGGATAAGTTTCCAAAGTGCAACTTGAGGAAAGTCTATTAGTAATTTACTATTAGGTGGTTTAGACTCAATGAATTTTCATAGATATATTTCTATATACACATGTATATATTCAAACTAATTATAGAGTGTGACAGATGAATGTAATATAGTTTGATATTTTACAACTTCATAAATATCATAGTTAATATTTACATTTACGATGTTAATTTTTTGTTAGAAAATAAACAAATCGTATCATGGACCAGAGACTCAGCAAATATTTGCTCCTCCTTTACATTCAAAAATAAGACTTTATATATGAACAAAATGAACTCACATATATTTATTTTACTCTTTTAGAAGAGTTGAAATTATGGTGAATATCTAGATTTAGACTTTGACTGAATTTTAACTTTCTATTAGGTAAGTACATAAACATATGTAAGGTGATTAGAAGATATGCTGACTGTTTAAATTAAACAATTTTATTATAATGAAAGACACCTTGTTGAGAATGTTAGATAAGTATATACAAATTGAAGGTGAGTATTTTGAGAGGAATTGATGGCAATGTGTCTTTTATGTAATTTTATTTGTATTTCAAACTTCCCTAAGTGTGTGTGTATAGATACACACACACACACACACATATATCACATTGTATATACTAATGAGGAGTGAAAGAAAATGGTTAGGAGATAAAATTGTGTTGAATATTGCTTAAATATTCTATCACTCTAAAGTCCTTAGAGATACTTTATAGAATAACATGCAGTTGTTATATGAAAAAGTTCAATAAGGCAATAGCTTCCTAACTGGTTCCCTTAACACATCTCTTCCCTCATTATTATCCTGAAACACTGATACTACTGTGTGGCTTACTTGCTCAGAGTCCTCTGAGGGCTCTCTGGTGCCCAGAGGAGGAAGGCTATGTCCCGAGCTCGGCCCCTGCCTGCTCCTCCAGCTGCATTTCTGGGAAAAACCCTCACACACCTTCACCTCTGCCCCCTGACTGCAGAAAAGGGTATGGTGGGGCGACGAGGACAGAGCTGCAGATGATCGTGGACACTACATAGACAGTGCCCTACCCTTGAGGAGACTCCCTTCTTTTATACCCAGGAAGATGTGTAGCTGCATTGACCACTGGTTTTATCTTCATGTTTTCATTTTGCCCATTCTCTATGCTCCAGCAGAGATATTACAAAGCAATAACTGTCAAGCATTCTCACAATGTGACACAAAATGTAAAGGAGAAGTACATTTGCTCATCCCTTTGTCATTACTTCAATATAAGTAATAAGTTCACAGAGGAAGGATATCTTGCTACAAAGAAGAAGGTCAGAGGCCCCCTTGATCTTCTGAGCATCTCCAGGCTCTTATTTCTAGCTCCTTGAGGTGAGTTTGGCACATCAGTGCTCAATGTATGCTTGTTAGAAAAAGGAATTAGATTGATTGATAAATCATAGTAAGTTGAAGGAAGCAGAATTATTTAAATGATGCTATATATACACACACATTTGTTATGAATAGTAGTTTTTCCTTTTTAACCAATTTGTAAGGAGTTATATATTTGACTTACAATAAAAACAATATAGATCTTTAAGATATACTTGTAACAGTTAAAAATGATTAAGAGCTTAAATGTCTGTTTGGTTTATTAACTTTTCTCTTTAAACCTTCAGTCTTGCAGTTGGTATTATGAACCTCGTCTTGGAAACTAATGGATAAAATAACACCCTTGAAGCACACAGATATTCTATGTGGTGGAGTGGGGATTCGAGCTCCTGTTTATCTGAATCAAAGGAAATGTTCCTATTATGCCACAGGCTATTTACCATAGACAAAAAGCTTTACAAATTTTTTCTCTTAAGCTCCGAAAATCATTGATCTGAGGCCTCAAACCAAGACTGATTTTTCTCAGTTACTTGAAATTGAACATTAGGGACCAGTATTTGTGCTGTTATGAAGTGGGTAAAAGGAAAGATAAGATGATTTCTTAAGTAATGGGAGCTATTTCTCTGAAAATTTATGATTTCCACTACAAATTCAAAAGCTGGAATCATATTCTTAATACTGTAAAGTACTTAAATTTCTTGCATTAGGAAGAAATATTGTGAAAATGTATTTGATATTGAATGGTATATAGAGAGATACTAGTAGGAATCAATTTCCCATGTAACTGTCATTGTTTATGTAAGGAATATCATTTCACAAAGTGTTAAACCAAAACTATGGCAGAGCATAAAAGAACTCATACATCAAGCACTTAGCAGAAAGTTATTTTATGCTAACAAGCTGAAGAGCTTGTCAACATCTTCAGGGTGAAGTGTGCCTCCCCTTTGATCATTCAGGAAGGTTTCCAACACTGTAGGTGGTCCTAATTAACAGGGAACTGTGATCTTCCTTTACTACTAGATTTCACAAGTCAGGCAATAGACCACACTCTGTTAATGCTTACTAATATTGTGCTATTCAAATCCCAATGTCTCCCCAGATACACAACTGATTATAAATGTGTGTCTTGTTTTAATAATGTCTTTCAAGACAAAGTTTGATGCTTCTTATCTAAATATCCTCAAGGTTCCTGTAGTCAATTATATTTTCTCAGCGTGAATGAAGAGTGCCCCTTATACATGGTGCTCCTTATCTGAATAATCTACATCTGAATTCTACCATTGATTGAATTTACATGACCTGTGGGGTATTGGAGGAGTATATGTGAGCATGTGAATGTGTGTGTGTGTGTGTGTGTGTGTGTGTGTGTGTGTGTAGATAGCAGGATTTTATCTGCATATATAAATCTCTTTCAATAGTCATACCAACCCCATAAGATAGCTCAATGTTTCATTTTAAAGGCTAAGAGACCAAAACTCCTTCTGTGGAAATATAGCAAATTGAATATATGCACTTAATTTAATTTATTTTGAAATTTCAGTGAAAATACATGAAAGGACTTAAAAACATACATATATATATATGTATGTATATGTATATATATAATGTGTATATAACTACCAAGATAGAGAGAACAGAGTTGATATAACCTATGAGAGCTGGAAGGCAGATAGCTGAGTGAAAACTGTCTTAACTGGCTCAAGAAAGCCTGGCTGTACTCAAATCATGCAGTGGTCAGGCCCAACCAGAGATAGGATCCTCTGAGAAATTACCAAAATCAAGAAGGTCTATCAATGAAAGAAAAACCGTACTGAACCTAAGTAAGACTCTATGGCACACTGCTGTAATGGTTAATACACAGTGTCACTTGAGAAGTTTAGAAGTTTAACTAAGTGACTCAGCAGGAAGCCAGGGTCTTTACTTAGTACACATCCTGAGCCTGTATAAGAGGAGGGTGCAGAGATGATGTCATTGCCCCCTGGGAAGGGGCAGTGGTAGCCTACATACAATGTAAGGGATGAAAAGAGGTTTGCTTACCCCTCCTTTGACCTTGCTGCTTTTGCTATCCTCTGTCACTTTGCAGTGTTGTCCCTGTGCCATGCCACCCTGCCTTGGAGCCAGCTGATTACAGCTGATTACCTTTTCAAACTGTGAGCTATATAAACTTTTCCTTCCTTAATTTTGGGTGTTGCATACTTTGTTTCAGTAATGAGAGAAAAGTACCTAGACAGACTTTGGTACCAGGAGTGAGGTCATTGTTGTGACTACCTGATCATGTGGCATAAGAGTCTTTGGAAATGATTTGTGGGAAGAGTTTGGAAAGGTTTGGAGATGTCACCTAAAAGAGCAACACTAGGACACTTGTGTAGGCTATTGTGTATGGGAGATTCTAGTCAGAGCTCAGAAGACAAGAAGGCTGATAGAAATCCTGTTGGTAAAGACCAGGCTTGGCAGGTTTCTGCTAGGAAGAAGGACTGCATTGGTTGTTGGAGTCCAGATGATGTGTGATATGGCTTGGTAGAAAGTTTGTCTGCATTTTTCTTATGTCCAGAGACTTTGCATGATATTGAATTTAAGGATGGCAGACTCATTAACCTGGCAGAAGAAATTTCAAGGAAGTCAAATGTTGAGGTGGTGGCATGGATATTGTTGGCGGATTTTGGCCAGATTTTGTTTCAAATCAAGAGCAAAGAGCCCAGCAGAATGATTTAAAGGAGTTGAAAATGGACAAACAGCGAACAACAAAGTAAAAAACACATTGGAAGGTCCATCTTCTAAGCAATTGTCTGAGGGTGTTGAGTACTTTGTCTCAGCCATGAGAGAAAAGTAAACCAAGACAATCCCATTTTCAACTCCCTCAAATGTTTTGTGTTTATCCTGTGGTCAGTTATCACGCCTCATCACAGACCAAGTATACCTGACCTTTGGAATTAACTCCATGTGTGAGAGGGTACCCATCCAAATCCTGCCTTTGATGAAATTTACATGTTCGTCCTGGAGGAAACAGGGAAGGTTCTGAACCATGGGTGAGACTAGTGTCGGCACAGGAAGATGCTAGGCACAGTGGAGAAAGTGGCTATTCCAACATCACCTGAGGTCCAGCAAATCCCTGTGCTCTGAATGCTGTCCGCTTTAGTTCTCCTTGGGTGGCTTGAGATTCCAGAACTTTTGGCAGCTCAGATGTTCCTCCAAGAGAAGAGGTTGGAAGAATCTTGTTGGGGAGCCAGAGGAAATCAAGAGGAGACCTCAGTATGTCAGGGAATGCATGCAAGATGGACCAGAAAATCATTCAGGGCAAAGCTCACAGATGATGAGGGATATTTCCTGAACATGACACACCTGTTACCTTAGTTTTAAAAATCTGAGTTTACTGTAGAAGTCAACATACATTCAGTACAGTGTGTAAAACACATAAACATCTGAGATAGGTACAAGACAAGCACCTCATAAAACAATTCTAGAACTCTAAAGCTCCATCTTTGTCCTTTGCTCCCCATCTCCAACGTTTATGGCACTTTATTTGCTTTTCTCTACTAAATAAATAAATATACGTAAGCACTAAGTTTTAGTGTTCCCTGTTTTTAAACTTCATACAAATGGAATCATGAAATGTATCTCACCTTTATATAAATGGACTCATAGAGTACTTTATTCTTGGGTTAATTGTGTGATTTATGCATATTGGTAATAACTGAATATTGATCACTACTGCTGAATAGTATTCCAATGTATGTATATAGAACACAGTTTACTTCTTCTTCATATTGTTGATGGATGCTGGGGTTGTTTCTCACTTGGACTATTGTGAGTAATATTTCTATGGTACTCAAAGATAATCTTCTGCTGCCGAGGGACAGGTATTTCTTTAAGACAGTATTGGAAACTTTTTTAAACTGAAGTGTTCAATAGTAAATATTTTAGGCTTTGCAGCTCATCTTGTCTTTGTGCAATTTCCCAAATATGTGAGGAAAACACTCATATGTGAGGAAACACTCATAGACGATACTTAAGATAATATGTATGGCTATCTTTCAATAAAACTTTATTTGCAACAACAGGCTATAGGCTGGATATGGCTGCTGGTTGGGATGACACTTATTCTGAGTATATATAATGGGTCATAAGATAAGTTTATCTTCATCTTTCATAAAACCAAACTGATCAAAATACTTTTGCCAGTTTATATCTCACAAAAATTATTAAAATGATCATTAGTTGACATCTTCTACTTAACTCTGGTGTTGTCAGTTATTTTCATTTAAGTCAACCTGGTGAGCTTATATTGACATCATATTGTGATTTCAAATCCTAGGTCCTAGGTCTGTTAGGAAATTTTCATGTCAATTGCTCAATTTAATTTTTTTCTTTTGAGATGTACCAGACCTGGGATTTTGTTGTTATTCATATTTCTCTCAGGATTTCTGTTATTTTCTTACTGACTTGTAAAATTTATTTAAATATTCTGGATAGGATTTTATTTTTCCTTGAGACAATATTTCACTACATAGTCCACACTGGCCTTAAACTTACTTTTTATCCCAGGCTGGCCTTCAAATCCCAATGATTCTTCTGCCTCAGCCTCCTGAATGCTAAAATTATATGTATGCACTACCCAATGATCCTTCTGCCTCAGCCTCCTGAATGCTAAAATTATACGTATGCACTACCTTGCCAAGTTACGAATATTTTAAAGTTATCTGTATTATAAATTTTTTCCAACTTCATGATATGGTTTTAGCAGTTTCTAAAAATGAATACATGCTTTTTAACTTGTATCATCTATCAAATTTCTTTTCATCTTTTATTTCTTCAATTCTTTTTTTTTTTTTTTTTGTACTGGGGATTGAACTCACGACCGCCTGCTTGCAAGGCAGGTGCTTATGCTACTGAGCTAAATCTCCAGCCCCAAATTCTTTGTTTTGAGACAAGGTCTCTTCAAGACTGGCCTTGAAGTCATTATGTACCCTAGGCTGGCTTAACACTTGCTGTGGTTCCTGTTGACCCCTTTTTTCATCTATTCTTGCCCCACTACCACGCTGCTCTCATACCGTATCTTTTTAAAAAATAATATATATTTTTAAATTGGCACATAGACGTTGTCAACTTGATATAAAATACTGTGCAATTATTTTTGCAATTTTTAAAATTTTATTTTAAAGAGGATAAAACCAAAGAAAATAAAACAAAATAAAACCAATCAAGATAAACTAGTATAAGTGATACAAGACTTCAAAATCTTACAAAACCAGCAATAGTTATCACCGTAATGTCTTTTGTTGTCTTCAAAATAGCTGCAGATATCTTCAGACATAGTAAAAATTGAACAGAACAGAATAGAGCCGAAACAATAAAAACAAAACAATGAATGCAATAAAGGACTTCAAAATAACCTAAAAGTAAAGCCAAAATGACTACCATACTATGTTTTGCTATCTTAAATCGCAGCTCATGTCATCAGATTTAACATAATCAAACAAACAAAAGAGAATAAAACCCAAGCCAAGAAAACAATGAAAATGGTATGGTTTCCAGGTGGGTTCTCCTTCTCGACTAGCCTGGTTCTCTCCTCCGAAAGTCCACGAATTGGCGCTGACTCACAGAGAGAGGTTTGGGTGTGGTTTGTGCAATATAGTTTGAAATGTGTGTACGTTGTGGGCCAGTATTTCTAACCAACATATGTATTACCTCACATACACCTCTGTGGTAATAACATGCAAAATTTACTATTTTAGCAATTTTCCATAGTATGTCTATTGTTAGTATGGACAAAAATCATGCTGTCTTGATACCTGGTCAATAGCTCCTGTTCTGTGTTTCTTCTCTACTTGCTGTATCTTTTATGGACATTCATTCCCTTGCCCATTTTGTTATACCTGTCCTTGTCCTGAGATGCAAAGTTGGGCCACAGTGAATTTAGAAGCAAATCATCCATAGCACTGTCTCCTACACGTAATCTTGTTGGTTGGCTGGGCTTTGCCTGTCAATATTGCATCCTTGCTGGATACCCTGAGGGCAATGAGTTCTTTTTCCAGAGGACTTCCTTTCCTCTACTGCCTCTCAGGTCCACGTCTGTGTATTTTCAGGAGAACTAAGACAGGCCATGAGCTAAAACCTTCCAAGTTAAGCTCTCCTGAGAACCCTTGATGGTGTCAATAGTGCTCTTTTATTGTGTAGCAGGGCTTATGCTTGCTATTCAATTCTGATTATAATCCCTTCTCAATTTAATTAATATAGAAATATTAATCATCACAAAAATAAAATACATTATTAATAATTAATAGCAATCCCCTGCTCCTTCTAGCTGACTTGTCGATGAGCAGAGACTGAGGGCAGTGCCCTCAGGCATGGCGATATGACAGGTCCTAGCCTGGGAGTCAGTTGGGGCTCTCTGAAAGGCTCACGGGGTGGGGGATATATGGGGAGACAGGATCTGCTTCACTGTACCTGCTTTACAAACCATGCAGTACAGTTATTTTTGTTACTGAAATAATTCTGGGTCCTCAATAATAATTTTTTTTTCTGAGCATCAGAATGTCTTGAGTTTTTTTCCTTGTCTTTGTATTTGCCTTATTCTTTATTGATGCCACCAGTTATGTTTAAATTATATCTTCTAGCTTTTATATCTATTATTTCTGTCTTCATTTTGTCTACTCTCATTTTCTTTTACTGGCTTTTTTTCCTGTGCTGGAGATGGGACCTAGAACCTCAACAATGCTAACATGTGCTCCCCTCCTGAGCTGTAAGCTAAGCTCTTATTTTACTCTCTTTAAACACAGCCTGACCTCTGTGCACCCTGCCATGTCTTACGCACAGAATATTCTGTGTTTTGTGTCTATCGTGACTTTCATTTATCTGATGTGCTTTCCCTTTCCAGTTTTTCCTGGACTCTAATTGCTCATCTTTCATCTTCTTGCTGTGTCTGTCTGAATTCTGTTTTAGTTATTATTTTAAAGAATTTTTGCTTAATTTTGGTTTTAGTTTATAGAAATAGATTGTGTCTCAATTTTCATCTGTGACATGGCAGTATTTTTCTGGTGAATTATCTTTCTCCACCATTTATTTTTCTTGTCTCCTTTTTCTTCCTTTTTATTCTTCTAGTGTATTTTCTGTGCACATATTCCATATCTGTCCCATTCTTACCATTACTCATTTTGAAATGATATGAGCACCTTCTGGACCAGCTCTTTCCTGCCCTTTGGTGGGCAGTCAGGGTAGCACCACTCACTTGGTTGTTAGGAAACTTCCTCATGGCTGAAAGGTAGGAGGACCTGGGGGAGCTCTGTTTCTCTTCTGTGAAGGAAGGTTGCAGTCATGTGATCTCTAGCTAGACCTCTCTCCTAGTCCCCTGCTACAATACTGTTAGCAAAGACTGACCATCTGAGTGTTCCTGTTCTCCGCATTGTCAAATGTGATTACAGGAAGTTGCCTCTATGAGTTCCTCCATGTTCTCATCCAGAGACAGCTGTTGTTGGAGTCACTCTTCAGCTTTGATCACCTACTTTGAAAACTAGGCTTTGTGAACCTCCTTCAAAATCAGCAGCCACGGGGACTGAGAGAACATGGCGGACAGACAACAGCAACTACTGAACGCTCTCTAAAGACTCGGCTCAGAGGCCAGGAATGATGCGGACTAAGGAGATACGAACCAGTAGAGATATGCTCTGCTGACTCAGGAACAAACTGGGCTGAGAGAATCCAACTTGGAATACAGTCCTGGCGCTAAAATAGGAACAGAAAAATCTCGGTGTGGAGGCTCGACTTCGCGCCATTGGAAACCGCGGTTTGGATCTCCCGCCGCCCGGCGGCCGGCGCCTCCACAGCGGCTCAGCAAGGAGAGACGCGACCGCCGAGCTCTGGGAACGGGAGTAGTTCCCGCGCCATCGGAAACCGCGGTCTGGATTTCCCGCCGCCCGGCGGCCAGCGGCTCGGCAAGGAGAGACGCGACCGCCGAGCTCTGGGAACGGGAGTCTCCGAACGGAGTCGGAAACGCGACGGACAGGGAGGAAGGCTGACTGGTGGCGAGGTGAGCGAGGAACTGACTCCCTACCGCAGTTTGACTCCAGCGGAGGTTTTTCTGGGCGCGGGCAGTCCTGTAAGAGCAGGGCGCGGTGGCAACTGCAGCCGCACACTTCCCTCTCGGACGGGATTGGTGAAAGGTGCCTGGCCGGAGGGACGCTGCTCGCGGACTCCCTAGGCTGGCCTAACCCAGATCCCAGAGCCTGACGGTGGCCCGGAGGAGCGACCGACTCCTGCGTAGGCTGCCTCCTCCGCAACTCCCTGGGGCGCAGCGGTGAGCGGGAACAACTAACCAGCGCAATTTGATCAAGCTGTGGCTGACAGGCAGGGAAGCCGGGCCTCCTGTGTAAGATTACATTTTATAAGGAACAGAAAATATGGGGAAGGGAAGCAACAAAAAAGGTTCCTCGACCCCCAATCCTGAGAATCAGGCAATTGTGGACACTGCACCAATATACATTAAGCGCCATTTAGAGAGCCTCATAGACCAATTCAGGAATGAAGTTATCAATGACCTGAAGCTAGAAGTATGCAGAATAGTTAGAGAAATGCTAAGCACCACCCAGGAAAAAGCAGATGGTGGAATGGAAGAACAGAAAAAGAGGGGAGAATTGCTTGATGGAGGAAACAGAGAAAGCATTGAGTATGTGAAGCAGGTGCAAAGAGACTATCAAGAAATTAAGAAGTCTATCCAAGACTGGCATAACAGCTTGAAAGAAACTAAGGACAGACTATCTGAATTGGAGGGCAGACTTGAAACATGGGAGAATGAAATGAAAAACTTCTTAAAAATAACAAAGAAACACACAGCAATAATACAAAGACAAGAAGATGATAAGAGGAGCCATAACTTAAGGATCAAGAACATAAAAGAAGAAGTAGGGACACAAACAAGTGAACTACAAAAGCTACTCACAGAAATAATACAGGAGAATTTTCCTAATTTAGCAAAAGGTAAAGATACTCAAATGTATGAGGCATACAGGACCCCAGCTACCTACAACCCTAACAGAGAAACACCCAGGCATATAATAATAAAAATTCCAGAAATTCAATACAAGAACAGAATATTAAAAGCTGTAAGAGACAAGAAACAGATCACTTACAAGGGAAGACCCATCAGAATTACAGCAGATTTCTCTTCACAAACCATCAAATCACGAAGAGCATGGGGAGAAATAATTCAAGCTTTGAAAGATAATAATCTACAGCCAAGATTGAGATATCCTGCACAACTGTCCCTGGAAATTGATGGAAAAACGAGGTGCTTCCAGGATAAAGAGGAACTGGGGGAATTTGCAACCACCAATTCAACCCTACAGAAAGTATTGCAGGATATTCTAAAAAAAGAAAAATACAAAGAACCCAGAAATAGGGGCGGGGAGGCCACAACGAATGGAGCAGAGAACAAAATGAAGAAGACAAACTGACAGCTACTGACAGAAAAAGAGCTCAACAGAAATGAGACAGAAGATTGGATGATAGGAACAGCTTTTTTTGGAGAAAATGACATCTTAATAGGTAATGCTGATTTAGTACCATCTTGTTTTGAAGTCTCATCTAGCTTTTGTTCTTCTGTCTCCAAGGGTCTAAACAGGTTGTATCTTATTGGATTTTGTTATGTACGATAGTATAAGAAAAAACCTTTTAAAGACAAGGAGATTATACAGAGACCATTGTTCATTTTCTGTTAGTCGATTCTAAATACTCTATAATGCTGTCATTCTCTTAAATGGATTTACATTGTTTTGATATACTTAATGCTACAGTATATGAAGTTGTACTCAAGGACTTCAGGGAGGGAGTCAATATGGTAACTATTTTTGGGTCAGGATTAGCTGGTGGTGAAACACTATTCTGCTTAAATGGTTATGTTTTGATCTGCCCTGTTTCGCTGTTATGCCCTCCTTTTTCTCAATCTCCACTCCATTATTTACTTTTTTATTTTTATCCATTTAATTAAAGGGAAAAATATAGCAGGATATAATATAGTAACCCACTTTGACTTTCTATTATCTCGATTTGAAGCCCTGCATTACTCTCACCATCTTGTTTTTGACTGAGGTTCCTATATTCTGTTTTGCTGGATAGTATCAGGTTCGAAAGTTTAGGCATCAGCTGAGAAGATAATGAGATTCATTATAACGCCCATTCTCGTTGACTTTTATCTACTTTTGAAGACCTACAATATCTCCAATGTTTTGGTTTTTGTCGGTTTTATTCTTTACGGTTTTGTTCAATTGTATTACAACTAATGATATAGGCAATTCTATTAGAAATAGTGGGAGGCATTATGGTAACCATTGTTGATCACTTTGTATTATGTTTTTATATTATCTATTATGTCCACCCTTTTGACTTGACCGATTCTGTTCTGTTATGTCACATTTGATTTTACTCTCTTCCCAAAAAAAGCAACAAGAACCGTGGGAGCAATGAAACCCAAAATGTGTAATAGTCACTGTACAAAAGAGAGGAAAAGAAAGTGCTCTAAACTAAATAACTGCATGTATATTTAAATGTATAAGATAGAAAATGATAGCACAGAGTTTTATTGGATCATTGAACAGAACTGTTTGCAGTATCATTGTTGGAATGTCCACTCTACAAGCTTTAATTTTGTGACTTAAACAATTATTTCTAAGATGGCAATATGTAATTCATTAACTAGTGATTTCCTACTGCACATTTTATTATTCTGTAAATCTGTATAACTTGTACCCCTTCACTGTTTTTTTTTCTTTCTTTTCTTTTCTCCTTAAATAAAAATTAAAAAAAAAAAATCAGCAGCTACAGAAGATTCTACGTGGTATATTTTAGATTCTTGCTGACTTTTCTCATTTATTGTGGTTTGGGGTTACTATGTCTCATACTTCATCAGTAATGGAATTTGCCTATCAATTTCTCATTTTTGCTGCTATTTTAAGGAGATTTCTGAGGGAAAAAGAGAACATATATTTCTTTTTTCTCCTGTCTCAAAGAGAGAAGTTGATCATGTTCTTGTCTCTCCGCTTTGCCTGTACTCAGCCTAAGGCCATCCAGTATAGCTTATGTGACTATGAACGTGCTCTGTACACATGCTGTCCAATACAAATAGCTGGAAGCTATGTGTGACCACCAAACATTTGGTATGACACTAGTGTGGCTGAGGCACTGACTTTCAATTTTATTTTTTATATAAATGATTCAATTTTCTAAACTGTTCTTTCAATCTTCTTAGAGATACATGTATTTAGAAGCTGGAGCCTTAGATTTTGTTTGTTTTTCTCCTGCCTATCACATCTCTTCCCTGAGGCAAAGAACATTGCCCCAGCTGCTTGGAGGAAAAAGGGAAAGTATGAGGGAGAATAGAGAACAGGAGCTAACACCTTGAAATCTTATCTCCCACTGCTTCCTGTTCAATTTTCTTCCTTAGATGGGCTGGAGGACAAGGCTCAATGGGAAGCCTCGGACAGCCTCTGTGGGTACCAATGTCCAACCCCCTGAGCCTCAGCCAACACCTTTGATGCTAAAGGCAAATACTAGTGCCAGTCTTTAGAATGTCTAATCATTGAGAAAGGCACCAGCTCAAAGCTGAGATGCTAAGTGTAAAGGGGCACCATCACAAGAGGGAGACAAGATGGGAAGTCAAGTATGACTTTATTCCCAGGCATTATTCCCACGTCCTTTCTTGCTTTTCACTTTGACTGCTGCTTATTCCTCTGGTCATGAAAATCACTCTTTCAGGGAAGCCTTCGTTGGTGACTCTTTTTTGATTTAGGTCAGTTGCATTTAGAAAGTGGGTTACATATTCACCCCAAGAAGTTCCTAATATTTTAGAGTTAGAGCCCAGATGGAAGCACTTCTGGGTCTCCTCTAGGAACTCAGGATAGGCCTGAAAGTGGTGCCCCCACTCCTTATCCTTAAAACATGTGTGTGGATGTTGTGTGTCATTTTAGGGGCCTTAAGTGAGAGATTCTGGTTTCAAAGTGATCGTCTAAAAGCGTAACATGAAACTTCCTATTTCTGCCCCATGCTATACGCTATTTCTTACCTTTAAATATGAAAATCTTGCTGTCATGTATCAGTAAAACACTAAGCATTCTAGGTGATTGGAAACTGGACTCTCTAGTCCTAATTTGGCAAATAGATAAATATTTTTAGCAAAATATTTGATTAGTAGAGAACAAGGAACATTTCTTTATGGACCACCAAACTGAAAAATAACCCTATTCATTTGTTAAGACACTACCTTTTCTCCTTTGGTAAAAAATGTGGGTGGTTCTTTATTATGCCATCTTGTATTTCTAGAAAACACCTACATGTTTAAAAGGCATCCTATCTCTGTGAGTTCTATGAATAAAAATAGTTATCTATTTGCTAAATTAGGACTAGAGAGTCTGAGTCCAGTTTTCCAATCACCTATTTTGCTATTACGTGGAGCTAGGGCTGAGTAAGGATAGACAGAACCAGAAGCAAGGTAGGGGAGAAAGGAGCAAATGAGAGAGTAAGGTAGATTTAGAGCAGAGTGAAAGAAAGTCACTAAGGCCAATTTTCTCAGTGCAAGAGAGTTTATAAAAGCAATTTGTCCTTTTAAAAAATTGCTTGGTTATGCTACATCAGATAAGTAGTAGGGTAATGTCTAAGGCATTCCGTCTTGTTGCTTACAATGATCATAGAATTGTTCATTGACAAAAATGACTCACTGAACAGATAATATGACTTCTTGGAGTTTCTTCACATATCTGAAATAGTTATTCATTAGCAACTATGTGAAAGGTCAAACGTTACACCCTAGTTGGAGTTAACGCAGGGTTTATCAGGAGGAAAAACACTGTTAGAAAAGATAGCAGGGATAATAGGCCATTTTCAAATGACCTGTGTCAAAATAAGCTTATTTTTTCTCCCTAGACTCAATTTAATTTTGAATATATATATGCACCAAAATGTCTTAGACTTTGGTATGAATGATTCATATTAACTTACTCGTAACAGATCCATAATATTATCCCAAAGGTCAATATGATCAACCTAAAATGGCAACATTTTCAGCTACTTCCAGTGGACCGTGACACAGAGGAAAGCACGACCAGCAGGGGCACCTGTTTACCGATGGATCTTGGTCTGAGATGTCTCGCAGATGACTAATGTGAATTAGTCATGTAATTCTTCTGAAGTAGTCTGAGCAAAATGAAATTTAGGTGAAGTTATTATGCAGGCTTAAAACCTTCTGAGGATTTAGGCCTGAGGCTAAGAAAAAAAAGTGGACCTTATTTGTATTTAACCAACAAACGAAATTAATTAATTCCTTAAAAAGCTTCAAAACTGTCATGCTCAACTATTCTTGCTCAGAAGTGTGGAGGCTATTTTATTCGTGAATCACAGTATTCGGTGAACATGGAACTCTCTAAGCATGTACTTGTATATTTCTTGAATCCTAAATTGTGGACAATGCTGTCTTACTGACATGTTAATGATATTATGTCCACAACAATGGTAAGTTTCTATTTTTGTTCCCAGAAAGGATTTAGGGAGACTCATAAAGTGGGATTGAAAAATATGGTGAATGTTTAGGTTTTTTGTCTTTTATTATTACTAATAAAAGACATGTTACCATTAATCTCCTTCAAAATACTGCACCTCCTTTTGAACACACTTTCTTTTCTTCAAAGTCACTTTCTTGTCACTTTCTGAAACACTTCTTGAAATCCTCTTTAATGTCATTAGTTGTGTTGTTGTGGCTGCTTCATTGTCCTGAACTGATTTAAAATGTTTACTTACATGTTCATTTTGGTTTTGGTAAGAGCTAGAAATCATTAAGTGTTCGATCTAGTGTACTACACACCACAATGTTTTTATGTGCCTGATTTTTCATCGAATGGCATTCAGCAGCAGCATTCACCATAATTTTGATCACACCTTGTAAAGACACAAAAGACTTGCAGAAGTGCTTCAGAAAGTGCCAAGACGGATGGAAGAAATGTGTCAGCAGGGGAGATTTTTAAAGAGAATTTATAGCAATGTGCCTTTTACTGTAATACATATAAAAATTCCAATATTTTGATCATCCTGTGTATCTTTTGCATTTTGAATTCAGAAAGAGTGTCTTATTTCCCAGCAGACTGTTTTCTGTTTGCTTGTTTGTTTTTCTCTCTAAATATCAGATTTCTTTCAAAAGAAAATAAAGCTTTTTGTTTGGCAGAGGTAATTCTTCACACTGGAGAGCTCACACCGTGCTACAAAGGGACCTGGGCAGGATAGCAAAGGTGGGTATTTAGGTCAGGCCTAGATCCTCAAGATAAGGTCATCCCTGGATTTGGGAGAGGCAGAGCTCTCTGAAGACAAAATAGCATATGACTGAATGCAGGGCAGAAGATGCCTTTGTGGCAAAACTGCGGCAGAAAGGATAAGACAGGGGGACAACGCCTTCCTTGTTTAATGATTTACTTGGGGGTGTCCTACTTACCCTCATCTAAAGTCAGACAAATAAAGCCATGTGCAAAGAGCTTCTCGTTGACTTTTATCTACTTTTGAAGACCTACAATGTCTCCAATGTTTTGGTTTTGTCGGTTTTGTTCTTTACTGTTTTGTTCAATTTTATTATAACTGATGATATAGGCAATTCTATTAGAGATAGCAGGAGGCATTATAGTAACCATTGTTGATCACCTTGTATTATGTTTTTACATTATCTATTATGTCCACCCTTTTGATTTGACCAGCTCTGTTCTGTTATGTCACATTTGGTTTTACTCTCTTCCAAAAAAGTAATAAGAACCGTGGGAGCAATAAAACCCAAAATGTGTAATAGTCATTGTACAAAAGAGAGGAAAAGAAAGTGCTCTAAACTATATAACTGCATGTATATTTAAGTGTATAAGATAGAAAATGATATCACTGAGTTTTATTGGATCATTGAACAGAACTGCTTGCAGTATCATTGTCGGAATGTCCACTTTACAAGCTTTAATTTTGTGACTTGAACAATTATTTCTAAGATGACAATATGTAATCCATTAACTAGTGATTTCCTACTGTTTACTTTTTTCTGTAAATCTGTATAACTTGTACCCTTTCTCTGCTTTTTTTTTCTCCTTAAATAAAATTTAAAAAAAAAGCTTACAGCTCTTTTCTTTGCCAAATATCCACACCTAGGGGAGAATCATGAAGCATTTTGTAACATTTTGCTGTTTTTTTCAAAAGCAGCTTTGCACTTTTTAACTTTCCTATCTCAAAATATAATCTTCTCCAGTTCTCACTGCAAGTTTAAGGATGGCACCGGTGACTAGAAGGATTGTTCACCTTTGCTGAGGTTTCATTTAGAAAACTTCCTTCATGCTTTGTTTTCCTAGAGTGACTATTAGCCAGCTTAATCCGTCACAAGACAGAAATCTGCAGCATCACTTGTGTTAAAGTAGCAAAGTTATGGACGCATAGTTCAAGAGGAATTTCTCTTTTTCCCCAATTTTTATTCTGTATAAGTACCTGGTTACAGTACATAAGATTGCATTCTTCATTAGGACTTGGCATGTGTATTTATTTCTCTAGTTAACAGATTATCTCTTACTGTTCTACATAAATTTCAGCATTAGCAGAGTTGCTAGCTATTAGGATCAGACACTGATCTGTCAGGTTTAGATGGGTGTAATGTAAGCTATGCGGAGCTATAAACCAACTCTCCTGCCTTGGAAAGCAGAGTTGAGGGGAAAAGATAGGTTCACAGGTTTCTCACATGCCACACCACTGACTTACTTTCTTTTAGAGTATGCAAAACACACACACACACACACACACACACACACACACACGTTTTATGTGACAAAAGGATGTTCAAAATTCTAGCTGTTGAGTGTTTAATTGTCAGAATGGCATGATAGTTAGGTAATTTGACTATATTTCTTAAGCCAAGAGAAGAACGATGTCCTGGTTCTTTGAATGAATTTTCTAGACAGAAATGGCAGGATGGAAAGCACAGAAGCAGAGGACAGAAGCAGAGCAAGATATTACTTACATTTTTTGGATGGACTCCTTGTATTTTCTATCTTCCTGAAAATGGCATTTTGAATCTCTCAAGGGTTTTCACACCCATGAGGTATTTTATGTGCAGATGTGCAGGGCGTGCAAATCTCAACATGGCTCCTCATTGCATGCTCAGCCACTCAGAGGTGGCAGCTTCCCCGCTTGCAACACGAGTATCTTCCCTTTCCTGTGACTTCTGATCACTGTACCTAAACCTAGTACAATAATCAGTATCAGGAATTCATATTGACTTAATTCAATTACTCTTCTTTAGATCTCATTTAAATTTGCTCTAGGTCTCAGTAGTATCTTCTTTTAGGATGGAGTCCAGCATGACACTTTACAAGTAGTTTTTGAATGTGACTTTTGAAAAGAACCACCTACCTTTTTAAAGCCAAAATGGAACTTAAGAGTTTAATGATGTCATGGTTACAATATGAACTCAACAAAAGTCTTCAGTCCTGCTGACTGACAATTCAAATAACTATTTTGATGTACTTATTTTGGCCAGAATAGAAAGCAAAAGGTCAGAATTTCTCCAGGCACATTTGCTTCTCACTCATTTTGAATGAGAAGTATTGTTATAGGCACAGAAGCATTTTATGAGGCTAGCACTTCCTTGGTCTGCAGGGTGAAGTTCACCATTCCATCTTGCTCAAATCTAAGAAAATCACTGCTGCTAGGTGACTGATGGAGCACAGGAAGAGAATAAAAGGCAGGAGCCCCACATCCTAATTAGAACCATGTGTTTATCAATTAGCATATACCAGAGGAAGTGCAAAAACTTTAGCCCGAATTAGTCAGCACAATAATCTTGTCAAACATCCCAAATCTCTGCAGAGTAAAATCTAAACTCTTTTGCACGGCATACTGCTGTTTTTGTGTAGACTTTGTTAAAGTTCCTCTCTGTCCAATAGAACAACCAACAGAAGCCTTTACTTTTGCATTTATTTGTCATCCCATGCACAGGCTGACTGTGCCTATAATTCTATTTCTTTGCTAGCGTGCAACCTCCTAATTTCTTTCCTTGAAAGTTATTCACCTTTCAAAATTCAGACTAGACAGCACTTTTTCTGGGATAACTTTTCTCTATCCTTCGAGTTATGCTGTTTGCAAATGAGGTCTCTTGCCTCATTTGCTGGGTTGGTGGATGACCAGAAAAGTGGGCTAAGCTTTTCAAGTATTCAGATCCTAGTGTTAGGTAAAGTCGATTTGGTCTGCATTAGTATTCTACTGAGTAAATAATTTTGGTTAGTATTATCTCACTACTTTTCAGTTAAGTGCTTTAGTAAGTTGAATGTTTAAGCCATTTTGTCCCCAAAATTTTTTTCTGATGTCTAGAAATCATCTTTCTTTTTGCTATAAATCTTCTCTTTTTAGCATCATTCCAAGTGTTATCTGAAATAACCAAATTACCAACAAAATAGCTCCCATACTGCCACCTCCTTTTCAACCTGGATACATTCTTCTGTCCTACTTCTTCTACCCTTTGGTGAGTGTTGAGAATGAGAGTTCATTACTATTTCAATTCTTTTATCCAAGGAAGAGCTTATATTAAAACCTCTAAATTACTTCTTATTAAGAGGTGATAATTTTGCAAATATGACATCAAAACAAAATTGTGCAAACCTTTCCATAGCAATAATTGTCATCAATGAAGTTCTTAGTGTGGACTGAGTGATTTCCTTTACATTTCTTTTTCAAGTACATATTAAGCATATTCTAGATGCTAAGCAATGTTTTAAGTGCTAGAGACTTTAAATGTCACACATTAACTCATACAATTAGTATCATATGATTCTTACAATAGTCCTTCACGACAGATCTATTTTTATTATTTTATAAGACACAGAAGCATAGAGATGAATTCTCTCATTTATGGTCTTATGGTTGATATGTTTTAAACTGAGCAGACTGTCCAAGACTGTCTTACTCTATAGTTACTGTGCTGTTTTCTAGTCTATGTGCCTCCTTAGCATGACTTTGTGGAGAAACTCTGGATTCATGATCAGAAAACCTTGGGGGAAAATCCTTGCTCCATAACTGGCTACAGGGATGACTTGATGTATTACTGTACTGCACCAGACCTTGGCTTCCTTTCTGGGTAATAACAAGAATGATTGATAGTGTTACTGGGAAGATAAAATAGAATATTATAGAGAAAAAACCTTAGCACAGTTCCTGATAAAAAATAAGTGTCCAGTACCTACTGACTTCATCTGAATGACAAGTCCAGAAAACTACCATTGTTTTGTTCTATGCTTAAAAATCCTTTTAAGAATTTAATAAAGACAATAGTTCCCAGTATTTGTGTGAAGAATCAAATTTCTCAGGTTGACCTCTCCTCTGATAATTTATTTCCTGAGTAAGCCTGGATGTTCTACAGGAAGAATGAGTAAGGGAATTCAGAAGAAGAGCAGAAGGAGGCAAAATGATTAGCAGAGACCAGTACAATGTCCGGGTGTCTTCTAAATACGAACTACATATCTTTAAAATGGTTTAAGGGTGACCTAGAGTTGCTGGGAGCCAAGTGGATGCCCACCCTACTTCCCCGCTGAGAAGCCTTCCTCCATTATGAGATGGTGATTGGGGCTCCAATGTGGTGGTCTCCATGCCACAGAGTCTGTGCCTTGGACCACCCACCACAGATGTGTGTGTGTTATTTCGTTGCCACTATTGCTGCCCTCACTGTTGCTGGCAACCCCAGAAGCCTTGTACAAGAGTGAAACATTGTTCTGAGGGTCAGGGTGGTAATGTGAGTAACAGGTTGTTACTACGTGGATCCAGGTTCTTATTTTCTGAGAAATGAAAGGATTAGAGGAGAGGAACTCACAGATGTCTTCTGGTTCTCCAGTTCCGGGCACCTTCTCTCATCTCATCTTCCTGCCTCTTTTGCATCCATTCTCCAAAAGCATTGGTAGTTTGGCATTCCACTGAAAGCAGTATTTTCCTAAGAACTGATACTGAATGTTGGAGGCAGCTCATTCTGCTACCCTTGGATCAAGGGGACCGAACAGCTTGTCAGAGACAGATGCCCTCACCTCTGGGTCACAGAGGGTACTTTTAAAAATGTTATCTACTTTTCAATTTATTTTTTCAGTATAGGAGATTAACTCCAGAATTTTGTATACGGTGAGTAAGTGCTCTACCATCTTGCTAAGTTACCTGTAGTTTGTTAGCTTCTGCCTCAGCTTCCTGTGTAGCTCAGGATAGGTAATTTTTTTCTTCCAAAAGATGTTTATCTGTTGGTGGATTTTCAGGATTTAATTAGTCACAAAGAGTTCTTTTTTAGGGGAAAATTCTAAAGTATCATTGGACACTGGGTGTCTATTAAGCTCTAAATAGATAAATGATTATTTAACTTAATGACAATGGGCTATTTTTCTATAACATTTAATTATTCCATTTCATTTTTAAAAATGAAGAGTCATTTGCAGGGAAAAAAAGAAGGATGAACATGGTAGGCTTTAGATAAAGCTATAAACAGTATTTCTCTCAAACTTTTCTAAAGGAACTTAAATCTGGTAGTGTGATATTACTTCCTGAAGTTATTTGCTCAGTCCATAAACTGGACTCAGTTGGATCAATACAAATTTTAAAAAATTTACTACATATAACATTTTAAGGTATGACCTGATTTATAGCTTACTATTATACTATTACTATATATTATTATGTTATTTCTCTGTATAGCTATATAGTATAGAAATTTATTACCATATTACTCTATATTACTATATTATAGAATATTATTACTATATACTAAGGTACTGTTATAGCATTTATAGATTACTATTATACTTACTATTTATAGTTTACTGTTTTTATTAGAGCACTATTAATTTTTCTTAAAAATTAGCTCATTAAATACATTTTAAAAAATACATAGGCTTAATTAATAAAAATTGGTGTGTCTGTCTTCTGTAGTAAGCACGCAGAAGGAAACAAAAGGATCTTGATTGTCTAGGATCATTTAAAAACAATGAATTAAAAATCAGGAGGTCTGGGAGAGCCATAGAGAGACGATAAGGCTCTCTGTATTTGTCTTAACAAAGGAAATATTAAACTAGAGTGATTTTCTCCTCCATTCCTTTCCCCCACCAGGGAGAAATGTGAAACTCAATTTTACCCTTGCTTGAGAAGGTACTAATTTGCCTGACAAGTTGGAAGCAGAGGATACTCAAGGCATCCTTGATGTCTCAAACCTTCATGCGGAGTGAAACATGCCTGGACTGCACCAGTGTTGAGGGGATATTCTGTCTCATTAGGTAAAAACAGTGTAAACTACATGAATGCAAACAGGACAGCAACCTGGTTCCTCTCAAAGACAAAATCTTCAATGTGTTACAACAAAGGTAATTTAGAATCACCCTCATTTTATTCAATTTTTATTAGAAATTAATTTTATTCATTTATGTCCTGGGGAAATTAACATGAACTTTCCCCCTATTTGCTATTTCGTGGGAGGTGTGATCTTCAAATCCTTCCTTTTATTGATTGTGGTATCAATGAGTATTTATCAAGAAGGCTCCTAAGAGAGATGGCAACGTAAATATGAAAACTCTAATTCTTTTTCTTTTTAATTGCATATTTATTGATTTTTTTTCATATCCTTTCTAAAGCCAAGAATTAACTGTGTGAATGACCTTTGCATGTTAACTAAACCCTTGCTGGTAAACTGATGCATCACCAAGAGAAAAGTCTTGGAAAAAAAACCTTTTGCTGTACATAGTTCTTCCAAGTCACATGCTTCATAACAGTGGCTAGTAAATGTACTACTGAGAACAATACTGAGGGTACTGTTCTAAGTGCCTTCATTCACACTAGATTAGGAAATCCTCTCGATAACTCTGCGAAGAGGATATTAGCACATTTGCTTAAAGGAGGCAGAAAAATGACGACAAAAATTACATGACTATAAGCTGAAATTCCAATTCGAACTCAGATTCTCTGACTTCAGAGTATAGCTCTGACCTCCGATGCAGTCTTCTTTTTTCTAATGAGTGGAAGAAACTCACCTAGTAGCACTGCACTGTACAGTGCAGAGCAAAGACTATTATAGTCAACAACATCTTCTGCAGGACTTGCTTACAGCTGTGTTTTTTCTAAGAAAAAACTTACAAAATAAATTGAAATGTTTTCAGTAGCTTTTCTCATTATTTTTGGAGAAGCATTACACACACATACATATATATGTGTGAAATATTTCTTTCTTGTCAATATTAAGATAAGGTATAGACTGTTGTAAAATACTTGGTTCCAGTGATATCATCATGAAGTGAATCTAATGGTTATCGCGCTGTTTGAGTAGTCGTTTCAGTTTATTCAATGGCTCTGATGGGTAATGAATGGTAGACAAATGTTGGCTTTTCTATGCAGCCAATTTTTTTGGTTTTGGAATAGGACCAGTGTTATGATGAGCTGACAGAAACAATAAGAGCATATTGTAGAAGCCCAATAAAAGAGAGCGCACATCTAAGTCATCATTATAGAGTGAGCCATTTGCTTGTCTCCACAGCACATTAGTCTGTGGAGGATTGTCCAGACCTTCTGTTGCCCAGGCTGGGATTCAGACCAGATAAAGCAGTCTCTCTGGGGGTCGGCTTTAGACGCTAATACTTTTCAAAGCTTTCCACTTGGTTTCGATGTGCAGCCAAGGTTACAAACCACTGACAGAAATGGATCTTTTTATGTAAAACACTATACCTATTTCAAAACTCTTTGAACCATTAAAATAAATATCAAATGACTTTTCTTGTGTGTGAATCAGGGTTATACCTTATTTGAATATCCTGGTACCTGCTATTTATATTTACTTTATGAGTAAAAGAAGTCATTTACTAAGGTATCTATTAAATTCAAATGATCCTAAGTAACAATCTATGAATTTCAATATAAACTGGGGCCAATTTTGATGATTATTTTAGCCTTTTATTACTGGTAGTTTATATATATGCGTCATATATTTACGCATAGACACTAGCTACCTTCTTTTCTTGCTTCCAGGAGTGCTCATTAACTCACATGGACAACAAGCATAAGCCTCACGTCCTCTGGCTTCTGGTTAGTTTAGACCACTGGGAAGTGTAGCCCCCACACCTAGATGTAAAGGAGAGGGGTAGGTTTTTCTCTTATTCTCTTGGCTCTTTTCAAGGGGCTGTTTCCCTCCACTGGAGATCACTGCAGCCTTCAAGGTTATCTTGTGACTTTCTCATATTTTAGAGTCTCTGCCTGTCCCTGTCCTCTTGTCTTTATGCCCAGGGAGGAGGACAAACTTTATTACAGCTAGTGCCAGATTCACACACAACCCCTAAGGGGTGCCCACATACAGCCTACAACTTTATCACAGTTTTATGAAAACAAATTCTCCTCATCATCACACTTTGCATGACTTGTTTCCTGACTGATACAGTGTATGATAAAAATTGAGGTCAGGAAAAAAATCTGTCCTGATAACCCACTAGTGATGCAGACAATGACTAGAACATACTGCTTTTCAATACATCTTCTCAGACTTTTTTTCAACTGAAGTGACACATTTTCCTCTATGAAATTCAGTTTGTTATCTGTATTTCTTGTAGAACTCTGTACTTTAGTTTGTATCCCAGATATATCTCTTCATGGCTATGCTTTTGATCAAGCAATTATAATTTCCTATGTTTTGCTTTTATTACTTAAAACTAGGAATGATAATAGTATCTACATTGGTGAGCTGTAAGATTTATATTAGATAAGGTAAAGCATTTTAAATAGATTTTGGTCCATAATGAACGTTAAATGTTACTATTTCATTACAGTTATATCATTGTAATAAAACAGTTGAGGCATATGTTATTATTCCGTGGTTTGCTTACGGATTGGGACAATAAAAGATTCACATTTGAATTCTTGGTACCAAGAAGACACAGGCATAAAGTTGTTGGGTGCTTAATTGTTAGTTTGCCATTTGTTCATTTTTAATGGAAAGGATACTGTCAGGTACAGTGATAGAACACAGGACTAGAAGCATTATTTCCTGGGTTCCCATCTAGCTTCTACCATCTAAATTTGTGGACTGACAAGAAATCATTGAAGCCTACTTTTTCTCAGCCTTCTCTTCTCTGAAGTGGAGACAATAAATTAGTCTGTCTCATACTATTGTGGAGGCTTAAATGAAATTATTATGTAAATCACTTATCACAGTGCTAAAAGGAATCAATATATGATAGTATTATTACTCAAGAAACCACGTTTAGGAAGAAAGTAGTCCAGAAGAGAAAAAAAATGATGCGAAAGTACCTTAGCTTAATGATTATTGTACTAAAGCCTTAAAAATTACAGCAAAAAATTATAGTGTTCCTGATAGATAAGGAAAGCTCTTGAGGTTGAGAATTATGTCAGGACAGGGTATCCTTGTATAAAACGGTTTTAGTGATGTGAAAAAGATTCATTAAGTCTATCTCTAGCGAAAGGGTATGTCAGATATGAGATTTACACTTCCTAGGAGTTGTGGATTGTGATACACGCCATTTATTTGCGTGTCAGTGACTCTCTAATCATTCCTGTGGAAGGCCCATTCACTTCCTGCTGACCTCCCCTTTCCACTCTGTTCATTCCTCATTACATACCAGATGTGTGCCCTGATGAATGGCCAAAAATCTAGGTGAATCAAGAGTGGCGGTCTAGAATAGACAGGAGCTGTGTCTGGTAGTGATTCATTCTAATTACACCAAGATCTAACTAATGGAGAAATCAGTCCAGTTGGGAAAGGGAGAAGAATATGGGTTTACTTTGCGCCTTTTTTTCCTCCAGAGACTGATCCCAGTGAACTGTTGGAACTTGATAGCCATAATCAATAGCTTGGAAAACAATAAGGTCAGCATTGGAAAGATTCAGATTTTCTGCCTCCAAATGTAATGGAAACAAGATTGCAGTGCTGAGCCATTGAGGTGAGTCTGACCTTAGCTGACTGACTGATAAAAGACCCAGAGCAGAGAAAGAGATAAAAGAAGAGCACAGAGAAGATGCAGTTGTAAATATACGATCGGCATGATCCTTCTTTCTACTCTGGAAATGTGCTGAATTGTTACTTTGCTTTTGTATTAAAAGTAGAAAAATTCTTGCTCTTTACACATATTGGTTTAATTAAGAAGGCTGAAAAAGTTCCTACATATTATATGCATGCCTTCCATGGAAGGGTCTCGCTCTGATGTTCAATGGTCTTTATATATTTGGGTTAATATTATTAGTTCACTCATATTTCGTAAATACTAAATTCATCTGAAATTATTTTTTAAAGACTAAGGATTGATATTGTTTACCTCAAAGTTCCACCTAGAATTGGTGATTCAAAAGTCAGATTTTTTCTATATTTGAAATGCATACCAAAGGAATATTGCAGGTCTGCACATTACTACATTGGGCTGCTCTCAAAATAGTAGATTTTCCCATGTATTTCTGCAAACTATTTTAGGATTTGATTAGAAAATATGGAAGACAAGAAGTTGACTTGTGAGCTAAATAGATTTTATTTAACCTCTCCACAGTTAGAGCTTATTTCAGTCATAGGGTTGATGTGTCTGAGCTACGACTTGAAAGTCCATGTTAGCTACAGTATGGAAGAAAAAAAGCAATTTCTTGGATTAAAAATATCTTTGAAAATTTTCTAAAATGCATACATGATTTGAAAATCACTGATGAGCAACTAACAATTTCTTTCTTTTAGGTGGTTTAACGGTAAACATTAGGCACATATTAAATTTCTCCTTCAAAAGAAGATAGATTTACATATTAAATGGAAAAAGTCTCAGAGTGTATTGTATATTTGTTGATGACAGATTTGAAGAGATTTGATGAGACTGCAATGATCAGAAAGAAGCAGCCAGTTTAAAACATAAGATTGCTGAGGATCTAACACCCTAGGGAACAGAAGTTCTGATTTAGGTGAAAATCAGACAAACATGGAAAGGGAAACAAAATTGAACCTTTCACGGAATAAAACTAGAATTGAATTAATAATAAGGTCCAATGTCAGTATTACGTGATTGGAGATTATTTCTTAGAGCAAAATAGATGTCAGTCCTGATCTCTCTGTACAAAGCTGAACTTGTTCTCCCTTTGGCTGGGCACTGCTTGGCTTTTACTTTTAAGTAAATATTCAAGGAGACCTGACATGACATATGTCATGTAATTTGTCTTGACAAATAGCTAACAAGTATTGCCTTCTGTAGCACTCTGTGGTCTCCAGAATTATTATTAGACGAGCTGGAAACAATGGTGCAGTTTCTCTGAGTTGCTGTGGTTGTAGTCTTGAAGTGTTAAAGGTACGATCAGCCTTGACATGTTTTTCATCTCAAAACGTGCTGTGAAATATTTGCTCTTTAGATTCTACTTTTTTTCTATCTCAGTAGATATTTTGGTATCAAACATGGGATCCTGATTAAAAATAAAGTTCATGAAAGCAGAAAATACAAATTTCTTAATATAATTTTAACAATTAAATAAGACCTGCAAATGGAACATTTTAGTGCATTGTGCTTAAAATAATTTAGTCTGTGTGCAGCTGAAGTGCTTGAGGTATACCCTGCTTGCTAAGTTCATATGCAGCTGTCCCTTCTATGCAACTCAGACAGTCACTGAAGTCAAGTATTTCATGGTACTCACTGATGTGGGTCTCTAAACCTAAGGTGTTAGAACATGTGGTATGATTGGAATGATGCATAACACCAGCACTACCTGTCATTGCTCATATCTCATAATTGCTTTTAAGAGTCTTTTGAGTGTGCTACTTAGTATGGTTTGGACTTTGAATGTTCTCCAAAGACCCATACATTGAACGTAAAGTCCCCAACTGGTGGCAATGCTAAGGAGCAGTGGATCTTTGTGAGGCAGCATCTCCTGAAAGGAACGTAGTTCATTGGGGGGGGGGTGCACCCTGAAAGTGAGCATTAGAGCCCCAACTACTGTTCTCTTGTTCCTTCTAGCAGTCGTGAAGTTTTGCTTTTGCTTCACTGTACATTTTCCATCGTGGTGTTTTTGCCTCAGCAGAAGCCCCAAAACAGTGCAGGTAAGTGGTCGTGGATTGAAACTGAGTCAAAATAAATCTTTCCTCCTTTTAAGTTGATTATTTTGGGCATTTTTTCACAAAGATGGAAAGCTGACTAACATACTGCTATTCATAAGAAATGGATATTTCTTCTTTTTAACATTTTCTTTTTTTTTTAAATTTTATTTAAGGAGAAAAAAGAAAAAAAAACAGAAAAGGGTACAAATCATACAGAATTTCAGAAAAAATAAACAGTAGGAAATCACTAGTTAATTACATATTGTCATCTTAGAAATAGTTGTTCAAGTTACAAAATTAAAGCATATAGAGGGGACTTTCAAACAGTGAGACTGCAAACAGTTTTGTTCAATGATCTAAAAAAACTCAGTAATACAGTTATCTATTTTATACACTTATATATATATATATATGCAGTTATATCTTTTAGAGCACTTTCTTTTCTTTCTTTTGTACAATGACAATTACACATTTTGGGTTTTATTGCTCCCACAGTTCTTATTACTTTTTTTTTGAAGAAAGTAAAACCAAATGTGACATACCAGGACAGAGTCAGTCAAATCAAAAGGATGGACATAATACATAATGTAAAAACAAAATACAAGGTGATCAACAATGGTTACCATAATGCCTCTTGTTATCTTAAAAAGAATTGCTTATATCATCCGTTATCATAAAATTGAACAAAACAGTAAAGAATAAGACCAATAAAACCAAAACATTGGAGACATTAGAGGACTTCAAAAGAAGACAATAGTCAACCAGAATGGGCATCATAATGAATGCTATTGTCTTCATAGTTGTTGCCTATACTTTCAAATTTGGTACTATCAAGTATAACAGAATGGGGAAAATCAGTCAAACCAAGATGGTGAGAGCAATACAGTTTCAAATCAAGTTAGTAGGAAATCAAAGTGGGTTACTATCATATATCCTGCTATTTTTATTTATTTTTCCCTTAATTAAAAGTATAAAAATGAAAAAGTAGATAATAAAAAGATTGAGATAAAAAAGAGGGCATAACAACAAAACAGTGCAGGTCAAAACATAGCCATTTAAGCAAAATAGTGTTTCACCACAAGATATACCGACATAAAAGTAGTTACCACAGTGTGTTTTTCCTTGAAATCTTTGAGTATAACTTCGTATACTGTAGCATCAAACATATCAAGACAGTGTAAAACCATTCAAGAGATGACCGTATTACAGGGTATTTAGAACCAACTAACAGAAAATGAACAATAGTTTCTGTATTACCTCATTGTCTATAAAAGTTTTTGTTTATATTATCACATATAATAAAATCCAATAAGATACAACATGTTAAGACCGATGGAGACAGAAGAACAAAAGCTTGATGGGACTTCAAAACAAGATGATATTAAATCAGCACTAGCTATTATGATATCTTGTTTTCTCGAAAATAGCTGTTCCTACCATCCGACCTTCTCTGCCTCATTTCTATTGAGCTCTTTTTCTGTCATTAGTTGTCAGTTTGTCTTTTTCATTTCACTTTCTGCTCCATTCATTGTGGCCTCTCTGCCACTGTTTCTGGAATCTTGGTATTTTTCATTTTTAGAATATCCTGCAGTAATCTCTGTAGAGTTGAATTGGTGGTTGCAAATTCCCTTAGTTTTTCTTTATTTTGGAAGCACTTTGTTTCTCCATAAATTTCTAGGGACAGTTGTGCAGGATATATCAATCTTGGCTGGAGGTTATTATCTTTCAAAGCTTGAATTATTTGCCCCCACGCTCTTTGTGATTTGATGGTTTGTGCCGAGAAGTCTGCTGTAATTCTGATGGGTGTTCCCTTGTAAGTGATCTGTTTCTTGTCTCTGATAGCTTTTAATATTCTGTTGTTATATTGGATTTCTGGAATTTTGATTATTATATGCCTGGGTGCAGCTCTATTTGGGTTGTAGGAGGCTGGGGTCCTGTATGCCTCATACATCTGAGTATCTTTACCTTTTGCTAAATTAGGGAAATTCTCCTGGATTATTTCTGTGAATAGCCTTTGTAGTTCATTTGTTTGAGTCCCTACTTCTTTTATGTTCTTAATTCTTAACTTATAGATCCTCTTATCATCTTCTAGCCTTTGTATTATTGCTGTTTGTTTTCTTGTTATTTTTTTTGTCTTTTTCGTTTTTATCGACACCAGAGATCGAACTCACGACTGCCTGCTTGCAAGGCAGGCACTTATGCCACTGAGCTAAATCCCCAGCCCCTTTCTTGTTATTTTTAAGAAGTTTTTCATTTCATGCTCCCACCTTGCAAATTTGTCCTCCAGTTCTGATAACCTATCCTTGGTTTCTTTCAAGCTGTTATGGCAGCTTTCAATAGAGTTTTTAGTTTCCTGGTAATCTCTTTGAACTTGCTTCACATATTCTATGTTTTCTCTATTTTCTCCATCAAACAATTCTTTCCTTTTTTTCTGTTCTTCCATTCCACCATCTGTTTTTTCTTGGGTGGTACTTAGCATTTCTCTAACTATTCTACTTATTTCTTGCTTTATTTCATTAAATACTTCATTTTTTAACTCGTCTATGAGGCTCCGGAGCTATCGCTTAATGTCTATTGGTGCTATGTCTGATACTGCATGTTTTCTGCCTTCATTCTCTTTTGCATTTACCTTTCCTATATCAGTGTTCTCAGGATTGGGGACTGAGGACCCTTTCTTGTTGCTCCCTTTTCCCATACTTTTTGTTCCTTCCATACAAGCATAGGTAGGAGGCCCAGTTTTTTTTTTTTTTTCTCTTTGTCTGTTACAGTTTCTTTGAATCCATCGGCTGGGTGTTCCCGTCCACTGCAATGTACTAGGGAGACACAGACCTGGGCAGCCTCTGCTGGGCCTGTCTCTCCAGATCAACCTAGTGAAGGCTTTGCTGCTACAGTGCACCGCCAGGCACAAGGACCTGATTTGGGTTAGCCTACTGGATCTTAGCCCCGGGGCGTCACCAGGCCAAGTGCTCCCGACCAATTCTGCTTGAGAGGGGAGTATGCAACTACAGTCACTGCAGGGCCCTGTTCTGGCTAGTCTGCCCGTTCTCAGAATGTCCTCTGTTGGAGCCTCCTAGTCTATGAAAGGGTCCCCATTTCTCTCACTCACCATAGGTTGATGCAGAGCTCCCTGCCAGTCCCGCTCTCAATGCCGTTTGTTTCGCCAATTTCCATTCTCAGAGCTTTTGCGTGTCTCTTTCCCTGCCATGCTGATTGGGATGCACTAGCGGCAGCAGGAAATTCAAATCGTGGCTTCCAATGGTACGGGATCCAGGTTCTGCACTGTGATTTTATCTGTTCCAGTTATAGCATCAGAATTGCATTTCCAGTTGGTTTCTCTCAGCTTAGTTCATTCCTGGGTCAGCAGGGTTCATCTCCCCTCACTTAGGACTCCTCACACAGAGTCCTGGATTCTAAGCTGGTAATCTCAGAGAGCCTCCATGGCTGCTGTTATTTGTCCGCCATGTTCTCCTGGAAGTCCTTAAAATTTTATTTATAATACTACAAAACTTGAGAAGTTAAAAGTTGAAAGAAAAGTTAAAAAAAATGAGCTAAAGTTTCTATAAAAACAGTAAAAGGGTACAAGTAATACAGAATTTCCAAAAAAAAAAAAAAAATAGTGAGAAATCACTAGTTAATAGATTACATTAATAGATTACACTACTTAATAGATTACATTAAAATGGTTGTTCAAGTTACAAAATTAAAGCATACAAAGTGGACATTCAGTGAGACTGCAAACAGTTGTGTTCAATGATCCAACAAAAACTTAGTAATTTGGTCATCTATCTTACACACCTAAATACATTTGCTGTTGTATCCTTTAGAGCACATTCTTTTCCTCTCTTAAGAAATGGATATTTCTAATTTTGATGATTTTAAAAAAATACTATTTTACCTGATCATTATAACACAAAATAGAAATTGGTGCTTTTTAGCAATATCTCTCCATGGAATCAAAAACAACTTTTTAAAGACCTGGAACAGAACTGACTAGGAGGGTATACCTAGAGAGAGATAATACTAAAAGAGTAATACCTAGGAAAGTAATGATGGAAGTAACTATTAATAGAAATAGTGGTCATCTCATGTATATTATAATATAACAGGTCAACCCAGGAAGGGAAAGCATGCTCCAGGATATCTGAACATCAGCTCAGGTGCCAATTCCTGAGCAGGTTTTATAGAGTTATAAAACTACAAAACTTGAGAAGTTAAAAGTTGAAAGAAAAATTAAAGAAAATGAGCTAAAGTTTCTATAAAAAGAAAGACCACTTAGAGAGACTATATACTATAGATCCATTAGTATAATTTTTGTTAGCTATCATAGCAGTTCACACCAGTGAACATTTACAGGAATAATCTTGAACATTTACAGGAAACTGAAGCCTGGGAATTATATGATTTCTGCAGAGTGAACTGAAGATACTCAGGACCAGACATTTTCAGTAGTACTCATCCACCTCTATAAGTTTGAGGTAGACTGAGCACAATATATTAATGATTTCATTATATTGTCTGAAAGGACCTTTCCACATGCATTGGGACTTCTATTCACTTCTCAAGATTATAAAATCCAAGCATTGATGTTGAAAGCTATGCTGTAAACATGAAGTGTGACTTCACATGTAATAAGCAAAATTATTTGAAAAAGAGCATTAAAAATGTAAATCCTAAACATTATGCCATTAGAATTGCCTGATTTTTGGAAACTCTTGAAATATTTCCCAAGATTTCTATTTACTCTTCTAAAAAAGTGCAGATTCTAGGGGAAAAAATCGATTTTCATTCTCTCTGAATTTGATCATTGTACTAATTCATTTGAAATGGAAATATTTCCTTTATTTTTTTTAGGCAAAAATACAGAAAACCATCAAATCGAATAAGCTATTCTCAGAACAATTATATGTATCAATATGATAATTGCGCTGGTGGTGAAATCTTGTGCACATTAAAGTCAAAGTAAGTTCAGATAATAAATTTGTATTTTTGATTTTTAAATTTAACAACATTTTAGTTTTATACAAAGCTGGCAAAAGATAGAACACTTGTATATCTTTATCTTTCCTCTAGATTCCTCTAATATTGACATTTTACACTTAGTAAAAATATAAAAGCCAAGAAATTACTAATAGCATAAACTATTAACTTTATTCAGATTTCATCAGCTTTTCCAGCATCGTCCTTTGTGTTCCCAGATCCAATCCCTGATCTACCTTGCAGTATTTATTATGGAGTAATAATTATTCTCACTAGTCTCCTATGACCTCTGATCATCTTTCTTAGTGTTTCATGACTCTGTTAACCAGCTTTCCATTCCTGTTAGAAATACCTGAGATAACTTAGAAAGACAAGAGGTTCATTTTGCCTTAGAGTCTTGGGGATTTTAGTCTGTGATTAACTGATCCATTTCTTTTTGACTTGTGGCAAGGCAGCATATCATAAAAGAAATGTGTGAAATTCACTCACCTCATGGCTAAAATGAAATGTGAGAGGAGCAGTTTGGGGTTCTGTGGTTCATTTCAAGGGAACACTCCCACTGACTTACTAGGCTCCACCTCTTAAACTTTCCAGTAGCAGCGAGTTTGTGATTAAGCCCCTAATCTCTGGGCCTTTGGGGACATTGGAAATTCACACTACATCAACAAGCTTGATATTTTTTAAAAAACTAGTTAGATACTGTGGAAAATGCACTTTAATTTGGGGTTATCTGATTTTGCTCCATAATTAGATTGAAATTATGCATTTTTGGTAAGAACATCACAGATACCATGTGACTTTCTCTTTGAATACATAAATACAGAAAGTGCAGTGGTACATCGTGTGAAGTGATAGTCATTTGTTTTGGTTATTCCATTTGGATTCAACTCATTTCTGGTTGAATTTTCCAACATATGATAAAAAGGTCATTATTTGTGGTATATGATTATATGGGTTTTTTGCTTTGTTTTTTGTTTTTGGAGACAGAGTCTTGCTCTGATGTGTAAGGTGACCTTGAACTCACTATATAGTGCAGGCTGGCCTAGAACTCATGGAAATTCCCCTGCCTCAGCTTTTGCCTCAGGTATGTGCTACCAAGCCTGGCAGTTAAATAGTTTTTTGGGGTAGTAGTTGAAATCATGTCCTTGTGCATGTGACATAAGCATTCTACCACTGAACTGTATTTTCCTTGCCTATTGTTACTTCTTTTGCATTTTGAGATGGAGTCTTATTAAATTGTTCAAGCTGGGCTTGAACTTGCAGTCCTTTTGCTTTGGCCTCCTGAAAGAAACTGGAGTGTCCTATGGTTTTTGATAAATATGTAGAGTTGTGTTTTCATCAAAATAGTTATAATTCACATTTTCATCATAGCTTTTATTCATTTTGCTGCTTTCTGATCAACCCCTCTCAGCATTGCATGCTGCCCAGTACCAGACTGCTTTCAATCCCTATAGTTTCGATCTAGTAAAATGCATTTGGTTTTATCCACATTTTTGTGTGAATCTAGTTTGTTCCACTTAAATTCTTAATAGTACTCTATTGTACAGTTGTAACATAGTTGAGTCTCTCACCAATTGAAGAAAATCTATGTTTTGAAATTGTGAGTAAAAATTTGCTTGCTTACACAGGTCCAGGATTATACCATTTGAATAATGATGGCAGTTTTTCATAATCATGGAATTGCCTTGTGTCTCTCCAAAATTCAGCTTATTGCATCGGTGTGGGTCTTTTTCTGGGCTTCTATGGATAACTATGTCTATTTTTTCATCAGTACCACATTATCTTTGTTACTTTATTAATAAGTCTTGAAACTGTAGTGTGAGTGCTTAATTTTGTGCTTCTTTTTCAGAATTATTGTAGTGATTGTAGTTTTTCTGTCTTTTCATAGACATACTGAAATTATCTTGCTACCATGTATCTTCTATCCCAAAACATATTTTCAAACAAACAAAAAAACAGTCCACTTAGTTGGAATTTTCACTGGGATTACAATGAACCTATAGATAAATTTTTAGTCTTCAAAACATTTTCTTTATAATATTGTTTAATATTAAAATATTATGTAGTTATTATAAAATTATAACACAATATAATCCAATGTACATGTAAGATAATTATACTGTTATATATATTACAAAGTATTATGTGATATTTCAATAAGATATAAAATTTAGCCTTCCAGTTTATTAACAACTATATAAGTCTATTTATTTAGACTTGCATTGATTTATTTTATGAACATTTTGTAGCATTCAGTATAGTTTTTGCTTGTATTTTGTTGACTTTATAGTTCAGTATTTCTTTTCCTTATTGGGAGTGCTATTGTGAATGTGACACTAAAATAACTTGAATTATTCATTGCTATTTTATAGAAATATATTTATTTTATATACTGATTTTATATTTTGTGGCTTAGATAATTTCTCAGTTCTGGTAAATCTTGTGGATTATTTGGGATTTTCTTTATAAACAGCCATGCTTTGTGAATATGAATAGTTTTATTTCTTCCTTTCCCATCTGGAGGCCTTTTATTTCCTTTCTTTGAGTTACTGCACTGGTCAGCAATCCCGGTACAAGGTTCTATAGAAGTGGTGAGACAGAAAATTCTTGCCTTGTTTTCTGTTTTGTGAGGGGATCAGAGCTTTTATTCTGTTGTCATTTTGTATAGTGCAAACTGTGAATTTTAGTAGGTTTCCTTTTTCAAGTTTGGGAAATCCTCTTCTATTCTTCATTTACTAAGACTTTTTAATAATGGATAAACAATGATTTTAGGAAATTTTTGTCTGTGGAGATGATCATATATCTTTTCTTCTTTATTCTGCTAGAATATTGAATTACACAGTATAAATTTTTGAATGTTGAAAAAGTTTTGTGTTCCTGGGATAAACCTTCTTTCTTTATATTTATTATTCTTTATAGATTGCTGATTTAATTTATTTATGTCCATTGACTATTATACATGTGTATTCTTAAGGGAACTTTATTGTAGAGTTTTGGTCTAGATTTGGTATGAAACTAAGTTAGTCTTTACGACTCTATTAGTAGTCTTGAAATTTATAGTGGCCTCAGCAAATGAGGTGGAAAGTCTCTTTGGACAATGTTGTGTAGAATGAGTATGATTTCTTAAATGTTTGATATAATTCATCAGTGAAACTATCTGGCCTTCGAAATTTCTTTTTGAGGAAGTTTTATATTATAATTTATCAATAAATATAGACATACTCAGGTTACACATAACTTTTTGAGTAGTTTGGGATTTTCAGGGAATTAGTTGTTTTTATCTAAGCTGTTGAATGTTATGAGCATTAAGACTTTTGAAGTCTTCTCATAGTGGCCTTGAATGTCTGAAAGCTCCATTGCTATCTTCTCCTTTCATTCATGACATTGAGTATTTGGAGGGTCTGTTTCATTGTCAGTTTGCCAAGAATTTTCTAAACTTTATTAATCTTTCCAAATAACCAACTTTTGGTTTCATTGATTTTCTGTACTATGTTTCCTGTTTTTGACTTTATAAATTTCTATCCTTTTTTCCTTGGATTAACTTTTCCTGCTTTCTTAAGAGAAATTAGTTACTGATTTTTTGGATATAAATATTTGTATTGGAAAATATATAAAATTCTCTCTATAGTGGTAGAATTTCTTATTACATATGTTATATTTTAATTTTCATTCAGTATAAAATAATTATTTTTTTCTTAAATGAATGAATTGTTGCGAAGTATACTGTTTATATTTTCAAACTTCTGGGGATTTTCCCCATGTACTTTTCTATTATTGATTGTTGGTTTAATTCCATTGTGTTCTGAAAAAATAACTTGTAGACCTTCTAATTTAGCTTTGTTAAAGTTGGTTTTATACTCCAGATTATGTTCTGTATTGGTGAACGTTCCATATGCACTTGAAAAGAATGTGTATTATCTTATTGTTAGGTAGAATGTTTTACAAATGTTGGTTAAGGCGAGTTGAATCAATATTATACAGGTATTCCAAATGGTTACAGATTTCCCTTCTACTTGTTTTATCAATACTACAAAGTGCACTTCTGCACTTTCTGACTCTATTTGTAAATTTTTTCTTACCTTAATTTCTATCAATTTTTATTTCATGAGTTTTTTTGTTTGTTTTTGGTACCAAGGATTGAAATGAGGACTTGCCAGGCAGGCACTTATGCCACTGAGCTATATCCTTGGCATATTTCATAAATTTTAAAACTGTTGGTGACATACACATTAAAGGAATGTTGTCTTCTAGGGAATGATCTTTTTGTTGCTATATAATATATCCCTTCATTTCTGATAGCATTCTTTGTTCTAAATTATACTTTGATGTTACTATAGCTACTTGTAGTTTTCTTTTGTTAACATTTACATGTTATTTGTTTCAAAAATTTTTCAACTAAGTTAGATATTTATATTTGTAGTACATTTTTAATAAATAGCACAGCAGTTTTGTCTTGTTTATCTACACTGAAGTCTCTGCCTTTTAATTAGAGAATTCACACCTTTTTTGTTGTTGAGATACCATGTTATCGGTTCTCCTGTCCTCTTGGGTTAAGCCATCCTCCTTCCTCAGCATCCAACAGCTAGGACTACAAGTGTGCGCCACGTCATCTACCTTGGAGAAGTTATATTCAATATGATTTCACGGTTGTATTAAAAACTACTGTTTCGTCACTTGGTTTTAATTCGTCCTTTATGTTTGGTTTTCCTCTTTGTGCCTCTGTTTGAGTTACTTGAGCATTTAAATAATAGTTTATCTATCCATTTGACTTATTATTTATATCTTTTAAAAATTATTTTAGTAATTACCATGGTGTTTACCATATATGAATGTTAAGTAATTAGAGACCACTCTCAAATACTAAGACATTGCTTTATATGTAATATAAGGACGCGGCAATGTATTTGACCAGTTCTTCTCTCCCAACCTTTGTGTTATACACATGTTATATTTACACATTCTTTAAAGACATAGTACATAACTGCTCTTTTTGTTTTATATGGACAACTTTCTTTTAAGAAATTAAAAATAAAAGTGTTTTATCTTACCTTTATTCGATGTCCAGCATTCTATTTAGATTCAGTGTCCAACTAGTGTCATATTCCTTATGCCTGAAGTATTTTCTGAACCATTTCTATAGTGCAGGACTTTTGACAAAAAACTATCTCAATTTTTGAGAAAGTTTTCATTTATATTTCCCCTCTCCTTTTTGTTTTTTTAGATTTGTCTTTATCTTTGCCCTTGCCTTTGTCTCTGTCTCGTCTGTGTCTGTGTGTCTGTCTCTGTCTGTCTTTCTCCTCTCTCTCTCTCTCTCTCTCTCTCTCTCTCTCTCTCTCTCTGTCACCTGGAATTGAGCCCCGGAACTTTATATAAAGGTATATCACCAGCTTTTTTCATTTATTTAGTTTAAAGCTTTGAGACAGGAATTCATTAATTTGCCCAAGCTACAGATCAACTTGCAATCTTCTCAACTTAGTTTCCTACAATGCTGGGATGACTGGCCTGTGCCACCACTATATTTCTGAAAAATACTTTGGCTAGGTATAAAATTTCAAATTTTCAGGTGTTTTTCTTGAACTTTTTAAAAGATGTTATTTAGTTCCACACTGTATTATTTCTGACAAGTTTTCTAGAATTCTTGTCTTTGTTTTTCAGTGGGTAATGTACATTTTTCCAACTTTGACAACCTTCAAGACATTCTCTTTCATTTTCAGCAATTGAATATAGCATTGAAATGGTTTTTTTTTATGTTTGTTAATATTTGGCTTAGTCTATTATGAGTTTCTCTGATCTGTGTTTTAATGCTTGTCAGAAAAGTTACAATTGTATCAGCTTTTTTTTTTTTTTGAAATATATTTTCTGCCTTATTGTGTCTCTTCTGTCTCAGGGATTCCAATTGCAAATATAATAACACACGCACACATGTTTTTTAAAAATCTCACATTAAGTACCTGTAATCAATTTCTGATATTTTTATTTATTGATTTTATCTAATATTTAAAAACATTGCAATTTTATATTAAACTACTTTAAAATATAACTAAAACTTACAAGTTTTTTAGATTTTTTTCTCTCTTAGAAAAGAATAACTCCTAAGAGTTTTGCATGTATCCTTTCACTCTTTTTCTATTCAGACAAAAATATATTCCTTGTTCAGACACATTCTCATATCATTTTAATACAAAGAATGAATAATAATATAGTTTTCTCATTATTTATTTTATAAAGGCCATTTTGTTATGTATATATATATATATATATATATATATATATAAAACTTTATATCAGTATTTTAAATTATATTGTATTTCATTTTATGGATGAAATCTTACTTAATGAATCAACTATTGATGGACAATGAACACGTTTCAGTTTATAACTATCAAAAACAATATTGCAACAAACATGAATTATAATTTCTTTTTTCATAAGGAAGTTTTTCTGAGATAAGTCCTTAAACTTGCTAAAGCATATGTTATACATACTTCAAATGTTGATGAATAATTTCTAATTTATCCCTAAAAGGATTATACCAGTGTCCATTACTGCCAGAAATACATGGGAGTGGCTGTCCCTTTTCCACATTGCTCCCAACTAAGCTCTTTGGGGCTTATTCTCAGGCAGTGGAGGTGATTGAAATCTTATGTTGCTATGGATATGAAAAATGCAATGTTCTGGACATGTTCATTTGGCATTATATTTGGAGCACGGATTGGGATGAATGACTTTGATGTGTGGAGATAAATGTAGATAATTTGAGAGTTGAGAATAGTTTGAATAGGAAGAAGGATCAAATTCATAGAAAATGAAATAGGGCAGATTAATGCTTGAATTTGACAACTGGATCCAAAATTATGAGATTGAGATTTGAGTATTGAATATGTCATTGTTACTAATGTCATGACCTTTGACAGTTTTTCTAATCTTCATTTTTCTTATCTCTAGTAGTCTTACTGTAAAAATTAAAGGAAGCAATTTATATGACTGCATCTTTTGAAGTCTGATGCATCAGTAACATAAAAAGTGAGATGCAAAGAAGAGAATTGAAGATATCTCAACATTGGAGTCAAGTGGTCTAAGGAGTTAGGTATTACTGGCAGGAAAAGGAAAATAATTAAATGAGCCAATGAGAGGTGTGGAGTTTTGACTACTGTGTTTGAAGTAACTATGGGACTTTCACATTGAAATACCCAACAGTTAATGGATGCAACTTAATTACAATAAGGGGGATAAAAATGTGAAATTAATTTTTTCTGAGAATGCCTAGAGATTGACTCCCTGACCAGACAAAGTCCCTCATCCAGTCTTTGGAGTGTGACTAGCTGGCAGCTAGAACATTTTCCATTTTACTCTCATTTTTTCAAGAATGCCTAGAGTGGCTCATGGTCACATCAGCAGCAATCTGACATATTAGCAGCATTTTCCAAACATACTGAGGTTGTCATTGGAAGTTAAAATTCAGTTTGTAGATTTGGGAAGATGACATCATCTGTATTAGCTTGAATTTTCCATTGCTTAGAGAATTATTTTAAAAACTATTTAATGCTGTTAGAATTAAAATCTTATGTAACTTCACAACTCGACCCTTAGGTACTGGATCTTGGTATAACCATGACAAGGTACCGTCTTCATCCTTAAGGAACTTCAAGTCTGGTAGGAGGAGAATCAATATTTAAATTTAAAAACAATATAAATGGTATTCTGTTAAGAATATGTGGTTGGTATGGTGGTAAAAAAGAGATAAAAGATGGAGTGATTAATTCTATATTTCGGGAATGAGAGGTTAATGCTTCAGAAAGTTCTAGAGAGGCTTCTGTTGCATCTTAAAAAGTAGTGTTTCTAAGTATACAACAAGGTAGGACACTGAAGAAAAAAAGGAGGTCAAACACAAGAATTTGGAAAATATTTTGAAATACCAGTGTGAGGATTGCAAGTAGATCATTCTGTCCTAGCTTCGGGGGGCAGGTAAGTTGGGGCAGGCTGGATTGAAAGTAGCCATGTTGGAGTCTGGACTTTGCTGAGACTGTGGTCTCTTCTCAAAATTTGCTATCTTCAATTTCCCCACCTTGTTTTTTAATTCACTGTAAGAATGTGTTTTTCCTTTCTTTGCTGCAACTCACCTTGGGAACTCAATCCTAAATCAGAGATGATTTGAAGCTGAGTCATAATTTGAAGGATTATGTCATTGGTTCATATTGACCTTGCTATGATACAATGGTAGCTGTATTCAAGACTATTTTAATACACTGGAAAAAGTAAAGTCTTCTGAGCTTTTGTATTTAAACATTTAAAAGAAGCAGAAAAAATGAAACATATTACAAACCCAACAAAGAAACAAATATGTGACATGTCTCGCAAGCACAGTGGAAAATGACTTTTGTGACAGCATAACCCAATGATGCCTGAAACAATTCAAAGTCTCTAGCATGTTGCATACTAACTTAGACATAGTACTTGTTTGTGGAAGTGCCTGAGATCATCAGGATCCTAGGGGAAAGAACTCTCTGTCTTTAGAGTCACCAGGTCAATTGGATGCCAGCCTTCTGCCAGCTGTTCTGCTGACTTAATTTTAGGTTCTTCTCTATCTCCTCACTCTTTAAGTGATTCATTTTTATTTTATTTCTTTTGGCTCGTGTGTGCCTTCCTTTTTTCTGCTTTCAGTTATCTCACCATGAGGGTGATTTGCTTATTTGTTTGGAAAGACTCCAGTGTGTCGTGTCTTCTTTTACCCAATGAAAATGTCACTAGCTGCTGATGAAGATTGTGACATCATAAATCATATTTGGAATTGCACTATAGTCTGACTTCCTATATATGCAGACAAACTTTCTTTAAATGTACTTTAAGAAAATGTAACAAGTATAATGCATGAAACAGGTTCAGGTACCTGTTCACATAGGTAGGGCTTTCAAACAGGATCTCCTTCTGACTTAGATTCTACACTATCATTTCCATTAGCTGAATCTTGACATTTTCCCAGTTACCTCTTTTCTGGGTGTAATATCAGACTGAACTGGCAGTAGTATCTTTCCTCATGTTTTGGATAGCTCTGGGATGGGGCATGGAGGTTGCTGTATGCATTCTGTATGATCCTAGTGGGAGGCTGTACCCCACTCTATGGCACTGCACACTCAGCGGCCTTCCTTCTTCTGCATGGTACCCTTGTTATTGCTCACATCTGAGCTCACTACTCTAGATCCATTTTATTGGTCTTTGTTCTGACACCACCCAATATACATGTGATGAATGTTTGATGGCTGCTCACCCAAGACAAGAGAAGTTGGTGTTCCATCTAGAGGATGTAGTAAATGTACTTTATATTGTAGATTGGGTAGTTGGTTATTTTAATTGTTTGAGTTCAAGGTACTTCCAAAGCACTGAAACATCTCCCCTCAAGGTGTCCACTCCAATGTGGTCTGTATATGAAATGTCCCCTAAAGGCTCACATGTTGAAGATTTGGTTCCTTGCTGGTGGTACTATTGGCAGGTCATGGAAGCTTTATTTATTTATTTATTTTGGTGCCAGAGATCAAACTCATGACCTCGTGTTTGCCAAACAGGCACTTACACCGCTGAGCTAAACCCCCAGCCCCCGGACATGGAAACTTTAGAAGTGAGGCCTAGTAGGAAAAAAGCAGGTCCCTGGGCATGTGCCTCTGAAGGGTAAATTTTTGTCATTGATCCCTGGCTCATGCTCTCTCTTCTTTAATTTCTGGCTGTCATGAGGTGAACAGCTTCCTCTACCACATGCGTTCAATGCCTTGATAATCTGCTTCACCTCAGGCCCAACACACTGAGCCAGCTGACCATGGACTGAATCTTCTGAAGCTGAAATAAACCTGTCCTCCTCCAAGTTTATTTTCATTGTCACAGCAGTGGAAAGCTGACCGATACAACCTCCCTCAGAAATGAAACTTCTCTGAAAAGTTTCATTCTCAGTGAGGCCTTCCTGACCACATTCTATTTGAAACTGTGCTACATTTCTATTGCATTTTTTAATTTTCTTAGTGTTTGTATGACATATATTATTTTTTCTATTTAATTATTTTATTTATTGTTAGTTTTGGACAAAGACTTTTGTTCCTTTGCTCTTCCCTTCCTGAACTCTATAACTATTTGACATTTACTGTAAAATGAAAAATGCATGAGTACATGAATGATTGAGTGAAGAGAAAAAGCTGCTGTCTCTTCTTTCACTGTCTATTTTCCTTTCTTCTTGGGCTGCATTTTTCCATGTTTCCAGACCTCATGTAGAACAAATTCTTGGACAGCTCTCCAATTTACAACCATATTCAAGAGGCTGAGTTCTAATTTAGTCTCAACCCCAAATTCCCAGATGACAAGATAAAATCCACCCTGTTTGCATCTGCTCTGTGTCCTGGCTCACGATGCCATGGCCCTGGGATCAAGGGCACAGAGAACCCGCTCAGCTTGTCACCAGATGGCATTCTTGTGCAGTGAGTAGGCATCAGGTATCCACGGTAGTTCAAGAGGACTCACTGGTGTTTCCAAATCCATTTTAAATTCCCCAGACTTCCAACCTTGGTTCACAAAGGGATATTTTTATTCTCTTTTTATCTTTAGCAGCTAGTAAGATTCTGAAGAGCAGTCCTCATGGTTTGAATTTTTTATATGTTTCAGCTGATCATTTCTGGTGTTTTTGCTTTTTGTTTTATTGAAGATAATGAAGTAAAATGCTCATAATTGGAAACTGATTAGGTGGCAATGATGTGGTGAAAGAAAAAAGATAAATCAGAGTATTTATGGCTAAATAATTTGAAGAGGTGATAATAGCAGGGAGATTTAGGATTATTTCAGGAAGAGCAATCCTTCCTTGAAATGTCCAAAGATTCTTGGTGAGCTAATGTTTTTGACGCAAGGGTTTGACTGCAGGATAATAGCTTACGAGTTGTCCCTTGCTGTTTGGTGATGTTAATGGACAGGAAGCGAGTAATGATTTATAAAGTGATGTTGGAGCTGTAGTTCACAAGTCTCCCTGATCAGGAGCAGCAAGAGAAGGAAGCAGCATTTGCAGCTCATGGAGGAGGGAAGGGGTTTTCCTTTATTGTCTGTTCCTGCCTCACACACTGCTCAGGTGCTATGCTTCTGTCTCTTCTTCCCAACAGTACAGAACCTGAGAATGACCTCTGACAGCCTTTATAGCAAGTTGCCAAGTAAAATACAAGATGTCCAGATAAATCTGAAACATAGATAGAGAATATATATATATATATATATATATATATATATATATAGTGTGTGTGTGTGTGTGTGTGTGTGTGTGTGTTTTCCAAGCTTTTACAGGTTAATGTATATTAAAAGATTATTCAATATTAGCCTGGCATGGTAGCACTTGCCTACAATCCTAGCACTCTGGGAAGCTGAGGCAGGAAGATGACGAGTGTGAGCCTGGTCTGGTCACTTAGCAACTGTGCAAGACTGTCTTAAAAAAAAATGGGAGTCTGTATTTTTCTTTAACTCTGCTAACTCTACTTACAATCCTCATGATTTCTTAAAAAAGTTATCAACTAATCTAGATACATAGGTTCATTCCTAGCACCCTTGAATGATCTACCAAAGAATATAACTTTAAAACTGAGCTAGGTGGAAAATTGTGTTGCTATTTAGTACTCAGACCTGATATTTGATAGGTTACATCCAACTGATGCTATTGTAGGTGATAGGCTGTGCTAGGAAGGTGTGGACCTTTTGGTTTTATTCCATTCTACATTTCTAAGAGGAAACTTGGTGCATCACAGACTGAACTAGGCAGCGAGAACTAAAGATTCAGAGTTCAGTCTCTCTTTTTACACAAAAGGGACATGAAATAATGGAAAGGAAATAAGGTTTTTGGGTCAGATCTGAAAAATCCAAGCTTAGATCTGGTCCCTTCTTTGTTGGAGGAAATGGGTAAAAGACATCTCTGTCTGAGCTCTGAAGTAGAGATGGTAACATTTCCCTTACAGCTTCCTGGTGGGGATTAAATGAGGTGCCACAATGCCCCGGAGCTTCTGAGGCATCTTGTTGGCTGCTCTCTCCCAGCAGCTGGGCAGCTGGTAGGTCCCAAGGCTGGGTGGACTCTGCTCCTACCACCCTGCCACCTTCAGTGGTGAATCTGATGGTCAGCAGATGCTGACTTTGAGTGGTCACTGGCACTGCTTCTCAGCAAAGCAGGGCACAGAGTCATTCCCTTCTGCAGGGCAAACTGTTAGCTTTGACACTGGCTCAATACGCAAACAAAGGAACAGAAAAACAAAACAAATTGAGAAGAAATAAACAATGCTCAGATACAAAAGAAATCTAGACACAAAATAAAAATTTCAGCAAAAGCACCCTGAGACTGGGAGAGTGTATTTTATTTAGGAGCTCTGCTCCAAGAATCAAGGCACTTTTACTGAAGCAGGCATCTGCATTATGATGTTTTCCCCAAACTCCAAAACTTTGCTTCTGTTCAACCTGGGTATTTGTTTACCCTCTCTTGTCAGTTGCTTGCTTCCGCTGCTCATTTTCACATCCTCTAATGCTGCAGTTATCAAACAATCATCCTTTAGGTGGTAGCAGAAGCATCTGGGAACTTACTACAAATGCAAGTTCTTGAAGGCCTCCTGGTCTGACCCTCTAGGTGTGTTTCGGTGTGTGTGTATGTGTGTGCATGCACGCATGTGCTTATGCCTGCAGTGCTGGCCCCTCCAGCTTTACCCCTGCCTGTCCTCAGGTCTGTCTGTGCTTTGTTTGACAGTCCTGCCATTCCTCCTGCCTGCCTCTTGATCCCTGTGGACACTCAGTAACTGTTAAATGATGATAGGAGAAGAAGGGGCATTTGCATTCATTAAATACTAAATTTAGACCTGGATTTAATTTATTGAGGTGTGCTTGAGTGACAACACCGAGAGCTCAATGTCATCAAAAGAAAAACATTATGTCACTCCTCAGAGTTCCCTGGGCCTGGGAGGGCTGGCGCGCTCCCTGGGGGCACAGTGGAAGCCTAGTGAAGGTCAGGAGGCGGAAGCAAGAGCAAGAGAAACACTGTGGCATGGAAAGGCCAGGGCCCTTATTGGGGTTGGTGTGGAAAAGGAAGGTAGAGCAGAAGAAACAGCGTGCATGGGCTGAGATCATAGAGGGACAGCGCAGGCTGTACTTGCCTGGATTTGTCCTCGGTGTGTGAATTAGACAAGGAATGAGGATGCGTTGAGTGCAGTTAGGGTTGATTGGACCTGAGAGGTACTATGTTTCCTTGGCCAGCAAGATTTTCAAGATGTTAAAACATCACTGCAACTGTAGTTAATATTAGTGTGTACCAGAGACTGTGCTAGATACCACGGCAGCCCTGGTATTATCCTCACACTTTATAAATAATGAAACGGAAGTGCAGAAAGGTCAAGTCATTTGTCTAAGTTCACACAGCAGTATATGCTAGAGCAGGGTTTTAAGACTGGGTTGATTTTGACAGTCCTTTTAAAGCTTTAACGCTATGTAAAAGAGGCTAGATTTTCTCCTAGGAATTATATAACATTGAAAGGACCACAGACTAGCAATGGCGGAGGAGAATTAAGCTGAGAAGTTTTTCAGGAGCGAGGGAACTGTGGTTTGGGAGGGAGCAGCAGTGGCAGAGTCACAGCTGCCAGCAGTTCTGCTTCACCCTGCCGTGGGGGTGGGAAAGGATAGACGCCCCGCGTTTCTCACAGCCAAGTTTAAAACAATTTAAATGAAGCAAAGGATTCAATTAGGAATGCTTGAGGAAACCAGGCACGTCTCATCTGTGTGGGCAGAAAGGAGCAGAAAATACTCAGCCTTTGCAAGCTGTGACCACTTGAGCTCTGTAGCATGGTGTTGCCTCACGGAAGAGCAAAAGAATACATCGAATACCTTAGAGAGATTAATTTCCCTAGGAGAAAAAAAAAATAAAACAAAGGAAGATCCTCTGATTACATTTAAATATTTCCTTGCCAATGCTTGAGGGAATTCTAGCATTCCTCACTGGCAGGGGAAGAGCTTTTGTGCCTGGGAAAAAGGTGATTAGGACTGAGATCCCAAGAGGAAGAAGGCAAAGGAGGCCGCGAGGGAGGAAGGGGTGTTTCAATAGCAGCACAGGTGCAACAGTTTGGAGTGAGTGATGGCCTTACAAATGACCCTGGCACAGAGCAGAGGAAACCCAAGGAGAAGATGAATTGAATTACAGCGCCGGCATGTGTGCATTTGATTTCTGCTGTAGAGTCTAATGGATTGTGGGGCTGGCTGACCAGCTGGGGTAAGGTCAGAATATTGAGGAAGTGGGAGGGGCGAGAGACGAACAATTTTCCGGATAAGGAACAATCCTTGGGTTGTTTGCTTTTGGATAGAGCATTTTGGGGGCTGAAAGGGTTCATCTTACAATCTCCTTTAACAATGAGCACTCTAATTATTTTCCATGCCAGCATATGTCCGATCCTTCAGGAGTTTAAGGCAATGGAAAGCAAATTGGGAAAAGCAGAAAATATTCCCTTTATGTCTTATTTTCCAATAAAACTGAAGCAGCATTCTTTTTCTTTAGACTGCTAAAGATATAATTTGTGTTATGAAAAATTCATATCCATATACCTTTTCTTTTTGAGACAGGGTTTCATTATGCAGTTCAGACTAGTGTTCAACTCACTTTTGTAGCCCAGGCTGGTCTCCAATTTGCAGCAATTCTCCTGCCTCAGCCTCCCAAGTGCTGGGGTTACAGGCCTGTGCCACCATCCCTGACCATGTACTTTTTCTATAACAATACATATTGCTAAAATATTTTCCTTGTGAATACTTTATCGCATACAAAATACCTCCTAAAATTAAAAATACGGTTTCATATTTCCTTGGAAAATTAATAAAATTAACAGACATGACCAAATTAATAACTAAATGTTTAATTAACCTTTCAAAAGTATAAATTCATTTAGAGATAATTAAAAGTTTGGATTATCCAGTTGGTCAGTGTTTAGTGTTTATTCAATTTTCTATTGACTTTTATTCATGTTATATCTTGCATCTCTGTTGGCTTTGTTTTTTATTTTTAATTTTAAAGGGAATAAAACCAAACAAAATAAACAGAATAAAGCCAATCAAAACAGAATAGTGAAAGTGATATGGGACTTCAGAAAAAATAGGAAATCAACAATGGCTACCATAATACCTCTTGTTATCTTTAAAATTGCTGCCTATACCGTGAAATAATAAAATCAAATAAAACAAAACAGAATGAAACCAATCAAAACAGAACATTGAATAAAACAAAACAGTAAAACAGAACAAAACAACACAGTGAGAACATTAGATTTCAAAAATAAGACAGAAGGAAATCCCCCCATTTGCTATATTGCATATTGCTATCCTCTTAACAGATGTTTAGACTACCAGCTTTAGGCCTGCAAAGTCAATCAAACAATACAAACATTAGATTGTTTTTGTACCTCAGGTGCTGTCCTCAGCCTGTCCTCTGCACCGGCCAGTTGCTTCTGGGTGTGGGGTTGGGGGAGCGTGGTTCTTGTCTCTCAGCCTGCATGCCAGTTGTCTCATGAGAAGGGTGAATTTGCATCTTGTTTCTCCTCCCAGCCCCAGTATGGTTTCCACTGACTCACAGGAAGGGTAAATTGGCTTGTTTTCTTCTCCAGGCGCCCCCCCATGGCTTGTATTGGCTCACTGAAAGGGCAGATTTACTGCCTCTGCTTTTTAAATTAAGTATTTTAACATTTTCTCTAAATCCCTTTGGATAACTTGGCAGGAAGTGACATTATATACCTCAACGTCTAACAAACACAATTCTATTTCAGAAAATGTGTATTAGGCCTCAAAAAAACCCAAGAATGGAATAACCTTCTTGTATGCTTATGTAACAAACACAAGAAATAAACATATTATGGGCAGAAAAATAATCATCATAAAAGAAGCATAATCAGGTGAATAAGACAGATCTAAATTCAAGTCTTGGCACTTGGTAACCCTGGGTGAGTTAACTTAAATCTTGAGTTTCAGTTTCTTAGACTCTAGCAATAGGATTGTTGTGAGAATTAAATCAGGTAATGTCTTCTCAGCATCTAGAAATTTTCCTGTATAACTAGGCCCGCAGCATAGGGAGACCAACACACCCCTTTCCCTGCTTTAACAACTCTAAAAAAAACTGTGGTACGTTGGAGGACTCCTATGTTGAGTCTCTGAGCGCTGGAAGTAACCTAGCTGTGGGATCTTGGACATGTTAGTGCACCCCTGTGAGTCTTGACTCACTCTTGTCAGTCCTTCATCTCCCTCTGGAAGTCACATTGGTGCCGAAGTTGTGCTCATTCGCACTGACCTCATTCCTAGTCACCAGTGCAATGGGATGGTATCACCTCGTGGTCCAGTTTCAACAGCATCCTACTCTTTACCACTGAGTGTTTCTATGCATTTGTACAATCTGTCTCTCATTGTGACTTCGATACAGAGATTGCAGAAAGACCAGAACCTGCCCTGCATGCTTTATAAAATAAGTAAAAGCCACAAAAATTTAAAGTGCTAGGCAAGCGTGCATTAAATTTTTGAGCTTATTCCTTTGAACCAGAAAACTCTGTCTTTACTTTGCAAAAGCTCAAATTACCTTGTGTATTTTGTGTCATTTAGTCTCACCACATCCCTTTAAAGAGCTAATTGCTAGGTTTAATAAACTTCTCCCTTCTAACAGTCTATTAGTCATTTTGTCTATGTTGTGCAAAGTGACAGCAGGATTGGCTTTGAGCTCTTCCAGGATTTGTTACTTGAAGTCTTTCCTAGAGAGCTCAGTATCGACAGTACGAAGGGAGGAGGGGATGGCTTTTAATTTCAGATCTTTCTTTTCTGTGTTGCAAGTGGCAACACACTTTGATAAGGTTTTTGAGGAAGCAAAACTGAAAATAGTAACAGTGGGCTAGAATCTGTTTTCTGAGTGATATTTTCCTTAGGTTCCTCCAGGTTCCCTGAATCCAAAATAGCATCTGAACAAAGAGATCCACTAACAAGACTAAGACCCCCTGCAGGTGAGGCATCTTATTTGGAAGAATATCCAGTCTGCCCTGCACAGCATTGTGTTTTATTTATATTAGTGACCACACTACTTGCTGCTTTGTACTGTAATTACTCATCCCTCTCAGTGATTTTAAAAAATTTCTCTTTAGAACCCATGTGCTTTAATTCATCAGTATTCAGCATCAGACTTCTGATTCTTAGAGAACAGACTGCATCTTCCTACTTTACAGCTTTACTTCTACTATGTAGAAGATGCTGACAGATGTTTTTTGCGATGAATGAATACAGGATTTTATAAATAGTGTGCAAACAACCTAGATGGTACTGAAATTAGCAATACCTGTTGGTACGCTTCTCATTCCTCTCAGCATGCAGACATGCAGACTATTTACTTCTTTGATGCTCGGCTCTGGTGTCATGTTGTGGACCTCATCACTGGTGGTATTCACAGTACTAAAAGTATCATACGCTGCTGATAATCATTGGAAATACACTATAGTGGTGAGCCTTCTCCTGACTGTGAATTATCTGCAGCAGAATTTAGAGCGGGTTGATCTTGCTAGATCTCCAAACTATTATTTCTTCAGAGAGAGGATGCTATAAGATGTGGGAGTGTAGGGATGAAGAAATGATGAGTTGGGGTTGAGAAATGAGGAATGGCAGGAGAGACAATGTAAAGGGAATTCTGGGTAACAAAAAACAAACAAAACAAAAACCACCACCACCAACATCAACTGCGACAACAAAAAACTATTATGGCCTTACATTTCCAATCACAGAAATAGTACTCAAAAGATACATACTAAGTAAATGGATAAATAAATGAAAAAATGGTAGAAAGACATTAAAAAAAGAGACTTCTGGGAAGGAAATCTTTGACTTGCATCAGGGATGAGAGGGAAAAAATTATAAACCATTACGCTGGGAAAGTCATGGATCTGAGTTATGGTTGAATAATATAATTGATAATGCATATTTACATTTTTCTATCTTTAAGAACAACTTATGCATTATGATTACTCATTGTAAAAACTTTTCAGTGAGAGGAAGAAATGCTGCATCATACAATTGCAAAATTATAGAACTGAGACAGTCTAATTTGGTTTCTTAATTTAAATTTTGATCAAGTCAAGACTTTCTAAAATATCTTTATATGCCTCATTTCTTTTTTTCCTATCACATTTATTTAGGAATTGTGTAGAATGCTTGATATCATTCATGTGAGATTGGTCTTACTACAAAGGGTTCAAACACAGGCTATGGTGACAGTGAACACAATGAACTATACAATCTGATAACTAGATAAACAGTCATTTTATTTCCATAAGTACCTTGCATGACATTTTCCTATAAAAACTTCCTTACAAATCTTACAAATCTCACATTCTATTTTACTGAGAAGAGTTTTTCAGGTGTCTAAAAGAACAGAATGAATTCATGGATTTTGGTAGCAACAAACCAAGATGTCTTGTTTTAAGTCAATTTTTCCAGGACTATTTGATTCTCAATATAATCACCTTTTTTGAGGGGAGGGGTCCTATGTATGTGTTCTTTGAAATTTTCTGTTATGTGTGTAAGAAATATTCTGCTTCCTTCTTCTCTGCTGTCTTCTAGAATATTACTCTCTGAAACAATGACATAGTCTTTCTCGTGAACTGATTACAGTCACCTCAAATGCCTCCACACAGTTGTCCTCAACTAACCATGCTTCTTGGAAAAAGCCTGTATTACATTGATGGCCACAGTCCCTCTTGAGTAAGACAGTGGTCCGAGTCACAAGGTTTTCCTCACGTTGTGGAAAATTCTTGGCATCTTTGTGGTATAGTATGTTCATTCTGAATCACGGATAGATTTTTCTGAACTTCCTGTTTGTGTCACCAGGATTAAGAATGTAAACTGATGTTAACTGCTTGACTGACATCTAGTGGATAATGCCAGTGGTGCTGTTAGAACTGTTTATCTTCCTCCTCCTCCCCTCTTTGATATAGATGTGATGCGTTGTGGTTGTTCAGAGCTATCTATATGGGGGGAAAAATCACTTGAGGGAAAACCATTACTGTAGTTATATCATTATGCAATACAATGGCAGAAACAGAAATCTATAAATGAAGATACTTTTTATAATTGTGAAAGCATATGTAGTAGCTTGGAATAGAAAAAAAAACAATTACTGAATTAGGTAATTGGTTTGTTGGAAAGGCTTGTGATACATTTTGATAGTAAAAGATTATAAAACATACAAATATCCATACAAAATTGGAATGCTTATTTCATATGATTTTTAAAAAAAGGTTTGATTTTGTTCTGATGTGAAATACTTCTTGTGAATTTAAGTACATGTGTTAAAACTGTACTACTTTTCTAAGACTCAAATACTGTTAACACAAAACTACAATGACTTTTTATTTGTATTTCTTTATGCCTGATGGAAAATATTATTATTATTAAAAACATAGAAAGGTTGATCATACCAGTAAGAAATTTTAAACATAAAATGTTTTAGGAAAAGTGTATTTTGTTATAATTAAGGCAGTAGAACCTGGATGATTATTGAAATATAGTTCAGATGTAAATTTAAAACTTATTTTACAGGAAATGTTCTAGCCACCTTTTATTCAAGGAGTTGTCAGATACAGAGAAGCCAAAGATTAGATCAGGGGTAATATAACAACTTATTCTGCATTTCTCTGTCGCTCTGTCTCTGTCTCTCCTCTCTCTCTTTATCTCTCTTTCTGTCTTTCTTTGTCTCAGTCTTGCTATGTAATTCAGCCTGGCCTTGAGTTCACTGTGCAGCCCAGGCTGGCCTCAAATTTATGGCAATCCTCCTGCCTCTGCCTCCCAAGTTCTGGGATTAAGGAGCTAAACCACCACACCCAGCCAGATTTCTATTCTTGAATAAAGTAAATTTTAATTGCTAATAATAAAATATATTTCTGACATGCAACGTTACAGATTTTTAAAAATGCGTTATTTCTTGGTAGAAGTCTTTTTCAGAAGACATTTACTTTCCTTTCTATTCCATTCCCTCTCTTATGATGTACAAAACTTCAAGTAAAACCAGCACATTGTCTTAAAGGACACCTTGTACTATGTCATTACACTGTATGGGGTGGAACAGTCTCCTGTGATAGAACAGACTCTCAGAAAAGAAATATCATGCTGCTTCTGAGTCAGGATCAAGGGCTTAGGTTTCTTTTTGTGGTGACCAGCGCACCAGACAGACCTTACACTTGATCCTGCAGATCACTGTCTCTCTCACAATGCTAAGAGGACAGTTGCCACGGTGGCCGTTCTAGCAGGTGAAAAGAAATGGCCAAAGTCAGAAGTATTTCCACAAGCAGTTGCACACTGGTGGGACAGGAAGAGACCCCAAGTTTGCTAACTGTGTCTTCTACACATGTGCATGCATTGATACTGATCCCTTGGTGGTGATGTGACCAAGCTAATTACTATTACACTCCACTTAGAAGACCCAGTATCTTGTTTTTCTTTTAATTTTTTAACTGAAGTGTAATATGCACATAGTTGGAATGTGGTATTGTACTGCAGTGAATTTTAACAAATGTAGAACTTGTGTAAGATTAAAAATATTTTCATCTCCATAGAAAGTTCACTGGACCCTCGTCCAAGGCAATGCTGCCCGCCTACCTCATCCCTTACTCCCCTCAGGGACCACTGCTCTTGCTTTTTTCATCATTTTTCCTGGTCTACAATTTAATATAAATGGAAATGTAGTGTGTGCACTCTTACATAAGGTATGTATTCTGCATGTCCTCTGTTTCTGATGTAATCCATTCCTTGCATGATGTAGTACAGGAGCCAGTCTTTTTACTTCTAATCCTCTGTTGTGTACGTACACCCCAGGCTTTCTTCCCTAGGAAAAGGACCAGTCCCCGGAACACCACACTGTTATTAATATTCAGTCATTCAATACTATGAGGTGTGAAGTCATTTTTAAAAAAAAAAAAAAACTGTCTTTGTTTTTTTGAAGCTGGGTTTTACCATGTAGCCCATGCTGGCCTCAAACTCATGGTGCTCCTTCTGTCTCAGCCTCATCAGTGCTGGATTTACAGGCATGTACCTCATCTACCTGAAACAGTTTTATAATTACCATTAGGTCATTATCATTAGTAGTTTTAGAATGTAGCCACTATGTGCGCGCTTGCACACACACATATGCCCTTACCTATTAAATTTAAAATATGTTTGCGGGTACATACCTTCACTTTACACTGTGTTCAAATTATTTGAATTATTTTTTTTCCTAAGTGCAGTTATGTCATTAAATTGAAATGCAGTTCAGTTAAATTCAATGATCTCTTTTAAAATTTAATTTAAATTTTTATTTCAACAGTTTTTGAGACTATAGGACCTTAATAGACTGCATCCAAGACATAAAATACATCTCTCTCTCTGTCTCTGTGTCCTGAATACAGCACTGAACTGGATTATGATTTATGAGCCAATCTAAAGATATTCTTATTAAATTAATAATTTTATATTTATCACCTTAAATGAGAAATTTGTTTACAACTTTGGTTGTGATATAATAACCGGATGTATTATGTTATATCAGTCTGTTATTATCTTTTTGTTATCTTCTTTAAAATTTTTTCTTTTGTGCTTAGAACTGAATTTTTTCTGCTTTAAAGATATATTTTGGCACATCTAATAACTTTAAAAGTCAAAAGCTAATATTTTTAGTTGATTATTTCTATTTTGTTAGAACAAAACATATGCATTGTCTTGACTACTTTTCTCATTGCTAAGGCAAAATACCCAACCCCCGAAGTTAAAGGAGGAAAGGTTTATTTAACTCAAGTGTATCTGAAGTAATCAGCTGGTTCCAAGGCAGCATGGCTTCGCAGAAGGGGCAGTCACTCACTGCAGAGAAAGACACAAACAGCGGAGCAAAAGGAGGAGCAAGCCTCATCCCTTCCCTTGTGCAGGCCACGCCCCCTGAGGTGGTGCGGCGCTCACAGCTCTGCTCCTAACTGTAGACACTGAGCCAATCACAAAGCTGCCTCCGAAAAGGCCACAACATCACTGAATTAGGCTTTGGGGGGACATCCAGACAGAAATCATAAAATGTATATATTATATTCTCTTCTGAGCCTCATCCCTGTTTTGGTCTTATCTACAAAAATGAAATATCTGATATGTTTACCGTTAGTCTTTTTGTCCAAAATTTTGATTGAATATAACTTATTTTTTTAAATCCTCTGTAGAAAAACATGTGTATAATCCTTGCAGAAGTCTTGCATTTTCAAATTGTTTTTCTGTACCCTGACACTTGAAGAATATTTTGATTCACATAAAATCTTTAGCTTGCAGTTTCCTTAAACTTCTTTAAAATGAAGAATTGCTTTTGATTTGCTTTTCATATTGCTGAGGAAAACTACATAGGTTTTGTAAATTTTTTGCCAGTTCATTTACTTTTTCTTTATTTTTTCTCTTCAGGTTCTAAAGAAATTTTTCTTTACTCTAAAGCTTTTGAAAGTACGTTCCAGAGGGGTAACTGGTGCAACTTTCCAGAGTATGGATTCAGTTATTCTTTTATTCCTGAAAAGTTTTCTTTATATTTTAAAATATTAGTTTTATTTTTCTTTCCCTTGTTCCTTCCTTTCTTCCTTCTTTAATTTATTCTTCCCTTTTTTCTTTCCTTCTTTAGGAACTCTGAAAATGTATAAATTGGATCTTAATTACCAGACTTACATTTAAGCCACTTCATCTCTGAACATTCTTACTTCCCTCTTTAAAAAAAGAAATGGAATTTTTATTCTTTTGGAGCTTTTCCTTTTTTCTTCTTCAATAATGTTGATTAATGTTTTGACCTGAACCTCTTATTTCCTTGAATGGCATATAATTTAAAAATATTTTTTCTGATATTATTTTGTTTCATTTTTTTCTCTTCTTGAGTTTGATCTGTGCAATTTTGTCTTATAGTCTCCTCTGTCCTTTCTTTGTTTTAGTTGTAGAATGTGTGATTAAAAACTATTTTTCATATCCTCGGATAATTTCTTAAAAACACATAATTCGTATTATATGGATTACTGTGCTACCATTGCTCTGTATCATGGATTTATTTAAGGTAAGATTTTTATCAACTAAATTGTTTTGGGTCATATTTTCTACTTTTTATTTGTAGTAATTATGATGACATTGAAAATTTTTTTCCTATTTCTTATGCATTTTGCGGACTAGATCCTAGGACAAGAGCACTTTCTCTGCTAGTTTAATGAAATATAGTACATTTAATGTATGATATTGGTGCTGGGAGGCTCTACCCTACCTGTGTGGATTACACATGGATTACTCTGATTCTACCCTTCTTTCACTACCTGGTTTCTGAGGAACACTACGCTTCCACCATCAATTTGATTTCTCTGGAAATAACTGTCCTTTGAGACTGCCACTTCTAATATTTATCACTTTGTAGCTCCTCTTTCAAAGTCAGTGTCATGAATGACCAATTCTAAGACCCATGTTCCATTTTTGGTATTTCCATGTTAGAATTTGCCTTTCTTGGAGAATATTTATTTCAGTTTCTTTCTTTTTTTTTTTTTTGTTAGTTTTCACATGCAAATTATTACTGTAGTAATGGAATCTCATTTATGCTGTTCTTTGATGCTAGCTTTCTGTACTTTTATTTGTACTACTTTGTGACGGATATTTTTTGAGTGTAGATAATGTATGTGGAGATTTGGAATCAAATGACTGACATTAAACTAAATGTTTGGAAATTCCCAGGTATCTTTTTTGCTCTTGACTTGTAATTAAATTTCTTTTTTAACTAGGAAACATATAGTGCTTAATTATAATCTTTTCAAAACTTTGAAATGTTTTGTAGCTTAAGATGATTTTGTGCATGCATGTGTGCATGCATGTGTGTTTAGTGCTAAGGGATTGAACACAGCATCACATGTGCCAGTAAGCACTCTACCACTGAGCTATATCCCCAGCTCATCAGTATAATTTAAACAGGTGAATGTTCCACGTATTCTTGAAAAGAGTATAAATTTGCCACTGTATTGACATTTGTTGATCAGGTTTTATTATTTATTTGATACTCTTTATGTTAGTATTAATTTTCCTCTACTTTTTCTGTATTACAGAGAAATGAGAGATATTATTACATTTCCAAGTGGATTTCTATTTTTTCCTTTACCCTTTCCTTTACCCTTTTTTACTTTATCTAGTTTGAGGTTTTATTAGGTCCATGTTGTCATTAGGTCCTTTCACATTTAGGATGGTTAATTATGCTTGATCAACTGACCTTATATTATAATGAGTAGTTCTTTTAGAAAAATCAATGCTAATACTTATCGTCTTGAAGTCTACTTTGATATTAATAGAACTAATTCAAATTTCTTATTACTAATGAGTTTTAAGATATAATGTCACCTTTCCTTTTCACTTTTATTTTGTATTTAGCCATTTTGTATTGTGTACTTCAGTCAGTTGTGTATTTTGTTCTTTTAAAGTTTTGTATTTAAAGTTGTAACAAATATATGGTTGGGTTTTGTTATTTTAACTGGTATGATACTAGTTGCCTTTTAATTGCTGTGTTTAAAACCATTGACATTTATTTAATTACAAGTATGGTTAAATCTATTGTCTGTTACTCTGGTGTTTCATTTTTTTTTGTGTGTAGCTAAGTTATTTTCTTTATTCTTTTTTCCTTTTGGATTTTTTTTAATGTGTTCTTGAGTACACTACATTTTATGTTTTCTGGCTTTCTATTTACTTCTGTGTTTAATGTTTTTTCTAGGGTTTAAAATATACTTCTTTAACTTATTACAATGTTTTCAAATGATATGTACCACACTAGGTGTAATTTAAGAAATTCACAATAGAATATTTCTACCCTCTCAGCCTTTGTGCTTCTATCATCATATATTTTACTTCTGCATATGTTATATACTATTCTTATTTTTCCTTAAACTGTCATATTTTTTACATGAAACAAGACGAATAATTTCTTATATTTACCCACATGTTTTCCATTTCTGGTGTTCTTTATTCTGTTTACATATCCAGGCTCCAGGTTTTTACCAGATTTTATTTTCTTTCAGCCAAAAGAACTTTCTGTATTTCTCTCTCTCTCTTTTTCTTTCTTTCTTTCTTTCTTTCTTTCTTTCTCTCTCTCTCTCTCTCTCTCTCTCTCTCTCTCTCTCTCTCTCTCTCTCTCTTTCTTTCTTTCTACCTATCTTTTTGAGACAGGATCTCACAATGCAGTGCAGGCTGACCTTGAGTTCATTTTGTAGCTCAGGCTGGTCTCAAACTTGCATTGATCCTACTGCCTCAGCCTCCTGAGTGTTGGGATTACAGGCATGTGCCACCATGCCCAGTTTTTTTTTTTTATCATTTTTTGTAATTTAAATCTATTTGTTCCAATTTCTTTCAGATATTGCTTACTTGAAAATTTTCCTTTTTCAACATTATTTTGAATGACATTTTTACTGATTATAGAATTCTGTATTGATTTTTTAAAACAAAGTTCATTTAATACTTTTTTCTCACCTCTTCTGGCATGCATTATTTATGATGTAAAGTTAGTGATAGTTGAATATTATTTTATTCTATTTTTCCCTTTGTGGGCTTGGTGATTTTTTTTTCTGTTTTCAGAAGTTTGATACTGCTTGAATATTATTATTTTTGGATTCTTGGTTCTCTGTGTTAATATTTTAGGACATTAAGGAAAATGTGTACTCATTTTATCAAATATTTTTCTACTTCAATTTTTCTTTACTTCCATAACTCTAATTAAATGTGCATTAGACTAACATTTTCTCACTAGCTACTGAAGCTTTCTTTAGTCTTAGCTTCTTACCTTCGGTATGCTCTACTGTGAATAGTTTCCACTATTTTCCTTCAAGTTCCTTCTAGTTTCATGATCATTTCTTTTATAGTTTGCAGCCTGCTGTTGAGTAGATCTAGTGACTATTTTCATGTTGATTGTTTCCTTGAACTCTAGAATTCTAATTTGTGTCTTTCAAAGACAATTTTCATTTTTCCACTGAGAAATCACTTGTTTGTTTTTCCTTTAAAACTTTAATAATATTTATAGTTATTCTTTTAAATGAATTATCTACTAATTCTCATACATGTCACCAACAGTTCTATTTATGTAGAAACTTTCATCTCTTTCTGCTTTTATGTGTCCACACATTTTTTTATGGTGTTAGAAAGCATGGCATGGATACATCATTGCTGAGAGTGAACTTTATAGTTTGGTTTATAGTTTGTCCTTAGAGTATTTGGGTCTGCTCTGGTAGGTAACTAATTAATTGGTAGGTGGGCATAATTCTGGTAATTCTAATTTTTGATTTTGAGTTCTAATTTTTGATAGTGTGAATCCAGAGTAGTCATTACGCCAGTGCTGGAGTAATTCTATCCCTAACCCTGATTTCTTTTTCTTTTGACGTTTTTATCTGAATGTGTGGGCTGTTCAGTACTATCAGTCTGATCAGATATTCTGTGTGGCCCAATTCAGTGCAACCTTCAGAAATACAGTTCAGTTCACAACTCCCATCACTTTTTTTCTCCCTGACCTTGCAGATTTCTGGAGTTTTTTCTTTGTCCAGAGCACTCCTCTTTCCTACCATTCTTGCAAGTTCTACCTGCTTTGGTGGCCTTGACTTTGCTTTCTATCTCTTTACCTTAGCACGACTCGAGTATGTTTCTTCTGGCACAAAGTAAGGGAAAACATGGACTTTGGGGTGTGTACACTGTTTCCTTCCCTCTGGTGTTGCATTCCTGTGTGGCTTCGTATCCCATCCCTGAAATGTGCTATTTAATGTATTTTATCCAGTTTTACAGTTATGTATGGAGAGAAGGCTAGTTGTTAAGGCTAAAGCAGAAATCACCAACTACTGTTTTTAATCAAGACATTTCCACGTGACTAAGAATTTTAGTAATAATATATTTGAGTTGTCTTCTATAACTAGTCTATTTGATGGTAGAAGTAAACACTGAGAGTAAAGAATTTCCCACATATCCAAACAACTAATTACATGACATAGTATATTTATAACTCTAGCAAATGACACAAATGGAACTTAAAATTCCCACAGGAAAATGATGCAAAGATAGTTCATGATGAAATATTGTTAAATTTATGCAATTCTCATACATTTCTTGACATATAGACAATTCTCAATACAATTTCTCATACATTTCATACATATAGACATTGTATATAAGAAGTCTTTAAAGTACTCACAATTTAAAGGTAAAGAAAATAGAGGTAAAGATGGTGGACTAAGACACAGACATTGTAAGTGGAATTCTCATTTGATGTTTCCCATGCATGTGCTTGTTTCAACAGAGATTATAGTGTTATGAGTGCTTTCTTTCTCCTTAAAAATGTGTGTCTAATTAAAAACTTCTGATTCTGATTAGAGTGTCTTTCATAAAAACAAAAAGAGGACTATTTTGTTGGAAATAACATTTAAACAAATGAGGAATATTTTTTCTTTTGTCGTGTGTGTGTGTGTGTGTGTGTGTGTGTGTGTGTGTGGCTATGTGTGTATGAAAAATTTTTGGCCTTGATTGGTTATGTCTAGGACTTTGTGCTGCCCAGAATTTGAACTGGTACACAGATTATAGGTAGAGATGAAGTTGAGGGTCAGAGGTAAGGGGAGGTGATGGTCCAGGTGAACATATCAGCATGAGCAGAAGGATTGAACAAATGTAGAAAGCATAGGATTTGGTAGGGACAACAGTATGACAGCACATGAGCCTGAACAATCCACAGTTTGGGGCAACAGAATATTACTCCTATGAACTTAAAGTATCAGTTATACTCAACAGTGTGCAGGTTTCTGGTATCCTTCTGGTCTCCAAGGAATTTTCTATCCACTGGAAAGACAGACATAGTGAATGATGATGTAAAATGCAAAGAAATTTTGTTATGTCCGAGGTTAGCTTTTGTGTGTAGAGTTTTATAGTTATTTAAGCTTAAATTTTTTAAAAAATTAAATTAGTTTTCCTTGAGAGTTTAAACTTACAAAGTTGATAGTCTATTATGCAATCTTGTTTACCTTTTCTTTAACTAATTATTTTAAATTAAACAAATTACTTTCCCTTAAAAATGATCTCTTTTAGGAATTTTGTTAATGAAGTTTCCTTAAATATTTGAAGTAACTTGTAAAGTTAATAGATGATCTAAAAATATATCTAATATGTAATTGGAAAAATAAATAAAAGCTTTCAAGTACTTTAAACAATTCTGAAAAGTCTTATAAATTAAACGTAGAAAAAAAAACAAAGTAAAAAGGAAAGATTTGACAATGTTTGCAAGTAAACAAGTTTTTATATACCATTTAATTTAAACACTATTGCTTTAAACTAGACTACCTATTTATTTATTTACAGTACTGGGCATCAAACTCAGAATGTTGCATTTGCCAGGTAGCCATTGTGCCACTGAGCTATATCCTCCGCCCTTGCTTATTTGTTTTTAAACTAGATATTTCAATTAGAGTCAAACAATTAATCTGTCAATTTGTCTAATACATTATAATGTTTTAAAATATTTAAATATCATTAAAATATTAAATATTCTTTAATTATTTAAATAATTTAAATATTATTAAATATTTTTGTGTTATGTCCTTAAGGATGCAGCACACACCTGGCATATAATAGGATCTTAACAATATGTTCTAGAAAGTTCTAGAACTCATAAGCCTAGGCTAAAAGTAATATTCAATCCATGAATGATAGTTAAAATAATTGAGATTATCGAGGGGGAACATGTAGAATGAGAAGAATTTTCATTCTACAGAAAGCCAGTTTCTGGCTTGATAGTAGTAGGACAGGAAAACCAACAGATTAAGGAGAAAGATGGGCAGAGCAGGAAGTAAAGTAACAAGTAATTATAATGGCAGTCAAGAAGCAGGGATTGATAAACAGTACCAGATACTTCAGATAGTAACCCTAAGAGGAGTAGGGAAGGCTAAAGACCGAATGAACTAAGATCAGCACTGACATGCTGGTGAGTTGAAGTCTGATGAGTCTTCATTAACTGGCGTGGGACTCAGACCCTGCAATTTAGTATTCTACTTCACCACATCTGAGGATTTTATTTTAGGTAACTCCCCAAGTTTACTAATTTGCAGTTTTCTCAGGTGTTATTGAGCAGATGGAAGAAAGTAAACACTGCCTCCTAGATAAGGTGAATGACACTGAGATGTGTGTTTTAACAGAGAGGTAGAGTGAATGATTTTGGATATTAAGAAGGAAGATACAAATCTCTTTGCTTGCTTGTCTGGGTTACTCTGTTCCTGTTGCCACTGCATTCACCATCCTGTCGATATGTGTATAACAAATAAGGAATAGCTCTTCATTGTGATTTTGGTGACTGGCCTGAAATTACAATCACTGCTCATAATTATTTTTATTTATTTGTTTTTATTTTAAAGACAGTAAATACCAACACAACAAAACAGAACAAAGCCAATCAAAACAAAGCAACAAAGTTGGTACAAAACTTCAAAGCAGGATACTAGGAAAACAACAATAGGTGCCATAGTATATCTTGTTACCTTTGCAATAGTTGTCCATTCCATCAGGTATATTAAAATCAAACCAAAAACAAAAAGAGAATAAAACCAATCAAAACAGAATATTGAATAATGCAAAAACAATCAGAACAAAACAAAATGGTGAGAACAATGTTGGATTTAAAGACAAGATGGAAGGAAATTGCATATATTTTCTATATTGGATGCTGTCATCTTCTCAAGAGATGCTTAGACAGCTGGCCCTAGGCCTGCAAAATCAACCAGACAATGCAAGCATTTAGTTACTTTATGCCCCTTAGTTGCTATCAACTCACCCTGTCCTGCAAACCAGTGGGTTGCTTACCAGGGTGGTGCAGGGGTTTGATTTTCAGTGCACAGGCTGGTAGGCTAGGGAGGTGCTGAATTTACTCTTCCTGGAAGCTGCGCAGGTTGCATGGCTTACCGGAAAGGCTGGCTAGTTGGCTTCTTGTTGGATCTTCCCAGTCCCAGCATGGCCAGTTCTTGAGAGCTGCTGACTTTTCTCTTCCAGAGAGCCATGTGGCTTGCACAGCTTACCAGAAAGGCTGATTAGTTGGCTTCTTCCACAATTATTTTTAGACGAAAGTGTTTTTTCATGTTATAATCACGCCACACATAGACTTCGCAGCATAATTAGTTTATACATCAAGGATTGCTCACACTGGCTTGTGAGATTTTTACAAGTGTGTAGAAGTCATTACCGTCTCATTAAATTGTGTGTGTGTGTGTGTGTGTGTGTGTGTGTGTGTGTGTGTATGGAAATAAAATACTTTGAAGGATAAAACATCTCAGTAAGAAAAAGATGTTTCAGAATCATAACACATATATAGTATAGGGAAGAAGCATATGAAATCTAGGGGTCAGAAATATTTCCCTAAGTTTTTCTGAAGATAAAAAAATGAATTACATGCAAAGAAACATAGTGTGGGAGCCCTTGCGATCATTAATGATTAAATATGAGCTTTTCTAGAAGAATTCTTCCAAAACATATTTGCCAAAACATTCAAGCAGCATTTTGTATTAACAAAGTACATTTTGTAGGTACCAAAGTAAAAGAAATGGTTTTTCTTTCCTTTCTTTTTTTTGTTTTGCAAGTCTTCCTCCTTACATCGCTGTCTACTTTGACTTTTAGTTGTGTAGAAAAGCAGTGAGGAGTTCTGAACTAAATTATGACTACATCAATTCTGTCCCTAGAAGACAGAATTCTAATTTCTTCAGCTTTACAGATATGAATTTCTTTTCCATATAACTTGGACTTTTTCTGAAGTTGAATATAGCATCAGAATCAGGAATCAACAATCTGGACAAAACTAGTATACATATGCACTTTCCAAAGTGATGGTGCAAGGAGAGTTCAGTGTAAACAAGTCAGTTAAAAACCCAGTTCTAAAAATCAACTTCAGCAGAGTTTCAAAATTTTCTTATTAAATTAACTTTATGATATTTATTAAAGTAGCACCTTCCAGAGTGAAAAAATGGTAAAAAGAACTCACTCAAAAAATCACCTATTTTAGTTTCATCACTCATACTCTCCTACAGTTAAGCGAACCGTGAAACTGAACTTAGTGATCTTCTTTCTCTCCCATTTTCTCAAGCTTTGGTTCTTAAAAGGGAGAAAAGACTGCTGGCTATTGTGCTGCTCCTCATTAGCAGCTTTCCCTTTACCAATTATTGGTTGTTACTATTAATGGATGGTCTTGTTAGCATCAGTTATGAGAAGTATCTGTAGATGATAATAGGTCAGTAATATCCTCAGGTCTTTTGAAATATGTTATATAAAAAAATTCAGTTCACTCTGTATCTGAAACCACGGAGTTGCCTCACTTGTGTCAGAGTAGCTCTACTGCATGACGTTCATGCTCCGTAAAGCAGAAGGGCTTTGTGACTGCTGTCTTTTACATCAGCTGATGCTATCATGGGACAGGATAGTTATGGGTGCACCTGTAACCTTTCTGGATTTGTATGTTGAATTTCTAACTTCCAGTACCTCAGAATGTGACTGTGTTGGAGACATTGTCATAAAGAGGAAAGTAAGTTACAGTGAAGATATTGTCATGGGACCTAAACCAACATAGCTGGTATCCTTATGAGAAGAGGAAATTAGGAAGCAGATTTATGCAGGCCGAGGAACATCTATGAGCCAAGGACAGTGGTCTCAGAAGAAACCAACAATGTGACTCATTCACCTTAGATTCCAGCCTCTAAAAGTAAGAGACAAAAAAATATCTGGTCCATAGTATTTGTCATGGTAGATCTAGCAAACTAATACAAGGATAAAAGTGAGTGTAGCAATAAAGAAGAGAAGAAGAGGATAAAGGAAAGGGAGATACAAAAAAGAAAATAAATGTTTTCGGAAGCATCCTGTGAAAAAGTCTGTACATGAAATTTGTAGGTGCCAGACTTGTCATGGTTTGTGAACAGATTCTCTGGGAAGTTCTGTGTTCCTCAGGCAATTTTATTGAGAGCAGAGAGCCCATAATCTGTGTGAAGATGAGATGAGTGAATGTTCTCCATCGATTTGCTTGACTGATATACAAACACTGCATACACACATAACCCAGTGGTTTATGATAGCTGACAGGCTATTCTTTTAACTTATCATAAATGTTTCATATGAAATTACAGTTTTGTCAACTCCTCAGGGAAGTAAACCATATTCCATTCTTTTTATTCTACATTATTTTTTTATTTTAAAGAGAGTAAAATTAAACACAACAAAACAGAACATAAGAAAGCAATGTAAGAGACATAAATTTCAAAGCAAGGCAATCAGAGATCTTCATTATCTATCATATTGTCTCTTGTTTTCTTCTGAATAATTGTCCATATCCTCACATACAGAGAATTCACAAGAAACAAAATAGTACAAAACTGATCAGAACAGGATGATGAAGGTCTTTTTTAGGCCTTTTTAGGTCTTCAAGACCAGACAATAAGGACGTCAACAACAGCTGTCATAGTGTCTCTCATTCTCTTCAAAATAGCTGTCCATATCTTCATTTGTGTTGAAATTATACAAAACAAAACAGGCTAAAATCACTCTGAACAAAGAATAATAGTATTGCTGGATTTCACAGCATGTCACTATGGTGGGATCATCATTGGGAACCTTAGGGTCTCTTTTTCTTCAAAATAGTTGTTCATTTCATCATGAGTTATATAATCAGTTCTTATAAACTGTTTCTAGGTTCTACACATGCATGAGTATTTTTCTACTTTCTGTATTAGAGGGAAAGACAAAGCATAGCAAGATAAAACAAAGCAAATTCTTATAAAAACATCAAACAAAAAGTCACATAAAACCACAGTACCAGGTGATCTATGATGGTTACTGTATTGTCTCTTGTTATCCTCAATAGAATTTTCCATATTACCAGGCATAATATAATTGAATATAGCAGTACATAAAAATATTAATAAAAACAAAACATTGTAGACCGTGTAAAACTTCAAAAACAGGTAGTAATCAAACCAAAATGGGTATCATAGTGAATCTTGTCATCTTCCATGTAGTTGCCTATACTCTGACTTGATACTGTCAATTATAACAATTTTGAATAAAATCTGTTGATTCCAAACAGCAATCAAACAAACCAGATTTAACTAAGATCAGTCATGATAAGACAGTGTAAGTCATACAGGGCTTCAGATTAAGTTAATAGGAAATTAAGGATGATTACTGTACTATATCCTGCTATTTTCAGAATAGCTGTCTGTGCCCTCAGTTCTAGTGCAAGTAGACAAACTGGGACAGAATAAAATCCATCTAAGCATATAGTGATGTGAGTAATATGGGTTTTAAATCCTACACTATTAACAGTATCCTCTGCCTTCTTTTTTAAAGACAATTCCTCCCCTTTCACGCCTACAGGGTGCTGCACATTTTGGGTCCTACCAACTCCCTCAATTTTTAGATTGGGGGCAACCTGCTATTATTTAAGTGGTTCCAAACCTTTTCACTCCCGGACTTGATCTCAAGTTGTATTCCTTTACCTACAAGGTCCTCAAAGTTTTCCTTCATTATAGCTGAGTAGTTCTCTATTTCACGTAAGTATCCTGTCTTTCCAACCTATCTGTAGGTGCTGGTCAAGTTGCACCTATTTATCTCTGGTTCCCTGTCACTTAGAGCATTATTTTCTCATATTTGATGTTCAGTCCATAAACTCTTTTTCAGGTTAATTATACTTCCTATATAGAGCATTTTGGTGGGCCTTACCTACTGATCTACTTTGCCTGTATCTTTCATTTTCTGTTTTAGTATATCAAGGCCATCTATGTTAGAGATTATAGCCAGCCTTCTCTGACTCATTTCTGCTATGTTATTTTTCTGCCATTCGTTGTCTACTTTTCTCCTTCATTGCACTGTCTGCCCTATTCATTGAGGCATCTCTGCCACTGTTCCTGAAATCCTGGCATTTTTTTTCTCTCTCTCTAGAATCTCCTTCAGTATTTCCTGTAGGGTTGGATTGGTGGTCACAAATTCTCCTAGTTCTTCTTGTCATGGAAGCATCTTGTTTCTCCATTAATTTCTTGAGACAGTTTTTCAGGGTACATCAATCTGGGCTGGAGGTTATTTTCTTTCAGGGCTTTGAATAATTTGCTCCAAGTTCTTCTTGATTTGATGGTCTGTGTCTAGAAGTCTGCCATGAGTTTGATGGGTTTTCCTTTATAAGTGATCTGTTTCTTTTCTCTAATGGCTTTTAATATTCTGTTCTTATATTGAATTTCTGGGATCTTTATTATATGTCTGGGTGTAGCTCTGATTTGGTTGTAGGCGGCTGGAGTTCTGTATGCCTCATATATCTGAATATCATTTCCTTTTCCTATGCTTGGGAAGTTTTCCTTAATTGTTTCTGTGAATAGCCTTTGTTTTTACTCCTGCTTCTTCACTCATGTTTGTTATTTTTAAGTGATAGATCCTCTTGTCATCTTCTAGCCTTTGTATTGTTACTTCCTGTTTCCTTATTTTTAAGAGATCTTTCCTTTCATGATCACAGATTGCAAACCAGTCTTCAAGTTTTGATAGTCTATCCTTAGTTTCTTTCAAGCAGTTTTGCCAGCTTTCAATGGAGTTTTTAATTTCCTGGTAATCTCTTTGAATCTGCTTCACGTATTCTAGGTTTTCTTTATATTCTTCATCTAACATTTCTCTCCTTTTTTTGTGTTCCTCCATTCTTCTGTCTGTGTCTTTTAGGAGGTGCTTGTCATTTCTTTTATTAATCTACCTATATTTTGCTTTACTTGAATTAATATTTCAGTTTTGAGCTCATCTATGAGGTCCTGAAGATATCTCTTTATGTCCACTGATGCCGTGTCTGACATTGCATATTTGCTGTCCTCAATCTCTTTTGTATTTACCTATCCTGGATCAATATTCTCAGAGTTGTGGGCTGGAGGCTTTTAAAAATGTCTTTCTCTTGTCATATTTTTGATTTCTTCCATACAGGTGTATAGTGGAAGTCCCAGCCCCTTTCCTTGTTGGTTATGGTTCTTCTGAAGTGCACTATCTAAGGATTTCTGCCCTCTCCAGTTTGCTGTTGGTCATTGAGGTGCAAATATGGGTGGCATATGCTGGACCCTCCTCTCTGGGCCAGTGAACCTTCAGGGACCTTCATCACATTAGTGTGTGCTACGTGTATGGGGTCAGTTTGGAATGACTTATTGGGTCCCAGTCAGGGCTGTGACCCAGGCCAAGCAGATCCCACCAATCTGCTCTGGGAAGGAAGTAACTATTCCTAGTTCAGGTCCATCCTGCTCAATTCTAACACGTTGTCCAGTTGGTTGCCCCTTCCCTGTGGGAGAGTCTTATTCCCAGAACTCACCACAGGTTAATGCAGGTCCCTCACCAGCTCTCTTCTCCACTGGGCTCCTTACCTCCGACTTCAGCACAACCATGGATCTGGTGAATGAGAATGGCACAAGTTTGGGCAGCTCTGGCAAGTTGTGGCAGCACAGGTTCGGGCGGCTCCAGCAAGTTGAGGCAGTGTGAGTTTGGGCTGCTCTGGTGAGAGTGCTGAGGGCGCTAATCTTAGGTGCTCCAATGGAGGCTCTGGGACTGAATGTTTGGCCAGCTCTTTTCCCTTTAGTTTCTTCGGGTCAAGAGGATCCATTTCCCTCTGTCTGGACTTCTCCACGAAGTTTCATTCCAGCATCCGCATTGTCTCTCTCAGGAAGGCTCTGTATCCTGCTGCTTATCGATCTGCCATCTTTAGCTCCTCCTCTCCCATATTCCATTCCTTTTTTGTGACTTTATATTGAAGCTAGTATATAGTATGAACCCCAAAATATCTGTTGAATACAAGAATACATTAGTTTGTGAGTAAATAGCTTACTGTGTTAAGTAAGTTACTTTAATTGGTTTTTGAAATTATTTAACCTCTTAAAATATGTCTTTTTTTATACTTAGTTTGTTATAACTGAACAGTTCTCTCTAAGCTGCTTATCTATTTCTCTTATTATGTACTTGTTTAATGTACTGCACTCCTGAATTACCTTTCATTATACAGAATTTTTAGTCAAAGTTCATTTCTCATATCTGCCTGACTGTATATCTCAGGTCACAGTCTGTACTTACAAGTTTTTTGTTGAATCTCTACTTATTCCAGTCTGTACGTTAGACTCTAGGTTTTGTTACTGAATCTGCTTCTGAAGTTTTGAAGCCTTAGCAATTATGTGCCATTAGAATTCACTCAGATTGCTTAGGAAAAGAGGGGTGTTAGGTGTGTAAAACACCCCTCATATGGAACAAAAGAGCTACAAGAAAGAAATCTCAGGTTATGTTGTCTCTGAACTGGTCTCTGTGTGACATCATTAACCCAGGCACATAATTTATTTGAGACTAATCCTTCTATGTCCTGTTTACAGTGCTTTTTAATATGCATTTTCTTCTTTGAGTCTCACAATACTCCTCTGAAAAAAATAATAAGTAGTATTTTTCCCTTGATGGGGATTAAGAGAAACAAATTTCAGTAAGATTAGGTTATTTGAACAAGCTGGTTCAGAGAATACCTTGCAGATCTGGGGTTCATATTCAGGCTCTTTGACTCCATGATCTCAGCATTTTTCCTTCCGTGTTTTTTTTTTTTTAATCAAGCATATGCATTGCTTCAACAGATGAGGGAATATGTGACTGACCACTTAAAAGTGCAGAAATTCCACATACTTGAAATTTAGGAACTAATACATCCTTGTTGTGTCTCCTAAGAATTCTAAACAGATATATTAGGAACCAACAGGAAATGGACAGTTGAAACCTACCTTACATATTCTTTAGTTGAAAATATTTTGGTGAGGGCCTCATGTTAATGTTCTTTGGAGTCACAGAAGCAAAGAGATGACTGGAGTACATTTTCGAGGTGTGTTAAGCATTAAGACCAAAAGTTCTTGAGTCAGAATTGGGTTTAAATCCTGCCTCAATTGTACTGGTTTGATGTTACAGTTTTTCTATGGATCCTTACCCCAAAGCCTCAAATGGCCATGGAGGTGGCCTTTTCAGAGTTGGCTGAGTCTAGAGTTGTGATTGGTTCACTGTCAGTGCTGGGATTGGTGGTGTGAGAGACATACCAGTGCCGGGGCGGGGTACCCTGCATACAGTAGGAGAGGAAAAGAGTTTTGCTCCTCCCATTTGCCACTTTTGCTCTTGTTATTTTGGTATTTTATGCCATCATGAATAGTTGCCCTTCAGCCATGCCAACCTGCCGTGGAACCAGATGATTATGGACTGAAATGTCCACGAACTTTGAGTTAAAAAAAACTTTCCTTCCTTAATTATGGGCATCAGGAGTTTTGTTTCAGCAATGAGAAAAGTAATTAAGACAGTAAGTTACTTAAACTTTCTTTGCCTCAGGTTCTTTGACCTACAAAATGAAATTTAAAAAAATAGATCTCTCTCTAGGGTTGTTATGAAGATTCAAGAGGTCAGTCCAAGGAAAGAGCTTAGAACAGTAAGTACTCAACAAATAATTAATAAAAGCAGCAATTATTTCGCACTCTAAACCTTTGAAAATAAAATGATACTTCTCCTATTCCCCAATGATATTTTTTTGTTTTTATCTTTTTATGGTGCTGAGGTTCAAACTCGGGGCCTTATGTTCTAGGCAGGTTCTTTACAATTCCACTACCACATCTCCACCCTGTCCCAGCAATCTTGTTCTAATATCAATTTATATTACTAAATGCTAACTGTCACATCACCTCTAATCCTATAAAAGCATTCTACCCCAATGAGCTTTGGGATGCTTTCTTGGTTTGACAGAGATGTTATAATAATTTTACAAAAATTTTAAATTTTACTTTCAAAGGAAAGTCCCAAGTTAATATACTTTTTAAAATGTAAAGTTTATGAATTATGTGTAGAGTAACAATACTTAGAATATTTGCTGTATGAAATATTAAGGAACAAAAATAGAAAATGTTTTAAGTAGGAAGCATCGTTGTGAAAGTGTATGTTAAGGTTGAACTTTTGGAGATAAATATTATGTTAGTAGTTTTAAATATACACTGATTCTATTTGTATATGATAAATTGAATTTATTGATTGGAGCAGTAATTTTCTTTTTAAAAATGTTATGCCTTTAAAAATTGATACCAAGAACAAATGTTTTGTTAGGACCACAATCATTACTTGTAATTATGCCAGTCTTAACACATCTGAAAGACATAGTCATTTATATAGTTTTCAAAGATACAAGTGATTTAGTTAGGTGCCCAGAGACCTGCACATGAATTGTTAATTTCGTATTTCCCACACAGCCTCATGACTGTTGTCAGAGTTTATAGGAGATGAGTTCCAGATGTGATTATATCAGCCATTTCTCAGACCTGACACCAGTTTCAAATTAAAAACTGACAGGCCTCACCTGCTCCTGGGTTCACCTACAGGTCACTTTCTTGTCACTTCAGCTTTCCCCCATTAAAGTGACATCTGTGTTCATAAAGGCACTGAGGGGCTGTGGGTTGCTAGAATTGTTGGGGAGTGAGAATAAGGCATCATCTGCCCAGATAGTGTTCAACTTTGGCCTTTAAGGTGGCAGGTGGCCAGTCACATGCAACTATGTTTCCAAATACAAGAACAGAGGCCCAGAGAGGTCACTCAGAGCTTCTGTTGTAACCGATGGAGTAGAACAAACATGCCATTGTAAAGAAGGTGTTTCCACTGGTGACAGAGGCAAATGGAAACAAGTCTCTCAAATACTCTTTCTAGATATTAAAATACTCTCTAGATGTTTTATTAATTTCATCTAAGGGGACATAATTTTTTCTCTTAAGATGTAAGAGGTATCAACCCCCCTCAAAAATCCCTAACAAAAACAAAACAGAAGGAAATCCCTGACTTTGCTATACTGCATATTGTTATCCCCTTAATAGATGCTCAGACTACCAGCTTTAGGCCTGCAAAATCAATCAAAGAGTATAAGTATTAAGTTGTTTTTGTACCTCAATTGCTATCAACTCAGTCTGTGTTCCTCTGAATCAGTCAGTTGCTTATGGTGGGGTGAATCTCAGCTCTTCTTGTCTACCAGCCCATGCATTGGCTGGCTCACAGGAAGAGTCCTTCCTGTTTCTCCTCCTAGCCATAGTTACCACTGGCTCATGGGAAGAGCGCCCGTTCTTTAATTTTTGAAGACAAAGTTACTTGCTCAAGACTTTTTAAGATGTATAAGTGTTATTTTTAGCTGCATCTCTCCTGGAGCATGAGGAGCCCAAGGCAATTCTGCAGGAGCCTGTGACAAACTCTTTGTAGAAGCCATGCTCCCTGGTCTACCATGTTCTACTGGAGAGCCTTTGGGATGAAAAGTTAGAGGCAGAAGAGAAAAATCTTTTTCTGTATCTCCTCATCAAATGCTCAAAACATTTACTTTTTGCCTACTGAATTATATACTGAAGTTTTACTGAAAAGTTTTTTGAGTCCATTTCTTTACCTCTTAACGGTCCCTTCAACATGGTGGCTTGGTGGTTATTGTTAGTTGTATTGTTAGTGGAGCTGACCTGCTTTCAGAGAGCACCCCAGGTTTGTGATTTACTACCTGGGTAACCTTATACCATTTACTCAACTGCCTTATGTTTTAATCTACTTAAATGCAAAATGAGGGCAATAAGAACACCCAGAAGGGTTAAATAGCTTGCTATTATACAAAGCTCTCAGAATACTGCTGTGATACATCACATGATATGTAAGTGCTTGTTGAATTAACTAGTTATAAACTGAGAATAATTTTATTACTTAAAAGTTCAAAGGACTGATATAATGAAATAAAAGGTAAACTATAAATTCATGTATCCATATTGGATTGTATGATTATTATTTTTATTATACCACTGTTATTACTATGTAATAACTTGAAGCCAAACTACTAATTTCAATAAGCTGTGTCACAAAATGCATAAAGCTCTAAGTAACATTTTGGAATGAATGATTACCCTGAGCAGAAAAAGATGATATTGATGAACAGATTTCTGTATTACTCAAGTGGAGCAGTAATTGATATACAATACCCTTGTATATTGTAGAGGAGGAAGGAGGTAGAGATTAGGAGAACTAAAGTGGAGGTCCCCTTGGAATGTGGGAGGTGCTATATTTCTTTATCCAGTGAAGTTACTTTGGCACATTCAGTGGATTAAATGCTATACTTAGGTCCAAACTCCTTACTGAAGATTTTTTTTTTCAGTGAAAATGTTCATAAGCAAATCTGTGTTTGACACACTCAGATCTACTAATGATGTTCCCTAACATGAGTTAAGGAATAGAATAAATAATGAGTTAAGGAACAGAATAAATAACAAAAATTTCCACAAGTATACATACACAGTTTGTGGCAATGGATGTATCTCCAGTTTCCTGTCTGTTCTCCTCACTCCTGTCCCAGCTATGGAAACAACAAACATCCTGGGATGAAATGAGACATAATAGAAAAAGATGCACATAGTCCAGGGTATAAGGATAAGTCAGAAGTGAAAAGTAACCATGTCCATATTATGTAAATACAGGATTAAATAGTTCACAGAATTATATCAGACATGCAGATAGACTTTCACTGGTTAATTGGTCTCCTCTTTAGGCAGATGCATGACATGTCATAGAATGCTGATTTGAAAAAATCCAGGTAGAAGAAAATGACTTAATTTTCTGAATATCATTGTTGGAGAGCAAAATACCATCATGGAAATATTGTGCTTGTTAAGTAATTATTAGGCTCTCTAATGGAAGTGAAGAAAAGGCAAGTATGTAGAATTCAGTAGAATTAAATTATTGTGTCTAACTTTTGCTATGTTAAATGTTCATATTTCTCTTCCTCTAATCTTTCTAGAGGAATCCAATGACACTGATTACAGAGGAGCTATGAAACATCTGGAAACAACTTTATTGCTAGCCACAATGTTCTTATTGTAAATTTTAATATCACCATGTATTATACAGTTAGTAATTAGGAGACTGAGGAGACTTAATCTTTCTTTTGAAAACTATTTATTTTTTAAAATATGAAAAAAATCAAAAGAATAAAATACTTGAGATCCTATAATATCAAGAAATTTCTCTTGATGGGTATGTTTATTGGTTTAATGGCTAAATTCTGTGTCTTAATTTCTCTCCCACATCAATGAAAAGTAGATGTTATGCCTTTATAATTTACTTAGTTTTTAATAATTTTGGTTGTTCAAGTTCCACATCTTCATGTGCCAATTCCTGCAGAGATCAACTATGCTAGAAACCTTATTGGTTATTGCCCTTCTGATATTCCTGGATTGGGGATAACTTTGGCAGTATCCTAGAGGAGAGGTTCTAATGTCTTGAAGTTAATTTAGTTTTTTTCACTTTAAAGAGAATAATAGAAAACAAAACAAAACAATGCAGCAACAAAGGATTTCAAAACAAGACAACAGGAAATTAATAGTGGCTACTCCAATGCTTCTCCCCAAAATAGTTGTCCATATCTTCACATACAATTCAAACAAAACAAAATAAAACAAAATAATATAAAACAGATCAAAACAAAATAATGAAAAAATTACCTGCTTTCAAAAACAGACAATAGAATAATCAACAATGGCTACTGTAATGTCTCTTGTTCTCATCAAAATAGTTATCCACACCTTCACATATATTGAAATCAAATAATAGAAAACAGACTAAAACCAACCAAAACAAAGAATGAAATCATTATTAGAGTTCAAAACAAGAGGACAGATAATCACCAATGGCTGCCATAATGTCTAATTTTCTTAAAAGTAGCTGTTTATACCATCACGTGTAATAAAACCAATTCTTGTAAATTCTTTAGGAGAAGTTCTAGGAATGTATAAGCCTATACATGTGCGTTTATCCTTTCTGTATGAGGGAAAAACAAAACAAAACAGAACAAAATACAAGAAAACAAAAATAAAAGAGACAGAGAAAATAGCAATAACATATAGCCCCAAACAATAACAATATAGGCTTTCAAAACTAGGTGATAAGAACATAATTAAGGTTGTTATTTTGCATAGTTGTCTTCAAAAGAGTTACTCAGAATACTAGATATATCCATGAAAAATTGGTCTAATGTTAATTGTTTTATTCCAAGAACTAATAGAATCAGTAATACAATCATCTTAGCTATCTTAAGTGTATATATAAAAATCTGTATCCTTTTCTTCTTTTCCCTTAAAGCAGTTTATTACCATTTTACAATATTTACTGAAGATTTTATATTTTATTTAGTTTTCAGTTTCTTACAGTAGGGAGACAAAGTGGTATTTACACAGGTGAGTTTGATTTACTTCACGTCTAAGTATGGTCTCGAGTCTTGTCTATTTGCCTACAAAAGCCTTAATGTGATCCTTCTTTCAGCTGAGTAGTACTCCATTGTATAAAAATACTACATATTCTTTATCCATTCCTCAATTAATGAGCACTTGGGTTGTTTCCAAGATTAAGCTATTACAAATTGTGCTTCTATAAACATGAATGCACATATATCACTATGATATGATGTTTTTAGTTCTTCTGGGAATATGCCCAGAAGTGGGATAACTGGTTCAAATGGAACTTCCAATCCTGGCTTTTTGAGGAACCTCCAGACTGACCTCCACAGTGGTTGCACCAGTCTGCACTCTGACCAACAGTGTAGAAGAGTTCTTTTTCCCCCAGAGCCTCTCCAGCACTTGTTATTGATGGTTTTCTTGATCTTGGTCTTGATCTTTTGGGGCTACAGTGGGATCTCAGGGTTGTTTTAATTTGCATTTCTCTAATGACCAGTGATGCTGAATATTTTTTCATGTATTTATTTGCCATTTGTATTTCTTCATGTGAGAACTGTGTATTCATCTCAGATGCCCATTTTTGAATTGTGTCTTTGAATTTTGGGGATCTCATTTTTTAACTCTTTATATGTTCTAGATAAAAGTCCTTTGTCTAAGGGAGAGTTTACTAAGATTTTCCCCCAATTCATGGTATTTCTTTTCACTCTGTTGTAGATTTTTTTTGACATGCAAAAACTTTTTAATAAGATGAGATTCCAGTTGTTGGTTCCTGGAAGTCTTTCCCATGCAGTTTGATTGTTGTTCATGAGTTCTCTGCCTACCCCTATATCTTCAAGATTTCTACCTACTTTGTCTTCCAGAATATTTATATACATTTTTATATTTAAGTTTTTCATCCATTCTGACCTTAGTGCATGGTGATAGGCATGAGTCTGTTTTAGTTTTCAGCATATGGAAATCCAGTTTTTCCAGCAACACTTATTAAAGAGGCTGTCTTTCTTCCAGTAAAGAAAGCCCCTATGTCAAAGACAAGGTAGCTGAGTGTGTTTGTAGTTGTAACTACTAATCTAGTTCATTGATTTCATGCCTGTTTTTATTCCAGTACCATGCTAATTTTATCATAGTAGCTTTGTAGTATAACTTCAAGTCAGGAATTGTGATGCCTCCTGCCTTGCCTTTGTTGCCCAGGATTGCCTTTGCTATTCTAAATCTCTTCTGTTTCCAAATGAATTTTAGGAATGATTTATCTAGATCTCTGAGGTGTGCTAGTGGTATTTTGATTGGAATTGCATTAAATCTGTGTAACAATTTTTGGAAAATGGCCATTTTCACAATGTTTGTTCTTCCTATCCATGAAAAAGCAATGTCTTTCCGTTTTCTGAGATCCTTTTTGATTTCTTTTTTCAGAGAGTTATATTTTCACTGAATAGATCTTTCGTTTCGTTTGTTAGATTGATTCCTAAGTATTTCTGTTTGGGGCGGTGATGCTTTTGTAAAGAGTGTAATTTCTCTTATTTCTCTCTCAGTGAGTTTGGTTGTTTGTGTACAGGAATGCTATTGATTTTGAATGTTGGCTTTATATCCAGCTACATTACTGAATTTGGTTATTACATCTAAAAGTATTTTAATGGAGTTTTGGGGATCTTCTATGTAGAGTATCATATCATCTGCATACAATGATAATTCAACTTCCTCCTTTCCTACCTTATTCCTTTTATTTCTCTCTCTTTTCTAATTGCTCTGGTTAATGTTTCCAGCACTATATTGAGTAGGAGTGATGATTACGGACATCTTTGTCTTGTTCCTGAATTTAGAGTAAAAGCTTTCAATTTTTGACTATTTAATTTGATGCTAGCTGGTGGTTTGTTGCAAATGCCTTTTATAAGGTTGGGGTAAAGATAATCCATTTTGATTTTCTGTAGAGATCTTGTCATGAATGAGTGTTGGAATTTATCAAAAGCTTTTTCTGCATATATTGAATTGATCATGTGATTCTTATCTTTGGTTCTTTTGATATGATGTATTATGTTTGTTGATTTGCATATACTGAACCATCCCTGCAATTCTGGGACGAATCCCACTTGGTTGTGGTGTATAATCTTCTTGGTGACTTGCTGCATTCTGTTTGCCAGTATTTTATTGAGGGTTTGTGCACTGATGTTCATTAGTGAGATTGGCCTGCAGTTCTGTTCTCTTTTTTGGTTGGGTCTTTTCATGCTTTTGTTATTGGAGTAATACTTGCTTCCAGGAATGAGTTAGGGAGAATTGCTTCTTTTTCAATTTCATTGCAGAGTTTGAGGAGTGCTGGAATTGTCTTTCTTGAACTTTTTGTAGAATTCCTCAGTGAATCCATCAGGACTTGGAATTTTATTTGTTGATAAGATTCTAATTACATTTTCAAATTCATTAATTGAAATTGGGTTATTCAGCAGTTTTACATCTTCTTGGTCCAGCTTTGGTAATTCATGTGTGTTTAGGAATCTGTCCCATTTCTTCTGTAATCAAACTTAGAAGAGTTAAGTTTTTCAAAGAAGGTATTAATGATCGTATTTCTACAAAGTTTGTAGTGGTTTCACCTTTTTCATTCCTTATTGCATGAATTTGTGTTTTTTCTTTCCTTTTTAAAATAAGGTTGGCTAGAGGGTTATCTATTCTGTTATTTATTCTTTCAAAGAACCAACTCTTTGATTCACTGATTCTTTGTATTATTTTCTTAGTCTCTATTGGAATTGATTTCTGCTCTGATCTTTATATTTTCCTCCCTTCTTTGGGTGTTGAACTTGACTTGCTCTTCTTTTTCTAGATGTCTGAGGTATAACATCAGGTTGTCTATTTGTGTTAGTTCTGTTTTCTTGATGTAGGAGTACACTGCAATAAATTTCCCTCTGAGGACTGCTTTCATTGCATCCCACAGTTCTGGTAAGTTGTATTTGTATTTCTGTATGCTTGTAGATATTGCTTAATTTATTCTTTAATTTCCTATGTGACTCATTGTTTGGGAGTATATTATTTAATTTCCATGTGTTTATGGAGTTTTTGCAGTTTCTGTTGTCATTAATTTTGAGTTACATGGCACTATGATCAGAAAATACACATGGGAAAATCTTGATTCTTTTGCATTTATTTAATCATGTTCTATGGGTTAGTATAGGGTCTATTTTAGAGAATGTCCCATGTGAAGTTGAGAAGAATGTATATCCTGATGTTGTTGGGTGGAATACTCTGTATGCATCTACTAAGTCCATTTGTTCAAAAGTTTGATTCAGTTCAGTTATTTCTTTGCTGATTTTCTGTCTACTTGATCTGTTTCTCTATATCAGTGGGGTGTTAAGGTCTCCCATTATAATTATGATATTGCTTATTTGATTTTTCATTTCTATTAATATTTATTTTATATAATTGGTGCTACTATATTTGGTGCATATATATTGAGCATTGTTATTTCTTCCCCTTGAAGCTTTCCACTAACTACTATGTAGTGACCTTCTTTATCCATTCTTATCATTCTTAGTTTGAAATTCACTTTGTCTGAAAACAAAGTAGCTGTCCCTGCTTTTTTTGGGTTCCTGTTGCATGAAGTATTTGTTTTCTGTCCTTTGATTTTCAGTCTATGAATTTCCTTTTGGGTTAGATGGGTTTTTTTGTATACAGCATATGATTGGATATTGTTTCTTGATCCATTATGCCAGTCTGTTTCTTTTAATTGGTGAACTGAGGCCATTTACATTAATGGTTATAACTGATATATGTTGGCTTATTTTTATCATTTTATCTTTCTGCTATTGGTTCTTTACCTTTCTCCCTTGTTTAATTGTTTGCCTTGGTTAGTGTTTCTTTTTCCTTTTGGTATTCTTGAAGTCATGTTATTTTTACATCTGCCTAGCATATCTTTCAGTATTGGTTTGGCAGGGTTGGTTTGGCAGTCATGAAGTTCTTCAGCTGTTATTTGTCATGGAAGTATCTTATTTATCCATCCATTTTGAAGGACAGTTTTGCAAGATAAATCAATCTGTGTTGGAAGATATTTTCCTTTAGCATTTAAACTATTTCACTCCATGTTCTTCTTAACTTCATTGGTTGCTGGGAAATTTGCTGTGATTCTGATGGGCTTTCCTTTATAGGTAATCTATCACTTTTCTAACAGTTTTTGATATTCTGTCCTTATGTTGAGTTTCTGGGATATTATTTTATGTCTGGATGTAGATTTATTTTAGTTATGGCTCCTTGGAGTTCTATATGCTTTACTTATATGTACGTCAGTGTCCTTTACCATGTTTGGGAAATTTTTGGCTATTACTTTTGTAAATAGTCATTTGATATCATTTGTGTTGTCACCTTTTTTATTTAAACCTATCAATCTTATATTATTTTTCTTTGCATCATCTTGCAATTTTGAAATGTTGCTTTCTGCTTTCTTGTTTTTTAAAAAAGGTTTTTCCTTTCTTGTTCACTAGCTGCAATATTGTTTTTGAGGTCTGAAAATCTATCTTCACATTGATTCAGCTGATTTTTCCAGCTTTCATTGAACTTTTGATTTCCTGGATATCTCCTTGAATATGTTTCATGTATTTATTACTCTCTTATATTGTTCATTCAAGATTTTTTTCTTTTTCAGTACTCCTCACTATTTTTTAACTATGTCTTCTTTAGATGTGTTTAGTATTTCTTTTATTACGTTTATCATTTCTTCTTTTACCTGGTTTCTGATCTGAGTTCTTTTATAGCTTTATAGAGTTTCTTTACTTCAGTTGCTATCATTTCAGAAGTTTCAGGTGTATTGCTTACATTTTATTCTATGTCCATGTTTCCTAGGCTTGTTTAGGATGGGCTAGAGTGTTCAGATTGCATTTTGCTCTTTCATTTTGTCATTTTCCTGTATTTCCCTAGGGAAGCCAAATGTGGAAGTCTCAGTTTCTTCCTGGGTTTGGGATGTCTGTCCATACAGCAGGAAGTTTCTCCAGGTGAGTGGGGGTCATTAGGCAGGTCTTATCTGGTCCCTAGTGGTGATCAAGGCTCCTCTAATGGGGAGTGTTCACTGAGTGGATTGTCAGCACACGCCATGGCTCTTAAAAGCTCCCTCGCTGCCTGAGGTTGCTTGCCGAACTCTACCAGGGATACCAAGGTTGGATAGCTAGATGGAGTATGCTGTGCAGGCCTTCAGCTCATGCCACACAGCAAACCAAAGCTCTCCAGCTGCTCGGGGTTGCTGGGTTGGGCCCTAAGTGGTTTGAACAAGGTGCTGAGGTTGCACAGCTAGGTGGAGTTCCCTGTTCAGGTCGTTTGCACATGCCTCTTGGCAAAAGAGATTCCTCTGTCATTTAGGGTCACTGAGCCAGGATGCAACCATGATCTGGTATGACCTACCAATGCTCCCCAGTTGTTTGGGGATGCTGGACAGAGCCCTACCAGGGTTCTGAGCAAGGTGGCAAGGTTGTACAACTAGATGGAGTTCACTGTGCAGGCCTTCTGCCTGTCCCACTCAACACAGGAGGTGCGCCTGCCACTTGGAGTAGCTGAGTGGAGCCCAACCAGGACCTACGGTGACCTACTGATGTTCCCTGGCTAATTGGGGAAACTGAGTGGGGCTCTATCAGGTTCCAAGATTGGTGGTGAGGTTGCATGGCTAAGTGGAGTTTGCTTTGCAGCTTATTTTAGCTTTTAATTTATACTTATATGTAAAAACATTACATATTTTTAAATTGCTGTTCAGATAGATGATTTACTTGGTAAGAAAGTATCAAAACCATTGATTCTTCTTTCTTTAGGCAGGATTATTTGGTAAACAATTGGAATTGGGACATAGACATATTCCTATTTCTTGAGGTTGGTAGATGACGTTTAGTCTATCTTTCTGTTGTTTGAAACCACATATTTAGTAAGCCAAATATCTGTTCAGTAGTGATTGGCTATTGACTATAACAAAAATGGATTTGCTTTTATTTATTTCTTTTGCCTGCTTGGTTAATTTCTTAATACAATCCAGTGGTGCCTCATGAATGTAATTTGTTCTATGATTTTGGAAAAGATGGCTACTTTTGTGTTTGTGTGAGAAAAATGGCCCCAGTCATGTTTGTCACCTGTTTCAAGATTTGGAAGCAAAAACAAATTACCATAAACAAAAACAAATTACTGTATGTCATGTATATCCTTACTGATTTATTCAAAGCAGATAAGAAAAGCATGGAAATTAATCAGAAATTTATGTATAAACATGTACTGTGAGAAGAAGTGGTTTGAGATGAGCAAAATATTACAGAAAAATTTTGTACAGTAACACCTCAGTTTATGAACACTTCTGCTCACAAAATATTTGGTTCATGACTGAAGTGTTGCCAAAGTTTGCTTTCATTCATAAACTCTGCACAATGTGACAGAAATGACCATGACCATCTTCTCCAGAATCACAGAAAGAATTAAGTTCAGGACCTGAGGTACCACTGTATGTGCCGAGGCTGAGACACTGATGCTCTAATACATAATAGAGCTTTTTTATCTATTACTCACAAGCTAAATCCAGCTAGCTATTGTTTTATTTTGTTTTTTTCAGCCTAGAGGTCAGAATGATTTTAAAAATTAAGTTTGTTGGTACAATTTAGATATGCAGAACGATTCCATTCATCATGAGGAATTTGTATCTGTGTGTGATATATCTTAGTCCCTCTCTTTCCCACTCTCCTTCCTTCTCTCCAACCTCTCTTCCCTCATTTATGAAGCTTTTTTCACTTTATCTTTTTTAAATCATTTTTTCTTTTCCCTCCCCCTACCAATTCCCTTTTATCTTTTAACAATTACTTCCTATTTCACTGTATCTATTATACATTTTGGTTCTCATTTACCCTTTCAGTGTCCCACATCAGAGAGACAATGTGATATTTATACATATGTGCTCAATTTAATTCTCTTAAGAGTATGGTCTCAAGGGCCATTCTTTTTACTGTAACTGTCTCAAGCTTCTTTATGGTGGCAGGTCAAGGGGAAAAAAGAACACTTCTTCACTGTTGGTGGGAGTGTAGATTGGTAAAACCACTGTGGGAATCAGTGTGGAGATCCCTCAAAAACTAATACTACAGGTTCCATTTCACCCAGATACTCCCCTTCTTGGTATCTTCCTGAAAGAATTAAAAGTGTCATAGTACAGGAATATATGTGCATCTATGTTTATAGCAACACAGTTTGTAATAGCCAAATCGTGGAAATAGCGCAAATATCCATCAACCAATGAATGGATAAAAAAAAAAAAGATTTTTAATGCAGTACTACTCAGCCATAATGGAAATCAGACTGATTTTTAACATTATTATGGTTGAAAAAATATTTTGTTTCAAGAAAATTATACGCAATTCAAATTTTAGCATCCACAAGTAAAGTGTTATTGGGACATAGAAGTACTCATTTGTCTGTTGCACAGTGGTGCTCATTGACACGTTGTCTAGGATAGAGTGAAGGCATTGTAGCAGAGAACATCATGGCTTAAAGTACCTACTATGTGGCACTGTGCAGAGAAAGTTTGCTAGCTCAATGTTGGGTCATAGAAGGCAGAATATTCACTCATATAGCATACTTATTAAAATCATCTTATATAGATAATCTGGAGTTGTAAAATTGTTTTAGCTAAATACTGCCTTTCTGTCCTGCTTCAATACCACACCTTCACTAAACTTTCTTGGCTCTGCCCAGGCTGTATTTCTCTGCATGATAAAGTCCTTTGTACTTCTAATGTGTTTATTACATTTATCTTGGGTTAACGTTGTACCTAATGTTTATCTTATTTTCTGAGATTGTTTGTCTTTCATTTCACATTTCTAGCTTATAATCTAACATATTGTTTTGTCTAGAGCAGATTACTCAGTATTCCTTCAATGAACATCAAAGACTTGATTATGTATTTTTAAAGAAAATTGATTCCTAGAACGTTATACATAAAGTCTACCTTGTAGATTGTTGTTTTCAAGAGTACCAAATTGGTAATAACCTTAAGGAAGAAACTCTATGTCAGATGAGATCTAAAATTAAAACATTATCCAGATATTGGTTTTTCTGTTTATTTAAGTATTAACTCATTAAAATATTTTCCTTTACTCACTGAAAAACTTCCTGTCAACTTCTTTTTCTCATTACTTCACTCTCTTGGAGTTTGTGTTGTTGCTTCTAATGTCTGTTGGCAAAAGGAGCTTTGGGATTCTGCTTTAGTCTTTACTTCATGTACTATTAATTTAGTGTTTTTATTTCCTACTCATTTTTATGCTTTTTCTTATGGATTTTTAATAGAAAAATTCAAGTCAACTTGAAGGAAGTTTATAAAAATAATTTTTAAATCTGTTTTGGTATTTTATCTGGGTACCCTTTTCTTTGTTATTTTCTTTTTCATTTACCTGAACTGTTTCCTACTATGGATTCTTTTTCTTTGATAACCTCCTTTCTTATTGCAAGTAGGCACTTCAGTTTAAACAAATAATGGAAAATTCCCTATTTAAATCCAAAGAAATTTTGCGTAGCCCAAGTAATCGACAGACTGACTAGATGAGAATAAATTAAATTGAAATAAACTGAAGATAGAGCTGTGTATGCAATTCTGTGTTTAAAGAAAAGGATCTTTTCAAGGTTGGTAAAATCATGCTTGGCAGAGAAAAAAATAACAAAAATAGATTTACTGAGGGAAATACTTTAAAAATGATTTGGGTATTGATTATTTTTAATCTGTTGCCCTGAACAACTGGGAGATGTATTACAGCTAGAGCCTGCAATGAAAAGCAGGTCTGTTCTTTAACCAGCCTCAATTCACTTCAACATATTTTATATCTCAGGGGACTTGGCCACAAAGTCCATTAGAGCTTTGGAGGCAGTCAGGTCAAATCAATTGTCCACACTGCAGACAGGGTGCCCATCATTTACAGTAATTCACCCCCGTCATGGTAGAGGAGAGGAAAGGTTAAAAGCTGTGTTCCCGGGAGCACATCTCATCTGTCTTTCAGTATATTGGTCATACTTGAACATTGCTTAAGGAACAAGATGTAGAACTTTAGTTAGATGTAGGGATCTTAAACTCAATTTATGCACAAAGAACTATTAATTTAGTTTAGCAAAAATGGGGAAATGTGCTCCTAAACAAATATGAATAATTACTTAAGCTTGATAAAATCTATGCAAGTGTACATAATGCTTAGTAAAGAAGCCTAGAGAGACTCAGAATGGCTTGAGTATCTGACCCCCTGAGAGTCCCCTTCCTACCCCACCATCATACTAGATTCCACTTCACATTTGTTATGTGGATGGAGGAGGCACATATATCTATTAGAAGGACAAAGATAAGCCCTAAACAGAGGAGGGATCAAATAAAAGAGTTACTAAGAAATTTGGTGATTTTCATACCTTTGGGGAGAAACAAACTTTTAAATATTGTACTTAGAATTGTCTAATATTTTATGGTAGGAACTGATCTAGTATAAATACATCCCTCATTCTTTGTTAGGAGAATGAATTGATATCAACTTATAGATCCAACTGTATTTTCCCAAGGCATCAGTTGTCCTTACTTACTTGGTGACAAACTCATGGCTTCCCTGGAATCTTCAGTGGGTTGCAAATCTATCTGCTGCTTTTCAGAACTGGAGTAAAGTGTATGTGCAAAAATTAGTCTTTTATTCTTACCTTACTGCTTTCTTTGCTTAGTTTTCTCTCTAGAATGGTATTTTCCATTATATACTTCTTCATAAAAAGCAAATCATTTTAAATATGTCTTCATCTTTACTGGTGAGAATAGTTAACTGTGAGTGAGATTTATTTTTGTTTGGGAGTTTATATGTGACTAAAAATGTTGGAAGTCAACAAAACCCACACAGCAAATGTTTTCTGATCTTTTCTGCATGCTTGTTTCTGTTTAGAGAAAGAAGCAAAAATACCAGCAACAACAACAAAACCAACAGAAAACAAAAAGCAAAAAAACCTGGACCTATGTAAACACTTTAAACTTATGTGCGGTAAATTTCTCTGTTGATGGTTAGGATATAAATGGTCTGATTTAACTGGAAATAAGAAAAAAACATACTTATAGCTATTTATGTAATTCCTTGCAATTTCTCTTGTCTATTACATTGCTGCAGATTAGGAATTCTTTTTGCTCTTCTCTGTAACTTCAAGTTCCTTCCATTTTCAGAGTGAGTGGGAGAGAGATGGTGAACAGTGAGAGGCATTTAAAAAGAAAATAGCATGATATCATGTTGGTCTACGTAATGCCATATCTTAAAATAACTAATAACTAGAGCCAGACTCCTAGATGCAGGACAAAGATAATTATAAGTCACGGATAAATTTTTATTTGCTCCAGAAAATAATAATGAATATCTTTAAAGATATCTTCTCTGATCATCCCAGTTATAAATATGCTTTAAAAACCCCCATCAAATTGGAAGAACTTCAAAACTACTGCTTGAGGCAATTGTTCTGGCATTAAATTTGGAGAATGGGAAATACAAAAATTTATCTGGATTCTCAACTCAGAGATGAGTTAATGTATCTTCCAAAAAATAATCCTTTGGAACTTGTGTCTGGTCTAAAATTTTGAAAGCCAAATTTCTGCCAAATGCAATTTTCAGTGGATTGAGCAGTGCCAGCAATAATTGAGCCCTTAATAAAAATGGTGTCTTTACTTCTTAGACTAAAGCGTGGTTGTTGAATAGAGCTTTTTTGCAAATAATTGGTCTTTCAAAGAGTATATATAAAATGTGTGTTTTAAAAACTCACAGTACAGTGGTAACTCAGTCGATGAACTTAATTTGTTCCACAGTTCTGAAAAAGATAATCATGCTTATGTTTATTCAGGAAAGATGGCCATCATTTCTTACATCACCCTTTGCAGAGTTTGCAAACAAAAACAAAATTGTGTCAAACAACTTATCTGTGAATCAATTGTTCACAACAAAAGTATTTGTGAACCAAAGTATCACTATAACTATTTCAGTTGTTCAAACTGTTTGTTCAAAGTCTATGTCCTTATTTATGACCAAGCCAAAAAGTAAGTAGAAGGGTGGAATCTCTTCCAATAACCCTAAATAAAGGATTAGATAATGGAATGGACTGACTTCTTTCTCATGATCGAAAGCAGTATGGAAGTGAGCTCTACATTTTCTTTTTGGGACTTTTATCACAAGTCTTTTAGGAAAATATAATGAGAAGAAACTGGCCACAAACACAATTTTGACCCTGCTTGAATTTTTCTACTTCTCTGTACTTGATGTAAAACTTCCAGATTATTGTAGTTTGGGGATTATTGGCGTTTAAGTGGTGGAAAGGTCTGAAAATCTGTTTAGCCTCCTTATTGGATATGAAAGTATTTTAAATAATCAGACCTTAGGTATTAGGAGAGGGATGCAATAGAGATACCTTCTTGATAGTGACATTGGTACCTGGAGAACTGAGAAGGGGCTGCAGTATACTGAGTACTTACGTAGGCAAAAAGCACCATATTCTTTCTTCTCTGAAACTGCATGTATTGCTGCATCAGAAAAAGCTTTGTTCATTCATTTTACATAAAGTAGATCCCATTCTTCTACTTTCTGTCCCCTTCTTTCATTTTTTTCTTCAACCTAATATTTTATTGTCTGCTTCCTCATTTTGAGTGTAAGCTCTGTGAGAACAGAAGCTTTGTTCTAGCTTCAGCTATTTCCTGATGTCATGGTTCCTGCTCTCATTCCTGAGACAAAATACCAGGTGCTCAAAGTTAAATGAGGAAAGGTTCATTGAAGCTCCTAATTTGTAGTGTTTCAGTTTGTAGGTGGCTGGCTGCAAGCCAAGGTGCCACAGCAGAGCAACACTGTAGAGGACACACTGTTCGTGGTGGGCAGAAGACAGCAGAGCAGCAAATCCATGAAGCAGTAAGGAGCAAGCAGCCGCAGCAGCCCTCTTTCTGGTCCTTGTATTCTATCCAGGCTACTGATGGTTGGGGCGGACAGCACACACACCCGGGTGGAGCACCTTTGATCCTAGCACAGCACCGTGGGTCAACCCTAGAATCACATTATTAAACCCAGCCTCACATCCTCCAGATCTGCCTTCCTCAGAAAGGTCCACTATGACTTTAAAAGGATTTGGGAAAACATCTAGGTAAAAACCATAACAGATGAGTAACAAACCTTTAACACGTGAGGCTGCTATTCTATACAATGATCTCTTTTTGTTTTCCCCAGATAAATTCTGTCTAGTGAAGTATAAAGATGATGGTCAGGGAATCCACAAAAAAGAGGACACAACCCTCAATTTCAAGTTTTATTCAAAGGATTAAAGGAAAGTCACACAAGAGCCTTTTTTTTTTCATTAGTTCTTACCTCATGTGTCTTATCTCTGTTTTCTGTATCTGGATTTACAAAAATTATCTGCCCCATCCCATCAAAAGTCCACTGTGCATCTTTCAACCCCATTTACCATGACTTATTGTGTGTTCCATTTTAAACCAAAATGAATCAAAATGAGGAGTCTGTAAATTGTCCTTCCCTTCTAACAATTATATTTTTTATCATATTTTCTGTTTCTCAATTCAATAAAAGAGTCGTTTATGGAAATCCATGTTTTGTATTGTTATATATAGAATTTGGATTCCTGTTGAAGCATTTGATGACAAATTGATGATTTCATAAAGAGGAAATTTAAGTTGATGATATTCAAAGTAACATATCTAGAAAATATGACATATGAATCAAAAGTAGAGTCTGTTTAGAGATAAAATGAGATTATAAGAAAAAGTAGAGAGCTTATACCCATTTTCCAAAAACTCTAACTAAAACAAAGCATGAGTTAAAAGAGTAAAAGTCCTTGAAGAAAACCTTGTGATAAATCTTCATGACTTTGGATTTAACAAATGATTTTCAGTTATGATACCAAAATCATGAATAGCAAGAGAAAAAGAGAAAGATGTACTGGACCACACCAAAATTAAAAGCATGTGTGATTCAAAATCCACCATAAACAAAATGAAGACAATGTACAGAAAACAAGAAGTAATTTTAAAATCATATACACCATAAGTGTCTTTTGTAAAATTTTATTTTAAAGAGAAAAATAAAACAATTTCAAAACGAGATAATAGGAGGGTAACAATGATTAATACATTGAATATTATTATCTTTAAATTTATTCAGAAAAACTGTCAACATTTAATTGTCCAAGCAATATTAATATAAATCTTTCTTTTCAACAAATTAAGAGAAATTAGTAGTATAACTACCCTATGTATATGAATATATATATATATATCTTTTCCCTTCCTTCTTTTTTCCACTTCCCCAACTCAATTTCTCTTTCATCTTGAAGTTTCTCCCCATTTTACAATATTTATTGTCTATTTCAGGTCTTACTCTTTCAGCTTCTCACACTAGGGACACAATACAATATTTATACATGTGTGTCTAGTGTAGTTCACTTATGAGTGTGATCTTGAGTTGCAACCATTTACCTATAAAAGTCTCCAGTTTATCATTCTTTATGGCTGAGTAGTAATCCGTTGTATAAAAGTACCACATCTTTTAATCCATTCATTAGTAGTTGGTGGACATTTGGTTTGTTTTGAAGATCCAGGTACTACAAATCGTGCTGCTATAAACATGGGTGCATGTATCACTGTGGGACAATGTTTTTAATTCTTCTGGGAGGATACCCAGAAGGGGTATAGTAATGTCAAATGGGACTGCGTATCCTAGTTTTTGGGGAATCTCTGCAGTGATTTCCAAAGTGATGACATCCGTCTACCCTCCCACCAACAGTGGGAGCGTCCCTTTTCCACACAACCCCTTGGTGTTTGTCCCTGATTGATTTCTTGGTAGCAGACATTCTTTCTGGATGAGATGAAATCTCAGTATTGTTTTAATTTGCATCTCTTAAATTACCAGTGATGTTGAACATTTTTTCATATATTTATTTGCTATTTGTATTTCATCTTCTGAGAAGTGTGGATTCATCTCAGATGCCTATTTTTGAATTATGTCTTTAAACTTGGGAGTCTTTAGTTTTTGAGTTCTTTATGTGTTTTCAATAGTAGCCTTTGTCTGGGGAATAGGTGGTAAACATTTTCTCTCACATTGTGGTTTGTCTCTTCACTTTGTTGGTGATTTCTCTTGCTGTGCAAAAACTTCTTAAGATGAGATCCCAGTTGTTGAGTCTTGTGATAGTTTCTGTGCAATCAACGTTGTATTTATAAAGTCTTTGCCTACACCAATGTCTTCAAGAGTTTCACTTATTCTGTCTTTCAGTAGATTTAATGCTTCTGTTTTAATATTTAGATCTTTGATTCACTTTGAATTTACTTTAGTGCATGGCAAAAGACATGGGTCCCATTTTAGTCTCTGGCATGTGTAGAGTCAGTTTTATCAGAACCATTTAAAAGTCTGTCTTTCTTCCAGTGAATGTGTTTGACCCTTTTGTCAAAGATACGGTGGCTTAGTATGTCTGGAGTTGTATCTGCATCTTCTAATCTGTTCCACTGATCTTTGGGTCAGGTATTTTGTTGTTGTTTGTTTGTTTGTTTTTGGCCTGTGCCATGCTATTTTTATTACAGTAGCTTTATAGTATAATTTCATGTCAGGGACTGTGATACACTCCTGCCTTGCCTTTGTTGTCCAGAATTACCTTTGCTATTTTAGGTCTTTTCTGGTTCCAAGTGAATTTTAGGGTTGTTTTCACTGAGTTTGTGAGATATGCTACTGAAATTTTAATTGGAGTTGCATTAAATCTTTATAATGGTTTTGAAAATGTGTGGCCATTTTTACTATATTGGTCCATCCTACTCAAGAGTAAGAGATATCTTTTCATTTTTCTGATATTGTCTTCAATCTCCTTTTTCAAATTACTATAGTTTTCAATATAGAGATCTTTTACATCCTTAATTAGGTTGATTCTTAGTTATTTCAGTTTTTGGGTGCTTTTGTGAAAGGTACTGTTTCCTTAATTTCTCACTCAGCAAGTTTGTTATTTGTGGCTATTATTTAGATCCCTTAGGAAATGACTACATCTCTGAGGTATCTTCCAGGTTTAGTTGGTTTTTGGGTTTTGAGTCTGTTGTAAGATCCTACCTCTTCAATCTGTTGGGGATGAGAAGTTATTACCTGTTTGGCCCAGCTCCTGGTTCTTTGACACTGTGCCACAATATTTTTCTGTGGCCCTTACTCAATATCAGTCTTTGAATTGTTTAGAACAACTGTCACAAAACAGCCTAGAAACAAAGTGAGCTAAGCATTAACAAATTCTAAAACTAACCAGAAAATTGAGTCCTTAATATGTCAATATTTTCATTAGGGGTTAAAATTTAAAACTGAAAATAGAGACCTGGAAGAAGAGGAATAGATTAGAAATAAGACTGGAGAACTGAGGGAGATCATGCTAACTTTGGGAAACTGGCACAGAAAACTGGGGGGAAAGAGGGAAAGAAGTGATAAAAGAAGAACAGAACAAAACCACGACTACAATTCACACTCATGTAAAAGCAAGATCAAGCAACGAAATAGAAAAAAACAAAAACAAAACAATTCACAATAATAAGACCAATGAGAGAGAGAGAGAGAGAGAGACTTCATTTCCTTGTCTCTGTTGACGCTAGTAGACAATGCATGGAGTCCAGATTCGTAAGCCTGCACTTTCCAGTCGAGATGAGACTTGTTCAGCCTGCAGCTGTCCACATACCTTCTGTGGACCTGAGCCCAGCTACATGGATCCAGCAGCCACTCTGAATTTTGAGTTCACTCAGCCCCTCTCTTAGATGCCTCCTAGTGAGTTGCTGTCTCACATGAGAGGACCAAGCCCTCAGCAGTCACCACCAGCCTATGCAGTACTTCATCACTGTTCCCTTCTGCTGCTGAATGTCTCTATGGAGGCCTCAGGTCACAGCTGTCACTGTATATCCACCGGTTTGAACCACTCCTCTTGCACAATGAGTCTCATCTCAAAGAGAACGCACCACTCGCTACCTCCTTATGTTCACTGAAGTTTCCCGCTTCACTATCTCCATGTGCTTCACTTCATGCTTTAGATGCTTCCTGGGCCCAGGGGACCTCCTTCCCTGCTTCTTGTGTTTCTCTCCTTGCTATATTCTAGCATCTGGACAGTGACTCTTAGAGAGGTTCTTCCTCTGTTCTTTACCACTCCACCCTCTTCTGATCTCTTCTACCGTAAGGATCTTACATCTACACTAAATAGAACACCTGCAGTTCAATAATGAAAGGACGAGCCAATTAAAAAGTAATAAGATCTTAATAGATATTTCTTTTTTGGGAGAGGTGGTTTTGAGATAGTATCTCACTGTAGTTCAGACTGACTTTGAACTCACTGTGTAGCCAAGCTTTTCCTCAAACCTGTAGAGATCCTCTTGTCTCAACCTTCTGAGTGCTGGGATTACAGATGTGCACCACTATGTGGGTCTGACATTTCTTTGAAGAAGAGATGTAAATGGCCAACAAATATATGAAAAGATGTTTGCCATCGTTAGACGTCAGGAAAATACAAAGCATCATGAACTACCATGTCACATACAGTAAGATGGCTAGATTGAAAAATCCAGGTAATCAAAAGTGTACGCAGATAGGGATATAGAGAGACTGGGATCTTCCTACACTGCTAGTGAAAATTTAAAATGTCACAGCTTTTTTTGGAAATAGTTTATTAGTTCCTCAAACAAAGCTAATATAATAGATAATATAAACAACAAACAATAAGATGACCTAGCATATAGTGTACAACCAAGTATATACCCACCCCTGGTACATGCTCAATAGAAATGAAAATATATGTGCACAAAGCAATGTGTATATTAACTGTTTATAGCAATGATTTTCATAGTAGCACATAGGTTGAAACTTCATGTCTATCAATAGATGAATACATAAGTGAAATATGTTACATACAAATCATAGAATACTACTGAGCCATAGAAAGGAACAAAGTAAGGATGCAGGTTAGAATTTATATGAAGTTTGAAAACACTATGCTAAATGAAAAATACCCTTCACAAATTCTGCATATAATATGTTTCCATTCATCTGTAAGTGTGGAAAAGTTAAATCCATAGAGATTCTTGGAGGTCAGATGAATGTGTGAAAGGTGAACTAGAGGTTGAAAATATAGGTTTTTTTTTGAAGCAACATAAATAGTCTAAAATTAATTGCTGTGGTGTTTGCCCATATATTTGATTATATTAGTATCCATTGATTGTATATTTCAATGCATGAATTGAAGGCTATGTGAATTACATTCTAATATAGCTATTATTTAAAAAATCATTTTTCCTTGAATACTCATTAGTGTTTGTACTGGATTCAATTATTACGTAAGATCACTGTAAGCAATACTTTGCTTTATACATTTTTTTCTGGGTAATTTAAACATGAGTGAGAATTCACTGTCTTTCTAAGTTTATAAATACACTTCTCTTGGCAGTAACCTTTCTAAACCATGAATTCTGTTTCTTGTCTTTAAGATAATTTTAGATGACATATTGTTTTTCAGAAATTTTAATAGGATTTGCTCAGATATCACTTAAATTTTGGTAAATGATTAAGTATTATCCTGATAAAGATTATCAATCATAAAAAGGATCGTTAGTTACATACCACTAGGAGAATCATTCCAAGCTTTATGTATAATCTGAGATATTAATACTAAAGCATGGACTCCCACTACAAATGAAACTACCTACTATCGATAGTCAGTTTGATGGTAGTAAGCAAAGACTCCTGACAGTGTGACAGTTTTAACAAAGTATTCCTTCCTTGTCATAGCACTTTCTCAATATTATGAAAATAAAAAGTAATGAAAGTTTTTATAGTTGGAGGGCAGACATATTTAGTCATTGTGACATAACAGGTATAATAGAACCACATCAAACAATGCAAATTAGTAGTCTGCGTAAGCATTGCAGACTAAGGGATATAGAAAGAGGAGGAAGGAAAGATTTCTTGGAGGCCAGAGTTTTGAAAAGAAGGCCACAATTTATCAACCAAAGACTCTTATTTATTTATATTGATGTAGTGGAAATTTTGTTTTTTGTTAATGCTACAACTCAGTTACCTAGAAAACTTACATTAGTAACACAGGGACAAAGGTAGGGCTTATGTATCAACAAGCCATGAAAGATCATGTGGGTGTCAATCCAGAGTGTGCCACCATGGAGAGAGAGGCGATTGCAAAACCCATGGTGAAGTCTGCCGCCACCAGAACCTTTTTGGAGTCTACACTGTATTGATTATATTGATAGGCTTGTGTCTTTTATTTCTGCTCCTAATTTGCTACTGGGGATACCAACCTGGCAAAGCTAGACCTATCCAACCTAAGTTACAATGTTTCAACTGCTCCAACTACAAAAACAGAAAGGAACTGGGGTGTATGGGTTAAGCTGCTGACCATGGAGGTACCCGTGGCAGTGTTGACAAAACTCATACGCACAGTGTCTGTGGACAAGATAATGCACTGCTGACACTCCTATTCCAGAGCGATGGATCTGCCAATATTAGAGATCAAACACTTCTCTTAATAGGCAGGATTTACTACCTTTGTTTCTCTAGGCCCATGTCATTTTTGCAGGCTTTTGTCTCCAATGTAATCTCCTCTTCCTGCACCCCTTCAAATCTGTGCAAACCCAGTAAATACTGTAGGTGATCCAGAAAATCTTGTGTTAGTTCCCAGAGAGTTCTGACCTTCCTGGACCCTACACACTATAATTGCATTTTTATTTTTTTCCATATACTTGTCCATAATTTTGAGAGCTTTGTTCAGCTCCTGATAGCAGAGTTTACAAACAAAAACAAAATTTTGCCAAATGTTTCTGATTGTGAACTAAACTGTTCACACCTAAGCCATTCAGGAACAAAAGTAGCAGTATACTTACTTATCTCTGACTGCATAAGGAAATACTTATTATCTGATTTTATATTACTGTCAGACTATACAAGCTGAAAATTGACATTAATCTGTAATGGGCATTGCTAAGAAAGATATGACTATGTATGTTCCTTAGACATTTATCAGGTATTCTGTTTCTTGCAAGAAAGGTGTCATGGTTAAGATCCATCTTAACCAACCTGATTGGTTTAGGAACTGCCCAAGGATTAGTAAAGCACACTTCTGGGGTTGGTCAGGATGACCTTGGGGTTTGTATTAGTCCTTTGCTCCTTATCTGGCATTGTTCCCCTACTCTTCCCTGATTTTGTAACCTTTTTTTTACTTTTACTTTTACTAGTATTCACAACAAAGAATTTTCCTTGAGTGTCAGAGGAAACTTTGATGTGGACTTTTTAGTAATGCTAGAACTGTTGAGATTTTGGAAAGAGATTATTGTACTTAAATTATACTCTGGATAGTTGTATCTTCATAGGTTGAATTGTGACCTTGGGTTTATTTGAACATTGAATTATGTTTTAAGAAGATGTGTTTGGGTAACAAACTGACAAGGGGTGGGATGTGACAGAAAGTGGATTGTCAAATTGATTGGCTTGAGAATTGCCTGTGGGATTACTAAAGCACACTTCTGGGTATGTATGTGGGGTCATGGAAGTGGAACTTCTGGAGTTATGTCTGGTTCTTCTCTGTCTTTCCCTGATTTCTTTCCTGGTTGCCATGGGATATACACGACTTAAAGGAGAATTTTAATTTGGCTCACGGTTTCATGGGAGTCCGTCCATGCTCAGCTAACTCCAAGGTGAGAACATCGTAGTACAAGGGCACAACAGTACACAGTAGTGTGTATCAGGTAGTGGTCCCAGGAATGGAAAGCTGACTAATGTGAAAGTTAGCTATTATATAACATACTTACAATCAGAATGTCCTTGGCTCAGATTTAGAGGGCTACTATTGTTCTATAGGAAAATTTATGAAGCTAATTATACAAACTAGTATTTTGTAAAACTTGTAAGATCAACATTAATTCTCACACCATAATTTTATTCAGTGAGTCACTGGGTCTTTATGGAAGTAGTGATGGATAGAGGTAGACAATAAAAATTCTTGATGTATAGAGGTAGACAGTAAAAATCAGATTCTTATTTGTTGTCTACTTTTAGTAATATTATGTATGCATATGATTGAATATGGATCAGTTAGAGAATCTTAGAATTTGCATAGAATTTTGCTATAGTAAAAGTTAAGGTATTTGGCATCTGAAAGACTATGCTTATTTAGAACTCTGCTACTTATTATGTTAAACAGTTATTTAAATTTTCTGAATCTCTGTAAAAAGAAGATCATGTGAGGTTAAATAAACTCAATGTATTAATTCCACTATATGCCTGGAAAATAGCAATTGCTTGTAATCAGGTGGTTTTTTTATAGTAAAGTTTAAATGAGATATCAGTATTTAAGGAGTCTGTGAGCTACTAGTGACAGATTTTAAGTTTACATCTTCTTATTTAAAAGATAACTTACAGGAGTTAGAAGGACACAGTCTAGATAATCTAGTATTATCATTCTTGTGTGATACTTATGTTAACAACCGTGTTTACAATTGCTGCTAAATGATAGTCAAATCATATTCATTGCATAGTGTAATATTGAAAAATTCACAGTAATTCAAATAGTACATGCTGAAGGGATGGGTCAAGGATAGAACTCAGTGCCATAGTACCTGCCTGGCAAATGCAAAGTCACAAGTTTGATCCCTGACATGTTGATAGTAAAGTGGAAAGAATTATAAGAAAACTTAATTTATATTCAAGTACTTAAAAATGCTGATCACAGAAGCAGAAATGCTTTGCATCAATCTTTTATTTTTGTATTTATATTTATTTTTTATTTTAAAGAGAACCAACCAAACAAAATAAAGCAGAATAAAGCCAAACAAAATAAAACAGAAAAGCCAATCAAAGCAAAATAGTGAAAGTGATATAGGACTTCAAACAGGATAACAGGAAATCAACAATGCCAAATATCTTTTGTTATTTTCAAAATTACTGCCCATACCATAAAATCAAACAAAACAGAATAAAACCAATCAAAACAAAACATTGAATAAAACAAATCAATCAAATGGATCAAAACAAAACAGTGAGAACACTGAATTTTAAAGTTGCTATATTGCATATTAATATCCTCTAAATAGATGCTTAGATATCCAGCTTTAGGCCTGCAAAGTAAATCAAATAATACAAAGCATTAGGTTGTTTTTGTTCCTCAGTTGCTATCAACTATGAATCGGCTGGTTGCTTATGGGGGTGTAGGGCGCTCAGCTCTTGTCTCCCAGCCAGTGCATTGGCTGGCTCATGAGAAGAGAAGTTCCTGTTTCTCCTCCTGGCCTGAAGTTCCTGCTGGCTCATGGGAAAGACATTTCCTGTTTCTCTTCCTGGATCACAGCTCATCAATCTTTTTAAACTTGAGAACTAGCGTCAGTTGCTTTTTCTCATTCTCAAAATCTATTATACATTTTAATAAAACAAATTGCACTGAAATAAGACATATTTATACTGATACCAAATTATACTTCATTGAAAATTCATTTATACAATCTACATAATAGATATTTAGCTTTAATTCATACAAAATTCAGTTGACACCAAGGTTTGGCACACAGTTGCATAAGCTCTGTCCACATGCCCATTTTTGGTCTGGGCCTCTGTTAGTTTATAGCTCATTCTTTTCTAATGCCTCTTGATCTTCTTCGTTGGACCAATAAGAGGGACAGAAGGATTTTATGACCTGGGTTATGAAGCAGGATATAGTTCTTCTACTCCATGTGCACTTCATTGCTGAGGAGTGGGAAAGCTTCACCCAGCTCCAGGCGTTTATATCACATATGGTATGGTTGTGTGCCCAGGTCTGCAGTGTCGTTCCCACTGGGAGCCTCAGGTAATGTTTATTCCATCACATTTTGCAGTGCTAAGAGCCCAGTCCCCTCCCCACTGTTTCTGGAACAGTCTTTTATTTAATTTGATCTTTCATGTTCTCCAAACTATGTGATTCCTAATCAGTAACCCTACAAAGTGTGCATGTTCAAAGAACCTGGATCTCTGCCTCAGTTTCCTGATTGTGGGCAGTTTTACTGGTAGCCCCACTTTTTCCTGAACTTTACTCAATTTGTTTAAACAACTGTTATTAACAGAGCTTTCTTTTTCATTTCCCAGATCCGTCAGCTGCCTGGGGCCAGTTGAAACTAGGTGAAGATCTTTCTTCACCCAGTTAGAATTATTATGATACCTTTCACTGGTCCACTGACTGGTATTCCTCTCACTATAGCATATGTTTCAGAATACACACTTACAACAGCAATGGTGCCTGAATACAGTGACATGAACCTATCTCATGGACTTAGTAATGTGAATCTCAGGTCGACTAAGCTAAAAGGGTGATTGGTTCTCTTGTCTTTTTTTATTTTATGGAAAAAATAATTTCATAACAAAATAAGAAGAGAATAACAGTAGTTAAGGGATTAAATATTGTTATCTTCACAGTAGTTATTCAGAGTAAAAGATATGAGTATATAAAACTCTCCAAATGATATTAGCACAAACCTTTCTTTACCGTGAGCCGAGAGAAATTAGCAGTATAACTATCTTGTATGTTTTTTCCTTTCCCCACTCTCCTCCCCTAGTTCCTTTTTCCTTTTGAACAATTTCTTCCCATTTCATAATATCTATTACACATTTGGGTCCTTATTTACTCTTTCAGTTTCTCATACCAGGGACACAATATGGGGTTTACTCATGTAAGTCTGATTTATTTCACTTATTAATATGGTCTCAAGTTATATTTATTTACCTATAAATGTCTCAAGGTTATCCTTCTTTATGACCGAGTAGTACTCCATTTTATAAAAAGACTGCAATGTTTTATCCACCTATCAATATATGGACATTTGGGTTGTTTCCAAGATTTAACTCTCACAAATTGTGCTGCTATAAACATAGGTAATATATATTACTATGGTATGATGTTTTTAATTCTTGTGGGAAATACTCAGAAGAAGAATAGTTGGGTTGAATGAAACTTCTAATCTTAATTTTTTGACGAAGCTCCATACTGATTTCCATGGTCGTTGTACTGGTCTACACTCCCACCAGCAATGAAGAAGGGTTCCTTTTTACCCATATTCCTATCAGCATTCATTATTGGTGGATTTTTGATGATAGTCATTCTTTCTGGAATGAGATGAAATCTTATCATTTTAATTTGCATCTCTGGAATGAGTAATGATATTGAATATTTTCTCATATAGTTATTTGTCATTTTTATTTCTTCATCTGAGAAGTGCATATTTATCTCAGATGCCCAGTTTTTGATCTGGTGTTTGAATTGAGATCTATTTTCTTCCACTTTGGATCTCTTTTCTCCTCATGCTCCATAATTTTTTTCCTGACTGAACTTTGAGCTTCATATATTCCCAAGAGTTTTTGGATCATCTATTAACTGGTCTGATCATTTCTGAGTCCTTTGAGAGGGAAAAGTCTTTTATTAGCATATATCTTAAATAATTTCATTCAAAATGATGATATTGGGATTTTAAACTATGATTAAAAATTTCCTATTGTATATTTTTTAAACTAGAAATAATTTTAAAATGTAGTACTGTATAGCTTACATTCTTCCTATCATGGTGCCATAAATAAACTATGTGATATATATATATATAACTATATATATATATATAGTATATATATATATATCTCATGGTACTTTTACTGATATATATATATATATATATATATATATCTCATGGTACTTGTACTGACATATATATATATATATCAGTATATGTATTATATATATCAGTATATATATGAAATATATATATATATATATATATATATATATATATATATAGTGCTGGGAATCAACCCAGGGCCTCGTATAAACTAGAGAACTACTCTAACACTGAGTTACATTAGTAAATTATTTTTTAAATTTTTAACAATTCTTTTTACTTTTTAAATTTGAAGTGAATTAGAGATTTGAATTTGGCTTTGTGTAATTCTGATGATCAGCCTATATATAAATGATAATGCATTATTTATCATCTTGTAAAACATAGTTGATTCTGTTTTAGGGCAAGTTTTAGTCATATTTTCTAAAGATGTTTATTGGTCTAAAGGGATTTGAATTGAGTTCAGTTTACTTTCCCCTCTGGTCATGTACCACTGTTTAGCCTCTAGCTCATTGCTGGTCTATATTATGTTAGGGCTGTTGTTTACTTCTGCTCTCTCTGGGAGTTCTGTGTATACTTGACAATGTTTGGCTTTTTCAGGCAGATTTTAGATCAGTTCAAACTGACCTTTGTTAATATGATGAAAAAGAAAGAAAATATTTTTCTGACATGTGTTTCCTACCAAATTGGGCATCTCTGGGCATGTGGGAAGAAAAAATCACAAGAAGCCTGTAAATCATGTGTTAGTGGTCATCTTCATCATGTAAGTCAGAGTAGAGGTTAACTCATCTGACTTTCACTTTGTACTGATTGTTCCTCTCCTGGGAAGAACTGTATTGTTGACTTTTAGTTGTGGTATTCTTGGAGTGGAGACCCTGTGAAAAGAATGATAGGGTTAGTGAAAATAGGACTATAAGGACTGAATAAACTGCAGGATTCTCAAATATTTATTTTCAATCAAAGTGTTTCATTTATAATGGAAATTATGCTACCAACAAATTGAAGTTGTCTAAAGGAACATAACATCTCAGGAGCCTTTATACTGGTTTGGCCACAGGTTAATAATGTAGCCAACACTTAATAGCAAACAGCAGGACTACATTACCTTAACAGATGCCATTCAAGTGTACTGGAAACAGGTCAGTTACTAGCAAATATCTCATGGTCTCAGTATAGAATGAAAGAGCCAAAAAAAAAAAAAAAACAAAAAAATTCCAGATGCAAAGACACATGGAACTGTAACAGGTTATTAAAGCCACTTACAGAAATGGAACCAAACCCTTAGGGAAATGGAGCCAGCCTATTACATATTCATTTCTTGTTAATTATTTATGTAGAATGAGAGTTTTTGACTTGATGTAAAGTTTTACAAAGAATAAAGGCATGTATTTTTAGTTTGCTTTTCACAGGAAATTTTTACACAGGTATATTTTTAAAGAGAAAAAGAGAAGAAAATTACAAATAGTGGAGAAGTTCTCTTTTTTAAAATATTCTTGTTGGCAAATGTAGTTAGGCGTAGAACTACAGGTTTTTAAACAAGCAAAAGAATTCTGTGGTAAACACAATAAGAGTCTATTTATCTCTCATAAATTTATATGTTTAGCTCATAAATATTGATGGAGTTGCATACAAACATTAAGGTGATAATCAAGCCCTATTAAAATCCATTTGTATTCATGAGCTTTTTGTAAAGGTTGCTCTTTAATAGTTTCTTCTGAAAATGTGGGATAATGATCTTCATAACTTTGAAAGCTATTTCAAATATATCTTGTTAAACAAAGAACCTAAAGTTTTTTTATAGTAAATTTCCATGAAAGTTTCACTGTAGATTGACCCATATTTTTCCTAAAATCATCTTCATTGGCTCTATTAATTTGTATATAATGCATTAACTAGAAAGGATGAGATGATTCGAGTCCTGTGCTTCTGTCCATCTTTGTAATCTGAATTTACCAGATTGTCAACTGTCAGTCTGCCACACCTAACCTCATCAACCAAATTTCTGGTAAACTCAACCCAAGCGTTTACCCAACATTGCCATTTGTAGTACACGTTTCAGTACTCTTAGAAGCACACAGGAGCATTAGAGTATTGAGGGCTTGAAATTTTTTTTTTTTTGTTCCAAGTATGAAACTTAGGGCCTTGTGCTTGCCAGGAAGGTACTGTGCCGCTGAGCTATATCCCCAGCCTGGTAAATTTTAAATTCAAAAAATAAGCTTTCTAATTGGTTAAAGAGTTTAGCTTCACACTTTTAATTATGAATTCCATCAAAATATTAATAATGAAGAGAGTTATAGGAAGGCAAAATCAGCATAGTAGAGTCTATATTTCATGCAACCATTGTGCTTTTAAGAAGAAGCAGGACAACAGGACGGGGAAGGGAGGTGGGGTGATGTTCAGTCCTGCTAATAAATCTCTCCTGGATTTTCTAATTAAAGTCATACTTGGTGTTTTAGGAGGAAAAACTCAATCTGCGATGAGAAAAACAAGTGGGACATCATCAAATATTTTTATACTAGATAGAAGAGAACATGATTACTCAAACTGCCAGGAGTATTCCTTGCAACTACAATGTATGGCTTGAGACAGGTTATTTTGACAAGGCTAAATAAGCTAGGGGAATAATAGCAGAATAAAGTATGTATCATACATAAAGTATCTGTATTCCTTCTGGATCGAGCAGTAAGGAAAAAGTGAACACAGTTGTAGGAAGTAAATACACAGTGCATAATAATACAAATTTTACCCCCAATACTTGCCATGATATGTATTTGGGAGACACACACACACATGTATGTATCACTCTAAATATGTTTTTCATTGCATTCAGTAGCACACGTTTAAACAAGTACATGAAAATTCACTGCAGTACACAGAATACTTAGCGACTAATTTGAGTACTAAAAATAAAAGGCATTGAACATATTAGAGTTTGTGGGACACATGAGAAGAAGCAAACTCTTTAATATAAGCTTAGTCTTTTTTTTTGAAGAGGTGACTTGCATTACTTTTATGAGGTCTTCTGACAGGATACATGATAGGGATAATAAGCAGCAAGATCAGACATTGCCGCTTATCTGCACATCTACTCATACAGATCGAATGATTATTGTATGTAAAATGCTGGATTAAGTGATAAGATAAAGGAGCAAAAGACATCTACTTATTCTTCTAGATCATTTTGCAGATGAGTGAGTGGACAGCAGGTGAATATAGTAGGCAAATGTTCTAATACTGTTGTAGCAATATCCATAGTTTGGGAAGGAGATGATGATCTCAAGGATAGATTCCTGCAGATACAGCATCTGAGCAGGATCTGAAGATTAGGGAGGAGGTAGAAGGCTTAACTCATTCTAGGAAGGATCCCTTAGTCAGTTCTACGCATGGGCAAAGTGTGAGTGAGGAAATGTCAATAAGAAAATGAGAAGACAGCAGAGCCACTTCCTCCCCACTTGCATCTAGAAGTTTCCTATCTCCCGTGCAGTTGATGTTGAATGACTGATGAACTTTAAGGACTTAGTGGGAGGGTTAGAGTTAGGATTTGAAACCAGGGACTGATGGAAACATCAGTATGATGACAATGTGGAGAATGAAAAGGGATGTTACTGAATTGCAGAGTCCATTTAGGAAGCTTTTGAACAAATCTATTTGGAAAATTAGGAAAGTCTGAACTAAAGCTCTCAATAAATTGCCAAAGAAAAGACACATTTGGAAACTCTTTAGGTGTTGAACCTATGGTTCGTTGGATAAATGGTGGGTGATAGAAGAGTGGTCTAGAATGATTCTGTTTCTGCATTGCAGTAGACAGAAATAACAATAGACATGAGTGGCACTGAGGAAGGAAGAAGTCTGGAAGAAAAGATATTAAATTTGAATTGAGACACTTGGAATTTGAGGCTTACATGAGAAACTTGATGATGTCTCTTGGCCACTGATTTATGATACTGAAATTCAGAACAAGTATCTGAGCTAGAAATATTAATTTGTGAATCTACAATGGCTGTGGATGATTACTAGTTACATAGAGAAAAATAAAATTCAGAATCTACATTTTGGTACATTGTTTTGGACATTAATTGTTTTTGACCTAAACAGGACCAGTTTGTCCTTCTTTGGTGCTTGGTATTTGAGTAGGGTGATTCTTGACTCATTTGGCTAAAGTTGGTGAACAACACCCCTGCCTCTTAGTGACTCCATACTCAAGTTTGCTCAGTCAGGGTCCTCCTTCCTTTTCTATGGCTGCATTGGTTCAGCCTGTGAAACAAAATTGTGGATGTTGTAGCTTTTGGGATAAATTGCCTTTTTTGCCTGTATTACAGAGAATAGGTTTTCTGTCTGTAGGATCTGACAACTCTTACTACAGGTGGGAACACTTAAGAATGGAGACAATCCAGGGAAAAAGTCTTGAGAGGCTGAGAGAGAATGGAAAACCAGTAGGGGAATAATAGGAAATTAAGTTCTTGAGTCCTGTGGGACTGAATACAAAGTGATCCCTGGACTTCATGTAGAGGTATCAGAACATTTTGTTTGTTGTCTAAGCTAATTTGACTTGATTTATTATTTAATCACATTCAAAATAGTCTCATTAAAGGCAGAGAATACATGTATTATCATTTTTGATTATGTTAATTATAAAACATCTGTAAATGAATTATTGTATGGTAATATAAAAGAATTATTTGACTGAATATAAATGTTGATACAGTCTTAGAATAGAGTTAGTTTCTTTAAAACTTTGAATATTTCTATTATAAATATGGTATCTATTTCAGTTTATTTAACTGTTTTCAATTTTTCAATAACTTTTTGTCACTTTTAAAAAGCTCGTGATTTTTCATTTATTAAAATTAGAATGTTTTTCAATAGTATCCATCTAAATGTACACTCTAATATGATTTTAGCAGTTTCTATGAATTAAATTTGCTTTCTGTTTTGATCTTATAACCTCAAACATAGTAAAAGCTAAGCTTTAATAGTGAACTACATTCCCAGCCCTAAACTCATTAATTTTGATTGTATATTATTTAGGTTTTCTATGTAGAAATTATATCACCTGCAGATAATTTTTTTGGGTTCTTTTCCAGTCATTAGATATCATGCTTGTCACATGTGGTTTTTTCTTGATGGATGGCATGTGCCTTTCATCTGTTAAAATTTTTCTTGCAAGTTTTAGTTTCCCATGACAATTCCTTTTTTTTTGTTGCAGTTTTTGCTTTTTAAAAAACCATGTTTTGATGTATAGTGCTATTTGTGTTCTTATTTAAATGATCATAAACTTTTTCCTATGTTCTGCTGAGATGGTGAATTGCCTTTATCAATTTTCAATTTTTGTCTTATTTAACCTTTACAAGTACATAGAAGCTTATAGACTTTCAAATTTTTCTTGAATCCATTTTAGCTATTTTTAAACTATGAAATATGCAAAAGAAGAAGATAGGTGACATAATTCAGAGCTTTCTCTTAGTAACAGGATATGATTAAAAGAACATGATTGAAAGCCTTAATGAGGTTTTATAATGAGAATTGGGGTTCTTTTAGTAAAACATTTAGTTTGGAAAAATGGCGACTGAAGAGCTTCGCAAGGTGAACTAGGTTATAGTAACAGGGAAATAAGGATTAGTAAAAAACAAAAGCAAATGCAATTTTGTCAGGGATTATTTGAGTAATTTTTCAATAGTTAGTATGCTTCATCTTCACTTAGAAATAGAAAGCAAGGAGTATATTCATGTGATTATTAGTTAATAACACTCGCTGACTTCAGTTGCTTATTGGATTGATTTAATCAGTCACTTTTTTTCTGTTCAATAAGTATTTTGAATTGATCTTCATAGATTATGTAAGAATACTGCTACCAATAGCAATGTAACCCAGTGCTTGTTGCTGAGCTATGCAGTTCACACCGATAATTTAGTATATATACATACAAGACTAAGTGTTTTATATAGTTTATTTGAAAATTTCAACCGTTTTTACATACACTTGGGAGGGTGGCAATTGGGAGGATTGCTGGTTCAAGGCCAGCCTGGACTATAAAGAGATCTTGGAGAGACCAAAACAAACCAAACAAAATAGCAGGACAGTAAAAAGGAATACAAACTATACCCTGTATTTGACATTAGATGTTTTTTCCTTATTGAAATCATTGGCTATTATGCTGTTTTGAAGTTATAACCACTTTCACTGCTTTGTTTTGATTGACTTTATTCTGCTATGTTTTGTTGGGTTTTATTTTCTTTAAAATAAAACAAGAGAAATCATTGGCTAATTATCTGACAGTGAGTAATCTATTGGCTGGATAGTACTGAAGACACAATCACGTGACTTGACAAAGCCCCCCTCTCCCTCATCACTTCCTTTTTGAAAGTTTCATCATTTTCACTTTCAGGCACTTGTCACCGCTCTGGGTAGTAGACTGATAAAATTTCTATCTAGTCTTTTTTCCTTAAAGGATTTTCATCCAAAGAGTAATTGAAAATTTTAATGGGAATAATCACAGTGAAGAAGCCTCAAGTCCAAGTTTCCAAACTATTACAAGATTATATAAAAATATATTTCTACAACATAGTTTTCAGTTTTCAAACATATTTTCATAGATGTGTATTATTTGTCTGATCCTTACAATACATCCTGCTATAGAGCAATTTGTAGACAAGAAACCCAAGACTTACTGATTAAATATACTTAAGGTTAAAGTTCTGGATTGAAACTGAAAGTCAGGCTTTCTTTTCCTGCAAAATAATGTTATCGGGATGAAGGCCCAAGTTTGATTTCACTGTTGTCTTTATCATTTCTTCCCCTTCTTCCTCTTCCTTCTCTCCCTTCTCCTCATTTTCTTGGTCTTTCTCTTCCCTTCTCCTCCTCATTATCATTTAGTGATGACTTAAATGAATAAAGCAATGTTCTAATTGTTTGGGTTGTGATTTTATCAAGTTAATCTGCAAAAACCATTAGGAAAATATAATAATAATTATAAGTTATTATAATTAACTGCATTTTATAGATGGAAAAATGAATAAAAGGTTTGAATAATTTTCCAAGGACAGGGATCTTCCTGGTAGTGCCATGGTTAAAGCCTTAGCTATTTTATCCTAGGCTTTCTGTTTGTTTGTTTTCTGTTTTTTTGAGACAAGGTCACTATGCAGTTCAGGCTGGCCTTGAGCTCACTTTGTGGCCCAGACTAGTCTGAAACATGCACTGATCCTCTTGCTTCAGCCTCCCAAATACTGAGTTTACAGGCAGGCACCACCACACCTGCCTGGCTAGGGTTTCTGTTCCTGACCAGTACTGCATCCTTCTGTTGTTAACTGAGAGATAGATATAAAGCCACAAACAATGGATGACACTCAAAGTCTTCCTCATATTTTCATTAAGAAGTAAAAAATAAAAATTAAAATCTGAAAAAAGATACACAATACATGGATAGGAATATGATGTCCCAAATTCTGTTTTATGCTTTAACCAGTGATGGATTAACCAAAAAGAAGTTTCAGGGTAGCTGAGAGGAGTGGGAGTAATTTTGGACAATTCATATGCTAAAATATTGGTAGCTGGCAATTTAAAGGCATTTAGAATGCTTGTTATGATACTGCTAAAAGGCAAGAATAATTAATGTTTGCAAAAGATAAGACAATTAAAATCAATGTATTCTCTTTCTATTTAGGCTTTGATTTTATAACTAATTATGTTTTTGCATTAAAAAGTCTTGCCTTGCTTATACCTCATTACTGCTTGAGCTGTGCATTATTTAAAATCATATCAGCCTAAAAATTATACCTTAATGAGATGACTGCTTTAATTAGTCTTTATTTACTATTTTAATAAAAGTACTGTAAAGCCTTTATTATTTTACAATTTATTATTTTTTGAATTTTTTTTAATTTTAGCCATCAGTTGGTGTTTGCATTCAATTTTGGCTTGAACAGATTTAGAAGATAATCTATTTGTGGGAACCAAAAAAATATGAAAGTAAGATGCTCTAATATACAACATGCATGAAAACTGGGAATAGAGCACATTTAAATATTTGTTTATTTACGCACATTTACATTAGTTTACCACATTTTCTAACATTATTCTTTCTGACACTTGAGATTTGGGGAATTTTTTTAAAGGCATATAAAATTTGTTGAAGGACAGATGTAAACGTCACAGAAACTCTATAAATTAAATAGTTACTTAAGTAAAAACAAAACAAAATAAAAATTCAAGTATGTTTGTAAAATAAATTTAACATGCAGGGTTTGTAGTATATTGTATGCTTCACCATAATACATAATCAAAATATTTGCCAGAAAATGTATAGGGTTTTTTTTTTTATTACACTGAACACTTTTAACTATTTCTGAAAACTGGAATGGAAGAAATTTTATCATTAATGCATAATTTTTCTAAGTTTTAAATTCATTACAAATATAAAAATTGATCAAAAGAATATATTTGATATTGTATATTCATAAGTAATATTTTAATTTATATAATATAAAGAAAACAGGAAATGAAAGGAACACTGGATTGTTTGGTCTTGTTCAACTCCACCACTAATTAGTTTGCTATAAGAAATCTTTTCACTTATATGAAGCTTGTCTGTCTCATCTATAAAATCTAGAGTAGTGGCCTTGCAACCCCACATATGTTTTGGGGACCAACTGTAATAGCATCGTATATAAACTGCATAGGAATTCATTCTCTTTGGTTGCATCCAGGGCCTACTGAATCAGAATCTGTATAAAATCTCCAGGAAATTCATAAAATAGTTTGAGAGATATTAGGGTGGATGAACTTTTAAAATCACAACGTTTGAAAAATATATGGGTTAGGAATGTGACATTTTACATAGAAAATATCTACATATTTTAAAATAACAGAAAGTGCACTAAAAGATACAATATAAACTTGACACTATATAAATTTAGGTTAATCTCAGGACTATCAGTTACTCTCTGGGTGATCTTTGCTAAGTTACCTAATTCTTATGCTTTTAAATATGACACAGAGACAGTAATAACTATCTCTTAGGTATTAAATATTAAAAGAAATGAAAATTTTGTAATGTAGTCAATGAATGTTAATTTTTCTTTCCTTTTTCTTTCTGAGCCTCCTCCATTCTAATTTGTACTGACACAAGGAAGCTGAGATGAATAAATGAAGTTCTATTGAAAGATACAGATAACATGTTTTTATTTCCAAGTGGTTATGATTTATGTCTAGATGTTCTCACACCTCATGTAATCACAGGCAAGGCTTTCCAGAGGTGGTTGCTCTAGAGTGTGTAATGCTGGGATCAAAATGTGACACTGCGGTTGATTCACAGTGTGATGCTAGGACAAAGGGTGTGAGTGATACCTGTCCTAAGGGCGAGTAGCCCGGATCAAATGTAAGAGACAAGAAGGCTGGTAGTGTTACTTGTTGCTTGCTGCCTGCCTGTCCTGCCATGCTCCTGTCCCATGTTAAGCCTTGGAGCCAGCTAACTATGAACTAAAACCTCTACAAATTGTGAGCTACAATAAACTGTTCTTCCTTCAACTCTGGATGGTAAGTAGTTTATCGCAGCCATGAGAAAAGGAACTAAGACATAATCTAAGCTCAGCTATTCTCCTCAGTTAACTTCCTACTACATTCTCTAAAGATGTTGTTCTACATCTTTCCCACTCTTCACATGAAGACGATCTTTCCCTGTCATATTTCAGATTTCTGCTAGTCCAAGTCAGTGACGTATAGCAGGTTGGGAGGTGAAGAGGTATCAGGTAATCAATTTTAATTGAAATTAAAATTACAGGCAGGAAAACATGGATAGCAGCCTCAAATATGTGTCATATTTAAATGAATAAACTAGGTTCTAGCATGGCATGAGAAACAGGGTTGTTGATAAAGGATGATTACAAGTAGAGGGGAAATAATTGGAAATCCATGGTCCTATCACAGATCAGGGTTCATGCCTCTGTTTTGTTGATAGATATTCAATGCCCAGTAATTACGCCTAGGTTGGGTCAGGGAGAAGGCTCCTGAGATTTATGGGTCCTGGTGTGATGTAGAGATTGTCCATACAGGCAGCACCCTAAAAAGGCAGTTAGATATGAGGGATGAGTGATCAGTGGCTCCCACTCTTAGGGAAGGTCCGTTGAGAATCTTGGGGACAGACACAGTAGCTGTCTTGATGGTACTCAGAGAAAAGATGCTTCTTTGGAGTTGATGCAGCAGATATTGTCATGAACTTTCTCCAAACAGGGAGCTCCAATTGTAATTAAGACCAAACACTTGGCAGCCTATTGGGTGGCAATTCAAAGTTCAAAATTATGAAAATTCTGAAAACATTAAATTTAATGGGCTGCAACTGTTTCAAACTGACAGTCATTTAAACTACAGATAGAATTTTTTCCATTTGTGGAAATGGAACTGTGTAAGAGGGACAGATGTTTGAGTATTAATTACCTGGTATCCATTCCTCCATAAATTTGGACAATACAAGTGGTGGAGATTCCTTTCAGAAAGTTGTTTTGGCTCACACACAGAGACACATTGTCCTAAACAACTGGTTTCCCAGAAATAGTAAGCACTCTGTCCTTTTCTGTTAGTTTGAAAAATTGTCCCTAACAGATATTAAGTTCTTATGTGTTATACATCAAATATAGATCAAACTGTTATATTCAGGCCACTGACTGGTTCTCCAGCTTGTGACTGTAAGTGTTCTTGCACTTCACTTATTTCTTTTCTTATCATCTCAAAGAACTTTGGTTTAGATGAGATATAGATACTGATATTTATTTTACTAGAAGCTGTTATTTTAAATATTTATCAATTCATTAACAATGGCAAGTCTATTATATGTTAACACAACAGATTTCCATGAAAAAAATTTTCCTAAAAAAAAGAATGAGAAAAGTGAGATTGTTTTTGTAAATCTCTTAGGATCTGACCTCAAAGAAGACAGGCCTTTTCAGGCACTCTGTTGTGATTGTAATATTCACTGGAGAAAAATCAAATCTCACATAGAAGATGTACAGATGAGAAAGGCACGACCATGCAGACCTCTGGGAAGGTCTCAGGAACTCTCAGCGTTCCTTGGAGCATGTTTTGAGAAATTTTGTTTCAGTTTACCAATTTTTCTGTTCACTTCTATTTATCTATATACCTTCTCAACTATCATTTATTATTTTAATTAGTACATGTTTATAACACATTTAACTATATATACTAAATTTCTTTATTTTCCCAGAAGTTTTATAACTATTTTCACACATTTTGTTTTCACTTCAAATTTAGAATAGTTTTTTAAGTTTAAATGACATCTTGTTAGAATTTTAATGAGAATTGTGTTATTTAAAAGGAAATTTGGAGAGAATTAACATGTTTATAATTAAGATACATTTCACTTTTGAAATCATCCCAATATCTTAAAAGAAGAGCAGAAAAATTTGGTTTACTGGGTCTTTAATGGAGTAGGGTTAATGTTCAATGTGAGATAGCTAAATTCCAAATTAAAATCCTGTGAGGAGAATAAGAATAACTAATCCTAGCCACAATTTTTCAGTATGACATTGAATAAAAAAGTGACTAACTTACTAAATTCAAACTCCTGAATTTGGTAGTTTGTTGGTTTTAGCTTCAGTAAAGTGTTTCCTTCATTCTTATGATCAAAATTTGAGAGGCTTATTTGAACCTTGCCAAAAATGGTCAAGGCCTGCTATCCTCATGTACCAACTCCCCAGAATGGATGTAAGTGTGATGTACTGTAAATCTGACTAATAAGAAAATCAAAAGCATCAAAACCTATGGCAGTGTGTATATAGGAAAAGCTGTTAAGTGAAAAACAAGTGTTAGTATTTTATGGCTTTTACTTTATGTTTTAGCCTTACTGACTGTTGATATAATCACTTTAATACCTCTGTGATTGGGGCTGGGAATATAGCTCAGAGGCCAGCACCTCTTGGCAAGCACAATGCAGAAATGAGTTCAATCCTCGGTACCAAATAAATACATAAATAAATTTTAAAAAAGAATAAAAACAAAAAACCTTAGTATCTCTGTGGTTTAGCTGTCTGAGCTCCAAAATAGGAGTAATGATGCCACTCTATTTCTTAAGATTCAGAGAAATGTAACATGTGGCAATGTGCTTTGTAAAATGTTTAACAAAATGCAGGGCATCATGGGACGTTAGAATTGTGCAGTTGTGGAACTGGGCCAGCACCCAGAAACCAGCTTGTTCATTAGTTATTGGAACCATAGGTATTTCTTAGGTAATTCTCAATGCCACGTTTGTAATTGGGGCCCAAATAAGAAAAGTTAATGTACAGGGTATACTGTCCATTGCACTATATGAACTAAGGTTATATCTTAATGTTGTTTTGCCTAAATAGAGATATGGCTTTCAAACTTTTGAACACTTCTTATTTAGCCGAGATTCTCAATGTTTCAGGTAAAGAAAATGATAGGTAAGAAATTATTTTTCTATTTGCATATCTGGACAATACTAGTGTTGACTGTTGCTAGTAATGTAATATTTATGCACTCAATTTTCTTATATTTTAAATTAAAATCTGTAAAAATTGAATTATCTCAGGCTTTTAGTCTGAAAACCTAACTGTTGATCTGTTACCAGAAAGTGACTATATTCTTTATAAATAAAGTCAAACAAAGATATACCATATAGATGCTGTTTAGTCAAACCAGTAAATCTTTATTTTAGAACTAGCAGATATTTATACACAGGTGCTCATGAGGTTTGGTAATATGCAGATATTAAGAAACTATCTGCTTAGAGAAAGGACAAATATGTTTAGCTGAGACGTATCTTATTTTGAACCATAAAAGAAAATTCAATTGAAAGGAGAAAATAGGTCTGACCCATCTCCTGAGTAACTTTCTTTCAGTCTTTTGTGTGTTATATCTAAATGATATTAGACACTCAGGTATCTCCATATATGATGATATTGGTGTGCAGAGAAGAAGTTGAGGTTAATAATTTTTATTAGCCTTGATTTTTATTCAGATAATTTCCTACACAGTTCAGATTAATTACTGCCTTGTCATCTAATACTTTTGAAACGAAAGAACAATTCAATAGATTTCTTCTCAAATCAGAATATTCAAATACCTTGATTTGCAGGAAGACAATGCTGACCATTTCTTGGGAAGAGCTTCATGTGACCACTGCCATGTTTGTTCCTTCTGGGATTATGTTGAGCACAAAAGAGCAAGTAACCAGACAGCACATCTTTCTGCCCTTCAGAAGCAGCTCTTACTGGGAACAAATTGCAGAGCCATAAAGTCAGGTATATATGCCTCTCATTCTCCATCAAACTATGGGTAGGGCCCGGCTCTCTGCCAGGATCAGAAGTTAGATTAAAGGAAAAGAGACCTAACTCAAAAAGGGTTAAGATCTTTCCAGTTTCTTGATTACAGAGCACTATACTTTCTCCCTCATAACCATGGACTAGGACACCATAGCACACAAAGGAAAAATGGTAAAGTACATGATTTAAGTAAAATATTCCAAGCATTTCTTATCATTTCTAAGAGTTCTTTAGCATTCTATGAGGTAATAGATAACAATGTTTAAATTTCCTGTTGCATTTTGGCATGGATTTAAATTCATACTTCTGAATTATGCAGAATGGAAAAGCCAGTACCTTATGTAGCAATGCTCACACCTCAGGTTTGCAAATTAACTTTACAGAGTTCAATAAGACTGCAGATCAGAAGGTGTTGCATATGTGTGCAGACAATGTGCTTTCTTACTAATAGGTCTTTGTTATAGAAAATGATTTGTATTGGACGCTGAGCCCTTTTGAAAGCAGGAAAATGTAGGTCTCGTTTTACAAAGACTCTGTTTTTAATTATAATTTGACAAAAGAAATAACCGTATTACCTCTTTGATTTGCCAGAGCCTTATCTAGCACCACCTGTTGAGCCCAAGGCACTCAAATACTGACATATTGCAGAGAACGAAATTATAGAACTGGCATACTAGCTAGCATTGATGCCAACAAAAGCATAATGTAGCCTTTGTACTCGAAATAAAACAGAAATACATTAAGCTACCAACTGTAAAGGTTTAAGAAAGCCACATTTAATTATACAGAAACAGATCCTTCTAACAATGAAATATAATGAAAAATAGTCTTGGAGTTAAAAGGCCGAAGTTTGCATAGCCCACACTGGTAACTATCATAATCTTAAACAAAACAGAATTTCATGGTACAGATGATTTTTATTAAATGTGACAAGGGGATGCTAAACTTCTTTTCCTGAATGGATGGGTTCAGTAGAGGAAGGAACACTGGCCACATGAGGAAACCGCAAGCTGCACCTTCAGAAGAGGCAACATGAAGAGCTGCAATTAATTTAGCTTGTGAGTATGTAGTTTACCAGGTTCAAATTGGTGAAGAGTATCTTGCCATTGGAAGTTCACCTGCCTTTGCCTTTGTGCATGTGTTGGCTTATAGAAAGTTAATTCTGGAAAGTACAGGGCTGTAGAGGGCCCTCCTCTGTTTGGAGACAAAGGAATGCCAAAGGCCACGTTGGGAGACTGATATTCACAGAAAAGTGTTATAAAATGTTTGAAGGTATTGATGCCTGTATGTGTTACTGCTGAGTCCTTAATTTGGGCCAAAACATTGAAGTTTATAACTATCATCCAGACCATGTAGTCTTTTAATGAATCCCAGCAGTAGGTATTGTTCCTATTTTAAAGATGAAGGTTTTGAAGTGACGAGAAGTTAGTTAACTTGCTTACAGATGCTTGTGAGTTAAGTCAAATCTGTCAGATCCCAACACATGTTCTGTGTATGTTAGCGTCAATGAAGCGCTGCTTCTTAAAAAGATAATTTATAAATTGGGAGTTAGTATGTGTGGTGAACTAATGTGACTAGGGTACAGCTAATTGCCTGAGATGTAGCTAAAGAGAAGACTTACTACGTGAAAATGTACCTGCCGCTGGGCATGGTGCTTCATGCTGTAACCCCAGCCCTCTGGGAGGCTGAGGCAAGGGGGTTGCAAGTTGGAGCCTTGTATGGGCAGTTTAGAGACTTAATAAGAAAGACCCTGTGTCAAAATTAAAAAGACTGGGGATGCAGCCTGGTGCAGAGGCCCTGACTACAATTCTCAGTACAAACAAAAACAAAAACAAAACACAGTGATGATGAAAGGGTTATTAATTGAAGGACAATAATCTATCTGGAGGCTAGAAGAGAAGAAATGATATATAAAATAATAAATGGTATTCAAATTATTATATGACAGATGTCTTTTTGGTTTGAAAAGCACAATTTACTGCAATAAAATATTTCCTCATGAAAAGAGGCAGCTGGGATAGCTCCCTTTACTGACAGCAGTTTAACTTCTGGATTGTTTCTAAGCTTTCTTTCTTCTTTTTCTTTTCTTTTCTTTTTTTCTTTTCTGTTTTGTTAGTTTTGGAACAGAGTCTCAGAGACAGACTTTTAACTTGCCCTGTAATCTAGGCTTGTCTCAACCCACAACCTTTTCGCTTCACCTCCAGAGTGCTGTAACCACAGAAACACCAGCAAGCCAGTCTTAGAGGTAGACACCTGTAATCAGTACCCTGGGAGGCTGATGCAGGAGGATGGCAAGCCATGATCCAGAGCTCTTTATCCAAACTTCTGACCTGTATGTTAGCCTCTGAAGTGAGCTGGCCCACCACAGGAACACTCTGAGAAAATAACCAAGAGCTGTTCATCTGATTTTATTTTTTTATTGTAATTTAATAATTGTCATTCAGAATTATAAAACAGACATCCACAGTTCAGCTTGCTTGAATGAGTTTTTTTATGTTTATGTGTTTACAGATACTAACAAAAGAGAGATTCTGAATCTGAGAAGTTGGGACCAGAGCCTGGAGCACAGTCACTGCACTGAGGTCAGACCTACCTAGGATCCGGGGAGTCCTCTGTCTGTTCACTGCAGCTCCTCAACTGTAAGCAAAGAGGTTCAGTTTTCTTCCTTCTATACATGAAGAAAATAAGGCAGAAGAAGGAGTACAGTATCTTGCTTCATTAAATAATATGGAGTCCTGAATGTGCTTTTCTATTTATGCCTTTATTAATTATTATTTGCTCCCCCAAAATACTTGATAGATGTAGTTCAATAATCTTTTACTCTAATGAACCACTTATACAAGAGATGATCACCAAATACAATTTTGCTTAAAAAATTCACTACAGTAAAGGAGAGATTATCATAAATTCTCTTCAAAATACCCCCGCCCTTCTTCAGACTCATCTGTCCCATTGTTCTGCTACTTTCTGAGAGATGAATGTCTCTGTGAAGTGGGAAGGTGAGTGCTGCTGCGGAGCGCTGTCCAGTGGAGACACAGCCCATAAAGCACTGCAGTGCGCCCTCATCCACAGACCTGACAGCGTGCGACTTGGGCTCTTTCTTAAAATGAAAATCACTATGAAGACTAACTGTTTTGAATTCCTTCAGGACATTGAAGCCACGACAACAGCACAACTAAAAACACAAAAGAGGATCTCCAGACCTATGTCAAAAAGTGACAAAAATGATAGAATAAATCTGTTTGAATTGAAACATATTTTGAGGGAAAGCAACAGTTTTATTGTCATAAGTCTTTTTTAAAAATGTAAATGCACATTACATTTTTCGATCACACATCATAGATTTCCAAATAAAAGGACTTGATCTTTTCAAATCTGCTAAAAAATCAAAGTATCATTCATCATTGTTTTGTTATTATTTGCACTCAATAGATCCTAAGAGTAAAATATCAAAAGTGGTAATAAGCTGTAACAATATGACTATATAACTACGGTAATAGGTGATTTTTTTTTTTTTTTTTTTTGGTATTTTTGAGACAGGGTCTGACTATTGCAGTTCAGGCTGGTCTTGGGCTCACTTTGTAGCCCAGAGTGGTCTTGAACGATTCTCCTGCCTCTGCCTTCTGAGTGCTGGGATTACAGGTGTGAGCCAACCATGCCTAGCTTGTGATAGGTGATTTTGAAAAATGTGTCTGGTTCTTTCAAAAGCTTTATGTTACAAACTTTCACAACTTTTACACATGTCAAAACTGTCACATAGTTCCAATTATTTTTTCTGTGTTCAAGTGGGCTGTATGCTTGGTTTGATGTTCTGCCATCACTGTCTGAAATTCTTAATAACCATTTAACAAATGATGTGCAAATTAAATATGATTGCCAGTTAGTTAATAATTAGCAATATCTCAGACTACCTTCAAAGCTTGTATTTTTTTCTTGGCATACATACCACTTTTTGTGTTTAAAAAATAACAAGGATAAATTTTAAAGGTCCTGATTAGCGTTGAGAAATCATACACAGAAAGAAAAACAGAACCAGATAGGAGGAACAGACTCCAAACTTCTAGCCTGCTATGTTTTGGCAAAAATATTAGTAGACATCAGAAAACAAAAGCATTTGGTTATCAAATATTTACTGAACATCTGTTATGGGACAGTGTCATTTCAGGTGCCAAAGACTCCTTACTGACCAGCTAAGGTGATATGCACTGCCTTTGTAGAAACTGTATCTAGTAGAGGAACAGAGACGATACCTAATAAGCACACTATCCAAGTCTCCACAATTAGCCTGTGTCTAAGGAGGGTAAGTACCAGGAAGAGAAAAAAAGATAATTAGGTAAATTAGATAAGGGTTGATGAAAGGTTCCTTACTGGTTGCAGTTTTCATTAGAGTAGTTAAGCTAAGGACCACCTAAGAAAGTGACATTTGGGTAAGACTTAAAAAACATTGCAGGAAATGGAAACAACCAATCCAAAGGCCCAACCGCAGGAACCTGCCTGGCCTTTGAGGAATAAGAAGGAGGCCAGTGTAACTGAAGCAGACTGAACAAAGGGTCAGGTAGCATAGGAGGGACATGATCTGACTTACCTTTGTAGGGACACTGGGATTCTTAGGTGGGATTAGATTAGGGACTGGGTCACTTTAAGAGGTCTCTGCATCTCAGCAAGTAGCAGGCAGTGGAGATGACATTTTGTGGTTTTCACACTTGCCTCTTTGTAGCTGGGCTGGCAGACTGTGGTTTTGACACCTCCTTTGTCTAGCTACACCATGCCCCTCTTTAGTTGGGTTGCTTTTTAAAAAACAAAACAAAACAACAATAGAAAAACAAATTTCTCTTCTAAATTCCAGTCAGCCCACTTACTGTGGCCTCTAGCAACAAGTTTATTAACCAATCAAGTGTTGACCCTCACGGGATGGAGATGGGACCCCCCCTGTCCCACAGAACAGAACCCCAGCCCCAGATTCTAGGAGGTGTCTCAGCTCTAAGCGCCCCACTCCTTGCCTGGGTAGCTTTATGCTGCTTCCTCCAGTACTTATAATAAAATAACTTTTGCTTTGCCTTGGTCTCTAATTCCTCTTATTTTCACTTTGGAGAGAAAAGCAGGGCTAGAGAGGGTGAATCTGGTGACCCTGACACCTCAGACCCACTGCATGTAACACCTTTTAATGTGATTGTTCTGGCCCTTTCCTGAGACTATTCTGGGGCAAGAGAGAAGGGTGACATTGCAGGGAGACAGCAGGAACTGTCAGATCTACCTCAATAATTTAGGAAAGAATTGCAGGAATGCGGGCTGGGGAGAGTATCAGACATGGCAAGAAGGATTGGTACTTGGGGATGTAGTTTGATGGTAAACAAAAAAATTTCTTGAGAATTAGAGCACAAGAGAAACATGGATAATACTAAGATTATTGATGCAAGAAACTGCAAAAAAATGGAATTGCCACTAATAGAAATGAGGAAATTATGGATGGTGGGGATTTGGTGGTAGAGTTGAGAGGTTTATTGAATGCATAAGTGGAGATTTTAGATAATCAGATACCTAAGTCTGGTGTTCATGTGAAATTCAGACTGGGCATATGATGTTGGGAACAATGATGTTTCAAATGATAACTGAGTAGACTCATTATAGAAAAAGATGATGTGTAAATTCCTGTGGTATTCCAACATATCAGGGGAAGACAGGAAGAAATAGCAGCGGAGAGTGTGACAGATCAAGCAGTGAGGCAGGAAGTTCAGGGGACTGTGATGCACCTGAAACCAGGTGTAGGGAGGAGAGATGGATTGCAGTGACAAATGCTGTTGCTAAATCTAGTAAATAGGGGATGGAAATTTGGTCACTGAGTTTTGAAATGTAAAGGCGATAGGTAATTTTGATAAGAGTAATAGCTTTACAGTGTTCAGTGGAGTGAGTTTAAGAGAAAGAAAAGGAGGAGGAGGAAAATTAAAGTCAGCAAACATACAGATGGTACTCATAGGAGTTTTGCTATGAATAGAAAGATTTGTGATGAGGCAGCTACGATGTTTGACAAGGTTGTTTTGTTTTGTTTGTATCTTGTTTTGTCTAAATGCTACAAACAAAAAGAATGTTTACTTAATGATGAGAAAGATACAGCACAGATCAAGAATTGATGGTATAGAACAAAATATGGAGAATCGTATCGGTCATGCTTTTGCTAAATGGGAGGAACGGGGTTTGGCACCAGTTAGAGAGAGATTCCTTGTAAAAGAACTATCATGAATATTTGACTGATAAAAAACTGACATTTGTCTGGAATGATTGACCTCTGAGACAGAGGAGTTGTCTTTGTATTGTTCCTCAAGTAGAAAATATAGTTTCCAATACTATTTTATTACAGGAAGAAGATATTTCTATGTACTATGCTCTACATTAAGGAGATTGATTCCTTTATTCTCAAATGCATTTCTTTAGGCAATTATAGAAGCTTACTTGTATTTGGCTAGGAAAATATTACAATGAAATATGCAATGCTATAATGACTAAAGTTATCCAATTTTACAAATTCACCTTTGTGTTAATTAAATTCTTACTTCTTTTTCTGAGGGGTTCTATAGTTGAAATGTCTTTTGAGAATTAAATAATACTTTTTTAAAAGTTAATACTTTATGGCTTTGGTTTGGAGAATAATGAAAAGGAATAAAATGTGTTTTCCCTCAGTTTGTTATAACCTGAAATTATAAGTACATTCAAATATGTTCATTTTTCTTTTATGGTACAGTACTGTACTGTTTTATTTGCCAATTTGGGAACTTTATAGTAGACTGTTTTTAAAATTTTCAAAGTAGTAGAATCCTTTTTTTCAGAGAAAAATTTAACTGAAAGTCTACTAATTATAGAACAGATAACAAAGCTATTTCTACTGGATGTATTTTTGAACTTGAAAATTGGTAAGATTTGTTAACAACTGATAAATTTTTTATGACCACACAAACTGAGTTCATGAGCTGGGGAAGGCAGCTGTAACCTAGTGTCAGAATCACCATTCTATTGATCTGTTTTGTTTTGATTGAATAAAAAATCATAAATCATGTAGAAAATATCTGCACAGTCTTTATAATCAATTTATAATCTCAAACGACTGAAAGGGATATTATACTACTAAAAGTGAACTAAAATTGTCAGAAATAATTATAGTCATATTTAACAATGAAATGAATTCCTTTTAATAAAAAAGTCACCTCTATTTTTGTAATATCATATGATTAACACAAGACTTGCTGTATATTTGACTCTAGCTTCACAATACACTACATATTATGACAGGTTAATGCATCTAGCAGATTTTTTTGTGCTGTTTGACATTTAGTTAAATATAATGCATGATTTTTTTGTAGAATTTATGAAAGCATTAACATGTATGAATATAACAAAGGAATGGTACACAAACTATTTCTAATTATCAGAACATTTATAAAAAGCTTAAATGTTTATACAGAGTTGATATGACAAATTTTATTTTAAGTAAAGCACAAAAATTCATGCACCTAGCTGCATAAGTCAATGGAAGATAGGCCTTAGTGTGTTAAAATATGGTTTATAACAGTTAAACATGAGACTTGTACCTCAGATTTGCAGGTTTCCCAAAATATGTTCTTGCAGTGTTAAGGTTCCACAGAACATCATTTGAAAACTACTCATTTTGTTTTCCTCCTCATTAAGTAATCAGTGAGGAAAACCTCTCATTTTGTGGAAAGAGTTAGAGGTCTAACATCGTAAGAACAAGCTGGGAAACCCTTCTGAAATGTTTGAGCAGGGTCTGTAACCTCATTAAGCCTTCTTTTTCTCAACTGTAAAACATAGGGCATAGCCTTCACCACACCTAGTTTTCACTAAGACTGGATCCTTTGTATGTATCAGAGTGGTGCCCAGTATCCAATACAGTATCTGGGACAGAGAAACCCTATGTGCATCTAAACTTGAGTTCCTGAAAAATAAAACAGGAGTTGCTAACTTCTTAGAACACTAGAAGGAAAAGAAAAGCAATTGTAGGGTAGCGCAGGAAAGATGATTATGGTCTGGTTTGAGAAGGAAAACATGCTTTCATCACAAAGAGGACACTTTCCTATAGAATATGTGGAGTAAAATGCTTATCTTTGGAACACAATGGAAATGTTTACAATACTAGATGGAATGCACTATGACATTAGATATTGTGTTCCTTATCTTACAAATCAGCTGTCCCATCATTAGAGTAATTTTTAAAAATTTGATGTTCTCTTCAGTTTTCCAGGAAATCATCACAAATGATCAACAAAAGCCAGAACTGCAGCAAAGATGCAGCACCTGAATGTAGCTTTTTTTGATTAACAATCAAACCCTGTGCTCTGTGGTTGGAGTCTCAGCAACGCTATTGTCTGATGAGAAGGGAAGTCTGAGTCACTCTTTGTTGCTAAGCTGGGACTGAATGCCATAAACCTTACTCACTGTTAATACAGGAAAACTGCTCTTGTTTGCAGGTCCAAATGAACTCGTATCCCCTGAACGAACTTTTCTTCACATGTAAGAAAGAGCCAGGAATATCCATGGTTTAGTGACTTTCAATTATGTAAGTCTATGGGCCAACTCAGTGATACAAAAGATTACAAATTAAGGTTTCCAAAACTTGGCCACATACCTTCATATTCAAGGAAGCTTATTTATGGAACAAATTCCAAGGGTTTACCCCCAGAAGTGCTGACTCAGGTGCAGCCATTTGACTTTGCTTTTACACAAAAGTAAAGCCCACTGTAAGCATGCTTACTATGAGAATGATATAACACAAAAAGTACTTTGCATCAGCTGTGCGACAGATGTATTCCTTCTCAAGTTCACAGGAGTGTGTGCTTTAATTACTCCACATCTCACTCTCCTCTTTGGCTCTTTGATTTGACTCCTGAGGGAAATCCTCATATGCTCACTCATTGAGTAATCAGTGAGTAGAAAACATTGTTTTTTGGACTTTTAAAAAAGTCTTTTCATACACTCTTCCAGCAAAGGCCCCTCCGTTTTTCTACTGTTCTTAGAGTTCCTTTTGTTTTTCTCTAAAATCTTCCACATAATAGGCTTGTGGGAAAGATGAGATGCTAATGGATCTTGTGGAGTGTCTGCAAGATGATCTGATTGTATTCTTTGGTCTGAATTCACAAATTTCACCTGTATCCTGAATCTTTTTTATGTCAAAGGATCCTGAGCCTTGTTTATCAGTATCTCTTCTCTAACATTTATGTACATCCTGCCTCATCCTGCTGAGGAGGATAAGACAACCATGCCTCATTTTGTTAAACAATGTATCAATTAGTTTTCATATTGTTAGGTTGAAGGAGCAGATCAGGTATTCATTGATACCAGAAAGACAAGATGATATCATGGCATCTGAATCCAACAGCCAGATGACCAAAAAATTTAAAAAAAACAAAAATAAAACCCAGATCTATAGGGATAATGGAAAACTCAGAGTATTACTCAAAAGATATAAAAATGTTGTTTACCAAAATCATAGCAGAAATAAATTTTTGAATATAAGAAAATAATTTAATAATCAAGTACAAAGACATGTAGAACCCTTGATAACCACTGCCAGAAAAGAATGTCTCCAGAATACAACATAATCAAAATTCCAGAAATCCAGCAAAAAAGAGAATACTAAAAGGTGTTAGAGGAAAAAAAAATGTCACTTATACGGCAAACCTACCAGAATAACAATAGATTTCTTAGCACAGGTCTTAAAAGCCAGAAAACCTTGGAGTAAAGTTTTCAATCCCTAATTGAAAAATGTTTGCAAACTCAGTCTTCTATATCCTGCAAAATCATCCATCAAAATCAACAGGGAAATACTTTCCATGATGAATACTAAAAAATACACAACCTCTGTGACACCTTTGAAGAAAATACCTTAAAGGAACCTTGAACAGTGAGACCACCAACACCAAAGAGCCTAAAAGAAGTATACCTTTAACTGGAAGAGTAGTTAAATAAAGGGAAAAATAAAAGAACTTTATTCCTGGAATATATATATATATTCCAGGAATAAATATATATATATTTATATATATATAAAATATATATAGATACCTCAGTTCATGAATTTAATTTGTAAATTTAATTTATAAAACTAGTGCATATATATATATATATATACATATATGTACTAGTTTTATTAAAAAGTAATGGATATAAAATGTCATAAAAACACCAATACAATCATAGCAGAAAACTTCAATATCTCACTCTCACAAATAAACAAGTCAACTAGACCAAAAAGAAAAACAACAAGGAAATGTAAGCTGAATCACACTACTAAACAGATTCAATAGATATTTACAAAATGTTTTATGCAACAGCAATAGAATACGCATATTTTCAGGAATATATAGAACTTTTTGAAAATGACTATCTATCTATCTATCTATCTATCTATCTATATATATATATATACCAGGGATCAAACTCGTGACCGCCTGCTTGCAAGGCAGGTGCTTATGCCACTGAGTTAAATCCCCAGCCCAAAATGACTATATTTTAAGCCATAATGCATGCTTAAATAAATAAGAAAGGGTTCAAGTAATCTTTATACTATTGGATTATAGCTGAGTAAAACTAGAAATCAACAGGAAAAGAAACCACAGAAACTGCACAAATACATGGAGATTAAAAAATACATTAATGAACAATCAGTGATTCACAAAAGTAATCATGGGAGAAATTTAAAAGTTCTCAGAATCAAATAACAATGTAAACACATCATACCAAAACCTATAGTGACCAATGAAAGTGACCAATGAAACTTCTAAGAGAGAAGTTTATAACAGTGAATATATACATTAAAAGATTGGTATGATTCCCTAGTAAATAACGTAATTATACATCTCAAACTCGTAGAAAACAAGAACAATACAAATTAAAAACTAGTAGAAGGAAAGAAATTATAAACATTGGAACAAAAATTCATAAATGAGACAAAAACAGTACATAAGGTCAATGAGTCAAAAAATTGGATCTTTGAAAGGGTAAACAATAAATAAATTGTTTGATTTTGTTTTTAACTTTTTATCGGTACTAGGGATCGAACTCACCACTGCCTGCTTGCAAGGCAGGTGCTTATGCCGCTGAGCTAAATCCCCAGCCCCTAAAATAAATTGTTTAAATAAATAAAATTTAACCAAATGTACCAAAAGAAGGAAAGTAAAAATCACTATCAATACAACTACAAATGAAAAAGCTATCATTAAAATTGGTACTACTGAAATCCAGAGGATTGTAAGAAACTATTATGAAAACTTCTATTTGAGTAATTTGGAGAACTTACAAGAAATGGAAAATTTCCGAAACACATAAAATTGAACCAAGAAGACTTAAAGCAGATCAATAACAGGCAATGAAATAGAGAGAGAAATAAAAACCCTGCCAACTAAGAAAACCTCAGGTCCTGATGGATTCATCACAGAATTCTTCCCTAACTTCATGGAAGAACTAATGCCAGTATGCCCAAACTCTTCCATGAAATTAAAAAAGGAAAGGAGCACTACTAAGCTCATTCATAGAAGCTAATTTTACCCTGATGCTAAAACCAGACAAGGAATTATCAAAAAAGAAAGCTACAGGCCAATCTTTTTAATGAATGTAAATACAAAAGATCCTCAAAAAGATACTAATAAACATAATGCAACAAATCATTAAAAAATCATCGATCATGATTAACTTGGCTTCATCCAAAAGATGCAAGGAGGCTTCATTATAGAGAAATCAATAAAGCATAGTACATCACATAAACACAAGCAAAGGCAAAAATCACATGACCATGTCAATAAGTGGAGAAGTCTTTGACAAAATCCAACATCCACTCATGATAAAAAGTCTGATGAAAATATAGAAGGACCTTCTCTCAAAATGATAAAAGCCATTTACGAAAAGCTGACTTCCAATATCTTCCTAAATGGAGTAAAGCTAAAAATATTTCCTCTAAAATTAGGAGGAAGACAAGAGTGTCCCCTCTCACCATTCCTTCAAAGTAGTAATCAAATCTTTAGCCGGGGCAAGCAGACAAGAGAAAGAAGAAAAAAGAATACATTTAGGGGAGAAATGAGTTCAAACCTTTTATTCACAGATAGGACAATTGTTTACTTAAAAACAAAATCCATCAAAGACACTTAGAACTAATGAACAAATTCATCAACATAACAGGATACAGAATCAATAAACAAAATAGTGTAGTTTTCTACTAACCATTGAACTTATTGAGAAAGACTAGAAAAATATACTAACTTTTAGAACTAAAAATGTGGTGTGTCAATATTAATGTCTGAAGAAATGGACTTCAAGACAAAGTAACATAAAAGGCAAAGAAAGATATGATTGACAATTAAATAGTTTCTGAAGCATGAAGATAAAACCATGATGAATGTCCACTTAACCTAGTGACAGAGCCTCGAAACATGTAACGTGATAGCTGACAAGACAGCTCCGATAAATAGCTCAAGATTTTAACCACTCTTGGAACAGACCAGGAAAGAAAAATACCAGGATATAGATGACCTTAGTAATAAAAATATACACATAAAATAAATATAATCTCTATACCAATAAGATTCAACATAGCTGAATAAAGGAGGAGCCACATTGAGCTACTCAGAGAAAAATCAACTAAAACACAGGTGATTAGAAGACAGGAAGGAACAGGAAGGAACATCCTGATGCCAAAATCAATCTGAAATAAGATACTTGTAGATCTAACAAAACATAGACAGAAGACTTTATAAATTGGATGCTGGTGGAACTGCCACCTGTGTGTGGAGCAGGAACCACACCTGTGATGTTTCCAAAACACTGACGAACTGCAGTAGTGTGGCTAAATCAAGCCACACAGGAGAGATTTGGGCTATAAGGAAACCTCGTTCCTTTTACCTTCCTCTACATAGAGGATGCCGCAGCCTGGCAGCAAGTTTTGCCAGCACACATAGGATGAGTGACTGGGAAACTGCTCCCTCCCTGATGGCCTTCCAGCTGTTTTTGTATAGCTTTGTATTTTTGTTGTTGTTCTTGGTGGTGGTGTGCACAGTAACAGCTAAGTGGAATCCCTAGCTACAACAAGATTAGGTAGAGAGTGGAGTCAGTGAAAGTAATGGAACAGAATCACCATTGCAACCAGTGATTTGAAAAAAGGGACGTGGACCCATGGGATTTAGGCTGCTGAGGAGCAATGAATGGGATAGCAGCACTCCTTCAGTTGGAGAGGAGACTGAAGGGGCCTGAGCAGCCCTGGGCTGTCTCTGTGGTAGAGATGGTACCACCACTGTTACCCCCATATCCTTACCACCCTGCAACAAGCAGCATGAGAGGACAGACGTGAATGGAGCAGGCTGTGCAAGGATTGGGAAAAGCCACTTTACACAGGACCAGAAGGAGCCCTAGTCTGTCTCTGAGGGAGCCATAGAAACTGGGAGAGTGACACAGAGACAGACAGGGTAAGGAAATGTGGGTAGGCCACGGGGCTGAAGACTGGTGCCAACCCCTACATTCAGGAGCCAAGATCAGCCCTGTACCCACAACTAACCTCATGCAGACTTGAGATCACCCAGAACAGTTCTGGGCTCTGACTGGGACGCTACTACAGAACTGTGCACCCCAGAGGAATTTTATTGTATTTTATTTCTTCATGTATGTGAACATTTTTTCTAGCCTTTCTGATTCACTTCAGTATTCTCTTGCTTTTTCTTTCATTCTTTCTCTCCTGTCCTCTTCCCCATTTTCCCAAAACTTGGGTGATCATTTTTTGCCCTTGCTTCTACTACATTTGTCTTTATCTATTTCTTTGTTTTTCTTCTTACCCTCTTAAAACTACCCTCCACACACACCTAGGGTAAAATTACTTTATTAAGGGAAACTTATTGCATGCAAGTTCCTGAGATATGTTGGAATTTGTTATATAACTGAAGATCTTGATTCTATGGTTAAAGGTCCCAAATTAATAATTAATGGTTTGTTAGTCCAGACTGTTCTTGATGCTGTTGTTATTGCTAATTATACTACATTATCCAGGGTGTCATACCTGTTGTAATCAATTGTCCTCTATTTTATGACAACACTGTGATTGTCTAGGATCACAATCATAGTCCACTACCAAAGGACTGGGTCCTTAGTCAAACAGCAAATTCTCCTCCTTAATAAATTGCAAAGGTAGGATCTTAGGACAGAGACAAAGACCAAGAACAACATACACCTAGAAGACATTTCCTATGGGAGCCTGAATAACAATGATAAAGCTGTTTACATGAGAAACTTCTAAGCATGAACACAGAAAACAAAATAAAATTAAAAATAGAAAATTACAAGACACAGGAGCAAAAATGCAACCCCAGACCTCTGGATCATTCCGAAGAAATCAAGGAGGAAAGGAGATAGAGGAAATCAGAGACCACTCACCTAAATTTTCTGAATGATAGCAGTAGAAGAAACAGAAAACCAGACAAATAAGAGAAAATCTACTTAGAAATAATCTCTCAGGCAAAAAGAGAAATGGTCAAAATGAAAGTCTTGCTCAGTTAATCTAGAGTAGACACAGATAAAATAATAGAGAAGCCTAAAAAAACAATGGAAACCATAAATGCCCAACATAGAAAAGACATTGGAATCCGTGACTCAGATTAAAACAGATATCAAGGAGATTAAAAATTCAGTTAAAAGCATAGGCAACTGGTTGAACCAAGGAAACAACAATATCAGAAATAGAAGACAGGATTGCAGTTAGTGACCACAAAAACAAAGAAAATTTAAAAAGACAGATAAAATGGAAATATAATGAAGAGAGGAGAGGGGAAAAGAGAGGAATCAAGATTTATCATGTACAGGTATGAACTTCTGATGATAAATGTGATCATTATATGTATCTAAATTGCACCAATAAATATAATTAAAAAGAAATGTCTGTTTGTGCCTACTTTTTGGATGTGCTTGAATTGAAATACATAAAATTCAATTTTTTGATATTTTTATTTTCAAGATGATATGAGAATCTCGTAAGATTGTTTACTCCAATTTCTGTATGATATCTTTATATTAGTTGTTTCCTGAGTTTGCATAGCTTAAGTTTGCTATCACTATTATTTCTAGCAAGATACTGCTTTAGAACATATATTTATTTGCTAACTTTTTCCTTACATGATACTATTTTTCCTTCTAATATACAGTCTTGAATAGCCATTTATTACAGCAATTTATGCTTGGGAGTCCATCTTATTCTGAAAATATCTTTATTTTTTCTCTTGAATTCTTATTTAGAAGGGTATAAAAATCTAATATTATGTAAATTTTTTCTTTGTAGTTGGTCTTTTTCCTGTGATTTGTTTAAGACTTTCTTTAAACTTTGGTTTCTTCCATTTCATTTCAGTATTTCCGTTACAGTTGAAAAATGTGTATTTGACCACTGACTATTTTATTCTACATATTCCATATCTCCTTTTATCCTACCTGCCAATATTTCTACTTCATTCTGGGTAATTTCTCCAACTTTGGCACCTAAATTAATAATTTTCTTTTCCTTTGTATCTAATTATCTGTTCCATTTACAGAATTTTCAACTTCATTGATGATAGTTTTATATTCAGAAATATATTTATATCCAGAAAATTTATATTCATAAATTTTCAAAAATATATATTCATAAATTCAAAAATATATTTATATTCAGAAATATATTTATATCCAGTTATTTTCTACAATGCTAGTTTTTTTCCAATAGTGTCTTATTTCATTTCCTTTATAGCCATTTCATCTTTACTATGGGCTGATTGTCCCTTCCCTCCATGCCCATTTATAAATTGAAATTATATTAACCTCCACTATTTCTAAAGTGACTATTTGGAGACAGCATCTCTAAGGAGATAAGAAAGTTAAATGACATTCTTAACTGATATTACAGAAATGAAATTCAAGATACAGATAGTATAACTGGGAAAGAGAGGCATGAGAGATAGTTACATAGTTCATGGATCAAGATGATACAACTATTATGAATGTTCTACAAAAACTGGTGTCAGATTAGAATATGAAGCACACACAAAGAGACCGTGTGAAGACTAGGAAAACAGTCATCTTTAAACCAGAAAGCAATCCTACAGACACCTTGATTTTGGACTCTAGCTTCAGGAGCTATGAGACAATAAATTTTGTTATTTAACTCCCTCAGTCTATAGTACTTTGTTACATCACTTCTGAAAAAATAATAAAACCATTAAAAGTTCCTTTTTAAAATTTCTTACTTGATGTGCATGGTGACTTTTACTTATGAAGAACTGCTTCTTTTTGTTTCAGTTCAGTGGTATTTTTAATATTGCATCGTAAGGTCATCTTTGATCAGCTTATTTTTCCAATAGGAACCTTGGGCAGCACGCAAAACTGTCTCTTCTACAGTAAATTTTAACTGACTTTTCACAGGTGTTTCAAGGGTCTCAGTGGGATGTGACTTCACAAAAAGTACCAATTTTTCTACTCAGAGTTTTAAGGCTGTAGGCTTAAATATTTGATTTCTAAATCGTGTGATTCCTCACTGCTTTGAGAATTCTTCCCCTTTCCTCAAACCCTGATGGAGACAAGATTCTTTATCTCCTTTGCTAGTGGTCAAGCTTGTTCTAACCTCAACGTTCCTGAAAGTGTGGACAATTAAGAGTCTTTATTTTGTTTTGGAGCTATAATTCTAACTCTGCTTAAGCCAATCCCGATAAAGAATCTCTGTTCCTAAAGGACTGGTACCAGGTGTTCTCTCTCCCCTCCCGCCCTGCCACCAACAGCACTGACAGTCTTGTTTCTCACTCTTATTCCAAGTTCCCTCTTCGATTCAAGCAGCTGGGCTTTCTTTTTCTTTTCTAGAGTTCTTAAACTAAAAAGTTAAATCTTTTTGTAATTTAGGAATATCATAGCAGGAGTATTTAAAAATTCTATTTTTCTATCCTCTTTCTGAAACTGGAAGCCCCAGTGATAGACAAATTTTACCCAGAAGTCTTTCTTTGTTGAAATTTTATGATGCTTAGGAATAATAAAAGATTACTTTCAATGCAATTCCTTCAGTATTTGCTCTGCCCAACATAGTGCCTGCAATCTATGCCCAGCTTCATATTAATAAACACATAAGTGTAAATACTTTGAAGTTTACTAAAGTTTTCCCCTTTTTTCGCCAAAATTGACATTATTCAAAGAGTAATTTTGATCACATTATCTTTGAATGGGTTAAATAAAAAGCTACCAATCCCCATTATTTGTCCCGTTAATAACTCAGAGCAATATTTTAACTTCTATGGATTTTAATGAGTCCTAGAATTATTACTTTCAAAATATATTTTAAAATACTTTCAAAACTTAATTTATTCAGTTTGCATCTACTTTTTTCTTTCACTTTCTAATATTCCTAAATGTTCCAAGCCCTGGTGCATTTTATTTTCTCTCATTAATCATTTTTGTAGCACCATCAAAGTTAGTGGCATATCAGAATATAATCCATGTTTACTCCTCCTTCCAAACAATTAATTAAGGTGCTGCATAAAACCAGACTTATCCCTGACTTCTTTGCGATCCCATTAAATATTCTCTCAGTTCAGGGTGTTAACATTTTTCATTACTTACTATTTCAATTTCAGTGACAGGTTACTTAACCAAATCAATTTTAGAAGGTTTTCTTGGAAGGCTTTATAATGCAGTGTTTTAAATGTCCTAGTAAAACCCAGAACATTATTTCTTCTGAGTTTATTATTTAATGATATTACTTTTTCTTAAATTAAAGTCTATGTGTGTCTGGTAAGTTTGATATACACTTAAAAATCGCTGTATCCTTTCTAGTTTCTCATCCATCTTTGTTCACCGCTTGACTATATTTGTCATAATGAATTAATTTCTTTTAGATACTCTTAAAGTAATAAGGACAGAAAATATGTATCTATGAACATTAACTATACCTCCATAAAAACACTAAAGGAAATACTGCGTAAGGTTTTATGCCCAATATAAAACTAAAGTACATAGATAAATTGCTCTTCTACAAATCGTCTATGACCATTTAGACATTGCATTAGCATATGCACAGGAATCAATCAGATATTACACACTGACTGCAGAAAGTCTACATTAGTCAGCTTTCCCACTAATGAAATGAAATACCTGACATGCAGTTTGGAGGACATGTAAATTTTGACTCATGCTTCCTGCCCATCATTGGCTGGCCCCAAGGCAGAAACAGTCTATAGAATACAGTAGTGGAAAGCTATTCAACTCATGGAATCCAGGAGTGGAGAAGAGCCAGAGAGGAAAGAGCTGGGGGGCCAGTATAGACTCCAAGGTTAAGATCTTGTGGCTCGTTTTCTCTGACTAGGACCCATATTGTAATAGACTACCTGGCTATGAACTCATCAACACGTTAACCCATTGATGAAGTTAGTGCCCTTACCATTCAGTCACCTTTCTTAAGGAAGTCATTTTGACAATAAAGAGATTCTTACCAGGTAGTGTATGTCATTTATTATACACTTGTTTGGGCTGCCATAATAAAAGCACATAAAAGGTAACTGTGAAATAACAGAAGTTTATTTCTCATAGTTCTGGAGACTGAAAGTCTAAGAGCAAGGTGCCCTCAGGCTGAGTGTTTGATGAGTCTCATTCTTTGTGCCATAGGTGACAATAGCTTTTTGCTGCATCCTCACATAAGTGGAAGAGGCAGGGCACTTTGGGTAATTCTCTTTCAAGGGCAAAAGTGATGAAGCAAAAGATTTATCTCCTTCTTTCCTGTCATCTATCTTTTATTTTAATCTAATTTGTTTATATTTGAGTTTCTCACATAAAAGTTACAATGTAATATTTAAAATTGTATGTCTGATTTATTTAACACGAATGTATTTAACATTATGGCCTCAGGTGTATCCGTTTCCCTACAAATAAATCAGATTTATCTTTTTTTATAGTAGAGCAATACTCCGCTATGTATAAGCACCACATTTTGATAGATCTTTTGCAAATGATAGAAGGATCAAGAAATAGGAGGGAAAGAGAAGGAAACATAAAAAGAATTTAGATGTATAATATAGCATACAAACTCCCCACCATGAATACAATCATTATATTCTATACACATGTACCAATACAAAGTAAAGTTAAAAAAAAACAGGCCTTAGATTGCTATTACAGTAGTTCAGGAAAAATATGATTTGGCTTACTGTAGGGTTATGCCCAGCTGGTAGAAACACGGGGCGGACCATCAGACTTTGGGACAGTAGATTGTTTGCAGTATGATGCTATGTGCTTGTCAGTTTCCCTACGATGCTCTGAGGGAGAGGATGTAAAGGTGGAAGTGAAGAATAGATCTAACTTTACAGGTCAAAGCAGAGGTTAAAGTTTGTATCTCAAGCTTATCTAGGTACTCTTTCTTTCAAAAATGTTTAATTGATTATTTGTAAATGGTAGGCACTATCACAGATGCCAAAGCTTCCTTTGAATAGTAGCTAAACTTGGCTGCTTTTTTTTCTTAAAATGCTGACATCTGTAGGTAACAGGAAAGTACATGAAAAACTGAAAATCGCACTATGATGGTAATAGAATTTTAACGAACACAAAGGCAACAATTTGATGCACAGACAGGGAAAAAGGCTGGGAGTGAGATTTAAATTGGTGTATCAAGGATATTAAAAAGAAAAGAGAAAATTTAAGAGCAGAGATGGTGCTAGCTGCCAGATGATAGAGAGTACTTCAGCGGAAAAGAAGATGAAGAGGCAAAGACGTGGGATGGCTTCAGTCTTATAATCCACAGAAATGCAGCAGCAGCCATTTCCACCACCAAAGAAGCCTGAAAGACAAGCCAGGCGGATGTTAAAAGCTGAGGCATCTCTGCCACAGAGAACTGGCCTCCCCATCAGAGAGCTGTACAGTCAGAATATTCAAAGTCATCCTGTCTGCAATCAGAAACACAAACTTTCAGCCAGGTGTGCTTACAGGGAGGGCAGACAAATTGATTTCTTGTTAGACTTCCATCCAATTTCCAACATGATGGATATTGGGGAAAGCTGACTGGTTCTACTGCTGACTTGGGTAAGAGATGCTTTCCAGGAGAGCAGGCAAGTTGCTTTATTGTTCAGCCACCTAAGTTCCACCATGGCCAGATCTCAGGAGATACTGACTCATTCTCCTGCTGGCTTGGGGGAGGGTATTTACCAGGAGGGCAGGTGAATTGCTTCCTTGTTCAGATGCCTACATTTCACCATGGCCAGTGTCTAGGAGATACTGAGTGATTTTCTTCCTGGCATGCCTCAGGGGTGCTGAACATGAGGGCAGGAGATTTGGTTTGTTGTTCAGCTGCATAAATTCCACCATAGCTGGATCTCAGGATTTGCTGATCATGTGGAAGATATCTGAGAGATTTACATACAAAGTATGAGTTTAACTATGAATAATACTAGAGTTGATTTGACAAGGAAACTGAAGGAAAGTGAATGACATTTAAAAGGAAGAAGGAAGTATCGAGACTTTACTGGACCAATAATGTAATTTGACGTTGATTGACAGTGTTCCTGTGCTCTGGATTTATTCCTTGCTTTGCTCATTATCAAGACCCCTCTGCCTTATGTCCTGAGCCTTTTATTTTAGACATGACAAGACCATCTAACATGTGATCCATCTTCTTAACACATTTGAAAGGTGTACAGTATACAGTTGTTAACTGTAGGTACTAGGTTGTAAAACAGACCTCTAGAACTTAATCATTTTGTGTAACTTAAATTTTATGCTCATTAAATAGCAACTTTGAAAGGAACTCTTTCACCCATCCTCCTGTTTCTCCCATTTGATAACATACCCAGGACACCTGGTCCTCCCAGATGCAGATGTAGTTCTGTTTTTATCGATTCCTCTGCTGAAACCCAGCCTCCTGGAGCTGCCAAGCCTCTCAAAAGTCAACTGTGTTCATTTTACTGCACTGCGCTCTAAATATTTCCTTCCTTTCATTTTCTTTTCAAGAATCTGAATTTGCAGTTTTCCCCAATGCTGGCCAACTCCCGGCTTTCTTGTCTGTATTGTCTCCGTTGCCCGATGCAGGCCACCATCCTCTGTTTGTGTGAGCTGGTTTCCTTTCCTAGCTGCGCCCCTGCTCTCTCAGAGCCTCCTCCATTTGGTGGTAATATGGACTTTCAGATTCTGCCTCATTCAGTCTGTTACTGCTCAGAAGAGCCACGTAAATCCTATACTTGCTTTCAGGAAAGAAAAATCCTTCCCAATTATTTCCACAGTAAGAACTAAAACTGAGAAATAAATAAGAGAAACTTAAGGAGCAATGGAGTAAAGATCCCATGTCTAGCAAAAACACCAAGATTTTGCCAAGGGGCAAAGCATTCCCAAAGTTACTCTTTCTATCTTTATTACCTCTATTGTATTGTTGCTCCTCCAAATATCACTTCGTTAGATCTTACTACATTTTCCCCTAACTTTATTTTTTAAAATTTATTTATTTTATTTTAAAGAGGATAAAACAGAATAAAATCAATCAAAACAAACCAGTGTAAGAGATACAGGACTTCAAAACATTACAAAATCAACAATACTTACCATAATGCCTCTTGATATCTTCAAAATAGCTGCTGATAACTTCAGACATAGTAAAAATCGAACAGAACAGAATAGAATAGAAACAATAAAAACAAAACATTTAATGCAATAAAGGACTTCAAAACAAGACAATAGTAAATCCAAGATTGCTACTATAATATTTCTTGCTATCTTTGAAATAGCTGCTTCTGCTATCTGATTTAGCATAATTAAACCAAATAAAAGAAAATAAAACTCAACCCAACAAAACAATGGAAATGATATAGGGATTCCAAAAAAGACCACAGGGAATCACCAATGGCTGCAATCCTCAGGAGATCCCCCCTAGATGCCAGGCTGTGTACTGCTGACCTCTGAACTTACGGTCTGACCACTGGCCCTAGACCAGCAACGTTAGTGAAACAATCAAGCCCCACAGGCATCCAACTGCATTTCACCTCCATAGCTATCATCACAGCCTGTGTTTCTCTAGATAACCCTGCTGCTTATGGTGGGAGTGGGGTGGGCTTGGGGGTTGGCACTGCTTGTTTGCCAGCCCATTCCCTGGAAGGGGCTGAGGTCTGGCTGTTCCCATCTGGCGGTGGCCTGTGCAGGGCGCTGGTTCCCAGACTGGGCTTGCTTTCTGGTGTGGCCTCCTTCTCTCTACCCGCAGTCTATGAATGGCCTCTCCTAACTTTAGACAGGATATAAGTTCATGTGAGTAAAAAGTAAATTAATAAAATAAAATCTGATTTCTTTTTTTCTGCATTAATTTTCATGGTACTTTTTTTTTAATCAAATTTGCTCTTTCAATGTTTCAAGACATAGATGGTTTATGAGTAGTGGTAAATCTATGGTGTGTGTGCCATGGGTGGCTGTTTTTTATCACTGAAAGCTTCAAGAAGGTTCCCATCCCTGCTTCACATTATCTAGAAGTTTCACATAATGGAAAAAAAAACTTCATTTTTTATGACAAAATATCTTCTGAGCATAACACTAAGATAGACTTTAAGGCACAAAATCACTTTTCTATTCTGCTTTATATTAACTCTACATTTTTTGGTGAATTTTAAACTGTTTTTCTACAGATAAAAAAAGAAGAAAAAATGGCCAGTTTAGACAGTGAACATTATTTGGTAATGTCTAAAACATTATACAGTTTGCCACCTAATGCTAGTATAATACTTACTTTCTGATAAAGAGAAATGGACATTTTTGCCACATGTAATCTTAAATAACCTTATTTTTAAAAAATCATTTCCATTTCTGTGAGTTCACTGAGGAGAAGTTGTGACAAAATTTTGTGTAAAGTATGAACATGTTTTTAATTTGGGGCTGGCCTGGAAAATGGTAGAAGTGACATTTCCAGTGGCCTAAAATATTTTGTCAAGTTCAGTTAGAACTAAGTTTTACAAAATGTTCTGAGCCTGCCAAGAAACACATGGAAGAGCAATTAATAGAATTGCGAATCCAAGATAATTTGTTAATTTTAGTGTCTAACTAAATTTCTCAACTTTCTTAATACAAAAAAAACTTTAAAAAAGAAACTGAAATAAGCTCATGTGAAGATTTTGTAAAGTATATGGAAAAGTAGTTTATGGGTCAGTGTTTGCCTAGTGAGCTACCTGTTTTGGTGTACTATGAAATTTTATCAATGTAAAGTTTATGCCATATTAGGGATCACAGAGAAGTTTTATTTTCTTAGTGTGTTTATTATAATTCGAGTCTTGATAAAAGCGGCTAAACACAATCTTATTAACAATGCTGTATATATATTTTATGAATAGGTATCTTGAGTTCTTGAGGAGCATTCTGATATTACTAAGAGTAAATTGCCTGTTTCAGGATAAACTTCATAGAGCGGCTATTTCCTTTTGAAATGTATCAGTGGTCAGAATGGAAGTCATCTGGGGAGGGTGGTTTGTTAACATCCAGTGTTGTAGTCTCAGAAACTTTATTTTATTTATTCATCTGGAGAGCATCAGTCTCTGAGGGATTGAGTTCCTCTATACCAACAGAGAAAAATTGCTAGAAATGCTAAAGTATTAATATTCTCTCTTCTTATAAAATTATATGATAATTTGGAAGTTAAGGTAAGGAAAAACATCGGTGATGAGATTTGCTAAATGTTGCTATGTAGACCTGAGAGAGCTCCTATGAGTGTCCTCCCTGGGTGTCTTTAAACAACAGGAGCAAGATTAATTGTCTAGGACAGTGGTGACAAACTTGTATTTGCATGCCACAGCAGGCTGTTTACATCACTGAAAATTCTAAAAGTTTTGCTGACACTGGTCTAGGTTGATTGAACATTGGCCCACTATAAACAGGCAGGTAGATGTTAATGGCTTTCACGAGGATGTGCGTTGGACACTGCTATTGCTGGTACCAACTGATACCTGTCACTGTGTTTTGTTCTGCCATTGGTTGTCACTCTTATTAGGTCTAAACACTTTTTTCCTTATTTTTAGGTAGAGAATATTTGAAAGGCAAATTCATAAAGCGAATTATGATTTTTCTTTTCTGTCTTAATTTTTACACAATATTTAATTTTATTTACCAACTGTGTCATTTCAGTGGTTCAAGACACAAATGCAGCAGGGAAGAAAGACTTGTAGATATTATGGATCAACAAATTTTCAGTATCATGTTTCTGTTAATACAATACCCTCCCTCAAATCAGATTAGTAGGTCACCTACTGTCAATAAAATTTTACTGAACTGAGGTTAATTAATAATTTGTTTTTAAAAAGTCAGAGTGAGAAATTTCAAATATTTTTGCAGTAATTACTTTCTTACCAAAATGTGAACTCCACAATCTTAATTAATTGAATTTTTCATCCTTTCAAGAGCCATAAGAGTTATGCATTACTATGTTTACACTCAGATTCATCAGTTCTCTTACATTTATGACTTGATTTATAGTGAGGTTACAAATTCTCCAGATGCCATCATAAATACTTCTTCTTCTAACACAAGTTAGAATTGTTAACTATTAAGTGATTTAGAATATTACAATGTGCATTTCAAAAGCTACATAGGTGAAATAAATTTTGGTTTGAATGGTTAATTTGCTATATTATACTGCACTACATATGTTGACAAAGACATCATAAGGTTTTTTTAAATAAGAATATTTAATTTTAGATTTACAAAAAGTTGCAAAGGTGGTACATAGGGTTATCGCATATCCTTTATTCAGTATTACTGGATGATATCTAATATTACTTTGGTACATTTGGGAAAACCAAGAAACCAATATTTGTACATTACTATTAATCAAACTCCAGACTTTATTCAAAATTATATAGTTTTCTATTAATATTCATTTTTAATTTAGTGAATTAAATCAGGCCACTATATGGCATTTAAAACAATTTTTAACTGAAATAAAATTCTGAAATTAGGAACAAGTATTTCCTTCTCATGAAAAATACATTGTATGCATGTAATGTCAAAACAAGAATCTTAAGTCTGAGTGAAAGCGAGGAAAGCATTCTTGCTTCTGAGAAGGAGCCTTGAAAGAAATAATTTCTGCTACTGTCTTCCAGGTAATTTTAAATCCTTTCTCTGGTTTTCCTCATTTGTTCAGTTAAGTAAGAGTGAGAAAGAAATTGCACACTTGACTGATTTCCAGCCCTAAATCCTGCCCACTTCTCCCAAGCCTGATAACCCAGTAAATGTTCAAACATCTTAAATTCTTTTTCAATCTCACATCCTCAGTGATCTGTGCTGTTCGAGAAGTGGTGGAGTTTTAGCAGGCTTCTCTAAAAAGGTGTTAAACATCCTCTGTGAACAAAGTGCATGAAACACACACTTGCTCTTTTGTATAGGAATGCTTTTATTGGAGAAGGAAGTTTGATAATGGCTTCTGGAAATTTCTCTTCAAAAATCCCATTCTGGAAAATTTCTGAATTACTCACTGTCATTGCTACCCCATGAGACACTGATAGAGAGATAATTTCTTTTCCTAAAATCCTGTTGGGAAAGACCTTGACTCCTGGGAGTCCCAGGAAAGCTACCATGTGACAGTTATTGACAGTGGAAGAACCTAAATTAGCAATGTGAAAAGTTTTCAAGCATCTTTTGAAGCTGCTAATTTATTTTTGATATTCTGATAAATAAATCTGAAGATCTGAATTTATAGGTTTCAGGGCATGTCTTTTTAACATGCAATATGATACATTTACAAACTTTAAGTCAATATTTTCTATGAATATGAAGTTTCCTCCTAGGTGAGTGAAAATTATATTTGCTAGAAACATGAACAGATTTCAACAGATTTTAATAGATGTGTAGTGAGCTTTGTGCTTCCACAGATTCCATGTCTGTTGATTTATTCAATTTTGGATTGAATGTATTCTAAAAAACAAAGTGTATTATAACAAAAACATAAACTGCTTCTGACTTGAACATTTTTCTTGTTATTATTTCCTAAACAACTCAGTCTAATAGCTATTTACATACTGTTTGTATTAGGCATGATCAGTAACCTAGAGATTGTAAAAGTATATGAAAGGTAGAGTTCAGATTATATGCAAATGCTATGTCATATAATATAAAGAAGCCAATCCCCCTAATACCAATGGGTGACTATACTATTTCTGCATTAGTTAACATTTTTGTTCTGGATGTCTTCTTATTTATGTATTTTGAAATGATAGAAATTTTATATAATTATTGTATATCACATGTTGCTTTGAAGTACATATGCATGTGGGATGGCTAAAGCCAGTCAATTAACATATACATTACTTCATATACTTAGCAGTGTTTTTATAGAGAGCCCTTAAAATACTTTGTAGACCTTGAATACAATTGTTTTGGAATTATAACATAACTTCCACACATGAGACTATGCACTGAAACAAAACTGGGAGATTTTACAAGGATATACTGTGCTTAGACTGTATTTCTAAGAAAGCTTCAATCTTAGGCATTTTGGATGGAGATACTAAGATTTAGTTTTGTCTCAGTGAATTCATGTTGAGCTCCACAAAGTTATTTGAAAACTGCTTTGTTCTTGGTCTCTTTGCTGTCCCTTCAATAACTTGTTTTGACAGCTGCCAACTTGAATCTTGAGTCAGTCTATCTTTTAAGATCAGCCTCTGTACTTGGCCTGAAGTTCAGAGAGAGCCCTGGCTCAGAGGTATTGGCTTTGTATTCAGTTCTGAGTTGGTATTGGGACCTTTTATTGTCCAGTACCCTGCCTAAGTCATTGACACTTTGTCGCACAGGCTCATTACCTAAAAACAGCTGTTTCCTTTCTGCTTAAAATCTATATTCACAAATCATTTTCTAGATTCTAAAATGAGAGACCACCTTAACCTTTTACTCTGCCCTCACCTAACTGAGCTATGGTCCTTTTCCTATCTGAACCTATGGAATTACTCTACCTTTGAAGTCTTAAGATATCTGAAAACATCAGTTGGGTTCCTGATTTGCCTTTCTTAGTTCTCTTATATTTGCTTTGTCTGGATATCCAGGCCTTTGGATCCTTCTGGCGGATGGGTAACATGACAAAAACATGGAAGTGCGGACCAACATGGTATACAGGCATTTGAAAAGTACTGTTATTATTAAAGTCTAAAAGCTTCTATTTTTTTTTTTTAATTTAAGAGGAAAAAGAGAAAAACACAAAACAAACCAAAGCGGCGTAAGGGTACACGCAATACAGAACTACAAACAAAACAAAACAAAACAAAACAAAACAAAACAAAACAAAACAACATAATAGTAAGAAATCACCTGCTAGTAGATTACACACTATCTTCTTGAAAATAGTTCCTCAAATCACAGTATCAAAGAATACAAGGTGGACATTCAAACAGGGAGAAAAGCTTCTATTTTTGAGACAGTCCTGTTGTCTAGTTCAGTCTGGCCTTAAACTCAGATTGTAACCCAGGTTGGCCTCAAACTCAAGATGCACTTCCTGCCTCAGTTTTGTGAGTACTGGGATTTCAGGATTATATCACCACACTTGGCTTCCGAATCTAGAAGTGGATTATCTTCCATGCTATTAAGGGACATACTAGCTGCAAAGAAAACATGGCAAGATTGCTATGAACTTAATGTTAGGTCAAAGGATTTAGCAAGTACAAAGTACTAATTTCAATTTTGAGCCATAGTCTAATTAATATGGTAAGAGCTATAGCAAATCAAGAATCATTTTAGAGAAACAATTCTTTTCACCATTGTGCTAATTCACAAATCTAAAGAGTTGTTTACTAATAAAAAGATCAGTTATGAATCCAGTTTGACCAATAGGATACATATACAGAAGGAGGTAGTGGGTCTTTCCAGCTATTGACTCTGTAACCTTGGCTATAGTGGAATAAGATAATCAATATTTTAGAATTAATTAGATTCTGTTCATTGTTTAAATTTTTGTTAAGCTGGACACAGTGAGAAAGGTAAATAAAATATTTCTACTATCCTCAAAATTACCCCTTAAAATAATATACAGTTATACATTTATACAGTACAAATTAGTGTGAAATTGTGTAGTTCAAGTATATGGTGGAATATTGCTAGCATTAAGTAGCTTTCTCCCTGTGGCATTTGTCATTTTGGTGGGCTTCAGTTATCCCCAAGGGTTTAATTGTCACTTAAGGTCTTTTCAAGCTAGAAAATACAATGAGTTTAGTCTGTAAAAGAAATTTGGGCTTCTATCAGCGCATTACATTGTATGTAGGAAGCACTGTATCTGCAAGAATATGCATCAAATTAAGAACATGGAACACAGTATCTGTCTAATATCTGCAGTCAGTATATGATTTTATATCCCACCACAGAAGATTGTTGATGAAGAAAGGAAGGAGTGAGAAAAATATCTGTGAGTCAAACTACATTGATGACTACTGATTGGATTTGTACACAAATGATTGCATCAGCATATTTCCTAGTTCATGCCAAAATATCAGAATTATATATAAAGACCCACCTCCCTTATTTTCCTCATTCCTTCTGTTCTTTTACACCTTTTATGACCTTTATTGTTTTCCTATCCCCTCTTGGTAGCTCTTTATTAAGTTTAATGTAGATCCTTTTATTTGCAATCTTTGTTCCATATTTTGGATTTAGATACATGTATTTTTAAGTTATGCATATGGCATTGCATTATTCATTTCTTACTGTTTTTTTTCTCCCATAGTACTAGATATATGCATCATTATGTTACTGTGTGTACCCCTAATCAATCTGGTGCTTAAATAATGAGTATATCTCCAATATGTTTCCTATCTACTCTAGTAGTGATGTGAAATTAAACTGCCATCAGTTTATTGTCTCCCAGTGTTCAAGAAGATAAACATTCTCATACAGTTCCTTTAAAAGATGTATGTGAGAGTGTTTTGTTTGGTGTGTAAATGCATGTGTGTATCACTTACCTGTGCATATGTGTGAAACTGATGGATCTTGAGGAATGTGTGTGTATGTGTGTGTGTGTGTGCATGTTTGTGCCTGTGTGTATAACTTGATTAAGTGTTCTAAGACTGTCCTCTAGAATGGTCATACCATTTCACACTTTTTCCAGCACTGCATGAGGATCCTCAGGTCTCCATATCTTTGCCTTTACTTGACATTAGCAGCTCTCTTTGTGCCAGTCTAACAGGTATGAAGTACTGTCTCAATGTTTTACCATCCAAGGACAGTGAGGGCCTCAATAAATGACTAACAGCAGCTAATCTAGCTGCACGTTGCTATAACTTCCACAAGAACCTTAATTTCATATTCTATTGTGACTACTAGAGAGAAATATGATAGAGAAAAGACTATCTGCATTTGAAAGTGTACTTTATGCTATTATGATTTGGAAGACATGGTCGGAGATTGCCTGGGACCTGTGGGTCAGCAATCACAGGTCGCTGTTTGCCATGTGTCACTTAGTAACTAAAGCTCCATGAAAGCCTGATGGCCAGCTGACTTTTTTCTGGGTGTTTGGGCAACATCCAAACCAGGTATTTTGAGACCGCTTGATCCCTGAGCTTGGGCTTCTCTGAATTTCCCTAGTCACCATTTACCTGCTTCCAGGGGCCCTGCTCCCAGAGTATATTCTGTTTTTGAGTATCCCACATAGAAAGTGTTGACCCAGTAGGGATGCCCAAAGGTAACATTCTGGTTATTTTCTTTCTGAAATCAGTTCCAACATCTGTTTTTCTTCTACTTCATCAGGAAAAAAATTTTAACAGTAGGAGCACATAGAATCAAAGGTGGAGTAGTAATTAGGGGAATAGGGAAGCTGAGATAGATATAATTTGATGCTCAGAATTACGTTGGCAACTCAAGTATCTGGAGCATGACTGTACTACGCTCCCAGAAAAGTGTGAGAGAGAACTATTCAGCTTCCTTTCTATGAATGAGAATGTGTTTCTTTATTTGAGATTGGACTTTCTTTATGCTTATTGATTGTCACAACTATTTGGGAGTGGAGAATTTGTCCGTGACTACTCCAAAAACCATTCTTGTGCTAAACTTTCGGAAAAGAGAGCACTTTACAATCAGTCTCTGATTATTGCTGAAATGATGAATGGATAAACAGAAAAATTTGCATAGAATTTATCAGCACTAAATGGGAAGTCAAGGGTGAGTTCAGAATCACTGTGCTTCCCAGATCATGGAGTAAACTGGCCCTTATTAATTGTGTTAATTCTAGCTGGTATTTGAAAGTTGCTCTGTATTACCTTTTTCTGCCTGAGTTGGAATGGAATTTGTCTCAGCTGAAACCCTAGTGTCTTCGGAGCATGCTGAGGGTTAACTGCTATGTAACCTTTTTCTTGATAAGAGTCATTTCTTCTGTTACTTCCCTGCCATTTCAGGGTGGGAAGGGCTTTCTCTAAAATATCTTCCTATACTTTTGTTCAGAAGTGAAGGACTGATGTTATGATTAAGAGAGGGGAAAAATTGCTTTTTGTTTTTATTAAATTAGCTTTTGCTGCCTGACACAATTTTATATATTTATACAGCTACTTCCTTTACCTTCTAGCCTCCAAAGCTCCTTGCCCTTGTTTGCCTTGTCAGAGAAAAACTATACCATCTGTTTTGTACTTTACAGTTGATACAAACAGTTTCATGTGCAATATCTCATTTAATTCCAATCACTCTTGACATGTCTATGAACATATCTAAGCAATTAAAATGTTTCAGGATTAACTAGGGAGGGTGCAATCACCCTCAGTTTTATCGACTAGATGACAAACATCTGGCACCAGGACTAAGCCATGGAAAAATGATAAAGTGAATAAACTTTACCTTTTGTGTTCTTTCACCTGGCTTAGTGTTCATTTTTCTGTTGGAGCCAAACTGCCCTTTTCCAGATTTAGTGTGCATTTAGTCTCCGATTCCCCAGATTCTCTGTGGCGAGTCCCACCCACACAGCCCCATTTCACATTCCATCTCCTACCTTTGTCATCATCAACATTTACACACCTTGTATTTTTCCTCCCTACTTTGTTCACGGCTTATTACAGTGAATTTTCTTTTTTTTTTTTTTTTTTTTTTTTTTTATTTAAGAGGAAAAAGAGAAAAACACAAAACAAACCAAAGCGGTGTAAGGGTACACGTAATACAGAACTACATAAACAAAACAAAACAAAGCAAAACAAAAACAAAGCAAACAAACAAACAAAAAAAAACCATAACAGTAAGAAATCACCTGTTAGTATATTACATATTATCATCTTGAAAATAGTTCCTCAAATCACAGTATCAAAGAATACAAGGTGGACATTCAAACAGGTAGACTGCAAACATCTGTGTTCAATGATCCACAAACATTGATACAGTCAGCTATTTAACACCCCTAAACACACTTGCTGTTATATCCGTTAGAGCTCTCTTTTTTTTTTCTTCCCCTCTCTTTTTTACTACAAAATTCACACCCTTTGGATTTCATTACTCCTTAGTGCTTATTACTTTTGGGGAAGGGGGGGAGAATACAGTCAAATATGGCAAAACAAAGCTGTCAGTCAATACCAAGGATAGACATAGCACATGGTGTAGAACACAGTACAAGTTTATCAACTATGGTTATCAACGTTGTCCCTTGTTTCCTTAAAAAGAATTGTCTATCTCATTAGATATTATAAAGTTGGACAAAACAGTAGAGAACAAGACCAATACAACTTAGGCATTGTAAACATTACAGGACTTCCAAAGAAGACAATAGTCAAACCAGAATGGGTATCTTAGTGAATCTTATTGTCTTCAAAGTAGTTGCCTATGTCTTCAAACTTGATACTACCATATAGAATGGAACAGAGTCTAATCGTCTAATCAGTCAAAACAAGATCGTGGGAGCACTACAGGACTTCAAAACAAGTTAATAGGAAATCAAAAAGAGTTATTATTTATATATCCTAATTATTTGAATTTTTTCTTTAATTAAGACAAACATAAGAAATGACTAATTTTTTTAAAACAATAAGGGGGAGATTGAGATAAAACAGGACATAACAATATAACAATAGAGGTCACAGCATGACTGTTTCAACAACCTAGTACTTCACCACCATATAACCTGACTTAATAGTAGTTACCATAGTGTCTTTTTCCTTGAAATATTTGGATAAAACTTCATATACTCTAGCTTCAAATATTTTCAAATCAAGAAGCCCAGAATAAAGCCTTTCTAATTAATGAGTGAAAACTTTATAAGGCTCCAAGGCCACCTAATGGGGAATCATGATTACCACATATTTTTATATATTTGAATCATTACTTACATTAGGGAAACTATTCGGTATTCACACATGCGAGATTGATTTATTTCACTTATGAGTATGGTCTCAAGCTGCGCCCATTTATTGATAAATATCTCAATGTGATCCTTCTTTATAGCTGAATAATACTCCATTGTATAGAAATACCACAACTTTTTTATCCATTCCTCAGTTGATGGACACTTGGGTTGTTTCCATGATCTGGCGATTACAAATTGTGCTGCTATAAACATAGGTGCACATATATCACTGTGGTATGATGCTTTCAGTTCTTCTGGGAATATGCCTAGAAGTGGAATAGCTGGAATAAATGGGACTTCCAGTCCCAACTTTTTGAGAAATCTCCAGACAGATCTCCACAAAGGCTGTACCAGTCTACACTCCCACCAGCAGTGCAGGAGAGTTCCCTTTTCCCCACAGCCTCTCCAGCATTTGTTGTCGGTTTTCTTGATCCTGGCCATTCTTTCAGGAGTGAGATGGTATCTCAGTGTGGTTTTAATTTGCATTTCTCTAATGACCAATGATGATGAGCATTTTTTCATGTATTTATTTGCCATTTGCATTTCTTCATCTGAGAATTGCGTATTCATCTCAGATGCCCATTTTTGGATTGGATCTTTGAATTTTGGAGGTCTGAGTTTCTTTAATTCTTTATATGTTTTAGACAAGAGGCCCTTGTCTGAGAGAGAGTTCACTAAAATCTTTTCCCAGTTTGTGGGTTTTCTTTTCACTATGCTGGAGATTTCTTTTGACATGCAGAAACTTTTTAATAAGAAGTGGTCCCAGTTATTGATTCTGGGAAGTATTTCCCGTGCGGTTTGAGTCCTGTTCATGAATTCTTTACCTACTCCTATGTCTCCAAGGTTTCTACCTAATTTGTCTTCCAATAGATTTAGTGTTTCTGTTTTAATATTCAGATCTTTGACCCATTTAGATTTTAATTTAGTACATGGTGATAGACATGGGTCTAGCTTTAGTTTTCGGCAAATGGAGAGCCAGTTTTTCCAGCACCATTTATTAAAGAGACTGTCGTTCTTCCAGTGAACCTGCTTGGCTCCTTTATCAAAGATAAGGTGGTTGAGTGTGTTCGTAGTTGTGGTTGTATCTTCTAATCTATTCCACTGATCTTCGGCTCTGTTTTGATTCCAATACCATGTTGATTTTACTACTGTTGCTTTGTAGTATAACTTCAAGTCAGGGATTGTGATGCCTCCTGCTTTGTCTTTGCTGCTTAGAATTGCCTTTGCGATTCTGGGTCTCTTCTGGTTCCAGATGAAATTTAGGAGTGATTTCTCTAGATCTATAAGGTATGTTGATGGAATTTCTATTGGGATTGCATTGAATCTGTATAACAGTTTTGGGAGAATGGCCATTTTCACAATGTTTGTTCTTCCTATCCATGAGCAAGGGATGTCTTTCCATTTTCTGAGATCATCTTCAATTTCCTTTTTCAGTGTATTGTAATTTTCACTGTATAAGTCTTTGACTTCTTTCGTAAGAGTAATTCCTAAATATTTCATTTTTTTGCTTGCTAATGTGAATAGTCCAGTTTCTCTTATTTCCCTCTCTGTAATTTTGTTGTTCGTGTATAGGAATGCTATTGATTTCTGAGTATTGATTTTGTATCCAGCCACATTACTGAATTTATTTATTGTATCTAAGAGTATTTCAAAGGAGTTTAGGGGGTCTTCTATGTAGAGTATCATGTCATCTGCAAACAATGATAATTTAACTTCTTCTTTTCCTATCTTTACCCCTTTTATTTCTCTTTCTTGCCTAATTGCTCTGGCTAGTACTTCCAGTACTATATTAAATAGGAGTGGTGATAAAGGACATCCTTGTCTTGTGCCCGATTTTAAAGTAAAGGCTTTCAATTTTTGGCCATTTAGTATGATGCTGGCTGTTGGTTTGTCATAAATGGCCTTTATTATATTGAGGTAAAGACCATTTATTCCAATTTTCTGTAAAGTTCTTATCATGAATAAGTGTTGGACCTTATCGAAGGCTTTTTCTGCATCTATAGAGATGATCATGTGATTCTTATTTTTGGCTTTATTGATATGGTGGATTACATTTATTGATTTGCGTATGTTGAACCATCCTTGCATTCCTGGGATGAATCCCACTTGGTCATGGTGTATAATCTTCTTGATGATTTGCTGGATCCTATTTGCCAATATTTTATTGAGGATTTTTGCATCTGTGTTCATTAGGGAGATCGGTCTATAGTTCTCTTTTATAGTTGGATCTTTCTCAGGTTTTGGTACTAGAGTAATATTTGCTTCCAGGAATGACTTAGGAAGGATTGCTTCCCTTTCAATTTCATTGAATAGTTTGAGGAGTGTCGGCATTAGGTCTTCTTTATATTTCTTGTAGAATTCTGCAGTGAATCCATCTGGGCCTGGGCTTTTCTTGGTGGGTAAGGCCTTAATTACTTTTTCAAGTTCATTAGCAGAGATTGGGTTATTCAACAGTTTTATATCCTCTTGATCTAGCTTTGGTACTTCATATGCTTCTAAGAATCTGTCTATTTCTTCTGTGTTATCAAACTTTTGAGAGTAGAGGTTTTCGAAATAGGTGTTGATGATCCTCTGTATTTCTATTGGGTCTGTAGTGATTTCTCCTTTTTCATTTCTTATTGCATGAATTTGAGCTTTTTCTTCCCTTTTTTTAATAAGGTTGGCTAGGGGCTTATCAATTTTATTTATTCTTTCAAAGAACCAACTCTTTGATTCGTTGATTCTTTGGATTGTTTTCTTAGTCTCTATTGCATTGATTTCTGCTCTGATTTTTATAATTTCCTCTCTTCTTTTGGCTTTGGGCTTGACTTGCTCTTCTTTTTCTAGCTGTTTGAGGTGTAGCATCAAGTTATTTATTTGTATTCGTTCTGTTTTCCTGATGTGGGAACTCAGTGCAATAAATTTTCCTCTCAGAACGGCTTTCATTGCATCCCACAGATTCCGGTAAGTTGTATCTGCATTTTCATTTTCTTTTAGGTATTGTTTAATTTCTTCTTTAATTTCTTCTGTGACCCACTGATTACTCAAGAGTGTGTTATTTAGTTTCCATGTGTTTGTGGAATTTTTGCAGTATCTTTTGTCATTAATTTCTAATTTCAGAGCGCTATGATCTGATAATATGCAAGGGATGATTTCAACTTTTTTGCATTTGCTTAAATATGTTCTGTGAGCTAATATATGGTCTATTTTAGAAAATGATCCATGTACTGCTGAGAAGAATGTGTATTCTGATGTTGTTGGGTGGAACATTCTGTATATGTCTATCAAACCCATTTGTTCACAGGTGTGATTCAGTTCTGTTATTTCTTTGCTCATTTTCTGTCTGGTTGATCTGTCCCTTGGTGTCAGTGGTGTATTAAGGTCTCCTGTTACAATTGTGTTACTGATAATTTGAGTTTTCATTTCTGTTAATAATTGTTTTATATAACTGGGTGCTCTGGAGTTTGGTGCATATATATTTAAGATAGTTATCTCTTCCTCTTGGAGTTTTCCCCTTACGAGTATGTAGTGACCTTCTTTGTCCTTTATGGTCATTGTTGGTTTAAAGTTCACGTTGTCTGCAAACAGGATGGCTACTCCTGCCTTTTTTTGGATTCCTGCTGCATGGAGAATTGTTTTCCATCCTTTGACTTTCAGTCTGTGAGTATCCTTCTGGGTTAGATGGGTTTCCTGTAAACAGCATATGGTTGGATTTTGTTTCTTGATCCATTCTGCTAGTCTGTTTCTTTTAGTTGGTGCATTGAGACCATTTACATTAATGGTTATTACTGTTAAATGCTGATTAATTGTAGGAATGTTATCTCTTTGCTGTTGCATCTTTATCTTTCTGTTCTGTTTAATTATTTGCTTTGCTTAGTGGGTTTTTCCTTTGTGTTTCTAAACTGTCTTTCAATATTTTTTGCAGGATTGGTTTGGTGTTCATGAAGTTCTTCAGCTGTTCTTTGTCATGGAAGTATCGTATTGCACCATCTATTTTGAATGATAGTTTTGCAGGATATATCAGTCTCGGTTGGAAATCGTTTTGCTTTAGGATCTGGAATACTTCACTCCATGCTCTTCTTGACTTTATTGTTTGTGCTGAGAAGTCTGCTGTGATTCTGATAGGTTTTCCTTTATAAGTGATCTGTTTTTTCTCTCTGACAGCTTTTAATAATCTATTCTTGTGTTGGATTTCTGGGATGGTGATTATTATATGTCTGGGTGTAGTTTTATTTTGGTTATGACTGTTTGGAGTTCTATATGCTTCGCTGATCCTGATGTCAGTTTCTGATCTCATGCTTGGGAAATTTTCAGCTATTACTTCTCTAAATATCCTCCTGACATCCTTCATGTTGTCTCCCTCTCTTTCATTAATCCCTATCATTCTTATGTTATTCTTCTTTGCATCGTCCTGCAGTTGTTGAATTGTTGTTTCCTGATTCCTTGTTATTTTCAAAAGATCTTTCCTTTCCTGTTCACTAGCTGCAATCCTGTCTTCAAGGTCTGAAATTCTATCTTCACTTTCATTAAGGCGGTTTTTACAACTTTCAGTGGAGTTTTTTATTTCCTGTATATCTCTGTGCATCTGCATTATGTATTCTGTTTGTTTCTTATATTGCTCATCTAGGGATTCTATCTTTTTGTTTAGTTCCTCCAATTTTTTATCTGTGTTTTCTTTAGATATATTTAGAATCTCTTTCATTTCTTTTATCATTTCTTCTTTTATCTGGGAGATTATTTCGAGTTTGAATTTCTTTAAAGCTTCCTGGAGTTGCTTGTCAATTTCAGTGGCTATTGTGTCCGATATATGAGGTGGATGGGATATATTTTCTTCTATATACATCGCTCCTAGGGTTTCTTGAGATGGGCTGGAGGTTTGAGGTTGTAATTTAGTCTTTCGTTTTGTCATTTTCCTATATTTCTGTGTTTCAAGTGTTATTTGAAAGCTACCTCAGGATCTGTTGAAAATCCCCTTCTATGTTTGGAGCTACTGAGACTCTGGCACCACGCTACCCCAAGCCTTTGGGCCTACAGAACTAGTGGCTCTCCTCTGCCTGCTCAGAACTCCGCAGTTCCAGACAAGCTGGGCCTCAGGGACACTGTGCGCCCACCTGCCCCTTGGAAGCTCCACAGTTCTTCAATCGCAGCCGGGTTAGGGTACTCACCACAGGCCGCAGTGCTTCAGGAACCTGTGGACCCTCCCTGGTTGCAGAGATATCCACAGTCCTCCAGACACGCAGAGAGGCCTGTGAGGGCACCCCAGATCTGCCCAGCTCCTCTTCTGCAGACCTATGTCCAGGCGCGGCAGCTAAACAGGCTGGGCTACGCTGATAGTGTGGGCCCGCCCATCCGTCGGCAGCTCAGCAGGTCTCCAAGTGGAGCCGGAATGGGGAGGCTGATGTGATAGCCTCAAACCCACCTCGCCCCTTTGCTGCACCTGGAAGCCTGGGGGAACTCCAGCAGTCTGGGCGGAGATATCCAGAGTCCTCCAGGCACGCAGAGAGGCCGGTGAGGGCACCCCAGATCTGCCCAGCTCCTCTTCTGCAGACCTATGTCCAGGCACGGCAGCTAAACAGGCTGGGCTAGGCTGATAGTGTGGGCCCGCCCATCCGTCGGCAGCTCAGCAGGTCTCCAAGTGGAGCCGGAATGGGGAGGCTGATGTGATAGCCTCAAACCCACCTCGCCCCTTTACTGCACCTGGAAGCCTGGGGGAACTCCAGCAGTCTGGGCGGAGATATCCAGAGTCCTCCAGGCACGCAGAGAGGCCGGTGAGGGCACCCCAGATCTGCCCAGCTCCTCTTCTGCAGACCTATGTCCAGGCGCGGCAGCTAAACAGGCTGGGCTACGCTGATAGTGTGGGCCCGCCCATCCGTCGGCAGCTCAGCAGGTCTCCAAGTGGAGCCGGAATGGGGAGGCTGATGTGATAGCCTCAAACCCACCTCGCCCCTTTGCTGCACCTGGAAGCCTGGGGGAACTCCAGCAGTCTGGGCGGAGATATCCAGAGTCCTCCAGGCACGCAGAGAGGCCGGTGAGGGCACCCCAGATCTGCCCAGCTCCTCTTCTGCAGACCTATGTCCAGGCGCGGCAGCTAAACAGGCTGGGCTAGGCTGATAGTGTGGGCCCGCCCATCCGTCGGCAGCTCAGCAGGTCTCCAAGTGGAGCCGGAATGGGGAGGCTGATGTGATAGCCTCAAACCCACCTCGCCCCTTTACTGCACCTGGAAGCCTGGGGGAACTCCAGCAGTCTGGGCGGAGATATCCAGAGTCCTCCAGGCACGCAGAGAGGCCGGTGAGGGCACCCCAGATCTGCCCAGCTCCTCTTCTGCAGACCTATGTCCAGGCGCGGCAGCTAAACAGGCTGGGCTACGCTGATAGTGTCTACAGTGAATTTTCTAAAGGAGCGTTTCATTTGGATAAGATGTATGAGAGGCAGGCTACTGTGCTCTCTTTCACAGCAGTCTGCCAACTTCTCTTCCTACTTTTAATTGATTCAGACTTTCTCTACAGAGCTTGTTTCCTTTTCCTATCTTTAATAAAGCTTTTCTTCTGTTAGAAAAATAAAATAAATGCCAAAGGTAATGTCTTAACTAGGAAAAATAAATCAGTCACAGTAGAATTGCCGATTTGATGACACATACAATTTAGGCAAGTCCTGAAATCACAGCAGATAGGTGACTTGAAATGCTATCACAGGGTAAGAGCTTTCTGGCAGAGGTATTAGAAAAATCCTTGAGTACCTATTCAAATCTTTTATGCTTTTCACATCCACTTTTTTTTTTTTTCTTTTTTTTGTCTTTTTCCTTTTTATCGGTACTGGGGATCGAACTCACGACTGCCTGCTTGCAAGGCAGGCACTTATGCCGCTGAGCTAAACCTCCAGCCCCTTCACATCCACTTTTAATGTAATACGGATTGAGATCATATGTCTGTTACGTATCATTTTTACGTTTTCAAAATAAATCCCCATATCCACGATGTAGCTCATTTGCAAATAAGCTAGGAAGTGCTTTGGAGATGGTAATACTATTGCTGAATTACAAAATCTTTCCATGAAAGGAATTAAATTGCTGACTTTATAGGTTAAAAATACTACATTTATAATCCCTCCTCAGATTTAAATAGATCACAATGTTTTGTGTCGCTTAAGTTAATTGGAGGTAGCTGACAAATCACCTTATCTAAGTTCTTTAGTTCATGCCCGAGGAGCCTGAGAAACCAGCAGGTGAGTGACGGGAGCATTAGCAGAGGCACTGTTACTAGAGCCCTGGTTTCCTTACTCCACGTTTAGATCTCTTCCACGAGGTGATTTTGCTACTCATCATCAGTCAGAGTCATAAACTGGGATGAAGAGTGGCCTGACTCCCACAGCCTTCCAACCTATCCTGAGGCTCGGGAACCAAGTAGATCTTCCTTCAGTTGGTAGTCAGTGATGTGTGCCATCTCCATCCTCTCTCCCTGATCAACTGCAACTTGACTCCTTCCTTCTGTCTTTGGTGTACATGTCTTGAACTATGCACTGTAAATATGTTTGCTTGGTCTGCAGGGAAACAGAACACTGTACACAGAAGGAAATGAATGCATGCCTTTTATATAAAATTTTAAACAAAATTAGATACTCCTGAGCTACTTAGTTTCTTAAAATCTTTGTTTTATGCATATTTGACCACTGATTGTTTTCCTTATGTGTTAACCCAGTGATAGCGTTTAGTAACTATTTGTGGAAAAAATGAGTAAATAAGTAGATAAATAAGGCAAGACACTGAGTCTTGCTATTCTAGTAATTTGAAAGTCTTCCTATCTAAGTGATATTAAAAATACTGTTCTCCACCTGTGTAGTAGTGGTTGGTAGAAACTATGCAGTATTTAATATGGCATAATTCTATATTAAAATGATTTTATTATAGTACTGAAGGTCACCTCATGTTTTATTTGCAAACTGTCTTTCACATATTTTTTTTTCAGTCCTTGTAATTGGACAGCAGAAGTCATGCTCACTAAGGACATAATTTACTTTGTTAGAAATACAATTTATTTTTCAAAATACATTCCAATGTTCTTTTTGGTTTTTCTGTCAACACAGTATTTCAGAGTTTCATTTTTATTTCTCTAGTTTCTGTTGATACATAGGCAATTTCTTGTGAGGCATATTAACAGGTTTAAAAATAGGTGATCATACAAATCATTCATTCTCTGTGTAAAGCTCTATACTGCTTTGCTTTATTTTTCTCAGGACTCCTCTGATTGCTGTTGCCAATTTTGAGAGCCTGTCACCAGGGTGGCCACTGGATGAGCTAGAATTTAAGTTTTGCCAGTTATGTGGCAGGCTGGAGAGAAGCCTTATACCATGAGGCTTTGGATGAGAATTTTCTAGTGCAGTGGCCTTTGTTTTATTTTCCTGCAAGACAGGTAAGCTGACTGTAGTGTCATTACAAAGAACAGGTTAATTACATTCCATGGCCAACTCAGTGCTTACATGAAGAACTCATTAGATGTGTGATATATGGCCACTCTATCACTATTATTCCTAAAGGAAGAAGGGCTAGAGTTCATTTAGCAGTAATTTCTTGAATCTGACAAAGTGGTTTCTTTCCCTAACTCAAACTGCCATTGTAGTATGTATGTTAGTAGAGTGGTGTGTCTGGAAGACAATTCCTTGTGGCAACATTTTTATTTTTACAATGTTTATAAAAGGGCAGCCAGCCAGAAAGCCAGACTGGGTCAGATTCCAAGCATAGGCAATAATAGGAAATGTATATAAAGTCATCATGACAAATCTCTTCAAAGAATTTTTCTGATTGTCCAAAAATACACAAATAGGACTTGCTCTAATGATTTCATTCTTTTGAGATTTCCTCCTTTCTTTCTGAAAATATTTTAAAAACTGCTGACAAGTGAAAACTATTGCCAAACTCTTTAGTATGTATATGTGTGTGTTTAGCTAGTCAAATGTTGTGGAAAATTGCATCTTGGATTTCAAGAATCAGCCCATCAATCTCATATATACTGTTCATATAACCACAGTCTACATATAATGAAATCCTTTGTTTTTTCTATCTTTGATCAACATACATGGATTTTAAAATATAGACTATATAAATATTTTGGAAAACAAGAATATAATTTTTATTTTTAGGTTTCAGGCTCCCACAAAAGCTTGCTTTCAATCACAAGAACTTGAAGCCAGTACTCAAGTGATTTCTGTTCTGCTATTCTTGGATGCTATTACTCTAGAGTTATCTATTACCTGCAAGATCAATTGTATCTGACATGCTATTGAAATAGATCATCTCACGTTGGAGGCAGAACTGACAAAATGTTATACGGAGGTATTTGGCCCGTGGCTCATATCCTGTGGCCTGTCTTGTCCAACTACTAACTTCATTTAATATCTTTGTGGTAGGTAGTTGTGTGAAATCAGTGAGATTTTCAACTAGACTTCTTACAGAATAAAAGAGATTGGTTATGTGCAATCATCCCTTTTCCACTCACTCAAAAGAGTTCTGTAGCATCATAGTTAAAATGGCTGCTCTCAAGTTCTATCCTTCTTCAGGATTCATCTTACTACTTTAAAGATAGTGCTTTCAGAAGCATTCACAAATTGCTACTTCATGTAGCTCCTGCTTTAAAGAAAATAACTAGTAGACAAAGTAAAGTAGATAAATAGGATTTTTAGATTCTTTTCATAAGAAATGTCCAATGATTGCCAATCAGGTAGAAAGGGATGAAAAACACATTGTAGCAGCCTGAAAATGTAAATCTAAAGAATAAGACAAGATTTCTTAGCTCTTCACTACAATCCTAAAATAAACATAGATTTTCATTCTAGTACATTTGCAGAATTGTATCTATCTCATGTAGCATGAAAGACTATTTCTCAAAAACAAAAGAATAAACTTGACTGTTTGTAGAGAAAATTCATGTAGGATTTTAAACACATACTCTCCTTTGAATATCAATTTTCTTCATAAAATATTTAATGCTATGTCATATACTATCTCTAGGAAGAACAATCAACTTTGGCTTAAAAGCAGTATCTGTATGTCTGTCTATAATTTTGAACTACTATAGAATGAATATGTAGAAGAACCAAACAGAAAAAAAAGGGGATTGTGAAAGGACTTTCTTTTTAAATCATGTTACACCTTCAGATATAATCAAGTTCTTAGAAATTACAGCTATTTGCACTAACATCAACATGCATGTTGAGTATTTAGGGAGCAATGAGTTACATATTGAATATACTACATATCTGTCTCTTATTTTCTCCAATATGTTCAATTTTTACACCTCCAAACATTTTTAATCAAAACAGCTATCCTGTAGCAAAATAGCCTACCATTCTCTTTATTCTCTCTTAGGATTGTATCTCCTGATATATCCAGATAACAAGGGGAGGGGACCCTGGGAAGATGGCAGATCTAATAAACAGCAAAGTGGAGAGCCTTCCCGAGAGAAACAGCTCAGATGCTGGAATAAAATATCCTGGAGAAGACTAGATGGAGGGAGATAGATCCTCTCCACCCAGGAAGAAACTAAAGGGGAAAAAAAGGAAAAAAGAAAGAAAAAGAAAAGAAAAGAAAAGAAAAGAAAAACATAGATGGAAAGCTGTAACCAGATGCTGTCTCACTGGAGCTGATCCCATTGTGTATGAAATGCTGCTGGAATCTGAAGATGAGCAGTCGCAGTGAAGTTGGGGGTTGGCGAGCCCGAGTTCCTCAGCAAAAGGACAAAGTCACGGAAAGGAGCAGAGGAATGGAGAGAAGCACAAGCTCAGAGATCTGCACTGGCTCACGGTGAGTGGGAGGAGCTTAGTCCTCCTGCAGGACTCGGTGAGTGGCCAGGAGACATTTTGGAGTCAGGCAGATTAAGCCTGAACTAGAACTGCAGCAGCTGTAGTCAGCCACTCCTAGTGCAGAGCAGACTGGTGAAAACTGCTTGGACTCCGACCCGCCCCTGTGTGTGGTCGAATAGCCAGGGAGGAAGAAGCTATGCCTAACCGTCCTGACACAGTGGCACACACTAATGTGGAGAAGACTCCTAGTGGCTGACCAGTTCAGAAGGGAGGGGCCAGCCTGTCCCACCCCTGCTTGTACTTCAGGGGTCATAATCAGTCTGGGGAGGGCAGCAATCCCTAGCTAGCATGCTTCAGAGTAATTGTAGCCAATATAGGAAGTGCCAGGGGCCCCTACTATCCACTTGTCTGGAAGAAACCAGAAATGTGACAAGAGGAAGAAACAAAAGGATGTCTCTATCCTCCAACACAAACAATACTGGCCCAGGAGAGGCAAACACAGAAGAGATTGGGGGTTGCATACCTATGGGTTCAGAAAAAGCAGCATCTGACATAATTATCTTCCTGACACTATAAAAGAACAAAGAACAGAAATACTAATAAAGTAAAGGAAGATATAAGAAAAATAACAAAAGAAATACTAAGTAACTCTCAAGAAGACACAGAAGACTGGAGGAAAAGAGAAAAAGGAGGGAATCCTTCAATGAAGAATGTAAAAGAAATCTAGAATACATGAAACAGATTCAAAGAGATTACCAGGAAATTAAAAACTCCATTGAAAGCTGGCAAAACTGCTTGAAAGGAATTAAAAATAGACTATTAAACCTTGAAGATAGATTTGCAACCTGTGATCATGAAAGATCTCTTAAAAATAAGAAGGAACCAGGAAGTAACAACATAAAGGCTAGAAGATAACAAGAAGATCTATAACTTAAGAATACAAAATGTGAGTGAAGAAGTAGGGGTAAACACAAATGAAATACAAAGGCTATTTATAGAAATAATTAAAGAAAACTTCCCAAGCATAGGAAAAGGAAATGATATTCAGATAAAAGAGGCAAATAGACTCACTATTACACCCAGTCTGGTTTGATTATTACCCTCTTTTGAAATCCTATGATGTTTCCAATGTTTTGTTTTTATTGATTTTGTTCCACCCTGCAATGTTCAACTTTATTGCACCTGATGACCTGGGCAATTCTATTGACGATAACAAGAGACCTCATGGTAACCATTGTAGATCACCTTGTATTGTAGTTTTAAATCATATATGATGTCCATCCTTTGTTTTGAATTACACCATTTTTTAAATCTTTTTTTCTCATTTAGTTTTATTATTTTCAAAATAAATAAAACAAGGGGGGGGGAACAAATAGATGGCAGTAAATAAGCATAATCTGAAATTTAGCTTGGGAAAAATTATGAATAGACATAGCAATTTCCTTCTGAAAGGGAAATATATTCATATTTATCTTTCTCTGTGATTTATTATAATTACAAAGTGACCTAGGAAGAGCTTATATGCTTATTTCATTTCAAGGTGAAAAGTAATGCTATTAAGTAAATGTGTGAAGTCTACATCTAACTTGTTACATTAACAAAAGGCTACATATTTTCCACATGCACCAGTTTATCACATAAACTGCGTCATTTCCCCTTTATTACATTATTAGGAGATGGAATTAAATATTGAGCACTTTGCTGTTAACAATGTACTTAACAAAAAATTATTCTCTGAACAGAAAAGAAAGAAGTTTTCCAAGAGCTCCAAAAGTCTTGTTACTAAAGAATATGAGTCCGCCATTAAAATAGCATGCAAATGTTAAATGTTTAACACATTTTGCATTGATTTATGTGCAAAAGGCAACTGACTGACTTAACATCATATGATGGCATGTAGTAGGCAATGACATTCAGAAAGCATTAATGTCATAGAGAACTTTAATTTTATTCAATTAATAAAATGTATTTGGAGTGCTAAATTTATTTTTGTACCAGGTATTGAACTCATGACCTTGAGTTTGCCATACAGATGCTGTGCCACTAAGCCATATCCCTGGTCAAGGGAGGTTAATTTTTTTGATGGAACTATGCTAACATGCACATTTTTCTGAATTCTTTGTGTATATTTCTACTGCTCTATAGAGAAGCTCTGTCCTAAAACCCACAGGGATTGGTCTCACATGGAAATCTATGCCATTTTTTTTTTTTTTTAGTATTAAGCAGTTTAGTCACAGTAATCTTCTGCAGTATATTTCTCGAAGTGTGAATTTTAAGCAGATCAGAATTCAAGTTGATGTCATTGGTGGGTGGCATCTGTTTTGCTTTGCTATGTACCAGATCCTAGAAAAGTATAGCAGTATAATGAATGAATATATGTGCTACTGGGGCATTTCAGCATAATAATCTACATCAGATGTATTAGTTTTTGTCCAGTCTCTATCAAAATATTTCCCTGAATGAAATAAAGATGCAACTATTTATTTGTCCAATGATCACTTACACACACACACACACACACACACACACACACACACACTGTCCTTCCAAAGACAGAATAAAACTTCAAAGTTTAAAAAAAGAGTTTTGTTCTAAAATCTGTGAAGATGCTGGGAGAAGCTTCTCATATTTGCAGACCTGGGAATTATTTGTGTCTTTCTTGTACATCCACTTAAAACTACAAGATTTTCTAAATTAATTGTATTTACACTATTTAAAGTTCTTCGGGTGCATCAATATCACTAACCTCATAGTAAGGAGTCCAAAGGAGCGTGAAGAATAGGTATTTACAACATTTTGTTTTCAATTTGTTCCTATTAACACAGAGAAAAGCATTATTTCTAGCATCTTATAAGTTGGATTGAACATGTAGCAGCAAGCTGTGTTACTTCTAAATTGATGTGTAGTAAGCGATGTGCCTGGTCTAATCCCTGGCTACTATGGCATCTGGTAAAACTGGCCCCCTTGGGGTCCCTGAGTACATTGATTTATGTTGGCTACACATGACTTACAAAAAAATAAACATTTGCTGGGTCACAGTGATTTGGGGACTCATTGATACTTTGGCATAGTCTATCCTGTTCTGATCAATAGATTTCATAATCTATATTTTCCGATAACCTTTGTACCTCAAGTTTCTTTGTATACTTAAAGCACAAAAATCACATAATTGATGTAGCTTCATGATTACTTTTCTCATCTGTTTATTTTTATAAACTATACTTAAGTGATGTCAAATAAAAGTACTTCAAGTCTTCACATATCTACCTTTAATGATTTTCAGTGTCAGAGTTTCAGAGTCTGAAAGGACTTTGTAGATTCTAAATTCTACTTTCCTCCAGAATTCCTTTTTGAGTAGTTTGAACTTCTTATAAAGGAGGTCAACAAAATAATTTTTAAAATGTTTTAAGATATTAACATGAGACTTTCAAACTTATGAATAGAATATTAAAATAAGAACACATTTACTTATCATTCAGTTTCAATAATTATCATTATCTTTCCAATGTTATTCATTCATTCTTTATTCCCTAGTCACACATTTTTCTCCCAGGACTATGTAAAAACAAATTACAGATATCATATTGTTTCACTCACTTCTAACCAATGAAAATAGTTACTATAATGCACATAAGTACCATTCCAGATTCTTAGGATTAATCTTTAGATTCATCAAATAGTTAATAACTGTTCAAAAATTTCTAAATAATATTGTTTATATGACAATACCAGTAAGAATGACATATTATTATTTATTTATTGTTTTAAAATTATTTTATTCTCTAACAGCTCTATTACCATTCCCTTTTTATATGACCATGGTGTTTTTTCCTTTTGAGAAAAATAGATTGTTTTTAGAAAGTCTCTTGTTTTGCTTATGCTGATTGTTTTCTTGTTAGGTCTTTTACTTTTCTATTTTATTCCCTATAAATTGAGATGCATTAGTTAAACATAAAGATTTGATTGGTTCATTTCATTACATATTTTGGGGAGCAAAAATGCATCTGCCATATTACAAGGAACATAACATCTGATTATTAATACTTTTAATAAAGCAAAGCCTGGTCATTGATTGCAGGTACTATTAATCTGATCTATTTTTAGATTTTTAATCAGTTATTATCTCTCAGTAATATGCACTTCAATTCATTATCTAATCCAACATAATAATAGAATATTAAAAGCTGTTCGAAAGAAAAGACAGGTCACCTATAAAGGAAAATCTATCAGAATCATAGCACACTTCTCAACACAAACAATGAAGTCAAGAAGAACATGGAGTGAAGTATTTCAGATCCTAAAGGGAAGTGATTTTCAACCTAGACTGATGTACCCTGAAAAATTGTCCTTCAAAATGGATGGAAAAATAAGATACTTCTATGACAAAGAACAGCTGAAGAACTTTATGATTACCAAGCCAACCCTGCAAAGAATACTGAAAGGCAGTCTTAGATAAACATAGGGAAAAAAAACCACTAGGCAAGGCAAACAATTAAACAGAATGGAAAGATAAAGATATAACAGTAGAAAGATAACATGTCAACAATAAAGCAATGTGGCACACCACAGCTGCCCGGCGGGAAGAGGGAGCTGGGCCGAGCCATGGAACCCCATTCTGGCCTTGTTGACCACCCTCTCTCACCCGGAGGGCACATGGCAGTTGCCCTGCCTGAAGGAGGGAACTGGGCCAAGCTGCAGTGATCCGGCCTGCGGACCAATCCATGGGTCTCACCTGGAAAGGGGATCGGGGAATGGGGGCAGGGCAAGAGAAAAGAGAGATGGAGACAGGATGCGATTCCAATTGAGTCTCGTTTATTTTTAAAATGGCTACACAGGGTGGAGGCGAGCCAATGGGGCAGGAAGAGGGCACAGAGTGTTATCTGATAGGTCATCATCACATCCGGATATATGACGTAAGCAGGAGAGGATTATGGGCAATGTAGGCAGACATGAGGATCATGGGAAATGTAGGCTGACACACAAAATGCCCTCAGGCAGGAGGGGCAGGGCAACAGCAGCTATTCGAAGCCGCTCCCTACACTGCAGGAACCTGCTCCAGCCTTGCCTGCAACCTTCTTTCGACCTAGAGAGCACCAGCACTACTGCCACTGCCTGGAGGAGGGAGCAGCCCTGCTGAGGAGGTTTGAGGCCTACCTAGGCCTCTATCAGTCTAGGGAGCTTTGCCATCCAAGGAGCTGGATGTTTATACAACATCCAATCCCTGGGAGAGTATGAGATTCTTGATTTAGGGGGTTGGAGGCCTGCTAGGCTTGCAGCCACACTAGATTTGGTTTAGTGGGATTTGGGATTGCCTGGATCACACCAGGTGGCCTTCTTTCCCTCAGGAGAGCTTTGCTGCCAGAGGGGGGAGCTGTGTAGCTTGAGGAGGCTTTAGGTCTACCTGAGAGGAGCCTGGCAACCTTCTTTTAATCCGGGGCTTCACTATCCAAAGAGAGAGCTACATTACCAGAGGAGTCCCAGGAGTCCAGAACATAAGAGACAATTTCCAACACACCCAGGGGAAGCTTTGGAACAACACTTGAAACATGGAAATATAAGAAAAATGACAAAATGAAAGACCAAAATGCAATCTCAAACATCCAGCCCACCCCAAGAAAGCCTAGGAGCCATGTACATAGAAGAAAATACATGCAATATGCCTGAAATATCTGAAATAATAGTAACCAAAATAAAGAAGCAACTCCAGGAAGCTTTAAAGGAATTCAAACTAGAAATAATCTCTTGGGTAAAAGAAGAAATGATAAAAGAAATGAAGGAAATGCTAAACATATCAAAAGAAGACACAGTTAAAAAATTGGAGGAACTAAACAAAAAGAAAGAATCCCTGGATGAACAATATAAGAAACAAACAGAATATATAAAGCAGATGCAAAGAGATATACAGAAAATCAAAAACTCCATTGAAAGTTGTAAAAACTGCCTCAATGAATGTGAAGATAGAATTTCAGACCTCAAAGACAAGATTGCAGCCAATGAACAGGAAAGGAAAGATCTTTTAAAAATAAAAAGAAATCAGGAAATAATAATAATTCAACACCTGCAAGATGATGCAAAGGAAAACAACATAAGGTTGATAGGGATAAATGAAAAAGAAGGGGACAACATGAAGGATGTCAAGAGGATATTTAGAGAAGTAGCTGAAAATTTCCCAAACATGACATTGGAAACCGATGTCAAGATCATTGAAGCATACAGGACTCCAGATAGCCATAACCAAAATAAAACTACACTCAGACATATAATAATCACCATCCCAGAAATCAAACAAAAGAATAGAATATTAAAAGCTGTCAGAGAGAAAAGACAGATCACTTATAAAGGAAAACCTATCAGAATCACAGAAGACTTCTCAGCACAAACAATAAAGTCAAGAAGAGCATAGAGTAAAGTATTTCTAATCCTAAAGAAAAATGATTTCCACCCAAGACTGATGTACCCTGTAAAACTGTCCTTAAAAATCAGTGGAGAAATAAGATACTTCCATGACAAAGAACAGCTGAAGAACTTCATGATCACCAAGCCAACCCTGCAAAGAACAATGAAAGACAGTTTAGATACACTTAGGAAAAAGCCACTAAACAAAGCAGACAATTAAACAGAACAGAAAGATAAAGATGCAACAGCAGAAAGATAACATGTCAACAATAAACCAATATATAACAGTTATAACCATTAATGTAAATGGTCTCAATGCACCAATTAAAAGAAACAGACGGGCAGAATGGATGAAGAAACAAAACCCAACCATGTGCTGTCTACAAGAAACCCATCTAACCCAAAAGGATACTCACAGACTGAAAGTCAAAGGATGGAAAACAATACTTCATGTAACAGGAACCCCCCAAAAAAGCAGGGATAGCTATTCTGTTTGCAGACAATGTGAACTTCAAACCAATAATGATCAGAAGAGATAAAGAAAGTCACTACATACTGGTTAGGGGTAAACTTCAAGAGGAAGAGATAACTATCTTAAAATACATGCACAAAATTCCAGAGCACCCAGTTATATAAAACAAGTATGAACAGAAATGAAAAACCAAATTAGCAGTAATACAATTATAACAGGAGATCTTAACACACCATTGACACCAATGGACAGATCAACCAGAGAGAAAATCAGCAAAGAAATAAAAGAACTGAATCACACCTGTGAACAAATGGACTTGATAGACATATACAGAACATTCCACCCAACAACAACAGAATACACATTCTTCTCAGCAGTACATGCATCATTCTCTAAAATAGACCATATATTAACTCACGGAACATATTTAAATAAATGAAAGGAGTTGAAATTATCCCTTGCATGTTATTGATCATAGCACTATGAAATTAGAAATTAATGATAAAAGATACCACAAAAATCCCACAAACGCATAGAAACTGAATAACACACTCTTGAGTAATCAGTGGGTCACAGAGGAAATTAAGGAAGAAGTTAAACAATACCTAAAAACAAATGAAAATACAAATACAACTTACCAGAATCAGTGGGATGCAATGAAAGCTATCCCCAGAGGAAAATTTATTGTACTGAGTTCCCACATCAGGAAAACAGAATGAATACAAATAAATAACCTGATGTTACACCTCAAACATCTAGAAATAAAAGAGCAAGTCAAGCCCAAACCCAAAAGAAGAGAGGAAATTATAAAAATCAGAGCAGATATCAATGCAATAGACACTAAGAAAACAATCCAAAAAATCATTGAATCAAAGAGTTGGTTCTTTGAAAGAATACATAAAATCGATAAGCCCCTAGCCAACCTTATTTAAAAAAGGGAAGAAAAAGCTCAAATTCATGCAATAAGAATGAAAAAGGTGAAATCACTACTGACACTATAGAAATACAGAAGATCCTCAACATCTATTTTGAAAACCTCTACTCTCAAAGGTTTGATAACACATAAGAAATATACAGAATCTTAGAAGCATATGAAGTGCCAAAGCTAGGTCAAGAAGATGTAAAACTGCTGAATAACCCAATTTCTATTAATGAAATTGAAAAATTAAGTCCTTACCTTCAAAGAAGAGCCCAGGCCCAGAAGGATTCACTGCCAAATTCTACAAAAAATACAAAGAAGATCTAATGCCGACACTCCTCAAACTCTTCAATGAAATTGAAATGGAAGCAATCCTTCCTAAATTGTTCCTAGAAGCAAATATTACTCTAGAACCAAAACCTGAGAAGGACCCAATTGAAAAAGTAAATGACAGACCAATCTCCCTAATGAACACAGATGCAAAAATTCTCAATAAATATTGGCAAGTAGGATGCAGCAAATCATCGAGAAGATTATACACCATGACCAAGTGGGATTCATCCCAGGCCTGCAGGGATGTTTCAACATACGTAAATCAATAAATGTAATCCATCTTGTCAATAAAGCCAAAAGTAAGAATCACATGATCATTTCTATAGATGCAGAAAAAGCTTTTGGTTTGGTCCAACACTCAATCATGATAAGAGCCTTACAGATAATTGGAATAGATGGTCTTTACCTCAATATGATAAAGGCCATCTCTATGACAAGCCAACAGCCAGTATCATACTAAATGGCCAATAACTGAAGGCCTTTACCTTAAAATCCGGCACAAGACAAGGATTTCCCTTATTACCGCTCCTATTTAATATAGTACTGGAAATACTAGCCAGAGCAATTAGACAAGTGAGAGAAATAAAAGGCTTAAAGATAGGAAAAGAAGATGTTAAATTATCATTATTTGCAGATTACATGATACTCTACGTAGAAGACCCCCAAAACTCCATTGAAAGACTCCTAAATATAATAAATAAATTCAGCAATGTGGGTGGATACAAAATCAATACTCAAAAATCAACAGCATTACTATACACTAACAACAAAATCACAGAGAGAGAAATAAGAGAAGCCACACTCTTCACACTAGCAACAACAACAAAAAAGGAAATATTTAGGAATTACTCTTACAAAAGAAGTGAAAGACCTATACATGGAAAATTATAATGCACTGAAAAATGCAATTGAAGATGATCTCAGAAAATAGACATCCCTTGCTCATGGATAGGAAGAATAAATATTTTGAAAATGGCCATTCTTCCAAAACTGTTCTACAGATTCAATGCAATCCCAATAAAAATGCCATCAACATACCTCATAGATTCTGAGAAATCACTGCCAAAATTCATCTAGAATGAGAAGAGACCTAGAATAGCAAAGGCAGTTCTAAGCACCAAAGGCAAGGCAGGAGGCATCACAATCCTTGACTTGAAGATTTACTACAAAGCAACTGTGGTAAAATCAACATGGTACTGGAACCGAAACATAGCCGAACTTTTTTTCTTTTCCTATTAACCTGATTTGAACCCCTTTGCTCTCCCCATCTTGTTATGACTGATTTTACTATATTCTGTTTGGGTTGATAGTATCAAGTTTGAGGGTATAGGCAACCACTTTGAAGGCAATAAGATTTATTATGATGTCCATTATGGTTTGGCTATTATCTTCTTTCGAAGTCCTGAAGGTCTCCAATGTAGGTTTTATTGTTCTTGTTCTATACTGTTTTGTTCAATTCTATTATACCTGATGATATAAGCAACTCTTTTTAAGATAGCAAGAGGCATAATGGTAACCATTGTTGATCACCTGGTATTGTGTTTTTGCATCATGTACTATGTCTATCCTTCTGTTCTAACTGACTCTGTTTTGTGTTTTCACATTTGGTTTTTTTTTTGTCTTCAAAAAAGTAATAAGAACTGTGGGAGTAATAAAACCCAAAATGTGTAATTGTTATTGTAAAAAAGAGAGGAAAAGAAAGTGATCTAAAGGATATAACTGCATGTATATTTAAGTGTGTAGGATAGAAAACCATATAACTGAGTTTTTGTTGGATCATTGAACAGAACTGTCTGCAATCTCACTGTATGAATGTCCACTTCATATGCTTTAATTTTGTAATTTAGACAATTGTTTCTAAGATGACAATATGTAATCTATTAACTAGTGATTTCTTACTGTATATATTTTTTCTTGAAATTCTGTATTACTTGTACCTTTTTACTGTTTTGTTTTCTCTTTAAATAAAAAACAAAAACAAAAACAATAAAGCAATATATAACAGTTATAAACATTAACATAAATGGTCTCAATTCACTGATTAAATGAAACAGACTGGCAGAATGGATCAAGAAACAACATCCAAACATATGCTGTCTGCAAGAAACCCATCTAACACAGAAGGAAACTCACAGACTGAAAGTCAGAAGACGGAAAACAATACTACCTGCAACAGGAACTGAAAAAAAGTGGGAGTAGCTATTCTGTTTGCAGACAATGTGAACTTCAAACCAAGAATGATCCTAAGAGATAGTCACTACATACTGTCTAGGGGAAAACTTCAAGAGGAAGAGATAACTATCTTACCTAGATATGTATCAAATTCCAGAGCACCCAGCTATACAAAGCAAGTATTAATAGAAATGAAAAGTTAAATAAGCAATAACACAATTATAGCAGGAGCCTTTAACACACCATTGACACCAACGGACAGATCAACCAGACAGAAAACCAGCAAAGAAGTAACAGAAATGAATCACACCTGTGAACAAATAGACTTCATAGACATATGCAGAGTGTTCCATACAGCAACATCAGAATACACACTCTTCTCAGCAGCACATGGGACACTCTCTAAAATAGACCATATTAATGCAATAGAGACTAAGAAAAGAATCCAAAGAATCAATGAATCAGAGTTGGTTCTTTGAAAGAATAAATAAAATTGATAAGCCCCTAGCCAAGCTAATTAAAAAAGGAAAGAAAAAGCTCAAATTCATGCAACAAGGAATGAAAAATGTGAAATCACTTAGACTCTGTGGAAATACAGAAGATCATCCATACCTATTTAAAAAACCTCTACTCTCATAGGTTCGATAACACAGAAGAAATGGACAGATTCTTAGAAATATATGAAGTACCAAAACTAGGTCAAGAAGATGTAAAACTGCTGAGTAACTCAATTTCTATTAATGAAATTGAAAATGTAATTAAATCCTTACCTAAAAAGGGCCCAGGACCAGACAGATTCACTGAGGAATTCTACAAGAAAAAAAAAAAAAAAAAAAAAAAAAAAAAAAGACTTATTGTCGACACTCCTCAAACTCTTCAATGAAATCGAAAGGAAAGCAATTTTTCCTAAGTCATTCCTGGAAGCAAATATTACTCTAGTATCAAAACTTGAGAAAGACCCAACTAAAAAGGGAACTACAGGCCAATCTCCCCAATGAACATAGATGCAAAAATTCTTAAGAAATAATGGCAAACAGGATGCAGAAAATCATCAAGAAGATTATAGACCATGACCAAGTGGGATTCATCCCAGGCCTGCAGGGATGTTTCAACATACGTAAATCAATAAATGTAATCCATCTTGTCAATAAAGCCAAAAGTAAGAATCACATGATCATTTCTATAGATGCAGAAAAAGCTTTTGGTTTGGTCCAACACTCAATCATGATAAGAGCCTTACAGATAATTGGAATAGATGGTCTTTACCTCAATATGATAAAGGCCATCTCTATGACAAGCCAACAGCCAGTATCATACTAAATGGCCAATAACTGAAGGCCTTTACCTTAAAATCCGGCACAAGACAAGGATTTCCCTTATTACCGCTCCTATTTAATATAGTACTGGAAATACTAGCCAGAGCAATTAGACAAGTGAGAGAAATAAAAGGCTTAAAGATAGGAAAAGAAGATGTTAAATTATCATTATTTGCAGATTACATGATACTCTACGTAGAAGACCCCCAAAACTCCATTGAAAGACTCCTAAATATAATAAATAAATTCAGCAATGTGGGTGGATACAAAATCAATACTCAAAAATCAACAGCATTACTATACACTAACAACAAAATCACAGAGAGAGAAATAAGAGAAGCCACACTCTTCACACTAGCAACAACAACAAAAAAGGAAATATTTAGGAATTACTCTTACAAAAGAAGTGAAAGACCTATACATGGAAAATTATAATGCACTGAAAAATGCAATTGAAGATGATCTCAGAAAATAGACATCCCTTGCTCATGGATAGGAAGAATAAATATTTTGAAAATGGCCATTCTTCCAAAACTGTTCTACAGATTCAATGCAATCCCAATAAAAATGCCATCAACATACCTCATAGATTCTGAGAAATCACTGCCAAAATTCATCTAGAATGAGAAGAGACCTAGAATAGCAAAGGCAGTTCTAAGCACCAAAGGCAAGGCAGGAGGCATCACAATCCTTGACTTGAAGATTTACTACAAAGCAACTGTGGTAAAATCAACATGGTACTGGAACCGAAACATAGCCGAACTTTTTTTCTTTTCCTATTAACCTGATTTGAACCCCTTTGCTCTCCCCATCTTGTTATGACTGATTTTACTATATTCTGTTTGGGTTGATAGTATCAAGTTTGAGGGTATAGGCAACCACTTTGAAGGCAATAAGATTTATTATGATGTCCATTATGGTTTGGCTATTATCTTCTTTCGAAGTCCTGAAGGTCTCCAATGTAGGTTTTATTGTTCTTGTTCTATACTGTTTTGTTCAATTCTATTATACCTGATGATATAAGCAACTCTTTTTAAGATAGCAAGAGGCATAATGGTAACCATTGTTGATCACCTGGTATTGTGTTTTTGCATCATGTACTATGTCTATCCTTCTGTTCTAACTGACTCTGTTTTGTGTTTTCACATTTGGTTTTTTTTTTGTCTTCAAAAAAGTAATAAGAGCTGTGGGAGTAATAAAACCCAAAATGTGTAATTGTTATTGTAAAAAAGAGAGGAAAAGAAAGTGATCTAAAGGATATAACTGCATGTATATTTAAGTGTGTAGGATAGAAAACCATATAACTGAGTTTTTGTTGGATCATTGAACAGAACTGTCTGCAATCTCACTGTATGAATGTCCACTTCATATGCTTTAATTTTGTAATTTAGACAATTGTTTCTAAGATGACAATATGTAATCTATTAACTAGTGATTTCTTACTGTATATATTTTTTCTTGAAATTCTGTATTACTTGTACCTTTTTACTGTTTTGTTTTCTCTTTAAATAAAAAACAAAAACAAAAACAATAAAGCAATATATAACAGTTATAAACATTAACATAAATGGTCTCAATTCACTGATTAAATGAAACAGACTGGCAGAATGGATCAAGAAACAACATCCAAACATATGCTGTCTGCAAGAAACCCATCTAACACAGAAGGAAACTCACAGACTGAAAGTCAGAAGACGGAAAACAATACTACCTGCAACAGGAACTGAAAAAAAGTGGGAGTAGCTATTCTGTTTGCAGACAATGTGAACTTCAAACCAAGAATGATCCTAAGAGATAGTCACTACATACTGTCTAGGGGAAAACTTCAAGAGGAAGAGATAACTATCTTACCTAGATATGTATCAAATTCCAGAGCACCCAGCTATACAAAGCAAGTATTAATAGAAATGAAAAGTTAAATAAGCAATAACACAATTATAGCAGGAGCCTTTAACACACCATTGACACCAACGGACAGATCAACCAGACAGAAAACCAGCAAAGAAGTAACAGAAATGAATCACACCTGTGAACAAATAGACTTCATAGACATATGCAGAGTGTTCCATACAGCAACATCAGAATACACACTCTTCTCAGCAGCACATGGGACACTCTCTAAAATAGACCATATTAATGCAATAGAGACTAAGAAAAGAATCCAAAGAATCAATGAATCAGAGTTGGTTCTTTGAAAGAATAAATAAAATTGATAAGCCCCTAGCCAAGCTAATTAAAAAAGGAAAGAAAAAGCTCAAATTCATGCAACAAGGAATGAAAAATGTGAAATCACTTAGACTCTGTGGAAATACAGAAGATCATCCATACCTATTTAAAAAACCTCTACTCTCATAGGTTCGATAACACAGAAGAAATGGACAGATTCTTAGAAATATATGAAGTACCAAAACTAGGTCAAGAAGATGTAAAACTGCTGAGTAACTCAATTTCTATTAATGAAATTGAAAATGTAATTAAATCCTTACCTAAAAAGGGCCCAGGACCAGACAGATTCACTGAGGAATTCTACAAGAAAAAAAAAAAAAAAAAAAAAAAAAAAAAGACTTATTGTCGACACTCCTCAAACTCTTCAATGAAATCGAAAGGAAAGCAATTTTTCCTAAGTCATTCCTGGAAGCAAATATTACTCTAGTATCAAAACTTGAGAAAGACCCAACTAAAAAGGGAACTACAGGCCAATCTCCCCAATGAACATAGATGCAAAAATTCTTAAGAAATAATGGCAAACAGGATGCAGAAAATCATCAAGAAGATTATAGACCATGACCAAGTGGGATTCATCCCAGGCCTGCAGGGATGTTTCAACATACGTAAATCAATAAATGTAATCCATCTTGTCAATAAAGCCAAAAGTAAGAATCACATGATCATTTCTATAGATGCAGAAAAAGCTTTTGGTTTGGTCCAACACTCAATCATGATAAGAGCCTTACAGATAATTGGAATAGATGGTCTTTACCTCAATATGATAAAGGCCATCTCTATGACAAGCCAACAGCCAGTATCATACTAAATGGCCAATAACTGAAGGCCTTTACCTTAAAATCCGGCACAAGACAAGGATTTCCCTTATTACCGCTCCTATTTAATATAGTACTGGAAATACTAGCCAGAGCAATTAGACAAGTGAGAGAAATAAAAGGCTTAAAGATAGGAAAAGAAGATGTTAAATTATCATTATTTGCAGATTACATGATACTCTACGTAGAAGACCCCCAAAACTCCATTGAAAGACTCCTAAATATAATAAATAAATTCAGCAATGTGGGTGGATACAAAATCAATACTCAAAAATCAACAGCATTACTATACACTAACAACAAAATCACAGAGAGAGAAATAAGAGAAGCCACACTCTTCACACTAGCAACAACAACAAAAAAGGAAATATTTAGGAATTACTCTTACAAAAGAAGTGAAAGACCTATACATGGAAAATTATAATGCACTGAAAAATGCAATTGAAGATGATCTCAGAAAATAGACATCCCTTGCTCATGGATAGGAAGAATAAATATTTTGAAAATGGCCATTCTTCCAAAACTGTTCTACAGATTCAATGCAATCCCAATAAAAATGCCATCAACATACCTCATAGATTCTGAGAAATCACTGCCAAAATTCATCTAGAATGAGAAGAGACCTAGAATAGCAAAGGCAGTTCTAAGCACCAAAGGCAAGGCAGGAGGCATCACAATCCTTGACTTGAAGATTTACTACAAAGCAACTGTGGTAAAATCAACATGGTACTGGAACCGAAACATAGCCGAACTTTTTTTCTTTTCCTATTAACCTGATTTGAACCCCTTTGCTCTCCCCATCTTGTTATGACTGATTTTACTATATTCTGTTTGGGTTGATAGTATCAAGTTTGAGGGTATAGGCAACCACTTTGAAGGCAATAAGATTTATTATGATGTCCATTATGGTTTGGCTATTATCTTCTTTCGAAGTCCTGAAGGTCTCCAATGTAGGTTTTATTGTTCTTGTTCTATACTGTTTTGTTCAATTCTATTATACCTGATGATATAAGCAACTCTTTTTAAGATAGCAAGAGGCATAATGGTAACCATTGTTGATCACCTGGTATTGTGTTTTTGCATCATGTACTATGTCTATCCTTCTGTTCTAACTGACTCTGTTTTGTGTTTTCACATTTGGTTTTTTTTTTGTCTTCAAAAAAGTAATAAGAGCTGTGGGAGTAATAAAACCCAAAATGTGTAATTGTTATTGTAAAAAAGAGAGGAAAAGAAAGTGATCTAAAGGATATAACTGCATGTATATTTAAGTGTGTAGGATAGAAAACCATATAACTGAGTTTTTGTTGGATCATTGAACAGAACTGTCTGCAATCTCACTGTATGAATGTCCACTTCATATGCTTTAATTTTGTAATTTAGACAATTGTTTCTAAGATGACAATATGTAATCTATTAACTAGTGATTTCTTACTGTATATATTTTTTCTTGAAATTCTGTATTACTTGTACCTTTTTACTGTTTTGTTTTCTTTTTAAATAAAAAACAAAAACAAAAACAATAAAGCAATATATAACAGTTATAAACATTAACATAAATGGTCTCAATTCACTGATTAAATGAAACAGACTGGCAGAATGGATCAAGAAACAACATCCAAACATATGCTGTCTGCAAGAAACCCATCTAACACAGAAGGAAACTCACAGACTGAAAGTCAGAAGACGGAAAACAATACTACCTGCAACAGGAACTGAAAAAAAGTGGGAGTAGCTATTCTGTTTGCAGACAATGTGAACTTCAAACCAAGAATGATCCTAAGAGATAGTCACTACATACTGTCTAGGGGAAAACTTCAAGAGGAAGAGATAACTATCTTACCTAGATATGTATCAAATTCCAGAGCACCCAGCTATACAAAGCAAGTATTAATAGAAATGAAAAGTTAAATAAGCAATAACACAATTATAGCAGGAGCCTTTAACACACCATTGACACCAACGGACAGATCAACCAGACAGAAAACCAGCAAAGAAGTAACAGAAATGAATCACACCTGTGAACAAATAGACTTCATAGACATATGCAGAGTGTTCCATACAGCAACATCAGAATACACACTCTTCTCAGCAGCACATGGGACACTCTCTAAAATAGACCATATTAATGCAATAGAGACTAAGAAAAGAATCCAAAGAATCAATGAATCAGAGTTGGTTCTTTGAAAGAATAAATAAAATTGATAAGCCCCTAGCCAAGCTAATTAAAAAAGGAAAGAAAAAGCTCAAATTCATGCAACAAGGAATGAAAAATGTGAAATCACTTAGACTCTGTGGAAATACAGAAGATCATCCATACCTATTTAAAAAACCTCTACTCTCATAGGTTCGATAACACAGAAGAAATGGACAGATTCTTAGAAATATATGAAGTACCAAAACTAGGTCAAGAAGATGTAAAACTGCTGAGTAACTCAATTTCTATTAATGAAATTGAAAATGTAATTAAATCCTTACCTAAAAAGGGCCCAGGACCAGACAGATTCACTGAGGAATTCTACAAGAAAAAAAAAAAAAAAAAAAAAAAAAAAAAAAAAAAAAAAAAGACTTATTGTCGACACTCCTCAAACTCTTCAATGAAATCGAAAGGAAAGCAATTTTTCCTAAGTCATTCCTGGAAGCAAATATTACTCTAGTATCAAAACTTGAGAAAGACCCAACTAAAAAGGGAACTACAGGCCAATCTCCCCAATGAACATAGATGCAAAAATTCTTAAGAAATAATGGCAAACAGGATGCAGAAAATCATCAAGAAGATTATAGACCATGACCAAGTGGGATTCATCCCAGGCCTGCAGGGATGTTTCAACATACGTAAATCAATAAATGTAATCCATCTTGTCAATAAAGCCAAAAGTAAGAATCACATGATCATTTCTATAGATGCAGAAAAAGCTTTAGGTATGGTCCAACACTCAATAATGATAAGAACCTTACAGAAAATTGGAATAGATGGTCTTTACCTCAATATGATAAAGGTCATCTACGACAAACCAACAGCCAGCATCATATTAAATGACCAATAACTGAAGGCCTTTACCTTAAAATCCGGCACAGGACAAGGATGTCTCTTATCATTGCTCTCATTCAATATAGTACTAGAAATAGTAGCCAGAGCAATTAGACAAGAGAGAGCAATAAAAGAGGTAAAGACAAGAAAAGAGGAAGTTAAATTATTATTATTTGCAGATGACACGATACTCTACATAGAAGGCCCCCAAAACTCCATTTAAAGACTCCTAGATATAATAAATAAATTCAGCAATGTGGGTGGATACAAAATCAATACTCAAAAATCAGTAGCATTTCTATACATGAAAAAAAAATCACTGGGAGAGAAATAAGCGGAGCCACACCCTTCACACCAGCATCCAAAAATTGAAATACTTAGGAATTGTTCTCAGAAAAGAAGGGAAACATCTACGTAGGGAAAATTATAATACCCTGAAAGAGAAATTGAAGAGGATCTCAGAAAATGAAAAGACATCCCTTGTTCATGGATAGGAAGAATGAGTATTTTTAAAATGGTCTTTCTCCCAAAACTGCTATACAGATTCAATACAATCTTCATGAAAATACTTTCAACATGCCTCATGGATCTAGAGAAATCACTCCTAAAATTCAGCTGGAACCAGAAGAGACCTTGAATAGCAAAGGCAATTCTAAGCAGCAAAGGCAAGGCAGGAGGCATCACAATCCCTGACTTGAAGTTATACTACAAAGCTACTGTAATAAAATCAACATGGTACTGGAATAAGAAGATCAGTGGAATAGATTAGAAGATACAACCACAACTACCAACACACTCAACCACTTTATCTTTGATGAAGGGGCCAAATGTTCACTGGAAGAACGACAGTCTCTTTACTAAATGGTGCTGGAAAAACTGGCTCTTCACATGCCGAAAACTAAAACTAGACCCATGCGTATCACCATATACTAAACTAAAATCTAAGTGGATCAAAGATCTGAATATTAAAATGGAAATACTAAATCTGTTGGAAGACAAATTAGGTACAAATCTTGAAGATATGGAGGTAGGTAGAGAATTTATAAAAAGGAGTCAACACAACATGGGAACTACTTCCCAGAATCAATAGCTGGGATCTATTTTTTTTTAAAGTTTCTGCATGTCAAAAAAATCTCGAACAAGTGAAAAGAAAACCCACAAACTGGGAAAAAAATCTTAGTGAATTGTCCGTCAGACAAAAGACAGCTGTCTAAATTATATAAAGAATTAAAAAAAATCAAACCCCCGAAATTCAAAGACCCAATCCAAAAATGGATTCTGAGATGAATACACAGTTCTTAGTTGGAGAAATACAAATGGCAAATAAGTACATGAAAAAAATGATCATTGGTCATTAGAGAAATGCAAATTAAAACAACACTGAGATTCCTCCTCACACTAGAAAGAATGGCCAGCATCAAGAAAACTATTAACAAGAAATTCTAGAGAGGCTGTGGGAAAAAAGGAACTCTCCTGCAGCATTGGTGGGAGTGTAGACTGGTGCAACCACTTTGGAGATCAGTCTGGAGATACCTCAAAAAATGGCATTGGAAGTCCCATTTGACCCAGCTATTCCCCTTCTAGGCATATGCCCAGAAGAACTGAAAACATCATACCACATTGATACATTTGCACCCATGTTGATAGCAGCACAGTTTGTAATAGCCAGATCTTGGAAAAAACCTAAGTGCCCATCAACTGAGGAATGGGTAAAAAAGTTGTGTTATTTTTATACAATGGAGTACTACTCAGCTATAAGAATGAACACATTGAGATATTGATATATAAACGAATGGAACTTGAGACCATACTCATAAGTGAAATAAATCAAACTCACATGTATAAATATCATATTGTCTCCCTAGAGTAAATAGTGGTAAGTGCACATAAGAGTTTATGGTAATCATGATTCCCCATTACATTGCTTTGAAGACTTATAATATTTGCATTCATTAGTTGGAATGGTTTTATCCTAGTTTGTTTTATTTTATTATCTGTGATAGTATGAACAGCTATTTTGAAGAAAACAAGACATTAGAATAGCCACTGCTGATTTAATATCATCTTACTCTGAAGTCCTACTATGCTTTTGTTCTTCTGTTTCCATTGGTTCTATCATTTATGTCTCATTGGATTTTATTATGTGTGATAGTATAAACAAATTTTTTATGGAAAATGAGATAATATAGTAGCCATTGTTCATTCTTTGTTATTTGGTTCTAAATGCCCTGTAATGCCTTTCAATCTCTTTTTTAAAAAATTTTATTTAAGGAGAAAAAGAAAAAAAAAGCAGAGAAAGGGTACAAGTTATACAGATTTACAGAAAAAAATAAACAGTAGGAAATCACTAGTTAATAGATTACATTTTATCATCTGAGAAATAATTGTTCAAGTTACAAAATTAAAGCTTACAAAGTGGACATTCCAACAGGGAGACTGCAAACAGTTCTGTTCAATGATGCAACAAAACTCAGTAATATCATTATCTATCTTATACACTTAAATATACATGCAGTTATATCGTTTAGAGCACTTTCTTTTCCTCTCTTTTGTACAATGACAATTACACATTTTGGGTTTTGTTGCTCCCCAAGTTCTTATTATTTTTTGGAAGAGCGTAGAACCAAAAGTGACATAACAGAACAGTCAGTCAAATCAAAAGGGTGGACGTAATAGATAATGTAAAAGCATAATACTAGGTGATCAATAATGGTTACCATAATGCCTCCCGCTATCTCTAATAGAATTGCCTATATCATTAGTTATAATGAAATTTGAACAAAACAGTAAAGAACAAAACCAACAAAACCAAAACACTGGAGACATTTTAGGTCTTCAAAAGTAGATAATAGTCAACCAGAATGGGCGTCATAATGAATCCCACTATCTTCACAGCTATTGCCTAAATTTTTGAACCTGATACTATCAAGCAAAACAGAATAGAGGAACATCAGTCAAAACAAGATGGTGAGAGCAAGACAGGGCTTTAAATCAAGATAATGGAAAGTCAAAGTGGGTCACTATAATATATCCTGCTATTTTTAAATTTATTTTTCCCTTAATTAAAAGCATAAAAAAGTAAATAATAAAATGGAGATTGAGATAAAAGAGGGCATAACAGCAAATCAGCACAGATCAAAACATAACCATTTAAGCAAAATAGTGTTTCACCACAAGATTATCCCGGCATAAAAGTAGTTACAATATTGTCTCTTTCCTTGAGATCTTTGAGTATAACTTCGTATACTGTAGCATCAAATATATCAAAACAATGTAAAACCATTTAAGAGAATGACAGTATTACAGGGTATTTAGAATCAACTAACAGAAAATGAACAATGGTTTCTGTATAATCTCCTTGTCTTTAAGAGGTTTTCCTTATACTATCATATATAATAAAATCCAATAAGATACCGCCTGTATAGACCAATGGAGAAAGAAGAACAAAAGCTTGATGAAACTTCAAAACAAGATGATACTAAATCAGTATTACCTCTTAAGACATCATTTTCTCCAATATAGCTGTTCCTATCATCTAATCTTCTCTGCCTCATTTCTGTTGAGCTCTTTTTCTGTCATTAGTTGTCAGTTTGTCTTCTTCATTTTGTTTTCTGCTCCATTCATTGTAGCCTCTCTGCCGTTACTTCTGGATTTTTCATATTTTTCTTTTTTAGAATATCTTGCAGTATTCTCTGTAGAGTTGAATTGGTGGTTGCATATTCCCCTAGTTCCTCTTTATCCTGGAAGCACCTTGTTTTTCCATCAATTTCCAGGGATAGTTGTGCAGGATATATCAACCTTGGCTGGAGATTATTATCTTTCAAAGCTTGAATTATTTCCCCCGGCACTCTTCGTGATTTGATGGTTTGGGCCGAGAAGTCTGCTGTAATTCTGATGGGTGTTCCCTTGTAAGTGATCTGTTTCTTGTCTCTGACAGCTTTTAGGATTCTGTTCTTGTATTGGATTTCTGGAATTTTAATTATTATATGCCTGGGTGTTGCTCTGTTTGGGTTGTAGGTGGCTGGGGTCCTGTATGCTTCATACAACTGAGTATCTTTACCTTTTGCTAAATTAGGAAAATTCTCCTGGATTATTTCTGTGAGTAGCTTTTGTAGTTCATTTGTTTGTGTCCCTACTTCTTCTTTTATGTTCTTAATTCTTAAGTTATAGACCCTGTTATCATCTTCTAGTCTTTGTATTATTGCTGTTTGTTTCTTTGTTATTTTTAAGAATTTTTTCATTTCATGCTCCCATATTACAACTCTGCCCTCCAATTCAGATAATCTGTCCTTAGTTTCTTTCAAGCTGTTATGCCAGTTTTCGATAGACTTTTTAGTTTCCTGGTAGTCTCTTTGAACCTGCTTCACGTATTCTATGCTTTCTCTATTTTCTCCATTAAACAGTTCTCCCCTCTTTTTCTGTTCTTCCATTCCACCATCTGTTTTTTCTTGGGTGGTGCTTAGCATTTCTCTAACTATTCTGCTTATGTCTAGTTTCAGGTCATTAATAACTTCATTCCTGAACTTGTCTATGAGGCTCTCGAGATAGCGCTTTATGTCTATTGGTGTTGTGTCTGCTGTTGTTTCTTTCTCAGGATTGGGGGCCGAGGACCCTTTCTTGTTGCTGCCTCTTCCTATATTCTTTGTTCCTTATATATGCAAGCGTATATAGCAGGCCCAGCTTCCTTCCCTGTCAGCCACAGTCTGATTGAATTGCGACGGCTAGGTGTTCCCACCCACCGCAGCGCACCAGGAAGTTGCAGACCGGACAGCCTATGCGGGGCCCATCACTCCAGGTCAATCTACCTTCAGGAGCTGGCACCTGGGCTGTGCTAGCCTACTGGATCTCAGCCAGCAGTGTCACGTGGGCGAGGCACTGCTCACCAATCCTGCTTGAGAGTGGGATACATGACTGAAGTCACTGCAGCGCCCTGTTCCGGCAAGTCTGCCCGGTCCCAGAATGTCCTCTGTTGGAGTCTCCTGGACCGTGGCAGAGTCCCAGTTTTCCCTCACTCACCGGAGGTGGATGCATGGCTCCCGCCTATCCTGCTCTCAACTCTGTTCACAAATTCCCGTTCTCAGAGCTTCTGCGTGTCTCTCTCCCTGCTGAGCTGATGCAGACACAGCGGCGGTGGCATGAAACCCAAATCGTGGCTTCCAATGGCGCGGGCTCCAGCTTCCACACTGAGGCTTTATCTGTTCCTGTTATAGCACCAGGATTGCATTCCCAGTTGGTTTCTCTCAGCCTAGTTCGTTCTTGGGTCACCGGGGCATATCTCCTCCTGCTTATGATTCCTTACTCAGCACCATTCCTAAATTCTAAGCTGGCTGTTTCAGAGAGCCTCCATAGCTGCTGCTATCTGTCTGCCATGTTCTCCCAGAAGTCGCTTTCAATCTCTTGAATGGTTTGATACTATTTCGTTATGTTTGATATGATTGCCTATGAAGTTATGCTCAACTATTTCAAAGAAAGAGATTATGGTAGTTACTGTTAATTACGGGTTGTCTTGTGGTAAAATGCTGTGTTGCTTACATTGTTCTCATGTGATCTGCTTTGTTATGTCCTCTTTTGTCTTAATTTCTTTAAAATGAATAAAAAGTAAAGTATATATATACACACAAAATGGTTAAGATACTCATACTTCTAATTTCTTTTAGTTCATTGAAGACTGATTTGTGCTTATGTTGTTTGATCATTTTTAAATGCCTATATCTTGTAATTGAGCAACTACTTTGAAGATAACAATGTACAATACATTAACCTTTGCTAATTGCCTATTATCTTGACATGAAATTCTGTATCACTGTTTTTATCTTTAAAATAATTTTAAAAATAATACAAAAAAGCTGAAGAATCTAATTCCTGTATATGTGGAGCGCTAGAGTGTGCTGTGGAAGTGACATTATTAGCTAAGAACCAGCGAGCAATTGAGGCCCATCAATATTGTTTTTTTTTAAAATTATTTAAAGACTATGCAAAACAGAAAATGAGTAGAAATAATACATACTTTCAGAGAAAAAATAAGCAGTAAAATATCACTGGTTGATGATTACATATTGTCCTCTTACAAATAATTTTTCAAGATACAAAAGTGAAACATATAACATGGGGATTCAAACAGCAAGACTGCAAACAGTTCTGTTTAATTATCCATAAAAAACTTAGTAATATGTTTATCAATACTATATACTTAAACATGCATGCAGTTACCCATATTTGTTCATTTCATCATGTGTTGTAACATTAGTTCTCGTAAACTATTTATAGGTTCTATGCGTGCATGAGCTTTAACATGTGTTTCTATCCTTTCTGTATTAGAGGGAGAAATAAAACAAAGCAAGACAAAACAAAATATTTCTTTATAAACACATGAAATGAAAAAGACATATAAACCTGCTGTACAAGGAGTTCTACCATGGTTACTGTGTTGTCTCTTGTTATCTTCAATATAATTGGCTATATCATCAGACATAGTGTATTTGAATATAGCAGTACATAACAATATTAATAAAAAAACAACTTTGTAGATAGTGTAAAACTTCAAAAACAGGTAGTAATCAAACCAGAATGGTATCGCAGTGAATCTTGTCATCTTCAGTGTAGTTTCCTATACTCTCAGACTTGATACTATCAATCATATCAGTTCTGAATAAAATCTATTTATTCCAAACAGCAATCAAACAAACCAGATTTAACTAAGATCTGTCATGATAAAACAGTATAAGTTATACAGGGCTCCAGATTAAGTTAATAGGAAATTAAAAATGATTACTGTACTATATCCTGATTTTTTTTGGATAGCTGTCTGTGCCCTCGGTTCTAGTGCAAGTAGATAAACTGGGACAGAATAAAATCTATCTAAGTAGAGTGATGAGAGTAATATGGGTTTTAAATCCTGGTATACTATTAAAAATATATTCTGCCATCTTTTTAAAGACTATTCCTTCCCTTTCACTCCCCCAGGGTGCACTGTGCATTTTTGGGTCTCACCAACACCCTCGGTTTTTAGATTGGGGGGACAAGATGCTATTTACCTAAGTGGTTCCAAACCTTCTCCCTCTTGGACTTGATCTCTAGTTGTATTCCTTTATCTATTAGAGCCTGTCTTTCCAACATATCCACAAATACTTGTCTAGTTGCCCCTATTTCTGTCTGGTTCCCTGCCACATAGAGCATTGTTTTCTCATATTTAATTTTTGGTCCATGAACCCTTTTTCAGGTTAATTATATTTCCTATAAATAGCATCTCGGTGGACACTACCTCCTGATGTACTCTGCCTCGGTTTCTCTCTTTTTTTTAGCATATCAAGGCCATCTATATTAGAGATTATAGCCAAACTTCTCTGCCTCATTCTGTTGTGCTCTTTTTCTGCAATTAGTTGTTTGCTTTTCTCCTTCATTCCAGTTTCTGATTCATTCACTGAAGCCTCTCTGCCACTGTTATTGGAATCCTGGTACTTTTGTTTCTCTAGAATGTCCTGCAGTATTTTCTGTAGAGCTGGATTGGTGGTCGTGAATTCCCCCAGTTCCTCTTTGTCTTGGAAGCTTCTTGTTTCTCCATTAATTTCTAGAGACAGTTTTTCAGGTACATAAATCTGGGCTGTAGGTTATTTTCTTTCAGGGCTTGGAGTACTTTGCTTCAAGGTCTTCTGGATTTGATGGTCTGTGTCGAGAATTCTGCCATGATTTTGATGGGTTTTTCTTTATAATCTGTTTCTTGTCTGTAATGGCTTTTGATATTCTGTTCTTCTATTGAATTTCTGGGATCTTGATTATTATATGCCTGGGTGTAGCTGTTTTGATTGTAGGAGGCTTGAGTTCTGTATGCCTCATACATCTAAATATCATTTACTTTTCCTATGGTTGTGAAGTTTTCCTTAATTATTTCTGTGACTAGCCTTTGCAGTTCCTTTGTTTGTACCCTTGTTTCTTCATTCACATTCTTTATTATTAAGTTTTAGATTCTCTTGTCATCTTCTAACCTTTGTATTGTTACTGCTTGTTTTCTTGTTATTTTTAAGAAATTTTTCCTTTCTTGATCCCACATTGCAAATCTGTCTTCCAGTTTGTGTAATCTATCCTTAGTTTCTTTCAAGCAGTTTTGCCAGTTTTCAATGGAGTTTTTTATTTCCTGATACTCTCTTTGAATCTGCTTCATGTATTCTATGTTTTCTTTATATTCTTTCATCAAATGTTTCTCTTCTCTTTTTTTGTGCTCTTCCATTCTTCCATCTGTGTCTTCTTGAGAGGAGCTTAGAATTTATTAATCTACTTACATCTTGCTTTACTTGGTTAAATATTTCACTTTTGAACTCATCTATAAGGTCCCGAAGATATCTTTACATCCACTGATGCTGTGTCTGATATTGCATATTTGCTGTCCTCAATCTCTTTTGTATTTACCTTTCCTGGATCAATGTTCTCAGGATTGGGGGCTGGGAACTTTTATGTTGCTTCCTCTTCTCATATTTTTTGTTTCTTCCACACAGACATACAGAGCAGTTCCCAGTCCCTTTCTTTATAGGTTATGATTCTTCTGAAGCATACTGGCTAGGTGATCCTGCCCATTCCAGTGTGCTATTGAGGTGCAAACAGTGATGGTGTATGTTGGCCCCTCCACTCTTGGTCAGTCAACCTGCTGAGGCCTTCACTGCATTAGTGTGTGTCATGCATAGGGAATTGGTTTGGGATGACTTATTGAGTCTCAGCCAGGGGAGTGACCTAGACCAAACATACCCCACCAATATTGACTGGGAAGGGAACTACTGACTGAAGTCCCTGCTGTTCCATATTCTTTCCAGTCCTGCTCAATTCCAAAATGTCATCCTGTTGGTGCCCCTTTCCATAGAAGGGTTTTATTACCAGCACTCACTGCAGGTTGAGACAGGTCCCTTGCCAGCTCTGTTCTCTGTTGGGCTCACTGACCTCTGACTTCAGTACCACTGCAGTTCAGTACAACTGCAGTTCCAGTGAGTCAGTTCAGATGGCTCACGAATCATGGCCACATGAGTTCAGGCACTGTAGTGGGAGCACTGAATCTTAGTTATTCTAATAGTAGCCCCGGGACTGCATATTTGACTGGTTCTTTTTGCTTTAGTTTCTTCCTGGGTCGAGAGCATTCATCTTCCTCTGTCCAGGACTCCCCATGCTGTGTTATTTCAGCATCTAAGTTGACTGTCTCAGAAAGCCTCTGTAATCTGCTCTTACATCTGCATCTTTACCGGAAGCCATGAATATTGTGAGTGATCCCAGAAGGGGATTTTTCTTCAGTCAAAAACTTCAAGATGACAGCCTCAGAAGAAATAATCTGGCAAAGGCTGTAAGCTGTGCTCAGATTCTGATCATAGAAATTGTGAGATGATTTTTATGAACCATTAATTTTTGGAGTAACATTTTATGTAACAGTAAATAAATAAAACTGATTTTGGTTTTGGAGGTGGTAATCTGGAAGGTTGCTTTTTCACTACTGATAAGGCTTGGAGACAAATATGTATTAGTTATGTTTTTTTCTTCATCTTATATTGCATGCTATGCTAGTTTGCTGAGGTACTATATTTTATTCAGCCACTATCCTGGTAATGAATATTTGGGTTGTTCCTAGCTCTTTGTTATAATCAATAGTGCTTCCTCCAATGAATCTTTGGGTAGATAATTACAAATGAGACCCTATATACATATATGTGATACATATATGATTATATATATATATATATATATATATATATATATATATAATTTTTGGTATTGCTAGATTCCCTCCAATAAAATTATAGAAAAAGTCAATGTTTCATGCCCACTGACAATGTGAAAGACCTATTTCCCCATGACCTTATCAATAGAAAATATTTCATGGAAACTATAATTTCTTCTCCAGTTGATTATTGATCATTTACTTTTTGCTTTCATTTAATGCTATTAATTTTACATAGTCAAATTTACTATGTACTTTGAGTTGCCTTTGAATTTTGAGTTATATATATATTTCTTTCCAGATTTAAGGGCATGTATACTTAGGGACATATTTTTTTCCCTAGAATTTGTGTATTTATAAGCATTTAACATGTACTTGTGCTTCACATGTAATTTACCCTATTGTGCTGTGTGAAAAATGTACAATTTTATTTTTTGCTATATGATTTTCTAGTTGATTCAACATTATTAGAAAGTCAGGCTTCATTCACCTGTTTCAAAACCTGCTTTACTGTGTATGAAGACAAGTAAGTCTATACTCATTTTTCTATTGTTTCAGTTTTGTAATCTATTTCTGCATCTATGCCACACAATATCACCTTAACTTTAATTAAATTTTAATTATGGTGACTTTTTTGCCTTTTTGAGACAGGGTTTTGCTGTGCAGTTCAGTCTGGCCTTGAGCTCACTTTTGTAGCCCAGATTGGTTTCACATTTGCAAATGTCCTCCTCCCTCAGTCTCCCGAGTATTGGGATTACAGGCATGCACCACTATGCCCAGCTAATTATGGTGACTTTATAGTATGCTTTCATATTTTTAAGACTATCTCTCCATATACAACAAATTTCTTAGGGATATTTCAGGCTATCCTTGTTTGTTTATTTTTATAAGAACTATATTGTGACTTATGTAGGTCTGTAAAAGAAAATAAGAGGTATCTCATTTGGATTGTGTTAATTTTACTTTAATTATGGGAAAATTATTGTTAGAACACTGTATACTTAGCAGTGTTTATGTTCCTCAGGGAATTATTTCACATTTTCCATTATATTTTTCCTAAACTTACAGATATCATATAAGAGTTTATCTCTTCATTATGTGTTCTACTCAATTCATCCATTCTAAAGCTAATGATATCTGACTATGCATATTATATCCTACTACTTTGCTAAATTCTCTTATTTTTTTTTGTGCCTTTCCCCAATAATGTTGACCTTTGTTAAATGTCCTTTCACTGGGTATGGAGATTGTCATAATTCACCATGGATCTATTATTAATACTTAATATTAAACCACCTTTACATTCCTACTTGGTCATGATTTATTAATTTTTAAAATTTTACCTTTAAATTTACCAATATTTATGTTTTCTTAATTAACTCATAAGTGAAACTAGCTTGATATATAGGAAGGGGTGAAGAGGAGATGGGGTGCATTCTTCTACAGAATGTGAATCAATAGTTTCCTTGAATTAAGATATCAGTAATTACTTTCTTTTTTTAAAGTTCCAATTATCTTCTTAAGAATTAAGATTTTTTTTTTAAAGCTTTATGGGGCCTGAGATATCGCTTAGTGGCATAAGCCCCTAAGTTCAACTCCTGGTACCAAAAAAAAAAAAAAAAATGAAAGTTCAATAGAGTTTGTCTAAGAAATCATTTGTTCTGGTGCTTTTTTCTGAGGGCAAAAATTTTTAAATATCACATATTTCTTTTGTGATCATTGATATTTGAAAGTCATTTGAATTAACAAGTTCAATCTATATCATCAAATTTATTTGCATAGAATCATGCAAAGTAATTTTTTAAACTTTGTACCTTTTGATTATGTAATTTCTTATTTTGTGTATATATTTTATATTCTCTTTAATAAACAATTGGTCTTGTAATTTATTTTCCTTTTATATTTTCTAGCTTGCTAACTCTTAGATTTAAAAAGTTTGTTTTTTAGGCTCTCCTGTGATTTTTTGTTCACTTCATCTTTTTTAGCTTTCTGAGTTTTTTAAAAAAATAAGTTAATTTTGTTTAATATTGATGCAAGTACTCATTTATTTTTGAGAACTACTTTAGCAGTGTTGTATAGAATCATTGTTTCATTGTCATTTTTAAGAAACTCTACCTTTCATTTTGTGGTATTTCTCCTAATACGAATATTGTATAATACCCATTCGAAAGCACTGTATAGAAAAGTCTCTTAAAATTTTATGTTTCTAGTTTCTAATAGTACTATAATAAAAGATATTATTTATACTATTTGTTGTAGTCAGGATTTTCTTTTTCTTTTTCTTTCTTTTTTGTCTTTTTCCTTTTTATCGGTACCAGGAATCGAACTCATGACTGCCTGCTTGCAAGGCAGGCGCTTATGCCACTGAGCTAAATCCCCAGCCCCTGTAGTCAGGATTTTCAAGAAAAACAATTTAATACAGGACACCTAATTGATAGAATTATTTCATAATAGTCACCCAAAGGTCAAACACACATATGAAAAGTGCAGGAAATCTGTCCACATACTAAAGATCCAAAAAATCCAGCTGAGGATCTGAATCCCAAGGCAATGGGATGAGTCCAACTGGAGGCCTAGAGCCAATGACAATAATTCATGCAAGTCTGTTCCACGGATCTGTGCTGGGAAGGCCCAAAGGTCAGTGGTGAAAGCTAGAAAGTCTGTGCCAGCAGCCTGAGGGATCTGCACGAGAGCCAGGAAGCAACACTCTGTGTAAGGACCAGAGCTCCCCTGAAAAGTACCACAGCCATCCTCAGGGACAACAAGGTCCCAAACTCCTCTGATGATGAGAACCGCCAAATTCATATCAGGAAAAAAGATCAACAAGCTCCTCCAGGAAAACCAACGGTGACAGGAGAATCAACCAGTGCTCCTTTTTACATTGGCAACAATCATCAGGTGGGCCGTCCACACCCAGCACCATGCTGATTCAGTTTACCACCAACTGTCAGTTTAACACACTATATTAATATTTTTAATTTTCTACTTTGTTGGCTTTTGCATTGGTTTATATGTAACCAGTTTTTATAAGTGTTCTATGTTCACAGATTTAAAAAAAAAGTATGTTTATATACTGTCAAAGCGCTGGAACAATACTTACCTATAATATTTACCTTATTGATTATGATTTTTATTTTTCTTTACTTTTTTGAGATAGGGTCTCGCTATATAGTGAAGCCTGGGCTTGAACTTGCTTATGTACCCCAGGCTGTCTTCAAACTCACAGCAACCCTACCACCTCAGCCTCCAGAGTGTTGGGATTACAGGCATGTGCCACCATGCCCAACTGATTATGACTTTTAAATTTGCTCTGTATTTACTAAATCTTGTCATTAAATCTATTCTGTACTGATATCTATTCTGTGCTGATGGAGACATTTAAAATCCTTTATACTTAGTATTTCACTATGTTTCTTCTATTTCTGGTACTTGGAGAATTATGCAATAGTTGTCACTGTGTGTGGAATATATAGATATGACTGTTACATATTCTTCATTGTGAATTGCAGTCTTCAAAATTATAGTGTAGTTTCTGCTATTTAATTCATTTATCTATATTTTTTTCTAATGTCAATATAACGAACCATGCTTTTAGTTTTAGATAGGCACTTGGTTGAATGTCTTTGTTCTACAGACTTAGCAATTTTCATAGACTAAAAGGGAGCTCATTCAGCCTTAAAACGTGAGATGCTTTGGCTGAAGAGCAGAATATGGGAGGTGGATGGCATGAGTTGCTGTCTCCTTTCCATCTGGGATGTGCATGCTGCACAGTCCCACCTGAAGTGACGTCATTTACAATTGGCCAATAGAGTTACAGGTTATATTATTTGTTTGTGTTTCTCAGTCATTGCCTGATTAGTCTTATATTCCAACCAGACTACACAATTGCAGGACAGAAAGTATCCCTTTTGTCTCCAAATTGTGTGTGTGTGTGGGGGGGGGGGGGTTGCGCATTGGGAAAGTGAAGGGGAAAGAGAAATACTGGGATTGAAATTAGCTATTAAAATATTCTAGTTAACATTTAGTCATTTGAAGATTTTTATCCATCATCTTCTCTGGATTTGGAAAGGATGAGATGTACACATACAATTGATTTACCACCCAACAGAAGAGTCTTTGCCTTTGACATTCAACTTAATAGATGTATATATCTAGAGGTCATTTAAATTTTTTTCTTCATTAATATACAGTTTTTGTTTGAGACTAATAGACCAAGAACAAAGAGAATACCATGGTGATTGATATGCTGATATTAAAAAAACCTTTTTCTTTTTTAGGTATAAATGAAGTCAAATAACCAAAATACCAAATTTTGCAGTAATCATGAAGCATGTAAAAGACTATTTTTTTTTTTTAATTCACTGTGGAATATTTCTTGAGGACCAGACCAGGTCAAAAAAAAGAAAGAATGTCTTCTGTTGACTTTGCTCTCCTTGCGAAGGGATATTTATTCTTCTCTTTTCTTTAGGAAATACAGTACACTACAAAAAGTAGTTGTCTGTTAGGGCACAGTGTAAACACTTCCAAGAGCAACACATTAATTTATTGGAAAAGAGGAGAGTTATTAAAAACCTCTAAAGCTCCATGAATAGCTCATTTACTTTACTTAAATACTAGCCTAGAATTAGTTCTTGACTAGAGAGCTGTTTATTTTGCAATTAACAAAGAAGTGGAATTTCTCTGATAATGTTCTTGTATATTAAAAATCAACTCAATGTTATTTGACTGCTTACATGTGATAACTTTTTTTCCCCATGAAAAACATGAATGACAAGGAAGGAGAGGCCCCAGAAGCTTTATGGTAATGAGCGTATCCTCTCTTGAGAAAACCCTGTCTGCACTACAATATAGACATGATTTTCTGATAATTAGGTTCAAGAGCCGACTCCCCAGGGGATGGGCCACATGCAGGCAATAATATCCCCCATTTGTGGAATGATTTCTGCACTTAGAATTGCATGATGTACTTGATACATGTTAATAATGCTATATTCTCACCCTATCTCTCTAAGTAAGATATTAGTGTAATTATTTTTACATCAGGTTACTGAAGCTCAGATGGATCTGTTAGCTACAAGTAGAAATAGCAATGAAGGGATATACATTTGCTTCTACATTCTATGCTTATTAGTCTGGTGAAAAAATTTAGGTATAAAAAGATGATAAAACTAACATAATAAATTCTCATATACTCACTAACTTAAGTGATAGAAACACCACAATTATAATTAAATTTCTGTGTTCTTGTCTCATCTAATCACCTTTTCTTTTCCTACCAGAAGTGGCCTTTGTCTGAACTTTGTGACTATGTAGTGCTCATATTTATTTAATGCATATTAATATATTTCTGACTGTATAGTGTTGCTTTAAATTAAATATTTAAAATATATAAATTACAAATTTATATATATAAATATAATGTATATCAAACAATTGCCTCACTTGTGAGATTTGTCTGTTGATGTGAAGATTTCTTTTCAACCCTTTAAATCCTATATTGTAGCCCATTCTAAGAATATGGCATAGGTTATGTTCACACCACCATTGTTTCTGTCATTTGCTAATATCAGCTGCTATTGTCCAACTACTTTTCTTAAAAAGAATTATAAATCTTACTGTGTGACTAGATTTCTCAATGTGTTTTTTTTATTTATGTTTTCCATGTTGCTGGTTAAGCAATTTTTAAAACTTATGTAATATTTGCTTTCTTCTTTGGTAAATTGCGTCCTGACATTTTTTGTTCTTCTTTTTTATTTTTTTGTCTTTTTCCTTTTTTATCGGTACCAGGGATTGAACTCACGACTGCCTGCTTGCAAGGCAGGCGCTGATGCCGCTAAGCTAAATCCCCAGCCCCTTTTTTGTTCATTTTTAAAGAGATGATTTTGAATGTTTTTTTTTTTTTTTTTTTTTTTTTTACTATTTTATAGGAATTCTTCACTGATTCTGAGTACTAATTATTTTTCTGTTTTATGACTATCCTGCTTTATTTCTCCAATTTGAGGTTGGCATATATTGGTGAATAGACACTTTAAAATTTGAATATAGGCAAATTGTTTTTTTCTTTCTGGGTCATGCTCTGTGTGTGAGGGGGGTGGTGTTTGAGTCAGGGTCTCACTATGTAGGTCAGCCTTTTCTTGAACTCATCAGGTAACCCTGGCTGGCCTTGAATTTACACCAATCTCCTTGCTCGGCCTTCCAAGTGCTGAAATTACCTCAGAGGTGTGAGCTACCACACCACCTGATCTTTTTGTTTTTAATAGAATTCCTTTATTACTATACAATAAGTGTATTTTTATACTGTTTTTAGAATTTTGAATTTTTATCCATTTTTGATTTTTGCTTTTGATTGTCTAGAATATTTTTGGGATTTATCTTTTTGTGAGGCAGGGCATTCAAGCTTAATTTTAGAAACAGAACCAATTGTACCACTTCGTGATTTCTTTTCAGACTCACAGCACAAGTCTATGGCACATCGTTTACACATAGCCATGAACATGGTTAGGCTTTTTCTTCTGTTTTGTTGGTTTTATTTGATCATTTATGATCCACTGTAAGGGCTAATCTGCTAATAGTTTCTTCTTTAGAAATAACTTTGGATCTTGTTTCTCACATGCAGATGTAAAAGTCAATCTAGAGATTTTATAAAGCCTCATTTGAGATTTCCCATTATATTTATAATTTTGAAAGAGGTGGTATTTAAATATATTATATATTTATATTAATGAACATAACACATTGTTTATTTTAGTAAATTGTTTTAATACATTTTATGTTTTCCTTTACATAAGGTACGTCTCATCTTGGACATTTTTCTACATTTTATATATTTTTAGATTGTATTAATTTATTGTATTTGCTTGAATAATAGATAGCTTAACAATGTTGACTACTATATTCCATGAGCATCGTATATTTTACCATTCATTTAGAGTCATTCATTTAGAGTTCTAGAAAGATAATTTGGCCTTATACAGGAATAAATTTGATTCTATATATTGATTTTCTAAATTAAATTTATTGAGGTACAATTTAAAGCTTTGTAATCATTTGCATGAAATTGCTTGTGTAAATTTAAGCTTTAAAATTAGTTGGATAATTGCCTTAAAAGATAACTAGTTGATTGGATAATATAAGAATAATGAATTTTGTAATTACTAGTGTAAGTTTTCTACCAAGAAGTTTCACTTCATCCAGCAAATTTCACTGCTACCTTTTCATTTAGTTTTACATATTTTAAATTTTTCTTACAACTTCTTCACCAAAAATGTTAAAGTAAATTGCTTAATTTCAGAATATTTGGATGTTTTCTATTATGTTTCTATTCCTAATTTCCATTTAATTCACTTGTTGCTTGATAATATATTTTGCATGATTTTTCTCATTGTAAATCTGTTTTAGGAAACAGACTGTGATCTACTGTGGAAATGTATTAAATGAGATTGAAAAGAATGTATATTCCTCTATTCTGGAATGGAGTGGTCTGCAAATTAAAATTAAATCATGTAAACTAGTAGTGATGTTCAGATAATCTGTTTTCTTATTGGTCTTTGCTTGACTTGTTAATACAAATACACAGATTGTTGAAACCTCTAACTAGCCTGGTGGATTTTTCTTTTTCAATTCTAACACTTTTTGCCCACTGTGTTTTGTTGCTGTGTTGTAAGGTGCATATATATTCAAGACTCAATGTCCTTTTGTAGAACTGCCTGCTTTCTTATTGTGTAGTCCTCATTAAACACAGTAATTATCTCTGTTGTCAAGTCTACTTTGTCTTAAATTAGTATAGGGGTTCCAACTTTCTATGAATAATATTATGGTATATCTTCCTTATTTTAACCAGTTTGAGCTACAGTTAAAGGAATTTTTGTAGAAAAATACAGTTGGGTTACTTTTCTTAAAATTTACTGTGATATTCTGCATCAGTTAGACTAACCACATTTAAAGTAACTGTTGCTATGATCAGATTCCTATCCATCGTGTCTTAAGTATTTTCTACTGATCATCTTTCTTTCTTTCTTTCTTTCTTTCTTTCTTTCTTTCTTTCTTTCTTCCTTCCTTCCTTCCTTCCTTTCTTACTTTCTGTGGGAGTTTGTTACCACCAATCCAATCCTACAAAAAATACTGAAGGACCAGAGAGAGAGAGAGAGACAGACAGAGAGAGAGACAGAGACAGAGAGACAGATTGAGAGAGAACAAAGGAAAAGAAGAGAGATGCAGAAAGAGAAAAAGAATAGGAGAAAATGAATAGGAGGGGAAAAGGAAGAGCCAAGGAACAGGAATAGGAGAAGGAGAAGAAGAGAAATAAGTAGAGAAAGAAGAGGAATAGGATGAGAAAGAGGAGAAGGAAGAGGTAGAAGAGCAGGAAGACAAAAAGAGGGAGAGGAGGAGGGAAAAAAGGAAGAGGAAAAGAATAGGAATAAATATCCAAGTCTATTTATTTATTTATTCTGTGTTTGAGGTAGGGTCTTGCCTTGCTATGTAGTGAAGGCGAGCCTTGAACTTGCTTATGTAGCTCAGCCTGGCCTCAAAATCACAGTGATCTCCCTACTTCAGCCTTCTGAGTGCTGAGATTACTAGCATGTGCCACCACACCCAGCCCCGCCCCCTGGCATTTTTAAAAGACTGCTTTCATCATGACATGCACCACCTTGCCCAGCTATTATTATTGTCTTGTATAGTCAATATTTCCTGATGTTGTTTCATTTTAGTCATTTCATACACTTTAAAATGATTTTCAGTTTAGTCCCTTACAGTTTGATTTAGGGAGAACTCTTATAGGTAAACCCTTTGAGATGGATTAATAAAAAGTGTTTTATTCTTGATTCTTAAATCATAACATAGCTGATTATGTAATTTTAGGCTATTGCATTTCTTTTTTATTTAAAGAAAAAAGAAAAAACAAGCCAGAGAAAAGATAAAAATAATACAGAATTTCAAAAAAATAACACTAAGAAATCACTAGTTGACAAATTACATATTGTCCTCTTAGAAAGAGGTGTTCAAGTTACAAAATCAGTGCATAAATAGTGGATAGACAAACACTATTTCTGTTTAATGATCTAATAGAAATTTAGTAATATGGTCATCTATCTCACACACTTAAACATGCATACAGTTATATCCTTTAGAGTATTTTCCTTATTACAATATCTATTATACATTTTGGATTTTATTACTTTCAGTTTTTATTACTTTTTACATTACAGAGACAAGTGTGATACTTACAAATGTGATTATTTATTTCACTTACCAGGATAGTCTCAAGTTGCTTCCTTTTACCTATAAAGGCCTCAAGTATGTTCTTTTTATAGCTGAGTAATATTACATTGTATAAAAATATCACATCTTTTTCATTCACTTTGTGGTTGATGGGCAATTTGATTGTTTCCAAGATTTAGCTATTACAAATTGTGCTGCTGTAGTGTACATATATCACTGTGACAAGACCTTTTTGGTTTTTGGGGGGAAACACCCAGGAGGCGAATAGCTGGGTTGAATGGAACTTCTAATCCTAGTTTGTTGATTTCTATTGTGGCTGCACCAGTCTATACTCCCAATAACAGTGGAGCAGTGTTCCTTTTTCCCCACAGCCTTGCCAACACTTGTTATCAGTTTCTTTCTTGATGGCAGCCATATTTTCCAGAGTGAGATGAAATCTCGATGCTGTTTTAATTTCATTTCTCGAATGACCAGTGATAGTGAACATTTCTTCATGTATTTATTTGCATTTGTATATCTTCATCTGAGAAATGTGTGTTCATCTCAGATGCCCATTTTTGGAGAGGGTCTTTGAATTTGAGGGTCTTGATGTTTTTCAATTCTTTATATGTTCTGGATATAAGTCCTTTGTCTGAGAGATTGTTAGCTAAAATTCTTTTCCATTCTGTGGGTTTTCTTTTCACTTTGTTGGTGTTTTCTCTTAAAGCACTGAAACTTTGCAATAATATGAGATCCCAGTTCTTGATTCTTTGAAGCATTTCTCATGTGGTATGCATTTTATTCATTAATTCTCTGCCTACCCCAATGTCTCCAAGACTTCTACTTATCTTGTCCTCCAGTAGATTTAGTGTTTCTATTTTAATATTTAGATCTTTATTCATTTTGACTTTAATTTTAATGCATGGTGATAAGCACGGGTCTAATTTCAGTCTTCAGCATGTGATAAGCCAATTTTTCCAACACCATTTATTAAAGAGGCTATCCCTTTTCCAGTGAACATATTTAGCACTTTTGTCAAATATAAGGTGGCTGAGTGTCTTTGTAGTTGTGTTTGCATCTTCGAATCTGTTCCACTTATTCTCAGGTCTATTTCTTTGCCAGTACCATGCTGATTTTTATCACTGTTGCTTTGTAGTATAATTTCAAGTCAAGAATTGAGATGTCTCCTGCCTTGCCTTTGTTGTCCAGAATCGCCTTTGCTATTATGAATTTCTTCTGTTTCCAAATGAATTTTAGGAGGTTTTTTTCTAGGCTATTGTATTTCAATAGTGCAAGGATGTTTCCATGGTCTTCTGGCTTCTATTGTTAAAAGTTATGCTGGTAGTCATAACTTTGTAGTCATATGTCTTTTTTCGTAGATTACTTAATAATGTCTTTCCTTAATGGTGCAATTTTCCTGACTTTCTAGGTGTGGAGTTTTTCTACATCCTGATTGTATGTCACTATGATTCTCCCCTCATATTTTCAGCCATAGGTTTTTGCATCTAGCCTCCCCCACTGCTCTGTTCTATATGTCTGCTGCCTCAGTCCACATAAAGGTTCTGTCTTCCAAGTCTATAAACTTCTTATTCATATTTTTAAATCTTTTAGCCTTTTTAGTTTTCTGCATTAGTCTAGATCAATTTTCAATCTATTACTTCTATTGTCAGTAAACCACATACATATATTGAAGAATTACAAGAAAACAATGCAATTCTAATTTTTAAAATTTAGGTTTTTACAAATTTGTGGCCTATAATAACAGGAAAGTGGCCCCTCCACTCTGTACCCTAAGCCTTCTTGTTTCTCTCATCTTTCTCCCCATCTGGCCAAATTATATTAACATTAATATATTAATCCAATGATAGTTTCCATACAAAATGTGATATTTCATAGCATTTCCTTAATGATAAACTTAATGTGACACACTTCCTGCAAAGGATTGCTAATAAGTCATGAGATTAAGAAATACATTCTTTCAGATGACTTTAACCAGGAAAAACATTATGGGTTGATTTTTGAAGTATGACATTAGAGACAAGACCTGAAATGCTAGTTGGAAAGGTAACAAAAAAGAATATACAAATTGTATGCTTTTTGTGAGGATCAATATTTTCATTATGTGATAAACTTTTTTGTAGTTTTCCTCTAGTTGCTGCTTAGTCTATGTTATATTTAGATTATTTGTCTGGAGTGGGTTTTTAGAAGTTTCACAATGAATGCTGGATTTCATCTTCATTGCATACTGGATTTCTTTGCTACTGTAGAAAAATAATGAATCAGAAATAATGAAGATCTAAAACTGGAAAGGAAATATATACAGTTTTCGCATTCTTTCCATGCATTTGTATAATTTTGCATAATTACAGTGCTTTCTGTACAATTATGTATTTGAAATTCCTTGTTCAATGTTGCTATCATTTTCCATATGTCATCATATTTTACCTTTGTGCTAAAGAATCATTTAAATTTCCCCTGTAAGTAATGCTGTTAACAAAATTTGCTTTCTAAAAAATACTGTTGTGTCCTGCAGATCATCCACTTCTTTCTTTGTTTATCTCTAACAGAAGATATTCTGTACTTGAATCTTTCTGTCCATTGTGTGATTTAGGGAAAATGTTTCCAGTCCTACAGTCAGGATCCAGGTTGGCTGGGCAGAGAACCTGCCATTCCTCTCAGAACTATCACTGGTACATAGTGACTCAGAGAGAAGAGTACGGATCCTAATGTGTCCTTACTAACTATATAGCTTTGGGAATTATATTTAATTATGCTGTGTCTTATTTTCTCATCTTCAAATTAAGGAATAATAACATCAAAAGGTATTTGAAGTACAAATGAATAAACAAGCCTTACATTCTCAATAAATTTATAAGTGCTTAGTGTAGCACAGTCACATAGCAAATGCTCAATATTATGACCTACTCTTATTAGGGTAGAATGCAATGTGATTGTTAAGGTAGCACCTCATCTATGATAAGCACACATGTGTGTGTGGGTTTGTGTTCAAGAATCTGAGACTTTAGATCATTAACAATTTAGATATAGGATCATTTTTTTTTTGTCTGTGTTAAATGGTCTTCAGGGAGGTAAAATGAATTCAGTAGTCAGTAATCAGTCCTTACTATTCTCCAAGTTCAATAATTTCTTTTAAATTTTACAAAACAATAGTTTATTCATCTCAGTTTTTAATTTATTCATTTAAAAATTCATTAACAGGCACCTATTATATGCCGGGCATTATTGCAGCTTCTGGAGAATCCAGGGTGCAAAATAGACTGGGCTTTATTCTAAACATGGCAGGAAACCGTTGGTAGCGTTTGAAGATGGTAAAGAGATGATAGGAATTCTACCTGAGAAATGCCGCTCTGATTGCGCCGTGGAGGCTGCTCAGGCAGAGGGCAAGTGGGGCGGAGAGAAAGCAGGCTGGAGCCTGTCACAGAGGAGCAGAAGAGCAGATGAAAAATGATGGGATCCGGATACAAATGCTTGTTAAAATGTTAAACACGAATGTGTATCTCAACTAAGGCATTAAAAATACCTACTTCTGACCCATACCATAGTTTCTAATGCCAGTCTTTCAGAGGTAATCGCTGCTAACAGTTTAACGTGTATGCATCCCTTCCCCTTGTTCTATCTCATCTATAGAAGGCTTATGTCTATATATAAAAGAATAGTTTACCAGTTTCTCTTTATTCTATATTGCTGCCTCCTGCTCTGCATTGCGAAGTAGAACTTTGCAATGATTTGAAACTTCTTAGAAACAAGTGCTCACATCATATATTCGGTATAGGTTATTAAGACAACAGGTGAGAAAAAAATAATGTCATCATAGAAAAGTCTTTCTTCTTTCTGTTGAGTTAGGGCAATGCAATGTCCCAGAATTCAAAGGATGGTTTCATCTCCCTTTTTTCTTTTTGCATTTCAGGCAGAAAACCAGTAGAGGGCGCTGATAACCCTGCTCATGCAAGAAGTCCAAAGGAAAAATCGACACGAGAGCAGGTGTTCAGATAGGGATTGGTGCATAGTGCCGTTACAGAAACGTAGGATTTCTTATTTTGATGTCTCTTTTGTAAATTAAAACTACTTACACTACTAATTTGTGCAGCCTTTCTTGTCAAGCCTTTAGCACATCTGAATGTAGGCTTCCAAAAATATTCTAACATATTTTTCTGGTAGAGTGAAAAAGTAGTTTTTTAATAATATTTTATGGTCAATTTGTAAATTATTTTATTTGAATCAAAGTGGTTGCACACTGAAATCATTTGGATAAGCAGAAGCTGCTGAGAAAATTGAACTATGTTTGACTGACAGAGATTGTACTTTCATTTTATTTGGTTTTAGAATTGTACATGTGTCTGTGTATTTTTAAAAATATTCACAAAGTTATATTTGTCATGGATCTTTAAAATGTTTGTGAATAGCAAACATAGTTTAGAGTCATTTGCTCCTGTTCATAAAAAGCAAAATTAATGCAGGTGTTATGGATTGCCATAAAAATATAAACAATTTCAGAATTAATGTATTTGTTTATTTATTTGTTGCCAGCAGAAATTTGCCCTTTTGAGATGCTATAGAAACTTCCTTTTATCCAGTCAAATAGTAATCACTAATGTCAGAGTCCTAGTATGACACAGTTTTTCCTAACTGCAAATCTCTGTGTCAAAAAGAACCTTCTTATGATAATCCCAGCACAATTTTTACAGGTACTTTTCCAGAATTTTTCTTACTAAGCTATTAAAAGTAATTACTGTGCACATCTCTGGAAGCTCACTTTCAAATGCTGGGAGTTTTTAATATAATGGAAATTCTTATTTCCTAAAAGACAATTCATAGCCAAGATATATCTTACTTGTGTTGAAAGGTAATGGGCTGCCTTGACCAGCCACTAAAAACCTTAATTTCCATGTCTCAGATGAAGTTGCGTGTGGTTTGGGAACAACAAAAATGTATTTTTAAGGAAATACAGATGAGTTCATTTTCAAGGTGTTTTACACTTTCACACTTGGAGAAGTATGCGAGACAGCTTGAGATCACAGAAAACTGCATTCTCTTTCATTATGACTACCTCTGAAGAATGGTAAATATGTTCCATCATTCATGACGACAGTGGGACACCACAGACCCGTGACATTCAAATTTAGGTATTTTTTATTCTTTGATGATTTAATGAGCAAAACTGCAACAACCTACACGATTTTTCTTGGCTTACTTCCTGTGTAGTAACACTGAAATAGGACATGGCAGTTCATGGCTTTCTGCCTCTGGATGGCAGTAACTCCTGCTTAAATGTTCTTGACCCTTAACTGTAATATCCTAAAGTAAAGATTTCCCATCCTTTGTCAGTTTTCTGTGCAAAGAAAACACTAATTTTACGTGGTCTGAAGTACACACACACACACACACACACACACACACACACACACACTAAAGCAAGGAGTCTGTTCAATGTTAAAAGTTGATGTAGCCAATTCCAAACTAAAAGGAAAATGAGGACACAAAAAGCTAACCTAAAAAAATTGGCATTTGGTTATTTCCATATGTTTATATGTGATTCATTTTCCTTCTTACATAAATTAACAAATGCTGCCGAGCCAACCATATTTCTTACCTCGAGACAACGAGGCATTGCAAAGGCTCTAGGAATATATCCAGGCTTTGGGAATAAGCATGTCTACCACTAAAATTATGTGCTCTGATTAATATAGTCCATCTGGATTTTCTGACTGAGCCTTTTCATAGACACAAAGAATTAAAGAGCTTAAACATTAAATAAAATGAAATGCACACATGTTAAATGTAGTTCACTAACCTCTCCACACAGTGGCTACTGCAATACCATAAACTGACATTTGGATTGGGCTGTGGCTGTGATTTATTGTCTGTAATATATTTTTTTTGTCCCTCGTGTTACTTGTCCTTTTAAACCCACTGTTCCTTTCCTGTGAGGCCTTTGTTCTTTACCTTAACTTTGAACGTGCTTGTATTGCCTAAAATCAGCTGAAAGCTCTATTTAGATATCCTTTCACTTCTCCCCTAAGAAAGGTGCTACATCAGTACTTAAGATGTGTTTCTGCTCACCTCCCTGGGCTGTGTAACGTCTTGGGAAACCACAGCTTTCTTGCTGGGGAAGGGAAGATAAGCCATTATGAGAAAATACTCTTCATTTTGAACATTATTTCTCTTTGTAACAAATATCCTTCTGAGAATTTACTGCAAAATGATTCATGATAATAAAAATCCACTATATAAGTTCCATTTCTGGGCATGTCAAATTTGGTGTCTAATTGAAGTGACACTGGTTTCTTATGGTTTCATACTACCTTAAACTATTGTTGATTTAGCAGACCTGACTTCATACCCATGCATTTAATTCTTTACAGCAAATGTAATTCCCATGACTTCTGGATGGTAGATTTTTAAAATAAACATTCTTATGGTTTTTTACCATCAACAAATGAAATGACTTCTGTTATTGTAAGAATAAGGGCTACATTTTATATGGGAAATAGTGGAAAATCATCACTCAAAGTAAAGATGACCTAAGGAATATTTGGGACACAAAAAGCCCTAGAACATAGAAGAATTTTTATGACCTTGACAGAAAAAACTCAGAAAGTCACAATTTCAATTGTGTCAAAAAACTACTCTGGAATATAAAACTTAGAATCTGGGGTCAAGTTGACAGCAATGAGTACAGGAACCTAGAAAACTGGAAGCATAAATGAAAAGAGGTCTTGAGGAGTGACTTCCTAGAACTTCCTTTAAGGTTTTCCCGAGGTAGCCAATGTAAATCTTTATGCATCTGAGTTATTGCCATAATTTCCTCTTACAGTGTGGTGCTTATCATTGATCCAAATAAAGCTATTACTCCTGGGAGTTACCATATCTGGCATTATCTGACTTGGGTGACTTCCAGCATTCAGTAACAACTTCAATCCCGACTCAGCAAGAGCTGACCATGTTGCCAATAAAAGAAATGTTGTGGCTGGACTCCAGTGTTCTGAAGACTTGTGTCAGAGCTGGGTCACTGCCCTTAATAACTCCTACTCTACTCATTTCTGAAACTACAGGGTGCCTATTAAAAGTGGCTGAGGAGAGTTGTTTGAGTCAGTGGACATTTTCTACATTCTCCTTTCATCTTTCCTCTATAAGTCCTCTCTCTTTTTTCCCCTTAGTTTTCTTTCTCATTCTTTGTGTGTAGTTACTGGTCCAACATGCATTTGTTGAATCCTCGGCCATCCCAAACATCTTGAAACACTGTGGTTGCCATTAGGTATGATGAAGAAGTACAGATCCATCCATCATGACATTTATATTATGTGGAGGAAACCACAGGAAAGCAAATTACGAATCACAGTGTAAAGGGCTACATAGTATTGTAAATGATGCTATAGTCCCTGTGTCAATAACTCTTAAACGGTGGGAAGTCAGAAAAAGGTTATTGGAGAAGGTGATAGCTAAACTGATATCTGTTGTTCATGGTCCAGTGGTCAAAGTTGAAGCCAGTCAGGTAAAGGAAGGACAGTTAGTTGGGCAGAGAAAATGGCATGTTCAAAGACCTAGAGTTGAGAAATAGGTAAAATTGATTCTACTTTTTGAAGCAAAGCCAAGACAGAATGAGAGGTGCAAGAGATTTATTGAGAGATGTGCTAGTAAACGAAGAAGAGGAAAGAAAGCAGGAGTGGGAGGGAAGCTTCTGAGAGCTAGCACTTTGAAAGGAAGGATGGGGATAAATTAGGAGGAGCCCAGACTGCAGTATAGCTCTGGAAATGTCTTGATTATGGGCGGAGGGGCTCCAGAGGAAAATGACCAATGAGAAGAGTCCCATTTAGGGGAAGAAAAGATTACTCTCCAGTACTTTTCCTATTCCTCAGCACCCACTGTGCTGTCATTGACTGGGAGAAGTGCAGACAAAGCATGAGCCCTGTGTTGAATCCTAAGGTGCAGCAGTGGGAGCCTACAAAGCAATTAGATAATCTCCCTAATTGGATTTTCTCTTGAAGGGATCTCTAAGCGACACTTTACATGGCTGCCTTTATACTCTTTCCATTGTATAATAGCCAAGAATATACTTCCATGCAGCAAGGATAACCTGGAAGGTATATCAGTTCTTGATTCACTTATGAAAATTTTCTATTTCTACCATTCTTTAAGGCCATTCATATATGTGTCTGTAATGAAGTCATCATGTATTTTTTGTCTTTCACTTATACATGTATACATTTAATAGATGAATAAAGACCAGATCCTTTCCTTTCAGTTGGTCTTATGAAACTCCCACATTGACTTAGCTAAAAACCAAAGAACTTTGAGATGTAACATGGACTATTTATACAGTTTATAAACACCTTTTGGCTGCTATTGGGCTGGATTCCAGATGTGACATTTTCATCTTCCATTGAGCTTAAGACAAATTCAGTAAGTTTTATGATTACTGGTATGAAAATGATCCGCCTCCTAATGAGAAGTTTCTGACACATGCTTATTTAGTGCTCCAGGGTCAAGTGTCTGTTTCCACCAGTGACTGAAAAGATCTAAAAGCTGCTACTCAAAAGCCATTTAATTCCCCACTCAGAGTTTTCCTAAATCAGAGTCATTGCATATCTCTCCCACAGGGGCTTCCATTAATCTTCATGTTGCGTCCACTTCCACTATTGATACTGCCAACATCATTGGAACTATATAAGTCTCAAGTGGCAAAGCTGTTTATGCTAGCGTAGGTCCACCTAAAGCTGTTACCCTTCTATGTTAATTTCTATAGGGCCAGGACAATCCTATTTATTAGAATGTGTTACCTCCAAAATTTGAAAAGGTAAAGCAGTCATTGAGCTTCTTTATTTAGGGAGCGTAACATGTACTTATTTGTCCTTTTACCTTGGAGGAGATGTCCTAATACACTTCTGACTCCTGCTACCTAAAGTCTTTACTGAAGTACCAGTTTCCTGAATCTTCAATAGGGTTTATCTCTAACTTTCTGAATCACATAAGTCTGTAAAGGATTATAGCCCAATAGTTCTTTTACTTCATTCTGTTCAATCACATAGCTATCATTGTTACAAAGATCAGTGTGATATTCTGCATAATGTCCAGGTATTTCAGAATTATGACAGAGGAAAGTGATAAGCAGCAGAGTCTCTCCAAGATTTGGTGTTCAAACACTAGAATATAGTTAACATGAGGAAGAAAAAGAGGGAAATGAGTCTCTGAGACCAGGAAGGATCTAAAACAAGAATTGAAGCTTACAGAGCAAAGAGAAAAATTTCAGTGAAGAAGGAGGAAGCATGTGATGCCCTCCCCCCCAGCACAAACTCGCTCATGGGAGGGTCAACTTGAAACTGAAAACACATAGTGAGTGCTGGAGACTACAGAGCCCTCCATAGAGAAGAGCACCAGTGGATCAGAACAGCGGATGCAGCAAACCGCAGTGAGTGCAATGGATAGTGGATGAGCTGTTTCTTTCAGACCTCTGAGGAGGGGGTGATTGGCTGTGCGCCATCTTAGATGGGGACAACTGAGCTTGGGGCTTGGAGAGGGTGCTAACTGTCTCTAATGGCTCCCAGCTGAGTTCAAACAGGCAGTGGGATCAGGGACTCCAGGAACCTTGGTGGGGTGGGTTACAGTCTCACAGGCCTAGGCCAGCCTTAACTTCAGTGCAAGGGTGAAGGCTCACTGAGGCCATCCTTTACCACCCTGGAGCTGCTGTTGGTTTGGTAGGACTGATCAGTGTGAATCTGGACTCTGTCTGCCCACATCATCTACCAGGGGCAGCAGAGACAAACCTTGAAGGGACATTTTTTTTTTCTTTTTTCTTTTCTTTTCCTTTCTTTTCTTTTCTCTCTGTCTCTGTCTCTGTCTCTCTGCCTTTGTTTCTTCTTCATTTTTTTGTTCTTAATTTTGTAGAAATATGAACATAATTTCTCAGGAGTCTTGCTGTTTTGCTGTGATCTTGTTTTTTATTTCTTCTCTCTTTCCCTCCTGTCTTTTTAAAAAAATTTTATTTTTAAAGAGGATAAAATTAAACATAACAAAACAGATCATAAGAAAATCATGCAAGAGATATATATTTCAAAGAATGACAATCGGGGATCTTCACTATCATACTGTCCCTTGTTTTCTTCCAAATAGTTGTCCATATCTTCACATACAGAGAATTCATGCAAAAAACTGTTCAGAACAGGATGATGAAGGCATTTTAGTCTTCAAGACCAGAAAATAAGGAAGTCAATAATGGCTGCCATCGTGTCTCTTGTTCTATAGCTATCCATATCTTTATGAATGTTGAAATTAAATTAAACAAAACAGACTAAAATCACTATGAACAAAGAATAATACTATTGCTGGATTTCACATCATGGCACTATGGAATCAGCACTGGGTACTTAATGTCTCTTTTCCTTCAAAGTAGCTGTTCATTTTATCGTGCATTATATAATTGATTCTCATAAAATTTTTAGAAGTTCCACACATGCTCGAGTCTCTACAGTACACCAATCCTTTCTGTATTAGAGGGAAAAATAAAACAAAACAAATTCTTAGAAAAACCCGAAATGAAAAAGGCACATAAACAACAACAGCAAAGAGCCCAGAAAACTGACAATATAGGCCTTCAAAACAAGGTGGTATGAGCGTAACTAGGGTTGTTATTTTACATAATGACCTTCAAGAGTTCCTCAGATCACCATACAATAATATGCACAATTGTTCCAATCCTATGAATGTTAACTATTTTGTTCCAAGAACTTATAGAGTTTGTAGCATAATCATCTTAGCTATCCTAAAAGTTTTTATATAATTTCAGACATTTTTTCTTTTCCCTTTCTTTTTCTTTTTCCTCATTTTCCCTGAGATATTATTTTTCCCCTTTAAGCAGATTCTTATCGTTTCACTGTAATTGAGTTTGTGTATCTTATGTACTCTTATCATTTTTTACACTAGGGAGACGAAATGGTATTTACACATGTGAGCTCGATTTATTTCACTTATGAGTATAGTCTCAAGTTGCATCCATTTACTTTTAAAAATCTCAATGTGATCATTCTTTATAGCAGAGTAGTACTCCATTGTGTAAAAATACCACATCTTTTTTATCCATTCTTCAGTTGATGGGTATTTAGGTTGTTTCTAAGATCTGGCTATTACAAATTGTGCTGCTATCAACATGGGTGCACATTTATCACTGTGGTATGATGTTTTCAATTCTTCTGGGAATATGCTCAGAAGTGGAATAACTGGGTCAAATGAGACCTCCAATCCCAGCTTTTTTAGGAATCTCCAGATGGACCTCCATGATGGTTGCTCCAGTCTACACTCTCACCACAAGTGCAGAAGAGTTTCTTTTTCCCCTCAGCCTCACCAGTATTTGTTGTTGTTGGTTTTCTTTATCCTGACTATTCTTTCTGGAGTGAGATGGAATCTCAGTTTGGTTTCAATTTGCATTTCTCTAATCATCAATGATGCTGAACATTTTTTCTTGTATTTATTTGCCATTTCTTCCCCTGAGAACTGTGTATTCATGTCAGATTCCCATTTTTGTATTGGGTCTTTGAATTTTGGGGATCTGACTTTTTTATTTCTTTATATGTTCTGGACAGAAGTCCTTTGTCTGAGGGATTGTTCACTAAGATTTTTCCCCAATTTGTGGGTTTCCTTTTCACTATGCTGGAGATTTCTTTTGACATGCAAAAACTTTAATAGAACACGATCAGAGTTATTGACTCTGTGAAGTATTTCACATGCAGTTTGATTCTTGTTCATGAATTCTCTACCAACCCCTATGTCTTCAAGATTTCTGCTTACTTTGTCTTCCAACAAATATAGTGTTTCTGTTTTAATATTTAGATATTTGATCCATTTAGACTTTAGTTTAGTACATGGTGATAGGCATGGATAGTTTTAGTTTTCAGCATATGGAGAGCCAATTTTTCAGGCACCATTTTTTGAAGAGACTATATTTCTTCCAGTGGACATGTTTGACCACTTTATTAAAGATGAGGTGGCAGAGTGTGTTTGTAGTTGTAGTTGTATCTTCTAATCTATTCCGTTGATCTTTGGGTCTGTTTTTATTCCAGTACCATATTGATTTTACTACAGTTGCTTTGTAGTATAACTTCAAGTCATGGATTGTGATGCCTCCTCCCTTGCCTTTGCTATTCTAGGACTCTTCTGAGTTTTAGGAGTGATTTCTCTAGCTCTGTGAGGTATGTTAGAGGCATATTGATTGGGATTGCATTAAATCTATATAACAATTTTGGGAGAATGGCCATTTTCACAATGTTTGTTCTTTCTATCTATGAACAAGGGATGTCTTTCTGTTTTCTGAGGTCTTCGATTTCTTTTTTCAAGATATAATAATTTTTCTGGAATAGATCTTTTGTTTCTTCCATTAGATTTATTCCTAAGTATTTCATTTTGATGGGTGCTATTGTAAAGGATGTGGTTTCTCTTATTTCTCTCTCAGTGGTTTTATTGCTAGTGTATAGGAATGCTATTGATTTTTGAGTGTTGGTTTTGTATCCAGCTACATTACTGAATTTATTTATTATACCTAGGAGTCTTTCAATGGAGTTTTGGAAGTCTTCTATGTAGTGTATTATGTCATCTGCAAATAATAATTTAACTTCTTCTTTTCCTATCCTTACTCCTCTTATTTCTCTCTTTTGTCTAATTGTTCTGGTTAGTATTTCTAGCACTATATTGAATAGGAGTGGTGATAATGGACATATTTGTCTTCTTCCTGATTTTAGGGTAAAGGCTTTCAGTTTTTGGCTATTTACTATGATGCTAGCTGTTGGGTTATAGAAGGCTTTTATCATATTGAGGTTAAGACCATCTATTCAAATTTCTATAAAATTTTTATCATGAATAAGCTTTGAACCTTATCAAAACCTTTTTATGCATCTATAGAAATGATCATGTGGTTCTTATTTTTGGCTCTATTGACATGGTGGATTACATTTATCTATTTGTATACGTTGAACTGTTCTCTGCATTCCTGGGATGAATCCCACTTGGTTAATGTGTAATCTTCTTGATGATTTGCTGCATTCTCTGCCAAAATTTTATTGAGAATTTTTGTCTCTGTGTTCATTAGAAAGATTGACCAGTAGTTCTCTTTTATGGTTGAGTCTTTCTCAGGTTTTGGTATTAGAGTAATGTTTGCTTCCAGAAATGAATTAGGAAGAATTGTTTCCCTTTCAATTTCATTGAAAAGTTTGCAAAGTGTCCGTATTAAATCTTTCAATTTCTTGTAGGATTCCGCAGTGAATCCATCTGGACCTGGGTTTTTCTTTGTTAGTAAGGATTTAATTACATTTTCAATTCCATTCATTGAAATTTGGTTATTCAGCATTTTTATATCTTCCTGACCCACCTTTGGTAATTAGTATGTTTCTAGAATCTGCCCATTTCTTCTGTATTATCAAGCTTATGAGAGTAGAGGTTTTCAAAATAGGTATTGGTGATCTTCTGTATTTCCTTAGGGTTTGTAGTGATTTCATTTTTTTCATTCCTTATTGCATGAATTTGAGTTTTTTCTTTCCTTTTTAAAATAAGGTTGGCTAGAGGCCTGTCAATGTTATTTATTCTTTCGAAGAGCCAACTCTCTGATTCATTGTATTGTTTTCTTAGACTCCATTGTACTGATTTCTGCTCTGCTCTTTATAATTTCTTCCCTTCTTTTGACTTTGGGCCTGACTTGCTCTTCTTTATCTAGATGTTTGAGGTGTAGCATCAGGTTGTTTATTTGTGTTCATTCTGTTTTCCTGATGTGGGAGTTCACCGCAATAAATTTTCCTCTGAGGTCTGCTTTCATTTCATCCCATAGGTTCGGTAAGATGTATTTATATTTTCGTTTGCCTGTAAATATTTTTCAATTTCTTCTTTAATTTCCCCTGTGACCCACTGATTGCTCAGCAATGTATTATTCAATTTCCATATGTTTTTGGGGCTTTTGAAGTTTCTTTTGTCATTAATTTCTGGTTTCCTGGCACTGTGATCTGATAACATGCATGAGATAATTTCGATTCTTTTACATTTACTTACCCATGTCCTGTGGGCTAGTATATGGTCTGTTGTAGAGAACATTCTATATGCTGCTGAGAAGAATGTATATTCTGATGTCATTGGGTGGAACACTCTGTATACATCTACTAAGTCCATTTGTTCAAGGTATGATTCAGTTCTATTATTTCTTTGCTGATTTTCTGTCTAGTTGATCTGTCCCTTTGTGTCAAAGGCATGTTAAGGTCTCCTGTTATAATTGTGTTATTGTTTATTTGATTTTTCATTTCTGTTAATATGTGTTTTTGCATAGCTGGGTGCTCCCAAATTTGGTGCGTAGATATTTCAGATTTTTATCTCTTCCTCTTGAAGTTTTCCCTTAACTAGTATGTAGTGGCCATCTCTAACTTTATGGATCATTCTTGGTTTGAGGTTCACGTTGTCTGCAAACAGAATAGCTACCCTTCCTTTTTTGGAGATCTTTTTGCATGGAGTATTGTTTTCTATCATTTGATTTTCAGTCCGTGTGTTTCCTTTTGGGTTACATTGATTTCCTGTATACAGCATATGGTTGGATGTTGTTTCTTGATCCATTTACATTAAAGGTTATAACAAATATATATTGGTTTACTTTTCACATGTTATCTTTCTGCTGTTGATTTTTTACCTTTCCACTCTGTTTAATTGTTTGCCTTGCTTAGTGGGTTTTTTCTATGTCTGTCTAGAATGTCTTTCAGTATTCTTTACAGGGTTGGTTTGGTGTTCATGACGTTCTTCAGTAGTTCTTTGTCATGGAAGTATATTATTTCTCCATCCAATTTGAATGACAGTTTTGCAGGGTACATCAGTCTGGATTGGAAGTCATTTGATTTTAGAGATTGCATTCTCTTCTTGACTTCACTGTGTTGAGAAGTCCGCTGTGATTCTGATAGCTTTCCTTTATAGGTTATTTGTCTCTTTTCTCTAGCAGCTTTTAATATTCTGTTCTTATGTTGGATTTCTGGGATATTGATTATTATATGTCTGGGTGTAATTTTATTTTGGTTATAGCTATTTGGAGTTCTATATGCTTCACTGTTCTGTATGTCAATTTTCCTTCTCATGTTTGGGAAATTTTTGGCTATTACTTCTCTAAATAGCCTCTTGATATCGTTTATCACCTTTCTTTTCTTTTATACCTATCAATCTTATATTGTTTTTCTTTGCATCATCTTGTAGTTGTTGCATTGTTATTTCCTGGTTCCTTGTTATTTTTCAAAGATCTTTCCTTTCCTGTTCACTAGCTGCAATCTTGTCTTCGAGGTCTGAAATTCTATCTTCACTTTCATTGATGCAGTTTTGCTGACTTACTATGGACTTTTTAATTTCCTGTATATCGCTTGGAATCTGCTTCATAAATTCTGTTTGTTTCTCATATTGTCCATTCAGAGTTTCCATCTTTTTGCATTGTTCCTCTAATTTTTTAACTATATCTTCTTCAGATATGTTCAGCATTTCTTTCATTACATTTATCATTTCTTCTTTTAACTTGGAGACTATTTCTGATTTGAGTTCTTCTATAGCTTTCTGGCGTTGTTTCCTTACTTTAGTTGTTATCATTTCAGAAATTTCATGTGTGTGGCTTATATTTTCTGCTGTTTCCATGTCTTCTAAGCTTGCTTGGGTTGGACTGGAAGTTTGAGATTGTATTTTGCTCTTTCATTTTGTCATTTTCCTTTATTTTCAGGTTTTGGGCGATGTTTCAAAGCTTCCCTCAGGCACTGGGAATCACCTGGCCCACTTTTGGCTCCTGGAGAAGATGGCAGGCAACTGCTGGCTGCTTGGAGTTCACGGGGAGTGGGTCAGTTAGGCCCATGAGGACTCCTGTGTGTTCTCCTTTGATTTGAGACATGGGACATGGTCTAATCACCTGAGAGCGATGTTCCAAGGTTTCCCTGTGTGCTGGGATTTAACCCATGCACCTTCAGCTCCTGGGAATGAATTCAGGCCCCTGCTAGCTGCTTGGTGATCCCTGGGCATAGCACAGTTAGGCCTGCAAGGACCTCCTGTATGTCCTCTGGGGATTTCAGATGTGGGGCCTGGTCTTATCATCTGGGTGCAAAGTTCTGAGTCTTCCCTATGTGCTGGGATTCAATCTGTGCATGTTCAGGGCCCGAGACTCAATTCCAGTCCTTGCCATCCACTTGCAGTTCACTGGGCATGGGCCAGTTAGGGCCCGTGCATCCTCTGGTGATTTCAGATGTGGTATATGGTCTTCCTGCCTGAGAGTGATATTCCCAGGCTTCCCTGTGTGCTGGAGTTCAACTCATGTATGCTCAGGACCCAGATACCCCCTGTCTTCTACAACAATTTCACAAAGTTTGTATGATGCTACTTTGTTCTCCAGCCTTGCTTCTAATTTCTTCATCTTCTCCTCCTGCTTTTTCTTCTTTCTCTATTTTCTCGCAATCCCTTTTAAATTTTCCTCCTGATGGAAAAATTGATATACTGACTATATAGTTGCTTATTTACTGAGTGCAATTTTCTGGTTCATTTTAAATTTTTTTATACAACCACAAATCTAATTCATATGGTTAAATGTGGCAAATTAATAGTTACCTCAATTTACAATCTGTGTTTGATGATATTGTTATTGCTGATTGTATCACTTTAACTAAAGTGATGTAGTTGTTCTAATCAGTTGTTCTTCCTGGTATACTAAGACTGAGATTGCTTAAGGATCATAAAAAATACGTTAGGCTAGTACCAAAGAATCAGAGGCTGGGCCAAGTAGGCAGCAACTTCTCATTCCCAATAAATTAAAGAGATAGGATCTTGAAATAGATTCTAAACCCAAAAGTCAGCAACACCTGGAAGATACCTCTGAGAAGTAGTCATTTTGTAAAGTCTATAAATACTAGCAATAAAGTTACTCACTAGAGGCAAATTTGTAAGCATCAAGCCATGAATTAACTAAAAAAATTTACAGAATGAGAAGACATTTAAATAAGATGCAACCCTAGATTTCCAGTTCACCAAAGGCAAAACCAAGGGACAATGAGGACAGGTAGTTTGAAAGCCACTCACCTGGACTCTCTAAAGTGGTAATAGAAGAAGTTACTAAGCAGATGAAAAAGATTTTAGAAAAAATGAAATCAGAAATAATTTCTCAGATAATTACTGTGATGGTGACCATAATGAAAGACACGTTTTATAACTCTAAAGCAGACACAGATTAAAGAGAGAGAGAGAGAGAGAGAGAGAGAGAGAGAGAGAGAGAGAGAGAAGCTTAGGAAAATGATGGAAAGCATGCATGCCCAACATAGGACAGCAGCGGAATTCATAACATAGATTTAAACAGATATCCAGGAGATTAAAAATTGCATTGAAAATACCCACAGCAGAATGAGCCAATGGAAGATAGAATCTCATATATAGAATACAGGATTGCAGTTAGTGATCATGAAAAGAAAGATGCCCTAAACATAGCAAAGAGCCATGAGAAATCAATCTAGCAACTGCTAGATTATGCAAAGAAGAATAACATAAGATTGATTCAAGTCACTGAAAAAGCAGGAGATAGCACAAATGACATACAAAAAAATCTGTTCACAGATATCATGGCAAAAAACTTCCCTGGCAGGGTAAAAGAATTTGATGTACAGATAAATGAAGCATACAGAACTTTAGTTACCCATGATCAAAAATAAATCTATAGCCAGGTTGGATTCTAGAAATCCAACACAAGAACAGAATATTAAAAGCTGTTAGAGAAAATAAGCAAATCATCTAAAAAGAAAACCGCTCAGAATCATGGCAGATTTCTAAATACAAACCCTCAAGTCAAGGAAAGCTTGGAGTAAAATATTTCAAGCTATAAAGGAAAACAGTCTCTAACCCAGACTGACGTATGCCACACCTTTCAAAATTGATGGAGAAATCCAATACTTCCATGACAAAGAAGATTAATTAATGAACACCAAACCAGCACTCTGAAATGTGCTGAAGGACATTCTAGAAAGGGAGAAGCAGGACTACAACTACATGAACACCCAACAGAATTAATTCACCAGACAAGGCAACTAATTAAGCAGAGGGAGAAAAAGGAAGCCAACAAGGGGAAAATAACATGACAAGGACAAGTTGATACATATCCTGTATATCCATGAATATTAATGGACTGAATACACCAATCAAAAGAAGGAAACTGGTAGAATGGATCAGGAAGGAAGATCCAGCAATATGTTACATACAAGAAACACATTTAATTGAAAAAAATCCACAGAATGAAAGTCAGGGGATGGAAAACAGCACTCCATGCAACACGAACCCAGAAAAAAGCAGGGGTAACTATTCTATTTGCAGATAAAGTGGATTTCAAGTCAAGACTGATTCAAAGAATGTCACTATATCCTTGCAAAAGGAGCAATACAAAAGGAAGAGATAACAGTTATAAATATACATGCAACAAACTGCAATACACCAAACTATATAAAACAAATTTTAATGGACATGAAAAATCAAATAAAAAGTAATACAATTGTAATGGAGGGCCTTAATACCCCACTGTCACAAAGAGACCAACTAGAAAAAAAAATAATGATATATTAGAACTGCCCCAAATTTCTGACAAATGTACTTAGTAGAGGTTTACATAGTATTCTACCCTACAGTGTCACAATAAACATTCTTCTTACATGCACACAGGACATTCTCCAAATACACTACAAACTAGATCATAGGACATACCTAAATAAATGCAAAGGAGCTGAAATTATTCCATGCATATTATCAGATCATAGTGCAATGAAATTGGAAATCAAAGGCAAAGGAAACCATGACAATGTTATAAACACAAGAAGATTAAGTAATACCCTTTTGAACAACTAATAAGTCACAGATGAAATTAAAGAAAAAATTAGACAGTTTTTTTACAATTAATAATGCCTATGAAACATAACAGAATTTATGGGGCACAATGAAGTAATTCTACAAGTGAAATTTGTAGTGGTAAATACTAATACCAGGAAAACAGAGCAATCTCAAATAACTTAATGTTGAACCTCAAGCTTCTAGAAAAAAAAAAAGAGGCAGACCATGTAGGAAAATAGAAGCCAGTTCACTTTTCCCATCAGTTAGCAGAGCCCATGCTGGGTTTGAGACCAGCACATCAAGAAACTAGTTTGAGCTTCCCACAAGCCCTGCAGATCAGGGAGGGCCCAGGAAGACAAAAGCCACATTGCCTTATCTGTGAGCCAAATGGTATATGGTCTGAATATCAAGATCCTCCGCTCCCATAAGTAACTGACTGGTTCAGAGCACAGGCTGAGTTGATAGCAACCGAGGCATAAAAACAACTAAATGCTTTTGTTGTTTGATTGATTTTGAAGGACTGAGCATCTATTGGGAGGGAAATAGTATACAATATTGCAAAAATGGGGAATTTTCTTCCATCATGTATTTTAAATCCAAATATTGTTCTGTTTTGATTTGTTCCAATTAATTGTTTTGTTTTATTTGATGCTCTATTTTGGTTGGTTTCGTTGCTTTTTTAAAAATTTGATTTTTCTATGGGAATGGAAACTGTTGTGAAGTTTACAAGATATATTATAGTAGCCATTTTTATGACCTATTGTGCTGTGTTGAAGTTCTGTACCACTTTCACTGCTTTGTTTTGATTTGCTTTATTCTGCTTTGTGTTTTGGGGTTTTATTTTCTTTACAATAAAAAGAAAAAGAAAAGAAGCAAGGCAAGCCTAAAATTTGTAACAAGGAGGAAATTATTATGGTTAGAGCAGAAATCAGTGCGCTGAAGACTAAGAAAACAATATAAAGAATGAATTGAGAAGCTGCTTCGTTTAAAGATTAAATAAAATTGACAAATCTTTAGCCAACCTTATCAAGAAAAAAGGAAAAGACGAAAATTTGTGTCATTAGGAATGAAAAGGATGAAATCACCTGCAAAAATCCAGAAGGCTGTCTCTACATACTTTGATAATTTGTATTCTGATAAGATAGATACTGCAGAAGAAATGGACAGATTCTTGGATACTAATGAATTAGTAAAGCTGGATCAAGATGATATAAAAATATCAGTAAACTGGGATTCATTGAGAACATGGTGGATAGATAACAACAACTATGGACGCTCTCTGAGTTAGCCAGCTTAGAATCTAGCAATGGTGCGGTGTGGGGAGTCCTAAGCAGGAGTGATACTCCCTGCCGACTCAGGAACGAACTAAGCTGAGAGAAACCAACTGAAAATGCAATCCTGGTGCTACGACTGGAACAGATAAAGTCTCAGCACAGAAGCTGGAACCCACGCCTCTGCAAACTGCAATTTGAATTTCCTGCCACCACTGCTGCATCTGAATCGGCATAGCAGAGATAGAGATGGAAAGCTCTGAGAGCAGGAATCGGTGAACTGAATTGAGAGCAGAACTGGCGGGGAGTCCTGCTTCGACCTGCGGTGAGTGAGAGGAATGGGGACCCGTCCATAGAGTAGGAGGCTCCAACAGAGGACATACTGGGACTGGGCAAACTAGCCGAAACAGGACACTACAATGACTTCAGTCACATATTCCCCTCTCAAGCGAGACTGGTGGGGAGTGCTTGACCTGGGTGATGCTGCGGACTAAGAGCCAGTAGGCTAGCCCAAACCAGGTCCCTGCATCTGGTGGTGCACCCTAGCAGTGAAGTCTTCAGTAGGTTGACCTGAAGGGGTGGGCCCAGCATAGGCTGCCCAGGTCTGTGTCTCTCTAGTACACTGCAATGTACTAGGTGGGAACACCTAGCCAGCACAATTCAAACAAATTGAAACCCACAAAGAAAGAAACTGGGCCTCCTATATATGCCTGTATGGAAGGAACAAAAAATATGAGAAGAGGAGGCAACAAGAAAAGGTCCTCGGTCCCCAATCCTGAGAACACTGATCCAGGAAAGGTAAATGCAAAGGAGAATGAGGACAGAAAACATGCAATATCAGACACGGCACTAATAGACATAAAGCAATATCTCCGGAGCCTCATAGACGAGTTCAAAAGTGAAGTATTTAATGAAGTAAAGCAAGATATAAGTAGAATAGTTAAAGAAATGCTAAGCACCTCCCAAGAAAAAACAGATAGTGGAATGGAAGAACAGAAAAAAAAGGGAGAATTGTTTGATGGAGAAAATAGAGAAAACATAGAATACATGAAGCAGGTTTAAAGAGACTACCAGGAAACTAAAAACTCTGTTGAAAGCTGGCATAACAGCTTGAAAGAAACTCAGGATAGATTATGTGAACTGGAGGACAGATTTGTAATGTGGGAGCATGAAAGGAGAAACTTCTTAAAAAATATAAATAAACCAGTATCAGTCAATGAATTGAAGATGTAATTAAGAACTTTCCAACAAAGGAAAACCCAGGCCTTGACGGATTCACTGCTAAGTTCTACAAGAAATGTAGAGAAGATCTAATGCTGCTACTTCTCAGACTCTTTAATAAAATTGAAAGGGAAGCAATACTACCAAATTCATTCTTGGAAACAAGCACCACCCTGGTACCAAAACCAGAGAAGGACTCAACCAAGAAAGAGAACTACTACAGGCCAATCTCCCTAGTGAGCATAGATGCAAAAATCTTCAATAGGATATTGACAAACAGAAAGCAGCATTTCACTGAGAAGTGTACATATTATAACCAACTAGCATCCTTCCCAGGGATGGATGGTTCAACATACACAAATCAATAAAAATAATACACCATATTAGGAGAAACAAGGATAAAAACTATATGGTCATCTCAATAGATGCAGAAAAAGCATTTGACAAAGTCCATCACAAACTCATGATAAAAATCCTACAGAAAATTGGAACCGGTGATTTTTATCTCAATCTGATAAAAGCCATCTATGACAAATCAATGGTCAACATTATACTAAATGATCAAAAACTGAAATCTTTCACTCTAAAATCAGGAACAAGTTAAGAATGCCCACTTTTGTCACTTCAATTCAATATAGTTCTGGAAATACAGCTAAGCAAATTCAAAAAGAGAAAGAAATAAAAGGAATAAGGATAAGAAAAGAAGAATTTAAACTGACATTATTTGAGGACAGCATGGTATTCTACATTGAAGATATCAAAAACTCCATCAAAAGACCTTTAGATTTAAATATCAAAGTCACTCATGTAGCTGGATATGTCAAGACTTAAAAATCAATAGCTTTCCTGAAAAAGAAAAAGCATGGAATAATTAACTCATGAATAACACTCACTGACAGAGAAATTAGGGAAACAACAACTTTCACAACACATTCAAAAAATTGAAATATCTAGGCATCAATCTCTATACTGAAAAGTACAATACTTTGAAAAAGAGTACCGCAGAGACTATCAGAAAATTAAAAAATATCCCTGACTCTTGGGTAGAAAGAATTAATATAGTGAAAACGATCATACTTCCAAAATTGTTATGCAGATTTAATGTAATCTCAATCAAAATTCCAAAAGCGTATCTTACAGAATTAGACAAAATAATCCTAAAATTAATTTGGAAACATAAAAGACCTAGTATAGTGAAGACAACTCTGGGCAACAAAGACAACACAAGATGCATCACGATTCTTGGCTTCAAATAATAATACAAAGCTACTGTGATAAAACTAGCATGATATTGGCAGAAAAAAAAAAGCCTAAGGATCAATGGAACAGATTAGAAGACACAGAAACAACTCTAGATACTTAGCCACCTTATCTTTGACAAAGGTGTCAAACATGTTCAGTGGATGAAAAATAGCACATTTAATAAATGGTGCTGGAAAAACTGGTGCTCCAAATGTCAAAGATTGTAAATAGACTCATATTTTTCATCATGTACAAAACTAAAATTCGTATGGGTCAAAGATCTAAATATTAAAACAGAAACACTAAATCTGCTGGGAGATAGAATAGGTATAGTTCTTGAAGGTGCTGCTGTAAGCAAAGAGTTTACGAGCAAAACCCCAACTGCATAGTTACTATTACAAACCATCAATAACTGGTATTTCATCTCCTTACAAAGCTTTTGCACAGCAAGAGAAACTGATAACAGAGTAAAGAGAAATCACAATGTAGGAAAAATGTTTTTCCTGCTATTCCTCAGATGAAGGCCTAAAATCTAGAATCAGTAAAGAACTCAAACAACCCCCCCCCCATACTTAAGGCCAAATCAGAAAAAGGTCACCTAAAATGAATAGAACCTTCTTAGATGAAGACATAGAAACAGCAAATAAATGTATGAAAAAAAGTTCAGCATATTGGTAATTCAAGAAACGAAAATAATACAACACTAAGATTTCATCGTATCCTAGAAAGAATGATGGCTATCAAGAAATCAACCAATAACAGATGCTGGATGGGGTTATGGAGAAAAACAAACACATTTCCACTCAGTGGGAGTATAGACTGGTGCTACCACTGTGGAAATAAATACAGAGACTCCTCAAAAACTAGGACTAAAGATTCCATTTAATCCAGGTATCCCTCTTCTTGGTATCTGTTGTAATCAAGTTTTGCAAGAACAAGACAATTCAGGACACATAATTTGTAGTATTATTTTATGATATCACCTGAAGAGTCAAATACAAAGAAAGTGCAGGAAATCTGTCCACACACTAAAGACCGAGAGAGTCCATCCCAAGGACTGGATCTCATGGCAATGTCCTGCATAAGTTCAGCTGAAGACCTAGAGCCCATGACATTGCAGATCACAAGTCCCCTGACATCCTAGAGCCCATGACAATGACTCACACAAGTATGTTTTATGGATCTGTGCTGGGAAGGGCCAAAGGTCAGTACAGGGTAAAGGATCTGTGTCAGTAGGCTGAAGGATCTGCATTGGAGCCAGGATGTGACATTCAAAGGACCAGAGCTCCCTTGGAAAGTACCACAGCCATGCTCAGCAACAGTGAGGTCCCAAGCTGATGACGAGAACAACTGAGTTCATATCAGGAAGCCGACATGACAAGCTTCTCTAGAAGACTGAACAGCACACTTTTTCCCCTCCAGAGCCAGGAAACAATGCTCAAAGGAATAGAGCTCCCTCAAAGTGAACCACACTTATTCTCAGCAACAAGGTTCCAAACTCTTTTGATGATGAAAACTGCCAACTTCATATCAGAAAAGCAGCCCAACATACTCCTCCAGGAGAACTAACAACACTGCACTCTTCCTCTCCAGGTCTCCTTCTTATCTTGGCAATTGTCTTCAACTGGGTCATCTGTGCTCAGCACCATGCTGATTCAGTTCAGCTGGTGCTACATGTTGATCACCAGTTATCAATCCACCATGGTATCTTCCCAAAAATATTAAAAGCATCATGCCACAGTAATATATGTACATCCGTGTTTATAGCAGTACAGTTTGTAATAATTAAATCTTGGAATCAACCCAAATATGCATCAACCAATGATAAGATCTTCAACAAATATTACTGAAACAATTGGATGTCTGTAACATGACCAAAAATTAATATCAATCTATACTTTATGTCTTCTACAAATATTAACTCAAAAATATATCACAGAGATAAATGCCAAACTAAAAAGCATATAAGAAAATATGGGATGAACTTTTCATACTCTTAAAGCTATACAAAAGATTTTTAAATTTGACACTAAAATCATGCTCCATGAAAGAAAAATTGATAAGTTGAATTCATCAAAACTAAAACCTTTTGCTTTCTGTAAAATACTGAGAGAAATAAAGAAAAAAAAAAACAAGCTACAAACTAACATCTGACAAAGAATTATCTAAACAACTGAAAGAATATAAAGTGCCAGAACCCAATTAAAAATGGAGCAAAGTTTTGAAAAAGACACTTTCCTACAGGAGATTTAGAGCTGACAAATATGAACATGAGAAGATGCAGAGCATGTTGATGAAAACACCAACAGAACATACACACTGTTAATGATAAGCACCCTTTTGTGTGGTCCTGAAAATAAAGCTGAGAAGCTAGAAACTGCATGCCTTGCTGGTGTGAATGGAGAACAGAGGAAGCATCCTGCAAATTGGTTGGCATTTTCTTATGCAGATAAATACACCGTGTGTGATGTAGCAATACTACTCCCAGCTATTTTTGTCAGCAATATGAAATTTTACATTCATATAAAATCCTGTGTGTTAACCTTTATAAAAGGATTCTTCATAACTACCTTAAACTGGAGATGATTTTAATAATCTTTGACTAATAACTGGTTAACATGAGCATTATACAACTCAAGAATAAAAAGAAATTACACGTGAAGCAACACTTATGTACATCAAAAACATGTAAAGGAAGTCAGTAAAAGGTTACACAGTGTAAGGTTCTATTTGAATATCATTTCATAAAAGGCAAATCTGTAGGGATGGAAAGTAAATTAGTGTTTTTTAACATCTAGGATCCAGGAGTGACTTTAAAAGTATTTTATATTTTAATTTTATTTTGCAAATGGTTAGTAAAAAAAGGAGTTTTGGGGATGAGAGTATGTTTTGTAACCAGATTGTAGAAGTGGTCAGACAATTCTATATATTACTTAAAACTCATAGAGGTTTATGTCAAAAATACAAAGAAAATTTTATTGTATGTAAATTGAGAAAAAGCCCAGTAATAGCTGATATATAGTGATTGCTATGGTTTGCATGTAGTTGTTATTTTGGAACTCATTCAGGCATTTAATCCTTAAAGTCTTACATTAATGATATTAGGAGGGTAGAAAATTAGTTACACTCCAATATTAAACATAGGACTTTGGGAATGATTAGATGAGGTAAGAACATTATGTTGGAACTTCCATGATTGAATTCTAATGGCCCAGGACCAAAGTTCCACTTCTGGAATTAGCCATTGCAGGTTGAATTTTCTGCAAAGATGCTAAGAGAGTTTAGATTACAAGATATGTGTCACGGAATATAAGGAGGTCCAAAATGGTAGGGCCCTTATATGCCCAAATATCTTATGTGTACATACAGCTTGCATCAGAAAGACTGATCTCAAGTGAGGTGACTTTCTGGTGACTGTTCTTTCAAAAAAGAAACAGCATTCCAAGTTGAAAAGTAAAACCATGGTGGCACAGTAAATCACAATTTGCAGGTAACTAAGAATTTCTGTGTAGCTAAAGCTTAAAGGACTGTGTATACAGAATTAAAGAGCTTGGAATTTTGATAATTTGCTCTTTGTTGAGTGATTTCTACATGACTTGTATGTTATACACATTATTATATTTTATCTGTAAGATTTTCCAAGATAGCATTATCAACAATTTACACATCAAGAACGAGGCTCAAAGAGTCTAAGTAATGTAGAAGATCATACATTTAATGCTGGATGATGGAAATTATTATTATTCAATAATGAAATTCCCAAATTTAAGCTTGGCTTTACCTTCCATTTTTTATAAAGAACACATTCTTTATCTGAGAGGGGAGGATGAACATCAAATGATTTAATGTTCATTGTAGATAGATAATTATATGGGAGAAATATGAAAGTGGACATGCTGGTAGGTAAGTTTCTGTGGAAGGTTGTCAGAGAAGCTGGTGTGAGAGATGCTGGTGTCTGGTCTGGTCAATGAAAGTGAGAATGAGAAGAAGTTGAGAAGACATGTTAAATTATCAAGACATTGAGAATGAATGAAAATAGAGGTTGTAGACAATGAGGAATGATAAGAACTCCAGGATTATATTTGGGGCTACATTGTGATTCATGCCACTAACAGCAACTATACTTACAAAATAATTAATTGTGTAAGTATGTATCTCCTCCATCAGAATGTGGTCTGAGGCTATTGATTACTTCCTCAATGTAGCACTTAACATAGTACCTGGCATAATTGGTTTGTAAATCAGAATGGCTTTTACTGAAAATAATCTAAGCATGGCCATAGTACCATGATATTATCAGTTGTGTCAATATTATTCAGAATAATGATCTTATTAGAGAATATAAACTTTTTATAATACGTCATCATAATTTCATTTTGCAAATCTGTTATTTCTCTTGAGTATTTCTATACTTACCTTTCCCCCTAGAACTTCAGCTGAAACTCATCCTAAAAGTCCACTTTTGAAAAAATATCAAGTAAAAACTCATGAATTAAGTTTGATGAGAATTTTGACATAAACTCAGTCAGGCAGTGGGTTAAACTAACGTGGCAGTAAGATTCGGGCACTCTTATATACTAAAATCTTGATATAATAGTCCTTCCAGGGTCTTTTCTGTCTGTTGCCTTCTAAATAAATCTTTAATGAGATTCCTTAAAAATTTCAGTAACTAAGCCCTCCAGCTCCATCTGTCATACAATAAATCCTATCTTTTAGAGAGATGTCAGTGTATTTTTATTAGTCAAGCATCTAATTTTGTACACTGATTTAATCCATTCAGGCAGTTTCTGATTTACCACAGTTTAATTTATGATTTTTTGACATTGTGATGGTGAAAACGGATGCCTTTGGTAGAACTCACACTTTGAATTTTGAGTTCTGGTATTTTCCTAAGCATTAATATATGTTTTGATAATCTCTCTTGATACTGAGCAGTGTCAGCAAACCACAGCTCCCAGCCAGCCAGGCAATCCTGAGGGCAAACCACTGCAGTTCTGCGTATGCTAAACTGTGATGCTTGGTAGGTTAGGTGCGGTAAGTGTATTTCTGACTTATGATGTTTTCAGCTAAGAGGCGGTTTTATATAGCCAACTTTCTGTTGCTAGGAGAAATGTCTCACTACTTGTTTTATTTTGGTTTATGATTTCAGAAGTTTTATCTCATGCTTGGCTGGCTCCAGCACAGTAGTATCATGGAGAAAAGGGTAAGGTAGAGAAAAGAAGCTCCCTTCATGGAACCCAGAAAACAGAAAAGAAACAACCGTAGTGAGGAAGGAGTCAGGAGGAGTCACATCCTTCAGAGATGTGTCCTCAGTGACCTACTTCCTCCAACTGAGCCCTGCCTCTTCGTGGCTCATTGATCTATGAACTCATCCATAGATTCACCCAATAGATGAAATTAGTGCTCTCATACTTGAGACTTTAGGGGATTTTTCATATTTAAATCACACCAGGTTTATTGGGACATTCACCCCATCATAAGTCTAGTAGTATCTTTACATTCAGCAGACACCTGAAACTGTAACAAGAAAATTTAAAAATGATCCACAAATATTGTCCACATCAGTGCATGTTCTTAATATTTCTGTTGTCTGCCAATTTATATGTTGAAACCTAATCACCAAGGTGATGGCTTGGGAGAGTTGTTTAACTCATGCGAGTGAAAACCATGTGGAAGGTAGGCCCATCTCAGTTACCCAGTCCACCATGTGACCATGCAGGAAGAAGTCGCTGATACCGAGGAGTAGATCCTCGACAGATAGCATTTGTCAGCACCTTCATCTTGGACTGCCTAGACTCCAAAACTGAGAAAGACACCTCTGTTGTCTGTAAGCTACCAGGACATTTTGTTATAGAGCCTCAATGGAGTAAGACATTTGGTCATTTACAAATTGGATACCACAAAGCTAGGCACATAACTTCTCTGAACCTCAGTTCTTTTTTCATAAAATGAAGAAAGCAATATCTTGCAGGATTGTTACCAGAATTGTAGGTTATCATGTAACTGAGTTTACTTAGCCATGAGAATTATCATTAGTAGTTCTGGTATTACTTACTTTTAATAATCCAAGTTCATCATACAGGTGTATGACCTAATCACATCAGCCATTTGAATTTCTCTCATTCTCCTACCTTCCAATACCTACCAAGCAGTGGATAACATTCTAATCCTAAGTATGACTACAAAGAGGTGGTTACAACATGTTGTTACTGTTAGACAATCGAAAGTCAAGCTCTGACTTGACAGAGAGTTTTCTCAAAGACCTATGAGAAAAACCTTTAGGCGTAAGTGTCTTGTGTGCTTTTACTTGCTGAAATCTAATGGAAGAGTTGCCATTTGGGGATTGCCTGCATCAGTGCTTCCTTCCATTAGCACAAAGAGGTGAAAGTTGACTGCAATTAGATGTAATTAGCCACTGATCTTTTTGGACAACCAGAAAATCTGTGCTTCTCTCACCCCCCAGACATTAAAAGAGCACTCAGGAGAGACGGAACTTTTGCACTGGATAATTCTGAATCAGAGAATACCAAATACTTCAAAAGCAGTACTTTTACCATGGTCAGTTCTGAATCTCTTTTTAGCATATTTATTAATATATGCCATTATCTGTCAGAGAGAAAGAAAGAACAAAATATGAAAGGATCTTGCAAATGGCTATATAACACTGTGTGTAAAACACTGAAGCTAATTGAATTGAATGGCTTTGAGCTCTTGGAAGTTACAAAGTGACAAGGTTTGCTTGACAGCTAGTGAGTGATTATTTCCCGTCCCACTGATTAATTTGGTCAATTAGTGGTAAATAGGAATGTCACAAGTGGAAAGGGTAATGAGAGTCATTATAAATGTAATAGTAAAATCGAGGGCAACCTTGACACAAGAAGGGTCTGCTGTGGCTTCCTCAGACACTGATGGGACCAGGAGTTTATTCCCTTTCTGCTTCTCCTTCCCTGGAGACTGCACCTTAGTTCAACCAGAACTTCTGAGAAATCAGGAGAGACCTCTGGCAGAATTTGTATTGGACATACTGAAAAAAAAATTGCACATGGCATTTAAAATATTCATTTGCTCTTTGAATCTTTTAATTATGCCCTCAAATTAAAAGCAGCAGTTGCACATTAGAGTAAGTCAGGTAGATTAAAGTCCCAAATGTGGAGCATACGATGTCTGCTCAATTGGGAATTGCTAATTCAAGCATTAGAACAAGTCCCCCTGGTGTTAGTTTCCTATGGCTACTGAAAAGATCACCTTAAAGTAGGAGGCTTAAAATGACAGAAATTTATTCTCTCTCTCTCAGGTGTGGAGGCCACTATTATAATAATGTCTTCAGTTGAAATGCACATTTTGGCAAGGCTAGTTTCTTCTGAAGACTCTGGAGAAGAACCTGTTGTTGCCTCTTTCCTGGTTTTTGGTGGTCAGCTACAATCCTCGACATCTCTTTGCTTATAGTTGTATCGCTCTAATCTCTGCCTCTATCTTCACATTTTTTCTTTTCCTTGTATGTCTTCTCCTTTATTTTTCCTTTATAAGGAGAACTGTCATTGGAGTTAGTACCTCCCATAATCCAGTGTGACCTTGAAATTCTTAATCAGATCTGCAAAGACCCTTTATAGAACTAGCATCATATTCGTAGGTTTTGGGAAGACAAATCTTTTAGGTGCACCACTATTTGACAAAATTTATTCACTTTCCTAGTGAATACCTTCAAATTTGATCATTATCCTATCTGAAAGGGCTTGGGAAGACAGAGGATTCTGTATGTATAAACACAGGAATTTATGTTATTTACCCTCTAACTTCAACCTATTGTGACTGCGTGTTCAAGGAACCTATCAGACTCATGACAGGATCTGACAGTCAGCTCTGTCTATGGCAACTGGCTGCTTCACGCACCCCTTTTTTCTGATCTGCTTGTCTGCCGTATTGACTTAGTGTTCTTACAATATTCTACTTGTTTTGTCTTTTGTGTCTGAAATCTGCTTCAATCTTGCCATTACCATAGGAAACAACAAGCTGCCTAGCCTTAGTAATTCCTTGGAGACTTGGAAACATGTCACACCCGCCCCCTCATTCATTACTAAGCAATTTAGAAACATGTGATTGTTACTACTGACATTCTACCTCATAGACTTTGTTTTGAGATGTCTGATTTATTCGGCTCCATCAGATGCTATTGATGTATGCCTCCTTGGTTAACACTTTTATTTAAAATCTCCCTGTGCTCAGTCTTTTTAAGTATCTCTGTCTACCTGTCTTTTTTAGTCCCTAAACAAAGACTACTTGAGCCCATTACTATACTATTATAATAATGTCTTCAGTTGAAAGAGGGAAATATACTTTTGGAAAATGATTTTGCTTTCTAAATCTATCATTTACATTCATTTGCTCCACTTTACTTTGGGATTCTTTTGGCTCGGAACATCTCCTAACTTGTGGCTTCCCGATGCTGCTTTAAGCTGACTCTAGTTTAAGACTATATTTTTACCTGGTAACATTCCTCCTGATGCCACATCACACACTGTTCCTTAAAAAATTTGTTAATCTTCCAGTGATCATAAGAAAGGAAAAACAATTTTGAATGGAATAAAATCTGTCTGTAATCTATCCCATTGGCTGTGTTTTCTTCCAGCTTTCCCTTATCCATGATATACTCAGACACACACTATGAGTTTCTCACTAAGCCCCAAACACGTCACATACTCTTGTAGGCCCTTTTTCCCTGTGTATACTAAACGTTCTTTATCTTCCCTTTTGACTCCCTAACAATCCTCCAGGACCTATTGTTTATAGCTTCTCTTTCCAGCATTTTCTCACACCCTCAGGGCAGAGGTAGTTTTTCCTTCCTTTCTACTATTTCTATGCTACTGTTCTATAAAATATGAAGCTGTATTAATCATTCGTAGGTGGCCAGTCATTCAGACATGTGCATTGAACTCACTGTGTTCCAGGAACAGTATACTGTAATTTTCTGCTTATATTTATCCTCACTAGTCATTGAACCTCATGGGGTGAATAGTGGCCTCCCCCCATCCTCTAGGGCCTTTCACATTGACAAGAGACTGTCATTGCTAACTTGATCAGATTAAGAGGTGCCTCACAGATTAGTAAAGACACACTTCTGAGAGTATCCATAGGGGTGCTTCCACAGATAATTGGCCTGCGGGCCAACAGGCTAAAGGGGGATGACCCATCTGGGTTGGTGGGTGGCACCATCCAATAGCCTCATAACCCAGATGGAACAGAAAGTTGAGGTACGAGGAAATCAGCATGCACTTAAACAGCTCCATTCTTCTTAAATTGGCACATCTTTTGTTACTGCCATCCTCTGAGGATATCAGGTTCCAGCTTCTTTAGCCTTTCAGTATGGACTCTCACCAGGGCCTCTCCACGGAGCAGCTGGTCTTCAGTTTTGGACTGGCCCTGCATTCTTCTTGTTCTTGCATCATTCCTTTTGTTCAAAGGTCTCTTGCTTCTTGGACTAAATAGCTGCTGGAACCTCTGGTTCTCCTGAATGCAGATGGCTATCTGACCAACTGGATTCTGATCTTAGCTAACAAATAAAGCCAATCTAAAAAATCCCCCTTCATATGTACATATATATTTTTACATTGTTTTTATTTATTCCCTCTACAGAACTCTAATCAATACAGAGGTCTAAGTAAACATTTGATGAATCATGAAAGGAATGAATAAATATCAAGTGACAGGAAAAGTTCATTGTTGCTAAAAATCTTTTGGTCAATACCACCACATAGATATCCACAACTGAAGAGACGAAGAAAGCTCGTTCCATCTGCTGCTTCCCCTCCCCTTCTCCCTTCAAATCCAACTAGGTTAAGTTTTAACTTCCTAAAGGCCATAAAACAAAGGCCTGAGGTACTAGCTCCTGACATCCTGGGTCTTCCCTATCTGGTAGCCCCATCACAAATTGTGTTAATTGCATCAGATTGTATTAGATTGTACATTCTTCACAGAAATAGCTTCGTTTATATCATAGTAATACCTGTAACTGTAAATGTGTGTCTTCCTTTTTCCCTGGGTAAAAGATTGATATGTTAATCAATGCTCTCTTCTGTAAAGAATTGTAAAATCTTACCCAATTGATATGTTAACCATTGTTGCCCTCTACAAATAGAAAGGTTGTGGTACTAAAGTAAGGTAATTATGTCAGGAAACTCAGAGATAAAGTCTGCTGACTATGCTAATCAAGATTGGGAAGTATGTCAGAACCAAGCCACACAGGAGCTAGGTGACCTAAAAATAAGCTGTGCAAAACAAGACAGTTAATCAACTCTGACCCACTGGTCGCCCCTCATGATCTGACCAATCACAAATGGACAAATCACCAACTGTTCTGCTCTAACTGCTATGATTGGCTTCTGTAACAATGCTTGCTTGCTTTGCGGTTTTCATCCTTAAAAACACCAGCCTTGCCCCAACTCAGGGTTCTCCGTTTCCACCTGTTTGGAGGACCCCGTGTACACGGAATAATAAAAACCCCATTGTTTTTACATGAGAGCGAGGCCCTTGGAGTCTTCCTCGCGACACCGGTCTAACATTTTGGAGGCCCTAGCGAGATCAAACTGAGAAGAGACCTCCTCGCAGAGGGAGACCCCAACGGCACCTCTCTGGGGTAAGTAGTACGGCCAGTTTTTGTTTACTTTCATTTTGGATCGATCCGCCATTTCCTTTCGCCCCAGGCCGAACTCCGGCTCTACTTCACGGGCAAATTCTGTTCTTGGGTGATCGGGGGACGCCCCACACGGTTTTCCGTGACTCACCGTCTGCGATAGGATTTTCCTATCGATCTGGGGAATTTCATTCCCAATCTGTGGTCCGTCTGGGCCAATCTGGGGAATTTCATTCCCAATCTGTGGTCCGTCTGGGCCAATCTGGGGAATTTCATTCCCAATCTGTGGTCCGTCTGGGCCAATCTGGGGAATTTCATTCCCAATCTGTGGTCCGTCCAGGCCAATCTGGAGGCACCCCCTAAGGTGACTCGTTTGATGTGAAACTAATGCGTGAGAGTGAGGTGGCCGGCCTGTTTGTCCTGTGTGTTGTGACTGTTGTGATCCGTTATTTGTTGTGTCGCGCGTACGCTAACCACTCTTTGTCTTCAGAACACCATGGGACAAACGACATCGTCCCCATTGTCCCTCACCCTCGACCATTGGTCGGAGGTTCGAGAGAGGGCTCACAATCTCTCCTTTCAGGTTAAAAAAAGTAAATGGCAGACTTTCTGCTCGTCTGAGTGGCCCACATTCTCCGTGGATTGGCCACCGGAGGGGACTTTCCACCTTCCCCTCATCTTAGCAGTTAAGAACATCATCTTCCGCCCTGGACGAGAGAGCCACCCCGACTGGGTCACCTACATCTTGGTATGGCAGGACCTCAGGGAGGAGCCCCCACCGTGGGTAAAACCCTTCCTTCCTCCGCCCTCTCCTTGGTTGCCTGTTTAAACTTGTTACTAACTTAGGGGCTTGTTGCCCATTTCTGTTGCAGGATCCATATGGCTTATTAGATTCAAGGTTCATGATAAGAAAAATTATTTCCTTTAGCTGACCAAACTGTGCAAGAAGCTCCCTTCGTTTGTGTCTTTAATGTTGTGGCGCCTTGTTTAATATGTAAGACTTCAATTGATTGCTTGCAACCTCGGCATGCCTTTTAAAAGGAGTATTTTTTTCTCTCTGGTGAAAATGTAAACATGTGCACATATATATGTATATCTATGGTTGTTAAGAGTCATGTCAACTTTGCCAAGTAAAAACCAGGCGGTACTATATTTGAGCCAGTTAAAAGGTTACAGTTTTGTTTTTAAAATACAACATTTTTATGTGGTAAAAAGATATAAAATAAGCATGTTTTAGACTACTAAAAGGTGACTTCAAGGGTTTTGTTGAGAGTTTTGATGTTGTCTGAGAAGTGAGAAAAAAGGTAATTGACTGGTAATAGTAAAAAGAGGGACAAAGAGAGTGGTCTTCAAGTAAAGGTGTCTGGCTATGCCAGAATGTAAAAAAAGATTAAAGCTTAGTTTGAGAGGTATTATTGTAAGTTGTAGAAGGCTCAAGAGGATGTAAATTTTATTTGTCTTGGTTTATAGTACTACAAATAACAGGTTTGACAAAAAGTAAATGTGTTCAGAATTTGACAGTATTAGATCAGTTTTGGTAAAAGTATACATAAGATTGTACTTTGCTGCAAAATGTTTTCATTAAAATGAGATTATAGGTGATATTAAAAATAAGATACAAGTTCTTACATGTGCTGTGAACATCTGGGAGATTATACAGCACAATTTTGTTACCTATGAAAAAGCCCTTGTTAAAAATATAATTTTAATAAAATAATGGCCTGTCACGTGACACCCTTGGACAAAAAAACAGTGTGCCATCCAGATGAAGCCGGCTCTCTGATCCGGAATGCCAAAACCATGTTCTCCTTTTGTGCCACCCTGACTGGACGTCCAGAGGTAAGGAGGTTTCCCAATATTGCCAGTTGTTCTCTTTGTAACTCAGTCGGCCCCACATGTTAGACAAAAATTACAAAGGTTTGAGAGGTTTAAAAAAATGCCCCTCAGCCAGTTAATAGAGATAGCACAAAAAGGTCTTTGAGAACTAAAAAATTTACAAAAAGATAGCCAAGGTGTTAAAATTGCTCTATGAGAAAAAAAACTTTTAAAAAACAGACGAGAGTTTCTGGGGGCAGTTGGATACTGTAGGCTAAATTTTACTGAAAAGCTTGCCTCTATATGACTGACTCCCATAAGGGAGAAACTCAAAATTCGCTGAACTGGACTGATAAATGTAAACAGGCCTTCCAACAGCTCAAGCGGGCCTTGACAGAGGCCCCAGCCCTGGGACTCCCTGACGTTACCAAGCCTTTCATCTTGTTCATAGATAAACTCAGGGACATTGCCAAAAGAGTCCTAACTCAGGACATTGGCCCTTGAAAAAGGCCTATAGCCTACCTCTCCAAAAGACTTGATCCAGTAACAGGAGTATGGCCCCCTGCCTAAGAATACTAGCTACTGTGACAATGTTACTTAAGGAGACAAAAAAACTCGCTTTGGGCAAGTGATTTCTGTGGTAACCTCTCACAGTTTAGAGACTCTTATCAAAACCCCTCCTAAAAAAAGGCTCTCAAATGCCAGAATTCTACTGTCAAGCCCTGCTTCTAGACCCAGAGTTAATGATATCCAAGACTTCTTCAGCTTTAAACCCAGCCACCCTTATGCCTGATGATGATCCGGAGGAACAAAGGACACCTCTCTCCATGAGTGCGCTGACATCCTCGAACTGCAGCAGAACCTACAGGCTGATCTTACTGACCAGCTTTTGGGAAATGCCGACAACTGTTCGATGAAAGCAGCTTCATCCAAAACGGCAAACGAGTGGCTGGGGCAACAGTGACCGCCAAAAAGGAGGTACTCTGGGTTAAGCGGGTAGAGTCTGGCACTTCTGCCCAAAAGGCGGAGCTTGTTGCTTTGACTGAGAGGTTAAAACTAGCCACGGAAAAGAGGGTAAACATTTTTTTTTACTGAAGACATCCCTTTGCTACTGTACATATACGGGGAAGCCATCTAAAAATGCTCCACAGATTCTAGATTTGCTGGCAGCTGTCTGGCTGCCTCAATGGGTTGCTATTCCTCACAAGGCTCACCCAACCAGAGATGAAAAATAGCAACCACATCAGAGGGGTCAACCAAAAAAGTAACTGCTCTGATACTAGTCCTCTGACCTTGTCAGAACTAGTCTACACAAAGAAAGACCTACAGTTGGCATCTCAACTTAGAATAAAGTCTCCCACCCCAAGGGGCTAATACCAGTTACCTGATAAACAAGTACTGTTACTAGAGGCACTAGGGTGGGAGCTGTTTCACCTTGCAGAATTGTTCAGAACTCAATATTTTATTCCAAAACTCTACAAACTGACCACCTCTTCGAGCTCCAGATGCCCACAGTGTTTGTTAGTCAACTCAGCCAAGAGCTCTGCGTTGGAGACCACCCAACATCAAGAAATTGTTCCAGGAGAACATTGGGAAATAAACTTCATAGACATGGTAAAACTTAATTTACAGGGACACCGCTATCTCTTGGTATTAATAAACACTTTTACTGGCTGGGTAGAGGCTTTCCCTACTAAATCTGAGTCAGCCTTAGTGGTAGTTAAAAGGCTATTACATGAGATCTTACCTTGATTTGGCCTCCCACTATCAATGGGGTCCGATAATGGCCTGGCTTTCATAGCCCGAGTCACCCAAAAGTTAGCCCAGGCATTAAAGATTAATTAAAACTCCACTGTGCCTATCAGCCACAAAGCTCAGGACAAGTAAAACGTATGAACCAAAGTCTCAAGGACATTTTAGCTAAGCTGTCTTCAAAAACTGGCAATAATTGGATGAGCCTTCTTCCCTTTGCACTGTTAAGAGCTAGATATACCCCATATGTTTCCAAAATTTCCCCCTTTAAAGCCATGTTTGGGAGGCCCCCGCCATTGGTTCCAAGATTGTCAGAAGACAAATTAGCTAAAACTACTAATTGAGATCTTAAGTCCCTGCAGACACTCCAACCTGTGTTGGCCTGGATCCACCAGCTGTTTAGACAAAAACACTTGGACCTGCCTTCAAAGACCAAGGCCTCAAGGACTCCAGTCTTGGTTCGATGTCATCACCATGACTCCCTCGAACCCCACTGGGAAAGACCTTTCACCGTGGTGCTCAGTACCCCCACTGCCATCAAGGTAGCAGGAAAAACTGCGCGGATTCACTACACTCATGTAAAGCCACTGAAAACAGCAGACAACGAGGGACATACTCAGTGGACTACACAACAGACTGGTAACCCTTAAAGTTAAAAATTGACTAAAGCATAGTTAGATTATGCTGGTCATGAACTGTTTTAGCTTGCTTGTTTTGATTTTAATAACATTAATGCCGACCTTACATGGCGGCTTTGGTCCCCCTGTAAGCAAAAAAAAACAATTGTTAAAGATCTTTGTATGGGAGCCCCCTTTAAAAAATGTAAAACGGAATTCTCCCCTATCTCCTTCCCTTGATAAGACCATTAGTGACCTTAATCCTAATCCTAGCCATTGTCCCTTGCCTCATTAACTGGATTACCCAATTCATAAGGGGACAAGTCTCTCAGGTCAAATTAATGGTCATACGTCACCAATATGAACCCCTAGCTACAACAAACCTCTAAGATTAGAGGTCATCCAAAAAAAAAGGGGGGGGGAATGAAGAGACGAAGAAAGCTCGTTCCATCTGCTGCTTCCCCTCCCCTTCTCCCTTCAAATCCAACAAGGTTAAGTTTTAACTTCCTAAAGGCCATAAAACAAAGGCCTGAGGTACTAGCTCCTGACATCCTGGGTCTTCCCTATCTGGTAGCCCCATCACAAATTGTGTTAATTGCATCAGATTGTATTAGATTGTACATTCTTCACAGAAATAGCTTCGTTTATATCATAGTAATACCTGTAACTGTAAATGTGTGTCTTCCTTTTTCCCTGGGTAAAAGATTGATATGTTAATCAATGTTCTCTTCTGTAAAGAATTGTAAAATCTTACCCAATTGATATGTTAACCATTGTTGCCCTCTACAAATAGAAAGGTTGTGGTGCTAAAGTAAGGTAATTATGTCAGGAAACTCAGAGATAAAGTCTGCTGACTATGCTAATCAAGATTGGGAAGTATGTCAGAACCAAGCCACACAGGAGCTAGGTGACCTAAAAATAAGCTGTGCAAAACAAGACAGTTAATCAACTCTGACCCACTGGTCGCCCCTCATGATCTGACCAATCACAAATGGACAAATCACCAACTGTTCTGCTCTAACTGCTATGATTGGCTTCTGTAACAATGCTTGCTTGCTTTGCGGTTTTCATCCTTAAAAACACCAGCCTTGCCCCAACTCAGGGTTCTCCGTTTCCACCTGTTTGGAGGACCCCGTGTACACGGAATAATAAAAACCCCATTGTTTTTACATGAGAGCGAGGCCCTTGGAGTCTTCCTCGCGACACCGGTCTAACACAACAAACTTCTCAATTTAGGATTTCTTACATTCTATCACATAATTTATTCACTGTCACACAGTATACACATTATATCAGTGTACCTTATTGTCAGCCTCTGCTCTGTCCTTGTGCATAGCACCAGGCAGGAATGCAGCCCAGTCTGTAAATGTGCACTGGGGTGGTATGCATTGTATTTGGTGATAAATGCAAGGACACTGATGACCTGTGCCTTAGGTTGACATGTAATACCTAATTCAGAGTTTTATTATTATTACAGTAAAAAGGAAGGAGGTGGTGAATAGAAAAGGGGAAAGTAATTCATAGCCAAAATGGTTCGCTGGACTCTCCTATGTCCTGCTTTATATGGCAAGGCCAGCATCTGTATGCTACATCTTTCACTCTAACGCACATTGACTTTGTCACTGCGCCTTGATGAATGCGTGGCCAGAGCTAGTGAGTGCTCTGTTTTTCTCACATATATTCTGTTGAAACAGAGTTTTCCACTTTTGTTTTCCATGTTTTATTAAGTGTATCTCTGATGGTACCCATTTGCAGAACAAATTAACTGAAATGGATAGGAAAGAAATGTCTTCACTCATGCAAAGCAATGAAATCATCATTCCAGAAACACAAGACACATGTCCCTCATTGTCCTCATCAAGATGGCTAATAGCATTTTAAAACATCACTTGCCTTGTGAATGTTCTCAGAATCCTTCACCTATATAACTGGAAATAGTTACCACCTAAACTGTGGTATGTATTCCAGCCAGATGAAATTAGTTCTCATGTAATAATTAATTTAAGCATCTGTTCTGAATAAATGACATTTTTGGTGTATTAAAAACAGTATTTAAAGGGTAGGGTGATGTGAAAAACAACAAATAGATTAAGTGATGGCACATGTTTGCATACTAGATTTGTGACCTTGGGCAAGTTATTTATCCTAGTTGTCTCTATTTCCTCATCTGTAAAATAACAAGTTGGGTAAAATCATGATAGCAAATCCTTATTGCCAGTTTTGTTTCATGACGTTGTTTTAAGTGCTTAAAAAATGCTTTTAAATATAATTCATTGAAAACTTACAGCAATCCTACAGAGTAGCATGTATTACCATTAAGATTAAGAGAGGCAATGCCAAGACAAGCAACTTGCTCAGAGTCCCACAGTTAGTATGCAACAGACTGAAATTTTTTCTCCAGTATTGTGCTCTTAGACTATGTATTATCAACCATTATCTGATAATTTTTCCAGTACCTGAGTGACTGTGTTTTCACTGTTGTGTAGGAAGAAGTGTTATCTAGAAACTAGTGTATAATTTTGCATGAAATTTGTTTTCTTGCCCAGAATCTGTGGGAGGTGTTCATTCATACACCAAGCCAGGATGAAGCTGTTTATAAAAGCATTTCATGAAACACTTTCTTAAAACTATGATGAATCATTGCAGCTGAGAGGACAAAAATAGGACAGTGTGACTAAACGTTCCCATCCTTACTTCACCTTTGAAAGAATTTCCATTTCTTAATGATTTTGAACTGATTCAGCACAGCAAAGAAGATATTTCTAGGGACACTGTTCTTAACACTTGAGTAGAAAGCATGGATTACCCATGGATTTCCAGCACCTCAATCTCTCCCATATAAATGATACGGAAGTAATTAAAGCCTCACTGGACCCTGTAACCCAAGAACTGAACTTGGTCTGGCATGGAGAGAACTCTATAGAATTTATTTTCTATATTATCTACTGTTGATGATGCAGGTGAGTGCTAGATAAGAATAGGGGAAAACCCTAAAGGGACAGATAAAATGCTACTTGCAAGTAAAATGTTTATGAGCAGCAGTGCTATATAGTAAGAAGTTAATGACCTTTGGGTTCTGAGGACCACAACTTGAATATAGGATGTCATTTTTTCCTCTCTTTTTGGTACCAGAGATCAAACTCATGACCTTGTGCTTGCAGGCACGAACTTGTTCCACTGAGCACTATCCCCAGCCCTCTAAGATGTCATTTCATTGCTTTCTAACCTTGAAACATTTCATCTCTTATATATGCCATCTATAAATTCTAGTTAATAATGACTTATCTTAAAGGGACATGCTATATAATTAGTATGTGCATATATTTTATACACTGTCACATAGAGATAAGTTATAGTTGTGATTGCCATGAGGAATTTATTAGGCATGCACTATTAATGAATGTGTAATTCTTTTTCTAGTTTTCAACTTCACATCTTTTCTTTCTTTCCTACTTCTAAAAGTTTGAGGTGATATTTTCCAGATTTTTAATATTCCAATTAGAGACATGCTTTTAATAAACAACATATGCCATTGTAGGAGAAGGAACAAAATGACATTAGGAAAAGTTAAAAAGAAAAAGAAAAATTTAGTGGAACAAGATAATATGGTGATTATCTTTTGCAGTTTTAGTCCTTTAGATAGCTCGTGCCTATAACTGCTAAGAGGCTGCCAATGATAGAATTTCACCTCCAAGAGGAATGACTTTGTGACCTAGACTTGTCAATTGTTTCATCAACTGACCAACTGGATCAGATCTCTTACAGAAAAAAAATCTCACTTTTTCACTTTTGAATCAACAATTAGGGAAGTATAAATGTAACACTACATGGTTTTATCCCTACCTACCCTTCCCCATGAAGTAGAAGAAATTTTTATGTAGCAAGAGAGAATAAGGCTAAAGAACGAAAACAAAAGTGATGATAGAGACAGAAAATCTTGAGACACAGTATGGTGCTGTGCGTGGAGCAGGTTGTTCCTAAAGTGGTTCTATCTCTTCTCTTCCCGTTCATTTGACAAATAATTCCTGTGAGGCTACCAACCAAGTGGCAGAGACTGCTCAAGGTTCTAGTGATTCAAAATAGTTAAAAGTGATTGCCTCACAGACTTTGTATTTTAGCAGGGAGAGACAGGCATTGGACATGACAAGCATATTACAAAGCATGTTAAAAGATGAAAATCCCACAGCATTGAAGAGTAGATATAACAGGTTAAGAAAATAAATAGACGTGACAGGAGAAAGGAGGTAGGGAAGTTTTAAGTTAAATAAGGAAGTCTAAGTAGGCATTTGGGCAAATATTTGAAAATGGAGAAGCAGTGAGAACCACGAGTATCTGAAAGAAAAGTGACCTATGAAATGAGATAGCCAGGGCAGTGATGTATAGCAAGAACATGCCAGGTGTATAGCAGTGACAAAGTGGCCTGTTGGCGGGGGAGAGTTGAGTGACAAGGTCAGAAAGGCAAATTGGTGTGGAGCCAAATGATGTTGGGGCATTGTAACCACCATGACAGTTTTTGCTTTTATATTTGTGAAATGTGGAGCTTTTGCTGAATTTTGACCATACAGATTTGATAGAGAAGACTACAAAAGTAGACAATAATAGAGCCAAAGGATTTGTTAGCAAGGATTATAAAAATGGACACTGATGGAAGTGTAACTAGTAAGGAGACTATTTCAGTTCAAGGAGAGACACAATGACTTGGGTAAAGATGTGAGAAGTTATTGGATTCTGCATCTGAGTACAGAGCCAACAGGTTTCCTAAAGGATTGGATGATGGTATGACATGTTAAAAAGGAAGATCAAGAATGACATTCAGCTTTTTGCCCTGAGCAACTGAAAAATGAAATTGCTATGAGCTAAGGTAGGCAAGTAGGTGGAATAGAAGGTCAAATGTGTGCACGTTGGAGTTAAGACATTTGCTGGACATTTAAGCCAATATGATGGTAAAGAATTGGAAAAAGGAGTATGGAGCTTGAAATAATGTCTGTGAGATAAAATTTGAGTTTCATCAGCATATCTAAAAGACATTTAATGCCATGAAAATGGATGAGTTTGTTAAAGCAAGGAGAAAACCCAAGAATGTAAATCTGGGGCTGTCCAGCATTAAAAGGTCGGAGATCTACTGCGGAGTGGAATGTGAAGTCAGAGGGCACTAACAGAGGGTGTGCTAGAGCTAAGTGATGAAAATTAGCTTCCTCTCATAGGTAGATATCGACCATATTTAAAGGGAAAGTGCTTTTCAAGTACTTGATAATTGCTTGATTTTTACTTTGCTACACTTCTGTGAGTTTAATCTATGCTTGGTGTTGGGGGAGTATAAATAATACTCATCCTTCCATGGACATTATAATTAATTAATATAGACATCGAAGGTTAAACTATAATAATTTAAGGCCAAATATAAATGGCAATGTGAATACATGTAATTCACTGGGCAATTATAATAGTTGAGATGCTTCATATGAGATATCTCTGATTTTATAAACAATACTGAACAGTAGGAATTATTGTGTCCAATGGATGCAGAAATGCAAATTATGAGCCAGAGGGCAAATAGCTTGTGTTTATATGGCAAGAAAGGAAAGTCTGGGCCTAAGGTATTATTTTGTGATTTTGATTGTTTTTGTGATTTACAAAGCAAATAAATTTATTTCAGAATATTAGAAAATAAAAGAAAGACAACATTTCAGAACAAATTATTGTTGTATTTATAAATGTAGGTTTGTATCTATAATTATATACTTGTTTATTTTTGTATATGTGATATTACATTTTGGCAATGGCCCTCTGGCACATTGCACATGATATAGGGGAAAGAAATTCCCAACCTACTAGATGTCTGGTACCAGTTCACAGTCTCTAAAATCAAAGAATGAATTTTAGGAACAATGGAGGTTAAGGGCAGAATATATTTATTGAGGGAAAGAAAGCTTCTCTCTAAGAGAGACAAAAGGGGTTCTAAGTGGGTTGTCACTTTTTTCCAAGAAATTTTGTAGGGCAAATCCATAAAGTTAGGTAGATCTAAGGTGGAGAAACATGGGAACTCTCAAGATGAGCATGAATTGGGACAGAATATTATGGTCAATTAATAATGTTAATTGCATGCATAAAATTAATTAATTTGGGGGCAAATGGGAAAGTGAGTCACATAGCAGGTAAGCATGCATATAGAGCAGGAGCTCTTCCTGCAGGAGGGTGAGTTATTGACTTCTGGTTTCCCTAGGGTGATAGAGATCTACTTAGATTATCAATCCATGATATTTATCCATATGAAGTATGTGGGTGCATTTGTTTAATCTTTTGTCTTGAGGTCTGGCCCACAGTGGAAGTGTCTGTTTCCCCCACAGTTGCAAGGTATCTGGTCTTCTGCACTGGCTCCTTCGAGGGTCTCATACTGTCTGATTGTCAATAATATTTCTAACTCAACTTAACTCAACTGCCTATAACACACATACAGTGGTTTTCACTTAATGGCTTTTTTGTAAGTTTTTTTTTTCAGTTATCAAATAAACTATTGTAGCATGATTACGTGTATGTCTGTAGTATTCCAAGTTAAGGTTTTCCCACAATTTTTGTAGCTCATTTTATTGAGTTTCATATTCTCAGTTGTGTACTATAATTTAATTGTGCATTAAATATTCTTTTACAACAAATTTGGCTCACAACTGATTTCTCTTTAGAGTGTATTCTGAGAGGAGGAATTATTAGATTAAAGTAGATGAACTAAAAGATTATCAATGCAAATCTACTGCTATTTAGGTTTGTTTAGTCCTCACAGGGAGATTTAGTGAAGCTCTCTCAGGTCAGAAAATTAGAACAGGATGCTCAGTTCAGAAAGCAGACAGGAGCACACAGTGTGTACCAAGATCTCTTTAGCATTGAGTCAGGTAAGTTACCAAAGTTGCAAAATTTCCTTTATTTCATTCTGTCTCTTATGGGAATAAAATACAAATTGTCTTCAGGCTTATTATATAATAAAATTATAGTGAATAATTATATAAAACATTGGCATTGAGGATCAGAATAAGGCAGTGCTCCTGCAATCAGAATACTGGATTCAGAAATACTGGAACTCTCCTTCAATTAAGATGACTACTTGCTCTCCAACTCTCTGAGTTCAGTACTGTACACTCCTCTCTCCCTGGGGTCAAATAGTCTTCCTGTGGAATTCTGCTGCATTTTGACTATGTTCTCAGATCCTGGAATCAAAGAGCCTTGAGTTAGTCTTAGTTCTCTCTACTACCCTACTATCTTTTTATGGATGAGTTATTTAAATCTTTAAATTTTTATCTATATAATGGAGATACTAATATAATCAATACTATTGGCTCTTGTAAGGATTAAATAATATGCTTCATGTAAAATAGCGCTGTATTTTGTACATTAATGACGTACAATAAATGTCAGCCATTGTAATATTTCTTTGTTGTAAAGGTTAAGGTATCAGTCCATCAAATACTTATTTGGGTCTTGAGCTGTTCTAGAGCTTAAGTATCATTGATGGGTAACAGATGTAACATGAAATCTTTGTGTCACCATAATTTGGGAACTTACAATTACTTTTGGTAGCCCTATTACAAATATAAAATTGGGACACAGAAAAAAATACAATTGGTCTAATAACTAGTAAAGAGTAGTTACATAAAGTGTTTTCCTGATACTTTTTATAAGCAATTTTCATCCATTCTATTAGTAATTTTTTGAAGTAGCTATTAATTATTATGGTCTATATTTTACTGCAGAGGAAATTAGAGCCTAAATAGTATCAAAAAGGTGTTCATAGTTCCATGGCTAGGAAAGATAGCTACATGTGAATCTGTATTGGCAAGCTATTAAATCTATGCAGTTTGCTCTACTCCATACCATCTCTTACAAGAATAAACAACAAATTGTTTATTCTTGTAAGAATAAACAACAAATTGTTCAGATTTATTATGGAACACAATTTGTATAAATTAAACATATAACAGAAATATATAATTATATACGACTTAATTATAGATCATATAACTATTATGTAAATTATACAAGAACATATTTTTGTTTATTATTTATTAAGCAGGTCAGTGTCAATAAAGACAATGATATAAGCAAACAGTTTTATTCAATGAATTTGATACAGTAAGTAATACAAACTGAAGATTTAATATTCTTTTTTTTTCTTTAAGGAGAAAAGAAAAAAAAGTGAAAGGGTAAAAGTTATACAGATTTACAGAAGAAAAAAATGAACAGTAGGAAATCACTAGTTAATGGATTACATATTGCCATCTTAGAAATAATTGTTCAAGTCACAAAATTAAAGCTTGTAGAGTGGACATTCCAACAATGATACTGCAAACAGTTCTGTTCAATGATCCAATAAAACTCTGTGATATCATTTTCTATCTTATACACTTAAATATACATGCAGTTATATAGTTTAGAGCACTTTCTTTTCCTCTCTTTTGTACAATGACTATTACACATTTTGGGTTTCATTGCTCCCACGGTTCTTATTGCTTTTTTGGAAGAGAGTAAAACCAAATGAGACATAACAGAACAGAATCGGTCAAGTCAAAAGGGTGGACATAATAGATAATATAAAAACATAATACAAGGTGATCAACAATGGTTATGATAATGCCTCCCGCTATCTCTAATAGAATTGCCTATATCATTAGTTATAATACAATTGAACAAAATAGTAAAGAACAAAACCGACAAAACCAAAACATTGGAGACATTGTAGGTCTTCAAAAGTAGATAAAAGTCAACGAGGATGGGCGTTATAATGAATCTCATTATCTTCTCAGCTGATGCCTAAACTTTCGAACCTGATACTATCCATCAAAACAGAATAGGGGAACATCAGTCAAAAACAAGATGGTGAGAGTAATACAGGGCTTCAAATCAAGATAATAGAAAGTCAAAGTGGGTTACTATATTATATCCTGCTATTTTTTCCCTTTAATTAAACGGATAAAAATTAAAAAAGTAAATAATGGAGTGGAGATTGAGAAAAAAGAGGGTATAACAGCAAAACAGCGCAGATCAAAACATAACCATTTAAGCAGAATAGTGTTTCACCACCAGATAATTCCGACCTAAAAGTAGTTACCATATTGACTCTTTCCTTGAAGTCCTTGAGTACAACTTCGTATACTGTAGCATTAAGTATATCAAAACAATGTAAAACCATTTAAGAGAATGACAGCATTACAGAGTATTTAGAATCGACTAACAGAAAATGAACAATGGTTTCTGTACAATCTCTTTGTCTTTAAAAGGTTTTTGCTTATACTATCGTACATAATAAAATCCAATAAGATACAACCTCTCTCCATTGGAGACAGAAGAACAAAAGCTAGATGAGACTTGAAAACAAGATGATACTAAATCAGTATTACCTATTAAGATGTCATTTTCTCTAAAATAGCTGTTCCTATCATCCAATCTTCTCTGTCTCATTTCTGTCAGTAGCTGTCAGTTTGTCTTCTTCATTTTGTTCTCTGCTCCATTCATTGTGGCCTCCCCGCCACTATTTCTGGGTTCTTTGTATTTTTCTTTTTTTAGAATATCCTGCAATACTTTCTGTAGGGTTGAATTGGTGGTTGCAAATTCCCCCAGTTCCTCTTTATCCTGAAAGCACCTTGTTTTTCCATCAATTTCCAGGGACAGTTGTGCAGGATATCTCAAACTTGGCTGGAGATTATTATCTTTCAAAGCTTGAATTATTTCCCCCCATGCTCTTCGTGATTTGATGGTTTGCGCAGAGAAATCTGCTGTACTTCTGATGGGTGTTCCCTTGTACGTGGTCTGTTTCTTGTCTCTGACAGCTTTTAATATTCTGTTCTTGTATTGAATTTCTGGAATTTTTATTATTATATGCCTGGGTGTTTCTCTGTTAGGGTTATAGGTAGCTGGGGTCCTGTACGCCTCGTACATCTGAGTATCTTTACCTTTTGCTCCTGGATTATTTCTGTGAGTAGCTTTTGTAGTTCACTTGTTTGTGTCCCTACTTCTTCTTTTATGTTCTTAATCCTTAAGTTATGGCTCCTCTTATCATCTTCTTGTCTTTGTATTATTGCTGTTTGTTTCTTTGTTATTTTTAAGAAGTTTTTCATTTCATTCTCCCATATTACAAGTCTGCCCTCCAGCTCAGATAGTCTGTCCTTAGTTTCTTTCAACTGTTATGCCAGTCTTGGATAGACTTTTTAATTTCTTGATAGTCCCTTTGAACCTGCTTCACGTACTCTATGCTTTCTCTGTTTTCTCCATCAAACAATTCTCCCCTCTTTTTCTGTTCTTCCATTCCACCATCTGTTTTTTCCTGGGTGGTGCTTAGCATTTCTCTAACTATTCTGCATACTTCTAGCTTCAGGTCGTTGATAACTTCATTCCTGAATTGGTCTATGAGGCTCTCTATATGGCACTTAATGTCTATTGGTGTGGTGTCCGCTATTGCCTGTTTCTCAAAATTGGGGGCCGAGGAGCCTTTCTTGTTGCTTGCCTTCCCCATATTCTCTGTTCCTTATAAAATGCAAGCTTACATAGGAGGCCCAGCTTCCCTGCCTGTCAGCCACAGCCTGATCAAATTGCGCTAGCTAGGTGTTTCTGCCCACCGCTGCGCACCAGGGAGTTATGGACTAGGCTGCCTACACGGGAGTTAGTCACACCTCCGGGCCACCGTCAGGCTCTGGGATCTGGGTTAGGCCAGCCTACCAAGTCCGCCCGCAGCGTCACGCAGGCCAGGCACTTTTCACCAATCCCATCCGAGAGAGGAATGTGTGGCTGGAGTTGCCACCGCGCCCTGCTCTTACAGGACTGCCCAAGCCCAGAAAGTCCTCCGCTGGAGTCAAACTGTGGTAGAGTGTCAGTTTCTCTCACTCACCTCGCCACCAGTCAGTTTTCGTGTACGCCTCCTTGTCCGTCCTGTTTTCGACTCCGTTCGCAGACTCCCGTTCCCAGAGCTTCTGCGCATCTCTCCTTGCCAAGCCGCTGTGGAGGCAGCCAGCCGCCGAGCAGCGGGAAATCCAAACCGCGGTTTCCAATGGTGCGGGGTCCAGCCTCCACACCGAGTCTTTTCTGTTCCTTTTTTAGCGCCAGGACTGCATTCCAAGTTGGTTTCTCTCAGCCCAGTTCATTCCTGAGTCAGCAGAGCATATCTCTACCGGCTCATGTCTCCTTAGTCCGCATCATTCCTGATTTCTGAGCCGAGCCTTTCAGAAAGCCTCCAGTAGTTGCTGTTATCTATCCGCCATGTTCTCCCGGAAGTCAGATTTAATATTATAATGCTGAGTTATCTTAGAATAGAAACCAGCAGGGAAGTATATTTTATGTCATGCACAATTACACAAAAGATAATCTTACTTCTTTAGATATTTCACTTTTATCAAAGCCAGCATTCAAATGAAGATAACAAAATCAGGTCCAAAATCTTCATTAGTTCATTCTCCAAAGATCCTTAATTGTAGTAACTGCTCCATCTGCCAAATGAAGGATTTCTCCTACTGGAGTCATGTATTTGTTCCATAGTATGGAATACAGAATAATCTTAAAAGGAAGTCCAGAGTCTACCACTCCTCTGTGAGTAGCTTTATTGAAACCTGACAGGACTTCAGGAGTTGGTGAATAGCATGTTCTCCATCCGTTTATCACAGAAACTGCACAAATGTCTTTGAAAAGTTAAATCATCACTAAGTCAGGTCATAGAGTTGATAGTTAGGTTAATAAGGAAATGCAAAATAATTACTTAGGGTAGTTGCATTCCTAGCATCAGGACATGAGAGTTCAGCCCTCATCCTCATCAACTTTTGGCACATGACTTACTCTTGTATACTTTTTAAAAAATTGAACCCAAGGACCCTGTGATTTGCAAGTAAGTACTCTACTACTGAGCTTCACCCCCAGAATTCTACACTTTAGGGCATCTAAGTGGATGGATATAAAATATCGTCATACTGTGGTTTTAATTTGTGACTTATTCACTGAAAACTGAACACTTAAAAATATAGTTGATAAATTTATTGAGCAGTATGTACTCATTTGAAAAATTCATAGCTGTGTAGTCCTCATCTGTGCCACTGTGTTAGTCACTTTTCTGTTACTTTGTTGAGTTACATGTTGAGATCTTGCAATATCTCTTTCTGTCCTGCTTGGCTGTGAGTCATCCTTTTGTCCAGCATCTCCATGCTGTACCTGTTAGCCCCATAGTAGTCACCTAGATGAGCAGATTAATTATTGCAACATTGCACCAGTGTGTTCACAGTACCCTCAAGTAGGAGCCAAGTATTACATCTTAACAACTACATTGTTCCTCTCATTTCTTATCAGTAGGCATTGTATCATATTGCACCATCACAAGAAGAGGAAAGATGAACAGAGTGCAAGAAGATATTCTGAGAGCTAGATTATATATGCATATCTTTTATTACAGTATTTGTTACTATTCTTCTATTTTATAATAACTCTATTACTGTGACTACTTTATAAATTAAACTGTATTGTAGGTGTAGATGTGTACACCTACACCTACGTACATGGAAAAGCATAGTATAGTATACATATACAGAGTTTAGTACTATTTGTGGTTTCAACCACTGGGAATCTTGGCATATATCTCTTGCATGTGACAGAGGACATGTGCCTCAGAAATATATTCTTCAGAAAAATTGTAGCTTTAGTATCATATTGTAATAATAGCAAGACCATATCTGACTAGCTTCTACTTTTAGATGATTAAGAGTTGAAAACAGATGAGATGGAAAGCTATGTGAAACCAAGAACAATGATTAGTAAAATAGCAACATATGTTCCTGGGTTGTCAAGTAGATGTTCATTTAAGATATGAGATTGAGTAAAGTTGAGAACTTCAATTCTTGTAAATTATATCAACATATGCAAATAATTCTGAGTAAGTTGACTACCAAAAATTGCTTCAGTAGAGGTTATTAAAATAATTTTGATTTTTTTCTTTTTCACTTTTAATTTACACTGCTTCCCAGTTTAAAAAAAAAAAAACCTCTCATGGATTTGTATGTATTTTAATGAAAAATATTATATGTTCAGTATAATTGTTTGAATTTTGACAATTTCTTGGACAATTTTTTTGGGAGGTATTGAGGATTGAACTCACGACTTTGTGCTTGCTAGGCAAGCACTTACACCACTGAGCTAAATGCCCGGCCCTCTTGGACTACTTTTGAAAAATTAGTTAACTATCTCAATTCTGTCATGATACCTATTTTGGAAACTAAAAATAGTAATTCTTACAGTTAGAAAATGTTTCACTCTTATATTTCATAATCAATATTTAGCAATGTCAAAACAGAATTAACTAGGCAATTAAAAAAATAGTTTATATCTTTAAGCATATTCACAGCTTATAAACCTGCACTACTGAAACATTATGTGTGTACAGAAAGAAGTATTTCCATTATGAATATTAAGATTATACAAAGCAGACTTTATTTTTAAATTTTGAGATAGGGTTTTGCCAAATCATAAGTAGCCCAGGCTGGGCACAAATTTCTGATCCAGCTTCACCGTCGTAGGGTGCTGTGATTATGGGTGTGTGCCACTATGCCCAGCCTGAGCATATTAGGCATATTTTTAAAAGCTGTCTCTCTTTGCTATTTCTCTTTACTTTTGAATTAGATGAAGTAGCTACAAAAGCAATGTGGAAGATACACAGAACTCTACTTCCAGATTAATAAATTAGACAAAACAAGAGAATTTTCAGTTTTATGAGTTTTTAAAAGTCTATATGCTCATGTGTAGTCAGAAAGATCATGCTCTAAGAGAGATGATTCTTGATTGTTAATTGAAACATCCATGCCCATAAACTAAGAAATAGACAACCCTTAAAAATGCAATATGGCTTAAATCACTGTTTTGGATTGAAATGTGTTTCTCTTCAAATTCATACACTGAAGTTCTCATACTCAGATCCTTTCAAAATGTGACCAAATATTTGGAGATAGGACCTTTAGAAAAGTAATTAAATTAAAACAAGCAATTAGGGTGGGTCCTCCCCCAATCATATAAGAAGGGATGAGAACAGACAGAGAAACATTAAGGATGCCTGGTCACATAGAAAGTCCCCACAGAGAGGCAGTAAAAGAGTGATGACCTCCAAGCCAAGGAGAGAGGCCTCAGAGTGACCCCATCTGGCTGGTACCTTGATGCAAGAGAAGGAATCTCTGTTGTGTATGACTCTTAGCCAGAGGAGTTTTGTTATGCCAGTCCTGCAACAACTTCTGGCTCAAACCAGAAAAAAGAAAAGTTTTCCAGAAGAGAGAGATGAAGAAAAGTAAAGTTAACAAAAGGAGAAATTGAGAGGAATTATTTTATCCTGAAAAGTGCTTTATATCATTAATTTTTTAAAAGATAACATGAATAGTAGAAATGAATGATAGGGACTTTTTTTAATCAGTTAGACAGTTCCTATACTAAGTAGCACTTGTTTTCTTAGTTTAACAAAGAAATAGAAAAATGAAGATGGGTAAAGAGTGACTACATCAGTATTTCTTAACATTCATGGGCCCTGTTTTAGTCACCTCAAGACAAGGACACAGATAGAGAAAAAGCCAAATACAGTGCCTCTTCTTGCACATCAGCACAAGCAGAATCCAGGACTTTGTGAGACAAAATATGTTTACCAAAATTGGGAAAATCACATTGACTTATTAGCATTCTTTCAAAACGCTCTTTACATGAAATGTAAATATTTGTGCCACACAGAACTATACTGTCAATGCGACAGTCACAAATCAGATGAGATTATTTAACTGTAAATAAATGAGCATCTTAATTTAATCAAATTAATTTAATTACTTTGAAATTTCAGTTTCTTGGACAGACCAGCTTTATTTCCAGTGACTAATAGCTGCATGTGGCCAGTGGCTTCCATACAGAACAGCAAAACTAGAGACGACTTTCCACGATCTCAGAAAATTATACTGACAGTCATGCTCTGGGAAATAAAATTTGGCCAACTTTTTATAAACATCAAGTCATATCCACTTTAATATTTTAATTCCCTGTGTAACTTGTACTAGCCTTATAGTTTTTCTCTTTGTTTCAGGGAACATTTGACTTTCTTTTGCTTGAGTTTAAAAAAGAAACAGGTTTTAATCTATATAAGAAATGAAACATCAGCAACTTCTTAATGAAAACAAATGTAGTCAGGAGGGATTCCTTTTTTTTTTTCCCAGAAAGATCAACTTTCACATAGTATAAAAAATTGTTTCAGTTGGCTGCATCCTGACTACTGCCTTATAGACAACTGCTTCCCTGTGGGGACATGAGAAGGGCCATGTGATGAGTGTTTCAGGTGGTCTCAGCTCATTTTGCAGCGTGTGTGGAGAAACAGAGGATATGGCACACTGTAATGCAGCAACTGCCCACCCATCCCTGCATCCTGACCCCTACTGTGGCAGAGACCAAAGCATCAAAGGAAAGCACAGATTCCTCACAGCATATTTAATTGTGCAATCCTACACCCAGGAAATGTTTGCTCTGACCCAGACTGGTAATCAGCTTATGCCCTAAAGCATGAGAAAAGGGTCATTAATTATACAGTGAATTGGATTTTATAAGGATCATGTCAGTATGGAAAACAATGCACACTGCTTTTTAACTAATTATTTTTTTGTCCCTTCTATAAAAATGGGGCACGAGAGGCTTAATACTATTTCTTATGTTAAAATGAAAGAAATAGTGACTCTTAATGGTATGCTAGCAGTCTGTATAGAGAAAATATGGGCAGAATGAAATATTGAAATAGAAGGTATATATATATATATATATATATATATATATATATATATATGCCTTGCTAGGGCACATTATTGTTTTTCTTCTCTTTTAACTGCAAAATATATAAAAGGTGTTAGGGCTTATGGAGCTTTTTTATTGTTTTGGTTTAAAGCTGTCAGGAGGCCTATTGAGATTTAACCCCCATTATCCCCAGGCAAACAATGAACCTTCCCATCTGAATTAAGGAAATAAGGAAAAGCAGAAACAGAAAGATCACTATATTAGTCACTTTCTTAATACTTGTTGTTGTAGGGAGAACAATTGGGGTCGTGAGGAGAACAATTAGAATCAGGACACAGAATTTATTGTATTATTTTATGATGATCACTGAGAGTTAAAACAAGAAAGTGCAAGAAATGTATCCACAACACTAAAGACATAGAATATTCAGCCGAAGTCCTGAATACCAAAGCAATATCCTATGTGAGTCAAGATGAAAACCTAGAGCCTATGACAATGCCTCCCATGAGTCCATCTGAAGGTCTAGAGCCCACGAGGACTCATGCCAGTCTGTTTTACAGATTCATGCTAGAATGGTCCAAAGATCAGTGATAGAAGCTAGAAAGTCTACGCCAGTGGAGAGAAGAAGCTGTGCTGGAAGACTGAGGGTTCTATACTGGAGCTCCAACGTCATGCTCATAATAAAGACCAGAACTGTCCTGAAAAGTACCACAGCCATCCTCAACAACACAAAGGTTCCCAGCTTCTCCTATGGTAAGAACAGTGGAGCACATGCCAGAAAGCCAGTGTTTCTCCTGGAGATTAAACAGCACTTGTCTTCCTCTCCAGAGCCAGAAAGCAATGTTTGATGTAAGGATCAGAGCTTCACCAAAGTGAACTACAGCCACTGTCACCAACAAGGTCCTGAGCCCCTCTGATGACAATGGTTGAACTCACCTGGGGGAAACTAATCATGATGAGCTTCTCCAGGAGAACCAGTGGCTCAAAACAGCAACAAGTAAGGCGTTGTGGGTTTTCCACAATGCCTCACTTCTCCTGATCCATGTTTCTATTTATGCTGGCATCTTTCCTCAGGTAGAACATCTATGCTCAGCACCAGGCTGATATAATTTTGCTGGCATTAAGTTGACCACCAGTTTTTAATCCATAACAACACCCATAATTGAAAGACGGGGAAGTTTATTTTGACTCACAGTTCAAATAATTCAGTCCATGTTTAGCTTGCTCCAAGTCAGAAATGACATGGTAGAAGGGCATGCCACCGGACAACTGCTTATCTCATGGCAGGCAGAAAGAGAAAGGAGGAGCCAGAAACAAGAATTCACTTTTACATTTCCTTGCCTTTTGTGACCCACCTTTTCCAACCAGGCTTCATTCTTAAACACAACACTTTGGGGAGATATTTTTTTAGCTAACCCATAATATCCTCCCTTGACCCCCAAAAGACCCATGTTCATTTCATTATGTGAAATGTATACTGTTCAGCTCTAACAGTCACCAAGGTCTTAATTAATAATTCTAGCATTGCTTCAAAGGCCAAGTCCAAAGTCTCCTCTGAGACTCAAGGCAAACTCTTAGCTCTGAGGCCCTGTAAAAATAAAAAAGAAAGTTTAATATTTTCAATATTAAACTTAAGCTTAAGGTAAATATTCTCATTCCAAAATGGAAGAATAGTGGAATGGAAATGAATCTGGCCAAAAAACCAACAGGGCAACATTAAATACTGTATTGCTTATCAGCACTTGGGGCAAGTTGTGGTGAGACATGAGCTCCAAAGGACTTGGGCGGTGACACCCTTTTGGAATTGCCAATTGCAGCTATTATGATCTCTTCTTGAGTTGACTGTTCCACTGCCTGTAGCGTTACTTAGCATGTACATGACTGTGGGGAGCCACAGAGACATTTCTCCTTGAAAAGCGGAGCAACTATCTCCATTTTGGATAAACTTGGTGCTATATCCATGCATTGATATGTACAGAGCTGGCTAGGTTCTCTCTTTGTTCCTTCAGTTGGCTTTAGAAATGTGAACTGGGCTGGCTGAGCAGCTGATGTATAATCTCTAAAGCAAAGTGACAAGTCAGTGTTACCCCACCCAGAGACTCCCCAAATATGTGATTGAGGTGGATGGGATGGAGAGCCATGTTCCACACTGTTGGCTGGGACCGAGCCTTGAGGAAGAGGCTATGACTTCTAAGGGCAAACAAGATTGTGCATCACAACTGAAACACTGATCTCAAATTATTAGATGCTACCTCAGTTGTGTTATGCAAAATTTCTCTCTGCATTTCTTGCCCTCTGCTTATCACAGAGGTGATCTCAGACCTCCTACTTAGCCTAGCTCACAGTCACAGTATTTCCTGCCACTCTCACTGTCACTCATCCCTGAGCCATTCCTCTCAGGGGGAATTAATAAAACCTGGAAAGAGTCTGGATTGAGGCCTTTGTTTTGGTGAACCACCATATTGGCTGGACTTAGGATACCTTGGCTCCCAGAATTGTATAAATGTCTCAGTGTCTTTCTTCTTGCCATGGGTTGTACTAGAAGTGGTAGATTGGAATTAACTCACTCGAATTCCAATAACTTTTTCTTGGTATTACAATTATAAACCTTTCTGGAACCTGATAGGACAGGAAAAGGTTCTCTACACTTGATATCTCCAATGTTTTGGAGTCTTCACACTCAAAGTGTCACACACTGTGAAACTCAGAGGCACATTGCCTGGCCTTGCAGGACCTCCTTTGAAATCAGGGAGGAGGCCTCCATGATCCCATAACTATTGCATGCTGCATGTCTATATAAACAACACTATGTGGATAACACTAAAGTCTGTCACCAGCTCAAGCAGTACCTGAATCTCCTTGGACCATAGCTACTGTGGCCTCTAAGCACCTGGATGGCAGAGTATTGTGAAGTAAATCCTGGGAAACCAATTCCCTAAGAAGTTCTTTGAGTAAAGTGTCTGGGTGTTTTTTTTTCATGAAAAGTTGACACTTTTGTACCTTTGGATCTGTGATGGGTGGAGTCTCATTGATTCCTGAGATGTCTTCAAACCATTTTTTCTATTCTATTGTCCTGATGCAAAACACTTGAAATCTTTTTCATTCTAATCATCCTAGTGGCCATGATCTCCATGTCTCCAATTTTGCAAGCACTGTCTTTGCAGCAAACGTGGAAACATTATATAGTTTGGAACTGCCCTTTGAGCCTTGTTGTCTTGATAGATCTGGCCAACAGTAGCCCACAGTAGATTTGCTGTAGCCTGAATATTGAATTGCATTCAAATTTCTTTCATTAGATTAATTAGTCTATAACTCTCCTGCAAAGTCTCAGAACATGGGCAAAAAGGCAAAATATCTGCCAGAATATACATGGCCTGTAGTTCAAATGCCATTAGAATCTTTGTTCCCAAATGAAACCTGAGCCTGTCCTTTACTGTACACAGTCTTATCATCATTCTGGTATTTTAAACTTTGACCAGAATCTCCCAACAAGCTTGACTTACTGAATTATAGAGGATATCTGTCAGCATTTTGAAATCATTCCTGACTCTTTCCAAAGACTTCTAAACTACATTTTCAGTTCATTTGCAGCAATGGCCACACTTCTCTGTCACCTATTTCTGTATTTTCCTACTAGGGACAAAAATCCCTACAACTGGAAGGAGGAGAGACTTATTTGGGTGATTTCACAGACTATTCAGTCCATGATTGTTGGCTCCATTTCAAAGAATCTGTTTACCGTATGGTAGGCAGGAAGCAGAGAGAGAAGAGAAGAGACAGGGCAAAAATATACCATTCTAGATCATATTCCCAGGTACCTATCTCTTGTAACCAGCTCTGAACTCCAAATATGAGACACTTGAGGGTATATTTTTGATATAAGACATAGCATTTGCTTTCTTTGAGTAGCCTTGAACTATCTAAAAGCTGGAGTGAATAGTCATTGCTTTTTTGCAGCTTAAGAGAGCTTTTGTTTTCCTAGGAACTGTTTAAAGTTCTGTTGATGTTAACATAGTCCTGGAATCTGGGGAGCACCTGTGTGAGTTCTAGCACAAGGGAGGAGATGTGTGAATAATGCATTTGGCGAAGTTTCAGCTTATTCAAGGATCTACTGCAGTTTCTAATGTGACCTCCTGGTTTGAGTTAGTTCTTCTAGCATGGAAATAATGTGACTTTAAGGTGAGTACTTTTGGCTTGCAAACTACAGGATGTGAATATTTATGTTACATCAGTTATAATTAGTTGGCAAATTACTTAGCCCTCCTTAGTTTCCCTTATTTCTTCACCTATGAAGCAAGGGCCACAAAATATATCTTGTAACACTGCTCTGAGAAAAAATGAAATCATACTTGCACATCTCTCTGGCATATTGTTAGCTCTGAACACTGGTAATTCTTAGATTCAAAACTGTCCTGTGGGTGCCTTTTCTGGGTAGTGTCACAGAGTCTCAGCATCACCCAAATCCAAATAAAATTTGTCATGTCCTGTTTACAGTTAGCCTTCTCAGAGCCTGACAACTAGGCTGAGACAAAGATCACTTCTTGTAAAAAATAAAATACTGAACATTTACATTTTAACATTTGGGTTGCTCCTCTATACTCTCAAAGGAAGTATCTGCTGTGTCAATACCAATTCTTTCTTGTTTGACCTTTGTGACACAATATTGAAATTAAGGAAGATCCAGAAAGGGAACTCCAAAAAGTAGAAAAGGGAAGTGCTTATAGAGGTAAGAGCCATGAGCATGACTAAGAGGATTTGAAGCAAAGGTAAGGAGCATTTGTGGATGCAAAAGAAAGATCTGTGAAAGGACAGGGGTTGGGGGAACTCTTGAATGCGGCAGGGAATAGTTAGAAAAATGTGACAGGAACCTTAATTTTGCACTCACTGTTGTTTGCTTGCAACTCCACCTCCAGTTATTTCCTGACTAAGGTTTGCAACCAAGCAAATTCTGATGAACTCTAGCTATTTCTGGTTTTGTGGAGGATGTGCTTGTTGAATGCACTCCTCTCACCTCACCTGTGGTTACTCTGTTCCCATATATGGAGGGCTTTACTGTCCGCTGCACCAGTGGCTCTGTTAGGAGAACTTCTACACCAGAATAAAGAGTGATTTTTATACAATCTGGGAACCCTTAGGATGCCTCAAAACATGAGGCCAGTTTTCTGATCTTCTTTGTGACATGGGGAGACAGGAAGACTTGGAGCTAAACACTTTGTAGTTGTGGGAAATTTTATCAGGAGACATTAACAGCTTGAGGAGAAAGCTCCTTGTTGCCAGAGCCAGCTGAATGCAGGCTGCATAGAATAGTACGGTGGAGCTTAACCCACTGAAAAAATTTCTAGTGTCACCCTTCTCATATGTAGTTTAAAACAAAACAATTCTAAGATATAAAAGGTAGCTGAATAGAGACTTTAAAAAATAACTACTTTGACATTTCTAATTGAAATTTTGAATATAGTTCTTGAAAAATTTTGGGTCCTTAGATTACTGGCATTCTGATTATGTGTTTAAAATAGTCACTGAATCACTCCATGCATGGTAGCTGACACATGGTTTTAGAAGAAAGAAGAAGGAAAAATTAGCTGTCTTGGATAAGATGACACTTTTATACATGTGTAAGATGGAGCCCCCGATTCTAGTGTACAACAACAGGTAGAAAGCCATTAAATTTCTAAACTACATCATAAACCTAGACTATATTTGCTAGTTCTCTAAAAGTGCAAAAGGGGTCTTTCTTCATGCCAAGCTTTAAGCCCATTTCCTTTAATAAGATTTTCTGAGAGAGTACCCACCATGATGTTACATAATAGTTTTTGAACCACTTATGTTTTTCACTTTTCTCCATGTTATATTGTCTAGACCAGAAAATTGATAAAATAATCCCTATAAATAATGATGTTATTAATATATTACCAGGATTTATAGCAACAGATCACAAATCACTGACATTTGAATTGTACTTCAGACTCTAAAGAAGGTGATTGTTTAATTCAAACTTCATACCAGGTGTGGGATGTAACAGGAGACTCCTATAAAAGTTAATGAGCTAACTTCCTTTACTGCTTAATAGGGACTTAGTGGAGATAGAATTTCTTGACACCAAACATCAAAGCACTGTTATTAGTTTATAATCATGATTTTATTTTATTTTATTTATTTTTTTACAGGGGACAAGGAAAGGCCTCATTGGCATCATAAAGAACACACTATAAAATATACTGATATTTCTTTTCATAGAATTTTTATTCTTTAAATCCCAGGGTAACTGTTATGTCCTCTGTGAAACCTGGAGCACTGGCCAAAGGAATTCTTTATTCTTTCCTTGACTGCCTAAAAGTACTTTATTAAAGCTTTTATATTTGTACCCTAGATGGTGAGTTCCTTTAGGATTATTTTACCCCTTTTTGTGACAAAGCTGTATTACAGTCATTAAAGCATGTGACAGATGCTTAGTAAAACTTGTTGACTGATCTGTTAAGTGAATGAATGAATGAATGAATGGGACCAGTGATGTGAGTTGAAGACAGTTCTCCAAATCAAGATATCTAAATTTAGTAAGGATATTGTACACTGAAAGATCAAGAAGAATTCTTGGAATTTAACTCAGAATATTCATTGATGCTAACATCAAATGTCTTAGATCAGCATAATTAAAGTTGCATCTTTTAAGATGTTTCAAAATATAAGCAACATCAATCTCAAGAGATTTAGAGGTGATAAGAACATTAAATGTGTCTAACCATCCCTATGAGCACCTTACACTTCTGTCCTTCCAATAAATGAATAAAGTCACAGAAAAGTGAAATGCATTTTGGAAACTCTTTGAAGGGCTTACAAAAGTTCTCAAAGGCAGCAGCTAGTAGGCAAAGCTCCTGGAAACATTCTACTGATTTCTTAAGTGTTCCATTCTGAGAAAAAAGAATGCAAATATCAAATGCATGTTCTCATCCTGGCTGCAGCAACACAGCAGTTATCATTAGCACTGATAAATTGCTTATCAGCACTTGTGACTCCATATTACAGAAAAGCTGCACATTTTCTTCACTTATTAGTATGAGAGCTGAAAAAGGCTTCAATAGTGATGCTTTGGACAGATCTGTAGTTTCAGACACATAATCAACAGAGTTCTTCAGGGAAAGCCAGTTGAAGTTCGTACTTCACACCTTGGTACATTAATAACATTAATTTCACTCAGCCTTTGTAATCAGAGAGTTCCACCTACAGACACTTATTTGAAGATGTCTACGGGCCCACACAAGTAGGAAGGTAATAATACTTCTCCTAAAGGAGATTGCTCCGTGGAGAAGGTGGAGATTAGGAAGAGTAATAATTATACCTGAAATGTTAATAACTGGATATCTTTTCTGAGCCCTCACAAGTATTTACATTTTAAAAGATAAAATTGCTAAAAAAAAATTGGAAGAAGAATAAGAGCAGTTTCAGTGAAAAATGGGCAATTTTCTTTTTTGTTGTTGATGTTACTGCCTAGTTTCCTTAGTGATTCTTTGTAAGCCTAGAAACTGAAGGAAACCATTATTATGCAAAGCACTTGGACACAAATGGTGTTGCATACCTCATAGGATGGGAGATCTCTTAAAAAAAGAGGAAGAAGAAAGGGAAGAAAAATGAAGCATTCAGTGTTTGGGGTTTTCAGTGAAAATTTATTGCTGTGCTTGCCAATATTATCCTGCAGCTGGATATATGCAACTGCTGTACTATAAGGGAAGAAATTAGAAATTCAGATAGTTCCATAGTAAGCTTTTAATTGCAGGTTGAGTACAAGAGAATTAAACATTTAATAATTTTTAGCATTTCTGTCCTTCATAGGTCCTAATAGGTATTATGCACAAAGATTACGGACGTAGGTAGAAAGCATCAAATGTGTATCTTGTTAAATTATAATGGGATGTGTGTGAAAATTATAAAAGTAAGCACTTTTTAAAATTAACTAGGTCTTTGTTTTCAATAGTAAGAGCACTAGTGATGTCTCATTAACATAGTGACGAACTCCACTACTGAGAAGTCCAAATCTATAATATTTGTGATGTTCCTCAGTAGCTTCTCTCTTTGCTTAAATGAGGACTGGGCTTATTAAATACAAAAAGAAAATCAGTCATATATATTTCAGATTTGGATTTAGGTCCATCTATTCTTAGAAGAGAATCCTGGAGGGCTGCTGGTTATAACGGTCGTCTTCCTTTTGATACTTTGATAAGGATAAACCTTAAGGATTGACTTAGTCCTTCATCTTTCTCATAAGACTAACCATCAGCTTGAAGCATGCAATAAATAGAAGTAAACAAAAATTGACTTGTTTTATCTATAATCAGATCTTAAGTTCCATAAACATATTGCAAAGTGCTTAAAGTACTTGATGATGCTATTCTAGTAATACTTACAGTAATCTTAAAGAACAGATTCTACCTCAGAAAACAACAGAAAGGTAAATACAATCTTGATTTTTAAAGAAGTTTTACACTGTTGAAAATTTCAAACATGTATAAAAATGGAATGATGTAATAAAATCTCCTGAACTTACAGAACTTTAATAATAATTCCCCAAAGTTATAAAACTTCAATAATTATCAATTATTTTATGCTATATAGTCTATTGCTTATTATCCATCCACTTTTTTGAAGTCTAGAGAATTTTGGTGTGAATCTTAGACATATGGTTTCATCTTTCCATATTTCAACATATAACTTTAAAATGACTCACTTATTATTATAAAGAAATATTATCATACTATTTAAGAATTGAATATTTTTTAAATATTGTCACATATGCAGTAATCATGTAATGAATCTGTTTTCTCATTAATCCCATAAGTAAATTTATTTTGTAATTGATTTGAATTAGGATCCATATGAGGTCAGAAGTAACAAATTTTTTTAATTTCTTTTATTCTTTCACTCTCCACTTTTTTGTCTTTTGTTATTGTTATTGAAGAAACAAAGTGAGGAATTCCACTACTGAGAAGTCCAAATCTATATTTGTGATGTCTCTCGGTAGCTTCTCTTAAATTATATAGAACATAGAAGATAGGAATTTGAACAGGTTCCTCTGTCTTCTATATTCTATATATTTTAAATATTAGGACTCATATATACATTTAGAGTGCTATTTCTTTTCTTTTTAAATTTTATTTAAGGAGAAAAAGAAAAAAACAAAAAGGGTACAAGTAATACAGAATTAAAAAAAATAAACAGGGAATCACTAATTGATTACATTTTGTCATCTTAGAAATAGTTGTTCAAGTTACAAAATTAAAGCATATAAAGTGGACATTCAAACAGTGAGACTGTAAACAGTTCTGTTCAATGATCCCACAAAAACTCAGTAATATGGTTATCTATCTTATACACTTAAATATACATGCAGTTATATCCTTTAGAGCACGTTCTTTTCCTCTCTTTTTTTCAATGACAATTACGCATTTTGGGTTTTATTACACCCACAGTCCTTATTACTTTTTTTGAAGAGAATAAAACCAAATGTGACATAACAAAACAGTCAAATCAAAAGGATGGACATAGTACATAATGTAAAAAAACAGAATACAAGGTGATCAACAATGGTTACCATAATGCCTCTTGCTGTCTTAAAAAGAATTGCCTATATCATCAGTTATAATAAAATTGAACAAAACAGTAAAGAAAAAAAATCAATAAAACCAAAACACTGGAGACATTACAGGACTTCCAAAGAAGATAATAGTCAAACCAGAATGGGCATCATAGTGAATCTTATTGTGTTCACAGTTGTTGCCTATACTCTCAAACTTGGTACTATCAAGCAAAACAGAATAGAGGAAAATCAGTCAAAACAAGATGGTGAGAGCAATATAGGGTTTCAAATCAAGTTAATAGGAAATAAAAGTGTGTTACTATAATATATCCTGCTAGAGTTTTATTTCTTTTCCAAGTTAATTTCATACACAGTGGAGTATTCTAATAGAAGTAAAAAAAATGTCTGATTTTCACTTTTTTTTGGTCTTTCTTTTTTTCTGTGATGCTAATGGACATAGATGCTCAATGCTTAAATCAACTAATTAATTGGGACAGAAAAATGGGTATATTCTAATTCTATCCTTCATTCTTTATTTATGAGGTGAAATATTACTATAATGTGAGACTTTCTCTAATCTGCTTTTAGACAATCCAGTATTCCTTCAGCATAGAAAAGGCCATATGATAGTGGGTTATTACTGTGTCAAAATACCTGAGCTAATAAGCTCATAAGGTAAAAAGGTTTGTTACTTTTCAAAGTTTGCATCCATAGTTGATTAACCCATTCCTTTCGGCCCTGTAGTGGGAAGTATACCATGATGGGAGCCTGTGATGGAAAAAGCTGCTCATTTTATAGCAGGTAGGGAAAAAATAGAGATAGAAAAGGACTAGGAACCCAATATCACCTTCAAAGTTATGCCCCAGGGACCTAACTTTCTTTTTCTATTTGCTCATTTTCAGCAAGTACTGTATGTTCATAGCCTATTGTGATGATTAGATCTTTCTAATTTATGCTAAACTATTACAAAATCATGAAAATAAATGTTTGATATATTTCCATACATTGCAGGTATCATTTTTATTGATGATAAAATTAAATCAAGTCTGAAAAAGTTTAGTATAAATCCATAGATATTTTGACTTAGAAAATATTTCATGTACCTGACATGTTCCTATCCCAGACCTATGTATCCTTTTCTCTAAGGATGCCTGGGTTCTTTTGTCTAGGAAATGATACATGAAGGACACTGTCAGGATTTTAGCTATAAATTCTGTACATTCACCTAGATTGGTCATTGATTTTAGGTAGTCTTTGTTTCCTTTTCTGTAAACAAATCTAGATATAGGTACTTACTTTTTAAAGATAAACTATAGGGAACTTTGGGGGCTGAGCAAGAAAGCAACACATCGTCCTTCCTGCGAGTGAACCAGGAAGAGAACCAGTCAGCGTCTCCTGTGAGCCTACAGATGCGTGGGCTGAGAATCAAACGTACCATAACTAGAGTCTAGAGGTCTGAGCATCTCTTGGGAGGATGAGCCTATGTAATATAGCAGATATGGGGGATTTTTTTCCTATCTTTTCTTTAAAGACAAATATTATTTTCATTGTTTTGCTTTGTTCTGATTAATTGCTTTGCTCTGCTCAATATTCTGTTTCATAATGTTCTGTTTTTGGTTTGATTTTGCTATACCTGATTGAATGGACAGCTATTATGAAGATAATGAGATATACTATGGACCCTATTACTGTTATCCTGGTATCCTGCTGTGAAGTTCTGTACCAATTTCACTGAATTATCTAGATTGACTTTGTTCTATCTTGTTCTGTTGCATTTTATTACCTTCAGAATAAATTTTAAAAATAAAGATAAAGTATATCATGAATTATATTGATGCTTTTTATTTCAATGCAGATATTTATAGTTACGTTTTTCTCTTACTTCCAATCTTAGTTTTTAAGAATATGAATTTTTTGTAAATGTTTTTGTAATATTTGTTTTCTACATTTTTTTCTGGCAGATATTTTATGAAGGATTCAGTACAGTCCACATGAGCTGATGTATTATGATGGTAACTGGATATCATATTTTTAGATCATATCTTTTCTTTGCATGTCTCAAAATTATTATTGCATCATCTTCAGGCATTAGATATTGAATAACATTGTCATTGGAGTTTAATTGTAATCTGACTTGTCTATTGGATACCTAGAGAAATTTTTCTTTAAAGTCCATGAATTTTGTTATTTTTTGGTGTATAGTTTTTATATTACTGCAGTAAAAAGTATCACAAACTTAATGGCTTAAAACAACACAAAGCTATAATCTTTAACTTTTCTAGGACAGATGTACAAAATGGATGTCATTGGACTATTATAAAGATATCAGCAGAGGAACTTTTCTCTCTCAAAGCTCTAGGAAGAATCAATTTCTTAACCTGTTTTAGCTTGTAGAGACAACCCCAAATCCTTGGTTCACGGGCCTTCCTTCATCTTCAAAGCCAAAATCATCATACATCCTTTTAATACTTCATGAGTAATCACATGTCCCTCATCCCCTTACAAAGGCTAGAAAAGGTCTCTTACTTTAGAGCTCCATGGGATTAGATTTGGCTTATGTAGATAATACATAGTAATATCATCTCAAGGTTTTTGGCTTTAGTCACACCAGCAAAGTCCCTTGTCATTCCAGGTGACATATTCACAGTTTTGCTAACTAGGCTGCAGATATCTTGGGGGAGAATTCGCTTGGCAACCACCCTCAGTATTGTCTATTCTGGGTAAATTTTCCAGGGACATAGTATGTCACTTAAATGTGGAGTTTCAAATTTTTACCTTATATTTAAAATCTTTTCTTGAATTACAGACTTTTGTATTTGCTATTCTTTAATTCCTTTATATTATTTTACTTTTTAGTATCTTCTGTTACATGTGTTGGAGCTTCTTTGCTAGTTTTTAACTTGTAAATTCCCATTACTTTATTTCTATCTTAATACCAGATTTCATCTTCCTTCTATTGTATTGTTTTGTTTTTGTTTGCTTTTGTGTACTTTTTGTTCTAGTCTTCATGTCTGAGTTTTTTTCTTGCATTAAAAATCTCTTCTAGGTTTTATCATATTTATTTATTTGTAATAGGGTTTAGTTTTTTAGAACAACTTTAAGTTAACAGAAAAGTTGAGTAGATAGCATAGAGTGTTCCCATATGTTTTCCTCTTCAAATACATTTTTTGCTTCATTCATATTGCACATCAATATAATATACTTATTACAATTAATGAACTAATAACAATATATTATGATTATTGTATACAATAATGTCCAGAACTCATTTCATTCTTTATGTTTTGTTCCATTCTCAGTTCTAATAAATAAACAACGTCATGTACCATCCATTAGAGTATCATATTGAATAATTTCACTCCATGCTTCACCTATATATCCTTCATTGCACCTCCAAATTCCTCAGAATCCAGTGATCTTTTCAGTTTCTCTATAGTTTTGCCTTTTTTAGAATGGCGTTTAGTTGGAATCAGGGTACAGAGAAGTTTTCAGATGACTGTTATGATCTAATAATACATCTAATTGCTGAATAAGTCTCCATTGTATAGAAGCACCACAGTTTGTGTATTCATTCACCTCTTAAAAGTTTCTTGGTTGCTTCCAGTCTTTGACAATTATGAATAAATTTGCAATACAAGTGTAAAGGCAGGGTATTTTATGGACACGTCTTAGACTCAGCTGGGTAAAACACTGAGGTATCGAACTGGTGCAGTATATAATAGGATCAACTTTAGCTTTCTAGGAAACTCAGAATTCCAAAATGAGTGCCAATATGCTCAGTAGATAGTGCATTTAGTGTTGTACCTAAAAATTTTTTACTAAATCTGAGACCATTTAAATTTTCTTCTGCATGATTTTCGAGTAATTTTAAAGTCTGAGACATTAGGTTTTGGTCCACAATGAATTCTTTATTGCATTAGCAAATATTTCTTATACAACTTTAGCAGCAGGTCTTCCTTGTTTTATTCTCAAGTTTAGGGGAACATTAGTTGCTCAGCATTAAGTATGATATTAGCTATTGCTTGTGTGTATTTGTGTGTGTGTGTGTGTGTGTGTCTGTGAATTTTCTTTATCAAATTGAGAAAATCCTAGATTTTTTGCTACCTCACAGCTTTTTTAAATTTATGAATAGGGTTGAATTTTGTAAGATTATTTTCCCACAGCTATTTATATGCTTATATGATTTTTCTTCTTTTGCCTGATGATATTGATTTTTGAACTAGATTTACACATTTTAGATACATTTTAGATAAATTTTTATTGATCATACATTGTGATGTATTTCATAATTTCATTAAATGTACTATTTTGTTAAGGAATTTTGCATTTATTTTCATCAAAATTGGTTTATTGCTTCTTGTCATATCTTTGCCGTATTTTGCTATTTTGTTAAGGCTGCACGCATATGAGTTAAGTAATATCTCTGCTTCTAGTTTCAGTGCAGAGATTTCTCCATTTTTCATGGTTCCTTTTTCTTGACTTCATAGTCATTTAATCTAAACTTTAGAAAAGAACAATTCTGGAAGCCTCCAATTTATATCATTTCAGGAAAATACTAAAAGGAAAAACAAATCTTCTTTTCTTGCAATTCTAGACAAACTGGTCTTGAGCAAAAATCATGAAGCCAGATTGAGTCACCTGTTCTTACTAGAACAATCACTGAAGAAAACAAGTGTTTTAATTCATTGGACCTGCCCAGGTATCAGAGTAAGTTTTTAGGAGCAAAATGTTATAATTCCACTAAAAAACAGCAGTGGAGAAGGATAGTGCAGATTCATGAACATATGTTTTTATTTTTCCAGGAAAAAAATAGCTGGAACATTTGCATATTTTTATTTATTTATTTATTTATTTATTTATTTATTTATTTATTGTCTTTTTTGAGACAGGGTCTCGCTATGCAGTTCAGGCTGGCCTTGAGCTCACTTTGTAGCCCAGGCTGGTCTCAAACTCGCAACAATCCTCCCACCTCAGTGCCTCCTGAGTGCTGGGATTACAGGCATGAGCCACCATGCCCAGCTGCATATTTTATTTTTTTAAATTTTTATTAGCACATGTTTGAAGTATGTGATATTTACATTCCTTGTGTGGAATTGGTGCATGTACATGACACATTTTAATTCTTTTCTTTTCCTTCTCCTCTACCCCCTTGCAATTTCACTTATGTTAGTGTCTAATTTACAGCTTGTTGCTGAGATACAACACTTAAACACCTGTAGCTCTAAGGAGACAAAGTTTATTTTGGTTCGTAGTTTGTAGAAGTTTCATTCCATAATCAACTGGCTTCAAGGGAGGGCTGCAGGCAGGAGGAAGCAGAGAGAGAGATAAGATCAAGGGAAGAGGGAGACAGATATACTAGCCCATGTCACAGTAACCCCTCTTTCAACCAGGCTTCACCTCTCCAATCACTTTTAGCTACCAACTCACCAGTGGACTAATCCACTGATAGTAGCTGGCTCCCATGATACAATCACGCCTCCGAAGCTCCACCTAAGAGCACATGAGGCATTAAGGGACACCTAGCTATAAGTCATAAGAGTGATATTATCTGAAATGCTTCCAATGCTCTCTTAGTTTCAATCTTTTTGTTTTTCTCTCTGCTTCAGTTTGAATTTCTATTGATTGGTATTCTAATGTACCGATCTTTTCTTCTACTATGTCCATCTGATACTAAGAGACCATTCAATGAATTTTTGATTTCAAATATTGGAATTTCCATTAGTTTTTAATTCATAGATCTTAATGTTTTTCTAAATTACCAAATCTTTTTACTTGTCATATCTATATTTTTATGTAAATTAGTCACTATATTTATAGAATTTGTTTTAAAGTAATTATTATTTCTAGTAAGTGGATTATATGTGGGTTTTCTTTATATGGCTATGATTTTTCTTAATTACAGGTCGTATTTTCCTGAAGTTTGAGTGCCTCAGAAATGTTTACTATACTGTTAACATTGTGTATAAGTGATACTGAAAATTCATCATATCATTTATTTTCATTATTTATTTCCTAACAGACTGTAAGCCCTTTTGTTTGTCTAGGGGTCAGTGAAAGGCTTGGTAGAGTAAAATTTTGGAGGCCTGGGCATGAACTTCAGTTAGACTGAACCCAGTGATTAGCTCATATTAAACTCCTGCAGAAACACTTTCCATCATTTTGGATAAGAGTATTTGCTGGGGAAGTAATTGGACATCAGTTTCTATTTTTTCTTTTGTTTTGATTCATCTAACACCCCAGAATTGTGAGATGTGGGTCTATTGCTGTTTTTCTCTGCTACCAAGAACCTGTTTTCCATTGCTCTTTCATGGCAAAATTGAGTGGTTGTTCAGGGAAGAAGCCTTAATGGGGCACAAGCTTCACATTTAAATTTGCCACTTTCCACCCTTTGCACAACCTGCATTACTAAAGGACTCAGGGCATTCTTCGCAGTTTTTCAGTTCCATTTTTATGAGGTTTATCCCACCACTCCTCAATTCATTTTCATTTTCAGATTTAGAAGATGCTGAGTCTCTCGCCTCGTAAAAGGGATCATTGCTTTCTGGAGTTCAGTTTAAGAAGGCCTCTTTGGATCCTCTTCCTTGCTGTCTGCAAAGAAAGCATTATTATCACTGTGACTTGGCTTTTCCTGGGGTTGAGACCACAGGTATCCCATACTGTGAGACCTAACTGGAAGCAGCAGTTTGATAAACAATATGGAGATAAAAGACCAAAATAAGCTTCAAATTTTACCAAAATTATCAAAATAAGATTTGATATGTGAAAACATTTTTTGTTATTAAAAAACTCTTCAAAGATCATAACACATGATTATGCAGTAAACTAATTTGATACAACTCATTTAATAAATCATTTTAGTGTTTTAATATTTATAGATAACACAAAACACACTTAGATAGCTACAGCTCAGTAATCTTAAAATTTGAGGTAATAGTGTACCTAAAATTTTGTTCATATTATTTAAATATATTTAGTCCACTTTGATTCATTTTAGTATATTTTAATAGCAGATATGCTGCATGTTAAAACAAAAAAATTACACAGGTTTCAGTTTCTCACCTCTAGGATTTTATAATTGAGTGGAAGAAGTACAAATGGCTTTCGATCCTGTGAGGATTTTGTTCTCTCTTGTTTTCCCTCCATGGCTTTTGAACTCAGAAGTTGGCAAGCGTTCTATGATTGACCTACATCCCTAGCCTTGGTCTGGACCTTAAATCTTAAAAAGTTTAGTACTCAGCCCGTGGTGTTACTGGGACATTGTGGAACCTCTGACCAGAGGTGAGTTAAGAAAGGTAGTTCATTTGGGGCACATCCTTCAAAAAGAGATCCTGGTGCTAGGTGTGGTGGAACATGCCTGTAATCCTAGCACTCAGGAGCTAACTGGGAAGTACGATCTTTGTGAGCTTGACACCAGCCTGTGCTACAAAGTGAATTCAAGGCCAGCCTGAACTGCATAGTGAGACCCTGTCTCAAAAAAAAAAAAAAAAAAAAAAAAAAAAAAAATCCTGGAATCCTGAGGACCCTCCTCTTTTTCTTTCTGCTTCCCTATGGTCAGATATGTTAGTTAGTGACACTAAATTTTTCTCACTACCTGTATTCTGCTTCCAAAGTCACTAAAGTCCCCTTACAAGTTTATCGATGTGGAATAAGCATCCATCATAGAGTCAAGGCTATTTTTGTCCTTCTGGACAACCATCTTTTCTAGAAAAAAAAAATACAGTCTCTGATTGAATTTTACCTTTCCCCTTTCCCTGCAGCCTGACTGCAGGAGAGCATGTGCTGAGAATGTGGCCTTCACACATTTCTGGCATGGTAGGCATTTATGTAAATAATTAAGATACTATTCTGATTTGGATCTGTTTTGTATATGTTTTAGCGCTCATGAATGAGGCTGAGTCTGATCACTCTTTATATGACAGAAGTTAGTGTCAGGGTCTTCTAAGCAGCAGCCAAATCATCCTCATTTCATATCTATCTATCTATCTATCTATCTATCTATCTATCATCAATCTATCTATCTTTTTATCTATCAATCACTATCTTCTATATGACTATCATCTACTTACACATGTTTGTTTATCTATTATCTATGTATACCTGTACCTATCTATCATCTGTCTACCATCTATCAACTATCTGCTTATCTATCTATCATCTGTCTCTATGGAGTCTGTTGTAGTCTACTCTGCTAAAAATACCATAGATAAAATTTAAACAAAAGAACATGTCTTTGGATTCCTATAAAACTTTAAATATATAGTGTGAATTGCAGTTTGCTAAGCTTGGGTTTAGGCTATTATAGCCAGGGTAAGGATCACAAGAAACTGACTTTGATGCTTCATTTATAAAAATAAGCTATAAACATAATGTAGCAAGAGGAATCTAATGGTTTAAGGATGTGATGCATTTGTTATGCACAGCCGCTCATCACTCTACTTATTCTCCTACTTCCATGTAAATTCCCTAAGAGAACTGCAAAAATAGTTCCTGAAACCACTGAGAAAGGTACCAGAGGGCGGGCATCAGCATGGGAGGAGCTCCATGGGGGCTGTCCTTTGAGTCTGATATGCTGAGAGAGAAGATGCTTTAGAGATGGGCTTTCTAATTTCAGTAAGGATTATAGGCTCCTGAAAGTGTAAGACCAACGTAACACCCTTAATAATTAGGAAATTAAGGCACAATGACTATAACGAAAAACTGAGATGAGATTATAATCAGAACTTTTACCCCTTGGAGGTTTCATATTGGTTAGCTGGTTGTGATTTCCTTCTGTGAATGTCAGTGAACAGTTTCTTCCAGAACCATGTTACTGTTTAATAGGAATGGTGTGAACACTGCTACAGCACAGAAGAATAGTAGTAATTTTTATTTACCTAGTGCATTGCAATTTTTAAAGCTTCTTACATTCATTTTTCATTAAATTTTACCACATTTATTGAGGAAGGAAGTAACATAGTTGTACAGATCTATGCAGATCTATGGTGTATGTATGTGGGGCAGTAGTGGGGATGAGGTGGGCATGGAAGACTGAGAGGAGAGACAAGAAGAAATCTGTTAGCGCTGAATTCTAGGGAATTAGAGCTTAGATTTGTTAATTTATATGTCTTTCTATATACAGATATATATCCCTGTCATTATTCATTATTGTTAAGGGTTTCCTTTTTTGCTACAAAATACATTTTAAGATCTAGCCCTTTGGGTCAGCAATCCAAGAATAATTGAGTTATTTTTTAGAGTGTTTTGTTACTAAAAAGCAACTAATGTCCAATTGTACTTGTAAGAATATCCATGTTTGAAATGTTGAGGTTGGGAGAATTCCTGGCTTTTGACCTTTCTTTCTGCCTTTGGCTCTGCAGTGCTCTGAGTTTAATTTTGCATTAGAGAGCAGAATGGTATAGGCCTTCTGATGACTTTATGTGTGCAAACACAAAGGAATGAGTAACTATTTCGGATAAAAAGCAGAGGTTATGGGGGCATTCTTTGGCACCTATATCTTCAGAAGTTGAAAATTTCAGGCTCCAAAAACAGAGTGGGATTTAAACACCAAATGCATACAGGCCCTTAGTGTTTATTAAAATTAGTAACAGAAAACACAGAACTTTGGAACTGAATTCCAGAGGTTTAAATGGCAATTAAACTAGGAAAGATACTAGAGAGTGTTGGTTTCAGCCCAAGAGATATCTTGCAGGTTAATAAATATTTCCTCTGTTTCAAAGATGCCCTCCTAAATTTACATGCTGAACTACATCAAATTATATTTTTGTATTCCCCTTGGCATTGGACATATGTAAACATACATGTCTATTTTGTATCATATTCTGTCACATGTATCAGAATTCAGAAGAATGGGCTTCAGGAAATAAATATGTAAGCCCAAATTTAATTTCTACTTGCTTGCCTATATTCAAAATCTCTGCTTCTTTTTCCTGTCACAGTTCCTACACAAATTCATGTGACATAGAGGATGCTTTAGAGGCCATAGAGGGTGATAGGCTACTAATCTGAGGAGAATACACCTCAAGAACTTCAGATCAAGAATGTGACTAAAAGCAGAATTGTGAAGTGCTAATCTATGAATAGAAACTAAAAGATTGAGAAGAATGAACTTTGAGTAATTCTTTTTTTTACTTTGTTAATATTAAGAAAAAAAGGTAAAACAAATTTTCACAACAAATAATGCAAAAGTAACAATTATTGATAAATTACACATCATTATCTTTAGTAACTCAAGTACAAAATATGGGCATAAAAATTTCTTCAATCAATATTAGCACAACCTTTCCTATTCAGTGAACTAAGTGACACTAATGGTATAACTAAGTTGCATTTTTTTCTTTTCTCTTCTGTCCTTTCTCTTTTCCCCTATCTTAGTTTCTTCTTTTTTATTGAACAGTTTTCTCCCATTTAACAGTGACTATTGTATATTTTGAACCTTATGGTTGCGCATATGTCACTGTGGTGTGATGTTTTTCAATCCTTCTGGGAAGATACACAGAAGGGGAATACCTGGGTTGAATGGGACCTCTAATCCTAATTTTTTGAGGAATCTCCACACTGATTTCCACAGTGTTTGTACTAGTCTACTCTCTAACCAACAGTTGAAAAGGGTTCCTTTTTCCCTAAAGACCCAGCAGCATTTTTTATTGGTTGATATTTTTTTAAATTAAATAATTTTTTAATGAATAAGGGAGAGGATGAGATAAAAGGGGGCATAACAACATAACAATACAGGTTAAAGCATGACACTTTCAGCAACCTAGTGCTTCACCACCAAATAACCCGACTTAATAGTAGTTACCATAGTGTCTTTTTCTTTGAAATATTTGAATATAACTTCATATGCTATAGCATCAAACATATCATGACTGTGTAACACCATTCAAGTGGATGAAAGCATTGTAGAGTATTTAGAACCAGCTAACAGAAAAAATGATCAATGGTTTCTCTCTTATTAAAAAGTTTTTATAAGTCAAAAAAAGTCTCCAGCATAGTGAAAAGAAAACCCACAAATTGGGAAAAGATCTTAGTGAACTCCCCCTCAGAAAAGGACTTTTGTCTAAAACATATAAAGAATTAAAAAAAATCCGACCCCAAAAATTCAAAGACCCAATCCAAAAATGGGCATCTGAGATGAATACACACTTCTCAGAGGAAGAAATACAAATGGCAAATAAATACATGAAAAAATGTTCATCATCATTGGTTATTAGGGAAATGCAAATTAAAACCACACTGAGATTCCATCTCACTCCTGAAAGGATGGCCAGGATCAAGAAAACCAAAAACATTAAATCTTAATGCTCTGTGTATGGCATCCATGGCACACCGTGCTGGGATTTGTGCCCCCAAGGCCTTGGGCAACACTACATCTATGGCCTAATTGGTTGTACCCTACATGACCAGACTCTTGGGCTGGCTCCACTCACTGCTTGCAGCTTTGTCTGATGAATGTTGCAGATTTCTGGTCCTTCTACCCACCTTGGGGCTGTATTGGAGCTTTGGCTTCATTTCCACATCTGTATCACACAATGCTTGGGCAGGGGTTTGCTGAGACTCCAATCCTGTAGCACATTGCTTGGCCTCTCAGCTTTTCCTTTGAAATTTTGGTGAAAGCCAGCATGACCTCCTAACACTCATATTCCACATTCCTCCAAAACAAGCATCATGTGGACAATACTGAAGTCTGCTGCCAGGTGATGTACCTGAGCCTTTTAAGCCACAGCTGCAGCTGTTGAGCATCTTGGAAGGTCTGCAACAAATTTTCATTTCTACATCATTTTGTTTGTGATGGCTGTGATCTTGCTGGAAATTGGCATCTTTCCTTTTTCTCAATGCAAAGTACTTCTTTTTAACAGCATTAATAACCACATCCTCTCTTGCTGAAGCTACACACATGTTCATTTTCTAGCCAAAATGTAGATTTTCAAATATTTCCACTCTGCTCCTCTTTGCTACTAATTCTAACTGCAAATCTGGTTACAAGCAGCCATTAATATCTATGTCATGGCCTGAATGCTTTCTTCCCTTGAAATTTCCACTACATAAACTAGACCATCACTTTTAAATTCAGCCTCCCACAAAATACTAGGGCATGAATAAAATGCATACAAATTCATTGTCACAGTGTAACAAGGATGGCCTCTAGTCCAGTTACAAATAAAGTCCTTATTTCCATCTGAAACTTCATCAGCATTACCTTTATGGTTCACATTTCTTTCAGCATTCTGGTCTTCTAAGCACTTACAAGAATTTCCTGTTCAACTCTATTTATAGCATTTTGGCATTCTCTAGGCTGCTTCCCCATTCTAAAATTGACTCATAAATCAATTCCAAAAGTGTATATATACCGTCAGGTGTGCTCACAATGATCCCACTTTTCATTACCAATTTTCTGTGTTAGGTTTCTGATACCACATCAAAACAGCTGATGCAACTAACTTAGAGGAAGAGGTTATTTTGCTTAATGACTTTGGAGGTTTTAATACAAGATCAAGTTCCTCCATGATTTGGGATCCTGATGAGTATGATGAACAAACCATTCACTTCATAATGCAGAGTAATACAAGCAAAGGATGTTATTTATTAGTACAGAAAATAAGACTGATGTAGAAAAAATTATAGGCAACATGTTTCACCGTGTGTACATGGGCAATGCATAATAACAGTGTTATTTGTAGCCAAAGTGGTTAAATAACAAAGAGCTTAATTGATTTAATCAAGGGCAAACAGAAGTCAATAAATAGTTACTTGTATTAGCAAAAGTAAATATCACTATGTGTAATCCAAAATGATGAGTAATTTACTCTGTATACTATTGTAGCAGAACTTGGTTCTCTACACTGACCAAATAAGAGAGCTAAAATGTTAATTAATGACATGTAACAAAAATTGAGAGTTATGATGAGTTTTTAGATAGAGTATTTCTTTTCTTGCTTTTGGCGCCTATGCATAAATCCTAAGCAATCCTTATTCTTAAGGCAGTTGGTTGAGCCAGGAAAAAATAAATTTAAAGAAAATAATTATGGTAGAGGATACAGAGGACATTCAGGCAGAAGATCCTTTGTGTTTGTGTGTGAGTGTGTGTGTGTGCATGTGTTTGTGTGTGTGTAGAGCTTCTCTGTGCAACTGTGATATGATAGCAGCATTTAGGCCACACCAGGAGCACTCAGAGTACTATCTGTATTTCTAGGTGCTTGGGACCCTTATCCAACACTAGGTGTTACAAAAGTTCAGTTGCAGAATGAAAAAATCAGGATTTATTTGACTTTGTAGCATTTCTCAAAATGCAAAACCCAAGCTTCTAATATGTGTACCAGTAGAACAAGTATTAACTTATTATTATATTTTGGAACCATTTTGAACTTTAATATATTAATTTTTATGCACAAATTCAGTCTACTGCATTAAAGACATCTAAGATCTGGCAAGGAAATGAATGAAATCAATGTGTGACTGGAGTTAAGGAAGTATGAAACATACAAAGTAGAGAAAAATTTATCAAGATGACTTTTTGAGATTTATGACTAGATCACTGATATGTAAGACAAATGATAGCTTCATAGTAGCATTTACTTAGCTGGTTTTAGTTAAATTCTATGCAAATCTGCCAAAGGCTTTTCTGAGAAAAAGAGGTTTGGAAAGCTCTCATCAGAAATTTATAATAAACATATATTTGTGTTTGAAAAGTAATTTTGAAAGGTAATTTTGATCACTGGAATTCTACTGAACATGGTTTTGCTCTGGCTTATGAAAATTAAAATCTGTATACAAATAATAGAAACAAATAATAATAACATATTAGAAGCTTGGGTTTTGCATTTTGAGAAATGCTACAAAGTCAAAGATGTTCATATCCTAATTCCAAAATGCCAAAGATGTTCATATCCTAATTCCAAAAAACTGATATGTGCTTTGTTTCAAAGCAAAAGGAAATAGAGATAGCAGATTGATTTAATGTAGCTAATTGGACAAATTTAAACCAGGAAGACTACACTGAGCCTGTGTAACCACAAGGTCTTTAAATGTGAGAGGAGGCAAAAAAAGACATCAGAGTGATGGAATATCAATAGATTTAAAGCTACATTTGTTGGTATTAAAGATGGAGGAAGGAACCATGTTATAGTTTATGTTTGGATGGTCCTCCAAAGCCTTATGCAGTCATGGGGGCAGCTTTTTGGAGCTGGTTGAATCTAGAGTTTGTGATTAGTCTATTTCTACTGCAGGGATTGAGGTATGAGTGCTGCACTAGGGAACAGCCTGCATACAATGCAAGGGAGAGAGAATAGGTTTGCTCCTCCCCTCTTTACTCTTCTTGCTTTTGGTATACTCTACTGCTCTGAACAATTGCCCCTTTGCTATGCCACTCTGCCCAGTTATTATGGACTGAAACCTCCACAAACTGTGAACTAAATAAAGCTTTCCTCTCTTAATTTTGGGTGTCATGCATTTTGTCTCAGTAAAGAGAAAAACAAGATGAGCCGCAAGCACAGGAATTTAGGCAACTTCTCAAAGCTCATAACTGTAAGCTAAGGGTTCTCCCCTCTGCCATTTGTATGGAAAGCAGTCCTTTCTATCCTTGATTTTTCCAGAGTAAGACTCAGTGTGGTCTTTGGATTGCAGAATTATAAGATAATACATGTATGCTTTTAAGGTACTAATTTTGTGATAATTACAATGCCATGGAAAACCGATATAATTTATGACACTTAAAAATAAAGCTATATTTTTTTATTAGAACATGTTCACTATAATAATAATCACATTCATCACGGGGATTTTGTATCTGTATATACCTTAATTCTGTTTTATTGATTCCCCTTTTCTAACTTTTCTTTCTCTCCTGATTTAGAAAAGCTCTGTTTTCATTTTTTCCTTCAATTCCTTTTAAAAATTTATTTTTTCTTACTTTTCCTTCTTCCTCTTCCATTGTTCCCCTTTCTATTTGAAGTATTCTTTTGGACTTCTCATGCAAGAAAAGCAATATGATACTTAAAGTCGTGTGTCTGATTTATTTCACTTAGAATTATGATCTCAAGATGAATCCATTTACCTAAAAATGTTTCACATTTATTCTTTTTGGCAGAGTGGTACTTTATTGTATAAAAATATATTCTCTTTATCTACTCATCAGCTGACGGACATGTGGGCTGTTTGTAAGATTGACCTACTATAAATTGTGCTGCTATAAACACGAGTAGGCATGTATCAGTGTGATTTAATGTCTTTAACTCTTTGGGGTTGATATCCAGAAGGGGAATAGCTGGGTCAAATAGAACCTTTAGTTTTAGTTTTCTGAGGATGTGCCATACTGATTTCTATAGCAATGGTACCAATTTACACTCCAATCGACAATGGTGAAGGGTACTTTGTTCATCCACAACATCACCAACATTTGCTTTTGGTCAATTTCTTGGTGACTGACATTCTTTCTGGTGTAAGAATCTCAGTGTTGTTTCAATTGGCATTTCTCAAATGGACAGGAATGTCAAACATTTTTTCATGTATTTATTGAGTATATTTCTTCATCTGAGAAGTGTCTATTTATTTCAGATGCCCACCTCTTAACTGGTGTTTTTAATTTAAGGGTTATTTTTTGAGTTCCTTATATAATCTAGATGTTAGTGCTCTGAGAAATAACTGGAATTTTTTTTTTTTTGTATTTTGTGGGTTGTCCCTTCATTACTTTTTGGTTGCCTGTTCTGTGCAAATGCTTTAAATTTGATGTAATCCCATTTATTCATTCATTGCAGTATTTCCTGTTAAATCATGTTTTGTTCAGAAAGTCTTTGCCTACATGTATGTCTTCAAAGGTTTTCGGCATAAGCGCTTGCCTTGCAAGCAGGCAGTCGTGAGTTCAATCCCCGGTACTGATAAAAAGGAAAAAGACAAAAAAAAAAAAAAAAAGTTTTACCTGTTTTACCTTCCAGAAGATGTCATGCTGTTTTTATTACTGTAAAGCTAATATGCTTTTAAATATGAGTTTATAATGGTGTGTTTCTTCATGGATAAAAATATTATAAATAATGAAGTATTTTTCATTGATATATCTTTGTCCAAGTTATAATTAAATTATTATAATTGGAAGCCTCTGACTTCTACTGTTTAGGGGTAAAAATTTATGTGTTCAATAGTGTTATAATCTTTCTTGGTCAGAGAAGTTGAAGTTTCCAAATGTAATATCATTTTCTTAATACTGAAATTATTCAGCTTAACAAGAAAATATCTAGATTAAACCTATACTCATTTCTAAAGAGTATTACTTTTATTAATTGTATTTTCTGGATGAATTCATCTTTCTTTCCAGCAATAGAATACAGGTGAGGAAAGACTCTGCAATGCTAGGATTAAGATATTCACTCAATTTCTCTACTTTTATTTCATTTCTAAATAAAGCAGGGAAAGAGTTATTTCTTTAGAAATTTGTTTAATATTTTGTTTTCAAAATGTCATAATTACCAGAATAGTCCTATTTTGAACTGAAAATTTGGTTAAGGAGACTCCCTTAGATGGTGAGAAATGATTTGAGAGATGCCAACAAATTCCCCATGATAAACTGAGAGACCACATAAACCGATACAGGCACTTTTTTGTTTGCTTGAATTTCAAGCTTGATTTCTCTAATACTAAAAAACTTGATTTTCACATCTGAAGCTTGTGGATAAAGTACTATAAGCAGTAGGAGCACCATAAAGGGAGCTGTGTCAGTGGTTCCACATGTGTTCTTATTTTTCAGATATTCATAAGTTTTCTGTAAAAATATCTACTGTAAGTTGAAACTTGAAACTCCAAAACCCCAGTCTGAGAGCAATTTGGAGAAAAATATCTCAATGGATTGAATTTCTAGGAACATTAGGAACAAGGCATTTCGAAGATGTCTATAGTTTTTTTTTTATAATGAGATGCCTTAATTATTTTAATTATAGAAAACAAAGATAATGTTATCAGAGTAGATTCTTCCCACCCAGAAAAGGCTCATTTATTGGGTCACCAGTGACTGTGAAAATATTCTGCTGTGGCAGGCCTGTTAGCTAAAATGATGATTAAGTGATATGAGGTTGCAATTTACAAAGAAAGTCTTTTACAATAAAACTGTTCCACAACAAGACCATTCAAAATTCTATCTGATAATCTGTGAGGCCAAAGGAAAACAGGGTCTAAAATGAAATACTGCAGTGTTACTAATTTGAACTAAATGACAAGGGGCAAAGGCCACACTGAATTAGTCTGAACTCGCAATCCTTTTAAAGAAGTAATCATTAAGAGAGAATTAAAGCTCAAGCTGGATGAGAAGATTAAAAGAGACATAGTTGTTTTAAATGAACTCAAAACTCCAGGCCCACACAGATTATACATCAGGACCCTGAAAGAACTTGGGAGATGGAATTGCAAAACCACTGTCTGCCTCTGAGGAAATGTGGAAAACGGAAGAGTTGCCAGGAAACTGGGGGTGGGGGGGCTGGGGGAGAAGAAAAAGAAGAAGAGAAGAATTAGGTTATTTTTCAGAAAAATTACAGAAAAAATTTTACTAAAAATTTTGAGAAAATGATTTTGAGGAAGCCTTGACCATGAGAAATTTATATGAACTATTCATCTGCATCTTACATCAATCTTAGCTCGACCGCACTACTTCCTTTGTCTGAATTCTCCCAGCTCCTCTCCTCTGGCTCCCTCATTTCCCTGATGAATCATTTTCTTTTGTTATCTAGGTCACACCCATCTTTCTCTCTATCCTGGTCAATTAGCTTGGAAGACACCTTGAGACATCTATGACTATTTTAAAACAACATTTTAAAATAATATTTCATGACACTTTTTCTACTTTCTATACATGAAACATAGAGGTAAACGTTGCTACACTTCCCACTTTTTTTTTTTTTTTTGTCTTCTTTGTTTTTATTGGTACCAGGGATCGAACTCACCACCGCACACTTGCAAGGCAGGTGCTTATGCCAGTGAGCTAAATCCCCCGCCCCTTACACTTCCCACTTTTATGATAGACACTTAAGAATGCTGTCATTAATTTAGTTCTTTCTCATGACTAGTAAAAGCATTACTAAGCATAAAGTTTTCTTCTGTGGCTCCTTCATGAATCTAGGAGAACCAGTGGTCAACTTTTTGTCAAAATCATTCTTCTTATTTTTGAGAATAGCAATTAAGTCCTCTACTTAGCTGCTTTTTTCCCTATTTCTTCCTTAATCCCTTGTGGTCTTGATTCTATCCCCAAAATTCTGATGAAATTGCTTTTCGAACATCACTTCATTATTGCCAAATTTGATGCTATCCTTTATCTTAATTTTTACCTTGACTTTTTGTGACACAATACATTAGCAAGTGCTTCCTCTTGACTATTATGTTGAGATTTTAACTTCTGTGAGGGTAGGTGTGATATTGGTATTTTCACCAATGTATGCCCAATATCCTATCTGTACAAATGGAAAGGGATCAGAAATAGTTGATTAATAAAATGCATTCTTGGCACTAACTTGGGATCTAATAATATATTTTTCAACTGAAAAAGTTATCATTGTCTGGAGTTCAACATGTAGAAGTTTGCTTAATAAATGCATGTCCCTTTCCACCATTAGTTGAATGTGTGTGTTTCTCCAAAATTCATGTTGGAGTCTAAGACCTACTACAATGGTTTTAAGAGGTGGAGTCTTTAAGATGTAAGAGCTTTGCTCTGAAGAATTTGTGTGTCCTTATATATTATTCTGTCCTTCCACTTAGTCTCATGTCTACAAAAGAAGCCATTTTGGAAGCAGAGAACCTTAGTAGGTATTGAATTTGCTGGTGACTGGATCTAAGATTTTCAGCCCATCAGGTATGTGAGAAATAGGTGTCAGTTTTTCACGAATTTCTCAGTCTTAGTTATTTTGTTAAAGCAGCAGGAGTGGACGAAGCCATTCCTCTAGCCAGTTTACTATTTATCTAAAGAAAAACAATCTCATCGTCTGAAATTAAAGATTAATGACATGTTTAGCCATGTATTTTCAGGTACCAGATCACACTGATTTTTTACTGTCATATTATACTGTGACTATTTATATCACAACTTATATATTGAAGCTTAATTCCTAACCTGATAATAATATAAGGAAGTATGGCATTTGGGAGGTAATGACATCACAAGGTCAGATCCTTCACAAATAGTATTAATGGTCTTATATGAGAGATTCCTAAGAGGTTCCGACCCCTTCTGCCATGTAGCAACAAAGAAAGAAGACAGACATTGAATCTGGTGGCTCCTTGATTTTAGATCTCCCAGATTTTTTTTTTTTTTTTGGTCTTTTTCATTTTTATCGGTACCAGGGATCGAACTCACGACTGCCTACTTACAAGGCAAGCGCTTATGCCGCTGAGCTAAATCCCCAGCCCCAGATCTCCCAGATTTAAGAGAAGAAATAACTTCCTTTCGTGAGAAAGAAGTTTTAAAAATCTACCTAATTTATGGAATTCCTTTATGTTAGCTCAAATAAACTATCACTTAATGGATATTTTGGATCAGTAGTTTCTATCCTTCTAGTCCAAAAAGATGAAATCTATGTACCTGGAACCAAAAGCAAATAAAGTAAAATACAAATAAATCATAGAATTTTGGTTTCTATTTATTTTGCCAAAGCAAAGCAAACACAGACTAGGCCAAGTGTGGTGGCACATGCCTGTGATCCTAGCATTGAGGAGGCTGAAGCAGGAGGATGGTCAAGAGCTCCAGGCCAGTGTGGGCTAAAAGTGAGTTGAAGACCTTCCTAAACTGCATAACAAAATCCTGTCTCAAAAATACAAAACAAACAAACAAACAAACACACAAAAAAGCACAAACTAACAACCAGAGGCAAAAAGAAAAAATTAAAAAAGAACTATCATCTGCTAGCACATTATTTCATTGAAAAAAAATCTTGCACTGAAAACTCTAAAGTAATTTTACTTTTCACAGGTGTGAGCCTCTTCTCCTGAATGCTAGCATTGGTGATAATTGGAGATGTGCAGGCAGTGTGCCTCCTGATCGTCAGTCTCACTACCTGTTACGATGCTACACTGAACCAAAAGTCTCAGGATGATTGTGCCATGTATGTTTAAGGTTTTTTTTTTTATCAGTACCAGGGATCAAACTCATGACCACATGCTTGCAAGGCAGGCTTTTATGCCACTGAGCTAAATCCCCAGCCCCAATTTTGCCATATATGGAAACACTGATTAATAACCAACCATAGAAATAATGATAAGTTCTTTTCCAGGATATGGACAAAATCCTTGCTTTGCATCTTTTCAGGCATGTTTAATAAGTACTTGATGTTAAAGGTCACTCCAAGGTGGAAATAGTATAGTGCTGTTGGCAGGATTACAGAATTTCTTTTGGTTCAGGCAGGCAACTGTGTCCTCCTTTCTGTGGAAGGAACCAAAACCAGTGTTCTCTTGAAGGGCCTAGATTATCCAGCTTCCCAGATTCTTATCAAAAGTTATAGGAACTTGTTATAGTCTTCTTACACAATTATATATTTTGAACACTGTTCAGTGTACCAATTATTTGTAATGCTCTTTACCTAATTAACTAGTCCTTTGGTTCAGTCACATATTTTAAACAATGGGCCTAAGTGCTTGTCTAGATTCCTTGAAGCCCTGGATCTACACTTACATTGAAAAAACCCTTGTGTCTTATCAAGGAACAACTGCTGAAACTCAAGATTTTGCAGTAGATCTCTCTCTCTCTCTCTCTCTCTCTCTCTCTCTCTCTCTCTCTGTGTGTGTGTGTGTGTGTGTGTGTGTGTGTGTGTGTGTGTCCTAGGTATTAAACCAAGGGCTTTGTGTAACCTGTTCTCATATTAGACTGGACTTGCATATTTTTAGGACTTCTATTATGTTAGGGCCCTGACACAAAGTTTCAGAGATTTCAATTGATCTTTCTCAAAATCATTTATTCCTTAAACACTGTTATTATTTTGAAAGTGAGAATTTTTTTAGAGTATTGAAGTTTTGGCATATATATATATACATATATATGTCATTATATGTATGTATATTATATATAATATATATGTCACTAGCAGGAAAAGATGTTGCATATATATGAAAAGCATAATTAACTAGCTATTGTTCTTGGGGAAAATTGTGAAATAATTTTATATTTTTATGAAGGTGTTGTACATTGAGGTATCCAGAGAGCTGCCAGGGCTGAAATGCACCGTGCGTTTATTTAAAGTGCTCCTGAAGAAGGGAGGAATGATTGTTTTGAAATATAGACATATAAACTGGAATGTGGGTATCTTTCAAATGGAATTTTAAAGTTGAATGATAGAGAAGTAGGCTTCATTGTTTTGCCATGCTTTATTTATCCTATACTTATGCTTCATTCTTTGCCTTTAATAAAATTATTTTACAAATACAAATCAGATAAGGCATGCTCAGAGGATAACAAAGTTTCATAATTCACATTGTGATAAACTGTGATATTTATTAAGTGTCCTTTTTGATAAGATGTAGCTGCCTGCACTGATTTTACTCTATATAACAATAACAATGCTATATAACTGTTTTTTTCAGGGGTGGCGGGTGATACTGGCTATTAAATTCAGGGACTTTGCTCTAACAGTTTTTTAATTGAATTTTTAAAAATTTCGACATAGAGTCTTGCTAAGTTGCTAAATTACCTGAGGGTCTGAAGTTTTGATTCTCCTGTTTCCATCTCCCCTACTGCTGAGGTTACAGGTGTGCACCACCACGTCTCATTTATACTTTAGTATCATTTTGTAGTGTATATCTTTTGTCCCTTTACATCAAACTATTATTGCCATTTGTCTGTCTTCTGTTATCACTGAAGAATCCCTCTCTTAAAGTGTTTTAAAAATTTTAAAATTATTGGTACGTTATACTCACACTTTTTTTGAGCTTTTCTGTTTTCTAGTCCTCTCCCACCTTTTTACGTTTAAGGGTTATCACAAATCTTTTTATCTGGGGATCTGAACATTCAATCCTATGCCTTCTGTGACGGTGAATTTTAGTATACTTGCTTCGCAGGTCAATGCCTGGGCGGTGAATCTTTATTATCCACTTGACCGAAGACCTCTGGGTGTGTATGTGAGGTTGTTTCTGGACAGACTTGGCCCTCAAGTCATGGCACTGAGGGAAGAAGAGCAACCTTGAACCGCAAGATGGGCAACTGGGAACCCCGACGCTGCAAAAACAGAGCGGAAGGAGGAAGTTCACAAATGCGCAGGCTCAGTTTTTCTTGAAGCCGAGCTGCCCCTAGTTGTGAACCCGCCTTTGACTAATCCCTTGGCCGGTAACTCTTGCGGATCCCTGAAAGACCCAGCTTTGGGCTGCATCGTTGGTTCCTCTTATTTTGAGGCCTTCAGCTTCTTTGAGCAGCTGCTTGTGTCTGGCCTGCAGCATGCAGACTGCCTCCGTGGAATTCTTCAGCCTCCGACCATCTAAACCAATCTCATCCTCTCCATCTTTCTACCGTATTCAAACCTTAGACTGCTGGTAAATTGGTCCGCGAGTGCTCTGCAAGCAACCATTCGTAAGAAATTTTAACCAGATGAGCGAGAAGAGTAGGCATCAGGCCTAATCACAACTGTTTCTTTTACTGCTTTGAAACACAAGTGCTTTGAGTTACCAATGGAACAAATCATCCTTGTGAACTAAGGTTTTTACATTCCATTGGTTCTGTTCTCTGGAAGACACAAACAAATTACTAAGCGCTCCTTCTGTCCCCTCCACTCCTGCCCCCTACTGCGAATTGAGTCCAGGACCTTTGCATTGAGCTACATCCTCAGCCTTTTTTATTTTTTAAGACAAAGACTTGCTGAATCTCTAAATTATCCAAGCTGGGTCGGAATTTGTGATTCTTCTACTTCAGCCTCCCAGTATGCTGGGATTACAAGTGAACACTGACATCCCTGACTGGTTCACATTAAATTTTTACCTTTTTTTGGAGACAAAATCTCACTACACAGTTCAGGCTGGCCTTAAGCTCATTTGCAACGATCCTTTTGCCTCAACTTTCAGAGTGGCGGGATTACAGGCATGAGCCACCATGGCCTGTTTAAATTTTTCTTTAATATTTAATCCACTAGTAGATTACTAACAACCTAGGTAACATCTATAATCCACTCGCCATCCCAGATCTGGCTCAAATATTAAATTTATTGAAGTGTAATTTATTGAAGTTTAAATATTTTAAGTATAAACCTTGATGTGTTTTGACAAATGAGCGTGAATACTGTCAGTCAAAAAAATACATTTTATAGACTATCTACCCCAAAAGTTCTGTAGTGTTCCTTTGTCCTTAGTTTACCTAACTCCCAGGCCCCAGATGACCACATACTGATTTTGATCTCTATGTAAAATTAGTTTTACCTGTTTAAGAATTTTATATAAAATGAATCATAAATTGTGTACTCTAGTTGCTTTTGACAGCATAGTATTTTTAGATTAATGTTGTATAACTCGATTCATTAGTTTTTAATACACTGAGTATTGCATTTTTTACTATCTCAAAAGTTTGTTCATTCTTTTTGATATTTTGGTTTTTCAGGGTTTAACAACCATAAACTATCTATCTATCTATCTATCTATCTATCTATCTACATATATTCTATATATATAATGAACTATCTGTATATTTTATATATACAGTGACTATATAGGCAATTTATATATATATATATATATACACACACACATATATATATATAAAATTAATATATATTTACTATACCAGTAGGTATATAGTTTTTCATTTATTTTGGGTGTGTAGTTGCAGGGTATGTGGACTTTTATTATAAAATGCTAAAGTAGCTGTGACATTTATACTCTCACCAGCAAAGTAATCAATATGATAATATTTTCACTTCCTTCATATCCTTGTCAAGATTTGGCATTTTAATTCTTTCATAGTTGTTCTAATGGATGTGTAATGACATCTCATTTGACAATTTTTCTTAATTTATTTGACTTCTTACTGTTTATACAGTCTATTGAATTGTAATAGTACCTTAAAGATTCTCAGTATGAGTCTTTATTGAGCCATTTGTATTGAATATGCTTGTTATTTCATGATTTATTTCTCCTTGTCTTAATTGTCTTCAAAATTTTCATTACAATGATGTCCAGTTTATTAATTTTTACTTTACAGTAATCATTTGTTGAACTAACATTTATGTTAAATCCAAATTTATACAATTTTTTCTCCCATGTCACTGTTTTAGAAGTTTTATGGTTTTTTAATTTCTAATTAATGTTTATGTACATTGAGAAGTAAGGGGTAAGATTTATTTATTTGTTTCATGTGGATATTCAGTCATTCCAGTATCAGTTGTTGAAAAGACCATTTATTTATGCTCCTATCCAATACCTTGTCAACTTTTTTGAAAATTAGTATATATGTCAGGAGACAAGAAGATGGCAGCTTGATAGGTAGCTGAGTGTAGAGCCTCTCTGGGAAAAATAGCTCAGATGTTGGGATTTGACAACATGGAGAGGGCTGAACAATTGGAGAGGGATTCTCGTGATCCAGGAGGAAACTGAAGGAAAAAGAAAAATAGGAAGAGGAAGGAAAACATGGGTGCTGGGCTAGAGCCAGATGCGATCATTGAGACTGTCCCGCACTGCGCTGGGCACGCCATGGAGTCAGATGATTCAAGGTTGTGTTGTAGGTGCAGCTGCTGATAACAGGAATTGGTGAGTCCTGGGCCCTTGGTGGGAGGACGCGGCACAGCGTGGAGTTGAGCCAAGGTAGAGAGCTGCATTAATTCTCGGTGAGTGCTGGAAATTGGGTCCCATGGTAGGTGTGGCTGGCAGGAAGACATATTGGGCAGAACAAGGCCTAAGCCTAGAGCTGTGGTGGCATCAGTCAGCCACCCCTGGCACAAAGAGAACTGGTAGGATCTTCTTGGGCTGAGTCACACCCCTGGTCGGTCCCTAATAGCCAAAACCAAAACTATTCCGACCCTGTGATGACTGCAAAGCAAATGCTAAGTTGCTGAAGGCACTTGCAGGTTGACTGGCTTGGAGAAGAGGGGTTAGCCCACAGTCCCTGTGTGCACCTCAGATAACAGCAAACTAGAGAGCAAGCCCCCAGCCAGCATGCTTTGGAAACACCGTAAGCAATACAGAGAGGGCCTGAGACTTCCACCATACACCTGTCTGAAAGAAACCAGAAACATGACAAGAGAAAGAAACAACAACAACAAAAAAAAACCTCCAGCCACTGACCCTGGGGAAATAAGCCCAGGAGAGGTAAATACATTAGAGAACCAGAGCAGCAATCATGCAATATTGGCCATAACCTCAGTGGACATAAAGAAATATCATTGTGACCTCATAGTCGAACTTAAAACTGAAATACTAACCCAAGTGAGGCAAGATACAAAAAGATTAACAAAAGGAGTGCTAAGCCCCTCTCAAGAAGACACAGATGGAAGAATGGAAGAACCCAGAAAAGGAAGAGAAACCTTTGGTGAAGAATATAAACAAAATTAAGAGTACATGAAACAAAGAGATTACCAGGAAATTAAAAACTCCATTGAAAGCAGGCAAAATGCCTTGACAGAAACTAAAGTTAGCCTTTCAAAACTTGAAGATAGATTTGCATTGTGTGATTGTGAAAGAAAAGACCTCTTAAAAATAAAAAGGAATTAGTAAGTAACAATTCAAAGGCTAGAAGATGACAGGAGGATCTATAAGTTAAGAATAAAAAAATTGTGTGAAGAAGCTGGAGTAACCACAAATGAATTACACAGGCTACTCACAGAAATAATTAAGGAAAACTTCCCAAGTATAGGAAAAAGAAATGATATCCAGATAAATGAGGCATACAGAACTCCAACTAACTACAACCAAAACAGATCTACACCCAGACATATAATAACCAAGATCCCAGAAATTCACCACAAGAACAGAATAGTAAAAGCAGTCAGAGAAAACAAGCAGATAATCTATAAAGGAAAATACATCAAATAACGACAGACTTCTCAACATAAATTATCAAATCAAGAAGAACCTGGGGGGAAGTAGTCCAAGCCCCGAAAGAAAATAACCTCCAACCCAGACTGATGTACCCTGAAAAACTCTCTCTCAAAATTAATGGAGAAACATGATGTTTCCAAGACAAAGAGGAACTGTGGGAGTTCATGGACATCAATCCAAAGCTACAAAAAATATTGAAGGACATTCTAGAGAGAGAGAAAAAAAAAATACCAGGATTCCAGCAACAGTGGCAGAGAGGCCTCAACGAATGGGACTGACAGTGGAATGAAGGAGAAAAGTGGACAAATAATAGCAGAAAAATCGAATAGCAGAGATGAGACAGAGAAGGTGGGCTATAATCTCTAATATAGATAGTCTTGATACACTAATAAAAAGAAACACAGGAAGAGTAGATTAGGAGGCAGGATCCATCGTGATGCTCTAAATAGGAAACATATTCAGCCTGAAAGAGGGTTAATAAACTGAAAGTCAAAGATAAGAAAATGATACTCTATGTGACAGGGAACCAGAGAGAAGTAGGGACAACTCGTCCAGCAGGTGCAGTTAGGTTGGAAAGTCATGACACTTTTGTGCAGTGGAGAACTACTCAGCTAGAGGGAAGGAAAACCTTGTTAAGTAGAGGAATACAGCTCAAGATCAAGCTTAGGGGTAAAAAGGTTCAGCACCACTCAAATAGATAACGGGTTGCCCCCCTAATCTAAAAACTAAAGGAGTTAGTGGAACCCAAAATATCCAAAGCACCCTGAGAAAGGGAAAGGGAAGGAATTGCCTAAAAAAGGAAGGCAGAGGACATTGTTAATAGTGTATCAGGATTTAAAACCCACATTAGTCTTATCGCTCTGTTTAGTTTGATTATATTTTGTTCCCGTCTGTGTACTCATATGAGATTTGAGGGCACAGTTAGCTATCCCCAAAATAGCAGGCTGTACTACAGTAACTATCCTTAATTTCCTATTAACTTAAACTAAAGCCTTGTATTACTTACATTGTCTTACTATGAATGATCTTATTTGAAGCTGGTTTGTTAGACTGCTGTTTTGTCTTGACTGATTTTATTTGAACTTGGTATGCTTGACAGTATCAAGTCTGAGAGCAGAGGCAACTACTCTGAAGATGACAAGATATAATAAGACACCTATTATGGTTTGATTATTAACTGCTTTTGAAGTCCTACAATGTCTCCAATGCTGTGTTTTTATTAATATTGTTATGTAATGCTATGTTCAATTGTATTATGTCTGATGATATAGACAATTCTATTGAAAATAAGAGAAAACATAGTAACTACTGTAGACCACCTAATATTGGTGGTTTTATATGTCTTTTTCATTTCATGTTTTTCTAGGAATTTGTTTTGTTGTCTTGTTTTGATCTGTTTTTCCTTATAATACAGGAAGGATAGATGTACATGTAGAGATTCACACATGTGGAGAATTTCCAAACAGTTTACAGGAACAGATTATATAATGCACGATGTAATGAACAGACACTCTGAAGAAGAAACACTAAGATACCCATTGCTAATTTTGCAGCATTAAGATATAAAATCTAGCAATACTATTATCCACTGCTCAGAGTAATATTAGTCTAGACTCTCAAGTTTAATTTCAGCCTAAGTAAAGATCTGGACAGCTACTTCGAAGAGAATGAGAGACATTATGGCAGCCATTGTTGACTTCCCCAATGTCAGGTCTTGAAGACCTAAAACGCCTTCATCATCCTGTTATGATTAGATTAGTTCTATAATGTGCAGTATGTATTCAATGTGTGTGAAGATGGGGACAACTATTTGGAAGAAAACAAGAGACAATACGATAGAAAATGAAGATCTCCAGAGGACTTACTTTGAAATCCGTTTTTCTTAAAATTGTTTCCTTATGATCTATTTTGTTATGTTTAATCTTACCCTCTTTAAAATAAAAAAAATTAATATATGTCAATTTGCTTCTAGATTATTTGTTAATCTATGTTATTATCCTTATTCCCAAAAGTACAGTGTTGATAATTGTAACTTGTAATAAACAATAAAAAGGTAATGTAACCCCTCCACATTAATTCCTTTTCTTTTTCAAAATTCTTTTTAACTATTCAAGATCTCTAACAGGTCCACATATGAACTGGGGAATTGTCATTTCAATTCACTCTATAAAAAATCCTAGAATTTTATTGAATCTAGGACTTTAGAGTAATTATATTTTAGTAATATAGTTTTATTAGTATAATTATAATAATATATGCACAAGCTCTCTTGTGGCCAAAGCCCCACCCATAGCCTCACATAATATAATCCCTAGCCATTATAAAGTTTACCAATTTTTTAGTTTCTTTGATTTTACTCAGCAAAGTCTTGTGGTTTTCAACATAGATTTCCTATGTTTTTTTCTTATTGGATCTGTAAGAATTTTATATTTTATATTCCATTATACATAGAATTGTTTCATAAAAGTTTTATTTCCCTTTTTTTGATAGGCCATAGAAAAAATAGTCTTTGTTTGCTGACTTTATAGTCAATGCCCTTTTGAATTAACTTACTAGTTATAATAGCTGTTTGTAGATTTTTTTAAGGATTTTCTACATATTGTACACTATCATGTACAATGAAATTTTCCTTCTTTCTTTCCAATCTGAAAGTTTGTTTTTCTCTGGTCTTACTGTCTTAGGGAATTCAGTGTAATCTCTTCTAGCAATGAAGAAGAATATTTTTATTTTCCTAATTTAATATTTTCATGTTTAAATATTAATTAATTATAAGTTTTTATAGATAATCTTCCTGATGTTGAGGTAGATTCTTTATATTTCTAATTTATATATTTTTTCTGAAAATCTAATTTGTTATTGATCCCACACTGTATATTTTTGGATTCAGATATTTTTTATTGTTTTAGTAGTTCCACTTAGTTATTTTTTAGCCTTTTATGTTCCAGTTATTATATTTTTCTTTTCTTTTAAATTCTTGAAATGTTTTCTAAAAGTTGTTCCCTTTCATTATATTTGGCTCTGTTTCTAGTGACCAGTTTTCCTCATGGTAAAAGGGAATCCCATTTATTTCATGTGCTAAAAGTTTTTGATCAAATGCTCAATTCATAAATGCTGTATTACTGAAGTTCTGGATGTTGCTCTCCATTAAAAGTCCAGATGTTTTGGTTTGTTTGGTACCCAGTTAAGTTAATTTCAGGTCAACCTAATTTTTGAGAACTGAAATTCTGGATATTGCTCTTCCTTAAAAGTCTAGATGTTTTGGTTTTATTTGGTATTCAGTTAAGTTAATTTCAGGCCAGCTTAACTTTTGAGTCTCATTTTAAATCTTATGTTAAGGAAGATTTTGTTGTAGAGTTTACTGTAGAGGTAGTTTAGCCTTACTAAGATTTCCTTTTGGATGTCCCTTTGTGAATGAACAAGGATTTAAATAAGTATTCCTCACTTTGGTTGGTCAAAATTAAAACATTTTCCATCTTACTTCAGTTCTGGAAAATATTTAGTTACAGTTTCCGGTAGTTGTTTCTTCAGTGATTAGTTCTTTGTTTCAAATTATGTAGTCTAGTCCTATGCATGCTTAGCTTCATATTCAGCCAAATATTTAAGGGAACATCTGAGAAGATTTCTGGAGGAGGGAGAGAGAGGGAGAGAGACAGAGACAGAGACAGAGACAGAGACAGAGACAGAGACAGAGAGTCTTTCTGTTCAGATAGTCTGGTTTTTAAATTTCACGCATCTTTGCCTTTCCAAACCATGATATCTGTGTCCTTGTCTCTGTTTGGCTTATATCTACTTTTATTGTACTTTGGAAAGCCTGAGAAGTATTATGTTTTCCGTCCTCTCTTAGTAATTACAGACTTGGAAGGCTTCTGTTCAATGCCTGTAAACACTTGTTTCAGATTTAGTGCAAATTTCCAATTATTTCTTGTAAGACAAATCTGGCAGCAGTTACTTCCTTGTAGCTTGAGGTGAAAGTTCAATTTAATCTTTTCAAAAAGTATAATTTTAATGATATTGAAATGTTTAATACCCATGTGGAGAATAAAAAGCCCAACAAACTATTGGTTCAATTGGGTAGCAATTTATTAATACAGAATGTATTTATAGAAAACAGACAAGACTATGTATATATGTGTTTGATAATTGTAGGATTGGTGTTATAATTTTTGCCTTTACTATCTTTATACATTTTCAATAATTTATATGCATTTAGCTTTCAGTGAGAATGATGATATTTATAAAGTTTGGTGTAAGGTAGTATTGTGATAATTATGTCCCATAATTATGTATGCCATTATTTTTTAATAAATACTATTAAATGACATTAAATAAATACTTATTTATCTCACTTATTGAATTTAGGGAGGACTTGGCTATATGCCACACATGAAAATTAGGATAACTGTTAAAGACTTAATAATGCTTGTTGAATTTAGAGTTGAAATAATGCTAGCTGTATCCCTGTAACTAACTTATATCTAATAAGGTAAAGTAAGGTGATAGAAGTTTGACTGGCAATTAATGGCAGAAGGAGGACTAGTTCCTACTGTGGAATTTTTTTGATAGTGCACCATCCTGTGTATTCTTTCAAAAAATCTGGAGGTAGATTTCAGGTTAATAAGCCATTAAAAATCAAACATTTAGGTATTCAATAGAATGAGATCAATAACAGAAGAAGAAGTAGATGCTGTTAGTTATCTAAGTAAATTAAGATTTCTAGTGGTAAGACCAAATTAGGAAAGCATTTCCTGCTAAGAAATGTGTGCATTTGTATATTTTTAGAGGCACACTTTGTCTGAGTTTAAAACAAACAGATTGCACTGTGTGAAAATGCTCTCCTATCATACATTTATAACAAATTAAATGACTCATTTGTAATTAACATGATCAGTTTGACACATTCATGTGCAAATGCCACCAAAAGAATACTTCTAAGTAAGTTAACATCTGCAATATTATTTGTACTAATGATGTGCTGAGCAAAACTCAGTAAGCTTAAGTTCAGCTCAGGCCAAAATAAAACAAATTTTGAATCAATTTATTGATAATTAATGAGATTTTACTTACAATAGCAGCAACTTATGTTCTGACATACATATAATTCTCATTGTAAGCCTCTCATATGCCTTCCATATTTATTTTGGGAAAGTGGACAAAGGCAACATACTTTGGCCAATCCCACTTTTATTCAATCAACATTTGTACTTCATCACTGTTATGGCTTGTGTTTAGATGTCCCGCCAAAATCCCATGCAGTCAGAGGTGGATTTTTTTCAGAGGTGGACTTTTTCAGAGGTGGCTGCATCTAGAGTATGTGATTGATTCATGGTGCAGTGCTGGGAGTAAGACTGTATGATTATTAAATATGTCCAGTGATTGATTTAGCACTGCCCTAATCCTGGTAGTCTGGATGAGGTAAAAGGGGCAGAAAGATGCTGTTAAAACCTTCCCTTGTTTTGCTATTTTCTGCCTATTGTTAACCGTTTCTCCTCTGTGGTGCCTTTCTGTCATGCCATCTTGCCTTGGAGTCAACCAATTATGGACTGAACCCTCTACAAACTGTGATCTAAATAAACCTTTTCCTCCTTTAACTTTGGGTGTCTGGATATTTTGTCTTAGCAATAAGAGAAAAGTAACTGAGACAGTCACTTAAGATGCCAAAGAAATCAGTTCTCAGATGGAAGTTATAATTAGATCTGATTTTCTCAAGATATAGTCAGGTTGTTCCTATTATTCTCTTCATCCCAAATTACCTCAGTTTTCATAAGGAGCTCATTATTCCTATGTCTTTGACTTACATTCTCCTCTCATAAAGCTCTGTTTGGCTCCTTATCTGCCTGAATCCTTGGGGCCTTGCACTCTATGAAATGCTTGACTTTTTGTGAATATAATAGCTATATCATCGCTCTTTTTTGTGAAAGTACCTTCTCATTGTACTGATATTTGGCTGTTGCCTCAGAACATGATTTCCTTGCTTTCATACCTACATACAGGTGAGATCTTATGGGGCTAGGCTGTTAGTGTGCTTGTTGTGTGTTGTGAGCTCTATAAGGTGCTTTCTCTCCTCTTCATGAAATGTCCTAAATGTTTTGCATCTCAGGCACCTAATACAGCCACAACTACAAATGATCATGCAGGAGCCACAGTCATCTACACAAGTCCCGCATGAGGGGTGAGATCTAGTGTACAAGTGAAAGAGTTGAACTCAGCCCTAGCACGACACTGTTATCACTGGAAAGTCATGCTGCAAAATGTATATATTTGCTGATGGAATACACATGCATTTTTATCACATGCTTCTTATTTTCTCAAATAAGAAACTGAGTGTGTGATAAAACTGAAACAATCTGGCAAGATTTTATCTTTTTTATTCACAAAAGGGTTTCATGCCTGTGGTTATCCACATATGTCTTATATCATACATTTTCTCCAGTATACTAAATAATTCTCACAAGAACACAAAAATATATGCATATATTATCTTCATTTTTTTCTTTTATATTTTACCTGGAAACTGGATGAAGGGCACAAAGAAACACTACAAGACTTGTAACATCTTGTGAGTCTCAAACATTTCAGAATTTTGTGTTAGAAAATATAGTAATATTTTGCTTTACCCAAATTCATGTGTAGCCATATTTTTTCTCTATTCAAAGAAAATTTTTGTTAAAGAACTGTGTATGCTGTTTCTACTATTCCTTCAATTTTTTTCCTGAACATATTCCAATAGGAGTTTGCCTCCCTCCATTCTATTGAAGTGGATTATGTCAGTATTTTCCTTAATTGTCAACTTCAACACATAGTTCTTAGTACATAGCTTAACCTTCTGTTGAGCACTTTGGCCTTACTGACCATACAGTTCTAATATGTTTTCCCCTGTTTATCAGATTTGAAGAGCCCCTCAGAGTCCCCGGATGGCAGAAGGACAGGAGCACTACTCTGCCCTGAACACGACAGACAAAGGATCAGTTTTTATCTTGATATTTTTCTTTTTGACTTATTTCAGCTAAACACTGGATTCTGTCTCCACCAATCTCTACATATACACATTATTATAATCTCACTTGTTTTTATGATTCCAAAAGCCATTTAAAGGCTCATGACTCCCAAATTTATAGTACGTGACTCATGTTCTCCCTCCACAGCTATTTCCACCTGTATATCAAATAGACCTGTCAGAGTGACCATATGCAGAGGTCAGTTATTGATTCCTGCTACCACTACCCCAAGTAAGCTTCTCTCAGTATTCCTCTTTTCAGGATATAACTTTACCAGTTACCAAGTTAATAAAGCTTTAAATTCTGAAGAAATTTCTAAATGTCTTGCTCTGTAGTTCAGGCTGCCTTGAATTGATTGTGTAGCTTAGACTGGTCTCAAACTCATGGTGATCCTCCTGCCTCAGCCTCCCAGGTGCTGGGATCATAAGTGTGTGCCACCAAGCCCAGCTTTTAACTCAAATGTTGTCTCACAATCCAAATCATCCCATTGGGAAAGTCTCTTGCTCTGCCTTGTAAATATATCCAGAACAATCCCATTTCGCATAGCACTGGTCTAAGCCCTCAACCCACACCTACACTACTGCAGTACTCTGCACATCAATTTTTCTGCTTGTACTCTGGCTCCTTGATAGCCATTTCTAGCACAGTAGCACAGTGGCACTTTCAATACTTAAATAATTTTGCTGATCTTGTGCTCCAAAACCCTCTGGTGAATTCCATCCCACTAAAATCTAAAATTTTTGTCATAGATTGAAAACATCCCCGGAAGAAATTTCTCAGACCTAATTTGTTTCTGACTTCTTTTACCTATGCTGCCTCATTCTATTGCTTCTTCAGGGTCTGCTAGTGACGTACATTTGCACCTTGCCACACACTGCTCTTTCTGCCTGGACTGTCCCCAACTTCTTTTGTTCTTACCTCAAATACAAAGCAAACTGAGGTGTTCAGCCTTTCTGGAACTACTACCTGTAAAAGTAGATGCCCTCCCAATCTACAGTCCACTCAATTTTTCTGCCTTGCCTTATGGTTTTCAGACCACTGGTATTCCAATCATGTGTGTTTGATTATTCTCTTCATCCTCTTTTAAACACTAGTTTACTGGAGATTTTGTCTACTTTGCTCATTGTATTAAATCCGGTGGCTAGAACAGTAGATACACAATAATGATTTTGAATAAATGAGTAAGTGAATGAAGGAAGGATCTTTGAGGTCCTTCTCTGCCAGAATAAAGCTTACCCTTATCTGACTCTTCCATTCTCACATGTAAACTTGAACGAATACACATGTGCTGCGTTGGACACCACTGATATTAGGCAGGGTTAGCTATGTTCTGGTGGTATGACCTAGATACACCACTGGTATCAAGATAACAGACATTTAGAAATTTGACTATAGTATGGAAAAATAGATTTTTAGTCAAATAACGTGGATAATTCTGATGATGTGAGCCTGGGGAAAGAAACAGCTAAGTCTGAGAGAGGGATTTTACAAAGAAGTAAAATTTGAAAGACAAAGAAGAGTTAATGAAGATGAATATTGCAAGAAAAGAAAATAGAATGTATAACAGAACATAATAAGGTAATCTTCTTGCTTGTAATGATTGATAGGGTCTTATGTTTATAATATAATTGTGTCCTACATAATGACATTTTTGGTCAGTGAGAGTCTGCATAAGATTATAATAGAACTGAAAAATTCCAATCAGCTAGTGACATAGCTATTGTAATGTCACAGCAAACACATTATTCCAGTGTTTATAGTAAGGCTAGAATAAACAAACCTATCACACTACCAGTAGTATATAGAAAAGTATAGCACAAAAAATTACATCAGTGCTTAATACTTGATAACAGTAATAACCATGTCTGTTACTAATAGGCATATTTTCTATACTGTAATTTTAACGTTATTTTAGAATGTACTCCTACTTCTAAAAAAGTTCCCTGTGAGGCAGTGTGCTGTGTTGTTCCAGAAGTGGCCTCATGCATCTCATGTTTGCTAAACCTGTTGAATGCATCAAGAGGCCATGTCAGATGATTGCTGGCTACTGTCTAGTTTTGTGGGGTTTATTTGCTTATGTTCGCCCAGTGACGAAATTACATAACGACATGTTCTCCAAATATATTCCCATTTTTAAGCAGCACATGACTATACTCAGGAAAATCAATTCTGAAATCTGAGCAACTAAATACAAGATGGTTTCTCTCCAGTATATAATTTTTTCTTCTTATCTTTATCACTCTTTTGCTTTTATTTGTAAAGACTGATTAGAAAAATGACTTTCAAGGTAAAAAGAACTCAAGATCATTTAGAGTAAAGAACTAGAATTACATATTTAGAATTTTCTTTATCTGAATATGTATAAATATTGATTATACATTGAAAAATCAGATGTCTTATAGGTAGGTTAAGGAGCTCCTCAGATATTTTAAACTGTAACATGCAGTTGGAGCTGAAAGATGTTTAATGTGGTGTGATAATATTTTGAAATACAAACCAAGGTTACTCCTCTGCTTCCTTGTACTGTTTAACCTTTCTCGGGTTTGAGTATTCAAGCCATTAAGCTTACAGTCTGAGGAAAGGAATTTTATAATACATGTGGAAGAAAAAAAGAGTCATTTCTCTATTTTGATTGCCAGTAACAGAGGCCATAAGGGAACATAGTTCCCAAACAACAGATTCAAAAAACATATAAAGAACTCGGAGTGGGGCTTTTTGCCTAGAGATAAATGTCACTTTCCCCAGATTGGAGTGGGAAGCTTTTGAGAGAGAAGCCAGGAGAAAGGAATACTGCTGGTTTGTGAGAAGGGGCCCAGAACACTGCTCTTCACCTTGAATGTGAGTTGCAGGGATGAGGAAAAATGCAGAAATGTGAGATAGTTCTGCAGACCCCACAGTGGCAGAAACTCGTGCTGTGCAGCCTGCTGCAAGGGACAGACCCAGGTCAGTTGTATGTATGCTCAAGCTGACTTAGAGATATACAGGATTTAAATGCCACATTCTTTTTTCATAGTTGGTGTCATATAGTAACAACAATGATTCTTCTGTGATTCTAATATTTGTTCCCTTCAGAACTCACGTTGAAATTTAATTGTCATTGCAGGGTATTGGTAGGTGGGACCTTTAAATGATACTTGGGTGGTGAGGCTTTGCTCTCATAAATGGACTAATATAGTTAAGGATGGAGTGCTTTGGAGATCAGGAATACATTCTCTATAAAAAGAAGATTTCTGCCCTCTTTAGTCTCTTGCTTTCTCTCTCTCCATCTGCCTTCTGATGCTTTCTGCCATCTTATAATGTAGCAACTAGTTCTTCTAATGCCAGAACCTTGAAAATAGACTTCCCAGCCTTAAGGACTATGGGTCAATACATTTCTATTTGTTATAAATTACCAGTCTCAGGTCTTCTGTTACAGGAGCATAGAATAAAATATGCTAGATGCTCATGCACTAAGGAGGGGAATCCCAAAATTAGGAAGACAAAACCTAGAAGGCTTTGAGGTTAGGAAGGTGAGACAGTGAACTTATACTGCTGAGGAAGGAGTAGAGAGAATGAAGTTGTCACCATGGAGGCTATCATGAGCAATCCTAAAACCAAAGACCAGATCAGACCTCCTTGCCCCAAAATGAAAATTGAGGGCAATTCAGGTTAAAAATAAGGTGTATGTTTGGTGAAAGAAAAATAAAAGTAAGTTTTACACTGAACCTTTTGAATCAGTGGTGTGAGACTTATACTTTCTGGGTATATTATTACATTTATGCACATTGTCATAGCAAAATTTTAAAAGTTTATTATACATATTTGTTATAAATCTGAATGTACCATTGTCTATCATACTTTTAGGTCAATCACAAAGATAGTAGGGACTTACTTAACCTAAATAATTATTCATATTTTTAAGTCTCCATTTTTATGTTCTTATAATACCTGCAAAGTGGTAAATATTCTTAACAGAGGAATAGACAAGAGTGGGATTAGAAATGCCAAATGTCCTGAATGCCCTACTTGTAAATAAGTGTTAGGCATTGTCTTTGAAAAAAAAATGCTATTCTATCTACTGAAAGGATAATTCTTAAGATGACATCATTACAAAATTTAAGAAGTGACTACAGCTAAGATCTTAGTTAAAATACTAATTTTCAAAGCCTGAAAGCATTTGTCTCAGGTTGTAAGAAAAAGATATTTGAGTACTGTGTATGAAGATCATTATAATATGGACTTAGCATATTCCTAATAATGCTGCATCTGAACATCGATCTCAAGGAAGCCATCCACTTGGCAAACAAATCAGCAATTTCCCTTACCAGAGCAGTTGCGATGAATGTCAGTCCCTGACGAGGCAGATTAATTTCCCATGAACACGTCATTACAGCAGCAGTATGCATCGTCTCAGCAATCAGAGATGCTGTGGAGCCCCAAATATGCAAGAGCAGCAATTGAAATACAATTTGCTTCTTGCTGAAGGAAAAGTGATCACCCAGGCACAAAATCTACTCTGTCGAAAAGCAAATGAGCAGAATGGAGCCATTTGAGAGTTTCAGAGTACCTTTCTTTTTAGAGTATTTCTTTGAATTAGGTGCTGTATTGAGTATTTCCTTTGAGATTATCTGTGATAGACCATTGAGGAGATTTGGAAGCTGTCATCTGAGTATTTATGCAAACAAGTGTGGAAATGTCAAAAATGTCAAGTGATTTTTATATGCTTCTTGTGTGTTCTCATATAGTGCCTTAATTTCAAATAGCGTTTACTTCACAGTATGCAACATATTAGACAGCTGGAATCTCTGGTCTCTGTTATTGACAAAAAGAGGCAGCCACATGAAAACCACAAAGAATTAAAGAGGAGCATGCTGCTAATTCAAGAGAGGGTTACCTGGGAATACTTTATCAAAGAGGCTCATTGAGCTCCCTTATCAACACGAGGTCTAACCAAGAAAATCCTCACTGTGCCTTATTGCTGTATTTTGTATTACTTCATGCAGAGGATAAAATTTGTTCTTGTGATTCAATGCACTCCTCAATTTTTCATTAAAATAATGGATTTCAAAGTAGGTCATGTACTAAAAAATTCTCTTAATTCACTGTTATGGGATAACATAAAACAAAATTACTGAAAAGAGAGGGGATTTCACTTATTAAATACCTAGCATATGCCACATCACTTGCTAAACATCTACACGCATTTATTTGTTAAGCATCTGAAGCAAATTTTATCTCTTTACAGATAAGGGAAATGGATTAAAATGCTTTCCGTCACAAAATGAAAGAATAACAGCCTTGCATCTCAAAGGCAAGCCTTTTGAACTCCAAAGTCCTTGTTTATGCTACTCTGCCATGATCTTTCTTTCCTTAAAGACTGGGGAATAGTAAATACTAGACTTTAACAGTGGAGCCACCAGGGTTAGGGGAAAATATGCACCTTGGGGAGCAGCATTAGATGAGCTCAGTGAGAAGTTGGACAGATGCTCAATTCCCAGAAGCTTTGCTGCCCATGTCCTCTGCCCTGTTGAAATCTCTTGCCCAGATTGTTTGGGGGAGGTAAAATTATCCCTCGAGGCATCTCCCAAGTTACCAGCTGAACAAAGAAAGGAAAACAAATTCATTGTATATTTAAACACAAAACCAATGGGAGAATATGTGTCCTAGCTCTCTGTGAAAGGAAATTACGTTTATCTAAACTATGTAAGTTCTGTGATAAGGGCACATAGACATGCACAAAAGGAAGACAAAGTGGATTTAAGCGTCAAAAATCATTTCCCAGTGAAAGGTATTGGGCAATATAATTACCATAAATTTCGTGTCCTGTTGTATCATGTTTTGGAAAGTGTAAACAAACATAGAACCAAGAAAGCAAAAAAAGTGATACTTCATTTAACAGAAAAATTCATGTTTTACAGTACCCCAAAGATGAATGCTTGAAAAAGCTTGCTTTCCAATTTTATATATAGTATTAAGTATAAAATTCCACATTTACACAAAACATATTCTAATTTGAAACATCAAGCTAGCAAAAGAAAAAGTGGCAGATTTTTTCTGAATCCTTTGAATAGGCTAGAAGTGAAAGATGAATTTCAAGTGGTGAAGAATCAAGTAATAGATACTCTCTGTGATTCCTAGAGAGGCAGCTGAACTCAGCAAATTTGTCCATGATCCTTGGCGTGTAAGTCCAACGTGATCTGTGGTGACAAAACACTTGAATAAAATGCACGAAAGTTCTTTCCTTCAAAGGATATATAACATAGATAGAAAAACAGAAACTCTAATACAGTGACGTAAGTACAAGCAGAAACAAACACAAGGAATGTTTCAGCACAGGTATTTGAGGTTTTAAGCTGGATAGGTGTTGATTTTTTTTTGGTATGGGGTCAGTCCTGTGCACTGTAAGACACTTAGCAGTAGCATACATATCCTATGCCCACTGGAAAATGGTAACATTTTTCTCTCCTCCCCCAGTTTTACAACCAAAAATGTCTCCAGATATTGCCCAACAGCACAACAAAGGGGTGGACAGTTACTCAGTACTGAGACTCCCTTCTCTTTCAGCTTAATAGGGCATCTGGCCCAGACCAGAGATGATGGCAGGGAGAGGTGGAAAGGTGCAGGAACTTTTTGGAGGTAATGCCTGGACATGGTCTTAGCCAAAAGTGGGTGGTAGCTAGCCAGAGGCAAGATGTAACATTTATTTTCTTCCAACCAGGTATCGGGTGCTAAGAATGCAAAAATTCCAAGATGCTTAAGTCCAGTTAAGCAACTCTGAGTCTCAGCATTGCCTCACACTTTGTTGTTTAGCTTTGTGATTGTTTGTGGGTTGGCCTCACTCAACTTGTTACTAAAACTTGTTACATTTTTCTTTGATGTTACGAAGTATGATTTATTGTTGCCAGTAGTTTATTCTGAAATCATTGCCAATAGTTTATTCGTGCAGTCATTCTCCTCACTGGCGGTCTGCTACTTGTCTGTTGTGAAATAGGATAAAGAAGTAGCATTAATGAAAGGCTAATTTACAGGACAAAACTGCATTCATCCTAAGTTTCTTTTGCAGGTCTTGTTGGCCTAGGAATTTTTAAAAATTGATTTTGACAAACAATAGCCCAGTGTCTATTATTTGTTAGAGGGTTGAAAAAAGTAATTAAAACAGAGTATGACATATTTAACAATCAATTTTTTTTCTTTTGAGTTTTTATCTCTTCTTTAGGCTTCTGTGGAGTTATTTTTCCCAGTTTTTCTTCTTTCTCTTCAACGACTTTCAGTCTCATTTGCTGTCTTCCATTGTTTTGGTCAATATTCAGCACTTAGCACATATTTTGTTGAGAGCATATTGTGTACAGGCTGTTATTTTAGTGTTTCTCAGGAATGCCTATGATTTTTTAAACGTTAGTGTCTTTTAGTGACTTGGAGTGAAAATACGAAAAGAGATTCGGGGTTATTTACACTCTGATTGCTGTGGCCCCTCCCTGTTCACTGGCGTAAGCATGCAGTCATGGTCAAAATTACTGCCAGAGACAGTGATTTTGGGGATGAAGGGCTTATGTCTCATGCCCTTAGTTGAATTCAATGCCTTCTTCTTGGACAATCATCTAGATCTATAATTTCAGACACTACCCATACACTGATGACAGAGATTTCTCTGGCTTATCTAAACTTTCCTCCAAGCCACACACTTGTCTGTCCACCTCCCATCATTCCTCAGGCGCCACAAATCCAGTGTATCCTAAAGTAAATTTATTGACTTCTTGAAAGTTCCCTCATCTCATACTTTCTTCTTCTTCTTCTTCTTTTTTTTTTTTTTTTTTTTGGTCTTTTTCATTTTTATCGGTACCAGGGATTGAACTCAGACTGCCTGCTTGCAAGGCAGGCGCTTATGCCACTGAGCTAAATCCCCAGCCCTGATCTCACACTTTCTATATCAAAGTCCCAACTCTGCAGTTAGCAATTGAGGAAAAAGAGAGGCCCATCTTACATTCTGTTCTCTGTCATCTGTCACTGAAGTCACACAGGAACTTGGTTTCGTTCAGTACAGTGTCTATCATTGTGTCTTCTTTCTCACCGACTTTTTTTTGTTTTTAAGTGTGAGAATGTTTTTCTAATCTTTAAACAGTGGTCATAAACAGTCAGGTATACTTATATTCCTGCTTTGAGTCTTGAATTCCCCTATATTTCTTTGTAGCTTTAGAATGAATTGCTCTTTCCTATCCAGGTTTTTTTACATTTCATCATTCGTATGTTTATTTATCTTTCTTCAACCCCCAGACCACAAATCTGGCCCAATTCATGATCGCCTCTTCCCTGAGCAAATGAAAATTCCTCCTTTTTTCCCTGTGGTCATTCGTGCCTTCTCATAATCAGTTCTTCACATAGTGTCCCATGTAATCATTTAAAAAGATTCCTCCTCTGTGAAGTCCCTGATAGTTTCTCATGAACTGAGGACAAAATACTTTGATCACACCCATAAACACTGTGAGCTAGCCCCTTCCCCCACGTGTTCACAACCTCAGTTCCCTCCACCCGCTAGTGTGCTCCAGCCCACAATGGTCTTCTTTCAGGTCTGTAACTGTGCCTGGTTTTTCCTTTCCCAAGGGTCTTCCCACACACTGTTTTCTCTGCTTAAAATACTCTTCCCTCCATATTTTCCCTAGCTGAGTTTTACTTATCCTTTGAGTATCTTCTTACCAAATAGTTTGTGGTGTTTCAAAAATCCCAGGCTATTTTTGCCACTATTACTTGCTATTTTTATGAAATAAGTCCTTCCCTTATCCCACATCTCATTACTTTGTCCTGAAACCCAGTTCATGAGAAGTTTTCCCATCCAGGAACACTTTCTGTGAGCCTCCGGCAGATTTTGGGTGGCCCTCCTCCTGTTTCTGTGGCTTGTGATCCAACTTTATCCACTCATTTGAATTAAAGTCTCCTGAGAGACTTTTCTGTATTGGATTTCTCTTTACTAATGAAAATATTGACCTAGTGACATTGATTTAGTAAACAGTCCTGTAAGAAGGCTACACCAACCTCCCTGGGAATTCAGTTTTAAAATTTCAAGGCAACTTGAAGTCAGAACTTTCCTTTAATTGTTTAGCTTTAGTGATCTTTTTTCCTCAGTAACCCTCATAAAAGAAGTCTCATTAATCACTTGCTTAATTGAAACTGTGCTTTCATACCTTTGGAGTAAAATTATTTTGGATGCATCTGAATTTTGCTAGAATTACATTGTTTAATTTTGAGATTTTTGAGTTGTGGAGAAAGGAAGAAATAAAATTTACTTTGGTTATGCATGACATTCATATTTCAATAACCTGACATTGGTGTGGCTTTTATACAAAAATCTTTGCTTGACCTTGATGTATTTCACTGCTTTTGAGTTTATCATGAGTCTTTCCCAGTAAGTTTTCACAGAGATTCAGAGCTACTTTCTCTTCTTGCATATGACAGAAACTCTAGTACCTTTAATCGGGAAAAACCACTGGAAAGAGTATTTCTCTAGGTGGTAGTGGGTTCGTTTCGCAAGACACCTGTGTTATGTGGATAATTTCATCATACTTCACCTAATCTAATTCAGTTTTCCTCTTTACTATCTGCAGTATTCAAGAGCACCTGTTGGCATGCACTTCAGCAAATACCAGATTAATAATAAGAGTCAGATTTATTCTTACAAGTCATTATAGATTTCTTTGCTGGTCAAAGAATGACAAACATGATTTTCTTCTTTTTAAAGGACTGAGAAAAATCTGGGTTGAGATGAAAACACTCTGGAAAGGAATTTAGTGGGGCTCAGCTTCTTGACATGTAGGAGTTTTCTGGAAGGACTGTCCATAAAAATGTTATATTGATATTTACATTGCTAATGTACGCATGTGCAGCACCAACTCCAGTGAGAATACAAGGTTCCTGTCTTACTTCTCCTGGTTAACATTTTAACCAGGTCAGTGTGTGCTGAGATTCTGAAGCAGCTACTGTCACTAAGAAGCAGTTACAGCAGGGTAGTGAAGAACAGTGGGCATGGTCTCCCTCGTCCAGCCTGAAGTCCTTTCTCTTCTCTTCTTCTTTTCTCTTTGTACTGTAATAAATTTACTGGAACATACAGTATGTCTGAAACATTTTCAATGTTCGTTTCTAATTTTATTTAAATGTCTTCTTTTATTTAATGTCTAATTTTATTTAAATTTCTTTTATTTAAATGTCTACTTGTTTCCCTTAAGAATGTCTATTTTATAAACATTTGTTTCCTTGGTATGTTTTCCATATGTATTGCTGTTTCTCTACTTCATTTTTTGAAACTTATGTTAATATTTCTATTTCATTTTTAAAAATCCTCATGTCTTATATCATTGACACTATCTTTTCTTCTTTGTTTTCTCTTTTGAATTAAGCATAGTCTTCTTTTGGCTGGTCATTTTACCCTTCTGAATAAAGGAATAAATAGGTCTTTTTTTATTGATGGTTTCTTTTCTTTTGAACCGGGGATTGAACTCACGACCATGTGCTTGCCAGGCAGGCACTGGTGCCACTGCGCCATATCCTTACCCCCCCCCCTTTTTAGTTCTGCTAAGAATTTTAGCAGACTCTCCTTATCCTCGTGGGAACTGGTTGTCATGAAACACACATGTTTAAAGCATAAAAAATTACACTTCAATGAAGTGTAGTCCCTTTCAGGAATAGTGGTGCACACCTCTGATCTCACCACTGTGTAGCTAAGGCAGGAGAACTGTGAATTTGAACCCTAACTGGGCAAAATACCATATTTTCCCCCAAATAAAACCTAACCAGAAAATAAGCCCTAGCATGATATTCAGCATGCTCATAATATAAGCCATCCTCTTAAAATAAGCCCAGTTAAGCTTCTTGGCCAGATGGATACATTTATTTGTTTATTGTAATGCACAGCAAACAGGTTGAATTATGAAAAAATAATAATATATAATTAAATATAAATAAATATTATTGATACTAATACTTAAAAGAGATGGTAATATAAATTAACATCAGGTACTGTATTTGTAAATACCCAAGCAGCGGCATTTGCATGAGAGGTAAAGCTCTATGTAAATAGATGAAGTTGAGGCATTGCTCAGTGACCAGAGTGCAGACACAATGCATGAATAATGTGCACACTTGATAACAGATGGCGGGATTGTGTCTAATGTGAATCCTTATAGTTCAACAAATTTTTATGTTATGTCAGTGCATACTTAATAATGAGCTTGTGTGAAATAAACATTTTCTACTGATGCCTGTCATTTTGGTCATTTTGTGTGGCTTGTCATCCTTAACTGTCATTCTTGTTGCCACTCCTGGTCTTGTGAGTCTGAGCACTTGACTTCATGGAGACTTTGTGAAGAAGCATAGCCTGCAGAAGGTTGTGACTTAGTGAAGAAAATTCATGGGATAAAATCACAGAGAGCTGTGTTGCCAATGCACTGCAAGCAGGCTGTATGGAAAAGAAGTGCTCATTTCAGGAGTGCTATGTTGATGGATATTGGTAACCTGTCGATTTACAGAAATCTTGTGAGAAATTCAGGGTTTGGATGATCCAGACCCTGGAACATTATGATGATGTTCCAGAGGAAGATGACATGACTGTATTTGATTAAGTGTAGACTTGTACATGAATCAGTGCAGATTGTTATATGGAAAAAAAATAAACATCCTCTGAAAATAAGCCTTGTTGTGTCTTTTGGAGCAAAAATTCATGTAAGATTCAGTCCTATTTTCAGGGAAATAAGGTAGCAGTGATCTCTTAACAAGGAAAGAAAAGGAGTTTCTGCTGTCAATTACCAATTTGACATCAGTTGAGTAATTGTTTTGAAACATGCATATGTTTTCATGCTGCCCCATTTTTATTTTTTCTTTCCAAATTGTTTATATATTCTCCCAAAGTGGCAACTGTAACTTGTTCTTGCTTGAATTTCTAGGATTAAACATGATTATTGGGATATCATAGATTCTTAATAAATATGAGTAAGTTAAGTGAGGAGGGAAATTAAGCAAAAGGAGTGATTAACACTTTGGGAAGAAATATAGAAACCCAAAGAAATTTTGGGTTTTTATAGAGATGATAGCATGTAAGTTTTATTTTGAAAGATTAGAAATTTTCCAGGATAGGCCAGCAAAAATGTTATGTTACCTCAGAGCTTATACTTACTGATAGATGTGAATAATTCTAATAGTCTCTGAGATAATCACAGTATTCAGTTCATCTAAGAGTGACTTTTGTGCTGTCTGGACTGAAGAGTGGGGCAAGTCCCACTTCAGAAAACATGGACATAAAATGGAGATTAAATGATTTTATAATAAAGAACAAGTGAACTGGGACTGGATGCTGGGAAGGCAAAACAATATGCAATGCGTCTTATATGCTCTAACTCCAAGTTGCTTATGATCCACAGAAGTTACTTTTTATTTATAGAATAATTATTCTTATTTATAGAATTTTAGGGTCTTTTCATATAACTTAGGAAATTATGCCACCGACCAGAGGTCATATATTCATTGATTCCCCAGCAAGAGAAAATCAAAGCCAAATCCAATAACATCCAACTCCAAAACTCAATGTGGTATTCATTCAAATTTGTCAGATTCTTTATAGTCTCTCATAGTGTGAAGACTTGGCATAAATGCTCATTGAAGACACTGCCAAACCACATATGTCCCAGGGAAGGAAAACAGGTGCTTTCTGAAAGGTTTTGCCTCAGTAGAAATTATGGTGGTGGTCTAACGAGGCGAAAGGCCAAAGGGGGAATGCCTACCACTTTCTGCTTCTTCTCCAGCTCTTGTTTGCACGAGAAGAAAATTTTAATCACCTGCTCGCATGTGTCAGCAATGCCCGCTCTAAGTGCCGCCCAATCAAAAATTATATGTATATCCCATGCCCCACGTTTCTGCAGAGAAAGACAGGCCCTGGTGGTCATGGAGTTTTCTCCATGTCCTTAGAATAAAGGCTATTTTTATTTTATATCTTCTTTTGTTTTGTGCCAAAAACCGTATCATTTGACACCAACAGCCTGCGTTTCCTTGTCACATGGTGACGAAAGGCTGTTTTATAGCCAATCATCTGCTAATTGCCCACACACGCCTGCAAGATGGTTGACTGCGCAGTAGCCATCTACTCCACAGCGTTCTCAGCCTCAATCTCAAATTACAGTTCAAATTGGCTGAATATATTTGGTGCACTCTAATTTTATAAGATGGTTGCCAGTTTATACATCTTTTTTTTTTGTCCATTTGCCTTCTCTGTAAACAGCTATTTCTTTTTATTTGAGCCCTAAGTCCCACTGGATATAGAGGCCATATATAATGTTCTTCCTGAGTTTTCAGGCTGCTATATTAAGTCCTCAGTCTCTATAATGGGTGTTGACAGGTAACCTATGCAGCCTTTGCAGACGGGGCCTATTCCATGCAGGTTCCAAGCTCCCTTCTTCTCTGGTCAATCCCCTAGTTTGAGATACCTCCAATCCTACCTGTGCTACCCATGCCATACCTATTTTAATATGTCTCAGGGATCCTTCAATTTTTCCTCGCATTCCCCAATATCCCATAGCTCCCAAACATTTACAGGGACTTACACCTATATTAAGTGCCTTTTAGACAATGGTTTCTTAAACTTACCCATTCACCCTATAATACTCCCATTCTCCTGGTACTCAAGCCTGATGGGTCTTATCATCTAGTGCAGGATCTTGGGGTAATCAATAATGTCATTGCCTCAATCCACCCAGTGGTGACCAAACCCTTATACCATGCTCTCTCATATCCCTCTCTCTACCACTCAGTTTACAGTCATAGATCTTAAAAATGACTTTTTATTCCTTTGTGTTTATGCAGACTAATGTGGACACGTGAGGTCTCAACAACTTACACCTATCATCTCTGTAGTAAAACATCTCCTCAGGGACACATAGCACCCCCTTCCTTTCCTATTCATCAATTTCATGGACACAACCCTGATCAGGACTGGCAGGTAGATTTTGTATACATGCCCTGCCACAAATCTTTCAAATATCTTCTCATCTTTGTTTATACATTTTCAGGATAGACAAAAGCCTTTCCCACAACCAGGGAGACTGCTAAATTCCTTATATTCTATTAATTAATTTTTTTACAGCAGGACTCTTAATAGTCTTTCCTAAAGACTCTCACATCATGCGTAAGATCGTCTTCACGTTGTTTTACGTGACAATTGTCTTAGTTCTCTCTACCCTCAGCTGTTTAGTCAAAAGTGAGATTCCGAAAGGCCTCGGCTCTTAACTCCCTTATAGTGACACAGCCATGACCCTCCTCACCTCTCTTATTCTTTCCAGCTCAACTTGTGGACCAGAGACAAGCTCTCCCTACCTGTGCTCTTAACTGTTACCCTTTCAGATAAAAATATAATCACCTCTCATAACTTTACTCCTCCTAACCCCACATTTATTTTTCAGAATTCTACCTCACCATGGTCCTGATGAACAGTATATTTAAATTAAAGACACCTTTCCTTCTACCTCCCCTGGGTCCTTAAATATGATAGTGGCCTGTCTCCTCATAATACCTTGTCTCTTTATTTTTCCAATCTAAGATATAGGCACTCACCAATGATAAAATTGTCTTGGCTAAAATACCTGGCACCAGCTTCTATATGACATCAACCATAATCCCATCAACCTTCCTAAAGCTCAGTACCCCTTTTCAGCAGAAAGCAGTAAAAAAGAGACTTTGCCCTTTTCCTAACGATATAAAGATGCGAATGAAGGGTTCTTGCCTCAGTAGAAATTATGGTGGTGGTCTAATAAGGTGAAAGGCCAAAGCGGGAATGCCTACCACTTCCTGCTTCTTCCCCAGCTCCTATTTGCACAAGAAGCAAATTCCAATTGGCTGCTCATGCATCAGCAATGCCTGCTCTAAGCTCCACCCCAATCAAAATTATATGTATATTCCATGCCCCACATTTCTGGCAGAGAAAGCCAGGCCCTGGCAGTCATGGAGTTCTCTCCACGTCCTTAGAATAAAGGCTATTTTTATTTTATATTCTCTCTTATATCATGCCAAAAACCCTATCATTTTCAAAGAAGTTTCTAATTTCAAATCCCTTACTCCATACAGTATAAAATATCCTACTAACATGACTCGGCAAAAATTTGCCAGTCTGGATTTTACTGGTTTGTACTATATATTTTCATTGTTCTCTGTGACCACATTAGAGCTGGGCATTGGGAAGATGCTTCTTTTGATCCATGTCTGGACCATTTATGTCATTGGTTCTTTGTCTTGTAGGCTTGGGGTTTGTCTGAGAGTGTTAGACTCATAGGTTATGAGTCTATTTGTTTATTCATGGGCTAATAACCAAAATCAGATCTCATCACATCCTTGTCCTTAATTTCAGATCATGGTTTGGTATTATTCTTTGCAAGAAACTAGGCACATCACTAGCTAGACAGCTCTCAAGCTCTTACAGTGACATCTTCTGTTAGCCAATATCTTGGATCAGAAAGCCTGATAGGGAGGAAGGCACTGTGTGTTTGTGAACACAGGCAATATCCAGTGATGGGCTTCACAGTAGAGGAAACTTTATGAGTAGGCAGGAAATGATGAATAGAAGATGCTTAGGGAAATCAGGGCATCCCTCTTCACATTTCTTTCCAGCCTTTGTTTCTTTTCTTCTATGACTTTCAATGTAGGACATACAGTTTGCCCTTTTTCATCCAACAAGATGTAAGACTGAATATTTCAACAGCTTTTACAATTTCTAGCTAAAGGCAGGTAAGAGTTACTCTTGGCAAACACACGTTTTCTTCCACTTTTGTATTCTTTGATTGAAGTTCTCTCATTCTCATTGAACTTTATTGAAAGATGAAAGAAATTACCATCACACATATGAAAATTTTTTGAAGTTGCTCAAGTTCCATCTTCATGTTCCAGGCTCTGTTGAATTTGAGTCTCCAGAGGCAGCAGGCATCAGCTCTTGCCTTCCTGACATACACAGGATTTTGTGATATCTAAGATTCAGACAGATACTTTCACTGCTCCAAACTCTATCTTGCTGAACCCCATTGATTAGAATCCATAGTATGTCACATTCTGTATTTACTTGCTTATTTCATTATACTTCATAATGAAATATAATGAGATGACAGAGCCTTCTGTTATATTGACTGTTTTATCAGCATCTGGAGTTATTTCTGACACACAGTAGGATTTCATTAAAAAATTTTGAAAAATAAATAGATGGATGTTAATTAAATAACTTACTGTAAAGAATGGACCTTTTCTCTCTAATTATGCAACATTTTTATTTTGCTGTAATAAATGGAGTATTTTCAATGCTTTTATGTTGGTAGAAAAAAGTGAAGCCTTTGTCTGTTGGGTGATATCTTGGAGAAAAAAACTAGTGTTCTAAACTTGCCTCTTGTACCTTATAATTTAAGGTAGGAGAAATAGTGGAAAAAAAGAGGGAAAACAATAATCATTCTTAGGATTTTTATCCCATTAATTAATAGCTTCTATGGACACAAACATTGTAAAGTTTATATACAGTCGACACTTGCAAAGTTTGCACTGAGTAGCAATAAATAAGGTTTTCTCAGAGGGCATGGCATGTGATAAATAATAAATTTTAGTTGAATACAAAACCAAATGGTTTGTAAATGCCTATAATGAAGATTACAGGCAGAGAAACTAAATCATTATCTCTAATGAACAGGACAATATTGTCAGAGTTTAAACTGATGGGAACGATTAATACCTGCAGTGTTGTTCCATCAGAATTCCCTGTTACACTCACACCTATGTGGTGTCTGCTTGTTAGAATATATGCACCAAAGAGTACAGAAGTGACCATAGACTACTGTGGTCTCCTCTTTTAAATTTGGGGACATTTTAAAACTCCTTTCAAAAGGGGTTAATAGGTTTTTCTTTATTTTTTGGTTAATTAAATTCTTCATTTTGATGAGACAGAAAAGGTTCAGTAGTATACTAAGAAATGTCTGATGTTGAAAAATGCAAGTTCTGTATAATCTATAGACAAGATTGTGATTGGGCAGTGGGGCATTATGTATGCTTGTCCTCTGCTAGATGAGGAGAGTGAAATTTGACTTTTCTGACACACTGCTACACATGTCTCATGACAGTTTGAGCCATGGTGTTGGCAGTTTTCTTGGCAAAGGCCCTGAGGTGATATTACTAATTTATCAGCATTGCCATGCATATCTGCCTTTGTTATCTGTAATTCTCTTGCTCTCATTCTCTTGGACCCTGATATTTATTCCTTATATTAGGAGTTAACAAGATTTCTCTTTTCTAATGCACCTGTCTCTAGATGAATAATTTTAGTCATCACCAGCCAGGAACCCTTTGAAAATGCCTTTGTTGATAGTCACACAGCTGCATCCTGGTCATGAGACCACACTTGAGGCCCTTAGTAACATGTTCCTATTGTCTGCACTGGGAAGCTCCCCTCCTTAAATGTGTATTGCTTGCAAGTAATTTCTTCTTGTGTTTCTGACACATTCCCAACAGTCAAACTGGCACTTTATTCTTCTGGTGATGAAGGAGGAGGAGTGATTCCTTTTCCCTCCCTCACCCTTTTCGATTTGCTCAAATCTATGAGCTGTTCTGAGAGGAGTTATCCTGACACGTGTCACAGGCACTGTCAATTAGATTAACAGACAAGCAGGCAGGGCCCTGGCATTGAACCGTGTCATTTTGCCAATGCTCATATATACAGAAGGAAAGCTGGGGAAGTAGGATCTCTTTGACGCATGGCATGTTCTTTTTGAAGAATGCATTGTGATTTTTGAACAGAGGAAGGAAGGAATTAGTACAAAACAAAGGAAGGAAAAATTTGTTATTTCTTTCCATGAAGCCAACTTCCTGATTCCTGTTGCCAAGGATGTAACTTTAATATATAAGACAAGTGCAGTTTTAATAATTTCAAATTTTATTTGGAAACAATAGCATATCTTTGGAGTAAAATTTCTTATTTTGGTGTGAAAATATGAACATGAGAAACATAGGAATTGTAGTATCTCCTAATTCAGAAAGATTCCATTAGTTATGTGGGGATTAACACAATGATATAGGGGTCTGCAGGAGTTTTATCTATTTGTGACTGAAACAAAGTGTAACCAGAAGAGTATTCCACACTGAATAAAATTGAGTTTTAGTGCAGTATATCATTTTAAAATAATATGCCTGCTAAATATAAATTACTGTATTGCTATAAGAAGTGTATTACGATTTTCTGAAAAAATATTTTATAAAAATAATCTGCAAGAAGCATGTTAAACATAAATTGTAGCCTCAAGTTATCATGTGACAATGGCTGCAGCAAGATACAGCCTAAAACATCGGCCCATGGCCCATTATGTCATCTGCATATGAGCTGGAGGCAAAGATCATTAAATTAAAAAAAAACAACAACAAAAAACAGCAAACAAACAAAAATAAAAGAATAAGCTGAAGTGACAAATGGTCCCTTCCTGATTTTATTACTCTAAAAAATACCCCACCCCTCAATGCCTTCTATCCAGAAAATGTCTACAAGAGCCATATTCCCGGCATTCTGACACAGCTCTTCTTAATGCAGTGGTTTGCCTGTCAGCATGAAGGCTTTCTGGCATGAGTATTTCTAACTTCCAAACAATTTCCTTCAAGATCAGAAGAATGAAGCTATGTGCAAGTTATCTACTACTTATTTGACAGCTCCTGACAGCAGCCACCGGAAGCCCCAAAAGCTTGTTTTTAAGAATAAGCCTGAGTCTAAGGCACTATGGACTTGCCAATTCTTACTGGAAATGGGAAAATGTTGGATTTTAGTCTTTGCATATACCCATTCCTAAAGAAAAACACAGAAAATGTAAGCAAAATATATTAAACAAGACAGAGTTTACTTACTTAACGTATTTGGGACATATGAAGGTTAAGGGCATTTTAAGCAATTTTAAGCACATGAATCACTACTTGTTTTCACTGAAGTATTCACAGTATAAAAACTGATAAAACATATAAATGTAATGTGACAGGGTTGCACACTGTTATGGTTTGTGTCTAGGTGATCCCCCCAAGCCTCATGCAATCATGGATGCTGCTGAATCTAGCATTTGTGATTGGTTCATTGCACTAGGATTGATGGTATGAGTGCTACACCTGCCCAGGGGTGGATCCAGCATATAGTATAAGGGTGGGGAAGAGGATGTGCCTTTCCTCTTTTTCTCTGTTCACTGTTTGCAGTGGTTGTTAAAGACTGTCCTGCCATGCCATCTTCCCTTAGAGCCAGCTGAGTATTTACTGAAGCCCCAAAACTGTAAGAAACAAAACTTCCCTTGCTTCACTTTGAGCATCAGGTATTTTATTGCAGCACTGAGAAAAAAATAACTAAGACATACTTCATTAATGGAAAAAGAAAACCCAGTACAGGCAGCAAAAGAGAGAAAGAGAATTGAAATTATGGATTATTTATTTTCCCTTTGCAGAGAAAAGTGAAAGAAAATCATACATATTTTGCATTCACACAGTATTATTCTCTACTTACATTAGTCCATAGCCCTCAAATATTTAGGTTTTTAAAATTAATCTATTTTTCTATAATTGAATTTAAAAGTCAATTTATTCTTTGCCTACATTTATTTGATCTGAATGTGAGAGGAAACTCTTACTGAGATTTTTCTGCTAGACATTTCAATTTCCAAGGACCCATACCTGTCCTTACTTGATAATTTAGCAGTTTTTAGGGGATCTTTGCATTCTTACATGTTTTCATAGTATACAGGCAGTTGATGGAACAAAAGTAGCATGTGCTATTCCCATTTGTGAGATAATCTTGCATCTTTGGATTGATGGTATGTCAGAAAAAATCCATCAGTCAAACATTCAGAGAGTTATGAAATTGAAAACAAGTATTTATGTAGTTGGGATATTAAGATTAAGTTAGTAACTGCAGGACTCTTGCATTTGTGAATAAAACAAAGTGTAAACAGAAGAGTACTCCACGCTGTAACAAACACCATGTGACTATGGGCTCATTCTGTAACTCTAAGAAGACCATCCTGCTTGCTGTCTCTTCCTCCAACCCCATACAGCTTTATAGAATCAGAATCTGTTAAAAGCCCCTTTACCTCCCATTCCTTATCTAGCTCCTTCTCTGTTTTCCCTTTCCCTTTTCCAGTATAACTCATCCCACAGAGTATCTGTATTCCTAGCATCCAGTTCTATTTATCTGTGCCCTCTGTACTTTAGTTCTCTTAACATTCCTGACACTGCACAGGGCACCAGGGACATCTGTGCTCTCCAAAACCGTGTTTTATTTTTCTGTAAAATAAAATTTTGTGTATTAATTGTGAACAACATAATGTATTGACATTGTATTCATAATGAAGTGATTACCACAGTAAAAAGTTACATCCCATCTCCATCTCCTTACATAGTTACCTGATTTTGTTTGCTTGTAGTGAGAATGTCTAAAATCTACTCTCAGCAAATTATCAGTGCATGGTTGTGTGAATTACATTCATCATGCTGGACATTAGACTTCTACTCTCACTTATTCTACACAACTGTTAGCTTTTGTATCCTTTGACCAGCATTGTTGGGAGCCGCGTCTGTGATAGCTCGCCTTGCGCGGCGGACGTGCGGCCTGTGGTAAAGAGCAAAGCCTGAGGTAGATTACCCCTCCCATCGAATATGTTAGTTTCCTGCTTACCGCGTAAACAACCCGCTCAACAATATAGTCTGCCTGGCAACTGATGATGTTAGCCAATCAGCTTGCCTTGCTTACTTTAACATGATTGGACACTGTACCCGTATATATACCGGTGCCACCCCTGGGCGGAAGAAGAAGCCAGGTAGAAGCCCAGAAGCAAAAGCCCAAAAGGAGCCGCGGAGAGCGGACCGGTAGAGGCTTTGGGGCAGACTGAAGCACAAAAGGAGCCGCGGGGAGCGGACCAGAGGAGGCTTCAGCTGGGAGAACCCAGGGCAGGCTGTACGGAGAAGGAAAATAAAAAGAAAAGGTTGTCCACTACCAGACTTTGTCGTGTGTCCTTCCTGCCGGCCGGGAGCGGACATCGACACAGCATCCCTTCATTTTCCCATTTCTCTATACCTAGTAACCACGATTGTGCTCTACATGCATTTAGTTTTTATGATTTCACATGTAAGTTAAATTATGCAGGATTTTTTTCTCTATGTGATTTATTTCATTTAGCATAAATACAACAGTACATAACAGAATCCCCTTGTACAGGCTGAATAATATTCCAATATGTAGATATGTACACCCATGCTTGTGCTTCATTTTTTCACTCTTTTGCTGACACACACATACACTGTTTCCGTAACTTGGTTATTTTGAACAATACTGCCATGTTACTGGGAGACAAGATTTTGGGATGTTTAGTATACTTGCTTTTGGTGTACCTGCAAAAGTAGACTCCTAGATCATTGTTTTTAAAAGAACCACCATAATCTTTTTCAGAGTTTGTGTTTATTTACTTGTAATACTATAGTAGAGTGATGTTTCTCTATACCCTTGATAACATTTATAATCCCTTGTTTCTGTGTAATTGTCATCTTAACCTTTCTAATAATTGTGATACTTCCTTAAAGTTTTAATCTGCATTTTACTGAAGATTGTCATCTTTTCAAATAACTGTTAATAATTTTATGTTGCCTTTAGGAAAAATATTAGGATCTGTGTTCATTTTCAGATTGGATCTTTTTTGACATTAAGCAGTAGTTTCTAATATATTTCGGGTTTGAACTGCTTATCAGATATATGGCTTGCAAATATTTGCTCTCATTCTGTGGGTTGCCTTTTATTTTTGTCAGTTGTTTCTTTTGATGTGCAGAAGACTTTTAGCTTGATATAGTCCCACTTCCCTATTTTTACTACCTGTTTTGTTTGTCATATGATTCTTTTGTCCCCTTTTTCTTGCTTGCTTTTTTCTTTTCAATGTGTGTTTCATGGTTTTTGTATTGACAAGGTTTGATGCTTTATTTTTTCTTTGTTTTATTTCCTGTAGGCAATTACTTCTTGGTTGCCAAAGTGCCTACATAAAACATATTACATTTAAGTCTTTAATTAATTTCATGTTGATTTTTGTGTATGATGTAAGAGTCTAGTTTCACTTTTTGGCTTGTGGACATCTGGTTTCCCCAGAATTTACTGAAGAGATTCTCATTTTTCCACTGCACATTGTTGGTGTAGTTTTTGGAAATATGTTTATTGTCTATGTTTGAGTTCATTTCTTGACTATCTTGTTCCACTGTATTTCTGTTTTTATGCCAGTAGCACACTATTCTTTATTATTATAGCTGTGTAATATAATTTTAAATCACAAGTATAGTATTTCTAGTTCTATTCTTTGTTTCCTCAAGTTTCTTATAGCAATTTGGAATCTTTTGTATATCTTTATGAATTTTGTAATTATTTTGTCTTTTTTGTAGAAATGATGACATGGAAATTTTGCTATGGTTTGCATTGAATCTGTATCTAATTTGGGATAGTATAGGGCTTTCAACAACATTAATTTTCTAGTCAATAAACACAGGATAGTTTTCAATTTGTACCTAATTTTTTATTAATATTTATAGCTCACGATCTTTCATTTTTGTTAATCATAAGTGTCTTATTCTGTTTGATGATATTGTTAATGGAGATATCTTCTTGATTTCTTTTTCAGACATATTCTTGTTAATATGTGCATCTGATTATTGTATGTTGATATTGTATCCTGGAAATTTTCTGAATTAATTAGCATGGGTTTTCCTGCTTTGCTTTGCTACTTACATGGAATGCCTTTAGCCATACTTTCATTTTTTTGTTCTATCTGTGTCTTGAATCTAAAATGAGTTTCTTATACTTAGCCATACCACTGGATACTGTTCTTTTATTTGTTTAGCTGTATTGTGTTTGATTATTGAGAAGTGATTTAGTATTGCATCTTGCTAACACTTTTTTGTTTGTCATATGGTTATTTTGTCCTCTTTTTCTTTTTAATGTGTGTTTCATGATGGATTTTATATTGCAAAGGTTTGATGCTTTGCTTTTCCTTTGTTGTATCTTCTGTAGGCAATTTCTTCTTGGTTACCAAAAATAAATTTCAGTTAAAATAGTCCATTTTATATTGATAATTGGTTAACCTCTGCACATAAGAATTTTCCACTTTTAACTATTCTATTCCCATGTTATAATTGGTTGAATTTGCATCTATTTATATTTTAAACTCACTGACATGTTTTAATTCTCATGCCTGTAAATTATGTAGTAGAATTTGAAGCAATTTATACTACTGTTAAAATAACATCCTGATTTTGTCTGTGTATCTTTAGAAACTAATTTCATGCTTTTTTATGTATTTATATTCTTATTTAGTATGCTTTCATCTCAATTTAAATAGCCCTCTTTTGGATTTTTTACAAGTTGAGTTTAATGATAAACTCCCTCAACTTTTTTTTTTCTGGGAATGTCCTTATCTCCTCTTCATTTTTAAAGGACAAGTTTGCTAAAAGCAATACTTTTGAATGATACTGGGTTTTTTCTTTTGACATGTTGAACAAATCATCTTATTCTCTTCAGAGACCCTGAAAAAATCCACTCAGTCTCACTGTTATTATCATTTTTTTCATTTTTCAGATTTGCATAATTTAAAATGAACAGTTTTTAAACTTGCAGATTTTTTCATTTGATCTAAACTGTTATTGAATCTTGCTGCTGAACTTTTGTTTCTGTTATTATGTTCTGCAGCTTTGTGATTTTTTTCTTAATAGTTGTTTTTTTTTTTTTTTTTTTTTTTTTTTTTTGTCGTTTTCCTTTTTATCGGTACCGGGGATCGAATTCACGACTGCCTGCTTGCAAGGCAGGCGCTTATGCTGCTGAGCTAAATCCCCAGCCCCTTCTTAATAGTTTTGATATTCTGTATTGAAATTTTCTGTTTGCTCATGCACTGCTTTGTAAAACTTGGTGGACCTCTTTGTAACTGTTATTTTGAATTCTCTATCACATAAACTACTTATTTACATTTGATTAGAGTTATTTTCTGGAAATTCATCTTCTTTTGTTTGCTTAGAACATATTTTCTTATTTCTTCTCTCTTTAGTTTTTTACTCTGCATGTTAGTTTCTCACACTAGATAAACTAGCTTCCTTGCTATACTGGCTGCGTGCAGGAGTTAAATTTCACCAGTCAGCCAAGAAAGAGATTTTCAGTTCCCTTTAAACTTCCCTTATTGTTCAAATCATTGCCTTTGTTTCAGTGGTCACCAGGAGACTAGATTATGTCAGATTCCTTCCGTGAGTAAAGATGGTGAGACAAAAGCCTTGAAAAGCTTCTGAAAAAGTTTGGGTATGAGATCTGTGATTTAGTTTTGTCTTACTTCAAGGAGAAGCTGGGAACTGGGGTTTATCTCATACTTGGCTCTGCACAAAACTGTAGAAAATATCTGTGGCAAATGACAGAACTCTTGTTCCAGTTGCACACTCTTTAAATCCACTAATGTTGCTCTTTTTCATTCTGAGAGGTCTAGTGAGTGTTCCGTACCATTAGCTCTCCAGACAGGCCAGTTACCTCAAGGCTTGGTTTTGTCACAGGAGCAATCCAGGTAGAAGAGATATGGGGAGTGCCTACATGCTTACTGAGGATTCCACGTGTCTAAGAACTGCTTGCTTCATCTGCACCAAAAGGCAAGATAATTAAAAGCCTTACCCAAAGGCATCCATTGTAGAGTTCACTTTTCTGGTGTATAGTCAACCATATTTTAGATAGAAATGGGAAGCTAGACTTTTCTTCTGCTAATTCTGTGCTGAACTGTCACGGGGCTGCTGCTAAAGATTGTGTACCACTTAAGGCTGTCTCTTTTCTCTCTGATCTATGAACTCATAGTTGCTAAGTTGGAGAGCTGAAAGTGTGGATATACCTAGAGACTTGGCTTTATTGGTGACACATGCTAGGTAAAGACATGGAAAATGACCACTTTGCCAGTAGGCTTCTGTAGGATTCCAGTCAGTGGTACCTTATTTCACAAGCTTAATTTGTTCTACAATTCTGGAAAAAATGGTCACATTTGTGTTCACCTGGAGAAGATGGCCACAGTTGTGTTCATCACTCAATGCAGAGTTTAGAAACAAAAATTGTTTGCAAACAAAAGCATTCATGAACTGAGGTACTACTGTACCTACCTCTTGGGACCTAAAATTGAGTTGACCAGTCCTTTACTGAACACTTTTTTTTTTTAGCATTTATAAACAAGTTTCCTGGATTTTATTGGACTTTACTAAATGCTCCTGGTCAATATGATTTTGAGGAGTCTCCCTTTTTTACCTACTCTGGCTTCCTAGGTGATTTTATTCTACTGTATGTCTTTATTTCTCTCACATAAGCACGTTTACTATTTTATCAGTTGACTTCAAAGCATTAGAGATAATTTTGCTTCAGTTCTTTAATTTATCACCATGGCTATCATTAAGTAATATGTTCTGCATTATACATAGTTTGTTCTTTTATCTTGTCCTGTAGTCTTTATTGTACAAATATTCTATGATTTGTTTCTTTGACCTATTGCTCATGAAAGTTGAATTATTTATGATTGGGGAGTATTATATATAAGAGTAATTCTACAAGTACTCTTGACCACATCTTTTATTTGCATATAGAATTTTTATTATATGTCTTTCAGAACAGAATTGCTCAGTCATAAAATTTAAGTGTTATGGTTTATGTCTAGATGTCCCCCCAAAGCCTAATGTGGTCATAGGTGGGGCTTTTTCAGAGGTGGTTGAATCTAGAGTGTGCCATGCTGGAATTAAGGGTATGATTACTAAATCAATCTCATTGATTGGTTTGGCATCACCTTAATCCTGATAGTGTAGATAGAACATAAAAGGGACAGAAAGAAGCTTCTAACGTCCCTTATTGCTCTGACCTGCTTGCTTGCTGAGGATTGTTTTTCCTCTTCAATACCCCTTTGCTTGCCACTCTGCTTTGGAAGCAGCCAACTATGAGCTGAAATCTCTATGAACTTAAAGTTCAATAAACCCTTCCTCCTTTAAGATTGGGTGTCAGGTGTTTTGTTTCAGCAATGAGAAAAGTAACTACGACAATAAGTATATGTGGTTTTAATAGATACTGAAAAATATCTAAAATATTTCTATCATGTTATAATCCTATAATCAAAACAAGAGAATTCTATTTACTCCCAAATTTTGCTAACACTTGTTAATGGCAGTTTTTAAAATGTTTACCAATGTTGGATATAATGGTAATTCATGTTCTTAGTTGCTTCTTTTTTCTCATAACTAATGATGTTGAAAAGTCGTTTCATATGTTACCTCCATTTTGACATCTTTTGTGAAGTGTCTTTTCAAGTCTTTATTTTGAATTATGTTTATTATTAATTTAACAGTTACTTTTTTATTTTATGTATTTAAAATATTTTTCCCAGTAGATAAAGTCTATTATATTACTTATTTCTTTTATGATAAACACTTTTTTATCTTGATTAAAACATGTTGAATACTCCAAGACTGCAAAAAATTACGCTATATTTTACCTTTCAATCTGTCAAAAATATTTCTGTGATTCATTGTGTTTATAGGTATGTATGGTTGGTGAAGTAGGGGTTAAAGTTTATTATTTTTTATATAAACACACAATTTGCATAGCATTCTTTATTATACATGTAATCCTCTCAGTGAGTTTCAGTAGAGAACGTTTGAAATCATGTCGCTACATATATGTGAGTCTTCTTCTGACTTTTTTATTCTATCCCATTTGTCTTTTAGTCCATTATTAAGTCAATTCATATTCATGCTGTTTTAATTACTAGAGATATCTATGAAGTATTGGTATTGGACAATATATATCCTCCAGATTTTATTTTCTTCTTTGATCTTTCTTTGGCTATTCTTGTTCTTTGCCTTTCCATACAGATTATGGAACTATCTTGTAAGTTTCCTTAAAGACAAGCAAAAAGCCAGTAACAGCAAAAAAACTTTTTGTGCTTTTGGCATGAATTGCATGGAATAGACAAAGAAAATTGATTTAAGATGTCAGAACAATTGACATCTTAACTATTTTGAGTCTTCTGATCTACAAACATGGTAAGTTACCACTGTTCATTAAGATCTTGAATTAATTTACTAATGTTTTATATTTTCCACTGTAGAGGTCCTGAAAATCTTTGTTATATTTACTTTTAGGCATTTGATGCTTTTGTACTTTTGTAAGGAGTATTGGCTTTAAAATTTTATTTCTACTTGTGTATTGTTAATAAAATCTAACTGATATCTGTATTTAACTTCATGTTCTTAAAGTTTGCTACATGGAATTATTAGATGTAAATAGGTTTCATTTAGAATTCTTAATATTTTTGCTGTGAATCAAAATATCACCTGTGAATAAAAACATATTTATCTCTTTCTTTCCAGTCTGGAATTTTTGTTCTGCTTTATTGCAGTAGCTAAGCTCTCCAATACACTCTGTTGAATAGAAGTGATGCAAACAGATTGCTTTGTTCCTAATATTAAGGAGAAAGCTTTCAGTCACTTAAGACTTAAAAAAATCTTACCTGCAAGTTTTTTTATAGATGCACTTTATAAACTAAAACAAAAAGTTTAATTTTGTTTTATGCATGTATTTCTTAGTGTGTGTATATTTATTTTTAATGTCAAGTGATTTTTTTCATCTTTGCTATGATTATACAGTTCCTTTGTGTTAATATACTGAATTAGATAAGTTTTTAAATACTAAACCAACATTCCTGGATTGAATCCTACTTGCTCATAGAATTAAGTTTCTTTAGCTAAGAAGAACCAATAGCATATAGATAGAAAAAGAGAGTAGGACACATAGACACACAGATATATACACACATTTCATATAGAATTGACTCCCATAGTTATATAAACTGAAAAATCCTAAGATCTTCTGTCTGCAAGCTAAAGACTCTAAAAACTGACAGTGTAATTCTGAGAACTGAAGGACCAGTGATGTAAAAGGCCAGGAAAATGTTGATATCTCACCTCAAGCAGTCAGGTTTAGTGAAGGAGAATTCAGTCTTACTCCACTCTTTTCCTTAATTTAGGCCTTCAGTAGGATAGATGTTGCTCAGCCACACAGAGGCTGCTGTTTCCTTCAGTTAGTGCATAATATTCAGATGCTAATCTTTTGTGTAAACACCTTCAGACTCACCGGGAATTTTTTTGACCAGATATCTGCACAACACTTGGCCTAGTAAAGATCAGACCTAAAATTAACCATCACATCCATTCAATATTATAGTTTTAGAAAATATTGGGTTATATTTTTAAAATATTGTTAGAGGTTTTAGCCTGTATGTTCATAAGAAATAGTGGTCTGCCATCCTTTGTTGTAATATCTATTATATTGTTTTGTGTTAGAGTAGTGTTGGCCTTTGACTTTCTGAAGCCTTTTGCATAAAAATAGTATTTCTTCTTTAAAAATTTGATAAAGTTTGCCAGTATAGCCGAGAGATTTTTTTGAAGGTGATTTTAACCTATGACTTTAACATCTCAGTATATTACTGATTTACCCCTGACTGAACTTTAATAGTTTCTACTTTATTAAAGAAACTTGTCCATTCTTCAAGTTGCAAATGTATTGATATAAAATCTTTACAATGCTCTCCCATTGTCTTCTTAAAGTCTGAAAAATCTGATATCCTGTCTTTCTTTTTGATACAGTAGTGTTCTCAGTAGTTGTTCAATTTCATTTACCTATGGTTAACTGTAGTCCAAAAATATTAGTATTTTTCTTGACTTATTCAAAAGAAATACACTGGTTTTGCTTTATTATATTGCTGTATTCTACTTCATTATTGCATACTTAATAATGATTTATTAAAACAAATGCTAAATTACTAATTATATTTTATTTTATGTATCAATATTTAGGAAAAAACCACAGTATATGACAGACTTACTATGCTTTTATTCCAGGCATTTACTAAGGGTCTTGGCATGTATCTTCTGTGGATAGGCAGAGTCTACTATATTGATTATGTCTTTGCTTTTTCTTTTGAAGAGCATGACTAGAAGTTTGCTAATTGTATTGCTCTCATCAAAGAATAGACTATTTTAATTAACTTTTCTGTTTGCTATTTCATTGGTGTAGTCTTCATTTTTCCTTTTTTCTTAACTACATTGAATTTAATTAGATTTTGCTTTCCTAGTTGTTCGAATTAGAAACTTAAGTTTTTAATTTTACATATTCAATTTTATAAATTTTTCTCTGACAATTGTTTCATTTATATAAAAAAGGATAATACAGAATTTGAAAACAACCAAAATAGCAGATTAATGATGAACATATATTTCATATTGTTATCTTCAAAGTAGTTGCTCAGATTACGAGATGTAGGAATGAAAAAAGGAACAAACAATGAAAGTACCAATCATATTTTTTGGTAAACTAACAGAGATTAGTAGTGAAATTATCTAGCATTCATATATATGTGTATCTATTATTATTTATATAAATTATCTATCATATATGTACATATCTTTTCCCTTCTTTCTTTTCTCATTTCCCTCATCTCAGTTGTTCCATAAACTTTTACATGCAGTTTTCCCATTTTATTAAATCCACAATATTTTCTAATTTTCATTGTGATTTGTATTTTGATCAATAATTTGTTTAGAGGCATGCTGTCTTTCAAATAGTGGCTTTCTACCACTCTATTAGTAGTCTCAGGTAAATTCATTATATATAAGAATAAACCTCATGCTTCTAATTTTCAGATTAATTTAAAGTTTTGTTGTGTTTACTTGTCCCACAGCATAGTATATTTAGTGTATATACCATATGCACTTGAAAAAATATACAGTGAATTGATTTTGAGTGTAGTGTTGTATATATTTCAACTTGATAATTTTCACTTATAGTTGTTCAAATATTTTATATGCACATCACTTATTTTTGCTCATTTCCAATAAATCAGTTATTGAGTTGGCAATACTAAAATTTTTAACTATATTGTAGATTTTCTTTTTCTTTTTCTTTTTCTCATTTTTTCTCCATGTATGTTTGTTCTGTTATTAGTCACATGTACACACATATAAGATGCTACATTGTCATGATTTAGATTTACAATGTTTCCCAGAATCTTGTATGTTTAAAGGTAGAGATTTTGGGGAAACTATTCTTATCAGAGAATTAATCTGTTGGTCTTTGAGACTTTCATAGGGAATTATAAGAATGTAAAAGAAAGAAAAGGATGTCTGTGGGATTTGAAGAGAAAAGGACTGTTATTTGTTTGAGAATGATATGGTCATACAAATGTAGAAAGGCTTCATAGATAGGGAAGATTAGTAGCGACTGGATAGCTGCATAAAGGAAGCCAGTTACCAGAAACCAGGGATTTAGATTTATATATCTGTAGCACAATATTTACCAAGCCACCATCCATATGAGTTACAGAAGGGAAGTCAAGATATAGATCTAAGAGGAACAATTCAACAGAGTGAATACATAAAGTTTCTAGGGAGAATATACGAGGATTAGATGATGGCAGAAATTTCTGGTAAGGAAAGAGGAGGTTAAGTTGTGTGCTTAGCTTGAGGCATATTCTTGTACTATGGGTTTACAGATTGGAAGTGAGACATTAAGGGAGCACCTGTCTAATGGTATTACTTCTGGAAAGCATGAGGGAAGGTCTCTGCTAAGATTGCAGTAGGAAGTTGAATGCTCTGATAATTTATTCATGTGCTCAGTGATTGGAAAAATCTGAGTGTGAATTTTGTGTGACTATAACTTGGTTTTATCTGCCTGAACAGTGCAGGGCAATAAAAACCAGGTTCTGTGATCTTCAAAATAATGACATAGTTTAAAAAGTAAAAGCTGAAAAACAAAGATCATTGGATAGATGACATACAGACAGACAAGCAGACTTTGACTTCCTAACAAGGTCTGGGTATTATAGAGTTTTGCATGAAGTGTATTTTTATACTAATTAATCTTTTATGGTCCCACTTTAGGTGATGAAACACTGAGGTTTTGAAAGAATGACTTTATAAGCTTTACTTAGGAAAAACCGAAGCCAGAATAATTGATTTTCAAGTTTATTTAATTTTCAGTAAGTTATTCACTGAGAGAACAAGATCTAGGTTAGCAGATCCTCGACATGGAAGACAGTATAGTATAGATCTGAAATGCACCAACAAAAGTTCATTTGTCCAGAGGTGAAGTTTTCAAAAGGTGAGGGAATCATGGGGTTTCGAATTTCATCAGTCATTGATGAGATCATAGTTTAATTATATTATTGCAAGATGATTAAAACAGGAAATAGGATCTTATTGAAGGGAGTAGATCATAGATGACATGGCTTTGGGTACTGTGTCTGATCCTTAACCCCTTCTTCCCTGACTTTCTTTGTTTCTTTGTTTCCTGGCTACTATTTAAGGAGCAGATTTCCTCCACCAACACTCTGCTCTGATGTTTTTGTCTTGCAATAGGCCTAAAAGCATTGGAGCTGGTTGATGATGGAGTAAGATCTCTGAAACTAGCTTCCAAAATAAACTTTTCCTCCAAACTAGCTTCCAAAATAAACTTTTAAATTATTTTTTGCAAGTATTTGGTCACAGTGATAAAAAGCTAACTTACCCAAGAAAGCACAAAGAAGCCCAGAGGACAGAAATAAAGGATAATGAGGATGTGAGAACATAAGTGCTGGGGATAAAGGCTAACAGACTGACAAGACAGACAGATATTCTTAAGTAAGTGATGGTTCCTTACAGTTTTCAAATATGTGGGCCTTTTTTCTTGAAGGGTAGAATAAAAATAGACATCAGAAGTATTAATAAGCAGAATAGAGTAACGACTGTTTCATGCACTAGCTACCACAAGTGTTGAGGGTTGACTCTTAGATTGAGAAAACTGCATACTTTTTATTGTGATATTATGAAAGAAACTCTTTCAGAATGCTCTAGCAACATGAAGAGGAATACCCTAGCTAGATAGCAATGGTGGGTGTTTGAGGGAATCTAAAGAAAGGTATGCATTTGGAGAACTGGTGAAAATTAATTAAATGATACTGAAGAATAAGATTCAAGTAAGAAATGGAAAGTGAACCACAGATAGGCAAGGGCCAATTTTCCAAGACACTTTTATATTTTTAAGACTATGAGGATATTTAGAAACCATAAATGTATCATGTTCATTTTCATTTCACAAGATACCTAAAACATCCTAGATTCTTCTTTGTATCCTTCCCCATCCATCTCTCCCTTCTCCCTCCAAATCTTGTTCCCTTTCCTGTTTTGAAAAAAATCTTTATTTTCATTTTTTGTTAATTTGTTTTTTAATCTCTTTTCCCTTTCTTCTCACCCTCTCCCTCCATCTCTCATTCTTCTTTCTATGTGAAAAAGAGCTCCCTACTTCCTATTATCTGTCCTAAATATAATCATTAGTACAAATATGTATTAATACAAAACAAAAAGAAATAAAAATGGAAAAGTGGACAGAAAGAAAAAATAAAATATGCTTGACTTTATAAACAAGTTAATGAGATTATATTTTTGCATGAAGTGTTAAGGAGTAGTATGGTTAGATTTGTGTTTTAAAGATTTGAGAAATTCATGGTGACTGAAAGAAGTAGGATGTTGTCCAGTGCATTTGGCTTGTGCTGGGGGTGATTACTCTAGGATGTAGAATGTAAGATCTGTTCTGAGAACAAGGAAAGATGAAATGTGGAGAGAGTCCTGCTAAGGCTGATCTCTCAATACTAGAAGGAGTATTTTGTAAAAAATTCAGATGGGGAAATTACACGACCATTGTAGAATGATAAATTGAAAACAGTGTCATAAAAATTTGATTGACCAGTGCATTATGGGAACAAAACTTATACGAATGCTGAGAAGTAGTCAGACTGGAATTCTCAATGATGCAATTAGGCATTAAGACAGTAAAAGTTCAAGCCAGGTCTTTAATAGTAGCAGTAAAGACTATGAAAAAAATTTTTTTAAAAGAAATCTATACAGTACTTGCTGATTATATTGATTTGTTTATTCATTAATAATTCACATATTCATTGATACATCATTATATAAATAATTTAAGTGACATGTGGACTAAAAAGATAAAAATATGAGATCATGAGGAATACAGCATGACTGAATAGAGGAGGGCTGATGGAGCTAAAAACAGAGATGATAAGAGAAAAGGAAGCATATACATCTGAAGAGACTTGTAGTTCAAACAAAGCATAGACATAGGACTTTACAAAATGGCCTAGTGGCACTGCTGCCTACATGCCAAGCAAGATTCAACATATAGTGAAGACTCCAAAGAAATGGATGGACTCAGAAGTGTGGCTGACTCCAGTCAAATAGGATAGATTTGCGATACAAGACTCCTTGTCTTTTTTTTTTTTTCTACACAGATAATGCAGCAGCTTGCTATTGTTATTTGTAATTGTACTACTGTAGTCAGGGTGTCAGATCTGGTGTAATCAGTTGTTTTCCTTTGCATGACACTGATTGTCTGGGAGTCATCATCTTCACCATAGCTTCAGTACCAAAAGTCTGGGTTGTGATCCAAATAGATAGCAGCATTTCATCCTTAATAAATTAGGATGTTAGGATCTTGGGACAGATGCAAAGATTAAGAAACATCTACACCTACAATATATCTTTGAGGAACACACATTCCTTATGGAAGCCTCAGTACTAGTGATGCAGCTTTCTGATATAAGAAATTTTACAATCATCAATAAGAAAAATAAGAAATAGAAAATAACAAGATGCTGAAGCAAAATGCAACCCAGACCTCCCTACCACCCAGGAAAATCCAGGGCACAAAAAGATAGAGGAAGCCACACCTGAATTCTCTGCAATGATACCAGCAGAAGTTAGAAAACAAATCCATGAGGCTGTGGAGGAAATCAGAGAAGAAATAGTCTCCAGGTAAAAAAGGGGATGATGATCATAATAATAGACTTGCTCAGCAAACCTAAAGTAGACATAGATTTAAAAATAATAGAAAACTTTGATATTCAACAGAGTAATGATATTTATAAAACAGACTCAAACAGATATTCAGGAAGTTAAAGATTCCATTGAATGTTTGCAAAATTGACTGACTGAAAGTGAAGACAGAGTATAAGACTTAGAAGACAAGACTGTGGTTAGCAATCATGAGAAGCAAGATCTCTTAAAAATAGCAAAGGGTCATGAAAAAGCAATCTAACAGCTGCAGAATGATGTGAAGAGGAAGACATAAGATTAATATAAGTCTAAGAAAAAGCAAGAGTCATCACAAATAACCTAAAAACTCTTTCACAGAGTAATAGCAGGAAACTTCCCAAGCATGTAGAAAAAAATAGACATACAGATAAGTGAGGCATATAGAAATACAGTTATTCATGATTAAAATAAATATACATCAAATCATATAGTAATCAAGATTCCAGAAATTCAGCACAAGAACAGAACATTAAAAGATGTTAAGAAAAGAAACAAATCATTTATTTAAAAACATTTTTTTTCAGAATCACAACCGATTTCTCAACACAAAGCCTAAAGTCAAGGAGAGTTCAGAGTGAAGTATTTCAAGTCCCTAAAGGAAACAACCTGCAACACAAAATGATGTACTTTCAAAAACTATCTTTTAAAATCAGTGGAGATATAAGATACTTCCATGACAAAAAACAGCTAAAGATATTCATGAACACCAAACCAACCCCTCCAAATTCTCCAACAGATGTTTTAGACAGAGATAAAAAGACTACAACCCCCAAAACAAACACCAATAGAAAGAATATACCAGGTAAGATGAGCAATTAAAGAGAAGGAAAATACAGGGAACCAAAAAAGGGAAATGAAGTGACAAAGATAAGTCAATATATATCATTATAACTATCAATGTAAATGTTTATAATAGCAATCAAAAGAAACATACTGGTAACAATGGATCAAGAACTAAGATCCAACATCATGCTTCATGCAAGAAACACATATAATTTATAAAGAACTTCATTTACTGAGAATCAAAAGATAGAAAATGCTATTTGATCTGACAAGACCCCAGAAAAATAGCAAGGGAAGCAATTCCATTCTCAGATAAGGGGAATTTAAAACCAAGGCTGATAAAAATAGGCAAAGAAGGTCATTGTATACTTATTAAGGGAAACTTCCTAGATGAATAGATATCATAAATATATATATGCACCAAACACAAGTGCATAAAACTATATAAAACCAATATTAATGGACATGAAAATCAAATAAGCACTAGCACAACCATATTGGGAGATTTTATTATCCACTGTCACAAGTAGGTAGATCAATCAGAAAAGAAATCATGAAAGAAATATCAGAATTGACCCAAATCTGTGAAAAAAATGGACCTAGTAGATGTCTACAGAACATTATATCTCATAATATCAGAATATAAATTCTTCTCAGCTACACATGAGGAATTCTTCAAAATAATCCCTATACTACCACATAGAATATGATTCAGTAAATGCAAATGAATTGAAATTATCCCATGAATATCATTGGGCCAGAGTGCAACAAAATTGAAAATCAATGGCAAAAGAAACCACAAAAATTCCACAAACAAATAATTAAATAACATTCAACTAAACAACCAATAGATCACAGTTGAAATTACAAAAGGAATTAAGAAGTATTTATAATTAAGTAATAATACTGTCACAACATACTGAAGTCATAGAATGGAAGGAAGGCAGCACAAAGAGATAAAGTTGTTGCTGTCAATTCTCATCTCAGGAAAACAGAATGAGCTCAAATGACCTAATGCTCAACTTCAAATTTCTAGAAAATGAAGAAGAAGTCAAGCCCAAAGCTAACACAAGGGATGAATTATAAAGATCAGAGGAGAAATTAATGCAATGAAGACTGAATAAATACAAAGAATCAAAAAATTGAAGAGTTGGTTCTTTAAAAGAGTAAATAAAATCAATAAACCATTAGCCAACCTTATTTAAAAAAAGAAAAAGGTTCAAATTCATAAAAACAGAAACAATAAGTTTTAAACAACAATGAATCCTCCAGAAATCCAGAGAACATCAATACTTACTTTGAGAACTTTTACTCTAATTACATGGAAAACACAGAAGAAATGGACAGATTCCTAGATACACTTGTATTTCCAAGTTTTAATGATGAATATATTAATTCTAAATAACCCAGTATCTATCAGTGAAATTGAAAATATAATTAAAAAATTAAAAACAAGGAAAAGCACATGTCCTGATGAATTCTATAAGAAATTTATGGACGATCTAATGCCATTATTCTTCAAACTCATTAACAAAATTGAAAGGGAAGCAATACTCCCAAAGTAGCAAGAATTACCTTGAAGCCAAATCAAAGAAAGACTCAATCCAAAAAGAGAAGACAAAGCCAATCTCCCCAATGAATATAGATGCAAAAATCTTTAATAAGATACTGGTAAACAGAATAGATCAAGTGGTCAAGAAGATCATACACCATGACCAAATGAGATTCATCCCAGAGATTCAGGAATGATTCAAAATATGCAAATCAATAATTGTAATACACCATAACAACAGATCCAAAGAAAAATAAAATAATCATCTCAATAGACAGCAAAAAAGCATTTGGAAAAGCCCAACAATCATTCATGATTAAAAAACAATTCTACAAAGAATTGGAATAGATGGCCTTTATCTCAATGTGATAAAGACTATCTATCACAAACAAATAGCCAACATCATACTAAATGGACAATACCTGAAAGCTTTTATTCTAATATCAGGAACATGATAAAGATATCTACCATCTCCACTCTTACTCAATATAGCTTTGAATACATTTGCCAGAGCAATTGGAGAAGAGAAAGAAAAGGAATAAGGACAGGGAGGGAAGAAGTTAAATTATGATTATTTGCAGATTGACATGATACTCTATACAGAAGTCCCCTAAAATCACCAAAACACGTTTAGATTTAATAACCAAATGTAATCATGTAGCAGGATACAAAGTCAGCACACAAAAATCAATCTCATACCTGTATACAACTAACTGAGATAGAAGTTAGGGAAATAACATCTTTTACAATAGCATCACAAAAAATATTGCAGAATCAGTCTAATAATGTAAGTAATATATCTGTATTGAAAAGAATATTTTCTGAAAAAAGAAATTAAAGAGCATGTCAGAAGATGGAAAAATGTGCCTTGGTCTTGGGTAGGGAGAACAAAGATAGCGAAAATGGCCATACATTAAAAATTTTTATATAGATTTAATGCAGTCCCAATCAGAATACCAATATCATACCTCATAGAATTAGAGAAAAACAATTCCAAAATTCATTTGAAATCAGAAGAGACCTAGAGCAGCAAAAACAATTCTAGGCAACAAAGGCAAGGCAAGGGTATCACAATCTCTCATTGAAACTGTACTATAGAACTAATATGATAAAAACTGCATGGTACTGAAAAAGATAAAAAGACCCAATGATCAGTGGAAAAATTAGAAGATGCAGAAACAACTGCAGACATACTCAGCACCTTATCTTTTCAAAGGAGCCAAAGATGTTCACTGGAAGAAAGATAGCCTTTTTAGTAAATGGTGTATAAAAATTGGCATTCCACATGCTAAAGATTAATACTACACCTACGTCTATTCCCATGAACCAAACTAAAATCAATTTGATCAAAGGTCTAAATATTAAAAGAGAGAAACTAAATCTGCTGGAAAGTAACATATATAGAACTCTTAACGACTTAGGTGTAGATGGAAACTTCATGAGCAAAATTCAGATTGTACAGAAAATACTACAAAGAATCAACCACTGGGATCTCATCTAATTTAAAAGCTTTTTCACAGTAAAAGAAATCACCAACAGAGTGAAAAGACATCCCACAGAGTGGGAAAATCTTTTAACCAGTTTTTCCTCAGACAAAGAACTAATATCTAGTCATATAAATAATTTTAAAAATCAGACACATCTAAATTTAAAGACAATTGAAATGAGTACACACTTCTTAGATGAAGAAGTAGAAACAGCAAATAAATATATGATAAAATTTTTACATCACAGGAGCTTCAGTCCGCCATGCAGGATGGGAGAAAGCCCATCCACTCCCCTTCTGCCATTAGGGGAGATGTGGTGAGCTGTGTATGATGGGAGAAGGCCCACCCAGCACTCTTTCACCATCAGGGAAGCCTTGGATCAGAGGAACACAGGTGTCTGACCCATTTCCTTAAACCAGGGGATGGGCAACTCCCCTGGTTCCTGGTTCCAGAGGAACTCAGGAAATGAGAAGATGAAGGATCAAAACGCAGTCTCAGACCTCTAGCCCACCCAGAACAATTCTAGGAGACATAGACATAAAAGGAATTGGAAGTCACACACCTGAAACTTCTGAAACAATAGCAACTGAAGTAAAAAAATGACTTGATGAGGCTTTAAAGGAAATCAGATCAGAAATAATCTCACAGGGAAGAAAAGAAATGACAACCATAATGAAAGAAATACTGAGCATATCTAAAGACATAGATAAGAATAGAGGAGCTTAGGAAAATAATGGAAACCTTGAATGAACAATGCAGGAAAGAATTAGAATACATGAAACAGATTCAAAAGCTGCCCAGGACATTAAAAAATTTCATTCAATGCTGGCAAAAATGCTTGAACGAAACTGTAGATATACTTTCAGACCTTGAAAATAGGATTGCACCTACCAATCATGAAAGAAAAAATATCTTCAAAATAACAAGGAACCAGAAAATAATAATTCAGTAGCTATGAGATGATGCAAAGAAAAATAATATAATAGGTATTGGCAAAAAAGCAGGACTCAGCACAAATGACATAAGATTATTTGCAGAAGTAATAACAGAAAGTTTTCCATTCATGAGAAAAAAACCTGACATATAGATAAGTGAGGCATATGGAAATCCAACTAGCCATAATCAAAGTAAATCTATACCCAGACATATAATAATCAAGATCCCAGAAATTCACCACAAATACAGAATATTAAAAGCTGTTAGAGAAAACAAACAGATCACCCATAAAGGAATGCCTATCAGAATCACAGCGAACTTCTTAACACAGACCATTAAGTTAAGAAGAGTTTGGTATGAAATATTTTAAATTCTGGAAGTCAGTCCTGAACAAAACAACTTCCAACCCAGAAAAACTGTACCCTGAAAAACTGTCTTTAAAGTATGTACAACTATTTTGAAGAAAACAAGAGACATTATGGTAGCCTCTGTTGATTTCCTGTTGTCTTGTTTTGAAGTTCTGTGTTGCTTACATTGTTTTGTTCTATTTTGTTTTGTTTTATTCTCAAATTAAAAAAAATTAATGGAGAAATAAGATACTTCCATCACAAAGAACTACTGAAGGAATTCAAGAGCACTAAACCAACCCTAGAATATAGTAAAAGATTCTCCAAAAAGAGATAAATATGGTCACAACAGAAAACACAGAAACACAAAAGAAAAACAACAGAGAGGAACTAGCAACCAGGATAAAAGTAGTGAACTAACTAATAAATATAAGCCAATATATGCCAGTTATTGCCATTAATTTAAAAGGCCTCAATTCAGTAACCAAAAGAAAACAGTCTAGCAGAATAGATCAAAAATGAAATCTGATAATATGTAATATACAAGAAACACACTTAACTCAAAAATTCATAGATTGAAAGTCAAAGGATGGAATAAAATATCCTATGTGTCAGGAACCCATAAAAAAGCAGGGGTGGCTATTATGTTTTCAGACAATGCAAACTTCAAACCAAGAATGATCAAAAGAGATAAAGAAGGTCACTATATGTTTCTTCAGGAGAAAGGGATAAGAATCATAGAAATATATGCAACAAATATGGGAGTATCCAACTATCAGGCAAATATTAATAGATATGAAAAATCAAACAATATTACAGTAATAACAGGGGACCTCAACACCTTATTGTCACAGAAAAAAAGATCAGCTAGACAAAGAAATCATAAAAGAAATAACAGAACTCAACTAAACTTATGAACCAATGAACTTAGAGACATTTACAGAGTGTTCCACTCAAAAACTTCAGAATATACATTTTTCTCAGCTGCACATGTGATGTTCCCTAAATTTGATGTTCTCCTAGCCCATAGAATATGATTAAATAAATGCAAAGGAACTGAGATTACCCCATGAAATTGGAAATTAATCACAAAATAATCCATAAAAACTACATAAAACATGGAAATTAAAGAACACCCCCCCCTGAACAATCAATGGATCAGAGATGAAATTAAACAATATCTACAATTAAATGAAAATGCAAATAAAACATTGGATCCTGGGGGTGCAATGAAAGTAGTTCTTAGAGGGAAATTTAATGTGGTGAATTCTCACATCAGGAAAACATAACAAGCACAACTAAACAACCCAATGCCACACTTCAAGCTTTTAGAAAAAGAAGAGCAAGTCAAGCCCCAAGCCCACCCAAGGGAGGAAATTATAATCATCAAAGCAAAATTAACACAATTGAGGCCAAGAAAACAGTACAAAGAATTAATAAATTGAAGAGATTTTTTCTAAAAGAATAAATAAAGTTGATAATCCCCATAGCCAATCTTATTAAAAAAAGGAAAGAAAAAAAACTCAAATTCATATAACAAGAAATTACAAGATCACTGTAAGTCCTGTGGAAATTCAGAACATTATCAATACCTACTTTTACTACTCTCAGGATGGGAAGCAGAAGAAATGTAGATATTCCTAGAAACGTGAGTTACCAAAGTTGAATCAACTACATAGAAAAGTTTTGAATAACTGAATATCAGTTAACCAAATTGAACACGTAATTGAAAACTTACCAATAGAGAAAAGCCCAGGTTCACATGATTTGCAGCTGAATTCTATAAGAAATTTGGAGATTTAACACAAATACTCTTCAAACTCTTTAATGATATTGAAAGGGAAACAATTTCTCTCACTCATTGCTGGAGGTATTACCCTGACAACAAAACTAGAGAAAGAGCAAAACAAAAGGAACTATAGGCCAATTTCTCCAAAGAATATAGATGCAAAAATTCTCAGTAAAATACTAGGAAACAGAATGCAACAAATCATCAAGAATATTATACAGCATGACTAAGTGGAACTCATCTCAGAACTGCAGGAATGGTTCAACATATGAAAATCAATAGATACAGACAACACAAAGCCAAAGACAAAAATCACGTGATCATCTGAATAGATGCAGAAAAAGCTTTTGATAAATTCAACACTCATAAGAAAAATTATACAGAAAATCAGCATAGATGTTGTTTAACTCAATCTGATAAAAAACTATATATGGCAACCCAACAGCCAACATCATACTATATGGACAAAAACTGAAAGTTTTCAATCTAAAATTAGGAACAACACAAGATTGTCTACTATCACCATTCCTATTCAAGATAGTCCCGAAACATTAGCCAGAGCAATTAGACAAGTGAGTGAATTGAAGGAATAAGGACAGGAAAAGAAGAAGTGAAATTATCATTATTCAAAAGTGACATGATATTCTATTTAGAAGACCCCAACAACTGCTCCAAAAGACTTCTAGATTTAATAACTAAATTCAGTAACATAATTGTATAAAAATTAACACTCAAAAATCAGCAGCATTCTTGTACACAACCAACTCAATGAGGGAGAAATTAGGCGAGCCCAACCTTCACAATAGCATCCAACAAACTGAAATACTTAGCAATCAGTCTAACAAAGGAAGTAAAAAATTTGTACATTGAATATTATGGTTCTCCATATTCCTCTTCCTTATACCTCTGCTTCTTAGTTGATAGCTGAACAGTTAATAGGGATGTTTTGGAAGAAAGCAAAATTACAGAGACAGAATTTTGTTCAAGGCTTATTGAAGAGTTTTGCCTTTAGGAATTAGCAACTTTTTGGTTGTAGTTGATATCAAAAGTGTGGAGTACTAGGTATAAATAAACAGTGGTGCCTAGATCTAAAAATATGTTAAGATTTGACTTTGTAGGGAAGTGCAGGAAGCTTCTACATTACAGGGTAAAGATTCCCTCCCCTGCCTTTTGGAGAGTTGGTGTTGGAGATTTTCAGGAAGACATCTTTAAGTTCAGAGTGATTTTGCAAGGCTTAGTCCAGACTGGATTTGCTACTTCCTTAAACATGGACTTAATTTTTGATGTTTTTGAAAATTGTAGAAGTGGGAAAGGGTTTGTATATGGATATGTGCATGTGTGCGTGTGTGTGCTTGTTTATGTGTATGTTTTTCTGTGAAGAATACATTTGGAGTTCAATTTTTCAGCTTCATTACCTCACCTGTTGACTGTTACTGTAACTGAGACTCTTAACGTAAAGCAAGAGACTTTCTCCTGCAGGCAAGAAGTATTAGATTGGTATAGAGAATGGGCTATATTTTACTCTGGATCTTAAGAGAGTTGATCCTAGATTTCAAACTAGCAACTCCCATTGTAGATTTTCAGCTGCCTGGTAGCCTCTGAAGGGCTAGGTTTGTGACAGTGAACCCTAACAATAACATTTTCTTAAGGCAATTTTAATGACAGCCACCAGTTAATCTTTATGATGTGATTTTGTTACCAACAATCCTTCTGAAGAAGTATGTTAAAAATATCAGCTGGCCTTAGCTTTCCTTTGGAGAATAACACAGGAAAAATATATTCCAAGTATTATTGACTTGGAATAACCAGTTAATAAGATGGTGCTTTACCACATTCTTGCTCCTATAACAAAATATCTTTGGTTGAGCAATTTATCAGCAGCAGAAACTTTACTTATGCTTCTGGAGGCCAGAAAGTTCAAGATCATGGTGTTAACAAATTCATTGTTGGTGGGGTTCCAGTCTTCATCAGTGGAAAGCATGAATAAATTCCCATGGGTGTTTTTATAAGAGGACTAATTCCATTCATAAAGGCAGAATCTTCCTGATGTAGTCACTTCTGAAAGATACTCATATTTTCTTACCATCACACTGAGAATGAAGTTTCAGCATATAAATTTCGTAGGGATACAAACATGAAACTTATAGCAGATGGTGAGAAAGGATCTGCAGAACCCTAGAGCAGAAATTGCTTAGGGCATCTGTGCAACAATCATTGTGGATTTGTGTAACATGTTGAGAATTTATGTAGCAAGAATTCCTAGAATTTTGTGAGAAGTAGGGAATAGCAAAAGATTATGTTTCTTGCTATTCACAGGACTGGGGCAGAGACAAATATTTGGTATTATTATGTGGATTTTAAAACACTGTTCTTCAATAGCACAGTCCTGAAGACAATTTTCTCCTTGTTCATACTTAATGAAAAGCCTGTATTTAGAAAGCAATGTGAGTAGTGCTAAAATTTTATAATTCAGAAACTCTGTTTAAGGAGAAATAATATGCTACCCCAAATTAGAGAACTCTAGATTGGATTTGAAATATGTGAAAATTTGCACAAGTCAGCATCAATTTAGTACTTACTACGAGCTAAACATTTTGCATTTGTTGGTAATGTTTATTATGGTGCTGCTAGTTAATTATTATTTCTGTTTTACTAAAAAGAAATTGAGTCTTAAAGAAGTTAGGTGATTTGTGTAGGGTCACATTGCTAATAAGTGGATAATCTGAAATTTAAATTAAGGGCATCTCACTTTGTTATTTGGCCTTTTTTATTGTACTATCCAGCCAAGACTGACTGAGCTGTGAGCCATGGGAAAAACATAAAAAGGAAGAGTGAATGGAAGCAGAAAGAGAAGCTGAGGGTAATGGAGGCATTGGAAACTTTAGGATGAAGTCAAGGTCAATGGTGTGAGATGCTGCAAAAAGTTGGGGTAGTGCCAAATGTGGGCAGCAGAAATAAACTGGGTTTTCAGGGGTTTATAACCTTCAGTGAGATAGAAGCAAGATTTACTGATTAGAAGTAAAAATCACTGTGGTGATGATACCATGGAAGACTGGAATAGTCACTGTGAGAAATGGACTAAGGAGTCCTCATAAATCTATTCAGGAGCATTTTGAACAAATAAAGCCGAATGGCAAACCCAGAGTGAGAGAGGAAATCCTGTCTAGATGGCATGTGAAATAGAGCTTTCTTCTCTTTGAAGAAAGAAATTATGTGCTTTCCTTCATGTATGGGAAAAACACAGCAATGCTACAGTTTATGACATTGTTATTTCTGTGTATAAATGTTTTTAAAAATGAACAGTTCATGGGTAAAAGCCTTTCCCTCATTCATGGCCTCACTCGTTTTCACAAGGCTGTCTCCTAGAGTGAGACTGGAAAAGGCAGCCATCCGTATCTTGTGTATTTAGATAGAACAAGCATTTTGACTCATGTTTCCAAGAAAATGAGACTTATTCCAAAAGTTGAGTAGAAAATTCCCTTAGAGGGGTTTAATCAATGCCTGGAACACATCATTATTTTTCCAGAATTGAGGAGAGCACAAATATAATTTAGTACATATATTACTCAAGATTCTTCGAGTTTCAAGTAGCAGAAAACTCAGCTCATACTAACTTAAGCCAACATGAGAGGTACTCATTCTTATAACTAAAATTAGTTTTGAGGGCAAAGTTAGGCTCCCTCTCCTTCTCTGTCTCTCTCTTACTCTTCTCTTACTGTTTTTTTTCTGTCTCAATCATCGAGGCTTTCTTTCTACTTTTTTGCCCTTATTATCAAAAACATCACTAAATAGGAACAATATGTTTACCGGCATCTCTTTATTTATATTCTCTAAGGTTTAAGTCTAAATAAAATAGAAGATATTTTTTCCTAAGAATTTCAACAAAAATTTCAGCAGTTATGTTTCCCTGGTCTGACTGGGTGGGGAGATGTGACCATTGTAGGCTGTAAACTGGCGAGGCTCCCTGATTAGGCAGGTCCGCATCACATGCTCCCTTTGCTATTTGCAGTGGAAATAGGGTAGGGACATCCTTTCCAAGAAAAATAGGTATTAGTAACACATACTGTTTGGGGCAAACAGTTCTGATTACATTCAAAAATTTAAAGCATAATTCATATACTTTTATGTATTCTCTGAAGTTTTGGACTCATGGTGACAGTGTCTCTAGTCTAAGAAAACTGTGAGCCAGGTTTGATAGCACACTCCTGTAATCCCAACATTTAGAAGGCTGAAGCAAGAGTATTTCAGTTTCATCTTTAATGTAGACAATTTAGTGAGAGCCTATCTGAAAATAAAAAAAATTTTTAAAAGAGGCTTGAGGTGTAGCTCATTGTGAGGGCCTTGGGTTTAATCCCCAGTACCAAGAGAAATAGAAGAGAGATGAGAAAGAGAGAAAAAAAGGAGGAACTTTCTCCATAGCTCTTTTAACTTATCCACTTTTCTTTGGAATGTATTGGAAAATAAGAGGAAGGTAATTTAAAAAGGGAAAAGAGAAAGCATAGCTTCACATGAGCTAAACTCAGACTATTTTCATTGATGGCTAACTAGAATTATTCTATAATTACTCCACCACAGCCCTGAAAGTGAGTCACCAAGAACTGAATATTTATAAGCTTTCTGACCTCAAAAATTTAAAATCTTAAATGGGGTCAGCTAAGGAGACTGTGGAAAACTTCCATGCAACTTATTGGCAGATGATTTCAGTTCTTATTTCAACAAGCTTGGTATGAAATGCATGCCATCTGGTTACTGAGAAAATTCTAGTGCATATTAACTGCTTGTGCGAGAGACATTCCTGCTATTTAGTTGTAAATGATTGCACCTGCAAATGAAAAATAAAAGGAAAGAAAAAGAGCATGTCTTATCGTTTGCTCCCAGGGCTGGAAGATTTGATGACACAATACTGTTATTTCATCCACTTTTAAAATCTGTGTCTGATCAGTACAGCTGTTCTCTCACAACTATTTTGAATATGCTGTGTTATACACAAGAACATAAGACTGTTTGGGGAAAATTCCAAATAGTAGTCAATTGAAGACTATATTCTTCCCTTTCCATTTCTTCAAGGCATTTCTATTTCAAGATAAAAAATGCAGCTTCTTCAGATTTTGATTTCAACTGTGTTAAGGATATTTCAAGGAAGATTTTATGTTCCCAAGTCTGACTCATCTGACATGGTTGGTAGTTCTCTACCTAAGATAAAATCATGTAGGTACAAGAGGAATATCTCTATGGATTCTCCTTCCTTATTTTCCTGGTGACACCCTCATAGTTATCTAGTAGTTATCTAACCATTAGTCTGAGGCTGGCAGATTCAGGTGCTTTGAAAATTGAAAACCTGTTACCAAGAGCCCTGTAGTATTACAACAGTTACACTGGGCTTATGGATTTGACCTTTATTTCATTTGCCATGCACTGTGTATTGCATTCAGTTCTGGAAGGGTAGCACAGGCAAAGGAGTTCTTGTCAGTACAAGAGAAGCATGATAGGGTTTAGATAGAGTTTACTTACATCGTAGCTCTGTGTCTGTGGGATCCAAAAGATACTAATTCCTGTGGACATTGGCATGTTAAGTGGGGATTACATAAAGTTATTTTAGAGTAGATGAAAAGTTTTAATGGACTATTTCATGTGAAAGTGCACACTAAACTAACAATGTTAATCTAATGTCACTGAAGCATTATAGAAGGGTACTATTGTTTTCAGTCTTCCCAAACTCATCTACTGGCTGAATTTATAGCATATGCAAATTATTTTCTATTGCAGGAATATTATTTACAGAATCAGACTGCAACCTTATGACAAGAAGCAGGCTTTCTTCTTCATTTATGTTAGGCATTGAAAAACAATGAGCGGATATAACTATTGTCTGAATCCTAACCACTAGATGTCATTCTGTTCCTCCAACACATACAGTAATATTCTAGGTAATGTATTTAATGTGTCTTTTTGCTTAATGAGATGTTGATTATGACTGACAGAGATGATCTTTCATTGAATGAGGAAATTCAACTACCACTGGGACCATATCACAGAAGATGTGGCAGAGTCTCAGGATTATTATTCAAACATGGTAACAAAAATAGTAATAACACCCATCAAAAGGGGATCCTAAATTTAGTCTTCAGAGATGACAGTAAGATTATCAATTATGGAGTATAGTTTGGGCTACAGGAATGGGCAACTGTATTTGCAAGATACCCAATGATGCCTTTAAGTCAGGAAGTGTTATGAAAATCAAAACCAATGGATAAAGATCTCTAAAAGCACATGACAGCTTACTACAAAGAGGAAACAGAATACAATGAAAAAAGAGACAAAAATAATGGTTCTTGAGTATTTACTATAGTTATGGTTTAGATCTAAAATATCATTCAAAACTTGAATATTTTTGGAACTTTCAGAAGATGATTGGCCCATGAGGGCTATAATTTCATTAATGGATTAATCCATTGATGTGATCATAATCTGATGGCCTTAGATGATCCTTAGAGGAGATGGAAACTTAGGAGTTGGGGCCTAGTTGGAGAAAGTGGCCTAGGTATCTTCTTGGGGAATGTTTTGTCCCTGGACTCTTCCTCTCTAAGTCCTTCTTGCTCTATTTCTGGGTGCCATGAGCTGACTAGTTTTCCTCTACCATGTTTCCCACCATGATATTTTTGCCTTGAAGCCAGCTTTTGTTGACAAAAAGCTAACTAATATACTATTTTTGAAGAATATCATAAGATTGAGTGGTTTAAACCTTGCTTGGACTTCGGGTTCTTAATGTCTTTTCTTTTCCTCCAGAGGATTTTTTTTTTCTGTGATATTAGAGATTCAATGAAAGGTTGCTCTATCACTGAAATTCATCCTTAACTTTTTATGTTTTATTTTGAGACAAGTTCTTGCTAAGTTTCAGTGTTGCGAAGGCTGGGTTTGAATTTGCCATCCTCCTGCTCAGTCTGTGAGTACTTGGATTACAGGCAGAAGAAAACTTAAGCAGACACATCATTAGATTTTTAAAAAAGGCAGGTTCCATTGTTATGGGAAAAGAAGTGAAGGTAAAATATTAATATTTTAGCTTCTGTCTCAGATTTACAGACACATCAGTTTGCTTCTTAAACATTTAATTTTACTATCTCAGACTCTAAATTGTTGTTTAAAGCATTTAGTTTCCCTTAATATTACATGAATAGTTGATATTTATGATTAATAAGATTTATCTTCTAAATCAATGTTTTATCTTTAAAATGCTTTATATTATTAATGTTACATTAAAATTGTATTTAAGAAGCTTATCCTCTAAGCTAGAGTTAGTTAATTTTCTCTAATGATGCTTTGATTAAAGAATTTTTTTCCTCTGAATTCATATGGTTTTAGAAAGTGTTTAAAAGTGTAGTATTAAAGTTACATTTTATTAATCAGAGCTGGGATTTGATTATTTTGCATCTTAAGTGTTGCTGTTACTGGCAAGGACATTCATAAATAATTTTTAGTTTATTGCACTGGTTTATTAAGGTCAAGAAGACAAAATCCCAGCCTGGATTTCAGAGATGACAGACCATATCTGTTTGGTCTGAGAGGTATCATGTGCATAAAGAGTTCCTCTCTCTGGGAACATCCCACTTTGCTATTTTAAGATCTTTAATATTTTATGCGTTGTACATTTGTCGACAAGAGGCTACTTCTTCACACTAAAAGGGGACTTTTACTGAGGAGATTGTATCTAAAAATAACAGTTTCTGTTCCATTTAGCAAAAACTGACCAAACCTATAATAGTACTAAGAAAAATGGTTCAAACTTTATTATAAATCATAATATATGTTTTGTCTTGACTTTGATTTTATATTGTGTTTGATGTTTAAAACTGAATTTATGATTAAATATATTAAAATATCTTCTTTACTTAAGTTTGGTTTTAATTCTTTAGCTTTCTGTTTTTGATTGCAAAATTTTAAATTCTCCATTCTGTAGATACACAGTCCCAATTCTCATTTTGCCTTTCATAAAAATGTAGTTCCAGTTTCTAATTTTATGTCTCAGTGAGGTTCAGGGTCATGAACTAGATGGAAAGATTGTATATGACAAGGCAAAAGAGAGAATAGAAAGTAAAGAGATTTATCTGTCACAATCATCATTTTTCTGCTCAAATCCTTAAGACTCTCTTGTTTACTCTCTTCTTATGTTAAAACTCTTATAATAGATTGGATACTCTTGTGGCTTAATGAATGTGTACTACTTAATTCTCTCAGAGCAGAGCAGCAACACAATCATAACAGCACTTTTAGAAGGCACAGAGAGACCCACAAGTCTGACTAATTGCTTTGGTCGTTGGTATAGCCTTAGCTTTGCAAACACAGATGGTTAGGAACAAAAGGTAGCCAACAGGAGGAAGAGAAAGGTCCTAAGAACAGACATAGTTGTATTCTGGGTACTCACAGACACCTCTCTCCTGTGTACTCTTCTGTGCTCATTTTCTGTTTCTTATAGATTCGTCATCTATCTCATTTGTATTTACTGATAAAGCACTGCCTTAAGCCAGGGAAGTTCCTGGTGTTTATGCTTGAAAGGTGGATGGACACAGAGGATATAAAAACTACTTGGTGCCAGTAGTCCATGGGAAAATACTTTGTGGTTTCCATCATCTGCAAATAAGAATAAAACTCTGTCTCAGGAACTGTATGTATATTGGTACCACTTTATCTGGGATAGATTTAAGCACGTCCATTTTATTAACCTATTTCACTCAAAGAAGATGACATCCTACCTCCAGAAACATGTTCTGAGTTGGGTTGCTACATGAACTTATTTTCAGCTATCTGGGTCATTATATATTTGACTGAAGCACTACCAATAATGGCTCAGTCCTCATGACACTAGTGATTGAAACAGTGAATTTAACTCTGAAGACTTAAAGACTTGGGTCCCTAACAGTGTATTGTTAAGATAACGTCCTCCTCCATTGAATCAAACCTTTTCCCTTCATTAATACTGTCTGCTGCTGGGTCGTTCTCATCACAATGTTTTAGGATATGATTTTTGCTTCATCTTTCTCCATCATCCCTCCTTTCTTATACTGAAAAAATTGCAAGTTTCTGAATCTTTTCTCCGCTTGCTTCTGGCCCTTTGCACACATAGTTTCTTTTGCTCCTTTGTCTTATTATCATACTTAATTGCCTGGAGAGTTATCAGAACAGTTTAGGTTTACTTTCTATTACAAGTTAAAGACTGATTCTTACAAGATTATTAGCATCGCAGTGAGAGAGTCCCTCAAAACACATTATTCTGTCATGTGGTGAAATTTCATACTCTTGTTTTCTAGTCTTTCCTTCATCTTTAATTAGGCATTCATTTAAGACAGTTGTTATCTTTGGTATTAAGGTATTTGTTCTTATGAATGAACTTGGCTGTGCCTGGGTGCCAATTGGTAGAAAAAGAACAGTATAAATTCACCAGTGATTCTGTATCTAAATAAATGGTTTTAATTTTGAAGAAAAAGAAGTTATTGTGAGTTCTACTCTAAGATTTAGCCATATACTACAGAACACAGCTAACTATATTGATTATCTCAACTATTGTTTCCTAAGAATCTACCACATTTGTCTAATATTCTGATACATTTATTAGGAGTAACATATCATGTAAGAGTAGAAGGTACACTGGTGGGGAGGAATGATTTAAAAGATGAACATGAGTTTGACTTGAATTAAATACTTGTATTGAACAGTTGATATAGATTAATTCATACTAGAAATACTTGAACAATACACTAAGACTATCTGAAACCACTGAAAAATTTTAAGAATTACATGATTATAGTAAGGGACAAGAAAATCAGACACAGCAAAAACAACTATTTTTCTTTTCTTTGTAGTCTTCCATTCTGCACTTTCTCAAAGGCTGAATCAAGGGCATGAAATAAAACAATATAACTCCTTCACTAAGATTCCTGACAAAAATTATGAAGCCATAGAGTCAACATGGTCCTATTCATCATAGTCAACATTTTATTCTATGTGTCAGATAATCTTAGTTATTAACTTAATTGGAAAAAGAAACTCCTGGGAGATGTGATAGGATCATGTGGTCAATAGTCTCATCAGTAGGTTTAAACCGTTGGTGTTCACAGCTGAAGTCCCGTGAGGAGGTGGGACCTAGCTGTAAATAGTTCACTGGATGTGTGTTTTTGAGGATGTGTCTCTCTTCAAACTCTTTTCCTGCACCCTGCATCCCAACATGAAGTGAGTAACTCTGCTCTATCATGTTCTCCTGCCATGATACTCCTGTCTTGGAGCGGGTTGACTGTGGACTGAAACCTTTCTTACTGTGAGACTAATGAACCTCTCCTCTAAGTTTGCAGATGTCAGGTACTTTGTTCCAGCAAATGTAAAGATAATGCATTTATATTTGTATTTTTCCCTATAAGATTTTTAAAATTTTAATGTGTACTTTTAATTCATTGTATTCTGATCTAGTTTGGATTTTGAAAAAAGTGCAAACAGTTCACTTTGAGTATTTAATGAATATATATTTCTTTTAGATAGATCATTCATCCTTGATCTGTTTCTTGATATTTTACAGAACAAGTCAATGCCTTTTTATTTATATGTCTAGAACTGTAGTGGAGCCTAACTACTAGATTTTAACTGAAGTTTTCAACTCCTGGATAAATGTTTATTTTGATTGTTTATTAGGGTTTTGTTATATGAAAACCATTGATTTATATTTCTTTAAGTTAAAGTTTATTTTACTATCCTTGATAGATATTTGAATTAGTACACAGAAGTTAAATACCAAAAACACACTCTAATCCTTCATGCTTTATTTTTCTTAATTGGGCTAATGCATCGCATTATTGTCATTATTGTTTTAACTAGATTTTCAATAAATCAAATTGTGTTTTCATATTGTTATGCTAAGCTACTTGGTGTCATATTGAATAGTAAGTGCAGAGGTAAATCAGTTAGTCTTTACAAATGCTGCCTGTAAGTGAAGTGTTTTAATAGTTTAGTTGCCTGATGAGAAACCTGTGCTTTGTCTTCTCATAATGTGATTATTGATTTTCTAAGGATTCTGATCCTTGTGATTTCATATTTCAATTTGGTAGATTTTTTTTAAGAAAACAGTATCAGATCAAACAAATCTTTACTAGATCACTGACAGAGTTGGTTTCTTAGCAGCTATCATCACATCCTATTATCCAACACAACCGTTGCTATTTTCATCTTTACTCTTAGCCTTTCATCACTCAAATTTTATGACAGTCTTGTCTGGTGATAAGATAGTATATAAAAAACAGCATGTCTTTTCTAACCTCTGCTTGTGCAGTCACATTCTTTTAACCATATCTGAGAGTTTTCATATTGTTATCAGATTTCTTTGTATTACATTTGACTCATAACAGTTTACTCTGATTACAAAATATTTTTATCTAATGTCTAACACATTCCATACCATAGAAAATGCAGTCTGGAAATTTTAATGAGAGAATCAAAGTGCTGCTTTATTTACCATGTTACTAAACATGGACTTAACTTTTCCCGAAGCTTATTCATTCTTTACTGTTTGATAATTATTGTAACTGACAGAGAAGTTAGAAAAAAAGATTAAGAAGTTCAGATTTCCTTTTGTCCATTGCTCATTAATGATGGGCCGCAAGGTATGTTTTATATTTTTGTTGCATTACTACAGCTTTATTTTCTTCTGAAAAAATTAATCATTAACTATAATTTCTCTTATTTACTTGTTCATTGCCTTTATTTACAACAAAAGTGAAATTCACGGGCATCAACATTTTCATCAAGGTGGAAAGAGAATTTTTTCAATGTTCTGAAGTTTTTATTTTTAAAAAAATAACTATCCATTCATTTTTTAATCCCCTTAACTCTTTTTTTGTCAAGTCTGCTCACGGCATTGAGAAAACGCACTTGACTGTCTACATCTGGCTTTGTATTTTGTAATACATGCCTGCAGTATATTACCCTAGCCTTACTCTTTTTCATCTTATAAAAGATGCAAAACACATCCACCCTTTGGTTCACGGGCTTCAGCTGAACCCACTATCCGAAACTTTGGCTTTTAACTTCCTGAAGTGGGTTACTATAACGCCTTCCATACCATGAATTAGTCATGTTAGAATTAGTTTATACTCTTGTCATTTCATACCAATCAAGAGACAGATCACATTACATTATAGTGAATCCTTGGTTTAACACTTGGTTTAGACCTGCGTTTCAGTTCACTTGCTCATTAATATTGATTTATTGTTCACATTATAGATTTTGGTCTATACATATTTTGGGTCCGTGAGTTGCTTCTCTTGAAATTGTGCTCTTCAAATTTCTTGAAAAAAATCTTCGATGATGTAGTGTGAACATGCTTATCTGGACATTTTTCTGTTCTCTCGTCTTGGTAAAAACTTGAGTGGAAGAAGATAGAACAAGATAGAACATTAATACCAATCTCAAATACTGTCTTGTAGTGTTCTCTGTACCCCATTAAATTCCAGTCACTATATGGAAAGCCAAGAAGGTCCTAAGTAAATTCACTTATTTTTGTCATTTTTTTTTCTGCTCCTTTGTTAGTATATCCATTACCTGGGATACCACTTGAGTTCTATACCATGCAGCTGCTACTGCGACTGATGGTTTTTGTGAGATGTGTGGTGACGTTGCTAAGGCTGTTCTTTACTGGAAGAGTTGGACGAGGCACTTTAACAGCTGCATTCACTGATACTGTCTTGGGGTGCAGGATTTCCTTGAAGTCCACCCACGTTGTTGTTTCTTTCAGTAGTAATCATGTTGCAAATCACTATGATTTTGTTTTCTTATAAACACACTTTGAACTATATTCCCGCCCTTTTTAGTCTGTATTTTGAGACAGGTTCTCACCCAATCACTAAGTTGCACAGGTTGAACTCAAACTTGTTGTCTTCTTACCTCAGTGTCCTAGAGTGCTGGGATTATATGCTTGTGCCAACATACCTGATTTAAACTCTGTCTTTCAATTGGTACATTTACACAACTACATTTAATGAAACTATTGATATGTGAGGGCTTAAATCTGATATTTTATTTTCTTGTTTTCTGATTCTTCTGTCTGTTTTGGCTTTTTTCCTTTCTATTTGTGGATTTCTTGAATGACAATTTTTATGATTTTCTTCTGACTTATCTACTATGTTTTGAGTGTTCCTCTTTGCATAGATTTTTAAAGTGATTTTTCTGGTACATTACATTATGTCCCATAATGCCAAGAAACATAACCCAAAATTTCATGATCTTGAATGTTGAAATCTTGAAAGATCAAAATTCTTAAAATTTAAAATCTTGAAGCCTCAAAAGTTTCAGTAATATAATTCTGAAAAAAAATGAAGTATTACTTAAACACCATATTATTTACATTTAAAGGGCAGATTTCTTTAGGAACATGAAAGAATACTTCATAGGCCATTATACACAATCAAATAGGCAATAATAACATGTACTTATGCTTATATTCATGTAGTAATGACAGTCATATGGGTACAACAGTTATGAATGGGGAAATCATATTCCAAAGAAGCACCTCAAAAAGTGCAATGTGTAGCTGCATGTCAGTACTGTTGGTAAATGTATGCACCAGGTTTTCACTTGGCTATCTGAAATATAATGATGGGTTTCTATGTCTTTGGAAAAGATAAAATAAAACTACAATGTCACACCACATATGCATTTTTCCAAAGAACTGAGATCTAGAAGCCCTATCTTTCACAAATATAGATGAAGCTAAATTGCATTGAGGTTTATCATTTTAGTGAAGTTTTTCTAAAAATCACCTTATCATTTCATCATTTTTTAAACTACTTAATTGATTCTGTTCTTACCTTTATTATTCCTTCTTGATAATAGCTGTTCTTTTCAAGGTGAGATAGAATCTCAGTGTTGTTTTAATTTGCATCACTTGAATGACCAGTGATGTTGCGCATTGTTTCATGTATTTCTTTGCTGTTTGTATTTCTTCATCTGAGAAGCATGTATTCAACTCATATGCCCATTTTTGGATTGGATCTTTAAATCTGGGAGAACTGATTATCTTTAGTTATTTATATGTTCTCAATATTAATTGTTTGTTTGAGGAACAGCTGGCAAACATTTTCTTGCATGCTGCTGGTTGTCTCTTCATTTTGTTAGTGATTTCTGTTGCTGTGCAAAAGCTTTTCAGTGGGTAAGATCCCATTTGTTGATTCTTTATGATAGTTCCTGTGCAACGAGGGTTTTGTTCATAAAGTCTTTGCCTACACCAATGTCTTCAAGAGTTTTATCTATTTTAGCTTCCAGATGATTAAATGTTTCTGTTTTAGTATTAATGTCTTTGATCCATTGTGATTTTAGATTAGTATGTGGTGAACGATATGGGTCCAGTTTTAATCTTCGGCATGTGTAGAGCCAATTTTTCCAGTGTCATTTTTTAAAGGATCTGTCTTTTTTCCAAAACATGTCTGACACTTTTGTCAACAATTAGGTGGTTTAGTATGTCTGGAGTTGTTTCTGTATCTTCTAATCTATTCCATTGATGTCTGGGTCTTTTTTTTTTTTTTTTTTTTTTTTTTTTTTTGCTAGTACCACACTGTTTTTATCACAGTAGCTTTATAGTATAATTTCAAATCAGGGATTGTGATGTCCCCATATTGTCTTTGTTTTCCAGCATACCTTTACTATTCTAGGCCTTTTATGGTCCCAGATGAATTTTAGGATAGTTTTCTTTAATTCTGTGAGGTATGCTATTGGAATTTTGATTGGGATTGAGTTGAATCTGTATAACAGTTTCACTATATTGGTCCTTCCTACCGAAATGCACCAGATATCTTTCTATTTTCTACTATCCTCTTCAAACTTCTTTTTGAATACTGTAGTTTTCAGGTCTTTTACAGCCCTTGTTAGATTGATTTCTAGGTATTTCACTTTTTTTGGATGCTATTGTAAAAGGTATTACTTCCCTGATTTCTCTCTCAGTGAGTTTGTTATTCCTGTACAAGAAGGCTATTGTTTTTTGAGCTGTTTTTGGTTGCCTTTGTAACCAGCTCTGTTACTGAATTCATTTATTAAATCCAGACATCTTTTGGTGAAGTTTTTGGGGTCTTCTAAGGAGAGTGTCATACCATCTACAGATAATGGTACTTTAAATTTTTCCTTTCTTATCTCTATTCATTTTATTTCTTTCTGTTGTCCAATTACTTCAGCTAAAGTTTCCAGAGCTATGTTAAATAGTAGTAGAGATAGTGGACATCCTTGTCTTGTTCCTGAATTTAGAGTGAAAGCTTTTAGTTTTTGTTCATTTAGTATGATGTTGGATGTTGGTTTGTCATAGATGGCTTTTATTAGATTGAGATAAAGACCATCTATTCTAATTTTATGTAGGGTTTTTATCATGAATGGGTGCTGGACTTTGTCAAAAGCTCTTTTTGCATCTATTGTGTTGATCATATGATTTTTGTCCTTGACTCTGTTAATATAATGCATTACATTTATGAGTTTTTGCATGTTGAGTCATCCCTGCATCCCTGGGATGAATCCCATTTGAACATGGTGTATAATCTTTTGATGACTTTCTGCAGTCAGTTTGTATGTTATTGAGGATTTTTGCATTGATGTTCATTAAGGAGATTGGTCTATAATTCTCTTTCTTAGTTGGTTCCTTCTCTGGTTTTGGAATTAGAGTAATGCTTTGTTTCAGGAATAAATTTGGGAATATTGCTCCCCTATTAATTTCATTAAAGAGGATGAGAAGTAGTGGTATTCGGTCATCACTAAATTTCTTGTAGAATTCAGCAGTGAATGCATCAGGACCTGGGCTTTTCTTTGTTGATAGGTTTTTAATAACATCCTTGATTTCATTTATTGATATTGGGTTATTTAGAGCTATATCTACTTAATTCAGCTTTGATAATTTATCTAGGAATCTATCCATTTCTGTATTTTTCATCTTGTTAAAATACAAGTTTTCAAAGTAGGTATGGATGATTTTCTGGATTTCTGCAGGGTCTGTTGTGATTTCATACTTTTCATTCCTAATTGTGTGGATTTGAGTCTTTCTTTTTTTTTTTTTTTTTTTGATGAGTTTGGTTAAGAGTTTTTCAATTTTATTTAATCCTTTAGAGAACCAAGTCTTCAATTCATTGATTCTTTGTATTTTTTTTTTTTTAGTCTAGAGTGTGTTAAATTCTGCCCTGATCTGTATAATTTCCTCTCTTGTATGAGCTTTTGGTTTAGCCTGCTCTTCTTTTTCTAGAAGTTTGGAGTTCAGCATTAAGTTGTTTATGCATTTGCTCTGTTTTCCTGATATGGGTGTTTACTCCTATAAATTTCCCTCTTTTTTTTTTTTTTTTGTCTTTTTTCCTTTTTTTATCGGTACTAGGGATCGAACTCAGGACTGCCTGCTTGCAAGGCAGGCACTTATGCTGCTGAGCTAAATCTCCATCCCCTAAATTTCCCTCATAAGGCTGCTTTCATTGTGTCCCACAAGTTCTGGTATGTTATAATGGCATTATCATTCAACTATAATTTCTTCTTTAATCTGTGGTCAGTAGGGTGCTATTTAATTTCCATGTGTTTATGAAGTTCTTGTGGTTTTCTTTGGTGTGGATTTCCAATTTCATTGCACTGTGGTCTAATAGTATGCATAGGATAATTTCAATTCCTTTACATTTATTTAAGTATATTCTATGAGTCAGTATATGGTCTGTTTTGGAGAATATCCCATGCGCAGCTGAGAAGAATATGCATTCTGATGTTGTGGGATGGAACACTCTATAGACCTCTACTAAGTGCATTTATGCAAAAGTTTGACTTAGTTCTAATATTTCATTATTTATTTTTTGCCTAGTTGTTCTATTGTGTGTGTGTGTGACAGTGGAATATTGAGGTCACACTATACAGTTTATTAAGGTCTTATTTGAATTTTCATGTCCATTAGTAATTGTTTTATATAGCTGGGTGCACTGGTATTTGTTGCATATAGATATATGATTATTATCTCTTCCTCTTGGATTGTTTCCTTTTATGAGCATGTAGTGAGCTTCTTTTTTTATCTCTTAATCAGTCTTGGCTTGAAATTCACTTTGAAAATAGAATAGCTGCCCTTGCTCTTTTTGGAGTTCCTGTCACATATTGTTTTCCATTCTTTGACTTCAGTCTGTGAATTTATTTTTAAGTTAAATGTGTTTCTTGTTTGCAACATATTGTTGGATATTTCTTCTTGATCCATTCTGCCAGTCTTTTGCTGGTGAATTGAGGCCATTAACATTGATGGTTAAAACTGATATATATTGGTTTATCCTTGTCATGTTATTTTCCTGTTTTTGGCTACCTCCCTTTTTTATTTCTTCCCCTAATTGTTTGCCCTTCCAGATGGATTGCTTCTCTTGAGCTTCTTGGAACAGTAGTCTTATCTCTTTCTACAATGTCCTTCAGAGAATTTTGGAGTGCTGGTTTGGTGTTCATAAAATTTCCTCAGATATTCTTTCTCATGGAAGTATCTTATTTCTCCATCAGTTCTGACAGGCAGTTTTGTGAGATACATTAGTCTGGATTGAAAGATGTTTTCCTTCAGAACTTGGAGTACTTCATTACAAGGTCTCCTTGACTTAAGAGTTTGTGCTGAGAAGTCTGCTGTGATTCTGATGGGCTTTTCTTTATAGGTTGTCTCTTTTCTCAAACAGCTTTTAAGATTCTATTCTTGTGTTGAATTTCTGGACTCTTGACTATGATATGCTTGGACATAGATTTTTTTTATTATTTCTAATTGGAGTTCTCACCTATTTGTATGCCTCACTTATTTGTATGTCAAATTCTTTTTCTCTACCAGGAAAGTTTTCTGTTACAATGTCTGTGAAGATGATTTTAATGTCATTTGTAGTATCTCTTGCTTGTTCATTGACTCCAATTAATATTAAATTATTCTTTTTTGCTTCATCTTGCAGCTGCTGGATTGATTTCTCATGGTCCCTTGTTAATGTTGAGAAATATTTCTTTTCCTTGTCACTAACTGCAAGCTTGTCTTCAGTAGCTGAGATCCTGTCCTCACATTGGCTTAATCTGCTTCAGATACTTTCAGTGTAGTTTTTCATTCTCCTAGATATCTGCTTGAGCCTTCTTTATGGATCCCATTTGTTGCACTTCCATAATTTTCTTAAGCTAATCTTCTTCTTCTTCTTTTTTTTTTTTTTTTTGTCTGTGTCTGTTCTAACACTGCTAAGTATGATGCGTATTTTGGCAATCTCTGTAGTTATTTGAGAGATTATTTCTGATTTCAGTTTTTCCAGAGCCTCATTCAGTTGCTTTGTAGTTACCACTTTGGGGAGACCTGGCGGTAGGGGGACTTTCAAATTGTCCCACCTCATTGCCCACCAGGTTTGCCTTTGATGAACTGGATGCCTGGGGTTGCATTTGTTTAAATGTCTTCTCATTTATTTTCTTTTTTACTTTTAATTCCTGAGATGATGTTTGTAAATTGCCTTTTGTAGGTTGCTTTGTTGGTGATATTGAGGACATTTAGGTGATTATTACTTTGCTGAGGTATTTTCCAGACATACCTAGTTTTTCAGTTTTGAGTTTGTTGGAAGATCTCACCTCTTCAGTTTGTTGGAGAAGAGAAGTTGTTGCTCATTTGGCCTAGTCCTTGGTTCTTTGGCTGTGTGCCACAGTCTTTCCTGTGACCCTTGATTAATCTCTGTCATGGATTACAGGGCCAACAGCTGTTTAGAACAATTACACAAATTTTGGCTGTAGTGGTACCAATAGCATCAAACACAGCCTAGAAAACAACAAACTGAGTTTAACCCTTAATTTGCAACTTTTAACCATATGAATTAAATTTGTGATTATGTAACAAAATGTGAAACAAACCAGATAGTTATGTGAAATATGTAAGTCTATAATGTGTCAATTTTTCCCTTTGGTATTACAATTTAAAATGGATTAAGGAGAAAATACAGAAGTGGAAAAAGTGAAAGAGATTGCAAGTGTGGTTGGAGGACAAAGATGGGCCCCACCACCTTGGGGAAACTGTCATGGAAGATTGAAAGAAAAGATAGGTGGCAGAGACAAAAGGTAGAACAAAACAGAATCACACCCACAAAGAGGATAGAAACCACTATCACACTCATAAAAAATTGATATTGTGAGTTTGATTTCCAATATAAAAAAAAAAGAAAGAGAAAGCAAAAATAAAGAGAATAGAACAAAAACAAAGCAAACAAACAGGAAAAGAAAAAAAAAAAGAGAGAGAGAGGCAAAAATGCCCCCTAGAATAGAGTCCACTTCCAGGATTCCCTCTGTGTTCACTAGTAGACAGCCTGTGGAGACAGATCCCGAATTGTGCCACTATATTCCAGGAAGCCAGGCATTGATTTATGATGGAGTGGTAGATAACTTTAGCAGGCCTGCCCCAAGACCAGACTCACTGGGCTCGCTTCAGTCCAAGCAATTTCCATGGGTCTGCACCCAGCAAGGAATCCCTTCCACTGCCATATCTCTCTGCATAGGCCTCTGGGGTCACCAGCTGCCACCATCACCATGACCCTACTTCCTCAGTTTCCAGCAGCTCCTCTCACACAGTCTATCTCCTGGTGAAGGCATCACCAGCTACTACCTTCTTTGTTGAAATTTTTCTTTTTACTCTCTGCATGCCTTTTTTCATGGTTCTAGTCTTTTGGAAATTCTTCAGTGTTTTTATATGCTGCATTTTCTTGCAAGTATATTAGTGAGAATTTTTACACTTGTATTCATTAAAGAGATTGGCCTATAGTTGTCTCTTTTAGTTGTGTAATTTTCTGGTTTTGGAATCTGTGCTTACTTCCAGGAATGACTTTGGAAATACTGCTTCCATTTCAATTTCCTTACAGATTTTGAGGTCCAGTGACATTAGATCTCCAAAGTTCCTATAGAATCCATGAGGAATTAGACTTTTCCATGTCATCCATGGCACTGAATCCATGAGGAACTAGACTTTACTTAGTCTAGTTCCTAGCTGGTATTCCTTAGTTCTTGTTGGTATTCTTTTTATTACTTCTTTAACAGGTTGGCTTATTCAGGATTTTTATGTCGTCTTGGTTCTGCTTTGGTAGTTCTTGTTTCTAGAAATTTATCCATTTCTCTGAATTTTCCATTTTATTACAGTACAACTTCTCAAAGTAGTTAATCTTTTGGATTTTAGCAGCATGTGTTGTGATTTCACCTTTTCCGTTTTTAATTGTATGGACTTGAGTGTTTTCTTATTTTGGTAAAATTAACTAGGTTTGTCTCTTTTGTTCAATCTTCAAAAAGTTAACTATTTGATTAATTGATTCTTGCATTCATCTTATAGTTCATTAATTTCTTTCCTGAAACTTTATAATTTCCTTACTCAGATTAGCTTTGGTTTGAATTATTTTTTTTCTAGACCTTATGGTGCATCATTAGGTTACTTGAACTTGTATTTTTGTGATGTCAGAATGCGCTGCCATGAACTTCCCACTTAGGATTGCTTTCATTGTGCCCTGTGGGTTCTGCTATGTTATACTGGTATTATAATTTGATTTTAGAAACTGTCTTAGTTTTTCCTTTAATTTAATCTGTGATCCATTGATTATTTAAGAAAATATTGTTTGGTTTTTATGTGATGGCATAGTTTACGTGTTTTGTTTTGCCATTGATTTTTAGTTTCATTTCATTATGATCTGATAATTTGTGTGTGACAATTTTGATTGCTTTGCAATTACTTAACCATTCTTTATTGGCTAGTATGTAGTTTATTTCTGAAAAGGTTCCATGTGCTATTGAGAAAAATGTGCATTATACATATATATATATATATATATATATATATATATATATTAGGTCTGTTGTTCAGAAATTTGATTTCCTTTGATATTTCTTTCTTGAATTTTTTGTCTAATTGATCTTTCCATTTGTGACAGTGGAGTATTAAAGTCCCCCATTACTATTGTATTGTATTGTGGTCAACTTCGTCAAACAAAGATGAGTATGCCATTATTTGGTGCATATGTGTTTATAATTTTTAACTCCTACTACTGAACTATTCCCTTGACTAATATATATTTTCTGATTAGTCTTAGCTTGCAATCCAGTACACTTTTCTCAAATTAGGATAGCAGATCCTGCTTTTTTTCTATGAGAATCAAAGAAAAGTGATATAAATGATCTTATTTAGGTGTAGAGGATGTCTACAGAACTAGGTCAAGGGGAAAAAAGTTTTGTTTTTACTTTACTCCCTCTATAATTTCTTTACTTTTTCTCCCTCTAATTCTTTATCTTCTATTTCTTGCAAAGTAAAAAAAAAAATAAATTAAGAGGAGAAAATTTTAACAAGAGAATAAGAAAAATAGAGAAAAAAAAGAAGCAAAAGAGATTGGAAGCAAAACTGAAGGATAAAGGAAGATTACCTAAGCCCCAGGAAACTAGTGAAAAAGACAGGAGGGAAGAAAAGATTGCAAAAGAAACAAGAACAAAACAAAACAAAAAACTAAAACCAGTGTTCACACTCACAACAACAAAGAAACCATACAATTAGAAAAAAAACCAACAAAATGAACAAAAAATTTTAAAATGCAAAGAAAAATTTCTCTGTTATTTCAAGCTTGTGGTTATTTTCTGGGATCTGCAGCTTTGTGACACTGTCCAGTTCAAGGTGTGACTCTGATTTTGCACAATTGTGATTGACAAACCTGCAAGTAAGAGGCCAGATCTGTGTTGGGTAATTACCAGCAAGCTGGCAGGAGGATTAGGACAGTGTGCTGGTCCTGGAATTTTCAAATGCATGGAAATTCAACCTGAACCTGGTCTCTGGCCATGGGAGCAGAGCCCAAGTCATTCAGTATATAACCTTCTGGAAGTCTCCTGCTGACCTGACCTTGGTTCCCTGACCATGGATGTCTTTCTTCTCTGGTTGTCCCTCACAGGTCACTTTAACAATGTTAACGTTAAACAATCAGAGACCTGAGATGAAACAACTCACAGCTGCTGTGAGTTTCAGGTTCAGCTGGCCCCTCCCTAGAGCAGCATCCAACCAAGCACTCTCTCCAGGGTGTATGATCAAGCTGGAACTGGAGTCACTTGCCAGTTGTTGTAATGCACAGTATCAGCATTGTTGCTTTGTTCCACTGGTGCATTTCTTCCTGAAGTTCTTTGGTGTCACCCACCTTCACTGTGTGTCTTAGATTCTATCTTCCTTTCTCATAAGCCAGGAGCCAGCAGCCAGCAGCCAGCAACCAGGAGCTGGGGCAAAAGTGCCACTTACCCTTTCCTTTTTCTGCATTTAGGTCTGTCTTTTCACTTTCTCTGCAGCATCATTTTTCCTTCCAGAGCTCTCAAGGTCCTGGGAATTACCTCCCTCCTTCTTTTCTGCCTCAAAGTGTTATTTTCCAGTGTCAGGGTTCTGAATCTTGCAGAGGCTGATTTGTTACTGCTTCCTGCTCCACCACCTTCCCATGGCTTCTCTTGAGACATTTTTTCCATCTACATTTAATGGCTCTTCTGAGTTGCTGGATTTTCTGGGCCCCAGGCCAAAGTGTGTCAGACAGAAAGAAAACTCAGGAAATAAACCACTAGGTCATTTCTTAAGTTCTATGGTCTTTCACCAGTCTTCTACGCACTTTCAGAGTCCTTTGGTATTTTTATATGTAATGTCCAACATACTAGTTTTTGATGCTTACCTTTTGATGTAATTAAAACTTGGCTTCACATCTTCAGTCTATACAATCTGTTCCATATTTGGAGAGTCATATGACTAAAGAAACATCTGCAATTTTAGTAATAGTGAAGAAGAAAGTCTCATTGAAATTTAAATACTATTATGGGTTTGTATTTCAATATGCATTGAAAGTTAAAGTAACTGTAACTCGATAATGAATTCTTTTCAAGCAGATACTGATAAAAATGACATAGAAAAATGAACATTCATTTCTCAGATTTTAAAATAAAAAGTGTTGTTTCAAATTTTGTTTACAAAAGTTTGTGAGAGACACTGGAACTTTGAAGTGAGAATATGTTCTATTCTCCCATTGTAATTGTTTAGGAAACCATAACGTGACTTTCACTGCTCATTGCTGTGTAGCATTGCTTTTCTTTGGTGGCCATTTTTCTTTCGACCGTGATGTAGTTCTTCAAAATATTTTAAATCTATGTGAATTCTGATTACTTATTTTGTATCTCCAAAGTACTACATTTTCTGGGAAAGAATTCTTACCCACAAGATTCAATAAATACGGTATGGTAAATAATACAAGAAGAACATATAAAGCTTTCCTCAATCACAGGTGACTTACTTTGGATCACATAACACAGAAGTTAAGAGAGAGAAGGAAAATAAATGTATTTGCATACTACTAGTGATCTTGAATTCATGTTCATCCGAAAGATATGAAACAAAAATAAAGCAGTGTGCAATTTGTATCAGATTAATAGTGATGTCACTGTATAAATATACTCTAAGACATGGTAGCATTATAATTAAGATTTAGCCAGCAGTGGAATATATTTCACTTGAGGATATACATAGTTGCAAGTGTATAATGGATAAAAGAATGCTCAAAAATTTGTACTCATGGCATTAATTTAAAAGAAGTTTGTAAAGGCAGTCTTCAAAATGTTTATTGAATTGTTTTTACTGTATTCTTGGAAAATGTATTTTTGTAGGATGGGCTAGTGAATCATAAACTTCTAAAGCAAAAAAAAACTCATTTTATTTCCTTTATGAATTTTTGTTGTGCTAAATGTAAGTGTTTTATTCTAAAACTATTAGCTCATATTTCACAATGGAAACAACCCAGTAACCTTTAATTTCACTGCTTAATTGTTATTGGTAAATTGATGAAAGGATAACTGACACTGGAAAAGATAGGTATAACTAATTCTATCTAGAAGGTTGCTTTAGTTCTGTTTACAAGAAAGACTAGGTTTTCTTCGGAAAGAAATTCACTATAAGAGACAGAAATGTAGCCTGACCAAAGACAGGTGGAATGATGAGACTGAGATGATGTACATTATTTAGATAGTAGTTAGATCTTTTTCTTCTCTTTTATTGACATCTGTCATTGAAAATTTGATTGTTTGCTTGGAGAAAGGAAGCAACCTTTTTTCTTTTATTATTATTATTATTAGTGTGTGGTACCAGGAATTGAACTCACAATCTCACGCTTGCCAGGCAGGCGCTTATGCCACTGAGCTAAATCCCCAGCAAAGCAACCATTTTAACAAGACTAATGTACTGGGGTTTCTGAACAAGAAGCAAGCATTGTCATTTTTTGAGGGGAATTTCCCCTTCCATCAGATTTGCAGCCTCTGCAGGAATTACCAAGAATCCTTTTCACCATCCTGAGGGATTAGACTACGTCTTAATGAACCACAATGCGACCATTATGTGATACTTATTCTAAAATTTCCTGTTCTAGAGAGACTGACGGAAGAGCTACAAGTGTCAAGGGGGTAGTAACTGGGCATGTGAAAGCTGAGCCAGTGAGATGTCAGGTGTTCCCCTCCGGGGAATTATCCTTCTCAAAAGTGATAACCTTTGCTTCTTTCTCTGAGATCCTAATAATGGTGCTCATCTTTCAGGGCTCACTGTCTCTTTTCAGACCACAGAATCTATCTTTGGAAGAACTCCATTTACGTTAAAGTTTAATATATTTCTTAAATTTATACTTCCTTGACATTTGAAAATGGTTGTTTTACTTTATAATTACTTTTGACATCAACCAAATTAACTACTACTTTTCAGAAAAGTACATATATTTAAAAATAAGAATACTTTAAGTCAGTTAGGTGATGTTTCATCTTATGAAAGAAGAAAGGTCAAAGTAAACCAAAAGAAGCAGAAAAAGAAAATATTAGAGTGAAAAATAAGTAGAGACTACAAATGCTAAAGAAATGAACAAATTCAAAAGATGTTTCACTAAAAGATTTTTAAAAATTGATGAACATTTAACTTGCATTAGCATGCCAAAAGGAAAGGAAAGTGAAATTGCTAAAATCAAGAGCAAGAGCTGACTTTTCAAAAAAAATTGCAAAACAAGTATGACTACAAGGAAATACTGTTAAGTAATTAATGAAGTAGCCAAATTATTAAAAGACAAGGGCATTCAAATGTGACTGAATAAAAGTGGAAAATCTCAACAGACATGTAATAGAAAGGAAGCTGAATTAGGAATTTAGAAATATCTACCAAGAAACATCTCAATCTCAGGTGGCTTTGCTCTTGATTTCTCACAACCATCTAGAGAATTAGTTCCAATTAGTTCAAAAGTTTTCCTGAAAATAGAAGAGAAAAACAGACTTATTTTATGAGTGTTGACAAAAATATCCTCAACACAGTACTTGTAAACTGAATCCAATGAGATTTTTAAAAGAAAAAAAAAAGAAATTATATATTGTGGCCAAGTGGTTGATATAATATGTGAAAAGTTACTAATGCAACATGCCACTTAATGAAGAACACTATATACATATTTGAGTCAACAGCCAAGAAAGTTTTCTTTCTCTTTCCTTCCTTCTTTCTTGCCTGCCTTCTGGCCTTCCATTCTTTTGCTCTTGTTTCTTTCTTTCCAAAATCCAGTTCACTTCCATAATAAAATCATCAGACTTATAATATACAACCTCAGTTATCATTAAATATAAATAAATCTGAAAAATGGAAATTGCTGTCAAGGATATAGTGGAAAATTAACACTTACATATGGTTAAAGTACTAACACAGGTTAGCATAACCATTATCAAAATCTGTGTGGAGTTTCCTCAAAAAAAAAAAAAAGCTAAAAATAGAACTACCATATGACCCAGTTATCTCATTTCTTGTTGAATACCTGAAGCAATTAAATTCTGCATATCTCTATCACCATGCTTATAATGGCCCAATAACAATATTTAATTTATGAAATCAGCTAGGTGTTCGTCAGTGTATGAATGAATAAAACAAGTGTAGTAGATATACATAAAGAAGGATGGAAATGTCATTTTTAGAAAAACATGTGGAACTTGAGGTCAGTATGTTAAGTGGAAAAAGCCAAACTCCAAACCCACAAACACAGTTTCTCTCATATTTGGAATCCAGAAAAAAAGATGATTTGAAAGCAGAAAAGAAACTGTCAGAAAAGAAGATGGAGACTAGGAGACAGGCAAGGAGGGTAATGACAGGTTGAAAATGATTCATGTATGTTATATACGTGAATGAAGATGCAAAATCAAATCCATTATTTTTTATAACTGATATGCACCAATAAAGAAAAAACTTCCTCAAATGATAAATGACATCTATGAAAAAACTCACATGGTGAATAGTGAAGGACTAAATGCTTTTCCCAAAACACCAAAAATAAAACAAGAATCTCCAATCACACCACTTTTATTCACTATTTTACTGGAAGTTCTAACCAGAGCAATTAGGGTAGTAAAAGACTTAATTGGAAAAGAAGAATTAAACTATCTGCAGTGACATGATTTTGTATATAGTAATGCCTCGGGAGTCCAATTTAATGCTGTAAGGACTGGTAAACAATTTCAGCAAGATTGCACAGTACAAGACTAATTTATAGAAAGCGATTGTATTTTTACATGCTTGCAATATATAATGTTAAAATGATACTTAAAATCAATTCCATTTATACTAGCGTCAAAATGGATGTAATATTTACAAATGCAGAACTTAGGGAAAACTACATGGCATTATTGAAAACAATTATACAAGACATAAAAGAATGGAAATACATCCTGTGCTTGTAAGTTAGATGATTTAATATGTTAATATGGCAGTACTCTCCAGTATTGATTTAGAGCTATCGAAAGAAAGTTCAGCTTCATTTTTGTATGAAAATTTGAAAACTGATTCTAAAATTTATATGCAATTGCAAGGGATCCAGAGTATTCAAAACAATTTTGAGAAAGACACAAACTTGAGGAATCATACTTTCTATCTTGGTTACTTTTCTCTCATTGCTGAGACAAAATACTTGATGTCCAAAATGAAAGAAGGAAAGGTTTATTTAGCTCACAGGTTTTGGAGGTTTCAGCCCTTATTCTGCAGGTTCCAAGGAGTGGTATGGCTAAGAGGCCGCTGTTCATGGTGACCCAAAGCTACAAAAGCGAAAAGGACACAAAGGGAAAAAGCATGCCTCCTTCTCTCCCTTATACTGTATGCTGGCTACCTGCCTTTGGGCGGGTGCAGCACTCACACTGCCAATCCCAGCACTAGACAATGAGCCAATCACAAAGCTAGACTCAGCCCCCCATGACTACATGAGGCTTTGGGGAGACATTCAAACACAAACTGTAACATTTCCTAAGATCAGAACTTTCTACAAAGCTAAAATAATCAAATCAAACTGCCAGTGACATAAGGATAGACGTTTAGATCAATGGAATAAAATTTTGAATCCAGAAACAAATCCTTTTCTTTATGGTCAGTTGACTTTAAAGAAGGGTGTTAAATGGTTTAATTCAGACAGAATTGGTTCTTTTTCAACAACTAATTCTGGAATTATTGAATATTTGCATACAAAGAATAAAGATGAACCCATTACATATAACATACACAAAATTAATTCAAATTGATCATAAACCTGCCTTGCAATTAAAACTATAAATATCTTAGGATAGCAAGTCTAACGCTTCATGAACTTTACTGGAGATTGGCTTATCTTAAATACTACATTAAAAGCACAACTGGCCAAAAGTTGATATGGGTTGTAGATAATTAGGGTTTTGTCAAATTAAAAAAATTTAATGACAGTGGTATTTTATGATAAATACCACTGATACAATAAAAAGAAAATTCTGAAACTGACATTAAGAATAGAAGTTTGAGATGAGCCTAAACAACCTGACAACTCTGTGAAATCTTTTTTCAAAATTACAAAATAATAAAGGTTAAGGCTGTACTTGAGTGTGAAAGCTCTGACTTCAATTCTCAGCACTCCAAAACAATAAGAAACAACAACAAAAGCCCCATAGGACAAGAAAACTTTTCTGATTACTCAGTAATAAAAGATACAGTTTTAAAATGCACAATGGATATAAATAGATGTTTCTATAAAGAATATACACAAGTGGGCCATAGGCACCTGTAAGGATGTTCAGTACCAGTCACTAGGGAGTACAAGTGGGAACCAAAATGAAAAGCCACTTCATGGATACTGGCACAGTTATAATCAAATAGGAAGACAATAACAAATGTTGGGGAGAAGGCACAGAAATGAAAACACTTAAACAATGCTAGTGGAGATCTAGAACTGTTCAGCTGAGAAACTGACAGATATCTAAAATATTAAAGTGAGACTCAACAACTTTACTTGTAATTATATAAGAAAGCTAAAATAGCTCATTTGTGCAAATCCTTATGAGTAAATATTTGCAATACTACTATAACTGCCAAAGAGTGAAAAAAATTTAGACTTTGCTAAATTTATGCATGGATTAATGACACACGGTATATCCATAAAATAAATAATATTTAGCTACAAAAGGAATGAAATGCTGATGTGCACTACAAAATGGATAAATCTTGAGATGCGAGATGAAAGAAACTGTCATTAAATTTATGTTTTTTGTGACTTAATTTTATAAAATGTCCTTTTTTTTGTACAATTTTTTTGTAGAGATTGAACTCATGATCTCACGCTTACCAGGAAAGTGCTAGATTGCTGGTCCTAAAATACCTTGAATAGGAAATATTGATAGACATAAGGAGTGATGATTAAAGTACAAAGGGTTCTTTTGGAAGAAGTGATAAAAATGTTCTAAAATTAGATTGTGATGATGACTACACGATTTTATGTTAATACTAAAAGTTATTAAATTGTATACTTTTAATGTATGATTTATACAGAATTTGAATTACATCTCAATAAAATGATGGTTTTGTGGTAATTCAGTTAGCTATTTGGAACAGGTGAATTATCAGAATGAAGTAAGCCAGATATTGAAAAGCTATTGCTAAATGGAGGGTGACACTGGAAAGTTCATATTAAGATCAAGGCTCTGAAAATGGAACTGTGCTTTAGAATATCTTACAAGTTAACATTTGTCTTGCTCTATAAAAATCAAAGACCATGATCAATTTTAAAATGACACTTACTGGTCTTCTGCTAAGAATAGGCAGGCTATGCATGGCCAAAAAGTATCCTGTATTTAGTCTTTTTATTTAAGGGCTGTGAAGAATCCTAACAAACGTGGACTTGTATGTCAGTTCTTTATTATGCAGAAGGATGGCAGTCTTTTCATTGACCTTTCTGTGGGGTGCCTGTCCATATTAAAAAGATTCTACAAAATATGTAAATCATATATTTCTCAAGTCAGTTTCTTCTATTTGATGACTTTTTGGTTCTAAATAGAATGCTCACTTCAAAATATCATCATATTGGTCAAATGCATTTTGGTTCCATACAAGTTAATTGCCCCTCTGTTACAAATTTCAATTTTTATACATTACTATAATTCATATGCTTCAAAGAATAAAAATTATCTGGCTACCACTTTGCTTTTGAAGTGGTTTGAATAGTTGTCATTGGGCTTTTATTATAAAACAATTTGGAAGGAAAAGATAGGATATAGAAATACATCTTCAAATGTGGTTATTGACATCAAGGGAAATAAAAGTAGCATGTACCCTTGGAAACAGGCTATAAATACCCAATGTTATTGTGCATCTACAAGTCACAGTTCTGCCAAATAAGATTCAATATTTTTGCTACTAGTAACACAACTGTTATGTATTTTATAACTACAAAAAAAAAGAAGGTTCACTGTATTCTTTGTTACTCATGTCTACTTTTATAACATTGGTGGCTTTATTGTTTTTGACAAAATTCTCTAATGATCTACAAAATGATAAGAAAGATGGAAATATTGTAACTGAAAAATTAAGTAAATAATAGCAGGCAGTGACCAAGACTTCCCTTTATGATTTTTATGTTGAGTTAATTCTTATTAGTTCTTTTTATAATGAATTTGTGGTTACTGTTTAGATAGCTTTTGTGAACAGTTCTAAGGCTTAAGATGAAATGAAAGAATTCAGAAACTCATGACTAGGTACATATATAGAAAGAATTAAATGCATGACATCTTCATCTCAGTAAGACATTACATTTGTGAATTTGGATTTATGTTCTCCATGGAAGAATAAACTCAGAAAAATAACTTCCAGTTACTTAAGTGCTAGCTAAACTTCCCCAAATCACTTTAGTTTCACAATAAAACCATTTTGGAATTTGCTATTTCTCAAAGTCATGTGCATTCCCAATAAAAAAAGAGTATATTGCTGTTCTTTTTGTGTTTGTTTTTTGCATAAGGCTGAAGAGGCTGGCATGTAATTGAGAAGGAGAAAAACTAGAGGGAATTTCATATTAACATTAATAACATCAAATCAAGTATTTTCAGGACTTTTTGTTTATTTTCATTTCTGTCAAAGTTAATAAAATATACAATGAAAAGGAATTTGGACCAAAAAAGTTCTTACCCATTTGTTGTGTGAAGTGGTGAATATGTTAAATACTTTGGTAGTTATACATAAGGAAATAATTTCTCTTCCATGCCCATGAAAAAAATCTACTTTGTAAAATTTTATTTAAACAGAAAGAGTGATTTAATTAATACAAAAATAATACATAGGAATACTCATGAATAAAGCAATAAGCAAAATGAAAATTATAATTTCTGACATAATTATGCAAAAAACCGATACGTACTTTTTCTCAACTAAATTTGTTGTAAAGACAATGTGAATGGTGATGAATAAGATGTTTAACACTAATATTATGGGCTATTTTTAGAACAACTATTTACTAAAAACTAAAAGGAAAAAACGCATCAATTTGGTAATCTTGCAGAGGTTAAAAGTAAGTGCTTTGAAACCGGACCCCCTGGAGTGCATTGCGGTTCCTTCAGGCACTGTAAAAGTATGAGTGTAACCATACAAAATCTAGATACTTCATTTCCATGAAACTAAGATAATAGTATTTTCTGCTTCACAAGATGGTTTCAAGAATTACAGTTTTAGAAAGTGCATTTTAATAATTACAGTTGTTAAATTTATTCTATTAAAGCAATCAATTACCTATAAAATTGTTATTAACTTTATATTATTTTTACAGCGATACACAGTAATTTCAAAGGAAGTTTGGACTCAAAACACATTAAATAAAGGCATTTGAATTCAGAGATAGAAAAGTTAAGAGTAATTGATTTTATTGAATTTGTATATTAAATGTTTATTGAAAAACTAACACAGATGAAGATGCTCATTAAATCTGTTACAAATCATAACAAGGTGTATCAGTTTTTTTTGCATTTAGGAGCATGAGACTGCACTTTCACACTCTGTTTTTCAAGCATTTTAAATGGCAAAATCACCAAGAAAAGAACCATAAAAATGTGAAAATTGTATCATTAACTTACAAAAGGAGAAAGAATTATTTATGTTGTAACAGCTAAAACAAAAACACAGAACTGAGTTCCTCAGCCTTGTTGTAGGTGAGATGTTAAATACTATCATCTGAATGTCGTATGTCCTATGTGTAGCCTAGCATATATGAGTTACTTGGGTACATTTGAGTAATTCAATTTTTATCACTGCACATGTCGACAGATGATGAGGAAAGTGTTGTGAACATTGATTTTTGAGCTTCACAAATACGTTTTGTTTTTTTTTTTTTTTTTTTTTTTTTTTTGTCTTTTTCCTTTTTATCGGTACCGGGGATCGAACTCACGACTGCCTGCTTGCAAGGCAGGTGCTTATGCCGCTGAGCTAAATCCCCAGCCCCCCACAGATACATTTTTAAGTAAGCAAATTCACAAACACAGAATCTGCAAATATTGAGGGTCAAATCTATGTAGTTGTTTGTTGAGGTAGGGATCTTATTGTAGGAAACAACAACACACTGCTACTTCAGTGTATTATACTTTACGACTTTATTTTTATAAAATGACTACTTTTGTGTGTGTGTGTGTGTGTGTGTGTGTGTGTGTGTGTATACTGGGAATCAAACTCACAACCTTGCTCTTGCCAGGCAGGAGCTGTGCCATTGAACTGTATACCTGATTCTTCATAGAATGATGATATTTATATGTGAGAAATATTTTTTCGCTTATTTTGCCAAAATGTACTATTCTGCTTTTTTAGAGTATAATTTTGTATGTTTGGACAAACATGCAGTCAACTAGCCACAGGCAAAACTAAGATTCATAACAGTTACCATTTCCCACATTCTTCTTTATAATCACCCTGCACCCCAACCCCAGACCCTGCCAACTGATTTGATTTCTGTCCCCATAGTTTTGTCCTATCCAGAGTACCATATAAACATACAATGTGAAGCAATGTTGTATGAATATTAATGGAAAGATGTATGAATGTATGCTTTTATTTTTCTAGGAAAAATTGCTGGTCATTTATTAAGTATATGTTAATTTTATCAGAAACAGAAATTGTTCCCCAAAGAGTAAATTATCATTTTGTATTTCTACCAGCATAAAGTTCCAATTATTGTTAGTATATTCCTGTCAGCATTTAATATAGTTTGATTTTTATTGCTGTTTTTGTTTGTCTATTAATTTTTACATTCAGATAGACATATTGTGAGTTCAGTTTGCATTCCTCTAATGGTCATTGTGCTTGAGATTTTTTAATATGCTTATTTGCTATTTATACATTATCTTTCATGAACTGTCTGAAGTAAAGCTTTAGAATATACCGTCCTGCTGGGTTTACATCTTGCTTTGAGACAACCCTTAGTATTTTCCTGTTCCTCTCTTTTGCAATAGAAGCATTGACCTGGTGCCTTACCATTATATCTTGAGAATATATAGCTGGGGCTGGGGATTTGGCTCAGCAGCATAAGCTACTGCCTTGCAAGCGTGCAGTCATGAGTTCGATCCCCAGTGTGTGTGTGTGTGTGTGTGTGTGTGTGTGTGTGTGTGTGTGTGTATCTTTTTGATTTTTAATAGGGGCTCACAGTTTGTCTTAACTCACAGAGACGATTTTAGACTGAGAATTTTGAGCAATGTTGAGACTACAGTAACTCTTGGGGAGGAATGAATGCATTTTGTGCATGAGAAGGCTGAATACTATAATTTGAATGTCATGTGTCCCATAAAAAGCCATGTATTAAAAGGTTGGTTCCCAGGATAGCACTGCTGGTATGAATAGGGCTTTTCAGAGATTGGACCTGGTGGTTAGTCTTTAGGTAAGGAAGGATATCAGAGTGGACTCTGAGACCCCTGTGTCTTCCTTTATTTGTTTTGCTTCTTGGTTCATAATGCAAATAATTTTGCTGTCTATGTACTGCCTTAGGCAGTTGCTCATTTCCTGGAGCCACTAAAATTTGGACCAGAACTTTCTGAACAGTGAGTCAAATAACTAGTCTGTTAGTCAATTGCCTCATGTATTTTGTTCTATTAACAGAAAACTGATTGATATGAGTAATCAGTTAGTTGTCTCATTAGTAAATGACTTGAAGAATATTATCTTCTCAAAATTATAGACGAGTTTGTACAGAAGTGATATTATTTATTTGTTATACATTTGGTAGAATTCGCTATGAAGCAATATGGACCTAAATTTCTATTTTTGGAAGTTTTAAAATAGAAGTTAAATTGCTTAAAATTTATGATTTGGGTTCTGTGACATTTTATTGTTTTTCTGTAAGATATTTTCTGGAAAATTTGCTATTAGTTTATCAGTATTATTGATCTTATACAATTTTTTATTTAACTTTTTTCTTCATAAACAATGCACCACAGCTTTTGCTAGATCAGTGAATTTTTTGCTATGAGTTATTTCTACATAATTAGTAAAATATGTAATTATCATAATTATATATAATTACATATGGTATAATTAATTTAATATGTAGCTATATAATTCTGTAATTATCATAATTATTTCCTTATTTCTGTCTATTTTAGGTTTAATTTCCTTTTTTGTAAATGTGTGTGTAGGTGTTAGCTTAGTCATTGATTTTATTCCTTTATTTTTAAGCACATGTGTTTAGTGCTATATATTTCCATTTAAACACTAATTTAGTCTGAGAAACCCATTTTGCTGTTTTTATTGTTTAATTCCTTAGCACATGGTCTACTTAGAGGTGTATTACTTATTTTTCTAATGTTTAGAATTTCTATTAGTCTTTATTAAATATTTCTAACTTTGTTGTGCTCCAATAATACACTATCAGTTATTAAAAGAAGAAGTCCCATCAGTTATTAAAAGAAGACTGTTTAACTATTTTATTATATTTCTTTAAAATTTTAAAAAGAAAAAAAGTACAAATGATAATACAGAATTTCAAAACAGAATATTAGGGCATTAACAATGGTCAATGTGTTGTGTACTGTTGTTTTCATAGTACTTGTTCAGACTACCATACACATGTACATAAAAATGATCAAACAATAAAAATACAAACTATTCTTTTTGTTGGACTAACAGAGGTTAGTAGTATAATTATGTATCTTATGTACACATGCACACATATGTATACAAAGTCATTTCCTCCCCCTTCACTTTCACAGCATCTATTATACATAAGGCTCCCACTAATGTATTCAGTTTTTTTAAAAATATGGAACACTTCATGAATGTGCATGTCATGCTTGCACAGGAGCCATGCTAATCATCTCTGTATCATTCCATTTAGTATATGTGCTGCAAAAGCAAGTACACTTATTCAGTTTTTATACTAGGGACACAACGTCATGGTCACTCATGTGAGTCTGAACCTTTTCACCCATAAGCATGATCTAAAGTTGCATTCATTTACCTACCAGAGCTTCAAGATTAACCTTCTTGATAGTTCAGTAGTTTACATTGTTTGAAAAATACCATATTTCTCTTATTCATTCCGCAGTTTATGGGCAATCTGCCCCTGCTATTTCTGGTTCCCTGTCACATGGAACATTGTGTTCTCTCCTTTGGATTCAGTCAGTGGATTTCCTTTTGAGTTAAATGTGTTTCTAGTATACAGCATATTGATGGGTCTTGTTTCTTGATTCACACTCTGCCTGCATTACTTTTGTTGACTAATTACAACCATTTACATTAATTTTTACAACCAACATATGCTGACTTGTCTTTGCCATGCTATTTTCCTGCCATTGACTCTTTCCTTTTCCTCTCCATTCAATTGCTGATCTTCCTTTGCTACTGTTCTCAGAACCATGGTCAAATTTATCTTCCTCCACGAACTCCTTCAGTACAGTTTGTAGGGTTAGTTTGATAGTCATGAATTACTTCAGTTGTTCTTTATTATGGAAGCATCTTATTTCTCCATTAATTTTGAAAGATAGTTTTACAGGGTACATTAATCTGTGTTGGAAGTTGTTTCCTTTCAGGGCTTGAAACATGTCATTCCAAGCTCTCCTTGATGGTTTGTGTTGAGAAGTCTGTCACGATTCTAATGGGTTTTCCTTTATAGATGTTATGTTTCTTTTCTCTAACAGTTTTTAATATTCTGTTCTTGTGCTGCATTTCTGAGATCTTAATTATTATATGTCTGGGTGTATATTTATTTTGGTTATTGCTAAAAAGATTCCTATATGCCTCACTTATCTCTATGTCAGGTCCTTTTCCCATGCTTGGGAAGCTTCTGCTATTACTTCTGTAAATAGTCTTTGTATGTCATTTGTGTTCACTCCTGCTTTTTCACTGACACTTAACAATCTTAAGTTATTTTCCTTTGCATCATCTTCAAGCCTGGAATTGTTATATCCTGATTTCTCGTTATTTTTGAGAGATCTTTCCTTTTGTGATCACTGGCTGCAATCCTGTCTTCAAGGTCTGAAAGTCTATCTTTATTTCTGTCCAAGTAGTTTTGCCAACTTTCGGTTGGGTTTTTAATTTCCAGGATATCTCTTTGAATCTATTTCATGGATTCTAATTCTTTTTTATCTTGTTCATTCAAGGTTCCCATCATTTTCTTGTGCTTCTTTATATTTTTTAAATCTACGTCTTCTTTAGATATAGATAAGCTAATTCACTGTGATTCTCATTTCATCTATCTGAGATATTATTTCTGATATGATTTCTTTTGCAAGTTCATAAAGTTGTTTCTTGACTTCAATTACTATCATTTCAGAAATTTCAGATGTGGAACTTTCAAATTCTTCTATGTCTGTGTCTTCTGGACTTGTTCTTTATGGGCTGGAGGTGTGTGATTGCATTTTGCTTCATCTTGACATTTTCCTGAGTTCATCTGGATGAGCCAGTTGTGGGATCTCAGATACTTCTGACATTGGCTGCCCATCCACGGTATAAGGGAATGGGCCAAGCACCTGAATCTCTCTGAATCTAGTTTCCTGGGGAGATGGTGGGGTGTGAGGTAGTCTTCTGCAGACCCTGACAGCTACACTAAGGCTTCCCCAGTTGCCATCAGCATGTGGGATTGGGGCTGCTTCTTTTCCTGGCCTGTACTGCTTACCAGTAGGAGGATTCCTGATTGTATCCAGCAAGCATATGCGGCAGCAAGCAGAAGCTCTGCTTCTGGCCCATGCTTGCTACCAGTGGGAGAGTTCCTGATGACCTTCACTATAATTGTTGATTGCTCTATGTCTTCTTAGTTCTATCACTAAGAACTAATAATATTATGAAAATTCATGTTTACACTTGTTATATTATGAATTGGCTTCCTTATTGAAATTATACTGTTTATTCCTGAAAATATTATATGATCTGAAGTTGTCTTTCTCTGATATTAATATATATGGTATAAGTTTAATTTTAAAAGTAAAATTACTATTCAGTCATTTTAGTTTTAATCTACTTGTTTACTTAGATTTTAAATAGATTCTTATATACAGCATACAAGTGTGTTATTTTATACATCTGGCAAAATCTGTCTTTAAATTGGGATATTTAGACCTTTTATATTTGAAGTAACAATCATGATAATTGTGTTTAAAATTGTCATTTGTTATTTCTTTTCCATAACTCTCATTTGTTTTTTATTTCTTTGTGCTCACTTTGTGTGTCTTCTTTGGAGTTAGCTATTTATAAAGTAACTTTTGACTTAATTAAAACATTAAACTACAACATTTTGTTTGGCTCTCAGTGGTTGTTTGTTTGTAGTATTCACTTATAAGTTACCACATTATATTTTATGCAGAATTATATCACATCGTATACAACATAAAAATTGAAGATAGTAGACTTTTACTTCTGTGCATTTGAACTATTGGAGTTCATTTTTCTTCTACATCTGTTCTAACTCCTACAAGATAGTGTTATTTTTATTTTAGTTCATTTAGTCAATTACATTTTTAAAATAAATTTATTTATTTATATATTAAATACACAAATCAAGGATTTTGAGTATATTTATTTAAGTGGAGCAACTGTCAGGATAAATCAAATTTAGAACATGTTTATTTTTTCAGTGATATCACTTGTGACAACTTATAGCTAATTTCTGCTTCATCTAGAGCTCCAGGCAACCACTAGACTGCTTTCAAGCTGTATAAATTTGCTGTACATTTGCTATCACACAAGCAAATGTGGCTGCTGAGCTGTGTAAGAAAGAAGTGGTGACAAGTCTGCAGGTCAATTGTTATCTCCTAGGCATGCTGTCTTCAAACTTTTCAAAACTTTAAATCAAACTAAGTCTTGAAATATTTCAGCATATAATTTGATATGTTTTAGTCAATATAATTAAGTATATTTAAAGGTAATGTATTTAGCTAATTTTGAATTTGTTCATTCAGTGTTATCCTGGATTAAGAAAAGTCAGTGAGAGTAAAAGGAAGCAATGTGCTTTTTTAGAATGTGACAACCTAGAGGACTAGGGGACTGAACGAGGAGTAGAGCACCAGAAGGTGTCACCAACCAAATTCTACGTATGCATTTTGTATTCTTATTTTAATATCTTTTGGAAATTAATGATACCATTTTACTATCACTTCATTTGAAAGTTAGTGCCTTCTGAGTGGTAACCTTCATGTATTAATAAATGTAATAAACTCAGTGAAGCTCATCCATATTTCTTCTCTTTCATTTTTCTTTTCATTCTTTCTTTTTCCTCATTCCAGGCCAAGTTAATACGTACATGTTTTTTTTCCAAATCTGATGTCTAACAAAGATACCGAATTTAAATTTGAAGAATAAATGAGTTTTAGTTACTCTTGTCATAGGTTTTAGCTTATTTTACATAATCTTCAAATTTCAATTAAAAGTGATCAATCAAATTACATCTTCCTATTCAAAATATTCTATGTAAGGAATAAAAAGGGTGCACACACTGTTGATGCCAGGCCTGGTGCTTGTTTCAGTAATTATTCTTGATGTCATTAAGATTTCTAGTCAAAAAATTGGTAGAGACTGAAAACATCATTCTACATAATAAACAAATGTAGAGTAAATAATTCAAATAAGTAACATAGAAATTTCTATTTTCTTTTCTGCATTAATTTCTATTGGATTTATTCCTTGTCATTCTGTTTTCCTTTGAAATTTCTCTGTTGATGATTTTTTCCCTCATCCTCTGTCTCATAAGGCAATTTCTGTAGTATTGTTTTGGAAACAAAATTGGATTTCTCATTTGAATTACAAGTCTCCTCCTTATATGAACTTCTGTAATATCTCCCTTTCCACAGAAAAACTCTCTGCAATTCTCAATAAGTGTAATAACCAGGTTGAAGCCTTTATCTCCAGTCAGCCATCTGCCTTTATACTCATTGCCAGTGTTTTTAATATCCTGACTTTATAATTTCTTGCTTCTTTTCATCTTGTAAAATCTATTGTGATTACCACCCTATTTTCCACCACTTCTTAAAGTGGCTTAAATTTAATATCTTGAATTATGAATTTATCTTCTTCAGTAACAGATTCTTGTTCAGTGATCAGCTGCTATTTGTAGTAGTTTGATAGAGAGACCTTTCTCCATTTCTTTGAGCACAGAGATAGTAGTTTCTCAAGAGTATATACCTAGTGGAGATACTGAGCCATGAGGTACATACTTTTCACTTTCATTATATAGTTTAGATAATTCTTTACACAGGACCAATCAACTCTTTTGCCATATTACAGTCTTGTCAAAATTCTTAAAGGTTTTTTGATTACTATAAAAATTGTGTCTTTATAATTTTCTTCTTTGTACATTTGTATTGCTCATATATAATACAAACATCTTTTAAATTCATTCTCATGTTTCCCTTTGTGAATTATTTTTCTTACAGATTTGCAGGCTTTAAACACATACAGTAAAGATATTGATCTTTAGACTGCAGGAGAGGAGAACAAGAAGTCAACAAGACGCTAAGATCTCCTCTAAATTGGTACCATGCATGGGCTGACTGGGGATAATCAGATGCTAGCCCCTTCTGGCATGTGATCAGGGAGACGAGAAGAGCCAACATTTCTCCCCTACTCCAAGCAAATGGCTGATCCAGAGGGAAACACAGGCTATGATGATAACTAATGAGGTAAAATACAATTTAATGCTTGTATTGCTTAATGTTTCACTGATGTTTCTGGCCTGCGGCCAGAAGTCTGATCATCTTTTAGAGGTTAACAATGCATCCATCTGAAGGTGGTAGCCATTGTTAATTCCCTATGATCTTGTTTTGAAATCCTATGTCATTCTCATTGTTTTGTTTGGTTGGATTTTACTATTTTATCTTGTTTGATTTTGTTGTATCAGATGGCGTGGGCAGCTATTTCAAAAATAAAAAGTTATATTATGGTAGCCATTTTGATTTACTATTATTTTGTTTTGAAATCCTGTATTGCATTCATTGTTTTGTTTTTATTGGTTTTATTCTATTTCCATTTTTTTTTATTTTAGTATGTCTGAAGATATGGGCAGCTATTTTTAAGACAAGGAGAGGCATTATGGCAAAAATTGTTGATTTCCACGTATCTTGTTTTGAAATCCTATGTCACTTACACTGTCTTCTTTTGATTGGCTTCATTCTGTTTTATTTTGCTTAGTTTTATTCTATTTAAAGTAAAATTTAAAAAATACTTATCTTTTATCCAAAATTTTATGAATAATCTCTATGAAAACAAATGTTATTTTTTAAAAATATGTTTTGTCAAATTTAATCACATTTACCAATCTTGTCTTTAGTGATTTTTCTAAGAAATATTTTGTATACCCATGCATAAGAATAGTTTCCCATTTTTTCTAAATGTTTTAGATTTTGTTTTTATGTTTAGACTTTTAAGCAATGTAATATTCACTGAGAATATATTTTCTATAAGGAGTGAATTTTTCATTTCTTTATTAGTGACCTGAAAGAATATCACTATGATATTTCAAATTGCTATGTATCTCCTTTATTTTATTCCACTGATCTATTTGTCTAGCCAAGCAGCAATACCACTTCCCACCTTATTTTTGTTTATAATTATTTGAGAAACATTTGATTTAATTTTATAAATTAAATTTTATAGTTTAAAACAAATTATTTGGATATAGATTTTGTTAGTTTGAGGAGACATGATAGCATTCTGATAGTCTGTTTTCCATGATATTTGTAATTATGTAGTTCTTACTTTATTAATAACAGTACAGTTCATTTACTTCATTCCATCATCAGTATATCCTTTTATGTCAGACATTCTTCTAAAAGTTTGGGTGTCACTGAGAAAATGAAGCTTATATCCCATCACATGAAATAGTATGTAAATAATTTATATGGTATGTAAAATGATGGTAAGTTTAAGGGAAAATGAAAAACTAGAATGTTAGTAGAGATCAGATTGGCAGAACTCCTTGGCAAAGGCAGGAAATTTCAATTTAAATAGAGTTTTTAGAATTTATGAGAAAGGATATACGCAAAAATATTTGAAAGAGTGTGAAGAACATTGCTATGGTTTGAGTATGGCATCTGTCTTAGTCATTTTCTCATTGCTGGGGTAAAATACCCAATATCCACAATTTAGAGGAGAAGAAGTACATTTTGGCTCATGGTTTCTCAAGTTTCATCCAAAGTTAAGTAACTTCAAGGCAGGAAAAAACCTGGTGAGGTAAAGCTGCTTTTACCATAGTGGCATGATAATAGAGAAAGAAAGGAGCACCTGGAAAGGAAGATAAGTCCTTCTAAGTCACGTTCCTGGTGATTTGCCTCTTATCATGCTTCACCTTTTAATAACGCATTCACTTACTAAACTCATTACTTTATAAAGCAACTGATGAACACAGACCCCCTGATCTAATTGCTTTCCACAGCCCCACCTCCAGACACAGGATGTTTTTGCAAGGAAATCCAAATCCCAAGTAGAGCAATACCATTCTAAGGTTTGTGTGTCAAATGCTTCATTCCCAGTGTGATGATGCCAAGCGCTGAGAATTTTGACAATGGCACCTCATAGTAGTTGTTCCTCACAAGAGGAAAAGGTAACTTTTTTGGATCTGTGGCTTAGTTCTCATAAAAATAAGTTGTTATAAAACAGCAAGCTGCTTTTTGACTCCCTGACTTTCCAAATGAACACTTCCTCTCATGGGTATTCCTACTATGGTATTGTCTCCTATAGAACCTTTACCAGAGTTGAGCCAAGATCAGTGGAATTCCCTTGACCCTCTAGAACTTGAGCTAAATAAATTTTTATTTCAACTATTTCATGTTATTAACAGAAAATAGACTAATACAATGTTCTGGGTAGGGTCAAGCTAGGGCAAATGTTCTCTGATTAGTTTCTGCATGAGGTGCTCTAGAATAACACAGAAGTTGGGTATAAAAAATATGAGGATAATAGAGTTAGAGAAATAATGGGGGTTGTTAAAGAATTTTGCTTTTATTTTAGGAGTAGTGAAGAGTTATACAAGCTTTGTTACATGTAAATCTTATAATCTCTGGGTGATGTGTTAAAAATAGATTAAAGGAATATAAAAATAGAATTTAGGCCAAAGAGAAGACTATTTGAAGAATATGAGTAAGAGATAGTGATGGGTGAAATTAGGAAGAAGGTAGAAGTGATTGTTGAATTCCAGATATGTTTTGAAGAGTTTTGATGCAAAACAGAAATGCTGGGAGGTTGAAAAAAAGTTGATCCAATGTTCAAAAATTTGCAAATTAGAGACCAGCCTCACTAGATCCTGGCATCAAGATCCCTGGAAAACATCAATTTAATGAAGAGGGAAAAATAAAGAAATATATCTCTGGGAATTGTTAACAAGCTAATAAGAAAATGAAAACTACAGAGAAGCTGGAGAAATGGAACACAACGCAAAGAAAAGGGTGAAGTCTGCAAAGTTCACCCAGCTCCTAGGGAGGGGGCGCTGTCTCTGCTGAAACAAGGTAAGACTGGAGAAGGCCAGTGGCTCCAGGCAGAAACAACAGACTGGGGCCCAGTAAAATCCTGCAACTACTATAACCTGCAAAACAGTGTGGGGTTTTACTTAAAAAATGATTCCTTCTTCCAGGTAGGCTAAATTTGAAGAAGAAATATAGTGTATTTGAAAGTGTAAATCAGGAAAGATATTCAGAAGAGATTAGTTAGTTAAGATGGAATCAAAAAACAACCACAAAGCAACTATACTGTTACGCTATACAGTGAGTCAATGGAAAATGATCACAAGAGAGTCATGGAGAGGACCAAGGTTAAACATAGAATCGCTGACCCCTCAGGCCAGGAAGGTCACAGTGTCCTCTCCCCTCCATGATGAGAAGCTAGGTGAGATGTGTGGCATTCCAGGGGTCAAGGTTTGTAAGGACTAGCATTAAGTTCAGTGGTCTACCCTCACCCTCACCCTATGACATGTGTTCATCACAGAACTCAATGGGCTCTTTGGCTTCCTTTTCCAATGTGAACAGATATAACTCAGCTTAGATAGTTGCTAAAGCCTGGAGAACATAGAGGTTGAACATAGAGGTATGAACATAGAGGTTGCAGGAGCAAGAGGAACCTCACAACCACACAGGCTGCTAGGTGAAGGAAGCTGTGACTTGATGTGCAGAGAGGAACATAGAAATTGGAGTCATCAGGGTGGCTTATAGCATTGTAGAAAAGACCTTGCCAACTATGCCCAGTGGGAAAGTCAGGGCAGGATCTAGCATTCACACACCAAAATGTGAGTGTGGAAGCAAACTAGGTCATTTTTTTCTTTCTATACAGATTTTTCTAGGATTTTTTTCTATTTTTCCTTTCCTGTTTTTTTCTTGGATTTGCTCTCTAATTTTTCTTCTTTTATCTTTTCTGTTACTTTTATCAAATTCTATTGACTTTTACTTATTCCATAAAAAGGTTATTTGTCTCACTATTCTCTCCTTCTGATCTGCTTTTCATATTTTGCTTCTTTTAGTCTCCCACTCCACAGTCACTCTCTCTTTACCAGTATTCCTATTTAGTTTTATTAATCTTTTGATATTTAAAGCTATGCTCTTACTGCTAAACACTTTTCTTTTTTTCTTTTTTTATACTGGGGATCAAACCTTTTGACCTTTTGCTTGCCAGGCAGATGCTTAAATCCCTGTCACCATGCCGAACTCTTTTCTATTGTTAATCTTCCCATACTTGTGTTTACTGAATGTCACTATTAGGTTTGTCTTTGTGTCTCAGTTATAATTATAACTTATTTTTCAATGGTTAAGGGTAGTGCTGTGGTATCTTCAACTTTATCTAATGATATAGAAATATCCAGTCTGTCTTTGATTATACTGCTGTTGCTGATTTTGTTACTATTGCTAGGATGACCAGGGTTGTTATTGCCAGTGTGGCTATTTCTTAGTTTTTACTGTATAAAAATATCTGGCTTGTCTTTGTGTCACTGATAATATTGTGGTTCATTTCTGCAGAACTGGGTGCTGGGCTAGTTACATCGTACCTTTTCTCAAGTTAACAATGGTTGTCAGATCTTGGAACAGAAGCAAAGGACTTTAGTTAGCCACATCACAGGGAACACTGAAAAGAATTGACTGTATTTGACCTGCACACCTCTACATAAGGAAAAATAGAATAGAAACATGAGAAGATAACAGAGTGCTTCCAAAACTACCAACTGCCCCAAACTGGTTGATGTAATGTCAAAAGAGAAGAAATAAAAAGGTAAACAATTGAATTATATAAAATTATACATGATGAGACAAAAATAGATCAAGAAGGTTCAAAGAAGATATAGCTAAACAGATATTTGGACATAATCAGTCAGCTTATAAAAGAAATTAATAAAAAGCTAGCTGAGCTGTGTAAGATGAAGGACCACTTAGGAAATAATCATCCAGGAGATAAAAAGTTCTATCAAAAGTATAAGCAGTAGAAATGACCAATGTTAAGATAGAGTGTCTATTGTGGTTTGTTTAAATGTCTCCCCAAAGCCTCATGTGTTTATGGGAGGCAGATCTTTTTTTTTTTTTTTTCTTTTTGTCTTTTTCCTTTTTATTGGTACCAAGATCGAACTCACCACTGCCTGCTTGCAAGGCAGGCGCTTATGCAGCTGAGCTAAATCTCCAGCCCCTTAGGCGGATCTTTTGAGTCTAGTGTTTGTGAGTTGTTGATTGGCTAGTCCTGGGACTGGTGGTGTGAGTACTGCACCCATTCAGGGGCAGGTAATATAAGGCATACCATAAAAGGGTGGAAAGCAAGCATGCTTTTCTTCTTTGCCCTTTTTGCTCTTGTGGCTTGCAACCTCCATGAACACTTGTCCCTCAGCCAAGCAACACTTCCTTGGAGTCAGCTGAGAATGGACTGAGACCTCCACAAACTCTAGGCTAAATAAATCTTTTCTTCCTTCATTTGAATCATCAGGTATTTTGTCTTAGCAAAAAAGTAACAAAGACAATGTCAGAACTATAAAATAGAACTGATAGAAGAAACCACATACCCAAAGATACCTTAACACAATACAAAGAAATCTTACCTGTGATTAACTGGAATTAGTGAAAAATCAGAAGACAGCACAAATGGCATAAAATACTACTTTCAGGAATAATAATAGAAAAAATTTCCAAATATGGAGAAAGGAATTAGCAGAGACAAATGAGGCATATGGAGCCTTAAATAGCCATGATCAGAGTTTTCCATACAAAGGTATTTCTAGAGTAGATTAATATAGATTTGTTAGTGAACATACAGTGATTGGGCAGGGTTTTTTTAAGTTATTAGGAAAGAGTATTCAAAAAAGTTTATCTGCATGCACAGAATTTAGTTTTTCTTTTAGACCCTCTGTACATTCCATGGAACATAATTTTGTTTCATTAAAGATGCGACATCATGCTACTACAGTAAGAGGCAGGTGGTACCTTGAGAGCTTTTGTAAGTCATACATGCCATATGGAGTGGAAAACAAAGTCTGTTAAGTTCCTGGAACTTTCCTTTCATTAAGTTTTTATGTCTTTAATAGTCAGTGTATACAACACATTCCTCTAATGTAAAAGAAATTATTATGTTTTGTATTGCCCACCACTAAAAAGAAAAAGGTATATAGTTGATGTCTTTGGCACTTCTTGTGCCTACAACTATTGCTCTGGTTCAGGTGACATGAACAGTGGGGATTTGTTTGACCACTAAAAGCGGCTAATAGGACAGACAAGGGCATTTTCACTATATTGGTTCTTACCCAAGAACAAAGCTTATCTTTCCATTTTCTGATATCCTCTTCAGCCTCCCTTTTCAAATTATTGTAGATTTCAATGTAAAAGTATTTTATACCTATTGTTACAGTGATTCTTAGGTATTTGATTTGTTTGAATGCTATTGTGAAAGATGATGTTTCTCTAATTTTTGTCTCAGTGAGTGTTTGTTATTTGTGTACAGGAATGGTATTGATTTTTGAGTGCCTACTTTGTATCCGGCTATGCTTATGAATTTGGTTTTAAATTAAAAAATTTTTGGTGAGATTTTTGCAGTCTTATATGTAGAGTAACTTGTAATTCACAAATAATAATAATTTAACTTCTTTCTTTCCTATTCTTATTTGTTTTACTTCCATTCTTATCTAATAGCTCTGGCTAATGTATAGGTATATTGAATAAGAGTGGTGACAGTAAACATCTTTGTTTTGTTCTTGATTTTGGAGTGAAAGCTTTCAGGTCTTGTCCATTTAGTATGATGTTCACTGCTGGTTTGTGATAGATGGCTTTTATCAGATTGGGATAAAGACCATCTATTTTAATGTTTGTAGAATCTTTTTCATGAATCAGTATTGAATTTTGTCAAATGCTTTTTCTGCACCTATTGAGATGATCATATGGTTTCTGTCCTTGGTTGTGTTAATACTGTGTGTTACATTCATTGATTTGCATATGTTGAACTTTCCCTGTATCCTTGGATGAATCCTGGCTGGTCATGGTATGTAATTTTCTTGATAAGTTACTGCATTCTTTTACCAGAATCTTATTTAGGACTTTTGTTTCTTTGTGTATTTGGGAGATTGGCCTCTTATTCTCTCTCCTGGTTGGGTCTTTCTCTGGTATTGACATCAGAGTAATGCCTGATTTAGGGATGACCTTGGGAATATTGCTTCCCTCTCAATTTCATAAAATAGTTTGAGAATTAGGGGCATTAATTTCTCTCTAAATTTCTCATAGAATTCAATAGTGAATCCACTGGGGCTTAAGCTTTTTTTTTTTAAATTATGCAGTGAATTTCATTAACTGATATTGTTTTACTTAGTATTCTTGTATCATCTTGTTACAGCTTTGCTACTTCATATTTCTCTAAGAATCTTTCCATTTCCTCTTCATTTTCTATATTATTAGAGTATAAATTATCAAAGTAGGTATAGATGACCTTCTGGATTTTTGGAGGGTCTGTTGTGATTTTATCCTTTTCATTCCTAATTGCATAAATTTGAAACTTTTCTTTCTTCTCTGTGATGAGTTGGCAACAGGTTTGTCAATTTTATTTAATCTTTCAAAGAACAAACTCTTCAATTGATTGATTTCTTGTGTTGGCATTTTAGTCTCAATTCCATTAATTTCTGCTCTAATCTTTATAATTTCCTCGCTCATACAATCTTTGGGTTTGTCTTGCTCTTTTTTTTAGGTTCAACACTAGGTTGTTTATTTAAGCTCTCTCTGTTTTTCTGATATGAAAATTTACTGCTATAAATTTCCCTCATAGGTCTGCTTTCATTACATCCCATATGGTACAGTATGTTATACAGACAAGGAAATTAGAATGTGAAATAGAGGAAAAGAAAGGTGACTGATTGTGACCCACTATATTGAATGCATATTAATGATTCTATCTTAAAATTATAACTATCATATTTATGAACATGCTTAAAGTATGTAAGGTATGTCTCAAATTTAAGATGAGCCATTGGGTTCATTCTAGCCTACTAGTAAATCAGTCACAGATTAAAATATTTTCCTGTTAGTTATTCTATCCAGGGTGTTTAAAGTATACAGAATGTGTGACAGGTAGAAGTAACTGGCAAAATTCAGATGATAACTATAAAGATTAGAGTATATAGAAATCCTCTTCTTGGAAGAGGGAGAAATGCACAACTACCTACTTGGATAATTCCTCTGAGATCAAATAAGAACCAGCCAATCAACTGTTTATATCTGAAATTGAATGTATTTCCCCAAGCAGATGTCTTTCCTTCTTAAGAGTATGCATAAGGGAGTTACTGCACCATTCCTGATGAAAGTCAAAACAAAGTAGGCTTTATAGTCATTACCTAACTAAGACCCTGGAGCATTACTTTAAAATAACTGTTGCCACTTATAGACTCAGGGTCCCTCACATTGCTGGCTAGAAAGAGAATTTGTGGGAAATAGAGAGAACTGCCTGAACAGTGGCGATGTCTGAAATTCTACTCTTGTTTATTTATTTTATTTTTCAGGCTCTTTTATGTCAGTAACTCTGGCTCAAGATTTTAAGAGTTCAAAAATGAATAAGAAACATGGATCCTGCTGTCTTGAAATTTTAAATCTTTACAAATAAAAAGATTGTTCACAAATCAGAATAGGTATTTAACTGTATCAGTAGGTCTAGGTTGGGGGTTAGGAATATGCATGTTTCCCCAGAGTGCATGATGATTCTGATATCACTGATTATTAGATCCTACTATGAGATTCAGTTCTGTAGCACTTATGAAAGATCATTTGTAAGCAAGTCCTATTGAAAGAAAAATAAACCACAAAGGGAAAAATAGAAGATGTTATGTTATGTTACCATTTTAAATTAGTTTTTGTTTTAAAAAAAAAATTAAAAATCTCTATGAGAGGCCCAGGTCTAGATCAAAAATGAAACTCTGAGTGGCCTAAAGGGCAGCAATAATGTGTGGAACAGTCAGCATCAGTTGGATTTGCTGGGGAACAAGTGGCCCCCTGGAGATAGTTCCTCTCAGAATACTAGTGCCTGTTAGTCCTTACTGAGCCTCGGCCAGCAATCCCCATACCAATGTGGTTGTAAAATGGCTTGTCAAACTCTATTCCCTCCTGTCTTCAAGAACCTCAGACAAATTTATTGAGACAACATGTATTTTTTTAATGATGGGATCAAACCCCTGAGAAATGTCTCTTGTGCATTGTGAATGGTAAGTGCCTTGAAGAAGTCATCTGCATGGTATTGGTTGTTGCTGACACCTTTCCTACTTTCTTTCCTTGAATGTGTCACCTTTTCTCTGCACAAGCATTCTGCAATCTACTATCTTCAGGTTGTTTGTTGTTTTTATAGGGTTCCTAGAGGCCTGTGGGTGTATTGCTTATTTCAGATCCCCAAGAGTTAACCTGATTTGTTTTGATATGAAAAAACAAAACAATTTTATTCAATTTTACGATATCCTTTAAATAAAAATTGTTATTTACCCATGCCATTCTTATGGGGTATTAAAATGATCCTACTTTTATTAGAGCCACATGTTTTGTTCAAAACACAACCCAAATACTTTTAAAATTTACAGCATTAAAAAACAAAACAACACAAAAAATTCCCTCAATTTGTTTCTAGTATCAAGCCTGTGGCCAGAAACACTTGTCATAGTAATAAACAATCGCATAATTAGAACAACTTCAGTGAATTTGGGTCAATGTATCACTGAGCACACATTGAAAATTTATCACAATTATAGCCTGGGGAAATTTTGGCTTTTTGGCTTCTGCTAGTTTAAATCACTGAGATCTAATTGTGCTCAACCCAGAGTTCAAGTGAAGGGAGACAATAAAACTAATGGCTCAAAATGGATATTGACTGCCTTGGAAGGCAATTTTTTTTTCTTTATTCTAAACAATAATGCTTTCAGAATTGTGACTAAACAAAACGATTTATTTTTTAAAAGTAATCGGTTGAACTGCATAATAGTCATGGGGCATATGAATATTAATATTAATATTAATAGTTTGTGCCAGGTACTGTACTAAGCATTTTCTGCATTACACCAGGTGGCATTGGTGGCAGCCACCAAAGCAGAAACAGCACAATGGAAGACATGGCAGAAGTCACGGAAGAGGAAAGCTCCTCAATTCATAGCAGCAGGGAGGTAGAGAGTGAAGATAGGAGCCAGGACAAGAATATACTCATACAAGTCACAAACTCATTCCTTTCATCCAGCCCTCACCTCTCAAATTGAGACTGTTGAGGAATATTTTAGATAGAATCCATCTCAGCTAACTTCTTTATAGGGTTAGTTTCTTTTTCTTGTCTTTTCCATAACCACCAAATTGCCTTAGGATCTAGAAATAATTTCTGATGTGGAGCCATACATGAATGTCTATTATTTCAGTAAGGCAAAGGAGGATAAAATCAAGCAATGAACATTAGACTTGATAATAATACATGCACCAATGACATTAGAGAGATAAGTATGTGAATACAGTATTCTTGCAAGTAAGACAAGAAAGGAAAATAGTGGTAGCTGAACATAGTCTATTTGGTGTCATAGCTGCTTACAGTGTTATAAATGAATACGTTTAAGGAAGCAATGAGTTTGGCACACTATGAAAATAAGAAATGGGCATAGCTGCAGTAAAACTGAACAATAGGGTGAATAGTAAAGAATGAGACTCAACAACCAAAGGAAATTTCCTATTAGAGACCTGTAAAGGATAGCAAAAGGGCTGTATTTATTCTAAGATACCATAAGCAAAGAAGGGTGATTATTTGGCACATATTTTGAAACAGTTATCCTCAGTTTTATCTGAGGAATGAGTAATAGAGGAAGAAAAGAAACTTGAGGAGAAGTTGTTACATCTGTATATGATAACTGGCTCAGCTTGAGAGATAACAGTTGAAATGGATTCAGGATTATTATGGGAATTGAGCTAAGATGACTCTGTGAGGAACTAGATATCAAATGAGAGAAAGATAATAATCAAGGATGACTCCTTGAGATGACATTAGAGGGTTGGTATGATATTATATTGAGATAAGAAAGATTATGTTAGGAGGAAGTTCAGGAGAAGAGTCAGATCTGTGTGTTGACTATTTTATGTTTTTAAAAAACATCCATGTACTATATGTTCAAAATTCTAATGTCAAGAGAGCCTGCTGGCTGCCAGCACTTAAAGACTTCTTCCTGTAGACTGCCAGTGTGAGCAGAGAGAGCCAACAGGCCCAACTTTGCCTGCTGCTACCACCACCAGAAGGCTCTTTCCTGAGGGCAGCCAGCACGGACAGAGAGAACCAGAAGACCCACCTCTGCCTGCCAGCCACTGCCACAGAAGGCTCCTTCCTGTAGACAGCTAACACAGGCAGAGAGATCCAGCAGATATGCCTTTGTCTGCCAGCTACTGCCACCAGAAGGCTGCTTTCTGTGGGAAGCCAGCAAGAGCAGGGACATGCAGCCAGATAAGCCCCTTATATCTTTGGAGGTCCTTGGTTCCTTTGGGTAGCCATCACCCACCAGGAGAATCAGACAAACACATGCCTGTGTGCCTGCCACCATTGTAGGAGTCCTGGTGTAAACATAGGCTTAGGGAAGCACCCTCACTACGTCACACTCCTAGGTGATTGGGAAGCCCCACTGTAACTACACAGGTCGGAAGAAGCCTGCCCCAGGCCCTACTACCTCACTGTAAATCTGGGTTCCATTCCCCTATACTGCTGAAAAGCTGCCAAAACTGGGAAGTGCCTATGGCCCTACAGCCAGCTTGTTGGGAGGAACCCAGGAGAATGCGAAGATGAAGGAGCAAAAGGCAATCTCAGATCTCCAGCCCACACAGAACAAGTCTGGGAGAAACAGTGATGGAAGAAAATGGAAGTCACACACCTGAAATCCTTGAGAAGATAGCAACTGAAGTAAAGAAACAATTTCATGAGACTGTAAAAGCAATCAAATGAGGACTAATATCTCAGGTAAAAGAAGAAATCATAAATCTAATGAAAGAAATGCTCAGCATATCTAAAGAAGACATAGATAAAAAAGAGGAGCATAGTAAAATGATGGAAACCTTGAATGAACAATACAGAAAGCAATTATAGTGCATGAAACAGATGCAAAGAGGTATCCAGGAAATTGAAAATTCAGTTAAAAGCTGACAAACTGCTTCAAAGAGACTGAAAATAGACTTTCCAACTTTGAAGACAGGGTGGTAGTTAGCGATTGTGAAAGGAAAGATCTCAAAAATAACAAGAAATCATGAAATAACAATTCAATGGCTGCAAGATGATGTGAGGAAACATAATTTAAGAGTGATAAGTATCAGTGAAGAAGCAGGGCTCAACATAGATGAAATTAAAAGGTTATAGAAGCAATAGCAGAAAACTTCCCAAACACAGGAAAAGGATATGGTATACAGGTAAGTGAGGCATATACAACTTCAGCTAGCCATAACCAAACTAAATCTGCTTTCAGACATATAATAATCAAGATCCCATAAATTCATCACAATAATAAAATACTAAAAACTGTTAGAGAAAAGAAACAGATCACCTATAAAGTATAACCAATCAAAAACACTGCAGACTTGTCAACACAAACCATCAAGTCTAGAAGAGTTTGGAGTGAAGTGTTTCAAATCCTGAAAGAAAACAACTTCCAACCCAGATGTACCCTGCAAAATTATATTTCAAAATTGATGGAAAAACTCTAATACAGAAAAGGATAGATATACATATAGAAACTCATGCATGCATAGAACTTCTAAACAGTACATGAGAACTGATTATATAATGCGTGATGAAATGAACAACAACTTTAGAGACACTAATGTACCGAGTGCCGATTACATAGTGTCATGATGCGAAATCCAGCAATACTGTTCAGAGTGATTTTAGTCCGTTTTGTTTTGTTTAATTTCAACATATGTGAAGGTATGGACAGCTATTTTGAAGAGAATGAGAGACACTGTGACAGCTACTGTTGACTTCCTGATTGTCTGGTCTTGAATACCTAAAATGCCTTGATCATCCTATTTGGATAAGTTTTATACTATGTTGTTTTGTATGAATTCACTATATGTGAAGACATGGATAATTATTTGGAAGAAAACAAGAGACATCATGATAGATAGTGAAGATCACCAGTTGTCTTGCTTTGAAATCTTATGTTCTGTTTTGTTATGTTTAATTTTACCCTCTTTAAAATAAAATTTTTAAAAAATTGATGGAAAAATAAGAGACTTTCATGATAAAGAACAACTGAAGGAATTCATGACCACCAAACCAATCCTACAGCCCATGCTAAAAATATTCTAGAGAGAATAAAGATGACCACGATTCCAGGAACAGCAGCAGAGGAGGATTGCCAAACAGAACAGGCAATTGAATGAAGGGGAAAACTGGAGGGCGGGGGCTGGGGATTTAGTTCAGCGGCATAAGCGCCTGCCTTGCAAACAGGCAGTCGTGAGTTCAATCCCTGGTACCGATAAAAACGAAAAAGACAAAAAAAAAAAAAAGAAACTGGAGGGCCAACAGCAAGAGGATAGCATGGCAGAGACAAATCAGTGTATGCTGATTATAATCATTAATGTAGATGGCTTCAATTCAGCGATAAAAAGAAACACAGGGAGAGTGGATCAAGAAATAAGATCCATCAATATACTGTATACAAGAAACATATTTAACTGGAAAGGAAACTAATTGGAAAGGAAATTAGTTGGAAAGAAAACAATTGTTCCATGCAACAGGAGATCAGAAAGAAGCAAGTGTAACTTGCCCATCAACCACAGAGTGAATAAGATATTGTATTTTCCTACAATGAAAAGCTACCCAGCTATAAAGTAGAATAATCTCAAGGCTCTTGTAGTTAAATGGACGCAACTGAAGATCATATTTATGGGTGAAACAGTTTGAACTCATATGTGTGAACCCTAGCATAAGAAACAGAAGGCATCTATGGGATCCAAAAGTCACAACAGATATTGTAAAAGTGATAGGGGAGGAAACACCTAGAAGATGAAGATGGCAACTACTGTTAATTTCTTATTTCTTGTCTTGAACTCTTGTATTGTTGTCACAATTTTGTTAGGTTTGGCTTTGTTCTGTCTTGTTTTGTTAGATTTTACTGTGTCTGATGGTATGGGCAGCTATTTTGAACATGAGATGTATGATAGCAATCATAGTTGGTTTCCTATTATCTTGTTTTGAAGTCTTATAATACTTTCATTCATTTGTTTAATTGGTTTTATTCTGTTCTGTTTTGTTTGATTTTATTATATTTGATGATATGAGTAGCTATTTTGAAGAAAACAAGACATTATGGTAGTATTGCTGATTTTTTATCATGTTTTGAAATCATATAATGCTTTCATTCTTTTGTTTTGATTTGTTCTATTTTATTTTATTTGATTTTATTATGTATTATAGTGTAGATAACTTTTTGAAGAAAATGAGATATTATAGTAGCCATTGTTCATTTCCTGTTACCTGATTTTGAAGTCCTGTAATGCCTTCATTCTTTTGATTGGTTTTATACTATTTTGTTATGTTTGATATTATTGTATGTGAAGGTATGGATGACTAATTCCAGGAAAACAAAGAGACATCATGATAGCCACTGTTGATATTGTATTGCCTTGTTGTGAAGTCCTGTGTTGTTTGCATTGTTCTGGTTTGCTTTGTTTTGTTTTATTCTCTTTCAAAAAAATAAAAGGAAAAGAAAAGAAAGACAATGTCAGGTTTCCTGGTCTCCATGAAGAAAATCAGAAAATTATTGTGAGAGTGTGAGTTGGCTTGGCAGGAGTGGAGGGCAGAGCAACAGAAGGTTGGATCTAATATCAGAGTGGAGACTGAGACACACTCACTTGCAATAAATCCCCAACTCCATGCTTGATACAGGCTTCAGCAGAACGTTTTGGAGCTATAGCAACTAGCAATGACAGTTTGGATGCAGCTATTGCTCAGGATGGAAAGTGGCCTAAGCAACAGTGATAATGAACTGTCTGCTTCATACAGTCAGACAGCTGCATCTTTGAGCTCAGAAGTCCTCACTTCCTCAGGTGTGGTTTTGCTTTCCTGGACAAATCTTCTAGTCATTTATCCTTATAACTAAAGCAACTCTGTTGCCTCTGGGTGGCCTTTGTTTCTAAGGAAAGCTTCCTTTTGTGAAGCTTTCCTTTCCTTTTACGTCATCATATTTCTTCAGCTTCTCTTAAGAGCAACAACAAAAATGTTTTTTCCTGTCAGAGCCCTCTCTTCATTTGGTTATTTCCTTTTCTTTACCTTATCATTTTTAAATTTTGTATTGGTACATGTTAGATATATATAATGATAATAACATTCATCATGCAGAATTTGTACCTGTACATGATTCATCTTGCTTCTTCTTTTTATGCCCATTCTCCATCCCTCCCATGAACCTTTTCCTCCTTCTTATTTATAGTATTTGAAGAAATTATTTGAATAAAATTATTCATAAGTGATTCTATTGTTTTAGTTATACAAATTAATTTAGCAGAACTAGAAACACTTTGTTACTGCATTTTCTTTCCATTGTACACATAAGAGTGGCATCAACTGTTTATGAATCCAGAATGTTCTATCTGGCCTTTCCTCAAAGAAACACGTCATTTAAAGCTGTGTCAATAGAGAATTAAAGCTTCCACATGAATAGGTATTCAAAATGTAAATAACAGCTCCCTACAGCATTTTGGAAACCCCAAAGAAAAAGCTTCACCACCAAAGGAAAAAATAGCTTAAGGAGAAGACAGGACAAATGAGGACAGCTAGTCTTTTCTCAGCTTATTTTTGTTGGACTCACTTTGAGTTTTGTAAACCAAACTCCAGTTAGATCTTGAGGAGAAAAAAACCTGACATAATTCTCTGAGTCAACCTTTACACAAAAAGGTTTTGAACATCAAGGCAGCATTAGCAACTTTTTAGCCTCTTGTTTGGCTCAATCAATTTAAACAGAGGTAAATACTGAATATAACTTTATAAATACCATTGAATAGAAGCAGGAAAGATAAAACTTCCCATGTTCTTTATCGTTACAGCCAAAACAACAAAAACAAAATCTATTCTCTTTTAAATAACACCTAAAAGGATTTTAGCACATAAGATTAGTAAAACCTTTGTAAAATTATAGTTCTATTATTTTTTCTCTGCCAAATGTACATTATGTTTCTCTAGCAAATTTAATTTAAAAGGCTGCATATTCTACATTAAATGTTATAGAATATTGTGAAGTCAAAACTGCTATGTAGAATGCTTTTCCTGAGTAAAAAGTATCATCTTCCTCTTTAAAGTCATAAGCTTTATGCATCTTTAACACTGATACACTAATTCCAGCCATAATTAGATGCTCAAAAAAAAAAAAAAAAGGAGACAGAGTTCCTTTGAGGATTGAAATTACTCCTTTTGGATGAGAATGCCTAATTTTTTGGCTATTACACGTTTAACAACTGGTTTTCCCATATTTAACAATTCATGGGGGTTTTACATGCCACAATATAGAATCTATTCTTGCCCCATTAGCCCAGAGATGAGCTTCATAAATCTAGGATAATATAAAACTATGAGCTGTTGAGGGACTAACTTGAGTGTCCATAGTTATCCATAACTTATTTAAATAATCTTCACTACATCTCTAGATTCATTACTATCTATGTAGATGCACGATTACAATAAAAATTTTATTGAAAAGGGCCAAGGATATGGCTCAGTGGCACAGTGCCTCTCTGGTAAGTGTGACATCATGAGTTCCATTCACAGTACAGAAAAAAAAATACTGTAAAATATAAACAATCAATTGTTCATAAGGGGTCACTAAAACTTTTATGTAGTTTCATTATATAATATTTTGTGTGACTTTCAAAAAGAAAACATTTCTTCTGAGAAAAAATAAAATTACTCATTTAAAATTAGTGTCTTCAAACACATTAGTTTGACTGAAGATATTTCTAAGGAATCCTCCAAATGTAATAAAAATTTAAAATATGGTAAATGAATAATGAAGTCGTAGAATTCTACTCCATTCACTAAGTAAATAATTGCAATGTCTTTCCTTTTTCTTTAAGTTTCACAAAGAATGACTTTGGCAAATGAAAATAAAGAAAACTTCGTAGACAAAAGAGAAAAGTGAATCCTTAAGGGGATCTTAGACTCCTAAAGAAATTTTGGTTTGTTTCTTCTCTTTTCTTGTTTTTCCTTGAAAATATTTCTTTCAACTTTTTTTATTCTTAAATAAATATTAGGGCTGAATTTTTAACCAAAGTGATAATTATAAGCACATTAACATTTCTACCAGACAGCAAAGATAGTGCTAGCCGGTCAACCCCAAACAGAATGCAGCCTGGCGCAGAGTCCTGAGCCACTGCTGTGAGTCACTGTTGCCCTACTGTCCAGTGAGGGGAATAACTCCCTCTCTGATGTGAACTTTCATTTAGGACAGTGCCGTGGTGCTGCAAGCCCCAAGGTATGCTTTTAGTTTGGAGTTTTCTGGTTCCAGATCTCAAAGCCAAAGCAAAGGCGTGGTCTACTCCAAGACTTAAATAAAGTCAAACAGAATAAAATTCTCTTACTAGCATTTATTCTAAACTGCCTTGTCCAGATGGCTTCTTACAGGCGAAAGGAAAAGAGTAGATACTCATGCTCTGCTTCCTTTCATGCTGGCGGGCTGTGATTATTGTTAATGACCCACAGCTGTACCAGCTCCCTGCCACCTCTCCCCTCTGCCCACCCCCACCTCTGCTTCCTCTTAGTTAAGCTTTTCTCCAGTCAGCCTGCACAGGAGAGAGGTGGAACTAAATGTTTATGATGGAGCAACCATTAGGGACTCGCCCTGAATCTAGCTTCCCATCAAATATGAATACAGTAGTGGGTTTCTACTCCTCAGCTATAGGATTTGCAAAGCCAAGGAAGCATGCAGGTTTTATTCTTCTGAATGTTTCAATACACAATTGCGTATTCTGATTCAGAAAAGCAGTTTAAATATTCCTTTTAATATGTTCAGTATATCATTAGTTCCATTTGTGACTAAAGTGTTTAAGTTTTGCATTTAGTGCTCTATAGTGCACTAAGACTTTCTATTATTCAACATAGGTCGAAAGAAGGACATGAAGATGGGCAAAATGTTTGCTATAAATGTGCTTACTGCCCTCTCTACCTTCATCACTCCCATTCCTTTTTGCAAGTGGAACTGGGAAAGGCTTCTGTTGAGTGAGCTTTGGGTGCTTAGGGGAGTTGAAATGTCTCTGTGCTGCCGGCTAGCCTATGCTTCTTGTAGTGTAAAACATAACGTGGTTTGCCAGATGCCCTCCTGTCCCACATGACACACTAGGCTGAAGTTGTACATCCTCAGGTGAGAGCCTGTGGCTGCTGCTGAGTGGGGCTTGAGGCCATTATACCGTCATTAATATTAATGTTACTGATGCTTGATTCTACCATTATTAGAAGAATGAATACTGATGCTATCACTAGTATTTTACTATGTATGACATTACATTTATTATTAATGTTAATTCCTAGAGGGGTTTTTTGTTATGATTTTTGGAGTCCCTGGTAGATCCTTTCTTGCTGCTTGATGCCCATTTTTTAAAGGATACTGCTGTTCATGGTTTGTAAGACATTTTAACACCATGAAAAAAGAGTGAACAAATGTGAGAGCACTATCACTGTTTACACATTATCCATTGGTCTACTTATCTGTGTTTATTGTAGTTTTTCTTTTTTAGGTATAGTGACTCTCACATTACCTTTTTAAGGAAGCATTTTGAACTATGAAAATACATATTTTTAGAAAATTTATCAATTTTCTTTTTCTGTAATTCTTTTTATCTTTTTTGTTCTATGAAGTTGTCTCCTTTATCTGAAATGAAACAAGCCCAGCACCTGATTCATCATCAGTGAAATGCCAAGATCAGTTCCCTTACTCTTCTTACAGGAGATATCTACCTATCTATCTATCTCTATTATTATTATTATTATTATTATTATTATTATTATTATTATATCTCCATTGGCTGTTTGTACCACAGTGCTTAACTAGGCATTTGCTATATATAAGTTTTGGGTCATATATCCTTACTTGTCTGTCTGTCTGTCTACCTACCTATCTGTCTATAAATAGGTGGATAGTTAAACCATCTATTTAAAATCAAACATGTCATTCAAATACGCAAATATTGTTTACCTTATTTGCTGTTTTGCTTTCCTTAGTTTCATTTATCCACTGTCAACTCTGATCTTAAACAAAATACAATACATGTGTTAGCTTTCCAGTTGCTGTGATAAAATGCCTGATACTTGCATTTAGAGAAGGTGAGGCTTATTTAGGCTTACAGTTTCAAAATGAGCCTGTGGTTGATTGGCCCCAAGGCAGAAACATCGTGACAGAAGGCCATTGTGCAGCAAAGCTACTCACTTCATGGCAGCCAGGAAGCACAGCACAGGATGCCAGCATGCAATATACTCTCCAAAGGGAAATAGCCAGTGACCCACAAACAACTAAATTCTGTTTCCTGACAGCACATTCAGCATCAAAGGGCAGTGGATTAATTCACTGTTTAACGTAGCACCCACTCCCACAATCTAATCACCTCTCCAGGAGTCTCCTAATCCAGTTAAATTGAAATTAAGACTAACTGGCACAGTACAAGAAGATTTTTTTAGAATGAGAGATCATATCCATATAACTTTACTAGAGTATGTTGCTATATTTTATGACCAGTTACTGGTATTAATCTCCTGCTTTGCCTAGTTTATAAGTTAAATTTTATCATATATATGAAAATAAAACATAGTATACATAGAGTTCTTAACTATCTGTGATTTCAGACATCCATTGGGGATCTTTAAATTATTCCCTATGGATAATGGGAAGTGTGCATATGTTTATTTATATATATATATATATATATATATATATATATATATATATGTTATGTATAATATATATGTAATAAAACAAAAGAAGAAAAATGTCTTATTACACAGAGAAAAAATAATGTTCACATACATTTCATAAAGATTTTTCACCTATTAATAATCTCTTCCATCTAAAAAACAAAACCCTTAATCTGCCCGTAATACTCCTTCAGCTTTGATTATATTTTCCGTCTTGTAGATTTAAACTTTTGAAAGAATTATCATTGCCTATTATCATTGCCTTTGTTTCTTTCACTTGTACTTAGTTTTTAATCCACTGCAAACTGTCTTATAGTACTTCTTCCAAGGTCAACAAAACTTCCTTTTCCCCAAATCCAGGGAACCACTTTCATTGCTTATCTTTTTTGACTTCACGCTGTTTTCAATACTGTTTGTTGATGCACTTTCTTCTGGAAATATCCTTTCCTTGGATCTCATGACTCTGTGTGTGTGTGTGTGTGTGTGTGTGTGTGTGTGTGTGTGTGTGTGTTTGTGAGTGTGTCTCTCCCTCTTTAGCCACTTTTCCTGTTTCTCTGGCAGGCTTCCCTCCCTTTTCCACTTCTTCTAATTTAGCTCTCTTTTATGTATACATTTCCTTAGTATTTACTGTAATACTAGCAGAAAAAGCAAAATTTAATGACTGTTTATTTAAGGACTGGTCAAGAACTATTTTAAGCACTTTTGAATGTATTAAAACATTAATTGTCATAGCTATACTATGGATAGGTACTATTGCCACTGTGAATTTTATAATGTTGAAAGACAATACTGTAGGAAAGAAACACAGGAGAAGTCACAGTGTCTGTAGGTGTTAGAACTGGAATGTACACCACATAGCGCGAATCCAAAACCGCATACCTAACCACTGTGCTTCCCTGTTCTACTCATTTATTCCCTAGGGGAGCTTATCTCTTGCATAAAAATGGGACCAATTTATATTATTTTAAAAATATTTGTTCAGCTCACTATTACCACAGTGAGGTACTATATTCAATGTTGAAAGAAATGAATAGGAATGAAGTATGTTTTGTTACCTAACTCTATGAAGTCATATCCTGACGCGATGGAGAGGCACTCATGGTATTAATAATTATCAGTCATTTTAAATACTTTTTTCATGTATTCTGAGGTCTTAACATATCTCTAGTCATTATTTCTTTTTTCTTTCTTTCTTTTTTTTCTTATGGGTATCAAACTCATGACCTCACACTTACTAGGCAAGCACTTGAGCCACTGTACTAGTCATTATTTCTTATGATTACTATTCATATAAATCCTTAATTATCTTAGGATGTAACTATATTTGTAGTTCTCTTCATAATGTCAAAGACTATCAATTCTACTGTTAGCAACCCCGCCCTTTTGGATCATTTTCTTGAAGAAAATGCAACTGATGTAAAAGTTTGATCTTGACATCCAATGTGAAAGTTTTCCTTTTGAAAAGTTCAATATTATTATTATCTACACAGCTTTTGTAGTGGCTCAAAACTCTCCATGAAAACACAAAGCAAGTGGTATAAAGCGAGGTTCCACTGCTGTAAAACTTACAAAATACAGAACTAGCTGTAATGGAGTACTGTCTTGCAGTGTTGTTTAGTAATGTTCAACAAAAGGTATATTCTGAATTCTCATTGGCATATAGTCACTGTTTTTTACTGGATATGTAAATATAATGTAAATTAGCATTACCATAAAGAATACTCAATACAGGTGTCATTTATAAAACAAATAGTACTTTAAGAAATGTTAAGGAAGAAGGAGATCTTCATGAAGAATCAAAATGTGAGGAAGGACACATATTTAAAATATAAACAACAAAGACAAGGATGTAAGGAGTGTAGAGATAAATGGAAATTCAGGTGAGGAAACAAGAAAGGGGATTAATGTGGCTGACTGTAGGCTTCATTGTTGGTGGAGGACAAGATTTAGTAGTATTAGAATGCCATTTTATCCTGAATGCAATGTGTAGCTATCAGAACAAGTTTAAAGCAAAAATAAGGTATAGTCAGTTTTATCTTCAGGAAGACAAGTCAAGTAAATATCTGCAAATTTAACTGCAATGTTTGTGTGGAAATAGATTTTATAAAAATTGCAACAATCAAATCAAAAGCATGAACAGTATGTGCAGTTGCTATTAGCTGTAGTTTTCTGTACTCAAAAGCTGTCTGCTCCATTTTTAAACTGTGTGGCTTTGATAGGTAACTTAATATCTATTAGCTAGTCTCAATTTACTCATCATTACAGTGGAAATGAAAATATCTATCTGAGTTTGTTGCCAGGATTAAATGAGATAACATAGTATGCTTGGGGTTTTATAAGCATTCACAAAATGTATCCTGTTCTTGTTTATTTGGACTTTGGAAGTAAAAGGGAGATCAGTATTCATTAGGGACAAGAATCAAGATTGGTCAGAGGGAAAATTTAAAGATGAATTCAGATTTGGGGCCTGGGTATTTTACATGAGCAAGAAGAAATGAAACACTTCAGGTTTGGTAGGTATGCTAGTTTAACGGAAGGAACAGAGGAAAGTGCATTCTATTTAAGATCTTTTGAAATTGAAGTAGATAGTAATAAACATATAACAATAAAAATGAAGCTTTTATAAATTATTTGGAGATGCAGGACTTGTAAATCATGTGATGATGGAATCATGAAGGGAGAAGTATATTAATAATAAGTAAAGACATCTAACGAACTAGTCGTAAGCCAGGTATAGTGTCACGTACCTGTAATTGCAACACTCTAGGAAGCTGAGGCGTAATGATTACAAGTTTGAACCCAGACTGAACAGAGCTACACAGGAACTTACCAAGACCCTGCTTCATAATTTAAAATTTTAAAAGGATTGGGGATGTAGCTTAGTGTGAAAGCCCCAGGTTCATTCTTCAGTACTGCCTCCTACTCAAGATATACAACAACAAAAAACTTCTAGGGATTATATAAGGAGTTGACAAGTAATACTTACCAAGAATATTTACAGAGGTAAAAGTAATTAGAACAAAGTGAGTCATAGACACAAAAGCATGTGTGTATTTGACAGATGAGAGGTGGATTAATACCAGCAAATCATCTAAGTAAGTCCACTTGACCGAAAAATGAAATAAGGCCATTGGCTCAACACGTATGAAGATTTTGATCACTGTAAGAAAGTAGATTTATAAGAAGGAAGCCATGTAAGTATGTTATTAAAATGAATGGGAGATAACATTGCAGCAGTGAGGATTGGAATCTTTTTTTAAAGTCAAAGTAAAGGTAGGACAATTGTAATTAAGGATAAACTAGTGAAGAATACCAACTTGTATGTAGAAGAGGTAGGACTGTAGAATATTTTCCATATGGGAGATATTTGAGTGTTTAGAACTTGATTAGAATATGAAAGAAAAGAAGAAATACCAGAATCAGGAATGAATGTGAAATAGAAGTAAAAAGGTTAATATTGGAAGATAGTCACAGTACTTTGGCAGTGGCAATCTAGGAGTTCAGATCAAACTTGCCTTGTAAAAAGCTAGACAAATTGCATAAATGTAGTCATACTATCCTTTGCATTTGCACTACTTGGAGGAGGTCATAGTAGTTTTTTTTTTAAATCAGTTTTAGAAAATCAAACCTTCATGGAAAAAATAGTTTAAAGCTAAAGACTAAAAGAAGGTAAAAGCTGACAGAAAATAAAAGTCATATTGCCTTCAAAATAACAATATTTACCTTCTTGACAGAGACACGGGCTGCAAATTGTAATTGTAAGGTTGAAATTTTAGCATAAAATTCTCTATAAATATACCTCAAAATAAATGTAAAGTAAGAGATATTTCACACAATAAAACCAAAAATTTATTTTCAGCATATTTGCAGCAGAGAAGTACTAAAAGGTATATTAAGGTAGAACATTGAAAAAGTGAACCATAAGGAAGCAAATCTAAATTAACGTAAAAATATTGTCTGTACAGCTTCAAGAAGGCAATAATAACCAAATTAGAAAGGATATAAATTGTTATTCAAGCATTTCTCTATTGACTGAGAAATGAAAAAATACTAGTTGGTATTTGACTTCAGTAGTAAGGAAAGCGTATTTAAATCTCCATGACACTGAAAAGGAATTATAAAAGATATGTAGTTAAATTAGTAGAGAAGAAAATTAGGATAATAAAATACACATTTCTAAAAAAGACAAAATGCAAAAGGGATATAGATGAAACAAACAGAAAATATAATTGCTTTATGAGTTGAGATATTTAAAATCATATTGCTACTTCAATTGCTCAAAAATTTAAAATTCAGTTCTGTGCTACCTACAGGAAACATACTTTAAATATAAGCTGAATACAACAGAATAAAAAATATATCATAGAATGGTTTATTCTTGAATAATAAAAATAAATGTTGTACTATATAAAAAAATAAAAACTTCAAGCAAGAAGCACTGTTAAAACTAAAAATAAGCGTTTCATAACGATAACGTTTCAGTTTACCAAGATGGTGTAATAATTCTAATTTTGTAAGTTCATGGGTTTCTAAAATTAAAGAGAAGGAAATACAGAAAAATAATTATTTAAATAAATTTTGTATAATTATTTTTTCTTTTTTACATGATACAAAACATTAATTCATATTTTAAGATGCACTTCTCCTCTAGTTGTTTTTTTTTTTTTTTTTCTTTTTTTTGGTACCAGCGATCGAATTCACGACCGTGCACTTGCAAAGCAGGCGCTGTGCCGCTGAGCTAAATCCCGAGGCTTTCCTCTAGTTATTCTGAAATGTAGATTTTTGTTGTAGATTATAATTGCCCTACTATGACATTCAGCAATAGAACTATTTTTCCCCTCAAATTTGATATCCCTGTCTACCCTCTCACCATCCTCTCTTTATCCTTCCCATTCTGTTTCACATTCTTAAGATATGATTGGCATGTAAAGGGTAAAAACATTTACTTAAGAGATCTTGATTAGTTTCCAGATATGTATACACTTATGAAACCATCATTATTACCATTACCACAAGGTCTTATATATATCAGTAATGTCCAGAAATTTTCTCCTATCCCTATTATTATTAACTAGTATTGTGTATAAAACACTTATCATAATTTTATTTCAGAAAATTTGGAATATATAATATTGTAACAGTTAACACTGTTGTAACTGGTACAAATAGAGGAGGAGTCCAGAGTTTGTGTATCTAAAAATATGTTCACTTTGATCATCACTTCTCCATTTCTTCATTATCAAACCCCTAGAAGTCATCATAAGTCTTTGCATTTGTAAGTTTGACTATGTTGCTTTCCACAAATACCTGAAATTGTCTATATGTGGCATATTTTATTTAGTGTGGTATTCTTCAGCTCCATCCATGGTGCCACAAATGGAAGGATCCCTTTCCTTTTGAAAGCTGAACAATATCCCTTTGATAAGTATCTACACATTATTTTATATGTTCATCTGTAAGTGAACATTTAGGTTGTTGCCATAGCTCAAGTATTGTTAAAAGTGCTTCAATACATGGGCTTCCCTGTATCTCCTGTTGATTCCAATTTCAACTTCTTTGGGAAAATAACCCAGAGATGGAATTGCTGGATCATATGGTAATTGTTTTAGGTAATTTTAGTGACTTCTATATTATTTTTCAAAATGTACCAGTTTACATTTTTACTAGTTTTGCACTAGTGTACCTTTTTTTCACATTCTTCCCAACACTTGATTTCACTCATATTTTTAATAATATCTGTCCTAACTGGTAGAGGGTAATGCAGTATGCTTTCAGTTTTGCATCTCCATAATGATTGATACTTTTTTCATGTACTTGTTGACTATTTTTATGGTTTATATGAAGAAATGCTTATTCAGGTTCTTTTCAAATCATGGCTTTTTTCTTTTTTGCTGTTGAATGTTTTGAATATCTTATATGATTTGGATATTTATTTCTTATCAGACGTATGATTTGTAAGTACTTCCTTGTATTTATAAGATTTGTAAGTACTTCCTTGTATTTATAAGATTTGTAAGTACTTCCTTGTATTTATAAGATGACTTTTGACTTCTTTAGTTGTTTACTGTGCAGGCTCTTCTCAGTTTGATATAATCCAGCTTTTTTTGCTTTTGTTGACTGAGATTTTGGTATCATCCTCAAAAAACATTATCGATAAGACCAAAGTCAAAGAACTTTTTCCTTATTCATCAGGATTTTTATAGTTCATAAATTTCAGCCTTATGTTTAAATCTTTCATCATTTTAAAAATAATTTTTGTTTATTATGTAAGATATAGATCCAGTGTCATTTACTCAACATTTGGACATCTCATTTTTCAAGCATCATTTATTGAGTAGATTACCATTTCCCTGTTTTGTGTTCTTGGTGTTCTTGTTTGAATATTAGTTAACTTTTTATAATAGGTTATGTTACAGCTATTTTCTTCTACTGGTCTATAGACTAGTCTTTGTGGTGATAACTATACTATTGTGATTACTAGAGCTTTGTAATGTTATTTAAAATAAGCATGGTATCTCCAGTTTTGTTCAAGATTGTTTAGGCTATTGCTGGTGAATTTGTAGTGTACATTTCTCAATGGGCAGACAGAGTTCTCCTTGTTAGCATGCAAGCCAAGGGTATACCCCCTGAACTAAACACTCGGTATTCAGGTTTAATTGCAGTGTAGGCACTTTGCTATAAAATAAGTGGAATTTGGGTTGCATTTTTGGCATTCTGTCTCTAAAAGTTTTGCCATTACTGGCTTAGGCTCTTTGCAGTCTTTTGCACTTCCATGTGAATTTTAAAATTCATTTTTCTATTTGAATGAATTTGGAATAATGATTGGAATTATACTGAATCTTTAAATGCTTTGGATATTATAGATATTTTAATATTAATTCTCCTGATCTATGATGTCTACTGATTTTATTGCTTTAATTCTTTTTGCAATACAGGGCCGGGGATATAGCTAGAGGCACAACACCTGCCTGGCAAGTGCAAGGTTGTGAGTTCGATCCCAGTATGAAGAAAAAATTCTGCAATATTTAAAATTTTTTTAGCATATAAAATTTTTACCATCACAACTAAGTTTACTACTAAATATTTTATTCTCTTTGACACTATAAATGGAATTGTCTCATTACATTTTCAAATGCTTTGTAGTTGCAATTAATGCAATTAATTTCTACTCAAGAAATTTTACTATTGAAGATCTTTATTGAATTTTTTAAATTCAGTTGTTTCTTCACATTGCTGTGTAGTTTTTCTGTACGGTTTTTATCTTTTTATTGACCAGCTAATTTTTTTCTGATTTGTTTATCTATGTTTTTTCTCCTATAGCTTATTGACTATTTTGACTTTTCAGGCATCTTGTAACTCTCTATTTCTTTAGATATTTTTCTTTTTTTTAAAACCTGGTTTCTTTGGTGGCACTGTGTTTTTCTTAACACTAAAGTTTTGTGGTGGTGTCTTTGCATTTATATACCCCTTTATCTAATCTTTACAGAATAGTCATCTCAATGCATTTTTACCAGTTACTTTTGGCCAGGAAATTTTTCAAAGAAACCCCGGACAGGCATTCAGGGAAAGGGATGGCAATCAGGTATCACAAGCAGGTTTGTTGCGTGGGTTTACAGTTTAGATATCTTGTTGTCTGTATCTACAGGCAAGCAAGTTTGGTGCCCGGGTCTATAATGTTTAGCCTGGCATCACATTCAATAGGAACAGACATTTGCCTGTGTTGGTAAATATGTCTTGACCGTGGGGACCAGATCCTGGGTTCCATAAGGGCTGGTGTGGGGCAAACCTGGTGATTGGTTCCATGGCTGCTGTCTCAGCACTGATGTCCACTGCAATAGGCTTGTGTAGGGACTTGAAGCCTCATTCCTTATGGAACAACCCAGTGCTCAAGTGGATCTGGCATTTATGGCCTTTGAGTAGCCTTAGAACTGGCATCTATATATATTTATCTTTTAAGTAAGATTGGATGTTCCTTGAGAGCATGAAAAGTTGAGAGAGAATTGGAGAACTTAAAAAATTGTATGATATTGTATAATTGAAGTATGAGAAAAAGAGGTCATTTAAAATTAATGTGCACAATTAAGGCTATAAATGAAGTTTGAAACAATATTATGTGGTATGGATTTTGATCATAGAAAATTAATTTCCTTTAATATTTTTCAGAAGCAGAATAGAAGAAAAATAAAATTAATTGATCTAAAATTTGAGAATAGTATCATATAAGTCTTCCAAAAGGGCACAAGAAAGGATTTTGAATGAATTACAAATTGGTTTGGTGAACTGATTGTGATATCTAGATTACACAAGAATGACAGTGAAGAAGATAGAGGCCATATTTTATGGTAATTCTGAACATGAGCTTTATCCCTAAATAGACGTAAGACATGGGAGTAGATTTCTGGTCATCAACTAAAATTTCTTCTCTAAGTCAAAAGTTGTCCTGTTTCACAAATGGAGAAAGTAACTGCTGGGGAATATTAAATTAAACACTGTATACAAAATTCTTATTAAAAGTCATCATTATGATTAAGTTAGATAAACTGAAGCTAGACATTAGAAAAACTTAAAAGCCAATTTTTACATGACACAGGATATGGGAGAAATTGACAGGAAGAACTTAAAGTTATAGAGAAGATTTATAAATGGTACTGTTTTGATTCTAAATTATTCACAATATGTCCCTAGACATATAGAATCAGGCAGTCTAAAATGAATAATCATGTGGTGAACATTCCTCTACCCACCCACTCACACCAAAGAAGGGAAAGTGTATCAATCGTTTTGTGGTTTTATAAACTATTTTTCCTCTACCTTTAACAATATCTTTTAAGTTCCTAAAATGTTATGTCTTACTGATACTATTTATGTTCCTCAGTTCTGTTGTTGTACCAATTAATCACCTATAGACATTAAGCATGAGGAAAATGATGGACGTCAAAAGGCAAGAAGCATGAAATACTGCATGGACTGTGCTAGTCTGACACATGCCTGACTAATGTAGAATTATGACAATGAACTTTGTGACAGTCATTATAATTAAAAACAGCACGTATTTTCAAGTATTAAAGAAGAAGTAAACTGGATTCCTATGAACCCCAAAAGGTTCAGTGCAGTTTAGTTCAGTTCAGGAAAAGGTCATTTGATTTTTTTCCTGAATTAGCTTTCACAGTACAAATTACAATAATAGTCATTATTTTCGAAACTTAGAAAAGTTCCTTTATGCGATAGATCAAAGAATCAAATGTTCTTACTATCTTTCTTTTTGTTTTGTCTTGGAAATATTGACTTCAGAAGCAAAATAGAAGTAATTATGAAGAAGAGCATAAGAGAAAAAACAGTGTTCTCTTTTTATAGCATGGATTATATTAGCCAATAGTGATTGAAACAAAGCAAATTCATTTCTAAAAGTTACTTCTTGATTAAAATTATTGTTCAATGATCTTTCTATGGATACATTTTTCCTGACTGACTCTGATTCTGTGATAATACAAAGCTCATTTAACTAAGCATTCCTGGGAGAAGATATCTTATATTTTGACTTTTTTACATTTGTTTATTTATCTAAAATAAAATAATTTTTTTGTTTTATTTTGAGAACCAATTATATTTGATTCTCACTATTCAGCAAAGTATGTCACAGGGCTGAAAACACAAATATGCTTTCCCAAAAGTCTTTATCCGTCTTTGCAACTTCTGTCCACAATTCATTCCAGAAAGGAAAGAAATAAATTCTGCAATGTCTCCTTTCCTTGACTTTCTTTCTCTCTTTGTTTAGAGCAAAACATACCAAAAGGATATCCTGTAAATTATTTATGAAGTTATAGAGCATATCAGTTTACTTGCATAATTTTATTAATCCAAAAATAGAGACTAATTAATAAAGAGGGAGAGGTGGAAAATGTGTGTAGACATCTTGGTTTTAATATGTGGTTATGCTCTGACAACCATCATTAATCTTTGTGTGGCCCCAAGTAGTAGGTCTTGTGGAGTTGTCGGCTGTTATTTAAAGACCAGTCTGAACTTTCTTATTCATTCCAAACCACATCAAATCAAAACAGAACCACAAATCTGATGCTAAGCCCTTGAAAACTGATATTGATCTATACACTGGGTTTCTTGGAGTGATGATATGGGAATTTAGTCTAAAAAATATCATGAACATTTTTATTCTTTCTTTAAGTTGTATTTCTTTCTTTCAAATTTCTTATTTTCAGTATCTATATATCCCCCCTTTTTTTATTTAACTTAATTTTTGAAATCCTGACTCTTCCATCCTCCTAGACATTTAACTTTTTTGTTAGATTTCTGTCATTGCAATAACAACAACAACAACAACAAACCTCCTGGAAATAGCAGTTTAAGACGAAAGGTTAATTTTGGCTCACAGTTTCAGAAGATTCAGTTTATAGTTAGCTGGTTCCGTTGCTTTTGGGCCTTTGGTGAGGCAGAAACATCATGGAAGGGGGGCATGGCACAGCAAGGTTAGTTACTTCACAGCAGGTGGATACAGAGATGGAAAGAAACAAAGATGAAAGGCGTAGGGATACCATAGGGCACCCAAATTCATGCACTGATGATCCACTCCCTACGCTTAGACTCCACCTCTAATCACGCCCTCAAACTATGAGTGCATTAGGAATTAACCCATTTTAAAGTTACGCTCTTGTGATTCAGTCTTCTTCCAAAAGTATCACCTCTGATCGTGTTATTCATTGAGACATTTATAATCAAGTGATAACTGGGGAAATTCCTTAACATCCTTCCTTTTCATATCTGTAAAATAGATATAAATAGCGATGCTTCATAGTGTTGTTGGAAGAATTACATGGGTATCAAACATAAATTTAGAAAACAACCTGTCACAATGTAAGAACTCAATGTGTTAACTTCTGAGATTATTGTAATTCTTTGAGGGATTTTCAAACTTATGAAGTCAAGCCATTGCTATCACTTAAAAGGCAGATTCACTTAGTGAGTGGCGTTCCAGCTCAAAGAAGTCAAAAGTGTTCAACTATATCGAAAAGTATATTTGCATATTTCAATACGCTTTTATCTTGATGCTGTTTTTGTCTCTTTAACTTCTTTCATTTTTGCTTTTATCATTTTTCTAATTTTTACCATTTTACCCTCATCTTAATTACCTCAGTTTATTACACTGTAGTTGTTTTTCACAACTGCTTTTGATATTTTAAAATGTTTCAAACTGTAGTATGATTTACTGATTTTCTCTTTGTGAAGTTTTATTGTTGGGACATATATGAATGATCTCATTTATCTTGCCAGTAGTCCCTTCAGTAGACATGACTACTATTTTCATAATACAGAAAAGAAAGTTGAAATAAAAGACTATGTCTTCTGCCCAAAGTTACAAAGCAACTAAAAGTAGGAAATGAGATTATTGATATTCTACTTTATACTTCACTGACTACTTTTTAATTTTAGTTTATCATCTTATTTTGTCATTCACAGTGATAAACAATAAGCTGGTACCCAACATCCTACATAGGAACATTAAATACACATTTCTTTCATTTAATGCAGTGACCATTCTATTATAATGGAAGTCCTCCATGTGTTTTGTGAGAGACAATGGTATTATCAGGAGTCTTTACTACATATAGTTTCCTCAAAATTTTTAGTCTTATATGTGCCAAAACTTGTTTATTTCTGAATTTCAAATAGTAAGAACTGAGGATGAAATTTACGTTGGTAAACAGATCTTTAACTTATAGCCCAGAGCTGTTGAAGATGTTGAAACTGAATACAAAATAGATCAGTGAGGACTCTGTCTAATTGCCTGTAAAGTTTTACTCTTGCTTAGTTATAATATTGACTGCATGAGGTTTATTCTATTCTTAACAAAGTATTTTATTAAATTTTATTAAATTTATTATTTCATTAACATGAAATAATAAAGTGTATATACTTAAGTTATCTGATAGATTAATATTTTGTGTCATTATGAGTCTTTAAAGTCAGTCTTATTAGATTGTAAGTCAGATTTCACAAGCTCTATGGTACAGCATTAGGTTCGATCCTTTATGTTTTGTTCTAATAGTTTGCTCATTTGTAATATAGAAAAATGTGATTGTTTGGTTTATAAAGTCATGACATTTTAAAAAAATGGTTGATTTAGAGTAAGAAGGTAAAATATACACACAAAGAAGGTATATCTCTTGACAAGGAAATTTCAATAAATGATATAAGATATTACCAGTTTTACATCTTTTTACTTTCAAAAATTAGATGTGAATGTATTTTTTTAAGTAAGTTTCATGACATACTCATTTTAGGGTTATTCTTGTATAGTATTCCAGACCTTAAGCTTTTAGACCTCCTTGAGGTTTGATGCTGAAGGAAAGTAATGAAAGTGTTAGATTTTTACAGTTTATATTGCTTCACATTCTGTATAATAAGAAATATTCTTCCATTGCACAAGCCTTCCCTTAGTAATCAGTAAAGACATTTAGAACATGGTCATGCAACTTTATGTTAGTAGAATAACTTTATGCCTTTAGAATTTGGCTTACTAAAAATAACATTGCAAAACATAGTAGTCTTATAAGTTAAACACTTTAAAATGAAGAAAAAGGGGATGTAAATTTTCAGAGAACTGAGAAAACTTAAATGTTATTGCGTGGGTATTTAGAGGTATTTTTAAAAAATGCAAATTTTCAGAAATCCAAGCAGCTTTGAAGAAATATAATATAAAGGTAAAAATTAAAGTTGCTTTTCTTTAACCTGTTGAATAGAAGGCATAGTGGACCCTAGAAATAGATAAAAATCTTTTTTTTCTTTTTTGTGAATTTTTTTAAAAAAAGAAAATAGCACCAAACAAAACAAAACAGAAAGCTAATCAGAATAAAACAGTGAAGGACTTCAAAAAAGATAGTAGGAAATCAATAATAGCTACCATATTGTCTCTTGTTTTCTTCAAGATAGCTGTCCATACCATCACACACAATAAAATCAAACAAAACAAAACAGAATAAAACTACTCAAAACAAAAGAATTAAATCATATTTTAAAGAAAATAAAACTGAACAATAAAACAGAATAAAACCAGTCAAAACTAAATAGTGAAAGTCATACAGGATTTGAAAACAAGATAATAGGAAATCAGCAATGGCTACCATAATGCCTCTTGTTATCTTCAAAATTGCTGCCCATACCATCAGACATAATAAAATCAGACAAAACAAAACAGAATAAAATCAACAAAAACAAAACCCTGGACAAAACAAAACAATAAAATGGAACAAAACAAAACAGTGAGAACCATATTGGATTTCAAAAACAAGGTAGAAGAAGAGCCTTCATAGTTGCTATATGTATATTTTTATCCTCTAAATGGATGCTTAGACTACCAGCTTTAGGCCTGTGAAGTCAATCAAACAATACAAGCTATTAAGTTGTTTTTGTTCCTCAGTTGCTATCAACTCAGTCTGTGTTCCTCTGAATCAGCCAGTTGCTTACGGAGTGAGGGAGGAGGGTTGTATCTACTTTTCTCTCAGCATGCATGTCAGCTGGCTCATGGGAAGGGAGAATTGGTTTCCTATTTCTCCTCCCAGCTCATGGCTGCCACTGGCTCATGTGAAGGGAGCTTCTTGTTTCTCCTCCCAATCCATAGTTATTGCTGGCTCACAGGAAGTGTGAGTTGGCTTTCTGTTTTTCCTTCCTGCCCATGGCTTTCTCTGCCTTATGGGAATGGTGCTTCTTGTTTCTCCTCCTGGCTCACAGTTACCACTGGCTCATGGAAAGGGTGAATTGGCTTCCTGTTTCTCTTCTTGGCCCATAGTTGTTTTTTTTTTTTTTTTTTTTAATTGTTATTTTTATTCACGGGTAGCAGTAGTTAATTCTTCCTTCCTTTCTTTTTTTGTTAAATACATTTTATTTCAAAGAGGAAAAAATAAGGAATGAATAGAAAATATAACATTTCAAAACATATCAATCAGGGGTCAATAGTGATACATACATTACCCATTGTCATCCTCAAATCACTCACCCAGAGCACAAGATATCTGCATTCAATTTTCCAAACTATACCAGCACAAATGTTTCTCTTCAGGGAACTCAGAGAAATCAGTAGTGTAATTGTGTTAACTTTTTTATATACATATATACATATGGCTATACATAAAAATATACATGTATTGTTTCTCTCAGCTTCTCACACTAGTGAGATAATACAATGTTTGTACATGTGTCTTATTTCACTTATGAGTATGGTCTCAAGTCACGTTCATCTACTGTGACATCTGTGTACATTTTTAAAATTTCAATTGTGATATCTTCCGCTTTTTCATTGATTCCAACCAATCTTAAGTTATCTTCTTCATCTCATCTAGCAGCTGTTGGAATGATTTCTTATGGTGCCTTGCTATTTTTGAGAAATTTTTCTTTTCCTGGTGCTAACTGCAAGCTTATCTTTAATAAATGAGATCCTGTTCTCACACTGGCCTAATCTCCTTTGAATACTTTCAAAGGAATTTTTATTCTCCTAGATATCTGTTGGATTCTGTTTATGAGTTCCATTTCTTTCATATGCTGAGCTTCCATAATTTTCTTAAACTCATCATTTTTTTTATCTGATTCTACTCAAGTGTCACTAAGCTTGGTTATCATCTTAAAGATTATTTCTTACTTTATTTTTTCCAGAGCCTCATTCAATTGCTTCATTTTTATCACTTCAAGAAGGCCACATGGGAGAAATTGTTGCTTGTTTTCCCCAGTCCCTGGTTCTTTGACACTATGCCACAGTATTTTCTGTGACCCTTGGTCAATCTCAGTCTTGGAATACAAGGATGAACAGCTGTTTAGAAAACTTATGCCAATTTTGGCTATCATGGTACCAATAGCATCAAACACGTCCTAGCAAATGACATACTTAGCTAACCCTTAATTTATCACTTTTGACCATATGTACTAGGATTGTGGGTATGTAAAAAAATCTAAAACAAATCAGAAAATTATATGCAGTATACAAGTCAATTTTACCCAAAGGGATTAGAATTTAAATTGAATTAAGGATAAAATAAAGAAGAGAGAGATTAGAAGCAAGGTCAGAGGACAGAGAAGGACCCTTCTTTGTGAAAGAGGTGTGGCAGACTGAAGGAGGAGAGAAGAGATAAAAGGAAGAGCAGAACTACAACAACAAAGAGGCTAGAAACCATGTTCAGACTTATACAAAAACATGATCAAACAATGAAAGAGCAAGAGAGAAAAAAAGTAAAGAAGAAAAGAAAGAAACAATTCCACTTCCAGGTTTTTTTCTGCTTTCACTAGTAGACAGCGTGTATAGACAGAGTCCTGATCTGTGCAGATCTCTCCCAGCAAACCAGCAGTAGCTTTCTGGTGGGGTAGTGGATAATCTCAGCAGGCCTGCCCAAAGACCAGACTCATTGGGCTCACTGCCCTCCAAGCAATTTGTATAGGCCTGAGTCCACTTGGGAGCTGTTAGATGGAGCTGGCAGCAGTTCTGGATTCTGGGCTTATCTAGCCCATCTCCAGCATGGCTCTTAGCTAAGGGCTCTCTCTTGTGGGAGGACTAAGTACTGTGAAATCACTGCCAGCTTGCACAGTCCTCACGTCTGCTGCTCCCCTCCGCTACTATGTCTCTTTGTAGAGGCCTCTGGGGTGACCAGCTGTCATGCTGGGTCTGCAGGTTTGAACCACTCCTCTCACGCAGTGAGTCCTGTCTGAAGCAGAAGACACCACTGTGTACCACCTTCTTCAATGGAATTTTTCTCTTTACTCTCTGGAGGAGCTTCAATTCTACTTCAGGTTCTTCCTGAGACCAGTGGACCCACTTCTCCTCTTGTTTTCCTCATGATGCTATATTCCTGTGTTTGAATGGTGACCCTCAGAAAGGCTGTTGTCTCTGCTGCTTTCTGCTCTACTATCTTGGTCTGCTCCCCCACAGTTCTGTATAGCTATTTTAATACTAAATTTATTGAGATATCATAAGATTATTACAAGTTCCTTTGGCCTCTACAATTATAAGACATGCTCAAAGTAGTGGCCATTAAGTTCCAGACATTCATCACTTCAGCAAACTACTGAAGTGTTTATACATTGTTTTGGTTCTATCTATCTATCTATCTATCTATCTATCTATCTATCTATCTATCTTTCTGAAAGAATACTTTCTGTTACAGGTAACTTAGTGCTAGAGTGGTGAGCAGAAGTTGATGGTACAGATTTAGGCACTTAGAGGCTGGGGGCAGAGCTTGGTAGAGGTGGCTACAAGGCTAAGCTGGTAGAAATCTGTAGCTAGTATTTCTGGGTGTGGTGGTACAGGCCTGTAATCTCAGCATTCAGGAGACTAAGGTAGGAGGATCACTGTGAGTTCAAATGAGTTCAAGGGAAGCTTAAACTACACAGGAATACCCTGTCTTAGAAAAAACAATGACAACAACAACAAACCATCAAGTGTTGTCTAATCCCTCAAAAAAGGATAAGGAAAAAATTTTCTCTTCTGCCCTGTGAATAGTGAAGAAAATCTGTTTACATCATAGGCAAGGAGAAAAAATAGACATCTGTGGGGAAAAAAGTCAGTGTCAGAATTGCACACATGTGTCTTTCAAGTGCACATTTTTTTCTGCATCATGCTGTTCTTTAATTATAGGAATTGTCACTGTAATATTGCAGTGAAAACTCAAAAGTTTTTAAAGAATACTAAGAGTAGAGGCATATGCAAAGTGTATGATACAAAAGCTTCAACAGAAAAAACAAAATAAAATGATACAAATAAATAAAAATATTTTTGAATATGAGTATGTATTAAAGGATTTATTAATAAATTGCTCATAAAGAAGACACAACAAATTCATTAGAATTCAAAGAACTTGAGATACTAAAACAAATTTAGAGGTACTATAAAATAAAATTTAATGCTTACAGTGATTACGGAGATTAAACAAGGGCCTGGATATATAATTGCATAATTGGACAGCATGAAAACAGGAAAACATAAAAATAATTCAGAAAAAATAAGACATAGTTATAAGTTTAAAATATACTTGTTGAATTTAAGAGCAGATTGACAATAGCTTAAAATATTACTGAATTGAATGTATCTGCAAAACAGTCTTTTAGAATTCAGCACAGAAATTGAAAATCTCAATGAAGCACTGAGACAATAGTGAAAAGTCATACTTTTTAATAAATGCTTCAGAAGGAGTCAAAAGATTTTTGATCAAGCAATGTTTTAAGAAATAAGGATTAACTGCACTGAGATAAAGTATTTTTTGTGATGAAATCATGGAACCAAAATTTGTTTAATTATTTTAAGTGTTTCCTACATTAGTGTTAACACTGCACATTTGGCCAGATGTCTAGAATTTGTCTATCTTACAAAACTAACATTGAACAATTCTCCTTTTCTTCCTTATCCTCTTTTTTTGCAACTGTCAGTCTATTTTCTAAAAGCTTGACTAATTAAAATACCTTACACAAGTGAAATAATGCATCAGTTTGCTTTTTTGTGACTTAATTATTTTACTTAGTATAATGTCATTTATGTCACTCTGTGTTGAAACATGCAGCAGGATTCCACTCATTTTTAAAGTGGAATAATATTCCATTGTATATTTTTCCATTAATTCATTGATGGACATGTGTGTTACTACCACTTCTTGATTACTGTGAATCATGCTGAATTAAATATATGTATGTAGCTACCTATCTGAGATCTTTTCAGTTCTTTTGTATGTATCCCTGGAATTGGGATAATTGGATCAAATGAAAATTATATTTTTAAACTTATATAAACCCCACATTATGTTTCAAATTGCTTGCACTGTTTTACAGTGCAATTGAAAGTGCACAATTGTTCTAATTTCTCAATATCCTGATAAACAACTGTTACTATCTTTTATTGGTAATGGTCATTCTCACAGGTGTGCAGTGATATCACATAAATTTTAGGGTTTTTTTTCTATTTCTGTAAAAAAAAGAAAGGAAGAAAGTCATTGGACTTTGCTAGAGACTGTGTTGAGTCTACATATTGCTTTAAGTTTATGAATATTTTAACGTTATTGTGTATTCCAGTCCACAATGCAGGATGCTTTTTTTGGTACCTTTTAAAATTTTTCATCATTTTGTAGTTTTCAGTACACACATCTTTAACTTTGTTAGTGAACATTATTCATAAGTATTTTATTCTTTTTTGGCTTTTGAAATTAATTGCTTGTCTTGATTTCTTTTTCAGATTCCTTATTGATAATGTTGATTTTTTCTGAGAAAGTAATTACTTTTTGTTAAATTTTTCTATTGATTTTTAATTCTCTGTTTATTTCTGATATTCTAATTAATATCCTTACTTCTACTAAAATTAACTTTAGTTTGTTTTACAGTTTTTTATTCAGTGAATATGAGGTTATATTGTATTTGGATTTTTCTTGTGTTATAATATAGATACTTATCACTGTTACATTCCCACATAGAAGTACTTTTGCTGCATCTGATAAGTTTTAGTATGCTGTTTTTGTTTTAATTTGTTAAAGAATATATTCTAACATATTCTTTGATCCATTAATTTTTAAAGTGTTGCCTAATTTCCACATATTTATTAATTTTTCATTTTTCTCATTGCCCCATTGTTTTCTAATTCTATTCCATTGTGATTAGAAAAAATGCTTATAATGATTTCACCCTTAAATTTTCTGATTCTAGTTTCATAGCCTACCATTGTGATCTACGTTGGGAGAATATATTGGGTATGCTTGAGAAGAATGAGCCACTGCCACTGCTCAATGCAGCTGGATAGTACTTTAGCTTTCTTCATTGACAGAAAATTCCATGAAAGTCTTCTTATATAATAAATGTGCAGAGTTAATATATGACACTAAAGAATTGATTGGAATCATCGTGATTGTCTTCAATAGTTTCCTACAGACCTTGAAGTACAGACACATTCTATTAATCTTAAAACCAATAAGTTTTGCCATTCTGAACTTTTATCCTATAGAAAGATTTGAAGTGTAACCTTTTCTAGCTTGAATCATAACATTTTTTATAATAAATGAATTGGAATTATACCATACTACTATAATTTTATATATTTCATGAAAGGAAAAGGTGATATTGTTCATTCATGACAAAAGTACAAATTATTTAAAATTTTTATTTACATTTAGTTATCTGACACATACACCAAATACTTTGTTATGTCTAGAAAAAATAATATTTACCTTTTAACACTAAACCTTAAAATGGTGATTAATTTTTAATTTATTCTGTTGCTATCAACTTTAATACTATATCAATAAATAAAAGCATCATTGATCAAAGTTGATTAGTTATCAAGTAAGAAAAATTAACCCTTGATTAAATATTAAAAGTGATATCAAAGGAAGAACTCAATTATGTCACGAATTTTGGTTCAACAAAACTTTGGAAATATGTCTGATAAGGAAGATAGACTGAATTCAATTCTAGGCTCTGCAGAAAGCATATAATATAGAATCATGGTATCATAGAGTTCCTACATGCATATTCCCATGTTCCTACATTACTAAATTCATACATTCATATGTTCAAAGAAGGAGCTAAAGCAGACCTCCTGTGGCCCGTCTACTCTTTTATTTAGGGAATACCTCCAGTCTTTTTTGACTGAACTCTGAGTGAATAAATTAACAATATTTACAAGGAGAATGAGACTTTGAAATGTCCTTAGTAAGATATCCCTGTCTCAGTTAGATAAACCCAAGATAAGGAGATCTTAGATATGGCTCTATGGGAGTGTCACAAAGTTTGTGGGTTTCTGGTGGTCATGATATTTTATATTTGACTCACCTTATCTCTCTGGACCAAGAGCTATAACCAATGTTAGAAGAAAGAATTAGGAACTACTTTCAATATCTCAGGCCTCTCTCTATTCCTTTTATGTTTGTTAAAAATATGTCTATATCCTTTTAACAAATTACCAAAGTTTGAAGCTGGGTAAGATTTCTGCTTTATATAAGTCTGATGTGATCATTAAATCCTCTGTGTTAGCTCAGCAGTCAGTTATTACTGTTACTGAGTTTTGTTATGAAGTTATTACTGTGATATAAATTGATGATTCTTAAAGCCTATTATGTATGAAGTCTTTAAATGTATTTCTCGGCCATTTTCATAACGATTTTGATTTATATATTTGAATTAGGATGAAATAGATATTTCTTAACTTAGAAATATGTATGTGACAAAATGATTTGGAAATCACTCTAAGCCAATATTATGTTAGCATAATTTATGTCTTGTATATAACTATAAAGTAGTAAATATCTACATAGTTTGTGTTCAGTGTATTATGATTTATGCCTTGAATTTGCTACTTTTATTAATTTTTTACGCATTTGTCTAACATGCAGAAGCTAGACTGGTAATACTAATACTATAGGGAAAATCATTTCATTGCCTTACATAGTAGTCCTCTCTTCGTTAAAAGGCTTACTGACCATTTGATGATTCAGTGTTGAAAAATTTGTTCCAAACCATTTGTTTTTCTTCTTACATAACTTGTATGAAAGTTTAAAACTTACCTTTAGAGTCAAAATGATGAATAACTTACTCCCTGCAGTATATAAAGCACCCTTAAATACATGTTTGATTTTTTAAATGTTTCTTTCCTACATATTTAACCATAATGATGGTCACTGTTTATTTTCAGTGATGAGGTGGGACTAAGAGTATGTAAAGTTAAAAGATTGTGTATCTGGGAAGGGGACTGAGATACAAAAAAGAGTGGGAGAAGATGCTAGTAAGTTTTCTATAAATATGCAATGTTATACTAAACAGACAAATACTTGACAATTATAACCCCACCTTCTAAAAGAGGTATATAATTCTTATATTACTAAATACTGCCTGGTGTAAGTCAGATTACAAAAGCAGTGTATCCTGAAAACATACAATTTTCTGGCCACATCCTTGTTCTTATGTTTTAGTTTTAAAAGTCTCCCTTTGTGAAGTGTATTATTTTCATTTCATTACCTCTTTCACTGTAAAACATTTTACATCAAAAAGGTAAACCTTGAATTAATGATTAGTAAATAGGAAAAACTACACTTAGCCAAGTATTGGGAAACTTAAAAGGAGCTTAAATTCTGTTTAGACCAAACAAAGCCTAACTTCTTGTTTCAAGTCTAAAAACATGCATACAGCTCCTTTGTTGTCAGCTAGTTTTTACAAAACACCATTTTGATGAATTAAGAGTAAGTGAATGAGAACCATATGGATACATTTCTTTTGAAATACACACAGCATTAAATGATTTAAAAGAAATTGATCTTGGCAAATACAGTTATGTAGGTTTTGCTGAAACAAAAATGTTTGCAAAATAATCCGAAGTGTTTTGTGGAACTGGAACCTAAAACTTTCCGATCCATAGGACAAAGTGATGGTGATGAACCTCAGGAAAGTGAAGGTCATGTTCTTCACCTAAGAAGATGTCATAGAATCTCCTTGATCCCATTCAGCTGAGTTCAAACTTGCACATCTGTTACTGTGCGTTTAGCACCAAGACCACAGGTACAAATGCTAACCCAGTGCTTCTGAACCTATTTTCATTATTTGTCACTAAGGAGCTTTTTAGACATTTCTATTTTTTCTTATCCCTCTCCATGAAAGTTCAATATGTACTACAAATATATTGGGCATCTATGCAATGCTTATTACCTATAATCCTTAATTAAAGAATAAGATTTCTTTTACATTCCCCAGAACTAAATGTTACCATCTTGAGAATATTATCACCTCTTTGAGAGCCCATGTTCTGGGGAATTTTTGTCCTCCAGATTGGAAATGTCTGAAGGCATTTTTGATTGTCACAACTGCAGATTGGAGAGGGTGATGTTACTGGCAGCTAGATGTTGGAGACCAAGACATCTGCATTGTTTAAGACAGCCCCTCACAATGACAGTCTGAAATGTTAATGGTTCTGAGGCTGAGAAACCCCCCAGTGGAGCAAGACTGCTTGAATTTAAATTGTAAATGTGCCACTAATCCCTGGATGACTTTCAGTTTGTTTCTGTAAAATTGTGGTAAATGGTGGCAACAATAGTATCCACTGTATAGGATTAGGAGAAAATTAAATGGGTTAATACCTACAAAACACTTAGAACATGGAGATTTCTCAGTCAAATCTTTGTTTTAAATTGTATTATGTTAGATAAAGCAAATTTTCACATCAAATTGCCAAAATTTTATAAAATCACAAAATCCTTCATGGAAGTTTGCACACAAATCTATTCATTTTCCTGAGGCAGAGATAACCAATTTATTCTTAGTTCAACTAAAATTCTAGACACATGTTTATGCTGACTAGCAAGGTATTAGATTTGGCAGGTTACTGATTATATGAACAAACATAATTGAATAGAATCAAGACTACTACTGCAAACAAAGGTATTTTCATTATATGGTTAAAAAAAAGACTTGCATGCAACAATATCATAAATACTTTTCTTGGGCTTCAGCAGACAATTAGAAAGTGCTGCTTTGACAGTCAATATTTCCTCATGGCACTTCAGGAAATGCTATTTTTAATGAGAATTTTCAGGTTCATAGCATAGTGAAATATGAATTAATGACACTGGTGTACTTGTATTACAAATATCTTTGCCAAATACCAGCTGCTATTTCTTGCTATTTATTTCCTTTCTATTAGGATTGTAGTTTTTGCATTGACAGTTCAGAGGATATGAGTAAATTGGCCTTGCAGGATGTACAACAAAGCTTGGCTTGTTACAGAGAATTGAAGATTATCCACTTTCCTTCCTTTCGTTTTAGAAAATAAAAGACAAAATTTAAAGAGAGAATCCTATTTGCTTTCATTCCTAGTCCTTCAGCAAGTCACACTGACTTGACATTTCCTAATCTGAGCTGGTTTTCCAGGTCATCAATTCAATTTGTCAGTGTTCTGGTCTTTACTCTGTATTGCAGAAAATCTGAAATCATCTAAGGGAGATTGTTATTGCTAGGTCTTCAGTTTTTTCCTCTCAGCTCCTCTGACTCCTATAGCCTGAAAAACTTCAGGGAGATAAAAATGTGCAATAACAGTTCAGCTGATGAAAACATGGTCAGGGTGGAAAGTATGGCTGTTGGAGGAAAGCTACTGCGATTAAATTCAGGCTCTTTCACTTAGCAGTTTTGCTCTTGTTTTCTGGTGAGGATAAGTGATCTACCACCTGAGAGGAACTTCCATCAGGACTGGGTCTGGGAAATGGACATGTTCATGACATACTAGCCAGTGGTCATTTCCTAACTCTGGCTACAGTTATATCCTTACTACAGTGAGCTCCATGGTGGTATAAGACTTTATTAGGCTGAAGGAAAGAATGCTTTCTCATGTCTTTCCCTCAACTAATAACTTCGCATTATTATGCTGATTTGGCAGATTGCAGAGAGATTTCTTAGAAAAATCTTTTATTCAAAATAATAAATATCTAAGTTTTTCCAGCAATGAAAATCAAATTCCAACCAGAAATAAAGGCCAAAAACCTAATTCTTAGATGCTACTAAAAAACATTCACATATACCTTCTGTGGTTGACTTAGCTTTATAAAGTTGCTGAAAGTTTCATATCCTTCAAATGTCCTAGTCTTTTTATAAAGCAGGAGTTTCTTTATTTGGACAAGCTGGTTTTCAGCAGTCTTTTGTGCTACTGCTGCACTGTCAGCCTAAGACAGGGAAGTCAAAGAAAAAAGAGAGGACGGTCTTCTGTGTCCGGAATAAGATCTGTAAAAGACTCCTCTAAAAGTTCTGTCCTCTCTTATTGTTATGACTTCTGCTTTAAACACACAATCTTGATGCCCCAGAAGATCAGAAATATCTAGTAATCAAAAAGAAATTTTATTGAATTTGTTAAAGGGTATTTGAAGACTGTTTTTGGCCTTGTTTCTGGGAATTTCAAGGGGGGAGGACTAGAGAAAGCTGGCTTTGTATGAAGAGATCAACCTGATTGAAATTCTAAATAGTTGGACACAATGGGGGAGCCAGACAGTAATGGGTACAAATCAAAAGTTTTGGTCAGTTTAATCCTGTAACAGTGTCTTCAGAAACACTTGAGTTGTGGAAAATTGTTGATTACCATTCATAAGAGGTTGCCCTGCTTCGGCTACTAGTAGTGTCACAGCTTTGGATGAACCTTCTACCTGTTACTATGGCAATTTTCCTTAGATGCTTTGGAGAACAGTCAGAGGGGCAGAATATGGGTATAGCCAAGCACACTGCGTAAGGTCTTTCTGAAGATCAAAACAAGATAAATGAAACTGTAAATTACAGACAATGTAAATTTTATATAGGATTAATATAACCAAAGTTCTTTCAAACTCGTTTTTTCTTTCTCTTTAACTCAGCATACTCCTTAAACTCATTTAAATTTGGGCCCTTCCTGACTGATAGCTCATGTAAAAACTCACAATTTATATTGTGTCAGAAATCATAGAGAAGGATGTAGAAGCTAAATAAATGTTGACATAAATCTAATTTTTCTAGAGGGTATAGGATGAAAGCTATGCCGTAATAGCTCCATCTGGAATTCACCTGATTGAATGAAGAAGAAGTAAACGGTTGCTTTACATTAAGATTGCAACCCTTTCATATGTGAAAAAGTAGAAGACACTGAAAAAGAACTATTTAAGGAACTGAGAACTTCTAGTTATATGATTTTACTGTCAACTTTCCTTTCTACAATAGCTCTTAGGTAACTTTTGCCCACATCAATAAAAATACAGCTTCTTTGCCCTGCTTCTACGTTGCTGTGTTATTTTTGGGTTAACTGTGTGGGAGATAACATTTGATTTGAAGAAAACTTGAGCTGAAAGGCAAAGGGGGGAATTTCACAGCTAGGAATTTTAGGTTAACAGACCTTTCCTTGTTCTGAAGAAAGCAAGATATGTACCAAAATTTTAGAAATGTCACTTCATTCTCTTATTTAGCTCCTCAAAAATAAGAGTTGACAGCTAAGTCTGAAATCATGGTGTCTATTATTTAGATACATATTTAAAATACGTTAGTTAATTTTAGTGTCGGTGGAAAGACAAAGCCATTTTTTTGAAAATGTAATATAGATGTAATGTAAATAATGCTTAACACTATGGTCTCAAATCTCTATTTATTTATTATTTTTTCAGACAGTATGGGGGGGTAAACGTAGGGAGAGCTTAACTACATCCCCAGCCCTTCCATTTTTAAAATTTTGAGTTAGGGTCTTGCTCAGTGGCCCAGAATAGACAGAAACTTGTGATCCTTCTACCTCAGGCTCCCAACTGCCTTGGATTACAGATGTGTCCCACCATAGTGCTCCACCGTGCCCAACTAAGTAAATTAAAAAAAAATAAAAATAAATAATAAATAGTAATTGTTCACTGAAGAGATTAGGTTAAAAAATTTCACAAACAAGTAATCGTGGGTCAGATGAAAGTTTTGTAGGAAGTGTTATGGGAAGTCAGAAAATGGTTATGAGTATGAGTCATGACTATACACCTACCTGCAGTAAGAGATGCCTGGCGGATTGGTGATGCTCATTTCTGGGTATGTCTGAGTTGGTTATGAGGACTTGATGAGGACTATATCTGTTTTTGACTCCTTTCTCTCTGGCGCTCTGTTCCCTGGCCACGAGGAAGTAAGTGGCTTGGCTCTACTCACTTTTCTGTCATGGAGCCCATTGACCATTGTCTGAAACCTGTGACACCATGAGTCAAATTAAAATTCTCCCTTAAGTTGTAAGTATTGAGTGTTTTGTCCTGAGAACAGCAAAATTGACCAGGGCAATGGTCCAGAAGGTTTAGGGGAAGTGAAAGAAAAATTAAAAGAGAGATATAGGAACAATCAAATAAAGAAGTATGCTAAGTGGGCAAAGAGGAGCTCTGGCGGGCAGGATAATCATGGAGCAAAAGGCTCTTGTTAGTGCAGTGGAAGATAGGATTGTGAAGGCATGTCTACCTAGGGTTGTAGTGGCTCTTGTTAAAATGAGATACACAATAGAAACTCCTTTCTTTCCCAGTGAACTTTATTATTAAAAATGCTGTTTTAAATATTAATAAAATACAGGATTTATTAGAGGGAAGAAAATAATAAGGGAGATAATGCAATAATCCTGGAATAAAATAATGAGAATTTGAGTTGGTGTAGTGTCAGGGAAAATCTAAAACATAATATACAAATCATCAAATTATTTTTTGGATTTGTATAAAACCATCAACAGCTGAGAAGACCAAGCCAGTATTCTTTTTGAAGATATCAAGTATTATAGAGACCCCACTCTTGGCCGCATGGTGTTAACTGATATTTGAGGAGCTTTCTCCTCTGGTAGCCTTTACTTTTTAACCTAAATTTTCTCTCTCAAAGTGGACCAATGTCTCACACAGTGAACCAATTCACTTCTCATTACTACTCATGAAATATACTGTTGTCCTATCCAGAAACACAGAGTTACTTCTCTCATTCAGATTTTAGAATTTAAGTATTATTCCTTTAATTAATACATAGTGTAGACACTGCTGATGAGCTTTCCATATGGTGTTTCATCAAGACCTTACAACACCCCCATAAAATACTTGTAAGACTGTTATGCTCCTTTTAATAATGAGATCACTGAAGTTTGGAGTAAACCTTTCTCGACTACACAGTCAGGAAATGGGTGACTCAGGGTTTCAGTTGGGTCTGTTTAGCTCCTGTGTACACCCACATGAGCACTGTGTAACACTGCCTTTACACCCCTCCCATCACAATTGTCTCTTGCCTCCTATCAGTTAGAAAATGTGGTCTCATTATGATCACTGTCTTTATTTCTACAATCACCTTGATGAAATATTCATCACTTCCTTTTATAGATAAGGAGAAGGAAGCTGAGACATAAGAAGGGGTAGCTAATAAGCATTGTCTCAGGAACTCAGTTCTGGACCATCATGGAGTTTTTTTTTCCCTCCATGGTGCTTCTGTTATTTAGTCTCATATGCATCAGGTCTGTGTGAACCAGTCAAGTTGAAAAGAAGGTAGAGGAACAGTGCACTATGGTTTCATACTTTAACAGAAAATCAAATAGTTATGTTTTTCATGAAACATAAAAGAGATTTATAAACCTTCTTCTGCTTAATTCTTTTAACATTTTCCTAACATATGCTAAGGATGTTCTGAGAAAAGCCATTGCATGTAAAGCGAGTATTCATACTTGTAACCGTATCAGTCTTATCTCTTGTTATGATAAAATGGAGAGAAGCATTTTTCACTGATATATGAAGTAACTAATAAATATGCTTGTATTTTCATCTATAGATCAAAAGAAAACATGCATGGGACAGTAAATGCTTCAATATATCTTCTCCAAGATATTGTTGAAAGATCCTTTTGGTGTTTTTCTATTGGATAAAGGTGCAGTTTCCCTGACAACCATCTTTCTGAACAGACTGCCTATATTTCAGTGTTCTACAGCTTGCTGTGAAAGTGTAATATTCTTACAAGATGCACATAAATTTCCTAAAGAGTAACTCTACAATTTACATATGATTTCTTCTAGACACTGCTGAGAAGATGTTGAGTAATGCTTGCTTGTTCATCAACCTAGAAACAGTTCATTCTGGGTTTATACTGACACTTACCTAGAGACAGAACTAATATAGTAATAGCTACTTGCGACAGTTATTTGGTTGGTTACCAAGAGGAATTCCAAATGTTCCAGTTGACTTTGAGTATCCATAGGAAGTCTTTCTGCTATATATTCTTGCTTTTCCAGACGACTCTTACTACCTCAGGGAACTGCTGTGCAGCAGGGAGAGAACAAAGTAAATGGGATTGGGGTTGGCAGAGGTTTTCAAATTGCTTGTTCAGTTTCTGGAAACTGGGAACTCTGTCTAGCCTGTAGGCACTTGTCCAGAAGCATCACTTTCAGATTCATCTTTCTTCGTGAAGACTTTGTATTTTTCACTACCTTTTGCCCTTGTATTTTTAAAATCACAGTTTAATCTCAGTATTCTTGAAGATGTCTTTTTCAACATTACTGTGTTTCCCATGTATTTTGACCTGCACTTTGTCTATTAAAATGTGTACTGTATGACAGTGTGCTATGTAAGGCATTCTTATAGTTATGAGCCTATAGATAAGTTTTGATGTGTAGGCGATTGTGTTTTCTAAATGAAGCATCAGTTTTTCATCAAAGTTTGAATGGGTCCACAATTCACATAAATGCTGATACATGCTAGTAGCTTCTACAGATTGCTGTGACTTTCTAGTACCTCTTTCACTCCTTCATAGTGTTCTTGTTAAGACTTTCCTGGCTAATTTATTCTCTAATTGCTTCCTTATCTTGATTACCGAGATCAGCTTGTTTCATGCAGATTAATTAACATACTTTCCTTTCCTTTCGTTATATAATCAACTAAACTTAAAACTTAATATATCCGAATAACAGACTTTAGCTTGTCATATAATAAGCCATATTCATATATCCATGAACCTATGTGAATCCTGGGCTTCTGAGGAGATATTTCAAAGCTTCTTTTTGATGTCAGTTAACACTTCTAAATGTGGAGCTAAGCAAGCTGTAATGAACACATGAAGGCGAAATCCGTTAAATGTGGGGTTTCCTTTTTTTAATTAAAATAATGCTCATATGATACAGTTCACATGTAATTGAGTGCAGGTCATTCACAAGGGCTAATGAAGCCAAGTGCTGGACGAAACAGTATATATTTCAGATTCTACCAGCTGTGAGGTTAGTTAAACAAGAATGTGGAGGAAAATGTAACCATTAAGTCCTCAAGTCTAAAGGAACCCATGACTCCATTCATTGAGGCCAGAAATGATAATGTGGCATGCTTCAAAGACCTAAGATATCCATCTTTAGGATATCTTTCTTGCCCATTTATTGGAAAGAATTAGACACAGAAGATGTGTACAGAACCAGACTGATTTTCAGTGAGAGTGTTATATGGATTCTCAGATGTGTGTTATTTTCATTGTGTTTTATAATTTATGTTTTGTGAAAATATGTAATGGTTACTTTATTGGATTACATTTGTTTACATTATTTCGTAAATATATATCTCTCTAGAACCTCTCTCTCTCTAGCCCCATTATACTCTCCCCTCTAATTCTGCAAATAATTACTTCTCCTTTGCTGGAGAGAAACTAAGGAGCATCTTATAGAAGGTGTTAACAGGACTTCATCTCAGCACTTCAGCATTCCTGCATTGATCTTTTCTTCAAATTAAAGGAGGAAAAGCATTTATTCTGAGGAACTCTTTTATTGGGATACTGAATCCCATTACACTGAAATTTTCTGGAGTCAGATTCTCAGATATTGTTTTCTTTACTTTAACATCTTTGGAATCTATTTTCCTTTGTAGTTCATTGGGATCTCTTTAAGTAGAGAACTCGACATGCTTTTTCTTTCATTGAAAATAGGTCCTAGCCTTCTATCTGATGCTTCACTAACACAGGTCAGATGGGAACAGAAAATGCTGATGCACATTCTCACTCTTTTTGAATAGTGTATTGTCTTATCTGCATGTCTGCCTACTGAGTGTTTTGTTCTGCTCCAGGTTCTAGATGGGATGAAGGCCAGGGTCAGGGTCAAAGTTCATTTTCTGAAAGCAGCTTTAGAGTCACTTCTCTTTCCTTCTCCATTGGAATTCAACAGATGGGTAATGGTTAAGTTTTCTCAAGATGTAGACATAAGTAAATTATTAATAGAGGCCTAATTGGGACTCATACACATTTTCCAATCCAACTTTTACCTATGATAAAGTAAATAGTTTGAAACAAATTACTCTGATTTACTTTTGACAGCTTATTAGCTTATTCTAAACTCCAAATGGATGGGATATGAATTCACAGTCCTTTTTAAGGGTTTCATATTGCACACAAACATTTTTCATACACACTGATTTGTCTTCTTTCTCCTTACAACTGTCAGTTTCTTAAGATATCCCAGAACGGTGCCTTCACTGAATCTATATTCATTGTATATACCTATACATAAATTATACCTTTATTATACATACATGTAGAATTGCTTTTTTGTTAAATGGATACACACATGAATTTTAAAATTCATACAGCCCTTCAAGTCTTACAAAGGAAAACTTTAATCTCTCTTTTATCTATGAATTCTCCTACTTTCCAGAGCCAGTTATTTTTATTTTTTCTAGTTCTGTTCTTTAGAAGTTAATTAAGTATTACTAATATATGCTTGCACTGACCTTCACTGATCACTATTTTTGTCTGTTATAATAGAGAACCACTTTATTTTTACTGTAACATACTTTTCCCTCAGCATCTAGTATATCATTGTATTTTACGTTAATAAATTATATTCATGTTTTTTCTAATTTTTCACACTCCACAGGCAATCAATTAGAATGGCAGCCAGTTTCTGAGCTAGGCAGCTCAATTCTTGACAGCTGTTCCTAAGTTCTGGATGTCTTATCTCTTGTTTGGACTGCAACAATAGATTCATAGCTAGCTTTTTTCTTCCAATTTTTGATTACTCATCTTCATACAACAGGTAGAGTGACATAAGAAGATTTACTGAATTCTGCATCCCAAAGACTTCACATCTGACTGGTAATTACACAGTCATCTTCACATGGTCTAATTGGATTCAATAGGGATTCTGGTAACATACGATCTCACTGTGCCTTCCCTACTGATCTCTGAATTTCTGTTTCATTGACTTCATTGATGTTTGTCAAATAGACCAAGAATGCTGCACTCAGAGCCATTGTGTTTTCTGGTCCTTCCTCCTACCTAGTATGAGTTTCCATATGCTTCTCCTTCTTCTGTCATTAGGCCCAATATGAATGGTCTTTCTTTTGGGTCAACATCATTGACTTTTTTCTAAAGAGCCCACCTCTTTCACACAAAAATCTGCAATCTGTTTTTATACTCTTCCAAGAATTTGAACTACAGCATTCAGGGCTAGTGTTGACTTTTGTCATTTCTATATTACTCTCATCAACACAATTCTTGGCACTGAAGAGATTCCATAAATATTTGTAGGATGAGTGACTATGTAAACAGTCTGTTAGTACAGGGAGAGCGTAAGTGCTTCAGTAGTATTCTACATATGGCATCCCGAGTCTTGATTTTTCTTGGAGGGGGCCATCATCTCACTGAAGAGAGGAAAAGAAAAAGTGGTTTCATGTGGTGAGTGTCCTTGATCTTTAAGAAGGTTAAACTTCCTAACGTTGGCTTCTTTCGAGGACTCCACTAGTAGTTTTCTTCTACATAGAAGCAAAGTTAGTCTTGATGCATCTTGCTTCAATCAGGAACTTTTGTTCTGAGTAGGGTAGAAAGGAATCCAATTTAAACTGTGTAACTATAAAATATATAACATATTACTGAAAGAAGCTACACACTTTACTTTGCCTACGCTTTGTTTTGAGATTCATTTGTGCATAAATATTTGTCTTTTACATCAATCCATTGTATATTATCCCAAATAATCATCTTTTTAGCTCTCAGTTTGTATCATTTTATAGGCTGTCTTCTCCAAAGCCAGGAGGTACCTGTTGTTGGCTCCCAAATCTTTAGCATGCTTCATACTTAGGCAGTTTACTTGTCATCTCTATCTAAATAAGCCACAAAGATATCAAAAGAACATGAATGGTATGTATATAATTATTTCCTTCAAACTTGTTATTTTTCTATATGTCTCATTGAAGAAACCCACATTCTACAGTTTATACCTCTTAAAAATTTTCATTCCAGTCTACACCTCTGTGTTCCCAGCAAGACTTTATTCTTTGAAACAATCATTATAACTCTATTGTTTCTAGATAAAACTTCCCACCTTTTAGCTCTCCTCTGTATTCCAAGGAAATTCAAACCTGGCATCCTCCTGTGCTTTGATGACTTCCTGAATTCCCAGGGTAGATGTCCATGAAACAGTACTTCAGTGTTCAAGTATTTCTTTAGACCAAGCTCCTGCCAGTGTCCTGTACAGACTCTTTACACTTGCTGTTCTGAATGACTAAGAGTTTGTCAAATGTGCTTTAGTGTTTATTTCATATTTTTCCCCTCCACTTTAAGTGCTCTTGGATACTGTCTTTGTTCAGTTAATTTCTACCTGCCCCTTAAGACTAAGCAAAAACATTTTGTCTGTGTTCCCAGTATGATTTAGGCCCTCTTTTTTTGTGCTCTCAGGGAACATATATTGATCTTAAGATTCATCATGATTACTGTTTATCTCTACACTATTTCATTTGCATATGATGCCAAATAATGTCTGGAGTTCAATTGCAGTTTCTTGATCAATTTTATGATCAACTGTTTAGCATGGTAAAGTTTATTAATTATCCAGATAAAGAAAGAAGAATATATATTGTAATAAAGCATTTATTTGCTAGACCCAGAAGAACTTTTCAGAACCAGATGGAGTTAAGATTCACCATCAAGGCATTTTGGGTAAATGTTACACACAATTACATATAGTGAGAACTTTCAAACACAGAGGTGTAGGAAAAACAGTTTTCTATTGTAATTCTATTTCTATGTTGTATTTATATATAACATAGTTAATATATTTTAAACATCGACTTCAAGAAATAAGGATATCTATTTCTTTGGCATCAGTACAATTACTAAATCACTATGATCTTGCAAGTGTATTAAAACCATAGAATAAGTGATGGAAGTCATTAGACTTGAAATTCCTCTAATGATACTTAAATTCAATGAATTAGATATTTCCTTTCTTATATAATGAAATTTGAGGAATACAGACCTGACTTCAGGAATATATTTGCAGTTTCCTTCATTTCCTGCCATTGCCATATATGGTTTTTCACGAACATCATTTATATAGGTTTGGTTCTAATTATAGTCTGAAAATTATTGTTTGACTGTACAGTTGTAACAACATGAGAAATTAGGAGAAAATTCTAGTTACCAGATTAGAATTTACTGCAGCAAAGCATCCAGCTGTTGAACTGTGTCCTTCACCTTAAAAGCCCTTCTTGGAAGGCCATTCTAAGCATTTATTACTTGCAGAATGAAAAAATGCTTCCTTATGTCTGTATTGACCTTATTTTCCTTTAATTTTCATTAAAGGCTCTTTGCTTTGTATGAACTGAATGAAAAAATTAATCTAAATTACATACACTCATGATTAGTTGTGTTTTCCTTAAATTCTATGTATTGTTTCCAAAGCAGGATGGGTCTGTTCCATCAGTTCTTGTGATTCATGCTTTTCCAGCTATTGTTTTATAGTTTTTATGCTTGTAGTTTTAAAAACTTAGTTTAATTTTGAAAAAAAAATGATGGGATGTAGATATACACTCTCAAAAGGATTTACAATAGATTTTGTTGTGTTTAATTGCAATTAAACCTGTAGGATGCATACATCATGACAAAAGAAAACAAAAGCAACAACTGCGATAATTGATGCCAAAAGCATTTTTCCTCTGGCCAGCGTGTGATTAGGTATGATGGCATATAATGGCTTTATGAGATTTATAATATTACGGATTACTACATTTTTTGTGCTGTGAATTGTCACTGGCTCTCTATAGGTGCTTAATAAATATTAATATTGCTAAGTTTAATAATAAATAAAAAACGAAAAACTGATCTTGAGAAAAGCCTTTAGTGGATACATATCAGAAGATGTGATTCGTTGTTTCCAAAGGCAATCTTGTTTAATTTCAGACATAATCCTAAAGATTTAAAATTTTATCAGTTTAATTTTTTAAATAATATAAAAACTATTCATATCCAATGTCTTCATTTAGTGCAGAACAAAATTTTATTTTCATATCAAACATGAACACAGAGACATAAGCCAGAATTACAGACCAATTCATATGCAACTGTATATACAGAATTAAAGTTAGATGGGCTGTAAAGGTAGTCTCTGAATCTCGACCTATAATTTCATGTGTCTTGGCAGGATAATATGAAAAATCAGTCAGGAAGCAAGTAAGTATTAGACCTGTTTTTCTACAGTTTTCCACTACTCTCCCCTACCTCACCATATTATGTCACATAAATGCTCAGAAACTAACAACCCTAGATTGAAAGAGTAGGAAGGAAAATGAATATGATTTGATGTTTTGGCAGATGGTGAGGCTCTAACAGAGGCAGTTTTTAATCACCCAGATGTAAATGTGTGCCTGTTAACCTTGAATGCTAATTTGACTGGATTAAGAGACTCCCTGAAAGGTGATTAGATGGTACTAACCTCATTGATGGGTAAACCATTAATAAATTCAGAGTTGAGTAGGCTATTAGTGTAGAGCCCTAGTTAGAGGAAGTGGGTAATAGGGACATGACCTTGGGGGCTATATCTGGTCCCTGGTCTCCTCCCTGTCTATTCCTCGGCCACTGTGAGTTGTGCAACTTTCTTCCATCATGCACTTGCATCATCATTTCTCTGCCCTGGACCAGGTGACTAAGGACTAAAATCTTTTCAACTGTCAGACAAAACAAGCTTCTCCCTCTTTAATTTGTAGGTGTTAGGTATTTTGTCCCAGTAATGGGAAAACTGACTAATAGAAGGTGGAAATTTGAAGTGGATCTCCCAAGCTTCATGTTGAATTTAATAACACTGAGAGATACTAAATCGTAGAATTATTTATTCACAGAGTTGGGAAGGATGCTAAGCCATAATACTGGTCTTCCTGCATTCAGGTGGAGTAGATTGTAGCACAGAACAAAATTATGGGTCAAGTAGACGTAAGATTATACTTGAACTTTTCAATTTCTAAGGTATTCTTGGATGCTTCAATTTTCGTTTGAGATAGGTTAGATTACCTAGTGTAAAATCTCAAATAGTGTCAAAGTGTATTATGCCAATTGATGCTAACATTAAGCAGACTTGAAAGTTCTTGCCAGAAATGACACTACAGTTCAGGACCACACTGACTGGCTGGAATGAGGCATCTCTCTGGAAAGCATTGCTTGTCAAAGATAAAATACTTTTGACATGTTCGCATGCCTGAAGAGTAAGTTCCATGTGGATCACAAATTGGGACACTAGCCATGGCTCTGAAGTATGCTTAGCTCTCTCTTCTCAGCCAGACTTAAGACTAATGTGGTCATTTAGGTTCTGTGCATACATTCCAAATTCAGTCAGTGTGTCTGACTACTAGCCAAACAGGAAACTGATGTGTGTTGTAGCGCAGGGTAGTGTCCTTGAAGTACATGGGATAATCCAGCTCTCTTCAGTTAATAAACCAGAAGTGTCAAATTTTACTTTTAAGTTTTATTTTGAACATTTTTATTATTATAAAATATGAGTAACATAAAATTTAACATTTTGTTTTAATTTATTAACACATATTTGTAATATATGACTACTCTTATTGTGGGTACTCAGTGCATGCACATAACACATCTAATTCTTTTTAAATCCCTTCCCCTATCCAACCTTCCATTCTCTCTGTATCTCCTGGTCTCTTTCCCATTCATAGCAGATCCATCTCTTTCCTATTATCTGTATTTTGTTTTATTTCATACCTTATTTATACTTCCAATTTCTCAAGTGTGAGAAGGTATTCTGTATTTATGTTTGTAACTCTGACTTACTTCACTTTACATGGTTCTCAAGTATACTATTTTCCTATATGTGTTTTAAAGTAACCCTTTTATGGCAGAGTAGTATTCCATATTGTATAAATATATTTTCTTTATCCATTCATATGTTGACTGACTTACATCCTGGTTGTAAGATTGGCTGTTGGAAACTGTGCTATTATAAGCATTGCTATGCATATGTCACTGTATTATGATGTCTTTAAACCTTTTGGGAAAGAAATAGAAGGTGAACAGTGAGGTCAAGTGAAATTCCTGTTTTCACTTTTTAAAGAAATCTGTATAATGACTTTCATAATCTTTATATGAGTTTACATTCTCTCCAGCAGTGAGGAAAGATTCCTTTTTTCACTATAGCTTTACCAGCATTTGTTACAATTTTTCAATGTTTGTCAGTCTTTCTGGAATCCGATGCAATCTCAGTTTTTTAATATTTGCATTTCACAAATGGCTAGTGACATTGAAGACTTTTTCATGTATTTATCAGGCCATTTGTTTTTGTATTTCCTCTTTCACGTATCTATTGATTTTAGTTGCCCATTTATATTTTGGGAAGACTTTATTTTTACTTCTTTATATATTCTAGGTATGGGTTCTCTGTCTAAAATGTAACTGGAAAAATTTTAATCATTCTGAATACTCTCTTTTCAATCTTTTGGTTGTTTACTTTTCTGGACAGAAGTTATTAATTTTATATGATCCCAGTTATTTCATTTGCAGTTGTGGTTCTGTTGAGAAACTCCTTGCCTATGTCTATGAAGAATTTTGTCTAACTTACCTTTCACATAGTTAAGTGTGGCTATTTTGATATTTAGGTCTTTAAAACATTTTGATCTTAATTTAGTACATGGTGAGAAATATGTGTCTGCTTCACTCTTCTGCATGTGGATAGTCAGTTTTTTACAGCACCATTTGCTAAAGGAACTATTTTTCTATAGCATATATTTTTGGACACTGTCAAAAATCTGGTGGCCGAATGTGTCTGGAGTTATTTTTGTATCCTTTATTTTGTTCTATTGATCCATATGTCTTTTTTTCCCCCAATATCATGCTGTTTTTAATTACCATATCATTGTAATGTAACTTGAAATCTGGGATTGTGATTGGTTTTTACTTTCCTGTTTTTTTTAATTTAAAAATTTTTTATTTTAAAGAGAATAAAACCGAGCAAAGTAAAACAGAATAAAGCCAATCAAAAACAAACCAGTGTGACACAGGACTTCAAAACAATGTGAAATCAACAACAATGGTTATCATAATGCCTCTTGCTGTCTTCCAGATAGTGACTGTACCTTCAGATAGTAAAATTCAAACCAAATAGAACAGAATAGAACCAATAAAGCAAAACAATGAATGCAATAAAAGATTTCAAAACAAATAGTAAATCCAAAATAGATACCATACTATACCTTGCTATCCCTAAAACAGCTACCCATGCCATCAGCCATAACAAAATCAAACACAAAACAGAATAAAACCCAGCCCAACAAAACAATGGAAATGACACAGTATTTCAAAACAAGATAATAGGAAATTAATAATGGCTGCCACCTTTGAAAGGAGATCCTCCCCGTAGATGCTACATTGCATATTCTTATCCTCTGAAAAGATGGTCAGACTACTGGCTTTAGACCTGCAAGGCCGGTGAAACACTAAACACTACCAGCATTAAATTGTATTTTACCTCAATAGCTATCACCACAGCCTGTGTTTCTCAAGATCAGCCTGTCACTTCTGGCAGAGCCCACACTCTTCTTGTTTCCATGTGCTTGGAAGGGGCTGGCATCTGGTTGCCCCTCAGTGGCCCATTCATGGCACTAATTCACAGGGAGGATTTGCTTCTTGTTGACTCCTTGTATTCTTCCCCCACAGTCTGCGAATGGCACTGATGTTTCGCTCCTGTTACTCAGGATTGCTTTTGCTATTCTGTGCCTCTTTTGGTTCATATGAATTTAAGATAGCTTGTGCTATTCTGTGAGGAATGCTGTTGATATTTTGATTAGAATTGCATTAAATCTGATTACCTGTTCAACAATATTGATTTGCCGATTCAGGAACAGATGATATTTTCCCATATTTTGAAGTTCTCTCCAATTTCCTTTTCAGAATTATACTTTGGTTGTACATTTCTATGACTTTCTTTGTTAGCTTAATTCCTTGGCATTTTTCTTTATGTCATTGAGAATTGTTTTCCTAATTTCTTTCTCAGTGAGTTCATTATTGGTGTATAGGAATGGTATTCATTTTTTTTGTGTGTGTGTGTTAATTAGTTTCCTACTACTACACTGCTGAATTTGATTAGTAATTTAAGAAATTGTGTAGCAGAATCTTTATGGATCTTCTATATAAATTATCATGTCACCTATCATGCCATCATGTCTTCCATGCTGATTTCTTTTGTTTCCAATGTATATCTTTTTTATCTTTTTCTTGCTTGATTGCTACATCTAATGTTTCAAATACTATGTTGAACAAGAGTGATGATAGTGGACATCCTTGTTTTGTTCCAGATTTCAGAAGGAAAACTTTCAGCTTCTCCCCATTTAGTATGATCTTGGCCATTGGTTGTTATGACTGGCTTTTATCAGATGGAGATAAAGTCCTTTTATACTTACTTTCTTCAGAGGTTTTTTTTTTTTTTTCATAATGCATGGGAGTTGAATTTTGTTAAAACATTGTTTTGCATCTGTTGAGATAATCATGTAAGTATTACCTTTTTGTACCACATTACATTATTGCTTTACATATGATGAAATTATCCATGTGTCAATGGCATGAAACCTTCTCAGTCATGATATACGATTTTGTCAATCATTTTTTGGCTTATATTTTCCAATATCTTTTTAAGGATTTTGTGTCTATATTCATTTGCCTGTAGTCTTCTTGTTTACTTGAGTCTTTCATTTTGGAATCAACAATGCTGGCTTCTGGGTATGAGTTAGAAGTACTCTTTCAATTTCATCAAAGTAGAGTATTGTAGAGTATTGTTACTTAATCTCTCTGAAGGTCTTGTAGGCTTCTGTTTTAAAATCATCAGGTCGTCGGCTTTTTATATTGGTAGCCTTTTTAATACTGCCTTAGTTTCACTGCTTGTTATTGGATTGTTCAGAATTTTTATGTATTATTGATTCAGTTCTGCTACTTTATGTGTATGTAGGAATCTGGTTGTGTATTTTAGTTTCTCCATTTGTAGCAGTGTAATTTTTCATAGTAGTTACTACCAAAACTATATTCAGAATATCTGCTGTGATTTCAATTTTTAATTTCTAATTTGATGAATTTGTGTCTTTTTCCTTCTTTTGGTAAGTTGAACTAAGTATCCCACATACCTACTTTTTTATTCTTTACAAGAAGCACAATTTCAGTAATTTCTATTTGGACCTTTTTGATTTCCCTTCTTAAGCTTGGTTTGGATTTAGATTGTTGTTTGAGTTTTTTAGTTTCATTTTTAGGTTTTTTATTTGAGCTCACTCTTTTTAAAAGATTTTTATTATTGAAGACTGTAGACTTTGTCAAATGATTTTCTATGTCTATTGAGAGGATAGTGTAATTTTTATCACTTACAAAATTAATATAGTGTATTTCATTGACCATTGATATTTTTAAGTGTTAATACATGCATTCTGAGACAAACCCATTGCATTACATTTTAAAATAAGTTCACACTAAAGAAACATATTATTGCTGGGCATGACTCAACCCTGTGACCCCAACACTCAGGAAGCTGAGGCAGGAGAAGTGTAGCAAGTTTGAGACCAGACTGGGCTACAAAGTGAGCTCACAGCCAGCCTGAACTACATAACAAGATCCTGTCTCAAAAAGACAGGAAAAAAGAAAAAAACACAAGGGAAAAAAAAGAAAAGAAATATAGCATAGCTAATGAAATGGACACACAACAAAAATATCTCATTAGAACCAGAGCATAGCACAAAACAAATATTAGCACAGTAAGCTAACCTAATGAATCTATGATCAGTCTTTCTAAGTGTGCTAGATAAGTATGTAACTAATAATGGGGAAAATAATGATTAATGATAATACTGAATTTATTTTATGTTATGTATATGAACTTTTTGTTTTTATTAACAGCTGTTTGTAGCACATAATGATCACATTTCCATGAGGAGTTGGTACATGTTCACATATCTTAATTTTTAAAAAATCTATTTCTTTTCCTCCCCTCTGTCAATCTCTTGGTCTCCTTCTCCTTTGCAAAAGATTGAGCCCTATATTTCCCAGTGCCTATTTTTAATTTTGTAATTTATTTATTTTGAGTTTCTAATCTAAGAGGAATCATGTGATATTTAAACTTTCACGACTGATTTATTTTACTTAACATTATGGTCTCAATTTGTATCCATTCTCCTTTAAAGACTTAAGTTGATCTTTCTTTCTGACAGAATTATATATATATATATATATATATATATATATATATATATAACATTTCCTTTACTTATCCTTTTGCCGATGAACATATAGGCTGATTCCATTATTTAGTTATTGTGAATTGTGCTGCTATAAACATGGGTGTGCAAGTGTTACTGTAATATGATGTCTTTGACTCTTTTGAGAAGATACCTAGAAGCAGATCTGCTAGGTCAAATGAAATTTCTACTTTCATTTTTCATAGGATCTCTGTACTAATTTCCATAAAGTTTGTATTAGTTTACATTGCCACCAGCAATTAACTATTTTGTTTCTCCATGCAGCCTTGTTAGCATTTTTGTTATTACTTAATTTCTTGTTGTTTACTATTTTTTTTGTAGTGTTATTTTAACGTGCATCTCTCTGAGAGGCTGAATATTTTTTCCTAAGTTTATTGAGCCAATTATAATTCCTCTTAAAATTACCTGTTCATTTCAGTTGCCCATTTTTAAAATTGGGTTTGCATTTTGAGAGTCCATCATTTTTTGAGTTTTTATATATTCTAGGTATTAGTTTTTTGTCTAATGCATAGCTGGAGGATATTTTTCCCATTTTGTAAGTTGGCCCTTCACTCTGTTGGATTTCTCTTTTGTTGTGCAATGGCTTTTTAATTTGATAGCATTCTTAGTAATATTTCTTGTGCAATGGCTTTTCTGTTCAGGAAGTCCTTGCCTTTGCCTGTTTTTAAAGGCTTTACCTATTTTATCTTATAGAACATTGTTTCTGTTTTAATATTTAGTTCTTTGATCCATTTTGATTTTAGCTTAGTACATGATGAGGGGGAATTCTAAATTTAATCTTCTGAATATGGATAGCCAGATTTCCTAGCCCATTTTCTAAAACTGCTACCATTCCTGTAACATACGTTTTTGGTTCTTTTGATTGTGTAGATGAATATAGGAGCTGGTAGTTGTTTCTGGATCCTATATTTGGTCCCACTGATTCACAAGGGTGTTTTTCATCAGTGTCATGTTATTGTAGCTTTATACTATATTAACTATATTGTAGCCCAGGATCTTGATGTCTTCTGCCTTGCTTTTTTTGCCTGGGGTTGCTTTTACTAGATCTCTTCCAGTTGATTATGATTTTAGGATTGTTTAATCTAGTTCTGTGAAAAAGATTACTGGTATTTTCATTGAAATTGTGTTCAGTCTGTATATCTGCTTTGGAATTGTGGCCCTTATGACTATATAGTAATCTTTATCTAGGAACAATGTTGTCTAAGTTTTGACGTATATTTTGATCTTTTTCAGAGAACTTTAATTTTCATTGTAGACATTGTTTATTTTCTTGCTTAAGTTAATTCCTAAGTATTAGTTTTCTTGATTCTCTTGTGAATGATATTGTTTCACTAATTTCTTTTTATTGAGTTTATTATTTGTGTATAGGAATGCCACTAAGTTTTATGAATTAACTTTGAATCCTACTTGCATTACTACATTTGGTTATTAATTCTAACTTCCACTGGTGGATCTGATACATAAGATCATGTCATTTTCAAGTAATGATAATTTAACTTATTTCACTCCCATACATATATGTATGTCTTTATTTCTTTCTGTTGCCCAATTACTCTGGCTAATATTTTGGGAAATACATTGATTGGTAGTTGTGATAGTCAAATTCCTTGATTGGCTCCTGATTTTAGAGGAAAAGCCTTCAGCTTCTCCTCATTTGTTATGATATTGGCCATTGTTTTGTCAAAAATGGCTTTTATCAGCTTGAAAAATGGTCCTTCTATATCTATTTTCTTCACGGTTTTTATCACGAATGGATGTTTGATTTCATCATAGACTTTTTCTGTCTCAACTGAAATGATCATGTAATTTTTGTCATTGCTTCTGTTTATGTGATATATTAAATTTATCAATATGCACCTGTTGAACTATCCCTATTTTCCTGGAATGAAGCCTACTTGGTTATCATATATGATCTTCAGTGATTTCTTGCCTTCTGTTGCCAGTATCTTGTCGAATACTTTTGCATCTGTGGTCAATAAGTATCTTTTTCTGTATTTCTGCTTTTTGGTTGGGTAAGTTTTTGCTTTTTGAATCAGAGTAGTCCTAGCTTTCAGGAATGATTTGGGAGTACTACTTCTCTTTTGACTGCATTAAAGATTTGAGGAGACTGGCATTAGATCTTCTCAAAAGTTACAGAATTTGACAGTGAATCCGTCAGGATATGTACATTTTATATATGGTAGTTTTTAAAAATGATTTTTTCAGTTTGATTAACTGGTATTTTAGTACTCTGGCTTCTTATAACATCTGGATTTAGTTTTGATAATTCACATATATTTATGTGCATATCCATTTCTCCTGAATTCTCCAATTATTAGAGTACAGATTCTCAACGTGGTTACTAATAATCTTTTGGATTTTGGCAGTGTCTGTTGTGATTTCTCCCTTTTCATTTCTAGTTGCATTGATTTGAGTCTTTTCTTTTCCTCATGTTTTTTTTTTTTTTTTTTTGGTATGTGCTTAGGAGTTTATCTATTTTGTTTATTATTTCAAAGAACTGAGAAATAGCTCTGTTTTTCAAATGTGAAATGCATTTATTGCCTGCAGTAAACTTTCCTCATTTGACTCCTTTCATTGTGCCCCATAGATTCTGGTGTGTTGTACTAGCATTATAAATTTTTTCCAGAAATTGTTTAATTTTTCTTTGATTTAATCTGGGAATAATATGTCCAGGAGTGTGTTTATTAGGTTTCCAGGTATTTAAAATTTTTCTGTAACTTCTTTTTGATAGACATCTAGTTTTAGAACAGAGTGATCTTATATCATACATGGGTTATTTGATTATTTTATATTTAGTTAAGTAGGCTTTGTAGACTAGTTTGTGATCTATGTCAAAGAAAGTTCCCTATGCTTCTGAAAAAAATATATTCTGTTGCAGTAAGATAGAATACTCTGTAGATATATATTAACTTGATTTGTTCAGAATTGTGCTTCAGCTCTGGTAATTCTTTTTGCTTTCTTTGTTCAGTTGATCTGTTTCTTTGCAAAAGCTTGGTATTGAAGTCTAAGACTGATTGTTTTATGAATTTAGGTGCTTCAGTACTTGGTGCATGTATATTTACAACTGTTTCGCCTTTCTGTTACATTGTTTCCTTACCTGATATGTGGTGGTCTTCTTTGCTTCTTCTTAGCCATTTTAGTTTGAAGTTTAATTTATCTGAGAATAAAATTGTTGCCTCTGCTTCCCTTAATATATGGAATGTTGTCTTTCATCCTTTATTTTATAGTCTTTCAATTTCTTTTTGGATTACATGAGTTTCTTGAATGCAAAGGACTTATATATTTAATTTTCTCTCATTGCTGAGACAAGAATACTTGATGCCCAAAATGAAGGAAGGAAGATTTGTTTAGCTTATTGTTTTTGGAGGTTTCATCCATACTCAGCTGTTTCCAAGGCAGAGTGGCATGGCTAAGGGGCAGCCATTCATGGTGGCTGCAAGTGACAAGAGCAAAAAGGGCAGAAAGTGAAAAAGCATGCTTCATTCTCCCCCTTATGTTGTTTGCCAGCTACTCACCCTTGGGCAGATATGGCATTCATACCTCCTATACCAGTGCTAGAAAATGAGTCCATCATAAATGCTAGACTCTGCTGCCTTCAAAAGGCCTGACCCCTCATGACAGCATGAGGCTTTTGGGGGACATTTAAACACAAACCATAACATTCTACCTTTGGCCTCCAAAGGCTCATGTACTTATGTTGTGTAAAAGACATTTAGTTCTTTTCTTAGTATTGCCAAAGTCTTAACAGTTTCAGCATTGCTGAAAGGCCCAAGTCCAAAGCCTTCTCTGAGATTTAAGGCAGACTCATAGATGTGAGTCCCTATACAAATAAAAATATAAACACTTTCAACATTCAATGGCACAAGATAAATATTACCATTCCAAAGGGTACAAACAAGGATAAAAGCATTGGGACAAAAGCAAGTCCAAAATTCAGCATGGGCAAAGCTTAAGTCCTGGAGATCCATGTGGAATATCCAAAGCAATCTGGCAAATTTTCAGTTCCTGAAGGCCCGAGTGACTGCAACTCCATGCAACTTCTGATGGGTGTAGGTCCCATAGCTTCTCTCTTGGGGTGACTTTGCTCCCTCCTTTCAGGTTTCCTTAGACTCCTGGCTTTTCCATATTTTCAAAGTCTCCATTGCACCTTTGGCTTCCCACATTGCCCTCTCAGGGGCATGTTGCCTGGCCTCCCAAGCCTTCTGAAATCAAAGTGGAAGTCTTTTTAACCTCAGAGCTCTTGCATTCTGTGTGCACCTAAACTCAATGCCATATGAATGATGTTGAGGTCTGCTGCCAGTTGGAGCAGTAGCCAGACGTTTCTCTTTTGGCAGTAGGAGTCAAGTACCTGAATCACTGAGCCCTCTGAACCTGATTCTGAGGAGCAAATTTTCTATGTCACCACCATTCTGGAACCTGGTGTGGCCTCTATTGTTATCATGGAATATGGTGCTCTTTGGCTTTCTCTTAAAGCAAAGTCATTGTTGCAAAGGTTGGAGGTCCATGGCTTCTCATGATGTCCTCAGATTATCTTTTCTATTCTTTTGTTCCTTCTCAGAAATGTAGATCTCACTTCTGTTTTTACAATCCACAGCTTTGCTGGAGCTTTTTTCTTGGCCAAACTTAGAACATTTTAAATTACCTTGCTGGGCTCTTTTCTCTTATTTTCAACTTAAATCTGGCTAAATGACCCAACAATAGCCATCCCACTATCTCAACCTTGAAATTTCTTCTGCCAGATTAATTAGTTCACTGCCCTTAATCTTACTCTCGGGCAAAGTTTCTGGACATAGGAAAATGCAGACAAACTTTCTGCCAAGCCATAACATATATCACCTAGAGTCAAATAACCAAGGCAGTCCTTCTTCCCAACAGGAAACTTGTAAGCCTGGTCTTACCAGCAGGATTTATATCAGCATTCTTATCAGAATCTTACATACAGACAGGTGCTAAAGTTGTTTCAGCTTTATGCTTTCAGGTGATATTTTTGAACCTTTTCAAACACCTTCCATAAGCCATTCCCAAAGGCTTTGAACCACATGGTCAGATATAGTCACAGCAGTGACCCCCCTACTTGTATTAAATCCTGGTTTGATTACTTTGCTCACTTTGCTGAAACAAAATACTTGATTCCAAAAAGTAAGAAAGGAAACATTTATTTAGCTTACTATTTTTGGAGGTTTCAGTCCACACTCAGCAAGTTCCAAGGTACAGTTTCATGCTTAAGGGAGAGCCATTCATGGTGGCTGCAAATGACAAGAGTAAAAAGGGCAAAATGGAAAAAGTACACCTACTTCCTTTCTTTTTATTCTATAGCAGCTACCCATCCCTGGGCAGGTGCAGTACTCACATTGCCAATTCCAGTGCTAGATGACAAACAGTCACAAACACTAGACTGGGCCATCTTTGAAAGTTCCCCCCAATCCCATGACTGCATAAAGCTTTGGGGGGACTTTTAAACACAAACCATAACATCTGGCAATCTGCATCTTTTAATTAGAATTAAACACAAACCATAACATCTTTTAAAACAAAACCTTTTAAACACAAATCATAACATCTGGCAATCTGCATCTTTTAGATTTAGAGTTATTTTTGAGGGATATTCTTGACATTGTGTTGTTCTTCTGTTAATGATGCCTTTATTTTTCCATTTTTGTTTGACTACTTTCCTTACATGATGTATTCATTACACCTGATTTTTTACTTTGTTGGCTTTCTTGTCTGTGGACTATGTTTTAGTATTTTTGGAGTGCTAGTTTTGTGTTCACGTATCTTCTAAGATGTTCCTTGTCATGGAATGGCTTTATTTCTCAATTGATTTTGAAAAATAGGTTAGTAGGTTGTATTATTCTGGTTTGGAATTGGTTTTTAAGATTTGAAACATTTCATTTCATATTTTCCTAGCTTTATAGTTTGTGTTCTTCTCTTTCATATATTTTGTTTGTTTTGCCTTTTTGTTACGGCTTTTAAGATTCTGTCTTTTTGTTGGATATCTGACAGTTGGGTATGTCATAAGAAGGTTCTCTTTAAATTAATATTTGTAAGACTCTCTTATCTGTATCTTGAAATTGTACTGTCTTCTAATTTCTTTCTAACTTCAGATAGCCATGCATTAGCCCTTTTAGAATCACCCAGTGGTCATTGGATGGATTTTTGTTATTCTTTAATAATTTTTAGGATTTCTTGGATTAATTCATTCTAGTTTTCCTTTTCTTTCCTTAATTTCATAATTCCTGAAAAGTCTTTGACTTGTCTTCCCTTTAAGATTTGTGCAGTCTCTTAAATTAAATATACCATTAGGAAACATAATAAGTTTGGTTTTAATATTATCAGAGTACAATTCTTGATAAAAGCAAGAATAAACATCTTCTGGAAATATCAAAGAAAGGCAGCTTTAGAATGGAAAACAAACAGAAGGAGCTAAAAAGCTTACCTCAATTTAATAATTTTCCAATGGTAGTCCTAGATTTGAGGAACAGAAAGCCTTATATATCCAACATCAAACAAATAAAAAGGAAGAAATAGGTGACAAAAAACTCTTAAGAATGTGAAGACTTTAAAATAATTATATATAATATCTTTAGGAAGTTATTGACACAAAAAGAAATAACAATAAAATTCAAGAAAAAGGAAGTGCAAATTATTATACTTGTACTGAACTTACAAATCAGTCATATTATTTATTTTTGTAAACATAGGTTGTTAAAATGATTAGAGATATGATTTTTGAGACATTTTAGATGTTTTCACACAAGATTATATTAATATTATACATATTTTTCCTTCATATTTAAAGTTTCTAATGACTGCAAAATATTCTGTTGTCTGAGTAGACACACAATCATTTATTCAACAAATAATTATTTCATACCCATTACATTCTGAGTACTATCCTTAAAAGTATGCATACCTCAGATCTGAAGTTTTTTCATGGAATATACATTCTGATTGTACAGAAAAATGATAAATAAGATGATGGACAATAATGAGAGTTTTGAGGAAATGTCAGTCAAGAAAAGGGTATAAAAGTAAATGAGTAGGAGAATGTTTCAGATAATATAGTCTGGGAAAGCTTTGCAGGTAGAGACATTTAAGGTGAGATGTGATAGAGATGAGAGTGAGCCATGAAAATCTCTCAAGGGAAACACTTTCTAGAGAGAAGACAAAATTTTAAAAAAATCCTGAAGTGTAATCATGCCTAAATTTTGGAGAAATTAGTAAGTCAGTCCGAGTGGAATGTTCGCGAGTGAGAGAGAAGTATGAAATGAGATCAGCATCAAAAGACAAAGTATGTAAGACTAGGGTTGTGTAGGACACGTAGTAAGGGCTTTGATTTATTGATGTTGGAGGCTTTGTGATTTCAAGACTAGAGACGAACTTCCCCACATGTTTAGTGCTGTGTAGTATGTTAATAATAGAGACAGGGAAATGTTACTAGGCAGCCATTGTAGTTTGAGAATAGACAGTCAAGAGGTTACATTCACAGTAGAAGCAACAGGATTAAGGGGTTAATTGGGAGTCATGAGGGATATTTGACTAAAAATGATCACAAGATATTAGCCTATATCATTTGTCATTTACTGTGCCAAAAGTGTATTTTTAAATATTTAAAAAGATTCTTATTCAAATATGAATTCAAAAAAGTGTGTGTTGTTATTTTTTCTCATTGCTGTGTCAAAATATCCAACATCAAAGGTTAAGGAAGGAGAGGTTTATTTTGGGTACAGATTGTGGAGGTTACAGTCCATGACCAGATGGCTCCAAGGCAGGGTGGCATAACTGTGGAGCAGAAGATAGCAGAAGCAAAAAGAGCAAAAAGGGGAAGAGAAAGCCTTTCCTTTCTCTCTTGTGTTGTATGCAGGCTACCCACCCTGGGATGTGTGTAACACTCACACCATCTCCCAGCTCTCCTCTTGCACAGACTCAGTATGTTTAGGAAGTAAGAACTCTGGTCTCCTGCCGAGCTACTTAGTTATGCTTCTAAATTTCTCAAATTGACCCAGTGAATCAACCACCACAACATCCTAGAGCATAAATAATCACACCCTAGGATGTAGGATTGCTGAGTTACTTAGTTAAACTCCAAACTTCTCAAGTTGACATAAGGTATGAACCGTTACACAGTAGGACGATAAAGCTGTTCAGAGGAGACAGGTTAGAGAGACAGGACTTATGTAGGAACAGAAAGAGAATGTCAGAATAGGATTACTAGATTAGATCGCAAACTAGTTAGTGTCCTATCATTCAATAGAATCATAACCTTTTACTTTTCCTTCTTAATAAACAAGCATCTTTTTAGCAGATATTTGACAGAATGTGAGGCTTTAGTACTATATGTGGATCACACAAAAGCCTCAGGTGAGTCTACTCAAAAGTATTTCAAAATTACATTAAACATATAAGTTGCTCTTCCTCTCTACCACCACTACATTTTTCATATTTTCTTTTCATGAAAATTGAGATAGCAAACTCTAGCAGAGAGATGTTTGCCATATGGAGGTATGTTTATTATATAAGAGATTCAGCCATCAATTTTTATTAATGTATTCTTAAATATTTTATTGATGCTTACTACCTTAATGTTATAAATAATAGTTTATTTTGCCAAAGAATTTGTTCTTAGAATGAATCCTCAATAGAGGAATTAGTTGGTTCCTATGAAGTTTTATTATAAAATGTATTTGGATTTGTTACCAATATATTATTTCAACTAGTTTTGCTTTTCAAATTTGGCTCAGTGAGTTAAATTTACTGCATTGTTTTTGTCTTTGTTTTTAGTATCACTGTAATTATTTTTACTTATTTTTGATATTTTATCTGTTATAGAAATGATACCTTATAGGACTTCTTATTTGCATGGTTCTGTTTGATTCTCTTTAAAAAAAAGCCATGCACCTTGGTGTGTGTATGTGTGGGCAGAAATGGAAAGTCGTTGGATTAGCAAAAGTACTTATAATAGAAAGATTTACTTAAAACTTTATTTTTGATTTAGAGATGAAAAAAGTTTTTACACAGGTATTAATATCATCAAATTTATCCAGTCTCAGCCTCATTGAGAATTGACATCGAAAGGAATTATAATGCATAGCAACTGTTTTTGAAGTAATAAAATTTTGCTCTTATCTTCAGATGATTTTTGAATTTTATTTGGTATAAATGTGGTCTGGGGTAGAACATGAGCTTTCAAGACAGTTTTAACATATACTGTAGTAGATGTGTTTCTTGATATGTCTGATTCTTAGTTATATTATCTGTAAAGTGAGATAATTTTATTCAGATAAGGCTGTTGTAGTGATTAAATATATATGACCAATCTTTAATATTTTACCTTATCCCATAAAAACTAAATGACTAAATAATATTGATAGTATAATTATAGCAGAGACTGGCAGATAATAAGCCATCAGTGAATAGAATCATCACTATTGTTTGTATTTCCTCAACATATTATGCTTAATCAGATTTTTGAGATTTCATACTCATTTCTTTGATTCAATTTCCCTCTTTGCTCTTGCAAGCTTCCCACTTTATTTTAGGTGTAGATTCACTTGTCTTCTTCTCCATGAAATGTTCCCATATGTAGCAAGATGAATCTATTCATCATAGCCCAGTTCTTCTGTTTCCCCAGAACCCGTACAATGCATGTTTGGATTATAGATGACTCTTCATAAGTATGTCATTGTAAAATGGAAGATTAATCTAAAAATGACAGATATATCTATTTTTAGTTATTTTATAGTATAATAAGTTAGTATGAAGCATTCAAAAGTGTGTCCTGTCATAAACTTTGGCTGTCTTGAGCATCTCTCTAAGTAAGCACATGTAAAGCACTCTGGTCTCAAGATTAGAAAACTGTTAAATGACTGTGTTGGAAAAGAGAAAATCATATTCAACAAACTGTACTCTTTCTTTCTTCATCTCTCCTCTTTTTTCTGTGATCATGCTGTGCCAGTTTTACTATAAAGAGCATAAATTATGACATTTGTCTTAACACTAATGGTTACAACTACACGGAAGACTATAAGTGTAATAGATGCCACAATTTAAAAAGAACACGAGCAAATAAGCACAAAAATAACTTGAAAATAAGAATTTGAAAATCATAGCATAAAAAGCAGGATGTGGGAGACAAGATAATAGTGTTTACTGTCTCTGTAACTTATGATCTTTAAAATAGAGCTTGAGACTTGGATCTGTGGTGGATACCATTCATTGCTCCTTAAATAGTTTTTCAAATACAACTGTAATGTCATGTTCAACAGCCAGTAATAAGACAGGACCACCCACAACAAAGCCCCAGAATGCAGGCAGTCCACCAGATTCCCTGGAAAACTGTCAGCATGAAACTCTGTGCACATGTACATAGGGTATAAAAAGCAAACAGGTGGGTCTTAAACTGGAAAAAGCAAAGACCAAGTCTAAAAATGACACACCAAAGCAGTTTGAAAAGCATTATTTTGAATAGGTATGAAGTTGTAATTACATTCTAAGTAAAGAGTCATTTATATGACTGAAATATAGGGTAGTCAGCATGTGGGATCTAAGCGATCTACAAGCAAAAGGACAAGCCGCAAAAGCTGCACCTCTTTTCCCAGTAGAACAAAATGCATGGTTTTCATAGAGGAAGATGAGCTCTGTTGTTAATAAAATGAAACACCTGATATAATTAACTGATAAAGATAAAGGTTTTATGTTGGCTCATAGTCTTGGAAATTCCATTTCATTACTATCCCTGTATTTTAGTCCTGTGGTGAGGCAACATGTCATGGCAAGAACATGTGGTGTAACAAAACTCCTTACCTCACAAGCCAGGATTTGTAGAGCAAGAGGAAGAGCCCACAATCTTGCTTGGGAACCCCAAATAAGCTAAGCATTTTTCAATAGGCTCTACTTTCGTAAAGGTCCCACAATTCTCAGCAGCACCACTCAGAGAACAAAAACCTTTAACATATAGACATTTGAAGGACATTCAACATCCATACTATACTATCTGTATTAAAAAATCTCTGCCCACTGAGGTACAGAAATTTGTGAGCCTAAGGCTTATAAATGCATCCCTAGGTTATAGAAATAATGCAAATGTAAACAAGAGAAAGTTACTGTAAAGATTAATAGAGCAGTATGCATGGAGGTAAAAATAAATAAAATAGGATTTCAAAAAAATTAAGGAACTCACATTTGAAATAGTTAAAAATATAGCACAGTAGTTAGAAATCAAATAGTGTATAGATAGAAGGAATTTTAGGTCTGAGTTTGGGAAAATGATATGAATAATTAGAAAGAAAGGACTACAGAAAGTTGACATAAATAGAAAAAAATACTCATTCAGCTTAATACAGACAAGAGGAAAATATCAGATGGACAATTCAGGTAAATGCAGTTTGTAAATTTCAATTAGTGATCTGTAGAAGTGATCTTAAAATATTTTCTGAAAATGGATCAAATTAAACTTATTATAAAAATAGTTTAAGACTGTCGTGCTGAGTGAATATGGAGAATTCTAGGAAAGAAACGATGCACAGTAGCTAATTCTGTTTAATAACTTTTCTGTTAACATTCTAAACATTTTTTTTCTCCATCTACAACCTTGCACGGGCTGCAAGCAGATGAAGGCCATTACCAGATGATCATCTGGCAAGCCAGAAGAGTCACGCAAAGCTGTTTCTTGTATTCTCCAGAATCCCATAAAATTTGTCTCATACTGAGCAGTTTTTTATAAAATTAGTCAAATCGAAGGTACTGGGACTGAAGAATAGAAAAATCAGCATAATCACCAACCTGTCAGTAAAGTCATGCCAAGTCTTGTCCGTAGCAGGTTAATACTAAAGCTAGTTCTTTTCCAAGCACCTGTAGATGGCGAGCAGCTCCAGCTAACTCCACCATACATGACTCTGGAGCCATCTAAAAGAGGAGCATGAAAACCCAGCTTTTAAACACAACTTTATATGTGTAGAGGAATCTTATTAGACAGACATTGGAGCGCAAAGGCCCAGATTAATGCATCTACTAAATAATTTAGTTGAAAAAGTGGAAAAGATAGATAATGCATGGATTAAAATAATATTTAAATACACAGGAAAAATGATTATCATGTGTTAAAATTTGAGAATATACCATTTAGATGCCATCATAGTATAGGCAAATTGTTTGAATTCTATAGATATGGGAGGCACTCACTCTTGGAAATGTGGAAGGAAGGTTTTGTGGTTTTGATTAATCTATCCCTAGGCAGCTGCCATTGATCCTGGGTTGGCTGAGTCCATGATGTTTTTATGACAGGGATTTATTTCTTCTGAAAAAGTTCTGAAACATTTATGTCTTTTAGATATTTTTCAGAGAAATCTCATGTCCTGTCAGGAAGAGTGCACAGTATGGACTGGAGATTGTTTAGCAAGAGCATGGAATTTCTTTTTAAATTGTGAGGAATGAAAGGTGTATAGACCCGGTGCTGCATTCTTTAAAGAAAATCAGTATAATATTTAAAAACAACTGGACTAAAGAAAATCTGTATTACTCCAAAGGAATTGCTTTCTGTAGCCCTGTATTCTGGGATTCAGAATCAGTCACAGAGTTGTGGTTATGCTTCACTTACATTTTGTCCTCTAATTTTTGAGAAATAATTATTCATAAAAGTTGTCAGTTAATAGATAATTAATGTATATCTTGTACCATTAGTTGTTAATATCAATGTCTGTCTTAATTTGAGGCAGAACAATTTTGAAAATATATTTTGGAAAGTTATTAGCAAGTAAAATTTAATAGTTCATGCTAAAATGTTATATTTGAAGAATATCAGTAACTGGTTTCAAACACAAAGCAGCTATAGTGATCATGAGATCTGTTTCTTTCTTGGAACAGATACTACTGCACTCAAGCAGGGCAAGGTTACTTTGCTTTCATAACCATCCAATTTTTGCAGGCTTAAAATAGGATTAAAAATCAAGCTGGGACATGTTTATATTCTATCCATGAAACATTTAAAGTACAAATTAGAACTTTGCTCTTATGATCCATTATTTCTACAAAGATTTCCATTGATTTGATTATAAAGGTGGAAACTAGCAACACTTACTTAGGACTCCTGCACATTTACAAGCTCCCTGCTGCCTGGAGTTGTGGAATTCTGAGTGCCTTCACTTTGAAAGACTTCTAATTGCTCACAGCTGAGTTACAGCATTTCCAGCAATAGAGCTACATTTCCCATCACTTGGATATGTTTAGTTCCCACTCCCATAAATGCAGTATCCAAGAGAAGTGTTTCTGAGAGTTTCACTGCCTCAACTGATTTCCTCTGCCATTCCCAGAACCAGCACTGGGAGGTAGAGAGCTGTTAGACATTTCTGCACTTCCAATGCAAGAGGTCATTGGACTGGTTCAGAGTTAAAGTTTCAAAGCATTTTACGTAAACATGAACCTGCTGACTTTCTTCTATTCAAAGGTAGCTGCACTGCTAACTGTAAGTGAAATGCATATGTTTCTCCTTTTAGATGGTTACTGGACACATTCCCAGAGCCTATTTGATAATTATGTAAAACTAACAGGAGGGCTAGCCAAGAGGTCCTGAGTTAAGCCCTACATCCTTTGAGATTTGAATCCAGTGATCTTATCCAAGTTCCTTATACTCATTAGTAATTGGCTAAGTTCACAGCTTTGATTTGATGTGGTTAATCATCAATATATTTGAATGCTTATCAAACTTACATATCTAAGATTATAAATGGAGTGCATATAAGGTCTTTCCCATTCTTTCCAGGAGTATTTCATACTGACAAAACAGAGTTTTGTAGTATGTCAAGGCTTATAGTGCTGACAGATATGAGAAAAAACACTGGCAAAAGAAAAAAGTAAATATATTCACACTTAAATAATACATTTCTTTTTAGAAATTGGCTTGGCTATTTAGAGTCAGCGATTACTTTTTAGATTTCTTTTTGCCCATCTTTAATAATCACTTGGCTATAAGCATAAGCACTATGACATCATAGAGTATATCCTGAATCTGAATATGACTTATGTTAAATATGCTCTGGGTACAATAATTGCTATGTTTTAGGTTTTAAATTATTTCTGAGTAAACTAGATAAATACTCTGTTACTGGAGTTATAATACAGTATTCACATCTAATATTTATACTGATGTTTCACATTTATTATCAAGCTCAAAAATATGTATATCTCTAGACATTTAAACATTAGAGTTTGATTTAAAATTACCCCAGCTGAGGGTGATGGTGTACACCCATATTCTAGCTATTCAGGAGACAGAGCCAGAGGATGGCAAATTCACCAGGCTAGGGCTCTATCTCAAAATGAACGCTTAAAAGAGGTGATGGTATAGTTTACTCACAGCGTATCTGCTGGGCCTGCACGAGGCCTGGGCTTAATCACCGGTACTGAAAATATTATCCCAATATTTCATCATATAAACTAGGTGATTCAATATATCTTCTACGGCCATCTGAAAATATCACATTGGAAATATAAAGATTATGGTTAGTAGATGTGTTAATGGGACACTTATGTTTTCTTGGAAAGTTGAATTTAGTTGAATTTCAATGTCTGTTGATGTCCAGCCTTCAATGCAGGATGATTCTGAAAATTATTCTTTACTAAGAAAGGAAGGTACACTTTGAGTAGTAAGGAAAACCTGGTCAACTCCTTTCCTAAAACTATGGTGCCTTTTCTGTTGACACAAAGCTTCATAATTCTTCAACCCAACTTGATAGACATTTTCCCATTAAAGTACAGTTAAAATGAATTATATTTGCCATCCTTCTTGTTGGTCATTTATTCTGGTGCAAAAATTAATTTTGAAAACTAATGGATAAACCAAAAATGTGGTAGTGGGGTGAGATTTAGGAAAAAATATACAAAACAGTTAAACATGATCTCTGACAAACTGTGTCTTGGTTACTTTTCTCGTTGTTGAGACAAAATACTCAACACCCAAAATCAAAGGAGGAAAGGTTTATTTAACTCACAGTTTATAGAGGTTTCAGTCCATAATTGACTGGCTCCAGGGCAGGGTGGCATGGCAGAGGAGCATTGCAGAGCAGGCAGGAGTTAGCAGAAGACAAGCAGCAGTGACAGCAGCAAGCAGCTGAGGCAGTTCTCTTTCTGTCTCTTCTATGCCATCCAGGCTATGAGCCTTTAAAATGTGTAGCACTAACATCCAGGGTGGGACACTCTTTATCCCAGCTTTATATCCTTGATATCAGTATTGTGCAGTTAATCCCAACATTACACAGTTAATCTCAACATCACATACCATATACATCCAGACACTTTATAAAATCCTGTCTGAGAGTTGGGCTGGGGAATATGGGAAGACTGCTTATGAAAAGTAGTATCTCTTTCTTGTAAAGGTAGTTATTATTGGGGAGCTAGGAAAGCAATGATTTGCAAAGCTGTGAATTCTGTCTTATCACAAAAAAGCAAGGCATAGAAGAAAAATAAAAATGTTAACTTCATAATGTTGAGGTCAAAATAAAAATGATTAAGCATTAGCTGTCTATCGTTCACTTACGGTTAAATATATGTGGCATTTATGAAATAAAATTTTTATTATAAATGGTAGTATTTGACATAGTAGCATAAATACAACACATGTTAATACTACTGTGAATCATGTATTGAAAACTGGTAATATACTAAATGATTCATAACATGTGCCAATATTGATGGATATTAATATTAGAAAAAGAGAAAGTATGTTGAGAAGTCATTAAGCATAGAAATTGATAGTATTCACTATCAGTACAGGAAATTAGATTTTAGTAGCTATCTTTATAATATTGCATAAAATATTATGTTTGTTTCAAAGGTGTTTGCTTTATGTGTAAGTACGGCATTTCCCTCCTGTATGAATATTTTTCTGGAAGATATGAAGCCAAAGGTAATGTGAATTCTTAAGCAGTAAACTAAGTAAGGAGAATCTTTTACAGAAGAATAAGCTAGGAATGATCAAGAAAATTATTTCAGTATAAAGATTAGCTGCGACAGTTGAAGGATATTAAAATCTAGAAAGAATTTTTAACCATATGGTAGTTATTAATAAATCAATATCATATTTGATAGCCATTCTAATAGTCTTAAGCATAATTTCAAAGTTTTTAGTGCTTAGAAATCTGTATTTATTTTAGTATATCAAATGTCAGGTTTACCTGACATTTACACATAAAAGTATGTGGCTATATTGATATGAGAACAAATTAGTAACTATGGGATGAAAAGCTAAACCAATTTTTTTTTTGGTCTGGTAGTTTCTTTTTGCACATTTATAATGGCAGATAAGAAAAAGTTCTCTGTATTATGGAGCAGTGTAAACTCCATTAAATTATCCTCATGAGGTAACCAAACATTTAGTGTTCAACTGTTATATTTTAGCACTAATAGAAATAGTGGTTTGGCTATCTAGTATTACTTTCCTAAATAAACTGCATATGGTAGATAAAAAAATTTTTTGCAATGTGTCTTTTAGTCTCAAACTGAGCATTTCCTACATTCAAGTAGGTTATTTATTATACCTTGTGCTTATAAAAAAGAGGCATGAAAATACTGATATGTTTCATTTTAGTTTCATCATAACAAACCAAATCATATTAGATTGACATCTGAGGTAATATACCAAGTCAACATGGCATTACGTAATGAAGTGCAGAAGAAAGCCTTGTCCTGACATCTGGCTTTAAAGGCAAACTAAATAATAATAATAATAAAATAACTTCAGTAATGCTTACACAAATCAGTGTTACATCATCACTGATTTATGCACAAATTTTGTTATTATTTTGTAATGAATTTGGTTTATTTTTGGACAACTTCATTGGCAAAAATAAATTTTGTAAAGTTTCCACTTTCTAATATCTTCTTAGAAGTTAAAATTTTCCCCTTCTCTAGTAATTTCCAGCTTTTTCCATTTGGTTGCCGTTACCATTTAAAAAAAAAATGTTTCAGTTGGAAGAGCTGCCAAGCAAAGATGTCTTTTCAGGACATAGAGGTGGAGAGCCAATGAATGGTTCCAACATCGCCACTTGGTGGTCCCCTGCCAGCTGTCAAGAGGAAGGGGAGGTCATTCTGTTTTCTTGGCACTTACGGAGAGTCATATGATTCATCATTTCAGAGAAGCCTAATGGTGTTGTGAAGAATTTATTTTAACATACAGATTCTAGAATCACAGCATATATCTGAGCTGTATGATTTTAAGAAGGCTTTTAGATGAAGTAATGGCACTAAGAAAATGAACCATAAGTTTTATTAAAAATATGATAAATTTAATATATGTTTATATCAGTAGTACTGAAAGAGTTATTTGCTTGTTTTGAAAATAAGCCAAGAAGATCTTCGAACCCTAATCTTCCTTTTTGTTTAATGTTGGAAACAGTATATACTAAGGAATTATAAGAGATCTTTTAAGGTAATTGGTTTTAAAAAAGTATGACACAAAATCAACAGAGTGAAAGAGAAGTCATAGGACATCTAAGCAGGCAGAGAGGGAGTTAGTATAATCTTGTGTACACATGATTTTATTTACTTTGAGTATGTTACCTAACCTTGCATGCCTCATTTTTCACCATTCATAAAAATGACAATAATTACACTTGCCACCTGTGTACCTCAAAGGAGAGAGGAGACTAATGAAATGTCTGTCAAGGGCTTTGAACTTTCCAGAATAAAGCGTTTATGACTCTATAAAGTACAAAGTAGTATCCTGAGCTTGTATTTTTCCTGGCACTTACCTCAGTCTCTCAAGTTCATTGCATGCCATTGGCTACTGTTGCTCACATCTCTTTCTCTGCTGGTTATTGCCAGGGCTGTTTTGGAGAATCACGAAGCTGCTGCTGTATTTTACCCAGGGCTATCAGGACTTTTTCATCTTGGTCATGGCATCTGACACTTTTTTTTCTCGCGGTCTGTTTTCCTGTGCATGTTAGATTGCTTTGCAGTTATGGAACCATGGGTCAGTGACAGGAGAACCAATGTGGGAAACATCAGCTCAGACATTCCCAAATGACATGTTAATACTCAGACCATACTGTTAGAGAGCCGGGTTGGAATGCTACAGAACTTCTCCCCCTATCGTGGAAGAAAAGTTGATCCTGCCAAAATGCAATCTTTCAGCTTATAAATATTTTCAAAATACTTATATTCTACCACCCTCTTTGTGTCTTCAACTTTTCGGTTTTCCTTGAAAGTGGAGCCAGAAATAATTTTTCTTGTGTTGAAATAAAAACCAGAATCTTAAAGGTAGTCAACCCTTTTGGGGTTTGAGGGTCTTTTAAATGTACTTTATCTGGATCTTTTGAGAAAATCATCAGTGCTCGTGAGGGTCCTAAACTGAGTCACATAGAGGTCACAGTCACATCACAGTAGTGAGTTACTCCAAGTTATTACTGTAGTGATTAAAAAAAATGTGGAAAAGAAATCTTGAGAATTCATGCAATTTAATATTCATCCTTTGATTTTTCTTTCAATAAGAGAAAAATCAGGATTCATAAGTTTGAAGAAGAAGCTTTGAGGCATAAGAAAATTAAGATTTTCCTGATCATTGTTGTTACAGTAGTCAGCAATAATTAACAAATCTTATGATATTATTAAATGTTTATGATGTGACAAGCAACACTGGAGGATCTAAGTGAAATATGGAAATTTAGATCCTGTAAGCAGTTCAATTATAATTTACCAACAAAATTCTCACATACCCAGCCTTACATGTAGACAACATGGAAAAAAAATTCAGGATGTTGTGAATGGTGCGTGCACACACACACACACACACACACACACACACACACACACGGAATTTGCCTTTTATCTCTCTTATTCTTCCAGTATTACCTGTTTGCCCTGGATTCCAAGATATTGAGCCCAATGAAATATGGGACCCCTAAGGACAGGCTAACAATTCACATTTCATTGTCCATTTTCTTGCCACTGAAACGAATATCTGATCTTCAAAAAAAAATAATAATCTGCTCCTGCTGTGGGTTAATGTTATCGCAGTTAAAGGAGAAGTTTCCCAAAGTTTTGTACATGAATCATATGTGGGAAAATGAGATGGTTCAGAAGGGGTTTTCATGGAATTCCCTTAATAACATGTAATTTGTGCATATTCATCTGTTTTGTCCTAATGCTGTTTATCAAGGATAAATTTTCTACTTAGCCACCAAAACATTTTATTGCATGTCAGTAACAAAAATATATTGGCTGTGATTTACATATGATAAAATATGAGCAACTTTATTGCTGAAATTCTAAACCCTTTTCATATATATTTGATGTAACCCTTAGTTCTCTATAGATGCATTTTTTTCTAGAACATAAGACAAATATTAATTAAAAATATGTAATTACATGGAATGTATGATAGGTAAAATCCAGGTTCAGATAGCTCTTGTTCTTTTTCAGAATAGATTTAAACAGGGCACATAGTGAAGTACAAATGAAATTTAACTTTATATGTAATATCTAAAATGAGAACTATAGTAATGAAAACACTGTAGATGGAATTTGAAGAGAACATAGGAATAAAATCTTTATTTCATTACTCTATTCCATAATTACATCTTATGTTTTCCCTTTATCTCAAAATTGTTTCAGGGCTGGTAGGAGAGAGTGCAGTGCATTCTTTGGATATTTTAAAATTGATATTTGCATTAACAGGTATTTATAGATCATCTTCATTGATGAAAGAAACAATAAGATTGTAATGCTAAATAAATAATAAAGACAAAGACTCTGTCCTTGAAGACTTTAAAGTGTGTGTGCAGACAAAGTGGCTGGGCAATCATAACTTAGCTTGGGAAATATAATGATCTGTGTACATACAGGTGCTTCTAGATCATTTTTAGAGGCTGGATGCCTGGACCTGTTAAGGGTGGTGCTATCATTCAAACAGGGTTCTCCCTCCAAGAAAACCCTTCGTTTAGGAGCTTCATCTGTAATGTGTGTGAGCTATAATAAGTGTGGGAACTTAGTTTGACTATGCAGTCTAAAGGTGGGATCTTTGGGAAGTGATGGAGATCAGATAATGTCATCCTGGTAGATTTATAAGAAAAGTGGGAGGACTCAGAAACTACACACAGGCTCTTTATCTTGCACCATATGATACTTTGCCCCATCTTGAGATTCTGCCAGCAAGAAGGCCTTCACAGATGTAACCTCTCAACCTTTTGCTTCAGACCGGAGGCAAAATGATTCTCATTTCTTGAAACTCACTCAGTCTGTGGTATTTTATTATTGGCAATAAAAAATGAACTGCTGCAAATGGAGCGTCAGGAAAGGTGTCCTCTAGCCCTTGATGTCTTGAATCTCAATCAGAAGGTAATATCTGAGGTGAAAAGTTCTAAAGAGAAGAAACACTTGTTTAAAGACATTTTTATTGGCAAAGCAGAAAATAGGAAAGTGATAATAGGTGGTTCATCAAGGTTGATTTATTGGACAAATATGCAAGATTGTCAATCATGTTTGTGTTATTGTGATTGGGTCAGCATCAAAGATGGGTAGAGTAAAAATAAGATGAGAGTAAGTCATTTCAGTTACAAAAATGTAACCCAGAAGAAGAAATGGGTAAGTGGGACACAAAACCCTACTAGATAAGGCTCAAATTCACAAAGAGCTTACATTTTCAGAGTCTTGGTTCATTTCCACATGAAATTATACGGAGAGTCAGTACACTTGTTTTTATTATGTATTGATTTGCTTAAATATATCTATTAAATACAATTTTCATGATTTTTAGTGTTTCTTCATATTTTATATACTGGAAGCTTCCAGTCTGGAAAGCACTGCACCTGCCTGGTCTTCTTTTGAGGGATAATGGCACGGTGAGGTCTGAGAGCATCCTAATCCTCCACAGGAGAAATGTCTCACCCAAAAACCTATACATTAGGTTTCTACCAAGGCAGCAGCATTTACCAGACCCTTGGCCTAATCCTCTGTTACTGCCTATTCTCTGCTTATGTATCCTTTATATCAGAACAGAAATAAGCCTCTCTAACCTTCAGCTAATAATTAAATTCCAATATTACTATTAAAAATTGAAACTTTGTGAAGAAATAAAACAGGCAAAGTTAGAAGATTTGGAGGGAAGACGATAAGTACTAAAATTAATGCACAAAAATGATGATTCCTTAAATGAAACAAGAAATTAAATAGTAAAGCAGATTAATATTATACTAGGGTTTTTTTTAAACTCAGCCCAGCTATACTTGAACTCTAATCAGTCCTTTTGCCTCAGTCTCTCAAGTGATGAGATTGCATAGTAGAGAAATTTTAAAAAGGTTAATCTTCTTCCCTACATCTAGATCTAGAGTAGTAACAGATAATTTTGCCCTTTTTGTTTGAATTCAGCCTTGCTTTTATCTGGTTCAGGATCCTAGAATACTCATAACTCTTACACATGATCTAAAGATACATCCTTTCATGGGTCTCTATTTAGTGGGTGAACTGGTATTTGCAGTTTTTAAATGAGGGAAGCAGGCAGTGGGACACATCTAAATTTAACCATTCTGGATAATTAACCTTTTTTTCTTTTAGAGACCTGCCAAATCTCATTGATAGATGCAAATCCTAAATGTTTAGGCAATTATGACACAAAAGTTTAAGTAGCTAATATTTGGGCACTTGCAGATTAATGTTTAATAATTTAAAACTTCAAAATATCTGCCCAGACTGGACAAATTATTTTCTCATTAGCAACATTAAATGCTTTCGCTGAAAAGACAAACAAGCCACAAACATCTGAATAAGAGATGAATTGAGACCACAAGGAAGAGAACTTCTGCAGACATCCAGCAACACAACTTCCCCTTTCTTTTGCTGGATTATCTCCAGTCCGCCCCAAATTGCTGAACTGACATGTGGTAAACTTGGACGACCCAGAAGAGGCGAAACATATCCAGCTGTGCAGATCTGGCAGTTTGCTGTTTCACCTGGTATTTTTGGAAAGCAAATCTGCTGTCACACTTTTGGATCAATCATTTGTAATAAGTTAAACGTTTTCCCAGTTTCCTGGCACAAGCAATGAAAAATATCTCAAGAAAGATGGAATTCAGAGAGCAGACTTTTAAGTAGGTAACTCAGTTGCAGGCTTTAGGTGAGTTTAATCTAGAGAATTGGAGAATTTTTTCATCTTATTTTTTAATTACCTTTGCTGCACCTGGAAGGAAGAGCTAGCTAATGGTTTCAATGTTCTTTTATAAAGCTCTTAAGTTTCTGTGACACTGCTTTTAATTTCTCAGGAAAGTTTAAAACACACTGAAGAGCTTTCACTATGTGCTTACTAGATCTGGTATTTGACTGCTGGAAAGATTTGTCCTTTACACTGGATTGCACATCCTTGGCATTCAGAGACTCTGTCCTATTCATGTCATGTCAGCCTTATTCATCAATCAGTCCATAGTCTCAGGTGCTCAGATGATAACCATAGGTAAAGTTTATTCAAATTCAATGGCACATTGCTGTAAATTTCTTCCTTTTTCCTTTTAAGGATGTGTAGTCCTGTAGAAAAATTTAAAGCCCTCTCTAAATTATTGTATCTTATTGTATACTTGACAAAATAAATGAAGGAAAATGTCACAATAATAATGGTTTAAAGTACAAAATTATATTAGGGAATGCAAAGAAGACAGGGTTTATTAATTAGGGGAATCTGAAAGCCCAAAGGGGGGAAAAAACCCAGCATATTAACAACTAAATTGGACAGAGAGAAAAACGAAATAAGCCATGTGAGCAGAGGTTAAGAGCTGGACATCCCAGGCTAAGTATAGGATAAGCTAAGTGGCCCACTGAGGGCGGAGGCCACACAGGAAGGCACACTGTGCAAATCAGTAGACATTAACTGAGCACCTGTAAGTAATATTAGAAAAGTTAATCAAGGTTACATTTTTGTGGTGCATGAAAAGCATAGGGTAGAGTTTGTGTTTTATCCTGTTGGCCATACACAAGCCATTTAAATCCTTTACTTTAGGTTGGTATGAAAGATCCTGTGCCATCCTGCCTAAACTTTCCAGTGCATTTCTATGTACTCTTTCATGAACCATAGCATATTGAATCAGTTATTATTTCCACTATAAGATGAAGGCTTTCCTTTCTTTTTTACTTTGTTAGTGCCTTTTCTAAACAGGTTTGGGTTTTTTTTTTTTGTTTTTGTTTTTGTTTTTTTTTTTTGTCTCCTGCTTTTGTAAATTGGAATCTCCACCTCAGATGCTAAGCCTTCCATAGCTTTCTTGCCAGGCCCTATATTTGGAGCTCAGAGAAACTTACACAGAGCCTTACTGAGCAGTTATTTTCTTATTTGCTTCATATTTTAATATGAACTTATATAACCTGTGAAATGAGAAAACTGAGATGTCTGCTCATTTTTTTTTTGTATACCTCCATAAATTAGGAAACAGTAAAAAGCACATTAGATATAGTAAATATTTCTTAGGAGAATAAATAAACAAGTGGACCAAATATTTTTTTATTTTAAAGAGAAAAAAATAATGATACAGAATTTCAAAACAAGGTAACAATAGGAAATTGACAATGGTTAATATGTGGCCTATTGTTGTTTTCAAAGTAGTCGCTGAGGTTACAAGATATGGTTGCACATAATTGATTAAAACAATAGAAACAAAACTTTTTTTTCAGTGACTTAAAAGAAATCAACAGTATAATTATCTTAGTTATTATGTGTATATATATATATATATATATAATATATATGTGTGTGTGTGTGTGTGTATTTATGTGTGCCTTCCTTCGTTTCTCCTTTTGCATCCCAATTGTTATTTCCTTTTGGTAGTTTCTTTCCCTTACAATCTCTATTATAGATTTTGGATCTTATTTATTTTCTCACTTTCTTACACTAGGGAGATAATACAATGCGTACACATGTGAGTGTAATTTATTTCAGTTATGAGTATGTTCTCTAGTTGCATTAGTTTACCTATAAAAGCCTCAAGTTTATCCTTCTTTTTAGCTGAGTAGTACTCTGCTGTATAAGAATACCACATCTATTTTTATCTGTTCTTCAGTTGGTGAGCATTTGGTTTGCTAGCAAGATTTAGCTATAACCAATTGTGCTCTATAAGCATGAGTGAACATATATCATCTGGTATTGTGTTTTTAATTTTTCTAGGAAAATATCAAAAAGGAGAATAACTGAGTTGATTGGGATCTCTAATTCCAGTTTTTGAGGAATCTCCACAGTGATTTCCACAATGGTTGTACCAGTCTACAAGCTCATCAACAGTTGAGAAGGCTTCCTTTTTCCCCACAGTCCTGTCAGCATTTGTTATTTGTTGATTTCTTGATAATGGCCCTTCTTTCTGGGGTGAGATGGAATCTCAATGTTGTTTTAATTTTCATTTTTCCAATGACCAGTGATGTTGAACATTTTTTCATGTATTTGTTTGCCACTTGTATATATTCATCTGAGAAGTATGAATTTATCTCAGATGCCCAATTTGGATTGATCTTTCTCAAGTCTTTATATGTCCTGGATAGAAGTTCTTAGAGGGACAGTTGGATAAAATTTTTTTCTGTGAATTTTTTTCATTCTGTTTGTGAATAAAATGAGGACTCAGTTGTTTATTCTTGGACATACTTTCTGTACAGTTTGCATATTGTTCATTAACTTTCTGCTTAAACTAATGCCTTCTTGATTTCTACTATTTTGTTTTCCACCAGATTTAGTGTTTCTGTTTTAATATTTAGATCTTTTATGTATTTTGACTTTAGCGTATGATGACAGACACGGTTCTAATTTTAGGCTTTGGCATGTGGAAAGCTAGTTTTTCCATCACCATTAAAAGGCTATCTTTCTTCCAACAGATGTTTTGCCCTTTTGTAAAAGATAAGGTGACTGAGTGTGTTTGTGGTTGTGTCTACTTCTTCTAATCTGTGTCTATTAATATTTGTCTTATATAGTTGTATGCTCCCATATTTGTTGCATATATATTTAGAGTTGTTAACTTTTCTTCTTGAATTTTTCCCCTAACAGGTATATAATGACCTTTATCTCTTTTAATCATTCTTGGTTTGATGTTCACATTGCCTGTAAACAAACTATCCCTTTTTCCTAGGTTCCTGTGTCTTAGAGTGTTTTCTACCCTTTGACTTTCATTCTATGAATTTTTGAGTTAAATGTGTTTCTTGTATACAGCATCTTGTTGGATATATTTTCTTGATCCATCCTTCCAGTCTGTTCATTTTGATTGGTGGATTGAGGTTATTTGCATTGATAATTATAACTGTTTTGGCTCATCTTTGCCACGTTATTGTCTTGCTATTTGTTTACTACTTTTCCTCTCTGATTGCCCCTGCTTGGTGGTTCCTTTCTATTGCTGTTCATGGAATTATGGTCATTTTGTCTCCTTCTAGGGTATGTTTTAGTACTCTTTGCAGTGTTGGTTTGGTAGTCATGAATTTATCCAGTTGTTCTTTGTCATGAAAATATCATATTTCCACATTAATTTTGAAAGAGTTTTGCAGGTACATCAATCTTGGCTGGAAGCTGATTTCTTTCAGGACTTGAAATACTTCACTGTAAACTTTTCTTGACTAGATGGTTTGTGTGGGAAGTGTGCCATGATTCTGATAAGCTTTCCTGTATAGCTTTTTTTTTTCTCTCTAACAGCTTTTAATTTTCTTTTCTGGTGCTGAATTTCTGGGCTCTTTATTGTTATATATTGGAGTATAGATTTGTTTTGTTATGACTAATTGGAGTTCTATATGCGTCAATATCTGTATATCAGACTGTTTTCCCATGCTTTGGAAAATATCTGCTATTACTTCTATGAATAGTTTTTCACATCATTTGTGTTGATTCCTGCTTTTTATTGATGCCAGTTATTCTTACATTATTTTGCTTTGTCTTCTTACAGCTGTTGAATTGTTATTTCTTGAGTTTTTGTTATTTTCAAGAGATGTTTCCTTCATGATGGCTAATGGAGGTCCTATCTTCATGGTCTTAAAGTTTACTTCAGTTTCATTTAAGCAGTTTTGCCAGCTTTCAAAGGAATTGTAATTTCCTAGGTATCTGTTTGACTCCATTTATGCATTCAGTTTATTTCCTACATTGATCATTCCCTCTTTTCATCCTCTTCCTCTCATCATCCTTTTACTCATCTCTACTCTAGATTTGTTGAGGAATTTCTTTGGAAATGTTGACCTTTTTTTTTTTACCTGAGAGATTACTTTTGATCTGATTTCCTGTATAGTCTTGTGGATTTGTTTCTTTACTTTGGTTACTATTATTTCAGAAATTTCACGAATGTGTTTTACAATTTATTTTATGTTGATGTCTCCTGGGCTGGTTCTGGGTGGGCTGTGGGTCTGAAATAACATTTTGCTTTTTTGTCTTGTCACTTTCTGTTCCAAAAACTTTTTTATTTTCTGTAATGACCCGGTGGAGTTTTGTAGTGGACAGCCATATCACTAGTATCAAAGCCTCTCTAGGAAAAGTCTGTTCTTCAGGGATGTCTTCTGTGTGTAGGAGATTTTTGATTTGTGTCTGTTACAAAATCCTACCTTCCCAAGTAATTAATAGTGTGATATTTGTATCTGTTGATGTTGGTGTCTCCTGGTCCTATGATGTGCCATGGTGAAGTTATTAACCCTTTCCAGTATTGTTATTGAAGGGAGAACAATTGATTATAGCAGATATGACATCTTAGTTAAAGTAGTAAAGTTAACAATAGTAATAACATCAAGCACAATTTTGTAACTTCCAAACTTTGGTAACTATTTATTTTGCACTTTAGATCAGAGGAGTAGAGTCTGTGGTTGTATAACAGAAGCAATCATAAAGATTTTTTATGCAGTATTTCCTCTTGGTAGAGTGGTTTTTCCTTATTGTGAAAAAAACTAGGGAGGATAATGTATAAAACAAAGATAACTAGAAAGGAAGTAGAAGCAAGGCAGGAAAACAAATGATGACTGTGTAAGATCTGAGAAACTAGAGAAGGGTATGGAAAAAGAATGAAGGAGTATTCAAGTGATCATCTGAACTTGCTCTGGGTTTAAGCGTTGGGATTAGTTTTCTGTGGTTGAAGTTCTCTACAGCCATTTATTAAATAGAGAAAGAAAGAATGAAAGGAAAAAGAAAGAGAAAGAAAGAAAGAAAGAAAGAAAGAAAGAAAGAAAGAAAGAAAGAAAGGAAGGAAGAAGATAGATAGATATAGAGAAGGGAAAAAAGACAAGAGACAAAACAATCCAGAATAAAAGGCTGATTACTGAGTCGTGGAAACTTCTCCAGCTGGTTACTTGTTCCATAGAGGCCTCAGTAACCTGTTGCCTCAGATTGTTATTGTTATTTCAGAGTTTTCACACCATTAGTCTTGCCTCTTCATCCTTTGTGCCTTAGTTGGAATCATACTGTCTTGCTGGCATTCCTGCTGGTCTCTTCACCTTTCCAAGTGGAGGCAGTAGAAAGGAGAAGGGCTGCCCTCCTCCAGCACAGTCTACCTGGGTTCCTGAGGTGGCAGAGTGTAGAGAGTGGCTCAGAATGGCTGCTGCTGCCCTGTCCTTCCCACCTGAGGGCATTTTGTGTGTCAGCCTACATTTCCCATGATCCTCCCCTTGCCTATAGTGCGCATGACGTGAGCAACTTCCCGCTTCAGCCTACATCTCCCATAATCCTCTCCTGCTTACGTCATACATCTGGATGTGACGATGACCTATCAGATAACACTCCACGCCCTCTTTCTGCCCCATTGGCCCGCCTCCACCCTATATAAGTTGTAGCCAATTTTAAGAATAAACCAGACTTGAATGGAATCCTGCCTTGTCTCTATCTCTCTTTTCTCTTGCCCAGCCCTCCATCTCTATCCCCTCTCCAGGCAAGGCCCACAGACACGGGATGGATCAGCAAAGAAATGAATGGGACAGACAAAACAGTTTTGTAGCTTAGAAATTATATAATATTTTGAAAGTTTAACTTTCAAATAAAATTCTATGGTTCAAAGCTCACTATAGTACAATAATGTCAATTTTTTGTCAATAACTATAAAAAATCACATTGATTTAGAACACTGAGAGTAAACTGAAGAGATAAGGGGGATTACAGAATATCTTTAAGGAAATGTGCTTTATTATTTACAAAGAGATTATTCATTTTAAACTACAAACTGTTCCAAAATTTGAAATGTTGTTACAGTATCATTTCACAGATACACATTATATAAGTTGCTATTTTATTGAAAGTTTATAAGATATCACAAAAATGACAAATTTAGGGAATCTTTATCTATAAATCTTCAATTATAAACATTACTTTATACTCTATACTTTGCCTTTATAATTAAATTTGGAAAATTCAAAATTTTACTTGATAGGACATATCAAATTTAAGGCTAAAAAATTCTAGTAATGATAGTCTTCATAATACAGGAGAAACTAGCATATAAATAATTGTTTCACAAATAAATAATTTTTACACAAAATTAGTACATAAAGTACTTTATGTGACTATATAATTTATCTTCTACTTGACAGTAAGTTTCCCAAAATGTATTTTTGTATTTTTTATTTTGAATGTAACACTAACAGTAATTTTTTTAAAATAATGAAGTCTGAATTGATATTAAAATATTTAATACGTAAATACAAATGAATAACTGGTTTAATACCTAATTGAACTAAAAATGCTTTCATTTTGCAAATTGGAATGTAAACCCATTATTTTGATAGAGGAAATAAATTATTGAATAATTTTATTAACATCATGGGTGCATTTTAAGTGGAGATATTATCTATTGCTTTTTCAAATGTTCTGAGTAATAATACAGTCAGCTATTTTTTCCCCCAAATGTTCCTGCCAAAAAGGCAGGGTTAGAAAGAATAGTAAAGACTGAATTTAAAAAGAATATAGAGATTTAGAAATGGAAACCTGGTGATGACTAGAAAGTGATTAATTACATTCTGTTTATTTCTCTAGTGGTTTCTGTGTGCTGCAATCACAGTTCTTTGAGTCTATTTGAAGATCTACATTTTGTCACATTGTAGCAAATGGAAGACAACAAAATTTTATAGCAGTAAAGACATCAATATTTCTTAATTAAAATCAAAATAGTATGTCTAACCATCATAATGACATGAATTTTAAAATTGATTTTAAAAGTCATAATAGTAGTTGCATTATGGGAATAGTACTGTGATTTTGTTTTGAGTTGTTATCAGTTTTTGATCCACAATGTGCTAAGTGACACAGAGTAGCATGCCTTCTGTCCGGAATGACTGTGTGATATCTACCCAAAACCTGTGGGTTAGGACACAACCAGACGTGTGTTGAGTTAGGGATGAGGGAAGAAAAGCATCTTTTCTCTTTATCTTGTTCAAAAATGTTAGTTTGGAGGACACTTTATGTAATAAATGCAGTGTCTCCTAAATCAAAGCTAAAAGCTTAACCCAAAGCATAGAAATCTCTGACAAAAGCTCTAGTGTAGATAATAGTGAAATATGATTATGAATGGAAATCAGAATCAAGGCAGAAAAAAACAAATGTTTGTAATTATTCCAGGACCCAGATTTGAAATGCTACTGGAGAGAAGACATTAATTTTTATCCTTCTTTTTTTCTTTTTTATCCCTCTTTTCACTGATGTGCCATGTGATGTATCATGTACCATGTGATGGTTGGTGAGTGTAAATGTTAATTAGTTGCTGTGTGATTCTGGTATGCAAGGGAAGTATAAATAGTGATACATAAAGTATCCTGGTACCTTTGCATGTACAGTGGAGGATAGGAGGGATGCTTTTTCAATTCAAACTCAATCAGCAAGTAATGTTTCTTTCCAAGGGAAATAACTATTGATTAATCTAAATAGCTATGTATCTGACATTTTGATAATTTATAAAAAATTAAAAGGAAATGTGTGTTTTGTTAAATATTAAAGACATCTCCTGAGTGCCTAATAGAATTCCCTGTCCCTACTTGTGGGCAGTTCTTTATCACTGGAATCAGGACCTAAACAACTTCTTGCTACCTCTAAGACTCACCTTTCTTTTGGAGCAAGCTTTGCAGAAGAAAGGATCTCCATGTGACATTTCCCTTAAGTTGAGAAACTCATTACCTTTTCATGAGTTTAGGCCCTTGACATACGAGTTCAAAATAATTCAGCCAGGATGCTTCCTAATTTGTGGTTTACTTCTACACAATATTATTTTCCTCTCCTCACTTTCCATTCCTTACATGTCTGCCCTTCCCCACTTACTGAAGATAAAGTACTTTTCAGTCCTTTCACTTATCTTGCCTACCGTTATGACTGGGACATCCAAAATGTCCCCCAGAAGGCTCATAGTGCTGAAGACTTAGTTGCTGATGGCTTTTGGGGAAGTGATTGGTTACTGAGGGCTCTCATGTCAAAAGTGGATCAATCCCTTGATGAGATCACGGTTCAATGGTATTACTGGACAGTAATGGAAACTCAGGACATGGTGCCAAATTGAAAGAAGTGGGTCAAGGAGGGCATGCCTTTGCTGGATGCATCTTTTTTTGTGCTTTTCCCATCTTGCTCTGCCTCCTGGCTGCCATGAGGGGAGTGTCTGTTCTTCACTACACTCTCCTACAGTGGGTTTGCCTTAGAACCAGCCAACCACAGACTGAAATCTTTGGTACAATGATCTAAATACATGTTTCATCCTTTAGGTTTGTGTGTCAGGTATTTTGTCACAGAAACAGAAGGCTGACTGATGCACCTCTTGGTTCTCAACTCCTCTCACCACTGGCTTTGTGTGACACAGCAGTCACTCGAAGTCAATTCCTGTAATGATTATTGGAAGCACTTGGTAAATGTGTTAAAAGGAACAATAAGAAGGCTACCCTAGCCACACTTAAATTTACTGAATCAGCTGCATTTCCCATTAGCAAAAATTTTATTGATTTTAGAATTATTCAAAACTTTTGGAAATTAGTGCATGTTTTATGTGGGATGGAGGACATGAGTTTTATTTGGAGGTCTCTAAATTCAGCAACACAGTAAAAGTTTTTGATAAATGTGCAGCATCTGATGAGATTTACGTTGCCCATGTTATATTTTGAACATAAAAAAATAACAAAAGGGAGGTAGGCCTATAGGTTTTTCTTGAGTTAGTCATGAGAATAAGTACTTTTACAGATCTAATATTTATTTACTTTTTGTAAAATACCTATAACACACTCAGAAATAACATCCTAATAGCTATAAGAGACTCAAGAAACTAAAATAATAACTTTAAATGGTATCATCACAGGTTCAGAAAGTATATGTTATATTTTTCAGGTAGACAGTGGATAATCATATAATAATGATATTAAATTTTTGGCAAATGGAACTGTGCAGTTTAGTTATGATTTTAAGGACCTTTCAGTTCAGTGGTTTTTAAAAATATCTAACAATTTTTTCAAGTGAAACCTTACACAAAACCATGATATGGAATATTAACAAAAGTAGAATTGATATGGTTGAAGAGGACAGAAACTAAATGCAGTCAAATTTTATAGAACAGGTTATTTAGACAAAGAGAAATTTTTACTTACTAGAAGTAATAAGTAAGAAAGCTCTAAGTAAAAGGGCTCATTTATTTCTCATTTTCTGATTTTTTTCTGTAAATTGTGCTGGATCTAGTAGAGAAATCTGACCATTGGAAAGTTAGATCATTTAGATTTAAAAATTGTATCTATTTTCTAGTACTGCCATAACAAAGTACCATAAATAGGATATACAATGTAAATATAATTTTCTTGTAGTTTTAGAGAATACAAGTTGACTCCGTTCAGTGGTCCTTGTTAGGTTCTTCTTCAGCTGCTCCTCTGGACCTGTAGATGGCTATTTTCTTGTCATGCCTGTGTCTTTTTCCTGATCTCATTTTCTTACATAAATACCAGTCATGTCGGGTTAGAGCTCTCTCACATGACCTCATATTACCTTAGTCACACATTTAAAGACCTATATCTCAAGACAGTCACACTATGACTTACTGGATAATAAAAATTCATCATATATTTTGGGAGGGACACAATGCAGCCCATAACAGTCAGTAACTAATAATTGATCAATTCTATATTAAATCAAATTTGTGAAACAGAAGAAATCCATATCAGATTTGGTGATAACCTTAGCACAGCAATTTCAGGTAATGGACCATGACGTACTGATAAGTAGTAGGGAAAGTGATTTGTTACTCTATTTCAGTGTTTATATGACTGTCCTGTGATTTAGAGGATTTTACAGACATTATAAGAAAATACGAAATCAGACTAGGTTTAAAGTTCATTCTATAACTCATAGGTAGTGAATATATCTTTTTGAAACAAAAGAAAGGAGTTAGAATTCTTTTTCCAATGAGCCACCTGCACCCTGCAACCCTCTGGCTGTGCTGCAACACGGAGAGTGTTACCAATACTGATACGGCAGTAAGTAAAAGTAAAAGTGATTGCTTGACTCCTGTTTTAGAAAATAAATTTTTGAGATATCATTGACACATCTAGCTTTTTAGAACATTTCAAATATATAATACAGTATGTTTATCTTCACCAGGCTATGCGTTAGATCTCTAAAAGTTATTTATCTTCCATAAATGAAACTTTGTGGCCTTTGACCAGCATCACCCTGTTTCCTCTTCCACCCCCAGCAGCCACCACTCTTTTCTCTATGAGCTTCCCTGTTTTTAGTTTGTGTGTGAGTGTCAACACTCAGTACGTACCTCTTTCTATGTCATGCTTATTTTATTTAGCATAGTGCTTTCCAATTCCATCTATGTTACTATAAATGAGAGAATCTCCTTCTTTGTAGATGCTTAATTATATGCATTTGTATTAGTCTGCATTTATTCACTCATGAATGGCCATTCAGTTCTTAGCTTATTCTAAAAATGGACATGAGAGTGAAGATATCTCTTTGTAAACCTGTTTTAAATTTATTTGACACATATACATAAGTGTGATTGCTGGTCTTTATGCTATTTTATTTTTATTTTTTGATAAGATGCTATACTCTTTGTCTTAATAGTGACATCAGTTTAATTTCTCACCATTATAAATGAGTCCCTCGCCAACTCTGGTTATTCTTTGTCTTTGATATGGATGGTGGGAGATGATATCTCACTGGTTTTGATTTGAATTTCCAGGTAGAGATATTGGACATCTTCTAAACCTATTGGTCATCTGAATTTATTATTTTGATAAATGTTTATTTATATCATTTGTATGCTTTTTTGAGTTACTTGTAGTTTTGGTATTGATTTGTTTATATTTCTTGTACATTTTAGCTATTAACCTGTAATTGGTTGTATGGTATACAAAATATTTTCTGTTTCCCATAATTGTTTTGTCTTGTGTACAAAGTTTTTTTTTTAAATAAGAATCCAATGGCATTTGTTACATAGATACAAAAGCAATTCCAAATGTCATATGGAGCTATATGAAAACCCCAAAACAATTTTGAACAATAACAACAAAATGGGAAACATCACACTTCCTGACTTTATGTTGTATTACAAAATTATAACAAAATGTCATATTGCTGGTATGAAAAGAATCATGGGCCAGTAAAACAGAACTGAAAATCCAGAAATAAATCCACATATTTATGGTCAGTTGGTGTTCCAAGATTACTGAGAACACATAATGGGGGAAGAAAAGTCTCTTCAGCAAATGTAGTTGGCAAATTTGGATATTCATTTAACAACAACAAAAATTGAAATTTGGTCCCTGTCTCACCCCACTCACAAAAGTCAACTTTAAATGGATTGAAGTTTTAAAACAATCTTTTGGTAAAACTTCTAGAAGAAAAACATAAAGGAAAACATTAACAGTGTCTTGATGTTGCTTTTCTGAATATGACAACACTAGCACAATAAACAGCAGCAAAACTGAGCAAGAAAGATTACGTCAAAGTTTATTTATAAATATAGTATGCCCATGGGACAGAGGTGCACATTTGACTTTATTCATCAAGTCTGTCATGCAGACTAGGGGTTAAGAACCAGGAATAACAGTCCTACACCTAAAACATTAATGTCAAGATGCCAGTCCCTCCCTGTGTTGGAATGTACCAGTGAATTCAGAGGCCCAGGTATATTTGCATTATGACTTTCATCCCAGTATAAAAAATGATTTCCTCTGTCATAGTTTTAGACTACTCAGCCTTGAGTAAAAGTATTATAAAATTTGTCAATACAATAAAATAAGTCTCAGGCACAAAGAAAAGGCAGCATAGTTTCTCAGATGCCAAACTGAGCTGTCTACTACATTGGACCTTCAAAGCAGCTTGGCTGAGAATACCTGATGGGCTGAAGCAGGTGGCAGGTGGGGAAGGGCACTGACTGAGAAGGTGCCTGGGGAGAATATGGACCTGGGCTTTGGATGAACTCCAGCCATGCCAGGCCAAGGCAGAGGGAACATTCTCAATCCATTGGCATTGCTTTCACCTGTTTTCCAATGTGTAGCATCAGAATTTATAAGCAGCTCTAGCTTTTAAGTATATTTAGAAGTTGCTATGTTTGCTTTTGCAAAAAAAAAATCTATCTGATCTCCATTTCCTGGTTCCCATCAATTTCCTTATTTCTGCTTGAGCATTAACGGGGACCTCATAATATCTACTATAAGTCAGATACCCGTGTTCTAGAATAACCCCGCACCTTGCTCTTTCAACTTCTTTTACAATTCAAATTACCCTACAGATAGATATTAAACTAGATATTAAGAGAAAGCTAATTTAAATGATTTTTTCCTTGTATGAGTGAATAATTAGGAAGCAGTCTTGACTCTCCAGGGGGATTTGCATTTCATTAATGAGAATTGGTTAAGTAAATGGCCAATTAAGAGTGTTGTAATAAAAAGATATTTATTGTTTTTAATATTTAGGAAAATATTTGTTGTAAGCAAAATACCCTTTTTGGTCAATAAATCTCTACTCATACTTAACGTATTTCCACTGAAGGTATAAACAGTATTATTACAATGGAATGAAAACAAATTTTAGAATTTTCATGAAATGAAAAGTAGCCTTACTGATAATCTGCTTTTGAAATTTGAAAAGTCTGTATTTTGTATTACTTGTTGGAAGTTGTCTTAATCTATTTGCAGTTGCTATAGTACCCTGACCAATTTGTAAAAAAAAAAAAGCTGCATTCACAGTTCTAGAGGTTGAAAATCTAAAGACACAGCACATCTCCTCAGTATCTAGTGTGTACCCCATCTTAGGAGGTGAAAATATCCTGCAAAAAAGGAAGCACAAGATGACGTATTCAGGGCTACAGCAAGCCACTCTTAGAGTAACTGACCCACTTCTATGATAATCCTTTGATGAGGCTCCGCACATGACCAGTCATCTCTCATTCAACCCCATCTGTCAACACCGTTGCATGAGACAAAATTTCCAACATGAAATTTGGGAAACATCTTCAACCCATATAAGGTATTACTAAATTAATCAAGGAATGTTTCTTAACTTCCAAATATTTTTCTATTAAAAAATTTGAGGCTAAAATTAATAACAATATAGTATAAAATGGTATTTCTTCACACCTACTTAAGGGCTGGAATGTTTTTGATGTTTCGCTATTGTTGGATTTATAATAACACAAGTTTTGAAGGTATTGGAGTTGTAGTCCACTGTTTTAAATCCAAGCACCACTACTTGGTACTTAATGGATTTTGGGCAAACTGCTACCTTGTAGATCTCTTATGAGGGTTAAATCTATTTATGCATATAAAGTACTTGTCACAGAATTTGGCACTTCATAAATGTCCAGTAAAAATTCACTGTATTGTTATCATTTTTGCTATTTCTGTTATAGCTCCTATGATTCCAAAATCCTACTGTACTTAACATTCAAAGTCCTAAATTTTGATTGTATAATGTCACTCATCCTGAGGAAGAATAACCTGGGCCATGATTATTACAAGTTAAGAAAGTGTCTTTATAATACCTATAGATACTATCAACTGAACAGACCTAAATGTTATATCGTTTTCCATTTCATGTACTCTGCTAATGGTTTATAAATAAATAGGCAGTAACGTCATAGAGTGGCCTGGCATGACAGGTTTAGGAAGTACCCAGCTGGGCTGAGGGTGGCTGGCTTTGTGTCAAGAGCAAGTTCCCCTGTGCTAATCACAGAGTTGCCAGGAAATTCTTTCCTTATTAGTTATTATTGCCTGAGGATTTTCTAGTGATAGTTTAATGTTATATGAAATACTATAATTGCAAGTTCGGATTAAGAGATCTGTATATACTTTATTATACTTTGAAGTTTACAATTTAAGTGATAACTTTCCAAAAACTGTACAATTCAAATAGTCTCTAATGTAAATATAGAGTTAGTTTTGGAATTAAGAGTAGAAACCAGTAATTGGGATTAGTAGGTGATATCAGAGGATTAGAAATTCATTCTGTCAATGAATACATTTATTAAGGACCTGTTATATACTTAGCATTGTCCTAATAAGAACAGCACATGGCCTATGCCTAGACAAGTATTTGGGCACTTATGATATTGGAGAGACAGATCTTTGCATACAGGAAATGCACTGTACAAAGATGGAAAGGGAATCTGAGGATTGGGGAGACAGATAGAAGTCTGGATTGGGGAAGATAAGTAAAGAAAATCAAACTTTGATGTTTGTGTCTGTACCACTTCTCCACAGTGGATGCATTTATTATGCATTGGAACATATGCTAATAAAGAAGAAAAAAATGAAGAAGACATAATACAATAGAAAATTGACATGAACAGTACTAATTTTAAAACGTTCAAAATTCTATATTGATATGAACATTATTAATGTTTAAAATACTCAGCAACATGCCATTGTTTTTTTTTTTTTTGTTCCAGGGATCAAACTCACAACCTTGTGCTTGCCTGTCAGGCATTTACATCACTGCATTAAACCCTAGACCTGTCATTGATATTTCTATTTCTCCTTCCACAGTTGTAGTAAGGAAGCCACTGGCCAGGCACTCACCTTGTTTTCCTCTTGTAGCTCCATGGAGCTTTGTGATTAGACTGCAAGTGGCATCTCAGTATTTGTCCTCATTGATATCTGATATTCTCTTCTATGCATTTATTTACTGCTTTCTTTCATTAACCCTTTTATGTAGGGATCCCTAAAAACCCTTTTATGATCTAGTCTTTCTATGATCGCAGTTGTACTACTTACCTTGTATACTTAAAGAAGCTTCACACTATATTTCAAAAGCTAATGTTTGCTCACATAGCAATCTAAGAACAGATAGCAGCATGTTTGCAGGAGAGGATTCTGTTCTACCCATTATTCAGACATCTAGCCAGAGAAGACTCTTCTACAAGAGATTTTCCAATGTGGTGACATGAGGACACTTAGAGCATGCTTAGAAACTAGTCACATGGCTCCATGGAGATGCAAGAGGGAAATGAGAGGAGCAGCTGGCCAGGGACTTTCTGCCTGCAACTTTTGTCTTTAACACACCAACTCATCTTGCCTCTAGGCATAGTGGCTTTGGTTTTTGTTCCTTACATATACTGAAATACTTTTGTTTCTCTCTCTCTCTCTCTCTCTCTCTCTCTCTCTCTCTCTCTCTCTCTCTCTCTCTCTCTCTCTTTCTTCTTCCTGTTCATTCTTGGTACTGGAGATTGAAACTGGTACCTCCAGATTGAACAACATCCCCAACTGTTTCTTATTTTTTATTTTGAGTCAGAGTCTCACAGGGTCTCATTCAGTTACTATGTTGTTCTGTCTTGAACTTGCAATCCTTGTCTCAGCTTCTCAGAGTGCTGGGACTGCAAGTGTGGGCTTTTCTTTTCTCTCCCTTAGCTGGTTCCTGTTCTTTTGGTCTTAAATCAAATATGTTATACTCTCAATCTTTTCTTTATAGCTCAATATAAAAATATCAATCCACTGTGATTCTAGCATACCATCTTTCCTATTTATTAAAAAAATTTAATATATTTGCACCTTGTCTCCCTGCCATTGCACTGCAATGCAAATCTTTGAACAGAAGAGACCAGATGCATCTTATAAGTCTTAGTATTCACATTGTTTAAAAGACTCAGTACATATGTAATTCAGTAGTCTTCCCTTTTCTAAAGCAATCTGTTCCTAGACACACTGGCAATGCCTGAATCAGTGAACGATAGCAACCCCTGTTCTGGGGGAAATCTCTCATCTATTCAATATAACTTATAGTCCACAATATTCCTTGTCTCTGAAACCATCAGTAATTCCAGAGATATAGCAGTAAATATTTACAAGAGATAGATATAATAATTTATTTGTAACATTTTATGTTTTTGAATGAGACCTTCAATATAACTTATATCAAATAGAATTTAAAAATAAAACCAGTTATTGGATTTAAAAGAGATGAAAAACATGACATTTGAGACAAAATAACTATTACCAATAAATGTTTTTCTAAAATTCTTCCAAATACTTTTACTTCAAGAGATTGTCTATATTCTTAGCTAGATAATCTGAAAACTATTAATATATTTATATTATTGCATGTTTAATAACCTCCATTAACGTTCCAGCTTATGTTTTCACAGCATAAGGTGTTTTGAAAAGTCATTGCTGAATGCACTGTAATCTTGAATATGCTGTGTATAGTAGACTTTTACCAATAAAACTTCATTTTTTATATAATGAGATACATTCTCTTTAGCATGGTGATTTCTATGATTATGCTATCAAAGAATTCTTTTTCAGGAAGAATTTTCTATATTTATTGAAATAATTGTGACATCACAATATGTGAGACTGAGGAGAATTTGGTTTCCAAAGAAAAATATTAAGAATTCCAATTAGGATTTAGTGAAATTGGTAAACATTCTGAGGTAGTCAGAACTCAACAAACAACAGGCAAATGAAGTCAGTGTGCCATCAGCTCTTGGGTTTTAGGGCACAGAGGCATCTAAATTGCTCTTTCTCAGGGCTCTGACTGTAGATGCCTCCCAGGTATCTTGTCTCAGGTTGAATTATAGTATTTGATGTCTTTTGGCTTTTAAGTTTGGTGTCCCTCTGATGGTTCCTTGGTGTTCATACGGTCTCTCCTCTGTGTACATGTTTGTCTCTGTGCCTGAATTTTCTCTTTTTATAAAGGCATCAGTCATATTAACTGAGGACTCACGCTAATGACTTAATCTTAACTTGTTCATCTACAAAGATCCTATTTCCAAATAGGTCACCCTTACAGATACTGAGAATTACTCTTCTAATATCTTTTTGAATGACATAAGTCTTGATACAACAACTGCATAGAAGTTCTAACTTCTCCAGTTGGAATAAGTGTGGCTTAAAAATAAGACACATGAGATAGGGATTTAGCTCAGCAGCATACGTGCTTGCCTGTCAAGTGTAAGACCATGAGTTCAAATCCCTGGTACAAAAAAAAAAAAAAAAAAGACACATGAGCAAGATTGAGAGGTAAGCAGTGTTTGCACTTCCTATGTCAGTCCCTCCAGTCCATGGAAATGAGCTTTGAAGCCTTATAAAGACAGACAGAAGTAACTTAGGAAAACCCCTTGGGAGTTGATACAGACAATGTTTCATGATAAAAACGGAATACTCTATGGTAGCAAGACTCTCCTCATGAAGAGAGAATAACTACTAGTTGACAGCCATAATAGCTCTGAAGTCACTAATAATTGTGTTTATCCTTTCAGAACAATATTAGGATTTGTGTATGAATTACCATTTCTGATACTTTGCTACAAAACTAAACATATAATTGAATCTGGAATGCTTCATCTTGACCTTTATTAACTAAAATTCAGAAGATTGGACCCCAAGTTGCTGATTTGTGCCACCTCTAGACCAGGTGGAAAAAAAAAAGCATTGTCTTCTGAATTTGGTGATCAGGAAAACCTCAATTCACCATTAGTCTTATCAGCAAAAACCAGTTTCCAAAAGATATATTTGAGGGACACAGGCAAAAAAAGAGTAAAGTGATTGCACAAGTTTAGAAATTCTCCAAAACTGAAGTCAGCCAGAATCTTTCCATTAGGGAATGAAACACCAGTGCATATGACAACTTCACCCCTTCATTTGTAATGTGACTGCCACATTTGTGATTAGAATAAGTTGCAAGAAAAGACTGATACCAAGAAAAGTGAAGAAGAGGTAGAAATAGATCAAGTCTACTGAGAATTATTACATGTTGACATGGTTCAGTCTTGATTAGATTCTCTCATGGGTATCACATATGCCCATTCAGCAAATATTGGGTGATTGGTATGTGATGGTACTAATTTTAGGAAGTTTACCACATACAAGTTAACTCTGATGGAGTTTACAATCTTATGAAAAGTTAATAAATAATCAGAAATAAGAGTATGGCAACTGTAGTTAAGTTATCAGGATGAGGAGTGGAGGTTGTGCCTGGGAGGATTACTATTTTATTTAATGTTTTTGTGAAGACTTTACTAAAAGATAAATTTCAGCAGAGACACAAAAGATGTGAAGGAGTGTGTTATCCAGCCATCTAATGAAAACCCATTCTTAAAGGAACCAGAAAAGCCAAGGCCCAGAGGCACGATGATATGGAGCAAGAAGCTTTAGGGACTGAAATAGGGAGGTTGGTAATAAAAAGGCATTGAGTCAGAATTTTAGGAGAAGGGTACTGCAGCTCAATGTATGACCTTTGTTTATATAGGAAAATATGGAATACTGTTAAGTAAATAAATGCCATGTTGTCAAGAACATATTAAATAGGATTTTCTCTAGTGTCAGTTTTGAGAATAGATTAAAATGGGAAAAAAAGAAGATAGGGAAATACAATTGTGAGGCAACTGCAATAAATGTTGGCCTAAGATGAAGAAAGAGAACAAATGGTGAGAAGAGTATTGTTATGGATTAAGAACTGGTGGTCAACTTAACGCAAGATGGATTACATAAGCATGGCACTGGGTGAAGATGCTCCACCTGAGGAAAGTTGCCAGGATAAATAGATGGAGAAGAAGGGAGGAGTTGAGGGTTGAGGTGTTAAGGAGGCATTGTAGGTTCTCCTACGAGTTGCTGTCTGAGCTGTTTGTTCTTCTGGAGAGGCTTTGGTCCTCACATTGAGCATTGCTTCCTGGCTGCTGCTTGGTCTCCAGGATGAACTCGTCACACTGCTTCCTGGCACGTACCCGACTGTGCTTGCCATCGGAGTAGCTTGGGGCCTCCCTGTCACTGAGGACAGCTGTGGTGCCTTTCAGGATAGCCCTGGTCTTTGTTGTAAGTGTGACTTCTCAGCTCCGGTGTAGAACCCTCATCCCACTAGCACAGCTCCTTCATCCTGCTGGCATAGACTTTCTGGCTTCCACCATTGACCCTTGGGTCTTCCCAGCATGGATCCATAAAAGAGACTGGCATGAATCCTTCTTGTGGGCTCTGGACCTCCAGTTGGATTTGTAGGAGGCATTGTCCTGAGCTCTGGGTTTTTATCTGGACTCATGTGGGACATGTGCTATGGGATTTAATATTTGACTAAATAATCTATATCTTTGGTGTTGGGGATAGATTTCCTGCATTTTCCTATGCTCACTCCCAGTGGCCATTATAAAAATATTATAAACTCCATGTCCTGGTTGTAACTGTTCTCTGTGTACAACCCCTGACTACAACAAGTATTAATTCTGGATTAATTTAGAAAATAGAGCCAAAAATCTCTATGATAGGTTGAATATAAATTGTGAGAAAAAGTGAAAGATAAACAATGATTCCACAGTTTGTATCATGAGCAGGTGGAAGGATGAGAGATCATTAAAAATAAGCTTCATGGATAATCAAGGATTTAATTTTGAACATACTAAGCTTGAGAGTCCTACTTAGGAGAAGTACATATAAATCTGGAGTTTAGGAGAAAAGTCCACAGATGAGATAAAGATTGGGGCATTATTGCTATATGATGGCATCAGAATCCATGAGACTTGATGTAATCCCCTAGAGAGTGAGTACAGACAGAGAAGAGGTCATAGGCCTGTAGCTAACACTGAAGCAGGAAGAACCAGCAGAGGTGCTGGAAAGGACTGGCCAGTGAACTGGGAAAGGAATGAAGTAAGTGATGTTCTGAAAGCCAGGGAGAGAGAGGATGTCAGAAGAGAAATCAACTGTCAAATGTCTCTCACCAGTTATATGAGAAAGGATTGGAGACTTTGCATTATATGTATAAGATATCGAATATTATTAGGTGCAGATGAAAACCTCAGTTGATTTAGTTGTGAAACAGAGGATGAGATTTTGGGAAACAGAAAATACAGGACTATGGTTGTCATATTTGGGAGTTAAAAGCTAGGAAAGTAGTTAGAAGGATAAATGATCATCAAGAAAGGAGTTTTTAAAGATGACAGAATAACAGCATGTCTGAGTGTCAATGAGAATAATGAGAGGGAACAAAGTCACAAAAGAGGGTAGAAAGAATTGGAGACTATCAGAAAGGGCTCTGTCTTTACTCTTTTTTTTTACTATTGTAATGGAATCAAACTGGCAGGCTACTTGATAATAGAGAAATGCTTCTGGCTTATGATTCTAGAGGCAAACAAATCCAAAGCTAAGGACATGTATGTGCTGAGGAACTTCTCACTGTATCATAACACAATAGATACCACCTTGGCATCTTGGTTACTCTTTTTTCATTGCTGAGACATAATACTTGATGCCCAAAATGAAGGGAGAAAATTACTTAGCTTACAGTTTCTGGAGATTTCAGTCTATACTCAGCTAGCTCCGAGCAGGGCTAAGGGACAACCATTCATGGTGGCTTCAAGTGACAAGAGTGAAAAGGGAAAAAGTGAGATGGAGGAAAAAGGGGAAAAGCAGGCATCCCTTCCTCCCTTATACTGCATGCAGGTTACTTTGCTCCTGGGCAAGTAATGCATTCATACTGCCAGCCCAGTGCTAGACAACAAACCAATCACAAATGCTACACTTAGCTGCCTTTGAAAGGTCCATCTCCTCTCCCATGACTGCCTTAGGTTTTGGTGAGACATTTAAACACAAACCATAACACACAGTGAGAGTGCATATAAGAATCTGCAAAAGGGGCTAAATTCACCTTTTTGTCAGAAACTCACTGTCTTAGTTACTTTTTACTCGTTGCTGAGACAAAATTCCTGATGACCAAAGTTGGGAAAGGAAAGGTTTATTTCTTACAGTTTTTGGAGGTTTCAGTCCATATTCAGTTGGCTCCAAGGCAGGGTGGCATGGCAGGGAGGCAGTTCATGGCAGCTGAAAACAGCAAGGCAGAAACAGGCCAGAGAGAGAGACACACAACTTTATCCTGCCATTACTTTGAATGCTGGCTCCATTCCTATGTGGGTATAGCCCTGACATCATCAATCCAAGCTCTAGACAATGAACCAATTACAAATGCACAATGAAAATTCATGAGGCCTGTGGGCCACAGACATAAACCATGACATTCCATCCCTGGCCCCCAGGACTCATGTACATGCTTTATACAAAAGACATTTAGTCCATCTCCAAGAGTTGCCAAAGTCCTAATAGTTTCAACATTGCTGAAAAGTCCAAGTCCCAAGTCTCCTCCAAATTCTATGGCAAACTCTTAACTGTAACCCCCTGTACAAATGAAACAAGGTTGGACATTTCTGAAATGCAAAGGCACAAGACAAACATTACCATTCCAAAAGTAACAAACAGGGGAATAGAAAGCATTGGAAACAAAGCAAGTCCAACATCCAGCACGGTGAACATTAAGTCCTAGAATTCCATGCTCAGCATCTGAAGCAATCTGGTTGTGAGTGCCAAAAGACTTGGGTAATTCCACCCCCATGGCACTTCAAGAGATTTCAGCTCCTGAAGCTTTTCTCTTAAATCCTCTCTTCTCACTTTTGGCAGCTTTCCTTGGATCATCCACGTTCCTGGCTCCCCCAAACTTCTAGGGTCTTCACTGCACCTTTGGCTTCACCCTTACATCTTTACAAATTGCCCTCTCAGGGGCACACTGCTTGGCATCCAAGATCCTTTGCAATCGAGGTGGAGGCATCTGACCTTCAGAATTTGTGCATTTTCCTTGCACCTAAAATCAGTACTATGTGGATGCTGCCAGGTTTGCTGCCAGCTGGAGAAGTAGCCAGGCTTTTCTCTCTCTTGGCTTTAGGGGTCAATTGTCTGGATCACTGGGATTTATGAACTTAATTGTGAAGAAAAGCTTCTCTATGCTGTGGCCATTCTTGAATCTCATGTGGTTGCTGCCATTCTCAAACCTCATGTGGCTGCTGCCATTCTGGAACCTTATGTGGATGCTGCCATTCTGGAACCTCATGTGGCCTCTGTTGCTATCTGGAGCATGGTGCTCTATAGCTTTTTCCTGAGCAAATTCTTTCACTTTTGCAGTTTTGAGGCTGCAAACGGTGGAGACCTGCTGCTTCCTAGGATGCCTCATGGCTATCTTTCTTATCTCTTTGTTTCTTCTCAGCAATCAAAGTCTCAGTTCTAACTTTACAGTCCACAGCTTTACTGGAAATTTTTTTCTGGCCAAATTCACAGTATTGGAAATTATCCTGCTGGGCTCTTTGCTCTTGATTTGCAACATAAAGCTGGCTAAAAGCCCCCAACAATAGCAATACCACAGCCTCAACATTTGACTGCCTTGAAATTTACTTTTCCAAATTATTCAGTCCATTGCCCTTTGTCTCAGTCTCAGGCAAGTCTTTGGGCATGAGCAAAATGCAGACAAACTTTCTGCCAAGCCATAACACACATCATGGGGATTCCAACAACTGATGCAGTCCTTGTTCCCAGCAGAAACCTCCCAAGCCTGATCTTTAGTGTCAGACTTTCTATCAGCCTTCTGGTCTCCTGAGCTCTGCCCAGAATCTCCTTTACAGAACAGCCCAAGCTGCTTCAGTTCTACGTATCCAGGCAACATGTCCAAACCTTTCCAAACTCTTCCCACAAGCCATTTCCAAAGCTTCTCAAAAAACATGGTCAGATATAGTCACAGCAAACAGCCCCTCTTCTTGGTATCAAATTCTGTCTTAGTTACTTGTTACTTGTCGCTGAGACAAAATATCTGATGTCCAAAGTTGGGAAAAGGAAAGGTTTATTTCTTACAGTTTTTGGAGATTTCAGTCCATAGTCAGTTGGCTCCAAGGCAGGGTGGCATGGCAGGGCTGCAGTTCATGGCAGCTGCAAACAGCAAGGCATAAACCAGCAAGAGAGAAACACTTCCTGCCATTACATTGAATGCCGGCTCCACCCCATGTGGGTGTAACACTGACACCATCAATCCAAGCTCTAAATAATGAACCAATCACAAATGCACAATGAAATTCATGAGGCCTGGGGGCCACAGACATAAACCATGACACTCACTCCCACAATAACTCCATTTATCTAATCATGAAAACAGAGATCTCATGCATTAATCACCCTTAAGGGCCCCATTTCTCAGCATTGTTGCTTGAAGATTAAGTTTCTAACTCATGAACTTTGGAGAACTCACTCATACCATAGCAAACTTTTCAATAATTTGGAAATGGAAGAAATGATATTGAATTTTGAGATAAAGTTGAGAGTTAACTATATGGAATTAGAGCAGAAAAAATGTGCATTCATTTTAGAAAAGGCATAATGACTCCCAGATGTGCCACAGTTGATTATGACCTGATTGAATAAGTTATTATATCTAAGAAATGCACTGGCTTGAAAGTAGTTTGTCCAGACATCAGATACACAGAGGAGAATGACAAAAGTTGAATTTGGAAGTCCCAACCAAACACTGTTCACAAAGATAATGCTAAAAGTTTCAGCCTAATATGCAATGTGGAAACGGATGTTATAAATTGTCTCCACTGAAGTCATGAAATATTTGAACCATGTAACTAATTCTATTGCCCTAATTTTATGGGCAACAAGCAAATTTCAACTTATAATCCAGTTTATTATCATGCTTGTCTTGTCTTCTTGGCTGCAAGTCCTGATCAGACCAGCCATAGCACAGAAGATACAAAGGAATATACTTAGAGTGGACTATATGGTTTATAACCCTTCACTGAATATTGTAACAACATTCCATAAGTTGTACTGGCAATTACTATTGTCATTAGTTTCATTCATTAGTATACTTTACTTGCTCATTCTTTAAACATAAGGGAGAATTATGCATTTGTGAGAACTTACTTTGGAAAATGCTATGTGAATAGGCATGACTGAAATGATTTTTAAACAGAAACATTGAGTCAGTATGCACAGAAACTTTGACACTACCTGACATTTCTTCTTTTTCCTGCTTCAGCAATGGTGAAAGCAAAGAAATTGAGGCTATCAGAACTTGCATTTCTGAAACAGAGCACTGGTAGAGTGGTAATGAGAAAGAAAGCTTTTGTTACTTCAATCACTGAAAACTTGTGATTATTTTACTGAAGCACCCTATCTTTACTATTTTAAAAATTATCTTCAGACTGTCAGTAACACACTTCACCAGTACCAAATAAACTTTATCAACATTTCCAGGGCATGTTCATTAGGTGATGATGGTATTTTCTTCCATACAGTCTTTGTTTCTGCTTCACAAGTTGTCTCTTTGACTACAGGCTAATGTATAATAGAGCACAGTGGTTAAGAACAAAACTTTGAAGTCAGAGCAGATCAACTCTGTGCTGGCAATTTTGTCAGCTAATGATGCCATTTAGTGAAGAAAGGATTATATTGTCTTTTGGTTTTCCAAAAGAAATTATTCTTTTCCTTATGCTCGGCACACACTTACCATTTGAAATGAAATTTGAGACATTCATATATTCTTTTGAAAATTATAAATACATATTTGAACCTTATTGATATTTTCTACCCTACTTTTCCAAACAAATTTCTCTGCTCCTTTTCCACTAAAGTAATGTAAATTTTTATAAGGACTATCAAACATAAATGATCCTTTTGTAGTTTTAATAAATTAGTTTTTTATAGTTATGTCAACTGTATTGTGTCTTCTAAGATGCTTTTGGTTTAAAGTTTACTGTCTCCTAAGGGCTGTTACTGAGTTTTTCATCACTAAAGAATTGTTTTCTGACAAAAAAAAAGGCCACTGATTTTGTCTTATATTTTGTATGGCTTGATAATTGTCCATAATGTGTTAAACACTTTGTAACCATTTAAGTATAAACTGAAGAAACAAAAGTAAATATAGAGAGACTTAGAAATAAAGATATATTTATGGTATAAAACCAAAAACTTTTTATAATCAATTGAACAAAAGAAAGCATGGGGTAGCAAGTTATTGAATACATTTTCTAAATTCTAGCTTAAACAGATAGTTGAGCTGGTAGAAGTATTTATGATTGTCATAGCAGAATAGGAAGTGTTTGGGGAGTTTCATAAGTTTGATTTTAGATATATAATAATCCCACTTAACCACAGTGTCAATTTTTGGATATCAGCTCTAAAATTCAAACACTGTGCATAAAGTTACAAAAATAAGATATTTTGAGAGGAAGAAAGAGACTAACTTTACTTAATCTCCATGATATTACATTGTTATAATTGTTCAATTTCATTTTATTACTCTTTTACTGTGCCTAAATTATAACTTGAACTGTATCACAGATATGCACATATAGGAAGAACAAACTGTATATATAGGGTATGATGCTATATATTGTTTCAGGTATCCACTGGAGGTCTTGGGATGTGTTTCCTGCAGCGGGGTTTAGTGGCCAATGCTGTACTGAATTTGAGCTATCATTGAAATTAGTCAGTTTTGTGGACACAGTGACTTGTAGCCTAAAAACTTTGTCTTAAAATATGAGCTGTGTAAATGTGGAGGAGACTATCTGGGAAGAGAATGTACAGTGAAAAAAATTTTAGAAGGTAAGGAGCAAGTAGAAGCTAAGAAGATAAAGATATAATCTTTGAAACAACTGAATATAAGACAATAAGCTTGTAAAATAAATGGAAGACTAGACTAGGAGGTAGGACATTAAGAGAGTTCTATGTCATAGAAAAGAATGTTTTAAGAATGGTCCGTGACATCTGTGTGAATAAAAAATGAAGAAGACAAAAATGTTAATGAAGCAATATGGCAATGAATGTTGAGTGTTACAAAGTAATATAAGTGAAAGGTACTTTTGGAGTATAGATGAGACCAGAGCCAGATTTTACTGAATTGAAGAAATCATACCTGAGATAGTAAATATGATCAAGTTTTCAAGAAGTCTGGCTATAAAAATGAGTATCTGAAAGAGTTCAGAGATAGACTATTTCATGGGCCAACCTTGTCTATATTTAGTGGGAAGCAGCATTTGCAGGGTGAGATAGGTTTGACTCTACAGGAGGCAAAAGTTAATCAATAGTAGTTTATGCCTTAGACTGCAGGGTCCATGTGATCCAAAGTCATTGATTTAAGTGCACCATAAACAATTTGTTTTGCATACTTCATTACTAGTGATATTTCCAACTTTTATTTGATTTTAAATCCTTTGGTGTCTAGACGTTATATAAGAGAAAATCATTTAAAATTATGTATATATTTGTATTTTAATAGCTCGATATATTTTATGAAATGTATTCAATTGTGAGAATTATACCTTTGCTGTATGTACTTTGAAGAATGTCTTAGTATTTTGTTTCTGACCTAGTAATATGTTTAATATTTGTGACAAGTCATTTGAAAAAAAAGGTGTCTGGGCAAAAATTCATGTATAGCTAATAGACCTGCATGATTGTTACTTCACTAACCTCTTTCTGACGGGCAGTTAGACTAACTGTGGAGACACACTCACTGGTACAGTTCAAGCTCCAACTTTCCTACCTACCAGATATATTACCTTGAATAAGATAGTTGACCTTCTTATGTTTAATTTCCTCACTTTAAACTGGTTGCAAATAGAATTCTTACCTCATTAGTTTCTTAAAAAGATTAACTTCATTAGCACACATAATGTACTTAAATTAGCATTTGGGCACAGTAAGACTTAAAAATATTTAGCTATTTTATTATCCTTGCTTCTGTTTGTTTACTTATTCATCTAGGCTTGGGAAAGCGAACTAAATTATTTTCCCTATATTCCTGTATTAATTTTCAGGAATATTTAAACCTATCAGTAAAATTTACTCTCTTTTATTAAAGCTGCTTTTAGTTTTAATCACATGAATTTCCTTAGCAATGAATTTCAGATACGAGCCTATTTCAGTCAAGTCTAAATTGTACCTCTCCAGTGGCATCTAATGAGATTCATTTCCTTTCCTGTGTTGTTTACTTTGTTATCTGGCCTGGATATATTTTTTTAGTAGAACTGTAATAACATTTGTTTCTCATCTTTCATCATTTTAATTTTCATGAGAAATTCCTGGGCCTCTGTCACACTGAACAACTTCTTTCCTTAGCTGTAACTATTGTCTGTATTTGCATTTTTGTCTGGTTCTTTCATAGTACCACATTTAAGTTCCTTTGAGATATCTCTTAGTCAAGATAACACATGAATGAATATATTAATGCATTCTTGCAGTCTACCTGTAATACATTCATCCATCTCTTTCCAAAAATCTATGTTTGTGGTATTTTAACAACATGTTTAAAAATTATGTCCTGCTCTGCCATACAACATATTTAGGAAGCCATTCATTTTAATTTGCTACCAAAAATGTAAGTATACATATTGTAGATTATGTATTTCAGATATATATTTTCTTCATTCCATATGTGCAACAGCCAAAGTAAGCAAGAATTAGTTGGTGAGATGTGTCTTGGAAGGACACTTATCACTCTTCAGACGTCCTCTTTTGGAAGAACATCCATCTAGTTACAATTCCTGTGTTAACTAAATTATCATGACCAATCTTTTTTGGAATAAGAAGTAAGGCAATTCTAAATTATCTCTAGAGGCTTTGACTCTTATACTTTATTACGAATGATTGAAATCCAACTGGAATACCAGTGTGTCTCACAGAGCTAAAAAAAAAACAAAGAAATGGAATTACCAGTATCCAGGTAACAAATGTGCATGATGTGTCATCATTGCTCAAGATAAGGCAGGTTGTGGAAGAAGGTCCAAGAAGAACCAACTGCCTCAAAAGGGAAGGTGAAGCTCCTCAGGAAGTCCGAAATTATTATTTAAGAAAGAATTTCCACATCCATTTCTTTATCCCAGTGTTGCCCTTTGTTCTGCTGAGCTATTTTGTGTATTCTTTAGTCACTAATAATGTTTTTCTTTCTAGGTTTCCTCTTGAGTTATTTTTTAATTTGGTCTCAGAGCATTACTTTATCCCCTTAATGAACTGGAACAAGGTCTATCAATTACAGCTTTCCTATTACAAATGCACTCTTTGTAAGAATGCTGTGAATATAATTAGTGATTAATTCAGGTAAGGGTATAAGAAAAGCATTTTCCTCATATTGCAGTACCAACCTAAAATTGTCTTTTCTTGGATAGAAATACCCTCTGGATAACATTTCATTCAACACCATCCCTCTGCAAAATAAATGTATAATTGAAAACAGATTTGGAAATATCTACATGTATTATCTGATGTGGTAAACCAGTACTTCCCTCACAGGAAATTTAACTTAAATAAATATTTATGTATTGCCATCTCTTTGCTCATCCCCACTCTAGTAGTTATGTGACATCAAAGAAAGATACACTGATCTTTGACTTGGCATAAGTAAAAATATTACTGAATTAAGAAATACTTGGATTTCACAGTGAAATGTTTATTGAAAAGAAGTATAGTTTTAAGCAGAATAGATAAAATTATAATGCTAGATTTGAGGATACAAATACACTATAGAAAAGGAAACATCTAAAGCTAAACATCAATTTACTTGTTTGATATCTCTTTAAAAATAATTTTATGAATGTCAAATTTTATATTTTTATGTCACTTAGCAAGGGATCATAATTTTCTTATTAAAAAGTGTCTACAAATAAAATTTAAGCACAATGCTTAACTCTCACCCCATTTTCACAGAAAATTATCTATTTTTTTCTCTTTCAAGACGTTTTTCTTGTTCTGCCTATCGTCTGAGATAATGAAGCAGTGTCCTCTAAATTGCCTGTGATTTTCAAGTAAAAATAAACTTGTCAAAAACCAAAATTTTCCTGGACATAAAATTTAAAATAAAGCAAAATCCCCATGAAATCAAATGTAGCTTAGCTCCCAGTGTTCTCTAGTTGTGGCAATTGAATTGATAGCTGTGACCTCTAGGCAGTGGGAGTCTAGTATGTCAGATGTTGCTGTGATGCTGAAGGTCACCTTTGCAGGCATCATTTCTGTTTCTGAGTAATGTGCACCATGCACATTACTAACTTACTACAGGCTGTGTGCAAACACCTGCATTTTCTCGTCCCTCTTTCCTTTAATAATGCCTGTTGTGCTTCATCTTCAGTTATAACTGTAACTCATTATAGGCTTCTCTATCTGTCCTCAAAATGTATACTGAATAAGACATGAGAAGGAAAGCTTTAAAAAAGCTTTCCAATTTGGGCAAGTCATTAGATAAATTTAAGTCAGAGCTGAAGAAAAATTTTCATACTTTATGTTGGCTTAGTTACTTGTTCACCTGAATTATGAGACAGAAAAAAGAATTCCTCTTTATTCCAGTATTATCAGTGATCATGTACTTTCAGCTTCAGAAGATATTTTTGCATTCAAAATTATCATATTCTGTATGAAGGAATTAAAATTCATCCCCTTCTCAAATTCTATTGACTTGTGTTAAGCACTTATGATTGTTGTAAAAGTGTTTATTTCTTTTATTAAATTAAATCATTTGTTTCCAGTTGTTTTTATAATATAGTTGGCCCCTTCCCCATATAGATTCATGGATTCTACTTCTACAAATTTAACCTGTCAAGAGTGAAAATATTTGAAAAAAATCCTATGTAAACTGAACATGTACAATCTTTTATTCTTGTCCTTATTTGCTAAACAAATGTGATTTAACAACTATTTACATTGTATTATGTATTGTAAGTAACCTAGAAGTGATTTAACATGTATGAGAAGATATTACATAAGTTATATTTAAATATTGATCATTGTATATAAAGCATTTGATCATTTGCAACTTTTGATATTCAAAAGGCATCCTGGAACGCATTCCCCTAAGAATATCCAAGGGTCACTATATGTAAATTGAGAATACCTGTGTGTATATAATACATACATCAGCTTTAGTGATGATTTATAATAGGTGATAATTTAGGTGATAACTCATTTCACATTATTTTATATATGAATGTTATTATTGGAATGATATTTTACATACAAATGATATATAGAAAATACAGGACTACTCATTACATCTCTTAAAATACAAGCATACTTTTGTTTTCCTTGTTGTTCATTTTGTAGAAATTCTCAGATAATTATTATTTATTTATTTAATTTTTACATATTAAAGTTGTAATATACCTGTTTGGAGAATGTCTACCAGGGCAGTTTTTCTGTGATTTAATGTTTTTTTTTTTAATAGGTACCAGGGATCGAACTCACGACAGCCTGCTTGCATGGCAGGTGCTTATGCAGCTAAGCTAAATCCCCAGCCCCAGGGGCAGTTTTTCTAATAGCTCAGATGATCATTAGCACCTGTTAGCAGTACTTTTCAATTAAGCTTAATACTTTTCAGTTAAGGTATGTATATTGCTTTTTTTTGACATAATACTATTGCAAAGCTAGTGGACTATATACTACATAGTGAAATTATAATTTTTATGTGCACTAAAAACCAAAAAATTCATATACTCATTTTGTGGATATATTGACTTTATTTTAGTGATCTAAAGCTAAATGTGTAAGATCATCAAAGTACATCTGATGTTTCTGACTCACCATTGTACATATTAATTAGTTGCTACAAATGTGGTATAATTTTACTAGAAATTTGAAGATACCAGTATTTAGTAAAATTATGGCTTTCCTTATCCATTGGCTAATACTAGACATTTCAATGTTAGACTCTGCATTTTTTCTTTTTATACATTTTCCTTGTTTCTTTTACTATGATGCATTCAATTTTAATCATTTTTTAAATTTACTTTTATTCCTCTATTTTCTAATTCAATGAAAGCTGAGTTTTATTGAAATAAAGATAGAACCAACAATTTTATATATATTCATGTAAATGCTAGTGGAAAAATATTAATTAATACTAAGTTGTGTTGATAACTAGCTCCTCAGTGTAACCAAAGACTATGAAAATAGGTTTTGAAAGTGAGTTACAGAAGAATATGTATTGAGGTAGTTGAAGAGGAGGAGGGCCCCTAAACTAGGCAACAAATGCAGAAATTCAAGGCACTGAAGATAAAATTTGTTAATTTCACTGTTTTGTCCAAAGTTAATTTCAACTAGAAAATGAAGACTATTTTGTTACAATCATTTCTTCATTGAATAGTTAAAACGATCTTTGATATATTTACACGTATAGTCCCTCCAATAAACTGAAATTATCCAGTCTTTAGATTTCCAGGCAAACACTCTTTTCACTCAGCATCACTATATCATGTCTATTTATTTCGTATGATGACAACATAGTTTCCAGATAAAACTAAAAAAAGTCTGACTTGAAATCTAGGACGTATCATTCGGTCTTTGGCTCACTTTGCAAAATCAGAACAGTGTTTTGCCAAGATTGATCACATTCAGGGATGAATGTAAAAAGGTAAAACTGAAAATGCAGAAGCTATTGGAATATATATTAACTGAACGGAAATAACAAAATCTCAGATACTATCCTTTGCTCTCCTTTCAGCCAGAAGTGAGCACATCTCTCTCTGTTTTCCTTTAGCTTGTAATGACACACATGCATAACTCTCTTTACATGTTGTGTTTATATTGCATGCGTATTTACCTAACTCTGCATGGTATTGTGTCCCACATTAAAATTAATAAAGTCTTTTAGATTATGGAAAGCAAAAGGAAATAAATTTGGGAAAAGTTCTGAAAGAAGAATCAACAGAAATCAATATTGATCATGACACAGAATCAACTCTTGTCAGAGAGGACTGAGTTATTTACATTAGGCAAAATTAAGAAATGAAACTTGTAATTAGGATTCTCCACCTTTGGGTGTGGGTTTCTTCTCTTGCTAGCATGACATCAACCTCACCTGCAGAAATGAAATTAATGATCCAAACATGGACCCACCGTTGTTTTATTTCTTTGAATGACTAAACTCACTAATTGTACAACTCTGTCCCCTGAAGTCTAAAGCCTGACCCATGTGACTCTAGAGCCTGTCCCTTCCTCATCTGCCCTAGAATCCATAAAGAAGAAGCGGGGGCACATGGACAGCTCTTCTTTGATGTCTCACTCTTCTTACCACCTTACCTGCTCCTACCTCAGGAGAAATGCTTCTTCTCCTTATCCCTTTTGGGCTCCTGCGCTGGATACACTTAGCCTGCTCCCATGTACTGCTTCAATGAGGCCAGCCAGATGATGCAGAGTTGTTGTCCCTTTCCTAACCACAGTAGCTTTCTCCTCCTCTTCTGCTTTCTTTTTGCCTGATCTGCTATCCAATTGGGCTCTGCCAAAGAAGACCACAAACCAAGGAAGAGAGACTAGAGTAAAACAGAGGCCCTGAGACACTGTCAGAAATAAAAGGCCGAGGAAGAGGGTCTGGGGGACAAGTTCCGCAGGCTAGAGTCACAGACTGGAAGCTGAAGGAGAGAGCTGGACTGGTGGAACTGGAAATTGAGTAAGTCAAGGTCTTATGTGCCAGATGCATGAAGCTCCAAATCAGAGCACGCACCATAGCCGGACGACCAGGGTCTCAGAAGTGTAAGGGGAGGTGGTCTACTGCTCTACCTTACTTGTGCCTGGGAGGCTGAGGTAGGAAGGATCCCCATACTACACCCCTGTCGCTTGCTTTTTGGCTTCATTCCAAACCTCCATCATATCCTTGTCTCCTCTCATTCTAGTTGTTAAACTTGGCTCCTTCTCTTTTTCTCTGAATCATACAATGCTTAACTTTAGTCAACCTCTATGCTCCTCAAATAAATTAAATGAGTGGAAACACCAAAGAGTTTGGTATACTGATGTCTTCAATTTCAAGTAAATTATTTCTTATGAGGTTTTTTTTTTTGGGGGGGGGGTCTCTACTGACCACAGGCTATAACATGAAATTAGGACCAAGAAGTGGTATAACATTACTCTACAAATGAGAAGAGGAGAGCTGGCTGAGTTTGTAAGCCAAGTACCCTTTTTCTATTTTTTTTCTTTTTTTCCTTAAATAAATAAAAAAAAAGAATGAGACCCCTTTAGTATAATAATAATAATAATAATAATAATAATAATAAAAAGTATGCCAAGTGTCCTTAAGGCACTAACATAGAAGAGGAAGCCACAATTTTACAGAGTAGGTAGATACACAATCAAATACAAGGGAAAGGTTACACTGGGGTAACCATGACCATTGGAAAGCGAGTGATCATTTTAGCTTTGGGAAGAGATAATTGTTTTGTGAAGGTGCTAGGGAAAGAGGATGCATCCAGGCAGTAGAGGCTGCAAACATCCCGTTGGGGGCTCTGAACTGAAATAAAATGACAAGTTTCTGCTGGGATAAAAAGTTAACTAGAATAGAGATGTACATCAGGTGGTTTTAGAGCAGTCGACTAAGACTTTATGCTCGGTTATTAATGTCAAATTCAGGCTCCATGAGTCTACAGTTGGTATAATAAAACAGAGAAGTATGCCACAGTTGCATTGGAAAAGCATCTCTATTGTGATTTTAGTGAATTTCTGTGTTCTTGATTGCTAAATTTTCAAATTCATTGTATATTTAATATTCATACCAATTACTAGCATGACCAACATTAATTTATTAGCACTTATCATTTAAAGATAAGAAAATGTAACTAAGTAGTAGAACATGGATTTGAGAAATGAGAATTTTATATCTGACTGATGACAGTTGTGTTGCTTTTAAATGTTCTTTAGTTGTGTATATCATGTATGGTAAGCTCTATGGTTCTTAAGTTGCTCACAGTTTTTTATTATTTTGTGGAAATATTTGAAAATATAGTTACCTGCTAATACATTGTTAAATGAGAATACAAATAATTGAAAGTTATCTCAAATTTTTGGATATTAAACTCTTTATAGATTGTTTGCAACTTTTCTTTTAAATAAATAATTCTATTAACTTGAATTCTGACTTTCAGATCATAAATTTTACCTTCTATGCCCTAATTGCAAGTGACAGAAACCAATGCTGATTACAGGAAAAGATAAAGAACAAAAACTTTTGGTGATAGTTACAGAACCAGCAGAAAGGAAGAAGAGCATGTCGTAGAAAACTGTATTAGAAATAATTGAGGCTAGGTATCCAAGAAATCAGTCATGAACATAATAGGACTATCAATGTCTTGTTGCTACTCCCTCTTCTACCACAGTCACGTAAGTAACCTATGCTACCCTTTCAGCTATGCAGTCTTCCTTTAAGATTAAATGATTTGCTCATGAGCTACATACTAGCCTTTTAGTTAACACAGCTGGGGAAAGGGTCCTGTTTAGGTATTCCCCTCAAAATAGGAAGTATCTGAATGCATGCTAGCCACATGGGAATAATTTGAGAATAGAATTTTGTGCTACTTCAGACAAATGCATTTTCTAAGAAAGCAATAAGCTACATAGTAATTTCAGTGAATAACTTGGAATAACCCAACTTAATAACAAACAGAGGTCTCACTCTGTTTTATCACATTGCCATGTTTACCCACATCTTTACAGGACATAGCAGATAGAATACTGTGATGGTACCTGGCATGGTGGAGGTACTTTAAATGTTGTATTTGTCTCTTCTGTTTTGAATGTTGACTTAAGAAATGAGAATTTTCTTGTGCATGAAGATTATTTTATTATAGTTCTAATATACATCTTCAAAACAGTTACTGTTTAGTTCTCATTGGCTCAATGTTTTGCTTTGATTTGTTTCATTCTGTTATGTTTTGTTTGATTTTATTGTATCTGATGATACGAGAAGCAGTTTTGAAGATAACGAGGTATTATGATGGCGGTTGTTGATTTCCTATTATTTATCCTGTTTTGAGGTACTGCATCACTTTCACTGTTTTCCTTTGATTGGCTTTATTCTGTTTTATTTTGTTTGGTTTTGATCTCTATTTTTAATGCAATAAAACTAGATGTCTCTGTAAGCATTTAAATACAGATGCAAGGGATGAACAATGGACAGCAACAGGAACCATGTAACAGCAACTGTGTGCACGATGAAGTAGAGATGAAGAGCCATCAGGTGGCCCTGACTTACCAGAGTATACCAAATGAGTGCTCAGAGGAATTTAAAGAAACAAGAGAGCCTCCATAAATCTATGTGCAAATAATCACAAGTGAATGCAAAGTGACTGTGGTAATGTGAGTGGTGCTGGATGGGTCTGGTAGTATGAATTCTGAAAACTAACAGAGCAAGAGTTTTTGTAGGTCAAAGGCCTCCACTAAGGAGAAACTACTGGAAGTAGAAACTATCTTTAGCAGAAGAGAGGCAACAAAGACTAAGAGAAATGGTTGAGAAATAAATGAGAGAAATGAAGTAAGCTAGCAGATCTCACAAAGTACGTAGTTATATTTTTACCACTTCTGGGAAGCAAGCACTAGAGGGAGGGAATGCTAAAGCATGATGTTGCTTGAGCTAACATAGCCTCCCTTACTTCCTAACAATACATTAAAGTTCATCTCATTTATCAGGAAAAATAAAAAAAATGTCAATGGCCTCCCATGATAGTGTCCACCTGAAATCACAGCCCTCTGGGAGCTGAGACAGGAGAAGGACCAATCCACCCAAGACAACTTATCATAAGCTTGTCTCAAAATAAAAAATTACATAAAAAGTGTAGGGATATAGCTCAGTGTGAAGTTCCTGGATTTAACTCTCAGTATTAGCAGAATTAAATAAATGTTATATACAATTATTTGTTAATAGGTATGTTTGAAAAGTGTAATATTTCATGATGAGCTAAAATATTAAGAAACTGTCAATGTATAAAATAACAAAATCAATGATTATTGGAATATTGAGTTATTAGATGATTAAATAAAAGGAAGAAAGCTGACCAAATACTAGAAACAATTGTAAAAACAGACTCATTTTGAGGGTGAATACTAAATGAAGGAACATTGGTAAAATAATTAATATAAATTATAATAGAAAATAGATAGAAATTGGGTAGGAGAAAGATTTAATTGTTCAAAATAAAAAAGAGAGGGAAGATGTGAGAAATGTGGTAGACAGGCCAGCAAGATCCATCAGATGTACACTGATGTCACAAAGAACAGTACCATTACAATGGAAAAACATTGACATTGAAATTTTAACTGAATACATTGATGAAAATATTTAAAACTACATATAAATGGCAATAATTTTAATTATGAAGACAAAACAGGAAATTAAAAATTATTGCCTACAGTAATTAGACTGTAAATGATGGAAAGTTAGTATGAAGACTTAGTATAGTTCATATGATTACGATATTTTATGTATACTTCATACATGATCCCCTAAGGATAATGTGCTGGAAGCTTGATCCCTGGTGCAGCAGGGTTCTGGTTGTGAAACTTGTGAGAAATGGGATCCCCGAGGAGGTGGTTAGGTCATTGCTCTTACTGCTCCAGAAGGATTAACATAACTCTTGCAGGATCTCAGTTAGTTTCTATGAGAGTCAATCAAAAACAAAAAACAAAAAACAACCCCCTCCAAAAAAAAACAAAATAAAAGAAAAACACAATAAGCCAACCAAAACGTAAGCCTGACTCCAAAATTGCTATTACTTCTTCTCTTGACATGTGACTCTTCATTCATGGGCTTCCTATGAGTGATGTAACTGGCATGTTGTAATGTAGCCATAGGCCTTATGGATCTATGGGACTGCTAATCCTAAAGTTTCAGCCTCCAAAACTCTGAACTAAACAAATCACTTTTCTTATTCACTATGCAGGCTCAAATACCTTTTTATTATAACAACAGAAAATAGACTAAATTAAGGACAATATTACAAAAAGATATATACCTATTTAATAAAATTGCTATCAAAGTCCCAACAATGTTTTCTGTAGAAATAGAAAAAAAAAGCCATTTAAAAATTTATGGATGGTCTAATGGTACTTTATATAATTGAGACATTTCACAAAAGAACAAATTTGAAGTAGTAACATTTCCTGATTTCAAAACTTACTGCAAACATAATGCAGGAAATACATGTAGGTCAGTGGAATAGAATACAGAACCGAGAAATAAGACGGTACATATATATGGTCAATTGATAGTCAACAATGAAACAAGGACCACTATTCAAGAGACAGGGCAGCTTATTCAACAAATGGGTTTTGGAAAACTACATGTCTACATGCGTTATGTTTTGTGTCTAGATCTACTCCCAAAACCTCATGTGGTCTTAGAGGGGACATTTTCAGAAGTGACTAAATCTAGAGTGTATGATGCTGAGATTAAGGGTATATGATTACAAATCAGTCTATTGATTGTTTTGACACCTATTTAGTTCCAGTATCCTAGACAGAATATAAGGGGCACAAAGGCACCTTTAAGATCTTTTGTTGCTCTTTGGTATCTTCTGTTACTGGGAAGAGCTATCCCTCTGTCATGTGCCACCCTGCCTTGTAGCCAGCAGATTATGGACTTAAACCTTTACAAACCATGAGCTAAATAAACCTTTTCTCCCTTAAATATCCTTTGAGCATTAGTATTTTGTCTCAGTAAGAGAAAACTTGATCATAGCAAAACTTTGCCACACCAATAAGTGAACTCATTTACTAATCACTTTTCTTTAATCCCAAGACTCTTTCAGGATTTTGGAAAAAGACCTAGGATAGCATGAGGCTTGCGGTGGGGAGTACCTGGAGACACAACCATAATATTTCAGCCCTTGCCTCCCAGAGATTTGTGCACATACCTTTATGCAAAAGGCATTTCATTCATCTCTAAGAGTTGCTGATGTTCTACAAGTTCCAGCATTGCTGAAAAGTGCAAGTTTAAGTCTCCTCTGAGACATAAAGGCAGACTCTGATGTGAGCCTGGATACAAATGAAAAGAAAGTTAAACACTTCCAACTTGCCTTTTTTTTTTTTTTTTTTTTTTTCCCGTACCAGGGACTGAACTCACCACTGCCTGCTTGCAAGGCAGGTGCTTGTGCCGCTGAGCTAAATCCCTAGCCCCAACACTTCCAACTTTCAATGGCGCAAAATAGATATTTCCATTCTAAAAGTTACAGGGGAATACAACAGAATGGGATGAAAACAAGTTCAAAACCCAGCAGGGCAAACGTTAAATTCTCTAGTTCCCTGTGCAGCATTTAAGGCCAACAGCAAAACGTAAACTCCAAAGGGCTTGGGTAGCTCACCCCTATGGCACTTCTGGTATTTTTAACTTCCATGATTTCTCTATTGGGCTAGCTGTGAGCCCTCCTTGCAATTTTTCCTCAGACAACTTATATTCTTGGCTTCTCCAAACTTCTGGGGTCTCCACTGCACCTTTGGCTTCATAAAGCTTCACATACTGCTCTCTCAGTGGCACACTGCTTGGCCTCATAAGCCTTCTTCTGAATTGGGTGGAAGCCTTTCTACTACACCTGTTTTCCATTTTACATGTGTCTAAAACCAACACCACATGGATGACGCCAAAGTCTGCTGCCAGCTGGAATAGTAGCCAGACTTTCCTCTCATATAACTCTAAGGGTTGGGTGCCTATGAACCAAATCCCAAAGAACAACTTCCTTAGGCCTCTGGTGTTTTGAAACATGGTGCTCTAAGGCTTTCCTCTCAAAACAAAGTCTTTCACTTTTGCAACTTTGGGGCTGAAAAGGGTGGAGTCCTAGCTGCTTCTGGTTTTGCCTTCAGGTCATCTTTTCTATTTTGCTGTTTCTTCTCAGCAATCAAGATCTCTTCTGCTGTATCTTTGCAGTCCTCTGCTTTATTGAGCTTTCTTTCTGGTCAAATTCAAAATATTTTAAATCATTCTGCTGGGTTCTTTACTCTTGATACTCAGCATAAATCTAGTTTAAAAGTTCCCCTACAATAGACATGCCATCACCTCAACATTTGACTGCCTTAAAGTTTCTTCTGCAAGGTTAATTAGTCTGCCACCCTTAATGTCAGTCACAGGCCATGCATCAAATGTAGACCCATTGTTTGGGGTCCAGCAACCAATGCACTCCTTCCCAGAAGAAACTTCCTAAACCTGGTCTTTATGAGCTTCCTGGTCTTCTAAGCTCTGACCAGAATTTCTCATACAATAGAGTCTCAAATGTTGCAGCTCAAGTTTTTCGACCAACATCTCTGAACCTCTCCAAACTCTTCCAACAAGCCATTTCCAAAGGCTCCTAAACCACATAGTAAGATATAGTCCCAGCAATGACCCCATTTCTTTGGTACCAAATTATGTCTTAGTTCCTCTTCTCATTGCTAAGCCAAATTACCAGACACTCAAAGTTAAAGGGGGAATTTTTTATTTAGCTTACAGTCTGTAGAAGTTTCAGTCCAGAGTTGGCTGGCTCCAAGGCAGAGTGACACATTCCAGAGGGGTGTTTTAGAGGAGAGAACGCTTTACAGCACCTACAAACTAGCAAGAGCAACAAGGAAGGAGCAGACATAATTCTTTCTGTTCCTTATACTGTATGCAGGTTATCTGCCCTGGGGTAGGTATAGCAGCTGTCACACCCTTAATACTAGCCAGAACTGTGACAAATCAATCAGGGGCTGATTTACTAATCACACATCCTTGATCTCAGCATCACATGCTCTATATTCAACCACCTCTGAAAAGCCCTGTGACCACAATAGAAATTTGGGGGGACATCTAAACAAATGGTGGCAAGATGTGAAAAGTTAGAATTTATGCCGTGAACAGATGAATAACTCAAGATGAATCAAAGAGTTAACATATAAGGCAGAATTGTAGAATCTTTAGAAAAAAAACTTGGGGCAAATTCTTTATGATGTAGAATTTGGTGGTGATTTCTTGAAAATAAATTAAAAGCATAATTTTAATTCTAAAATATATATCTAAAAGAATTGAAAACAAGGACCAAACATGGCAGCTATATACTAAAATTCATAGTAACATGATTTACAATAGATAAAATTTAGAAGCAACCCAGATGTCCAATAACCCATGAATAGATAAGGTATAGTTGAATGCACATAAAATGATGATTATTTAGCCTTAGAAAAGAAGGAAATTCTCATAGTGCTACCACTTGGATGAAACTTGAAGACATTGTTTTAGTGAAATATGCTAAACAGAAAAGAATAAATGTTTATTCTTAGTTAGGCAAGGTTCTGAAAATAAGCAAAGTAACAGAAAATAGAACAGAGGCTACCACGTGGTAATGAAAAAGTAGGGAGTTATTTTTTGAATGGTACAGAATTTCTCTTTAAGATGATGAAAGTGTTTTGGAGCTGAATAACAGTTTTAAGGCATTGTGAGTTTCTTTAAGGCCACTAAATTGCTTACTTAAAGATATTAAAATTGGTAGATGGTAATATTATTTTACTAAAGTTTAAAAAACTATAAAAATGTATTGGCTACATACTAAATAGTAGTGTAGGATCACAAATAGAGAAGTTTATTAAGATATACCTATGAAAATTCATAGAATTGATCAATGCAAAAATCAGATTTTGATAAAAGTGTTATACTTTATAAAAAACACTTAGAATATATATTACAGCTTTTGTATTTAGCCAGTGCCTTTGCTTGAAATATTATTTCTCCTAATCTTGTCATAACAGTCTCTTTCTAAATATATAGTACCAGAAAAAGGCATTGTAATATCAGCAATACCTTTCATAGCCAATTATTCAAATTAATCACTATCATATCAGCATGTTTTTATTTTTTTCGTTGTTCTCATTGTTACCTGACTTTTTTCCTTTTAAGAATTTTCTTACTCAGAGTATAGGATTCATGCAAATGCTTTTTAATATGTTGACATATCATATCACTAGGTTATATAATTATGTGGCCACACAGCAGTAGATAATTATTGAATTATTGAATGGCAATGTTCAAATGCATGAGATTTATGTATAAAAGCAGAATGATAACTCATTTATTTCAAATGAGAAGTAATATTATGAAAGATAGCAGATATTTGAACCAACATGATCAATGTTTCCATTTCCATTAATGGGGTTGTCACCTAGGAGTCAAATTACACTTAGAATGCTAGTTTGTTAATCTGAAATGAGAAATAATTATCACAGAGAATGGACTGCTCATGGACTATCTATTATCAGGACATTGTCTAATTTTTCTTATCTAAATGAGAAACAGTGAAAAATCAGAATACTGCCATGCAAATGTAACATTAGGATAAAAAGAGTTACAAGAATTAAATGACATAATTCCATTAAAATAATATATAATGCAAATATTTTTATAATAAAGGTAGTCTTGCCAATCTCAAAGACCTCAATCTATTTGCTGAACTTATAATGTGACATTAATTTAAAATTAGGGTTTATTGAGTGTTTATTGTGTGCTCTTTTATTTGGCACTTTCTATAAATTTACTATTATAAGCCTTGATCTTGGTTTTGCATAGTTGTATTAATGAGGTTTCCAGTAGGATACAGATTTTATCCCAGATAATACATATGGAAAGACTTCAAAGACGAGTGTGTTTTCAGATATACCAGCTGGCTTAGGGAAGACAGGAAGGAATAGGGAGACACCCAGAAACCAGCAACAACAAAGATGTATTTTGGTCACTGAGGAAGGGACAATAAGAAAGAATGTTCTGCCATTCAGTGGGAACTGCAAGCACAAATCAGAAGGCCAGCAATAAAAAGCAGCTATGTCTGTGCTCAGGAAAAGGACAGCTACTGTCAGAGACATACAGCCAGAACACAGAGAAATTCCCAGAGCTGCTCTCCTCCATCTTGCTCCATTCACAAGCCGAGCCTCCCTAGAAGCTTGCAGGTAGAGGATCCTGGAAGAACTTATAAGAGTCTGTGCATCCTGAGCCAGGGACACAGTGAGATGGGGACAGTGTGTAGGAGGGGTGAGCAATGGTAAACAGAGAACAAGTTGTATAGTAGTACTAGTTACATTAAGTGGAAAAATGTTAACAGAAATAAGTAACAACTAAATTTGCATAACCAGACCACAACAGCTGTCTGCCTGCACAATCTTCTGGAGCTTTATGTGACACTGTGTCCTTTTGCCCCTCACACCGCACAAGGATGCTGGAATTCTCTCCATTCCTTACAGATACACTAATCTTTAATAGGATAGTCTTGGGCTTCTTCTGTATAATTAGTTGATAATTTTTATGCTTTGTGTTTCTTTTTTTACTCTTGAGCTCTCCTTTCTAACCATAATTGAAGTGTTTTTGTTTCTGCTTTCATGTTTTAATGGTTTGGCTGCTCCAAATCTGCTCATCTACCAGTCAGTTAAGTAAGGTCTTTCAGCAGTAATTTGAGGATGAACCCAATATCTCTATCTGCTTTTATTTTGTTTATAGCTGCCCTCACATAGAAAGCACATATTCCTGCTTTACATTTTATAGATATTGCTTTGTTGCCTTCTTCAGTAACGTATGAGAAGTCAGGGTGATTTTTTAAAAGACTGCTTTTTGCATAGGCAAAAGTATATGTTCACTAAAAAGTTAAGTATGTAGGGGAATATGAAGAAAGATAGTGAAAATCATTTGAAATTTTGCTTGCTAATTATACCAATGCCTCACATGTTCATGAAGTTCTTGAAATATCTGTGTATGTAAGTATATGTGTATATATATATATATATATATATATATATATTCTTAATTTTTGATGCAAACAGTATACCATGTTTTCTGCAATATTTCACATACATATTTTAAACAGCATAATGGATATTTTCTGTGTTGATATATAATATCATATCATTAGGCTATATGTTATTATTAACCAATGCTTTACTTATGGATAGTTAGGTAGTTTTTGTCTTATTTTTTACCATTATAAATAATGCTATACCACACATTCTTATGCTTTTTCCCTTATTTATGGATATATGTATGTATCCCACACCTTCACTTTTGTTAATATGTATTACATTATTTGACAAGTACATAATTGAAACATATGTGCATATTTTAAATTTGTTTGAATTTTAGTAGCTAGTTGAACAGCTCTTACAGTGATATGAAAGTATCAATTCAACTGTTTTGCCCATTTTTAAATTTAATTATCTTGACTTCCGGGAGAACATGGCGGACAGATAGCAGCAGCTACGGAGGCTCTCTGAAACACCCGGCTTAGAATTCAGGAATGGTACTGAGTAAGGAATCATAAGCAAGAAGAGATATGCCCCGGTGATCCAAGAACGAACTGGGCTGAGAGAAACCAACTGGGAATGCAATCCTGGTGCTATAACAGGAGCAGATAAAGCCTCAGCGTGGAAGCTGGAGCCCGTGCCATTGGGAGCCAAGATTTATGTTTCCCACCGCCGCTGCTGTGTCTGCATCAGCTCGGCAGGGAGAGAGACGCACGGAAGCTCTGAGAACGTGAATCGGTGAACAGAGTTGAAGCGGGACGGGCGGGGAGCCATGCATCCACCTCCGGTGAGTGAGGGAAAACCTGGTCTCTTCCCCACGGTCTAGGAGACTCCAAAAGAGGACATTCTGGGACCGGGCAGACTTGCGGGAACAGGGTGCTGCAGTGACTTCAGTCACCAATCCGCCTCTCAAGCAGGATTGGTGAGCAGTGCCTAGCCCACGTGACGCTGCTGGTTGAGACCCAGTAGGCTAGCACAGCCCAGATCCCAGCTTCTGAAGGTAGATTGACCTGGAGGGGCAGGGCCCGCATAGGCTGCCTGGTCTGCAACTTCCTGGTGCGTTGCAGTGGGTGGGAACACCTAGCCGGCGCAATTCAAGCAGACTGTGGCTGACAGGGAAGGAAGCTGGGCCTCCTATATGCACTTGCATATATAAGGAACAAAGAATATGGGAAGAGGCAGCAACAAGAAAGGGTCCTCGGCCCCTAATCCTGAGAAAGAGGCAATAGCGGACACCACACCAATAGACATAAAGCGCTATCTCGAGAGCCTCATAGACAAGTTCAGGAATGAAGTTATTAATGACCTGAAGCTAAACATAAGCAGAATAGTTAGAGAAATGCTAAGCACCACCCAAGAAAAAACAGATGGTGGAATGGAAGAACAGAAAAAGAGGGGAGAATTGTTTAATGGAGCAAATAGAGAAAGCACAGAATACGGGGAGCAGGTTCAAAGAGAATACCAGGAAACTAAAAAGTCTATCAAAAATTGGCATAACAGCTTGAAAGAAACTAAGGACAGATTATCTGAACTGGAGGGCAGATTTGTAATATGGGAGAATGAAATGAAAAACTTCTTAAAGATAACAAAGAAACAAACAGCAATAATACAAAGACTAGAAGACGATAAGAGAGTCTATAACTTAAGAATTAAGAACATAAAAGAAGAAGTAGGGACACCAACAAATGAACTACAAAAGCTACTCACAGAAATAATCCAGGAGAATTTTCCTAATCTGGCAAAAGGTAAAGATACTCAGTTGTATGAAGCATACAGGACCCCAGCCACCTACAACCCAAACAGAGCAACACCCAGGCATATAATAATTAAAATTCCAGAAATCCAATACAAGAACAGAATATTAAAAGCCGTCAGAGACAAGAAACAGATCACTTACAAGGGAACACCCATCAGAATTACAGCAGACTTCTCGGCACAAACCATCAAATCACAAAGAGCGTGTGGGGAAATAATTCAAGCTTTGAAAGATAATAATCTCCAGCCAAGATTGATATATCCTGCACAACTATCCTTGGAAATTGATGGAAAAATAAGGTGCTTCCAGGATAAAGAGGAACTAGGGGAATATGCAACCCACCAATTCAACTCTACAGAGAATACTGCAAGATATTCTAAAAAAGAAAAATACGAAGAATACAGAAGTAGCAGCAGAGAGGCCACAATGAATGGAGCAGAAAACAAAATGAAGAAAACAAACTGCCAACTAATGACAGAAAAAGAGCTCAACAGAAATGAGGCAGAGAAGATTGGATGATAGGAACAGCTATTTTGGAGAAAATGACGTCTTAAGAGGTAATACTGATTTAGTATCATCTTGTTTTGAAGTCTGATCAAGCTTTTGTTCTTCTGTCTCCATTGGTCTAAACAGGTGGTATCTTACTGGATTTTATTATATATGATAGTATAAGCAAAACCTTTTATAGACAAGGAGATTATACAGAAACCATTGCTTATTTTCTGTTAGTTGATTCTAAATACCCTGTAATATTGTCATTGTCTTGAAAGGTTTTACATTGTTTTGATATATTTGATGCTACAGTATACGAAGTTATGCTCAAAGATTTCACAGAAAGAGACAATATGGTAACTACTTTTATGTTGGGATAATCTTGTGGTGAAACACTATTTTGTTTAAATGGTTATGATTTGATCTGCACTGTTTTGTTGTTTTGCCCTCTTTTATCTCAATCTCCATTTTATTATTTACTTTTTTATCCTTTTAATTAAGGGAAAATAAATTTAAAAATAGCAGGATATATTATAGTAACCCACTTTGACTTTCCATTATCTTGATTTAAAGCCCTGTATTAACAATACCCAAAATGTGTAATTGTCATTGTACAAAAGAGAGGAAAAGAAAGTGCTCTAAATGATATAACTGCATGTATATTTAAGTGTATAAGATAGATAATGATATTACTGAGTTTTGTTGGATCATTGAACAGAACTGTTTGCAGTCTCACTGGTGGAATGTCCACTTCATAAGCTTTAATTTTGTAACTTGAACAATTATTTCTGAGATGACAAAATGTAATCCATTAACTAGTGATTTCCTAGTGCTTATTTTTTTCTGTAAATCTGTATAACTTGTACCCTTTGTCTGCTTTTTTTTTCTCCTTAAATAAAATTTTTTTAAAAAGGTAAAAATAAATAAATAAATAAATTTAATTATCTTTTTGATTTGAAATTCTTCATATATACAAGATATGGATTACTTATCAGCTATATATGTTGCTATGGCATCCTTTTCATACAATGATTTATATATCAGAAATACTTGAATTTAATGAAGTACACTTTATCCTATATAGTTAGTTTCTTTTATGTCCTATTTAAGAAGTATTTGCCTAAATTCATGTCTAGTAACAAAGCATAGAGAAATATAAAACATGAATTTAGGCAAATATTTCTTAAATAGAGCATAAAATAACTAACTATAAAAGAATGAAGCGTTCTTAATTAAAATATAAGAAGGAGCAACAGCCATGGACTATGTAAAATCTAGACCTTACCTGAGACGGTATCCCTGTTCTGCTTTATAGCTTATCTTATTGTACTTCAGTCCTTCTTGTAGTAAATATTGTGGTGCCTTCACCAAGTTCTATTTTTTTCTGACCTATTTTAAACTGTCATGCCAGTTGCTAATGGCTTAGACTCACTTGGGAAATTGTATCTCTCCGGCAACCCATGGCAATAGCAAGAACTGACTGACACAGATGTATGAAGTGGTAGGTTCCTTGGCTTAGTGAAAAGTAACAGGATTATGTAATCTATGCTTCAAGAGCAACAGCCACGGACTATGTGAAATCTAGACCTTACCTGAGACCGTATCCCGTTCTGCTTTATAGCTTATCTTATTGTACTTCAGCCCTTCTTATATTTTGTTTTTTCCCAAAGATCACTCAGCCAACAAATATCATGTAATAATCATGATCTCTGCCTCCAGAGGCTCTCCCTGAAACATAATTTTTATGTACAGGTAAGAATGTAGATGGGTATTGTCTGTTTGTTTTAAAATGGAGCTCAATTACTTGAATATAATTTAACTTAAAGATTTAATTTAAAGATTATCTTTTTCCTACTGAATTGCCATGAAAACTTTATCCTAACCTACGTGTAGGTGTATTTTAGGGTTCTTAATTCTGTTTTTATCTTTTTATCATATACTGTGTTAGTGACTGTGCTTTTACAGTAAGTCTTGGTATCAGGTAGTGTAAATCCTCCAAGTTTGTTCATCTTTGAAATTAAGTCAGTTATTCAGACATGTCTATAACATTTTAGAATCAACTTATTAATTTTCAATACAAAGTTCTGTTGAGGTTGGAAATGAATTGAGTAGTGGCCTCAAAAATATGACCATCACCAAATCTTTAGAACTTGTAAATGTTATCATATTTGAATAAGCATTCTTTTCAGATGTGTTGAACTACTGAATTTTGAGAGGAGCAGATCCTTCTGCATGATCTTGATGAGCTTTAAATACAGTCATAAACATCTTTATAAGACATAGTTGGAGAAAGATTAGAGACACACTGAGAGGAAATGATATGAAGAGAAGGGCAGATACTGAAGAGATATGATGACAAGCCAAACGATGCTATGGTCACAAAAAACCAGAAGCAAACAACAGATTGCTCCAGAGGGAGGCTGATTTCTGACCCATGGAACTGAGAAAAATTAAATTTCTGTTTTGTCATAACACTCATTTTGTATTCATTACTTACAGTAACTAGAAAACATTAATATGGGATTCTAGTCGATATAGTTTTCTTTTTTATAGATTAATGTAGGAAATCTTGACACTTCATAATATTAAATTTTCTGATCCATGAGCACAGCATATATGTCTGTATGTGTATTCACTTAAATGTCTTAATATATGTATATTTCAGAAAAAATATACTTGAAGAATATATGTATATATATTTGAAAAATATATATGCATATATATATATATATATATATATATATATATATATATATGTATACCCTATGATCTTGGTTGATTTTTATTGTTAGTTCTTTCCTATTTTGTTTACTGATTGTTTTCTAACTTTTTTAAAATTACCACTTAGTAACTGATTTTCAAATTTTCTTCTTTCCTTGTGTATTTATTTATATTGTGTATTTATTATAAGTCTCCCAAGGAGACTTATACATATAAATAAAGATCCCACACAGTTTGATATTTGTGCATTCATAACCAATCTGGTTAGATAGTTCCTCATTCTCATTTCGATAGACTCTGGAGTAGGGCCTTGTTGGAGGTGCATAATTGGGTGTGTTATCTGGAAAGATATATCGTGTCCCCAGTTCCTCCCTTTCTTTTGCTTTCTGGAAGTCATAGCTTGAGCACTTTTCTATCATCCCTCTTTGCCCTCCCATCCTGCCAACAGCCAGCCAACCATAGAGTAAAACTCTGAATAAAACCATTGTACTATCTCCCTAGTGTGAGAAGCTGAAACTATCTATATCTATATATCTATATCTATATCTATATCTATATCTATATCTATATCTATATCTATATCTATCTGTAGATATATAGATATATAATTAAGATACTTACTCTACTAACTTTTTTTAGTTCATTGAAAAGAAAGGTTTGTGCCAATTGTGTTTTGACAATTAAATGCCAATATCTTATATTCTGAGTAACTAATCTAAAGACAACAATACACAATGTATTAAGCATGGTTACCTTCTAATTATCTTGTCTTGAAAATTTTTCTTTTTAAATAAAAAAAGAAACTGATAAATATATAAACCTGTTTTCCTTTAAGTTGTGGGTGTTGAGTACTGTATCTCAGTGACTCAGTCACACCCAGGGATGCTCTACCAGTTATATCCCCAGCTGGTTTTATTTTTTGAGACAGGTCTCACTAAGTTGTCCAGATTTGAATTAAATTTGTGATCCTACTTCCTGAGTAGCTGGAATCATGAATGTGCCACTATCATGCCCAGTACAGTCACCTTTCCCATTGCTGGAGCTAATTTCCCAATACACACAATTAAAGAGAGATTTAATATGGCTCACAGTTTCAAAGGATTTATCTCTAGTCCATTGGTTTCAAGGCAGGAAAATTGTGGTGGAAGAGCTTGAGAGAGGGCAGCTGCTCAATTGGTGAAATAGAGTAACAGTGCCAGAGATGAAGGGGATATAGTCTAGGTATAGCATCTGCCTCACAAATTACCAGGCAAAAATTTTCCAACACCAATATTTTAAAGGAGGAGAATTTATTTGGGCCTACAGTTTTCAGATATTTCAGTCCATGTTTGGCACACCTGAACACAGAAGTAGCATGACTGAGGAAAGATGCTCATATCGTGGTTAGGAAGCAGAGAAAGAAGACAGGAGCACAAAGGGATATACTCTTCCAGGTCACACCGGAGTGACCTGCCTCTTCTGACCGGGCCACACTTCGTAACAGCACCCTCATCCATTAACTCATCAGGAGATCATGCTGCAGATGAGCACAGCATCCCTGTGATCAAACCATCTTCCAAAAACCCTACCTCTGAACACATAAGGCTGTGGAGGGACATTCCAAGTCTAAATTGTGATGGTCTCCAAGGTCACACATCCTTGGCCTGCAGTCACAGTTCCATGGCCTGTACAGACACAGCCAGAGACATGCTTTGCTAATTTGCTAGGTTGCCCTGAAGCCAACCAAGTTTACAGTTGAGCTTAACTGTCACAGTTGGCTCTTCAATTAGATATTTAAACCACATTTTATTATTCCATGGTTACAATAAAGTTTAAGATAGTCATCCTTCACTTTTTGTGATCCCCTTACATTCTAATTTTTACCTTTTTTTGAATGTTGTAAGAAATTTAAAATATTGAACTCCATTTTCCTCCACTAAATGGAGTTATCTACACTTTTTGGTTTGTTGACCAGTATTTTATTTCTCCATATATTATATACCAAAGGCATACTGATCACTCTTGTTTTAAAATTCACAGTATTATATATTTCTCAAGTTTACCCTTTCTTTTTCTTTTTTTTTTTATTTAAGAGGAAAAAGAGAAAAACACAAAACAAAACAAAGCAGTGTAAGGTTACATATAATACAGAACTACAAAAAAATACATAACAGTAAGAAATCACCTGTTAATAGATTACATATTATCATCTTGGAAATAGTTGCTCAAATCACAGTATCAAAGAATACAAAGTAGACATTCAAAAAGAGAGACTACAAACAGCTGTGTTCAATGATCCAAAAACATTAATATAGTCAGCTATTCAACACCCCTATACACACTTGCTGTTATATCCGTTAGAGCTCTTTTTTTTTCCCTTCCTCTCTTTTTACAACAAAATTTACACATTTTAGATTTTATTACTCCTTAGTTCTTATTACTTTTTGGGGGGGGAGAATAAAGTCAAATATGGCAGAACAAAGCTATCAGTCAAATCCAAGGATAGACTTAGCACATGATGTAGAACAGAGTACACGGTTATTAACAATAGTTATCAACGTTGTCTCTTGTTTCCTTAAAAAGATTTGTCTATCTCATTAGATATTATAAAGTTGGACAGAACAGTAGAGAACAAGACCAATAAAACTTAGACATTGTAAACATTTCAGGACTTCCAAAGGAGACAATAGTCAAACCAGAATGGGCACCTTAGTGAATCTTATTGCCTTCAAAGTAGTTGCCTATACCCTCAGACTTGATACTATCCCACAGAATGGAACAGAGTCTAATCAGTCAAAACAAGATCGTGGGAGTATTACAGGACTTCAAAACAAGTTAATAGGAAATCGAAAAGAGTTACTATTATATATCCTAATTTTTTTAATTTTTCCCTTAATTAAAATAAACATAAGAAATAACTAAATAATTTTTTTAAAGAATAATAGTTACCATAGTGTCTGTCTTTTTCCTTGAGATGTTTGGATAAAACTTCATATACTATAGCTTCAAATATTTCCATATCAAGAAGCCCAGAATAAAGCCTTTCTAATTAATAAGTGAAAATTTTATAAGGCTTCAAGGCCACATAATGGGGAATCATGATTGCCACATATTTTCATATATTTGAATCATTACTTACATTAGGGAAACTATTCGGTATTCATACATGCGAGATTGATTTATTTCACTTATGAGTATGGTCTCAAGCTGCACCCATTTATTGATAAATATCTCAATGTGATCCTTCTTTATAGCTGAATAATACTCCATTGTATAGAAATACCATAACTTTTTTTATCCATTCCTCAGTTGATGGACACTTGGGTTGTTTCCAAGATCTGGCGATTACAAATTGTGCTGCTATAAACATAGGTGCACATAAATCACTGTGGTATGATGCTTTCAGTTCTTCTGGGAATATGCCTAGAAGTGGAATAGCTGGAATAAATGGGATTTCCAATCCCAACTTTTTGAGAAACCTCCAGACAGACCTCCACAAAGGCTGTACCAGTCTACACTCCCACCAACAGTGCAGGAGAGTTCCTTTTTCCCCACAGCCTCTCCAGCATTTGTTGTTGTTGGTTTTCTTGATCCTGGCCATTCTTTCAGGAGTGAGATGGTATCTCAGTATGGTTTTAATTTGCATTTCTCTGATGACCAATGATGATGAGCATGTTTTCATATATTTATTTGCCATTTGCATTCCTTCATCTGAGAATTGCGTATTCATCTCAGATGCCCATTTTTGGATTGGATCTTTGAATTTTGGAGGTCTGAGTTTCTTTAATTCTTTATATGTTTTAGACAAGAGGCCCTTGTCTGAGAGAGAGTTCACTAAAATCTTTTCCCAGTTTGTGGGTTTTCTTTTCACTATGCTGGAGATTTCTTTTGACATGCAGAAACTTTTTAATAAGAAGTGGTCCCAGTTATTGATTCTGGGAAGTATTTCCCGTGCGGTTTGAGTCCTGTTCATGAATTCTCTACCTACTCCTATGTCTCCAAGGTTTCTACCCACTTTGTCTTCCAATAGATTTAGTGTTTCTGTTTTAATATTCAGATCTTTGACCCATTTAGATTTTAATTTAGTACATGGTGATAGACATGGGTCTAGCTTTAGTTTTCGGCAAATGGAGAGCCAGTTTTTCCAGCACCATTTATTAAAGAGACTGTCATTCTTCCAGTGAACCTGCTTGGCTCCTTTATCAAAGATAAGGTGGTTGAGTGTGTTTGTAGTTGTGGTTGTATCTTCTAATCTATTCCATTGATCTTCGCCTCTGTTTTGATTCCAATACCATGTTGATTTTACTACTGTTGCTTTGTAGTATAATTTCAAGTCAGGGATTGTGATGCCTCCTGCTTTGCCTTTGCTGCTTAGAATTGCCTTTGTGATTCTAGGTCTCTTCTGGTTCCAGGTGAAATTTAGGAGTGATTTCTCTAGATCTATAAGGTATGTTGATGGTATTTCTATTGGGATTGCATTGAATCTGTATAAGAGTTTTGGGAGAATGGCCATCTTCACAATGTTTGTTCTTCCTATCCATGAGCACGGGATGTCTTTCCATTTTCTGAGATCATCTTCAATTTCCTTTTTCAGTGTATTATAGTTTTCACTGTATAAGTCTTTCACTTCTTTCGTAAGAGTAATTCCTAAATATTTCATTTTTTTGCTTGCTAATGTGAATAATCCAGTTTCTCTTATTTCCCTCTCTGTGATTTTGTTGTTTGAGTATAGGAATGCTATTGATTTCTGAGTATTGATTTTGTATCCAGCCACATTACTGAATTTATTTATTGTATCTAAGAGTCTTTCAATGGAGCTTAGGGGGTCTTCTATGTAGAGTATCATGTCGTCTGCAAACAACGACATCTTAACTTCTTCTTTTCCTACCTTTACCCCTTTTATTTCTCTTTCTTGCCTAATTGCTCTGGCTAGTACTTCCAGTACTATATTAAATAGGAGTGGTGATAAAGGACATCCTTGTCTTGTGCCTGATTTTAAAGTAAAGGCTTTCAATTTTTGGCCATTTAGTATGATGCTGGCTGTTGGTTTGTCATAAATGGCCTTTATTATATTGAGGTAAAGACCATCTATTCCAATTTTCTGTAGAGTTTTTATCATGAATAAATGTTGGACCTTATCAAAGGCTTTTTCTGCATCTATAGAAATGATCATGTGATTCTTATTTTTGGCTTTATTGATATGGTGGATTACATTTATTGATTTGCGTATGTTGAACCATCCTTGCATTCCTGGGATGAATCCCACTTGGTCATGGTGTATAATCTTCTTGATGATTTGCTGGATCCTATTTGCCAATATTTTATTGAGGATTTTTGCATCTGTGTTCATTAGGGAGATCGGTCTATAGTTCTCTTTTTAGTTGGGTCTTTCTCAGGTTTTGGTACTAGAGTAATATTTGCTTCCAGGAATGACTTAGGAAGGATTGCTTCCCTTTCAATTTCATTGAATAGTTTGAGGAGTGTCGGCATTAGGTCTTCTTTGTATTTCTTGTAGAATTCTGCAGTGAATCCATCTGGGCCTGGGCTCTTCTTGGTGGGTAAGGACTTAATTACATTTTCAATTTCAGTAACAGAGATTGGGTTATTCAACACTTTACATCCTCTTGATCTAGTTTTGGCACTTTATATGCTTCTAAGAATCTGTCTATTTCTTCTGTGTTATCAAACTTTTGAGAGTAGAGGTTTTCAAAATAGGTGTTGATGATCTTCTGTATTTCTATTGGGTCTGTAGTGATTTCTCCTTTTTCATTTCTTATTGCATGAATTTGAGCTTTTTCTTCCCTTTTTTTTAATAAGGTTGGCTAGGGGCTTATCGATTTTATTTATTCTTTCAAAGAACCAACTCTTTGATTCGTTGATTCTTTGGATTGTTTTCTTAGTCTCTATTGCATTGATTTCTGCTCTGATTTTTATAATTTCCTCTCTTCTTTTGGCTTTGGGCTTGACTTGCTCTTCTTTTTCTAGCTGTTTGAGGTGTAGCATCAAGTTATTTATTTGTATTCGTTCTGTTTTCCTGATGTGGGAACTCAGTGCAATAAATTTTCCTCTCAGGACGGCTTTCATTGCATCCCACAGTTTCCGGTAAGTTGTATCTGTATTTTCATTTTCTTTTAGGTATTGTTTGATTTCTTCTTTAATTTCTTCTGTGACCCACTGATTACTCAAGAGTGTGTTATTCAGTTTCCATGTGTTTGTGGGATTTTTGCAGTATCTTTTATCATTAATTTCTAATTTCAGAGCGCTATGATCCGATAACATGCAAGGGATGATTTCAGCTCTTTTGCACTTGTTTAAATATGTTCTGTGAGCTAATATATGGTCTATTTTAGAAAATGATCCATGTACTGTTGAGAAGAATGTGTATTCTGATGTTGTTGGGTGGAACATCCTGTATATGTCTATCAAACCCATTTGTTCACAGGTATGATTCAGTTCTGTTATTTCTTTGCTCATTTTCTGTCTGGTTGATCTGTCCCTTGGTGTCAATGGTGTATTAAGGTCTCCTGTTACAATTGTGTTACTGATAATTTGAGTTTTCATTTCTGTTAATAATTGTTTTATATAACTTGGTGCTCTGGAGTTTGGTGCATATATATTTAAGATAGTTATCTCTTCCTCTTGGAGTTTTCCCCTTACGGGTATGTAGTGACCTTCTTTGTCCTTTATGGTCATTGTTGGTTTAAAGTTCACGTTGTCTGCAAACAGAATGGCTACTCCTGCCTTTTTTTGGATTCCTGCTGCATGAAGAATTGTTTTCCATCCTTTGACTTTCAGTCTGTGAGTATCCTTCTGGGTTAGATGGGTTTCCTGTAAACAGCATATGGTTGGATTTTGTTTCTTGATCCATTCTGCTAGTCTGTTTCTTTTGATTGGTGCATTGAGACCATTTACATTAATGGTTATTGCTGTTAAATGCTGGTTAATTGTAGGAATGTTATCTCTCTGCTGTTGCATCTTTATCTTTCTGTTCTGTTTAATTATTTGCTTTGCTTAGTGGTTTTTTCCTTTGTGTATCTAAACTGTCTTTCAATATTTTTTGCAGGGTCGGTTTGGTGTTCATGAAGTTCTTCAGCTGTTCTTTGTCATGGAAGTATCGTATTGAACCATCTATTTTGAATGATAGTTTTCCAGGATATATCAGTCTTGGTTGGAAATCATTTTGCTTTAGGATCTGGAATATTTCACTCCATGCTCTTCTTGACTTTATCGTTTGTGCTGAGAATTCTGCTGTAATTCTGATAGGTTTTCCTTCATAAGTGATCTGTCTTTTCTCTCTGACAGCTTTTAATAATCTATTCTTATGTTGGATTTCTGGGATGGTGATTATTATATGTCTGGGTGTAGTTTTATTTTGGTTATGAGTGTTTGGAGTTCTATATGCTTCACTGATCTTGATGTCAGTTTCTGATCTCATGCTTGGGAAATTTTCAGCTATTACTTCTCTAAATGTCCTCTTGACATCCTTTATGTTGTCTCCCTCTCTTTCATTAATCCCTATCATTCTTATGTTATTCTTCTTTGCATCATCTTGCAGTTGTTGAATCGTTGTTTCCTGATTCCTTGTTATTTTCAAAAGATCTTTCCTTTCCTGTTCACTAGCTGCAATCATGTCTTCAAGGTCTGAAATTCTATCTTCACTTTCATTAAGGCGGTTTTTACAACTTTCAGTGGAGTTTTTTATTTCCTGTATATCTCTGTGCATCTGCATTATGTATTCTGTTTGTTTCTTATATTGCTCGTCTAGGGATTCTATCTTTTTGTTTAGTTCCTCCAATTTTTTATCTGTGTTTTCTTTAGATATATTTAGAATCTCTTTCATTTCTTTTATCATTTCTTCTTTTATCTGGGAGATTATTTCGAGTTTGAATTTCTTTAAAGCTTCCTGGAGTTGTTTGTCAACTTCAGTAGCTATTATATCCGATATATGAGGTGGATGGGATATATTTTCTTCTATATACATTGCTCCTAGGGTTTCCTGAGATGGGCTGGAGGTTTGAGGTTGTGATTTGGTCTTTCGTTTTGTCATTTTCTATATTTCTGTGTTTCAAATGTTATTTGAAAGCTTCCTCAGGATCTGTTGAAAATCCCCTTCTATGTTTGGAGCTACTGAGACTCTGACACCACACTACCCCAAGCCATTGGGCCTACAGAACCAGTGGCCCTCCTCTGCCTGCTCAGAACTCCGCAGTTCCAGACAAGCTGGGCCTCAGGGACACTGTGCGCGCACCTGCCCCTTGGAAGATCCACAGCTCTTCAATCGCAGCCGGGTTAGGGTGCTCACCACAGGCCGCAGTGCCTCAGGAGCCTGTGATCCCTCCCTGCTTGCAGAGATATCCACAGTCCTCTAGGCAAAGGAAGGGACTTCTGCAGGCATTCCAGATCCGCCCAGCTCCTCCTCTGCAGGCAGATGGCTAGGCGCGGCTGGGCTCAGGGGTTAGTGTAGGCCCGCCCATCCTTCAGGAGCTCAGCAGACTTCCAAGTGTAGCCGGGAGGGATGGGGAGGCGGCTGTAGTGGCCTCTAACCCACTGCTCCACTTCACTGCACCCAGAAGCCTGGGGGGTCCAGAACAGACTGAGATTTGGGCAGACTGTGCTGGGCACTCACCACAGGCTGAGGTGCCTCAGGAACCTGCGATCCCTCCCTGCTTGCAGAAGTATTCAGTCCTTCAGACAAAGGAACGGGCTCAAGTTTACCCTTTCTAATACCATTTGTTTCTGGATTTCATGTGTCCATCTATTACTGTCTCATTTTAACTAACTACATTAGTGATTCTTACAGGCAGGCCAATGAGCACACATGTTTAGCTCTTTTTATCATGGAGGTGTCTTCAAGATAAGTTTATGTTGGGCTGGGGATTTATCTCAGTGACATAAATGCCTGCCTGGCAAGTGCGAGGTTGTAAGTTTGATTCCTAGTACCAAAAAAAAAAAATGATAAGTTTATGTTGCCTCATTTATGTAGTCTACATATTTAAGCATTAAAATTATAAATTGATAGTCCTCCTACCCAAGCTTTAGTCACTTTTCAGATGATATTGTATTTTCTAGTAGATTCCATTATTTTTCTTCAAAAGTCATAAGATTCAAGACTATATTTTCAAAAACAGCAAAGTGTTATTTCACCTGCTTTTCTGATTGTTTTGTTTTCAGCATGTTAATTTTGTCATGACTGGATTATTTTTCTAATTATTACTCTCAAATGTTTTCTGAGCCTTCCCAATCTGTGAATTAATAGATTTCCTTTAGTTTGAAAAAAAAAATAAACTTATTTGTACAGATACTACTTTTGCTGCATTCTATTGCACCTTGTAAATTTTTAGTCTGGATAAGACACAGTTTATTAGGAACAAGATTATAATTTTCCCCCAGAATTTTTTCTCTGTTTCTATGGTCATGCATTAATAATTGAGCTGCACTGGTTATAAGATGAAACTTTAGTAATAATCAAGTCATTATTTGTTTATGTCTGATCTTCAGATAACATAGAAGACCTCAAAAACCCATTTAGATGACGAGTATGAGTTCTCTTTCCCCTTCTCTCTTTTTCTTTGCTCTTCATCCACTTCCTCCCTGTTTCTCCCCTTCTTCCCTCTCCTCCTCTCTATAAATATGCACATTTTGAGGAAAATTTTGTTATGTTCTACAGAAATGTGAAATAATACTTTTCATGCTTAATCTCTAATGTCAGATATTAGATGTATTTATTTTAGCTTGTTCTGAGGATGTAATGAGGTAATGTATATGAAATATTTAACACAGTAGTTGACATGAACTACATTCTCAAGAAATATGAACTTTTATTACAGTTAATTATAGATATTTGTCTTTCCATGAAATATGGTTTGACAATAATCCTTTCAGGCAAAAAAACACATGAAAAAAATGTTCATCATCATTAATCATTAGAGAAATGAAATTAAAACGACACTGAGATTCCATCTCACTCCAGAAAGAATGGCCAGGATAAAGAAAACTACCAACAATAAATGCTGGAGAGGCTAAAGGGAAAAAGGAACTCTCCTACATTGTTGGTAGGATTGTAGATTGGTGCAAACACTGTGGAGGTCAGTGTAGAGATTCCTCAAAAAGCTAGGATTGGAAGTCCCATTTGACCCAGCTATTCCACTTCTAGGCATATTCCCAGAAGAACTGAAAACATCATACCACAGTGATATATGTGCACCCGTGTTTATAGCAGCACAATTTGTAATAGCCAGATCTTGTAAACAATCTAAATGCCCATCAACTGAGGAATGGATAAAAAGTTGGGGTATTTTTATACAATGTAGTACTACTCAGCTATTAAATTGGTCACATTGAGATGTTTATAAATAAATGGATGCAATTTGAGACCATACTCATAAGTGAAATAAATCAAACTCAGATGTATAAATACTGTATAGTCCCCCTAGTGTAAAAAATGGTAAGAATATATAAGATTTTATGGTAATCATGGTTCCCCATTATATTGCTTTGTAGTCTTATAATATTTTCATTCATTGGTTGAAATGATTTTATTTTGTTTTGTTTAATTTTATTATGTGTGATGGTATAAACAGCCACTTTGAAGAAAACAAGGCATCATGGCAGCCATTGCTGATTTAATATCATCTTGCTTTGAAGTCCTACCATGCTTTTGTTCTTCTGTTTCCATTGGTTCTACCATGTTGTGTCTTACTGCATTTTAGTATATGTGATAGTATAAACAAATTTTTTAAGGAAAATGAGATATTATAGTAGCCATTGTTCATTATTGGTTATTTGGTTTTAAATGTCCTGTAATACTTACATTCTCTCGAATGGTTTTAGTCTATTTTGTTATGTTTGATACTACTGTGTGTGGAGATATGCTCAGCTATTTCAAAGAAAAGAGATATTACAGAAGCTACTGTTGATATGTGGTTGTCTTGTAATGAAGTGCTCTGTTGCTTACACTGTTTTGTTCTGATTTGGTTTGTTCTGTTCTGTTTTGTTTTATTCTCTTTAAAATAAAAAAAGAAAGGTCTAGTAAGCTGAAATTTGCTTGCATCAGTGACAAATACGGGTATGTAGACTGAATAGTTGTGTAAGATGTATACAATTAAAGTTGATAGCTGGAGCTATGGCAGATAAATAGCTAGGCTTTAGCAGATTGTAGGTTCCAAGGATGATTACCAACAGTATCTTCCATCTCATATACTTTGCCTATGATGTGGACTTTGACATTCCTCTCATCACGTAAGTGTTTGTGATTTATTTCAACCAGTGCATCAAGGCAAAAGTAATATACTATGCTTTCAAAGACTATAGCATGGAAATTCATTCAGCTTCCATTGTGTTTACCACAGGTCATATGTATTAGACCATTAGACACATTTATGTAATCTGTCCACCTTCATGCTGCCTTACTAGTGCACATGAAGAGGTTACTTGGGGGAGTTTTAGGGACTACGTGAAGTGAGGCATTCTGGTCTAGCCCACGACTGACTCAGCACTCATGTCAGACCTTGAGCCAAAACCACATTTCCAAACTCTTTCCCAATTCTTGATTCGCGTAAACTAGAAGACAGAATAAAATGAGTGTGGTTGTTTTAAGCACTGTATGTTTTGGAGTGATTGTTAGGTAACAATAGATGATCTGAATAATATTTTTACAGTGGTTTTTTTCCTGCTCTTTAATCTATTTTGTAACTTCAAAATTTTGGGGGGTGGGTGTACTTCTCCCCTACTAATAGAAGGGCACTTTGTTGTCCTTCCTGCAACCTTGACAACAATATTTTTTTCCCAAATCACGCCTAGACTTTCTCACACGTACTAAAATTAACCTGTCCCTCTGGATTTGCAATATAATTGACTAAACCTAATTTACCCTAAATATTTTGTGGCTATTAATACCACATTACCCTTTCTAGAGAGGCATTTAAATACACTTTAAAATCATCTAAATTGACACTCAAGGTAGATTAACTAATGTTTGAATTTTTATATAGTAAAGGTCTTTTGAGAGAAATAGGTTTGAGAGTTGAAGGAGGAGGTGTAGAAAGTTACAAGATGTTCGGTCCCTAAAAAAATCACACTTACATGGTGATCTCAGTCTGTGGCCAGTCTTTCTTTATCTCTGGGCTGCTAAAACAGCCAGCATGATAGCTTTCATTTTGAAATTGATTCTTCATATGAATGACCTTCATCATTTGGCAAATCGTTTCAAATTTCTTAGGGTAAAATCAGCCTAATAATTTCAACATATTACCACCATGATACAGGCTTTTATATGCTGTTGTCAAAACATTCTGAGCTATAACTCCAAATTGTAAACTACTACTAAACTATTAAATTGATGGTGTCCAACTTAGATTCTTTTTTCTCCCCTCCTCGCATGACTGATCACAGATTGACGTATTTTTCATGTTATTTAGAGTCATCTCTGTAACAGAGCTGACTATTCCAACCCGACCTGAAAATTACATGTACAAACTATTAATGATATTTTTTCTTACCTAGGTAGGAATCCAATGTGTATGTGACTTCCTAAACAGAAGTTTATACAAAAGAAACAGTTTATATCACACAAATATTCTTTTTTTTTTTTTTTTTGTCTTTTTCTTTTTTATTAGTACCGGGGATGGAACTCACGACTGCCTGCTTGCAAGGCAGGCGCTTATCCCCAGCCCCTCACACAAATATTCTGTAAGCTATACAAAGATAAGATATCTAATGAACTACAGTTATAATCTCTAAGATTTTAATATATTATCTCCAAAATGATGCCAGATATCTGTTCTTGGAAACTCTTTTGCCCTACAACTAAAATGGAAATGAGGAAATAAAAATCAACATCTTACCTACTCCAAAATCTCTTTCTGTAAATTTGTGCCTTGGTTACTGTACTTGTGATCTAAGAAAATATTTTCTCACTTCCTGGCTGATCTCACTCAATCTTTCTTTCTGTCCACTGCTTGATTTCTAGGTTCTCAAACATGCTTCAGTATCTTCAAGTTGAAAGGAAATAAAACGTAAGCCCACACACCTAACACTTGATTATTCTGCCTACTGCTTTGGGTATGTTTAATATTCTTTCTTTTATTTTAATGTCAACCTTGTATTCATGGGAATTTTGAATCAACAATTTCTCCATTTATTTTTTTACATGTTTACTCTGTCAAAAAGATCTTTTTGCCATGCAACTGTTCCCTTAATCTACATTTTCCTTTTCTACAATCAGTTACACTGTCCTTTTCTATTTCCAGCACATAAATGTAGAACAGAATTGCATTTTACAGAAAAGGAATCATTACTATATTATATGCTTTTTATGTTATATCAGCTTTATTTACAAACAACTCTGTAGAACTGGGGAAAATGAGTGCTTTGTTAGCTCATTGAATTGTGTACTATTTCCCTCTTGTTAATTGAACCATGTGATGAGTAAGTATGACAGCCTGGCTGACACTCCACACTGACTATTGTTGGAGATTATCACATCACGAGTGAGATTTACTTTTGGGGGAATTTAAATAAAACTGTAGCTTCACTTGGGCAAAAGGAAAAATAAAATGATCAGTTTGTTTTATAATGCACCTACCATTTGAATATGGAAAGTAATGTGAAATCATAAAAAAAACTTGTAATTTCTTTTTGGTATTTCTTGAAAAAATTTACACTGCCACTGTATATGAAGATACATGTAAATAGTACGATATATGTCTGTCAATTTTTGAGTACTGTCTAAAATATTTATCTTCTCAAAATTATTTTACCCAGCAATAACATAAATAGTTTCATTTACTAACATGTAAGTGGTTGACATAGTGAGAATTTCATTATAAGAAACAAAGTATTTCTGAAGTCACATGATTTAAATATACCTTTAAGTGTCTGAAGAAATTCCACAGCATAAAATTCTGAAACTTCCAAGTGACAGCTCTTGTTTCTTATGTCAGAATACTCATATATAATCAATTATTAATAATTCTTATTGCTAAGGTACACAGTTTTTTTCCCCAGGGAATAGTGAGGTTTGAGGTTAACAACTTTCAAATGTACGTAAGTCAAATTTCTGCAAATATAAGATTTTGCTTGACCAGGGACTCGTCTCTCAGGTTTTGCTATAAAGTCTGTTTGTGACATACAGCTAACAAAGGAATTTTTCTCTCGTAAATAATGGGCCAAATACAACACCCTCCTCCATGAACGCTTTCCATTACAATTTCTTTCTTGAAGCTGTTCATTCTCTTCTTTTTACCACAGTTCGATTTGTTGGCGTATAAAATAGCAGTTTGGTACATTCTTTGTGATGGGTAATCCTATTAGTTTGGAAAAATGATTTTCCTGAAATTTGGAAAGCAGGATAATTTGCTTCATGCCACTTTTCACATATGCCATTATTTGATCACAATGCACTTTTTAATTGCCATAAAATAAGAAAGTCTCTATGTCTCTCTTTCTCTTTTTTAAACATGTCCTTTTATTCTAACTTGGAAGCCTAATTAGTCCAGATTGTATTAAAATGCTTTGTTTTTGCTGCTTTTGTCAAAGAAGGGTTGGAACATGCTGCCTCTCTTGGTAGGTCACAGACTGAATAGGCCTGACCCAAGGAATCAAATGTCTGACCTGGCCTGACCCTAACCTCTACTTAAAATCAAGTCTTTGCTTTTATTTAAAAACAGAGGTATATTTTGCATGTATCTTTTTTTCCCTTGTCCCAGCTGCTAAGAAGCACCCAAGGCTATTCATCTGAGACCTCAGGGTGGGAAAGAACATTTTCCAATCTTCTCAGTTTGAAGAATGGAGTCTGGGCTTGATTTACGTGTGTTTGTTTAGGGAAAAAATCCACTATATTGTCTAGGAATTTCATGTAAGAGAAAAGCAACCAGAAAAAATGCAAAGATAGGTGATTTGTGGGTTTTGCTCCTACTGCAATGAAGTGGTCACATTTATTTTAAATATGTCCTTATATTGAATTAAAAATCATTCCTGATTATGCATCAGCAATTAGATGAGACAGAACATTTGGCAAACATATTTAAATGTTACAGTTGGTAGAACATTTAAAACCATGTCAGTTTTCTGTTGGATATACAGGAGACTGAGTGAATGCCTCTAATAATAATATTAATCACTTTATGGTTTTGTGCTGTCCTTCTGAGGCAAATGATCAGTACCCTTAATTTTAGCCTTGCTTTTGTTGTTTGCCTCTGTGATTCTTTTTTCTCTGTTTGTATGGTTGTTACAGTAAATTTAATTTATGACTGTGTAGGGTGATGTATCCTGTGGGTCATATCCTGTAATCTTTCATGTGGAGAATTCCCATGGAGCTATTCTGTGAGATTTGATGGCAGACTCTTACACTTTTATTTTAAACATCTTTACTTTTTTGTAGGTGGGGCTGTGGGAGGTTAGCTGATTCAGTGCATCCCACATTACAATATACAGGACTTTTATTCACCCCATTAGACGTGTAGTATAACTGCAAACTTGCTGAGAACCCTCAGAGGCACCTTCTTACGCTAAATTCAATAATATATACTTACAAAAATAAAGACCACACAATGCCTCCCAATCTTGAATTTTCCCACTTTTTACCTCTAGTGTTCATAAGAATTAGTTTAAGGAAAGGCCTACATTTTGTTGTCAGATCTTACCAGTCATGAAACTCAGTGCAGCAACTGAGTGTCAGACTTAATGATAGAATGGCTTTAACTTTTAGAGCAAAGCATGTTGTTGAGCTGAGATTTTCAAGCTCAAACGCAGCAAATGTAGTCAAGGTAAGAATGACATTGGTTCAACTTGTGATACCTTTGTTAAGTTGATTTTGTCGGGAACAGGAAAGAAAAAAAGAAAAATACTAAAAATAGTATTGAAAATGAAAGTGAGTTACTAAAAATGTCTCAGGATGAAAATTACCCTTACTTTTAGTTGTCCTAAGTGAAGTGACCCTATGTTAAACTTAAAACACAAAATTCAATCTAGCTGCACATACTTTGATTTAAAATTATTGAACTGCTTCAAAATTGAGAAAGTTCTGCAGTTTGTGAAGTACATAAGCTTTGAGCCATGTACAAGGTAATTTGAGATTATTCAAGCTTTCGAATTTCTCAGAGTGCTTCAATTTGGGTGTTATCAGGGTTCTGACATGTATAATGCATAAAAATTTGAGACTGCTGAAAATGTTCTTTTTTGAAAAAGAAAGAAAGAAAGACCCTTTCACTGTGTTCTGAACCCTGGGTGTGTGCAGACACTGAGGAATACATTGATGTAAAATTGTTGGAGGCTTTAATTTGTAAAATATGAAGAGCTTTCTGGATCACTCAGCACCTGTTCAAATGGTTAGAACTACACCATTTGAGAAGTAGAGGAAAAATGTAACCAGATCTTCACTGAGGGAAAAGAATAAGGCCCAAGAGTTCAAACATTTCTGAAAAACATGTTATAATATATTAAGAACAACAAGTTGGAATATGGGGAAGACATCAAAGAATAAAGTTCAGCTAATCTTTCTGTCAAAATCTCTCATATTAATTTCACACTATGTTTTTGTGAAAAGGATACTTGGGCTTCCTGGTGGACTTAATCTCCCTTGAATGGTGCACATATGCCCACACTGATATCTTTTTTGGGCTCTTTTATTGCACGTAGTTCAATGATAAATATAGACGTCTTCTTGTGTATTCAATCATTTCACTTACTGAATGCATGGAGTCCTGCCTGCACCAAGGAGGACCCAGAGGCCTTGTGAGGCCCCAGTAATAAAAGGCTGTCATAGTTAATACCCTGCACTTGGAACCATGCAATTATTTCCTGTTATTTTCCAACATAAGTTTTTTTCCTCAAGATCTTATTTATATAATGCAATAAAATTTTTCAATTATAATTAAAATATATAATTAAAATTTTTCAGTTCTATGATTTTTGACCTTGGTTAGTGCAGCATTTTACTACTTTGAATTTTTAAATACTGAAAGAATGATGAAAAATTTAAAAGAAATATATTCTCTAGATCAGCTGTGGCAAACCTATGGCATGAATGTAACACCAGGCTGTTTGTTATCAGTGTTCTAGGTAATATAAAATAATCTTGTGGTTGTTTGCTGTTTTCCATTTCTGGATTGTCTCACACTAACAAGTAATCATAAATAAATGAAGTATGGCATATTTATGTAGCAGTATCCTTAAATGAGTATAAATGTAGCAATACTCCTAAGTGTGTTGCAGACACAAATCAATTAAAATGAAAGAGGAGAAAAAGAATGTCTCCATGTATAGGTATTGTGGACCTTCTCGTCTGGCGTCTGCCTCTTCCTAGTCATGAACCTTCAGAAGGACACGTCTTTCTGAATTCCATTAACCTGGCTTGTCGTGGTAAAGGGTTAAATAAGCAACTGCCTTTGTCCCTTCCTATTCTGAGTTGAGAAGCATATCAACTGAAGATATGATGCAAGGTTTCTCTCCTCAGGTACTGAAAGGTTACCTTGAAACTGTTCAGTTCGGAACTGGTAACATTCCTGAGTGAAGTGGTTCTCAGCATCTTGGGAAAGCTCCCCAGTCAAGTGCTGGAATTTCTAAGCTATTATCTCCACAGTGGCAGGTGATGGGCTGTTTAGCATGATTTTAGAGGCAGCAGGGAAGCATTCAGTTCCTTTCTAAATAGTTCCTGTTCATCAGCAGGTGTTGATAGTTACTTTAGGCTAGACTAAAAATTTTATTTTCCAAATTAAGATAAAAGAGTGCTAAATAGTAGTTTGAAGGGTGGGCAACAGCAGGTTCAGCACCACTCGTGTTTTTTTTTTTAATAGAGTTTCTCATGTCTGCTCATATGTGGAATTGCAATAATAATAGCCAGCTTATGGATTTCTGACAAGGAATAAATGTAAAACTGTGCTTAACCTGATTAGCATTTTTATGCATTGAATATTTGTATCTCCTGAAAGTTTTTGAAACCCTAATGAGTTGGTATTGAAAATGGAGTCTTTGGGGGTAAATGAGGTCATGAAAATAGAGTCTTCATGAATGAGATTATTGCCACTATAAAAAGAAAAATGAGAGATGATGTTTCTTTTGACCATGTAGCTTTACAAAAAATCAACCATGCAAACCAGGAAGCCAGCCCTCACCAGGTTGTAGTCTGTTTACTTTCTGACCTTAGTCTACTCAGCCTGCGGAGCAGTGAGAAATCAATTTCTTGTAAATTACACACTCTTCAATTATTTGTTTTAGGACCAAAACTAGGACAAAACTTTAGAAGGTTTTCAATAATTATGTTTTCTTCCCTCTCTTATTTCAAGGAAAATAATTTCATGTTTATCCTATGTCTAAAAATTGTAGGGCAATGTAGCTCGAATGAGAGCCAGGCACTGCTAGAAAGTCTTTGAAGTCTCTGAATGGGAGAGTGACATCTTAGAGCGGTCTAGAAGAAAGCCAAGATGGAGGAAGCCACATGGACAAGGCTGATACCAGGCAGGAGAAGGACACTCACCACATGAGACTGCAGATGCCACGTGAATGGTTACAGCTCAGTAGAACGGAAAAGGAAGGCAGAGGAGATCAGCTGAGAAAACCAATTACCAGGACATTGTACCTAATTAAATAGGAAAGGGAAAATAACTGCAATAACCAGGTTTAATTTTTTCCCCAACCAGACAAATGATATAAATGTCTTTGTCTTGGTGGAGTGTGTAGCTACTAGCATCAGTAGCTCAAAGACTGTAAAATGGAGGACTAGATACTACTCAAAAGACAGACGAATGGACTGTAAACATGAAAACATGTTCAGGAGCACTGGCCATGAAGAAATGCAAGTTAAAACAACACAAAGGTTTTATCTCATATCAAAAAGAGGGATGTAAGGAGAAGCCTCGCAGCATAGACGCAAGTCTGTGGGCTTGACCTCAAGGTGTAAATTAGTGGTGCACAGACTGAGATTTCACGGTCTACATAATTAAAGAAGCCACTCAACAGAAAGTGTCAACTTTCATTTTGAAAAGCATACATTTTTAACACCCAAAACAAATAAACTAATACTGAAAAGTACTACCATCTCTTGTCACTATTATTTAATAAAGGAATAATTTAATAACCCAAAGAGATGCAATACAAGTAATCTCAGAACAGAGAATTGACCTTTAAATGTAGTATGTTTGTTGTGATGTAAAAGTTATTATTTCATTACTGATAATTGACCCCAGAGCCTCCACAGTGAGCTGTGTCACCAGGCCTTTCATTTTGTTCTTTTTTTCTTCAATTTTAACATAGGGTCTTTGTTGTGGCTGGATTTCTCAGGCTGGTCTCTAATATGTGATCCTCTCAACTCACCCTCCCAGAGCACTGGGGTTATAGGTATGGGTCACCAAACCTTGGCACTATGCTGTGATTGAATGTTATCTGCACCTTAGTGTTTATGTGTTGGAAGCTGGTGTCCAGTGTGGTGAGTCAAGAAGTAAAACTTTTCTCTTGGAGGAAATTAGGTGATTGGGATCAACATAGTTCTCCAGAAGTGTTAGACCCTCTGACAGAGGGCTGCTATAAAATGCTGGCATCGGAAACTATTGCTTCTTATCCTTTATGTGGTCTTCCCAGACACATTCTACCAATGAAACACCATCTGCTGTGTGGACCTCTGCAGACCATAGCAGAAGCCCACACCATATAGTAGATCTAGGAGCTCCAAAACTATAAGCTAAATCCTTTTCTTCGCCAGTTACCCTGCCTCTGATACTTTGCTAAGGCGTGAAAAAATGGAGTAATACAACTTATAAAAAGCTACTATTTACTAGAGTCCCCTGAAAAGGGAAGAACTGAGACTCACTGATATTACTAATGTCCACTGAAAGAATACTTACAAAAAACGCAACGTTTTAACATCAAAAACTGCATGTTAGTTTTATATTGTATATTAGCTTATTGCCTGATTTTATATATATTTTATATAAATATATATTTTTTTCATTTTAGGACTTTTATCTCTTTATACAGTCAAATGATCTGCATTCACTCTGTGAAATTCACTGGCAGAAGTTAGCTACCTGCCTTTCCTTAACAAGATCTTCCTGCACTCTCACCACATACATTAGGTCTAGGTCAGGATCACCATTCCTTTCTCCCTGTTTGCCTTTTCTCAGTTCTCTTTTTTTGCTTTATTCTTTCTTTGAAAGCATTTGTATTCTAATAGGACAGGACTAGATCAGCATTCACTAACATCTTTCAGATTAAGAGATTTTGATATTATCTCTAAATGTATAGATGCATTCCAGAGACTCACTGTGGTGGCTGAAATGTGAGACTGTTTGTTATGTGACAGTGTTTGTTATGCAACTTTAGACATGAACCTTGTTGGACCTTCATCATATCATCCTCTATGTGGTAATCCACAAATTAGTCTCTTCATAAATCCTACTTAGCCAAAGATGATAATTTATTAAATGATTGAATTAAACTCAAATATTGTTTGTTTGTACTACCTTGACACTTGTTATTTTATTCAATTGATGTAGCAGAAGTTTCCAAATGGAATTGGCCTTGACCATCCAAGGTCTTTCTTGATTCCTCCATTGTCCTTGCCTAAGAAATCTCTGTTGATACGTGGGATAGGCAGATACAATAACAGAAGCAAAATCTGATTGAAAGGGTCCTTGGGGAAATAAAAATAAAGTCCAGGCCAACACTTTACCACTGATTGGACTAAAGAACCTCTGTAGTACCACCCAGGTACCTGATCTCTTCCCATCTCTTCCAGGTGTGTGGGTAACATTAGATGCGGAATTGCTAAGACTTTTGACGTGGGTTTGAAAAGACATGGAAAGTGGGGATGCATCACTTTCTTACAGAGCAGACGCAGCTGAGATTTCCTGCTTTTGTTCCTTCATTGCTTTTCTTTGTAATGTCACTGTGAAGGGTTAATATGTCTTATATAAGGAGGACCAGAAAAGAAAGCATTTTTCCCCCATAATTCCTTATAAATAGGTCGAAAGTAATCATCTCCCATTATATTTTGTTATGGAATATTTACACATTAATTTAGCAAGGTAATTTTATACATCTATAGAAGTATGAATGTCTCAAGAAGAAAAACTACGTAGTAAACAGTGATCTCAAAAGGCCAGCATTGTAAATAATTTCACTCACACCAGGGTTTCTCTGTCTTGACACTAGTGATATTTTGGATCACATAATTCTATGGGGAGGGGGGCTTCCTGTGCAGTGTTGTATGTTCATCAGCATCCCTGGCCTCTACTCAGAGCCTGCCAGTAACAGCCCCAGACATAAGACAAGGGAGACTTTCTCCTGATATTGTCCACTGTCACTGTTTGTGAACCAATAATATATATCAATAATAATTTGCAGTTTAAGGATTCACATTTGCCTATAAATTAAACTATAAGTCAGAAAACCTATACTTCATTCCTAAATTTACATTAAAATATAGCCACTCTAGGCTCTCTTATCTTATAGATTCTCTCCTTCTCTCTTTTCCTCTCTTCTCTCTGCTTACTTCTCTCTTCTCTTCCCCTCCTTTCTCCTCCATTCCCCTCTTCTACTTCCCTGCTTTCCTCTACTCTTCTCTCTCTTCTCTGCTTAGATCTCCCCTCCCCTCCCCTTTTTGCTCCTCCCTTCCCCTCTACTCTTCTTCTTTTTCTTCTTGTACCCTTTTCTCTGCCCTCCTGCCCCACCTTGCCCTCCCACCTCTCCTCTCTCCTCTCCTCTCCCCACTGTGCCCCACACTGTGCCTCCTATTCTCTTTCTCCGTCCCTTTTTTTATCCCCTCCCCTTATTTTTCCATTTCTTTCTTTCCTTCTTTCTTTGTGCTGGTAATTGAACTTGTATTTCCACTGTACCTTAAATTTACTTTCTATCCTATATTCAGTATATCCTACACAGTTACCAAATTAATCTTCCTACCACACATGGAGTTGTTTATTGCAAAGAAATAGATTGATGCATAGCTAACACAATCAGGTCAGTTACTATTGTGCTCTTTTAAGCAATTCAGCTATGGTAATTTGCAATAATATTCAATATGATAAAGAGTATGACATAATGCTTTTCAGCATATTTGTTTGGATACGGTCATGGTAAAATGAAGGAATTGATTTAATAATGAATTTAATTACTAGACTGTATACACTGAACAAGCCTCAATGCATCAGTTTGTAAGTGTACATATAAAAGCAATTTGATATGAAGATTATGATTTAAAATGTCTGAATATGATGGAAGAATTTTTGGAAGGTAACACTGAATAAAGTTAGTTTTGGTCACATTTTAAATTTAAAACATTATCATTCCATACTGTTTTAGGCTCTGGCAGAAATTAACTATGGTAACAACTGATTAAGGGTCAAAATACAAAAACTTCTGGTAGTAATTTAGAGAATGATTTGTTGTAAAACCTTAGGCAAATTTGCATGATTTTTAGTGCTGGCATCTATAATACAAGGAGGCTGATTCTCAGGAAAGTATCCAGTTCTGGATTCCTCAGATATATGATTGAAATAGGTAAAAGAATGAGCGGGTGACCTCACTAATAAACAAGTGAATGAGTAATTGCATAAATGGATAAATCATGGTTTATACACAAAGAAACAATGCTTCCCTCACTTGTAGATAGTAACGAAGAGAACTAATAGAGTATGGCTGTTGGCCAGTTTTGATCCATTGCTGAGGGTTTTGCAGAAGCTACCAGTAAGGTCCAGGGTGATTTCAGGGTCTTTGGCATCATTCTGTAGAACTGCATTGTGTTTGGCCTGAGTTGCTAGTGAGAAGTTTCTGAAGAAAGTGATCACTGAGTCTTGTGTTGGTAGCTTTGAGAACCATTCTTGGTTTGGATATAGTCACAGGAACATCTGTATATTATTTTTACAGCTTCTCTCAGCTGATATGGGGGACACAGAAATGCAACACTCAGATTCTCTTTTAGGGAGGAACTTGCTGCCCAGCTGTGCTTGGTAGACAGTTTCCATTTGTCAGCTCTGTCAGAGCTTTCCCTGACTGCAGAGAACCACTCTTCCCCTCTCCCTTCACTGTGAGGTCATATTCTTCCCAAGGCTGTGTGAATCTGGTTACTGGGCAAAATAGGAACATAAAGAACCAGTGAATCAGCCCAGCGTGAACACTGTAAAGCACAGTACTTGCATCAGAGCTCCCTGTGTGTTTGAAAGAAGCTTTGTTGGGCCAGCATTGTGGTTAGCACAGTTTGATTTCTTTCTCTGCCAAGACCAGTTTTCCAACTTTACTGTACTGCTGTTTATAATAAACATTGTGCACTCCCAACCTTGTTGCAGTATCTGCTTCCAGAGGACCCAACCTGTGCCTGAGAAATGATAGTGTGGAAATAATAAACATTTGGCACTTCCCATCCATCCTTCCTCTGGCACACCTTCAATCTCAGACCCAGGAACTTCTGTTGCTGCTGCTTTGTTTACTTAGAGTTAGGTTTTAGCAAAATTTGTAATGATGAAGTGTTGTTAGTCAAGTTAAATACTTGTTTATCGATCTTAAAAGTCCACTTTTGGGGCTGGGGATTTATCTCAGCGGCATAAGCACCTGCCTTGCAAGCAGGCAGTCGTGAGTTCAATCCCTGGTACCGAAAAAGAAAAAAAAAAAAAAAGCCCACTTTTCCCCATATGTAATAGAATGCTTCAGTGATTGATAAAATTCTAGAAATTTGCAGATACACAACACCCTCACCTCAAACTAGCACTTGCCTTATGGATCAGCCTCATATGCAAATTCTTTTACTCACTCTTATAGAATATTTTCTTTTGACTGGAGCAAGTCTACTTACTAATGGAAGTATGACATCTTTACCTAAAGCAACTTTATCTAACCAACTTTACCTTTGCTACCATTATTAAATAGTTGAGAAACAGAAGAAATGGTGAGATAGATACTATTGATTAATAAAGGATGATGGAAAAGTGATTTTGAGATAAGGCAAATTAGAGCCTCTGGTGAGACTAAATTTAGAGGCACATAAGAGCCTGGAGAGACAGGTGAGAATCCTATGAGGGAAAATGAAGATAAAAGCATCAGATTTGTCCTAAAATATAACTCTAAATATCTGAAAAGCTCATTTGATTAGTGAACTAAAGAAATCACTGATGTAGAAAAATATTAACTTTATTAATTATTTTAGAATTATACTTTCATATTTTCAAAAGAAAATATGCCTTTAAACTACTAGTTCTAGAAATATAAGCTATTCAGTTTTATCATAAAACCATGCTGCTGTAGGGATTCTCACAGGAAGTCAGTATTATTAATTTATATTGACATTGTTCTCTATGTTGCTAAAGATCACTTGAGAATAAATGGGTTACAGCTTGGACATGTGTGCAGAGATAAATGGGACAGAAGACAAAAGATTCCTGCAGTCCCTTACAACTTTAAATAATTCTGAATCTAATTGTTCAAACTTTTACAGTTTGCTCATGGGTCACAAAATTTATAGCAAAAGATACAGGGATGTATTTAAGGGGAAAGATACTCTATGAACTCCAATCTCTTGCATAGTTTTACACAAGTGAATTCAACTAAATCAAGTATCGGAAATAGTTTTGAGCGAATATGTAACAAAAGATCATCTATTGCTGAAGAAATGGTTGGGTACCTGATAGATTAGGTATATACCAAAATTTACTTTAGTGAGCATGGTTAAATATATAAGCCTGATGATAGATAGATAGATAGATAGATAGATAGATAGATAGATAATTAGTTGCATGCCATTGTAAATCAGATGAAATAATTTAATTTCCCTCCTTAAATTGTTGCTGTATTCTATGCAGTTGTATGACACTTAGCATTACTATTTTTTCTTATTCCCAGTTGAGGTTGACCAAAACATACAGAAAATTAAAAAAATTACACAGGGATAAGTAATTAAAAAGTGAGAAAAGAATATGTAAGTCTAGAAGAGGGATTGAAGAAAAAGCTTATTTTGCAGAAAGAGAGTAGAATGTCAGTTTTATCAGGACAGATGTTATGCCTGGTTTAGTGCTGCATAAATGTACCTTGAAGTGCCTGGAATATAGGAAGCCCACAACAAATATTTATTAATTCAAGGAATGGATTCAAACTTCATTGTTTTTGCTTAGTACGTGTGGATGGAATATGCTGTTTTTATTCTCTTCTGGAAAGTTAACCAAATACAATGGAATTACATTACTTTGTTGTAACAGTGATTCTCCATGGATACCAATTTGGCAGGAAAGGCAAAGAACAAAGACTGTGATAGCAGATAAACAGTTTGGAAGCTCTTGCTCCAGGTGGGGGAATTGAAATATCCAATGGTCAGATATTCTTGCCAAAAAGCTCCCTTTTTATGAAATAGTCCCATGTATTATAATCTTTCTACTTATATATAGTCATTTAATTTGTAATGGAGTGAAAATATAGAAATATTCAATAAAATGGTTTTCTTATTTGTAAAATGTTTCAAGTGTCTTATTTGAAAGACACTCCTGAGAGACATTTTAATTGTGGAGCTAATACTAGCTGAAAAGTAAAAAACAAATGATAATAAAATAAGAAGTCTTTTAAAACTATGCCTGGAGAAATGCTGAGTACTTCATATGCCTAAATAACCTTTACATGATGATTGGTTAAGATGAGTTTTTCGATCGTGAGAAGTCTGTTTGTAGCAAGTTGATGGTTCCTACAAATAGCTCAGATTGTAGAGCTTCAGAAATCTGTTTCATGTGATTTTTACATGGAAGTTTTAATGAAATATATTCAAGGAACATTAAGCAATGTTGAGCCAGAAACCAATGTTCAAAAAAAAAGTCTGTTTCTTCCCAGTGAAATCAAAGGAATTAGTTATTGTAGACAGTTGGGGGTAAGGAAACCTTTCTCAGCTTTTCTTTCTTAAAGACATAGTTTGCTCTATATAAGAACTATCACTAGCCCAAAGTGAAAAGTTTACTCATTATGGCTGAAAATACTGATTATATCTCAGTCAAAATGACAACAACCTGGTTTTTTCCTCCATAGTAAAGCAAGCTGTTATTTTTTTATACAGATTTCAGTCAGCAGCCATATATCTTCATTTCAACAAAATAGAGTACTTTAAAACGATCCCCAAGCACATTAAGGTGATTTCTACCTGCTTCAAATATAGGGAAATAGAAATGTGGACAAGTTGTGTGATTTATCACATGTCTTGATGCCTAGAAAAAATGGATATACTAATGTTTAGATTAAACATTGGGCAGTATTGAGAAATTCAAACGCTTTGATAAAGTAACACAAGTATATAGTATAATATATAATAAACTTCTTATGAGTATCTGCCATGTTGACATATGGCAGAAGAAAATTATCCAAGTATATTCAATAGGAGAGATTTCAAAATTATTCAATAGGAAGAATTTCTATTGAATAGTATTCTATATCCCAGTAACTGAAATCCAGGATACTTACCATGTATCACATTAGGTATAAACTAATGTCAGTTAGTATGTTGGGTATACTAATAAATCTTGTTATTAAATAAGCCTACTTATCTTTGTGTAGTAGACTATTTTTCACATTTTGAATTCTTTTATATGTAAGGCTAATGATGTTCTACAAAACACTGATGTGTACATTGCTGTAACTGGAGGATTAAAGAATGCCCTCTACATTGTCTAATAAGTAGCTAAGAGAAAAATATAAATAGTTATAGTAAAATGTAACTAACATCATATTAAATAATGCACAAAGTATTCAGTGATAATTTTGGAGAAAATTTTGTGAAGGTAATAAAATTTTATCTGCCTGCCAGGAATACAGGGAAGAAAGCATTTCAGAAAAAGGCTCCAGGGTGGGAAAAGGTATATATAAAAATTGACATATCTTCAAATTGAGCAGCATGTCGGTCTGAAAGGAAGAGCACTGAGAAATAAGACGCTACAGGTAGTTTTGAGCAATAATTTACATACTTGAATAACATATTGAGGGACTTGTATTTTCTAATGTAGATAATGGAAGATCATGGTAGATTCATGGTTTGAATGAAAAAAACTGTTTCCTGGAAGCTGGTAAGAAATGGAATCAGAAGAGACCTAGAGTAGTAAAAGCAATTGTAGTCAAAAAGAGCAAAGCAGGAAACATCACAATCCTGGATTTCAAGTTACATTACAAAGCTACAGAAATAAAAAGACTGATAGTGGCACAAAAGAAGACACATGCATCAGCAGAACACAATGAGGATTCAGAAAAACCCCAGGAATGTTACACTATCTGTACTTTGACAAAAGAACTAAAAACATATAGTGGAGGAATGATAGCCTCTAAACCAAATGATGTTCAAATAGTTGGCTAATCACATGCAGAAGATTAAATCTAGTAGGCTCTTATGGCTCTGAGGTAAATCCCCAGCTCTAGAAGATTAAATCTAGATGTGTATTTCTCACAATATACTAAACTAAAATTAAGATAATTAAAGATACAAATATTAATAAACTCTTCACATGATGGAATATAACAGATGAAACTTTTGAAGATTTGGCCATAAACAAGTACTTTGAACAGAAGTCCAACTTTACAAGAGATAACATCATGAATCAACAAACAAGATCACATCACATTGAAAAGGTTCTGCACAGCAAAGGAAATCACCAAAAGAATGAAGACAGAATCTAAAGAATGGGAAAAATTATTACCAGCCAATCCTCAGACCGAAGACTTATAATAAGAATATATAAAGAGCTGAAAAAAATTAGACCTCCACCAAAATAAAAGAGCCAGTCTAAAAAATGGGAAACTGAAATGCATAAATAATTCTCAAAAGTTAAATGGCCAATAAATATAAGAAACAGTGTTCAGCATCTCTGGCTGTTAGAAAAATTGCAATTAAAGTAAAAAAGAACACTGACACTACATCTTTTTCCAGAAACAATGACTGTCATCAAGAAATCAAATAATAACAAATGCTGGAGTGCACCACATGGGGTCTGATAAGGCCCTGCACCGTGTATCCAACCAGCCTCAGAGGGTTTTCCCCCACAAAAGCTCCATAAATCCATGCCCAGTGATCCCAATCAGCTGAGGAGCCTTGGGACATCACGTGGTGCCTGCTGAAGGTCCACCAAGCGTATTCCACCCAGCTAGGGAACCTTGGTGCACTCTGCAGGACCTGGTGAAGACCCACTCAGTGACCCCAACCAGCCTCAGAGGGTCAGTGCACCATGCAGGGCTCTGTAAGGCCCTGTCGAGTGACCACAACCAGCCAGGGAGTGTCGATGTGCTGCATAGGGCCTGCTGAAGGTATTCCAAGCATACTGCACCAGCCAGGAAGCACACACACACAGTACCTGGTGAAGCCCTGCTCAGCAATCCCAACCAGCCTCAGAATATTTATACTCCATGTGGGGCCTGGTGAAGTCCTGCCCAACAACCCAAAAAGCCAGTGAGCCTTGAGCACTGTGGGTCCTGCTAAAGATCCAGCCAGTATATTCCACCCAGCCAGGAAGCCTCAGAGCACCACACAGGGCCTGGTAAAGGCCTGCCTAATGTGCCCCATGAGATGGGAAGGCCACCCTCCAGAAAGACAACCATCACCAATTGAAGAAGCAACTGGGATTTTTATTCAGCTGCCCCAGAGGAATACAGGAAAATGACAAAATGAAAGAGCAACTTGGTGGAAAAATAAGATACTTCCATGATAAAGAACAGCCGAAGAGGTTCATAACCACCAAACCAGCCCTACAAAGAGTACTGAAAGATCTTTTAGATGGACATAAATATGACTTGGACTTCAAGAACAACAGACCAAAAAAAAAAAAAAAACTTACCAATCAGGGTAAACTATTAAACAGAAAGGTAAAGAACCAACAGCAGAAAGATAACATGACAGAAATAAAACAATATATATCAGTTATAACCAGTAATGTAAATGACCTCAGTGCACCAATTAAAAGAAATAGACTGGCAGAATGAATTAAGATACAAAACCCAACCAAATGCTGTATACAAGAAACCTAACTACTCTTAACGGAAATTCATAGATTGAGAGTCAAAGGATGGAGAACAATACTTTGTGTAACCAGACATAAAAAAAAGCAGTGATAGCTATTCTGTTTGTAAACAATATGAACTTCAAACCAAGAATGAGCAAAAGAGAAAAAGAAGGTCACTATATAATGGTTAGGGGAAAATTTCAAAAGGAAAAAGAGGCAATCTTAAATATATATGCACTGAATATGGAAGCACCCAGCAATATAAGACAAATAGTAACAGATATGGGAAATCAAATAAGAAATAACACATTTGTAACAGGAGACCTTAATACTCAATTGGCACCAAGAGACCAATTAACTAGACAAAAAATCAGCAAATAAATAACAGAACTGAATCAAGCTTGTGAACAAATGGACTTAATAAACATACACAGAGTACATCAGGATACACTTTCTTCTCAGCTTCACATGGGACATATTCTAAAATAGACCATATACTAACCAATAGAACATGCTTAAGTAAGTGCAAAAGAATAGAAATTATCCCATGCATATTATATGACATTAGTGCAATGAAACTTTAAATGAATGACAAAAGAGAATGCAGAAACTCCATAAACACATGGAAATTAAATAATCCTCCTGAATAATCAATGAGTCACAGAGAAAATTAAGAAATTAAGCAATATCTATAAGTAAACAAAAGTGCAAATAAAACTTATCAGAACCTGTGGAATGGAATTTAAGGCAGTTTTCTGAGGGAAATTTATTGTGATGAAGTCTTATGTCAGGAACAGAGTGAATACAAATAAAAAACCTAATGCTACATCTCAAACATCTAGAAAAAGAAGAGCAAGTCAAGCCCAAAAAAGGGAAGAAATTATAAAGATCAGAGCAGAAATTAACACAATTGAAATAAAATTAACAAATTGAAGAGTTGATTATTTGAAGGAATAAAATTGATAATCCCCTAGTCAACCTTATTAGAAAAAGGAAAGAAATACCTCAGATTCAAGGAATAAGGAATGAAAAGTGTGAAATCATTGCAAATCAATTCTGCAAAATACAGAAGATCATCAATACCTACTTTGAAAACTTTTACTCTTGTAGAACCAAAAACAGAAATGGACAGATTCCTAGAAATATGAGTCACCAAAGTTTGAGATTGAAAATGTAATTGAAATCTTGCCAACAAACAAAAGTCCAGGTCCTTATGAATTCATTGTTGAATTCTACAAAAAATTTAGGGAAGACAATATAGACACTAAAAACTCTTCAATGAAATTGAAAGGAAAGCAATTCTCTCTAACTCATTCCTGGAAACAGGTATTACCCTAATACCAAGACCAGAGAAATTCCCAGCCGAGAGAGAGAGAGAGAGAGAGAGAGAGAGAGAGAGAGAGAGAGAGAATTACAAGCCAATCTCCCTAATGAACATAGATGCAAAAATCCTCAATAAAATGCTGACAAATAGAATATAGCAAATTGTTAAGAAGGTTATATACCACCACCAGATGAGATTCATCCCAGGAATGCAGGGATGGTTAAACATCTGCAAATCAATAAATGTCACAAACCATACCAATAGAGTCAAAGACAAGAATCACATGATCATCTCAGTAGTTGCAGAAAAAGCATTTGACAAAAGTCCAACACTCATTCATGACAAAAACTCTAGAGAAAATCTGCATAGATGGTCTATACCTCAATCTGATAAAAGATATGTATATATATATATATATATATATATATATATATATATATATATATATATATATTAAAACAACAACCAACATCTTACTAAATGGACAAAGTGAAAACTTTGAACAAGATAAAAAACAAGATAAGGACGTTCATTATCACTATTCCTATTCAATATAGTTCTGGGAACATTAGCCAGAGTAATTAAACAAGAGAGAGGAATAAAGATAGTAAGAAAAAGTTAAATTATCATTAAATGCAGAAGACATGATACTTTACATGGAATACCCCAAAAACTCCATTGAAAGAGTTATAGATATAATAATGAAATTCAGTAATGTAGCTGTATACAAAATCAACACTCCAAAATAAATTGCATTCCTGTACAGGAACAATAAACTCACTAAAGGAGAAATTATGGAAATAATGCTTTTCACGATAGCATCCAAAACATGAAGTACTAAGGAATTTATTTAACAAAGGAAGCAAAAGATCTATACATTAAAAATTACAGTACTCTGAAAAAGAAATTGAAGAGGATTTCAGAAAATGGAAAGACATTCCTTGTTCTTGGATAGCAAGAATATACATTGTGGGAGGACTGGCACACCCATCCTCGCTTGGACCGCCATGCTGCGCCTGTGCCCCAGCATGATCTACCTGTGCACTGGCTCAGAGGACCACTGTTCCTATCCCAGCTTAGACCACCACACTGCACCTGTGCCCCGATGTGCTGTCATCACACACAGGCCCAGAGGACCATTGTGCCCATCTGGCTCAGCCCACTGCCCTGGACTATCCTCCCCATCTCTTAGACCAAGCACTGCTATGAATGTTTGGCTCCCACTTTCCCTCCTAGAATCACAGTGGATTGGCTATGCTGGTTTGATGGGAGACTCAGTGGCCCCTCACTTCAGCAGGTTCTGTTCACTGTGTACCTAACAACTGGATGGACATCAACCATACAGTAAGACCCTAGGAGACACACCGCCAGCAGTTCTAACTACTGGGATTGAAAAACTAGATATTGGCCCAGAGGGTGAATGGCAAAATGAAAAAGCAAAATGCAATCTCAACCATCTAGTCTATCAGGAGCAAGAACAGGTGACAGCAAAATAGAGGACTTTAAAAGTCATATACCAGAAATCTCTGAAAAGATAGCAAATGAAATAAAGAAAAAATCCATGAAGCTATTGAGGAAATCAAATTAGAAATAATGTCTCACATAAAAACAGAAATGACAACCTTAGTAAACAAGTTGCTCAGATAGCTAGAGAAGAAATAGATAAAAAAATATAGGATCATGGGAAACTGATCGAAACTTTGAATGAACAACATAGAAAACAAGTAGAACCCATGAAACAAATATCCAAGAACAAAAATTACACTGAAAGCTGGCAAAACCATTTACATGAAGCTTAGGATAGAATTTCAGACCTTGAGGACAGGATCGCAAGACATGACAATACAGCAACTTCAAGATGATGCCAAGAGAAATAAAATCAGACCTATAGGCATCAGTGAAGATGCAGGAGTCAACACAAATGACATAGGTAAACTATTTATGGAAGTAATAGCAGAAAATTTCCCAAACATGGGGAAAATCTGATATGCAAATAAATGAGGCATATAGAATGGCAAATAGTCACAACCAATATAAATCTACACCCAGACATATAATAATTAAGATCCCAGACATACATCATAGAAACAGAACACTAAAAGCTGCTAGACAAAAGACTAACTCACCTATCAAGGAAAGGCTATTAGAATCATGGCAGACTTTTCAGCACAAACCTTTAGGATAAGATGAGGTTGGAGTGAATATTTCAAGCCCTAAAAGGAAACAACTTTCGACCCAGACTGATGTACACAGCAAAACTGTCTTTCAAATTTAATGGAGAATGTCATACTTCCATGACAAAGAATAACTGATTAAATTCATGTCCACCAAACCAACCCTAGAAAAAGTACTGAAAGACATGCTAGATAAACATAAAATAACCACAATCTACAGAAAAACAACAGAAAGAAAACTCCAGGCTAGAAAAGAAATTAAATGAGGGAGAAAAGCAGGAAACCAACAGGAACACAACATAGCAAAGTCAAGCCACTACATATTAGTGATATCCATAAGTGTAAATGGGCTCAATTCACCTATCAAAGGAAACAGGTTGACAGAATGGATCAAGGAACAGGATTCCACTATATGCTGTATACAAGAAACATATCTGATTCAATAAGAAACTCATAAAAGTCAAAGAATGGGAAACAGTATTCCATGCAACAGGAACCCAGAAAAAAGCAGGGGCAACTATTCTATTTGCAGACAGCATGAGCTTCAAACTTAAAATGATTGAAAGAGAAAAAGAAGGCCACTACATACTTGTAAGTGGAAAACTGTAAGAGGAAGAACTAACAATTATAAATACATATCCACCACATACAGGAGCACCCAACTATATAAGACAAATATTAATGGACATGAAAAACCAAACATGGAAGAACACAATTGTAATAGGAGACCTTAATATCCCACTGTTACGAAGAGATAGATCAACTAGACAGTCCGTGAAGAAATAACAGAACTGAATCATATATGTGAGCAAATGGATTTAATGGATGTTTACAGAGTGTTCCACCCAACCACATCAGAATATACATTCTTCTCAGCTGCACATGGCACATTTTTCAAAATAGATCATATATTAACTCATAAAACATTCTTAGGTAAATGCAAAGGGAGTGAAATTATCCCATGCATAGTATCTGACTATAGTGCACTAAAAATGGAAATCAATGGCAAAAGAAACTGCAAAACCTGCATAAATGTATGGAAATTAAATAACAAACTTCTGAACAAGCAGCGAGTTACAGATGAAATTAAAGAAGAAATAAAACAATACCTATGATACAATGAAAATACAGATAAAACCTACCACAACCTATGGGATGCAATGAAAGCAGTCCTGAAAGAGAAATATATAGCAATAAATAGTCACAGCAAGAAAACAGAATGGGCACAAATAAATAACCTAATGCTACATCTCAAGCTTCTAGAAAAAGAAGATCAAATCAAACCTAAAGCTCATAGGAGATAGGAAATTGTAAAGATTAGAGCAGAAATTAATGCAATTGAAACTAATAAAAACAATACAAAGAATCAGTGAATCAAAGAGCTGGTTTTTTGAGAGAATAAACTTCTAGCCAACCTTACCAAGAAAAAGAAAGAAAAAACTCAAATCCATGCTGATAAGAGGGAAATTACTACAATCCCATGGAAATTCAAAAGATCATGAACACCTGCTTGGAAAATCTCTACTCACATAGGGTGAAAAACACAGTGGACAGATTTCTAGAAACATGAATTAACAAAGCTCAACCAAGAAGTTTTAACAATTTTGAATAACCCAATACCAGCTACTGAAATAAAAAATGTGATTAAATCTTACCAATAAAGAAAAGCCCAGGTCCGGATGGATTCACAGATGAATTCCATGAGACATTTAGAGAAGACTTAATGCCGATACTCCTTAAACTCTTTAATGAAATTGAGTCCTCCCTAACTCGTTCTTGGAGGCAAGTATAACTCTGATACCAAAACCAGAGAAAGTGCCAACCAAAAAGGAGAACTATAGGCCAATCTCACTAATGAATATTGATGCAGAGATTCCCAATAAAATATTGGCAAATAGAATGCAGCAAATCATCAAGAAGATTATACACCATGACCAAGTAGCATTTATGCCAGGAATGCAGGGATGGTTCAACATACACAAATCAATAAATGTAATACACCACATCAACAGAGCCAAAAATAAAAATCACATGATCATTTCAATAGACCCAGAAAAATCTTTTGAAAAAGTGCAACACCTGTTAATGATAAAAACTCCATAGAAACTTGCAATAGATGATATTTAACTTAATCTCATAAAGGCCATTTATGAAAAATCAACAGCCAACATTTTACTAAATGGACAAAACTGAATGCCTTCACTCTAAAATGGGAACAAGGATGTCCACTATCACCAGTCCTATTTAATATAGTTCTAGAAATATTAGCCAAAGCAATCAGACAAGAGGGAGAGATACAAGGAATAAAAATAGAAAAAGAAGAAGTTAAATTAACATTATTTGCATATAACATGATACTTTACATAGAAGACCCAAAAAACTCCATTAAAAGACTACTAGAGATAATAAATTAAATTCAGTAATGTAGCTGGATACAAAGTAAACACACAAAATATCAATAGCATTCCTGTACCCAAACAACTCCCTGAGAGAGAAATTATGGAAATATTGCCTTTCACAATACCATCTAAAAAAATGGAATACTTAGGAAGCAACCTAACCAAGAATGTAAAAGACTTATATGCTGAAAATTATACTACTCTAAAAAAAGGAGATTGAAGAGGTTATTAGAAAATGGAAGTATATTCCTTGCTTTAGGCTTGGGGGACCCAACATTGTGAAAATAGCCATATTCCCAAAACTGTTATACAGATTCAGTGCAATCTCAATCAAAATACAATTAACGTATCTTACAGATCCAGAGAAAATATTCCTAAAATTCATTTGGAAACAGAAAAAACCTAGAATGGCAAAGGCATTTCTGGGCAACAAAGGCAAGACAGCAGGCATCTCAATTCCTGACTTAAATCTATACTACAAAGCCACAGTAATAAAATCAGTATGGTACTGACAAAGAAATAGACCTGATGCAAACACTACTACAAAGACACTCAGCCACCTTATATTTGACAAAGGGCCTAAATATATTCACTGAAAAAAAGCCTCTTTAATGAATGGTGTTGTAGAAATTGCCTTTCCACATGCCAAAGACTAAAATTAGACCCATGCCTATCACCATACACTAAACTAAAGCCATATGGATCAAGGATCTAAATATTAAAACAGAAACACTGAATCTACTGGAGGACAAGTTAGGTAGAAATCTTGGAGACATTTGGGTAGGCAGAGATTTCATGAATAAAATGCAAACCGCATGGGAAGTACTTCAAAGAATCAAGAACTCTGATCTCATATTATTGAAAAGTTTCTGCACATCAAAAGAAATCACCAACAGAGTGAAAAGAAAACCTACAGAATGGGAAATAATTTTAGCCAGCAACCCCTCAGATAAAGAACTTATATCCATATCTTATATCTCATATTACTAAAAGTTTTTGCACTTCAAAAGAAATCACCAACAAAGTGAAAAGAAAACCCCACAGAATGGGAAAGAATTTTAGCCAGCAATCCCTTGGACAAAGGACTTATATATAGAACATTAAGAACTGAAAAACATCAAGCCCCCAAAATTCAAAGACCCTCTCCAAAAATGGGCTTCAGATATGAACTTAGATTTCTCAGATGAAGATATACAAATGGAAAATAAATATATGAAGAAATGTTCACCATTACTATCATTTGAGAAATGCTAATTAAAACAGCATTGTGATTTCTTCTCACCCTGGAAAGAATGGCCGCCATCAAGAAATCAACTGATAGCAAATGTTGTTGAGGATGCTGGAAAATGGAACACTTTTCTACTGTTGGCAAGAGTGCAGACTGGTGGAACCACTGTGGAAATCACTATGGAGATTCCTCAATAAACTAGGATTGTAAATTCCATTCAATCCAGCTATTCCTCTCCTGGGTATTTTTCCAGAAAATTTGAAAAGGTCATGTCACAGTGATATATGTGCACCCATGTTCATAGCAGCAAATTTGTGATAGATAAATCTTGGAAACAACCAAAATGCCCATCAAAAGCAGCGTGGATGAAAAATATGTGGTATTTTTACACAGTGGAATACTACTCAGTTATAAAAAGGATAGACCTTGAGGCCTTTATAGATAAATGGAGGCAACTTGAGAATATCCTTATTATGGAGTAAACAAGACTCACCTCAGTAAATATCACATTGTCTCTCTAGTGTAAAAATAATAAAAACTGACACAATAATAGATCCAAGAAATATAATATATATTGTAGAAGGGAAAGGGAAAGAAAGTGCTCTACAGGATACAATAGTATTTATAGTATGTAAGACAGATGACCATGTTAGCAAATTTCTGTTAGATCACTGAACAGAAGGGTTTGCACTGTCAATGTTTGAGTGTCTAGCCATGTTTTATGTTTTGATTTTGTAACTTTAACAACTATTTTTAAGATAACAGTATGAAATGTATCAACTAGTGATTTATGATGTTAATTTTTTTGAGTTCTATATTATTATATTTGTTTTTTCTTTTCTTTCTTTAAATAAAAAGGTTAAATATTATAAAAAGGATGATTCTCCTAGAATTCTTATAATTATTTAAAGAAATTCCAATCAAAATACCATTAGCATACTTCACAGATCTAGAGAAATCATTCCTGATATTTATCTGGAATTAGAAGAGACCTAGAATAGCAAAGGCAATTCTAGTCAACACAGCCTAAGCAGGAGACATCACAATCCCTGACTTGAAATAATACTGAAAAGTTACTGTGATAAAAATGAAGATGGTACTGGCATAAAAACAATCCTGAAGGTCAATGGAATGGATTAGGAGACACGGCCACAGCTACAAACACATGCAGTCACCTTATCTTAGGCAAAGACCCATGTCTATCACCATGCAATAAACAAGTCAAAATGGATCAAAGATTTAAATATTAAAACAGAAACACTAAATCTACTGGAAGACAAAGTACATTGTACGCTGTACAAAGGACAAAGTACATTGTTCATTACAAGAACAGATATTAAAGTGGTCAGAAAAAAAGAAACAGATAACCTATAAAGGAAAACCCATCAAAATCATGACAGACTTCTTGACACAAACTATTAAATCAAGGAAGAGCCCTGAAGGAAAATAACCTCCAACTCAAAATGATGTACCCTGCATAACTGTCTTTCAAAATTAATGGAGAAACAAGATGTTTCTATGACAAAGAGGAACGGTGGGAGTTCATAACCACTAGTTTAACCCTACAGACAATATTGAAGGACATCCTAGAGAGAGGAAAAAATACCAGGATTCCAGCAACAGTGGCAGAGAGGCCTCAATGAAAGGGGCAGACAGTGGAATGAAGGAGAAAAGTAGACAATCAACAGCAGAAAAATAGCATAGCAGAGATGAGGCAGAGAAGGTTATAATCTCTAACATAGATGGCCTTGATACTCTAACAAAAGGAAACACAGGCAGAGTAGATCAGGAGATAGAGTCCATCGAGATGCTCTAAATAGGAAATATAATCAACCTGAAAGACGGTTAATGAACTGAAAGTCAAAGATAAGAAAATGATGCTGTATGTGACAAGGGAACCAGAGAGAAATAGGGACAACTCATCCAGCAGTTGCAGATAGGTTGGAAAGTCATGACACTTTTGTGCAGTGGAGAACTATTCAGCTATAAGGAAGGAAACCTTGAGGGTTTAGTAGGTAAAGCAATACAGCTCAAGATAAAGCTCAGGGGTAAAAAGGTTCAGCACCACTTAGGTAGATAATGGGTTGCCCTTAATCTAAAAATTAAAGGAGTTAGTGTGACCCAAAATATACAAAGCACCCTGAGAAAGGGAAAGCTGAAGAACTGTCTAAAAAAAGAAGTCAGAGGACAATGGTAATAGTATAGCAGGATTTAAAAGCCACATTAGTCTTATCGCTCTGTTTAGTTTTATTTTATTCTGTTCCAGTCTGTCTGTTTGTACTAGATTTGTGGGCACAGACAGCTATCCCAAAAATTGCAGGCTATACTAAGCTAACTACATTTAATTTCCTACTAACTTAAACTGAATCCCTGTATCACTTACACTGTCTTACTATGACTGATCTTATTTGAATTTGCTGTTAGATCACTGTTTTGTCGTGACTGATTTTATTTGAATTTGGTATGCTTGATAGTATCAAGTCTAAGAGTAGAGGCAACTACTCTGAAGATGACAAGATGCAATATGATACCCATTCTGGTTTGATTATTAACTGCTTTTGAAATCCTACAGTATCTCCAATGTTGTGTTTTTACTAATATTGCTATGTAGTGCTATGTTCAATTATATTATGCCTGATGATACAGACAATTTTATTGAAAATAACAAGAGATATCATAGTAAGTACTGTAGATCACCTAGTATTATGGTTTTATATGTCTTGTTTGTTTCACGTTTTTCTAGGTATTTGTTTTGTTGTCTTGTTTTTATCTGTTTTTCCCTATTGTATAGAAAGGATAGGTATACAGATAGAGATTCATGCATGTGTAGAACTTCTAAACAGCTTACAAGAATAGATTATACAATGCATGATGTAATGAACAGATACTCTGAAGAAAGGACACTAAGATACCCAGTGCTAATTCTATAGCATTATGATATAAAATCTAGCAATAGTATTATTCTCTGTTCAGAGTGATATTAGTCTATTTTATTTTGCTTAATTTCAACACACATAAAGATACGGACAGCTATTTTGAAGAGAATGACAGACATTACGGCAGCCATTGTTGACTTTCCCTATATTCTGGTCTTGAAACCTAATATATACCTTCATAATCCTGTTCTGATCAGTTTAGTACTATATTGTTCAGTATGTATTCAATGTGTGTGACAACTATTTGGAAGAAAACAAGAGACAATATGATAGTGAAGATCTCTGGTGGTCTTGCTTTGAAATCTGTTTCTTAAGTTGTTTTCTTATGATCTGTTGTTATGTTTAACTTTACCTTCTTTAAAATAAAGAAAAATTTAAAAAAAGAAAACAAATCTCCAACAAAGGGAAAAGAAAACCCAAGAATTTGGAAAAAACATTTTCCACTTTCTCTCCACCCCCCACCCACACCACCCCCCACCCCAGGACTAAAACCCCAGCCCCTGGGGAAAAAAAAATTAGCCAACTGTTCCTTAGACAAAGGACTTCTAGAACAAAAAAAGAATTAAAAAAATAAGACCCTAAAAATTCAAAGATCCAATTCAAAAATGGCAATATGGGATGAATATACACTTCTCAGATGAAGAAATTCTAATGGCTGATAAATATACGACAAAAATGTTCAGCATCATTGGTCATTAGAAAAATACAAATTAAAATAATTCTCAGAGTCGATCTCTGGAGCCACACCAGAAAGAATGGCCAGGATCAAGAAAACCACCAATGACAGTGTTGTTGGGAGTATAGACTGGTGCAACCACTGTAGAAATTAGTGTGGAAGTTATGCAAAAATCTAGGACTAGAGGTCCCATTTGGTCCAGCTCTCCCACTTCTGTGCATTTCGTAGAAGTATTAAAAATATCATACCACAGTGATTTATGTGCACCAATGTTTATAGTGGCCTAATTTGTAATAGCCAAATTTTGGAAATAGCCCAAATGTCCCTCAACTTAAGAAAGGATAAAAAAGATGTGGCATTTTTGTACAATGAGATACTACTTAGTTTTAAAGAAGTAGCAAGTTGAGGCTTTTATAGGTAAATGAATGCTACTTGAAACAATAACTCACAAATGAAATAAATCAAACTCATGTGTTAATACCATATTGTTTCCCTAGTATAAGAAACTGAAAGACTAAATAAGACCCAAAATCTCAAATGAATAATGTGAAAGAGCAAGAAACTGCTCAAAGGGGAAAAATAGCTGAGATAGGTAAAATGCATATATATGCATTTTACATATATATATATATATATATATATATATATATATATGTGTGTGTGTGTGTGTGTGTGTGATTGTACTACTAATTCTATTAGTTCTTGGAAAAGAACAGTTAATACTCATATGGGTAGATCAATTTTGCATGTTTATATTTGGTAATCTAACAACTCTTTTGAAGATAACAATATGCAACAACCATTGTTAAATTCCTACCATCTCCTTTATTATTTTGGGATTTTGTTGCTGTTGTTTGTCTTTTTGCTTTTTGTTTTTCTCTTTATAATAAAAAAATAATAATTGCTGTTGAGGATGTGTGGGAAAAAAAGCCTTTCTTCATTGTTCATGGGAAGGTACACTAGTACATCCATTATGGAAATCAGCATGGAAATTTTGCAAAAAACTTAATTAGAAATTCCATTAGATCCAGCTATTTTACATGTGGCTATCATCTCAAAAGAGTTAAAAGCAGTGATACATACATATCATGTTTATTGCAACACAACGCATTATAGCTTAATCATGGAAGTGGCCTATATAACCATCAATAGATACATGAATAAGAAAATTCCATATTTATGTACAATAAGAATGCTATTCTGCTAAAAAGAAGTACTAATGAGCGATTTGTAAGAAAATGGATGTGGCTCCAGGCCACAAGAGATGTAAAGAGGGGGAAGGAAGGAAAGAAGAGAATGATAAAAGAATTACGATGTGTTATATACATGTAACAATCCCTCACAATGAATGTAATCATTATGTACTGCAAATGCACTAATAAAATAGTAAAAACCAAACAAACAGTGGATAGTGAAAGAATCATAAAGAACTGATATTCTTCAACAACAGAGGTTTTTTAGATGTTAGGAAAAATTGGGAAATTGTAAATTGCATCATGAATGACCGAATGTGTTCAGTGGAAAGAATTACATCATCTAGAACACATCTTTCTAGCTTATCTTATCCTTTGGGATTTGTATTTTGAATTGTTTTGAAGGTATTTTATAAAACCTTAAGTTGTGAAAAACCAATAACAACATAAATACTGCTGAATTATAAGCACAGTTTTGCATCTGTATATAAATTCATTTTGGGCCTACATATACAATATGTATATATTGAATTCTTTTTTGAGCTGGTTTACGTATCTAATGAAATCCTTCATCAATCATGAGTGAAACCTCGGACATTTGCCTATTTAAAGAGATTGATGAATTAACATATTTGCTATGTGATTTTGTTCACATGTACGTTCCCCTTACCTTGCCAGTTATTTTCCCACCAGCACCCCCTATTGTTTGAGGACCCCTAGAAGAGGAAGCACCTGCCACTTGACTTATCACACAGATTCATTGAGATGGAATGGGTTGCCATAGGCTCTTGGTCAAACTTCTTTTAAAAATGTTTTTAGTATAGGAGAGGATGGTATTAACCTAGATCTAGTTGCTTTTGGGAAGTAATGTGTAAGTATTCTTAAAGAGTTTAAATGTTCACAGAAATTTAGAGAATCAATAAAGAAATATTTACATTTTCAGTGACCTTGAATTTCTCAGACTTTAAGGTTTTTTATTTTTAATTAAATATTATGAGTGTGTATATATTTATGTTTCATGTTATATTATTTCCTAATTTTATTTTATTTTCAAAGTTGTTCTCCCTTTCTTTGAATACAAACTAGATGCCCTTCACTGCCTGAAACTTATTAATTTCTGAAATTCTTTCAGCATATGCACAAGCATTTATTCCAGCACTGTGTGCCCATGTTTGAATATTTCCTTGAAATAAGCGCTCTGCTGAGCAATCTTGTCAAGCTCTTGCTGCACTGTGGGAGAGTCTCTGAAGGAAATACACTGGAATTTATGTCTATAGATTATGGGAGTGTAATATATATGAATATATTTAAAGGTAGATTAAATAACATCATTATCATAATTAAAAACCCATTTCCATTTGAGGTTAAATCAGAGGGTTTTCTTTTCTGGCTAAATTGAAAATCCTAAGTCACAAATGCTTCCTTTACATGCACCATCTACTTCTTCTGCCAGGTAACTCTAATTACTAACGCATGTTAGTTTCCCCACCCAGCTCAGAAAATTAAGTGCTTCTTATACAGGAAATTTCAAAGAGATCCAAAAGGATCTCATTATGCTGAAATTTTAAATCTATCACATTTCTGTTATATTTTCTGTATTTGGCAAAAGGTATTATATTGCTCTCAATTTATAGTGATTTTTTGAAATAGTTATTTGTTTTCTCTTTATATTTTAATAACTTCAACCTTTTCTTTATCTTATATATTTATCACTCCTTAAAGCACTATTAAAGTGAATAAGAAACACATAACCTACCTAGTGTACACATTTCTAGAATTAGAAGAGACGGGATAAATGAGCATGCCTGTTATGTCTCCTGTGATTTGTTAAATAATCAGCGACTGTTAAATCCAAATTTTATCCTCTGTTTGCTGTGCTTTTTATTGTATGTAGAATTCTCTTGTTAAAGAAAATCCTAAAATCTGAAGATGAAAATTTTGAACTTGGAAGGGTTTGCAACGCTCAGAAGAATCAAATATGTAGCCTACTTTTTAAAAGACTAAATAATATATCAGCTACTGATCATGATAATTTAAAAAAATCTTTTGAGATATAACCTGATTGAGTTGTGTAAGGGTAAAAAAAAGAAAGAATGTTGACATTTAATGAATTACTACATATTTCCAAGCCCTTAAACAACTGACTGTCTGTATATTACCTCTATATTTGCTGCTTTCTGAATTATCTATGACAATAGCAATAATATAGTAATAACATTTTTGAACATGAAATACATCTCAAACATGAATATTTCATGTATCATCAATAAAACTTTAGAAATGCCACTGATATTTTAGATAAATAACATGGAAAAATGACAAGTAAAAATTTTTTGAATATTAGAATACATTTACCATGAATTTTAACAATGTATACATTTTTAATCCACTTCTATTTATTTTCTTAAAACTTCAGCATATGGCTCATCTATTGGCCCTAATCTACATTTTTGAAAATAATGATAAGATTCTTAGAAGAAGTAAAGTCCACTTGCTGCTACACTTTCCTCCTCTTACTCAAGTGGACATTATGCTTTGCAGCAGCAATGTGAAAAGGACAAGAAGAACATTACAGTCTGAAGAGCTGGTGTTTAATTTTCCTTCCAGTGATGGGTTCTGTGATTGCATATAATTAACTTTTTAAAAACTCAGTCCTTTTGCCAGCATAGTGGGGATATGAATCCCTTTTGGCAGATTTTTTTAAACCATTAACTAAGACATTTCATAGTACTCTTGTATTGGAATTAGTACTCAACAAATGGAGACTTATCAGATGAAGCTGGCATGAGCTATCACACCAGTTTTGGGCTCAGATAAAATTTAATACACAGTTTGCTTTATGTTGAATTGTAATATCTCCCTTTTTAATTTCTATTTTAGATTTGTATATAATTTTATCTTCTTTTTTGTATTTCATGAAAAACCAAAGAATGTTTTTCAAAAAGCATTCAAAGAGCATTAAAATCTTATGTCACTACACTTCACAAACTCAATAGTTTGATGAATATTTTTATTTACTTTTTTCCATTTAATCATTATATATATCCTAGTTCAGTGTTTTACTGTAAATAAAATCATATGTGGCTCTTCTCTTACTAAGTATTTTAAAAACTGTAAGATTACTAGCACCTAAATATTTAAATATTATTTTTAACAATAAATATTTTAGTACAGAATCATTTTAGATTTATAAAAATAAATCAAAGAAGGGGCTTAGCTCAGCGGCATAAGCACCTGCCTTGCAAGCAGGCAGTCATGAGTTCGATCCCCGGTACTGATAAAAAGGAAAAAGACAATAAATAAATAAATAAATAAATAAATAAATAAATAAATCAAGGAAAATAATCCCCCATGTGTCCCTTGCTCATCTTCTTCAATTGTTAATATTTTATATGACAATGGTACAATTGTTAAAACTCATTAATCAATATTGGTATTCTTATTAAACTTACATCATAATATTTTGGATTTTCTTAATTATTTAAGTAACATCATTTTCCACCAAGTTTCAACATGAAATCTGTAGAAGAAAAATCTTGTCTTAGTTACTTTCTCATCACTGTAAGAGAATACCCAACACCCACAACTTAATTGAGGAAAGGCTTTTTTTTGCTCAGTTTTCGGAGTTTTCACTCGGCCCCTGGCTATTTCTAAGGGAGGGTGCCATGGCAGTGCAGGATGGTAGAGAGGAATATTGTAGCTGATGGCAAGACAGTTAGAAAGTAGAAGGATTGATCAAGAGAGGAGGAAAGGAGACAGAGCCCTCCATACCACAACTACAATGACCTTCCTCCTCCAACTACGCTTCACTTCTCAAATCTCACAGCTATAAACTCATCAGTAGGCTAATCCACTGATAAATATCATTCTCCCATGATTCATTGACTTTCAAAAAGCCCACTATGAGTGCATGGTAGGAAAACATCCAGATATAAACCATAGCATACCACCTTTAAGCCCAGAAGAATTATATGCATTTCACTATGCAAGTTACATTTAGTTCATCTCTAAAAGTATCAAAGTCCTAAACAGTTTCCATGTTGCTAAAAAGTCCAAGTCCTAAGTCTCCCCTAAAATTTAAGGCAAGCTCTTAGGTGTGAGATCCTTTAAAAATGAAAAGAAAGTCAAACACTTTTGGCATAGAGTGGCATAGGATAAACATTCGCTTTCTAAAATGGAGAAAAAATAGGGATATAGTAAAGGAATGGAACAAAAGTGAGAACAATATCTAGCAAAGCAAACATTAAACCCATGTTGAGCACCTAGGGCAATCTGTGGCAAGATATGGATCCCTGCCATCACCACCACCAACAAATGCTTGGGCAGTTCCTTCCCTATAGCACTGCTGGTGGCTGTAACCTTTATGGCCTTTCTTTTGGACTGACTTTGTTCTTTCTGGCTTTGGACTGCACTTTCAGCTTTACCTTCATATCTTGAACAGCCATCACAGGGACAAACTTCCTGGGCTCCCAGACCTTCTCAAGAAATCTGGATGGAAGCCTCGCTGACCCCACAATTTTTGCATTCTGCATGTGTTTAAAACCAGCTTTACATGGTGAGCCAAAGTTTACCACCAGTTGAAGCAGTAGCCAGGCTTCATTTAGTCTTGACTGTAGGAGTGTCTGAGTGCCTAAATGGCTGAGGACTCTGAGCCCTAACCCAAGGAACAAATTTCCTAAGTGGCTACCAATGTGAACATGGTACTCTGGACTTCCTTTCAAAGCAGGCTTTGTGATTTTAAGCCTACAAAGGTCAAATTTGCAAACATCAGGCCCTTGCTGTTTCTTACTTTGCCTTAATGCACTTTTCCTATTGTTCCAAAGTACTAGACTTTTTTTAAAAATGCAAATCACTCTCCTCTGCTTCATGTTTGCAGGCTTCAACTTTACCAGAGCTACTTTTCTAACTGGACTGAAAACTTTTTACATCATAATGCTGGATCATTTGCTGGTGATTATCAAGGTACAGCTAGCTAAAAGACTCCAAATGTAGCCATGTCACCACTTCAACATTAGACTGCCTTGAAATTTCTTCCACCAGATTAACCAGTGTGCTATTCCTACTTTCTTTTATCAACAATGGATGATGTTCTAGTCTTATGAGCACTGACAAGAATCACCAATCAAGCTCAGCTCACAGCATTCTAATACTTGTTTTTCAATTGGCATCTTTAAACCTTTCCAAACTCCTCTGCAAGCCAGTCCCAAAGGCATTTGAAACACATGGTCAGCCATGATCATAGCAATGACTCCACTTCTCTGTTGCAAAATCTGATTTAGTTACTTTCTCATTGCAGTCTATGAAACAAACATGAGGCCTTGTGGAGATATCCAGATATCAGCCAGAAGTCCCCGATCTTTGTATTACCAAGGACCAATTTTGGGAAGACAGTTTTCCACAGGCCTAGGGTGGGGATGGTTTCTGGATGATTGAATTACAGTTAGAAAGTGTCATCTACTTGAAGGTGAGTCACTGGGGTATAACCTGGAAAATTATATTCCCCACTCCCATTTCCTCTCTGCACTCCGGGTTTCCTGGCTGCCATGATATGAGGATCTTTTCTCTGCCAAACCTTATGCTATGTCCTCCCTGTCTTATAGCTAGCTGACTCTGTGTTGAAGACTGTGAGCCAAAACAAACTTCTTGTTTTTTTTAATTGTTTTTGTCAACTATTTTGTCCCAAACATGAGAAAGTGACTAAGACCAACTCTGATATAGGTTATCATACATTAGTTGGGAGAAAGAAGGCCCTGACTCAGTCTCTTTCAAAATCACTGCTAATGTTTGAAACATGTCATAAATCCAAATATTGATTTGTTATCCCATAATTCAGTTTGACTTTGAGTGCAGTCATTTTATCTTACAATTTGAACAGTCATCATTTCCTATTGAAGTGATAGATTGAGTTCATTGATCAAGTTGACTATGTCACATGTGTAGAGAAATTTTGTAGCCAATTCTGTGTCACTGAAATATGCTATCAGTGGTGACATTTTTTCTAAAAGAAATCTGTAGGTCATCTCTCATAATTCAAAAAGTTTTATCAATGACCTACAGGTAGAAAAAAAATCTCACTTTTGTATATGCTTTGTATCCATATCCTCACCATGCTGCATTCGTAGATATGATTTAAGAGCATGTACTTTAATGTGTTTAATAATTTTAACCTTATCCTACAAAATATTATTGAATTTGGATATGATTTTTTGACAAGCCAGCGTTTCTCTATAGATGATACAGTACATAGTGACCTCACCGACCAAAATGGTGAAACCATAAAATTATTCAAGGGGCTGGGGATTTAGCTCAGTGGCATAAGCGCCTGCCTTGCAAGCAGGCAGTCATGAGTTCGATCCCTGGTACCGATAAAAAGGAAAAAGACAAATAAAAACAAAAACAAAGAAACCCCATAAAACTATTCAGTCACAGCATCTGTTTTGTCTGTACGTATACTGACACAAAATGACCAAATTAGTCCTCCTAATATGTAATCTGCATTAAATAAATCTGCAGCTATGGTGTTGGGTAGCCACAAAAGTGCACGTACTATATCCTTATGCACATTCACTTGAAAAATATATCACAAAAAATAAACATTGTTGCTTTGTTGTCAGCATTGGTAGACTACAGTATGTCTAATTATGGGGCAACCCAAAAAGGGAACACCTGACACCTTTTGAACTTTAGCTTCTACTAAAAGCTCAGAACAAATGTCCTTTAAAGTAGGCAGGATCACCTTTTATCCAATTGTAAAAATCTCCTTAGCTTTAGCAATGCAGTTAGTCACCAAGAATTATGCTGTCATAGTAGATGTATTTGATGAAATAGTGACATTCAATAATTGCTTCCTTTGTGTTCACTTTTTTTCTGTTCTCTTAAAAAGTGTTGAAATCTGGTCCATTTAATGCAGGGCACTTGGTCTGTATCCAGCAAAGTGGTTTTAAAAGTTTCATGGCTTTGCTGAATCACCAGTCACTACATGTAATATAAAATAGGCTTGGAAAATGTGAATCACCTGTTGCAATGAACCTATAGGTAGGATTCTTATTATTTTCTTCTGTATTCAGATTTTCTATTGTTTGTAGTCTTGGAGTAAGTCTTCTGTGTTATCATAGGGTCCTTTCTGTTTTTCAAAGAAGCTCTTTAGTAATGTTTATCTTTTGCTCATTGGACTTGGGTTGTGAGCTTACCAAAACTGTGACTGAAATAAATTATGACTATAGGAAAAGGCATGGGGATAAGTTGTAAATAATATAATAGGCAGGCCACAATTAGCCTAATGAGTGTCAGATTCTGACTTAATGACTGCCAGGAGATAGGGTTATGCAGTTGAGAAAAGTCAAGTATCTTGATACTCTAAAGCCTGCCACCAGATGCATTTTGTCACTTGGCACTCACTGGTACAGTTTTCATATGGCTAAGAAAACAACCAGTTTACTATTATCTCTGTGTAGAACCTCTCTGCTAACATTTATGAATGTTTATTTGCAACTTTTCTCCAGTACTAGCATCACTGTCTCAGCTCCTTCTCAGATCATCAGACATTGGCATCTCATAAACAGCATGTGACCTAGATACCTAAATGTGCAGTGTATAGTAGGGTTCTTAATCCCACAAAAATATAATCCTGCCCTAGTTAATGTTTCTCTATTATAAAATTAGTTTTTCCACCTTTTTTTTAACCATACGATTTCTAGAAGTCATAATGTATAGGTCATACTTACAGATTTGGGTATTACGTTACTTTTTAGGAAGGCATATTTTTCATGTATATAAATATTCCATAGTTAGCATGAAGAGACCATAATTTATTCTACTATTCCCACACTTAGTCAATTTTTCAATGAAAATAGTGCTAAAATGAGCAAGCTGGTATGCAGGATTTTTGTGTGAATACATAGGATTTTTAAATAATGTTATTATAGTCTCAAAAGAGTAGAACTTTTGGAAAAAAGTGATGTATTTGTTTTTTTCCTGATAAAATGGTGTCTTGTAACAGATCCTCAGGAGATTTTTACAATTTTCTTTCCTTTGATAGTTCATGGATGTTATTTAGGGTCATCTAAAAAAATACGTTCTCTCACAAAAAAAATGCTTCTTTAGATTTCATTTAAACATTTTTAATTTGAATGTTTCTTATTGTGTGCCTACTTTTTCTATGCAGGTATTTTTCTGAGAAGAAAATGGGAAAATTTGAACACATAGGCACAGGTAACAAAAGTACCGAACACTTAACAAAGTACATACATTACACAGAGATACAAATTTTGGGTCAGAGGTTAATACTTAGGGAGTAAACCTTTGGTAGCAGGTATAATATCTGAGTTAGCTGAAGTCATCAGCTGGTGGGGAATCTTTTGCATCTCAAAGCAAGTATGAAACTGCTTCATATTCATGGTACCACATACGTGGATCTCAATCAGTTTCACCATTTTCAAAGCCAAGAACTTGACTGTCCTCGTACCAATTCTGAATCATCAGATGTATATATGTACATGTATATATGTACATATATATGTATGTGTAGCTCTGCTCATACAAAGAATCTCTTGGGAGATTTATTTTTAATTCATTTTCTTAAAAAAGAATTTGTTTCATTTTGTAAATTTTATTTGTGTCACACTTAAGTCATTTTCCACATCCTCGCTGAATTCTCTTCCTCATATACTGATTGTCTTTCATGGGCCATTTCTAACACTGCACATTCTTCCTGTTCTCACTTTTGTTTGAACATAGGCTCACAAAGCCACTAGAATCATAATGGAGAGAGGAATTTTTTTTTATTTATAAACATCTGCCTGTGTCTCCTTGTAAGCCTAATTAAAAAAAAAGCCTGGGATCTGAGTTGTTTTAAGACAGTTTAAAAGCATTTTTTTGGGCTAATTTTCAGGGTTCCCCTTAAATATTTCACCACAAAGTCTCTTGACTACTTCTCTTTGTGGATCTGAAATCGCATGTTTGGAAAATATGTATTTTCATTTTAAAAAATGAGCACACAGTGAAAACATTTTGTCTCAAGGAGCTAGAATTACAAGCTTCCAGCTCTAACATCTTTGAAGTTCAAATTCTATTCTTTTTATAAAGAACACAGCACAGTAATATAAGTATCCATTCTGTGGAAATACAGCTGATTCAAGGATCAGTAGCTTTTTCTTTAGAACATTTGAGAAAACAATAAGTATTACTCAGATATGTCTTATCATTTTTATTGAACTAGGGCTTTATAATTTTAAAACTTTTATAATGCAGACTCAAAAGATCTAGCAGAAATAAAATAACAGAAATGGAAACTTTTACATCATTTGGGCACTAATTACTCAATTTCAAAATTACTGTAGCATTAGTATTTCAATTATTTTCTGGATTCTTACTCTGCTTTTTTGAATCCTCACATAAAAAGAATGAAATGGAACTAACCTAAATTTACATTCATTTTTTTACTTGTGTGCAAGACTGATAAGGAGCTTGGTGAAAGGGAGATTGAAAATAATTCAGAGACTTAATGTTACCTGCAGATGTGAAATCATTCATGCTCGTTTCATTACCTCAGAAAACAGGAGAGCTGCATAAATTATCTGAGGAGGACAGTAGTCTGCCTGTTATATAGAATCCTGCATATTTTCTGGACCTCAAGAAAGGCATAATCCTGAGTATGTGGACAATAGATCTATGTGTTCAGAATTTATTGTAATCTCAACAGTTTAGCAGTCATTTAAATATAACTTTAAAAATCTTTTGAGAAATATGGTAACTCTAATTCAAAATTTACCTGGAATTTTTTTCTATGTAAATGTAGGCATTTTCTATGCCTTCAACTTAATCATAGCTGATCTAAGTTTCAGTTCAATGGGAAGTGAATATAAAACAGTAACTGTGCTTGAGTGACTAAAGATAATGTTGTGTAATTTATCAACAATTGTTACTTTTTCATTATTTTGTTGTGAAAATTTGTTTTACCTTTTCTTCTTAATATTAACAAATAAAGTAATTTAAAAAAATAACAACTTTGTATACTGTTTGGAGTTGTATATATCTTTATAATGCTTCATTTCATTTTCTCACAAATCTTGTTTGTATAAAATATTTTTAGTTTACAGCAGTAAAAATCTAAGAAAAAGAGAAGATAGTAGATTTGCTCAGCTAGAGAGCAAATTCAGTGTATTCAACTAAAGAAGTTCACAATCTGTGCTTTCAATAGTAATAAAAGTTAACGCTATTATATGCTAGATACTATACTGAGTACACATAGTCATTCTCCCATTTAATTCTTATGAAAATTTATGCAGTATGATTATTATTATTCTTATTTAGCAGATAAGTGTACTTGGCTCTGAAAAGTTCCAAAACTTATCCAAGCTGTATAAATCAGTTGAGCTAGATCCCACACTGATTAAATACAAATCCTGATCTTATATTGTCTCCATTCTACTCTTTGTGGTATGTTATGGGAAATCATTTAAATATTGTATTTAAGTGCATGTTATTCTCTCTAGAAAATTTTCCTCTTTCAGCAAGTTTTGGTGATTATACTCCATTCCTTCCAACATAACAGCAATAGTAGCAGCAGCAGCAGTAATAACAGTACTTCTAATTTTAAAATGTTTATTCTCGATTCAGGCAGGAGCACTAACAAATATTTAATAGGAGACATTCTTCTTCTATCTCATTTTACCAAGCTTTGGACATTTTGAGATTTTTTCTTTTTTCAACTTATACAAATAGCTACAATGTGGCAAAGATGAATTAATTCATATACTTATAAGTTGGCCTTATTCTCTGGAAAATTGTAATGTTTTGAAAAAAAATTCATATAGAAGGAATAGGTTCTATATGGTACTTAGAACTAAACCTGTTTCTGGCAAATTTGTCTTTGTTTAAAAATGGATGAGACAGTTTATCCTGCTAAGGATTCTTTGGCTCTGACTTACCATGTAACTGAATTTTGCTTTCTTTTTAAACTGAATGTCTCATACCTATCCCCATTAAAATATATATTGTAATACTCAAGGGTTGCTATGATTTTATTCACAGTTGGAACCCTTACCAAAGAAATTTCCAATTCAGATTCTAATCCTATTATAAGATGCAGGTGGAACAGCTGCACTGGCGATACATTAGAATCATTTGAATATTTGGAATATTGTAATTCCCTAAAATACACAGGCTTATTCCCAGCCTCGGCCAGTATACACATCAGAGTTATATTATGTGAAACTGCTAAATCAAAGAAAATATATACTAGTCATTTAAAAGGAACATTCTCTTCCCATCAACTACTCTTAGTCCAGTACCACTGTACCCAAACAGAGGTCTTAGTTACATTTGTAATATATTTTGATGTTTGATGCAATACGTATGTTTGTGTGTATATATATGTGTGTGCACATGTCCATACAAAATTTGTATAATGGTAACAGACACTGTAAATATATTTACTAAAGAATAAAGAAAAATTTATGTATATAAGATATTGTATTTTAGACATCAGTGATTAAGAAAAAATGTCATGGATATGAATAAAATATAGACAAATATTAATTTATAGTGATGATGATTATATAAGACATTTTGGCTACTAGTGATTTTTTTTAATAGTTTTTTTCTCCTAGTTGCAGGGTAAAATAGGGTCTGATAATTTATTTGTCATCAAAACAGAATCAAAGCTTAAAATTTTTAAAAATCTTGTGTATTGTTAAACAATTTGTTTCAATGAATACTTCCTTGTATAGGAATTGCATGTTTTTTACTTGGTCTTTAAAACCTAAGTTTATGTTTTATCTGCCAGATATATGTTTTGCTTCTAATAAAGGTAAAATCTAGTAATATATTTATGTTACTTCTCAAAATATGGATAAAATGATTAAGACAAGTTTGTGTACACTTAAACGTACAGTTAAGGAAATACAATTATTCACTGAATAATTTTGATCCACCCATAGTAAATCCATGTTTAGTATTAATTTATTAACTCATTCATTCCTCGGATACTTTGTGAGAATATACTGGTGTCAGGAACAGGTGGTGTGGCAATAGTGAATAAATGCACTCATTTAAAAAAAACATACAAAAGAGACTGAATTCATCTTAGCATACGAACAGACATGTTCAGTCAGGCCACGTTGCGGTACATAATGTCATTTCCTAATCTCAGCTGGAGTTATGTTTTTGTTTTGTTTTGCTTCTTAAGAGGATATTTTGGTTTAAATTTATCTACTTAATTTGAAGCTGAATCACACTGATGAGGTATATAATCATATTGCAGAACTATCCTGAAGGTTTATCTGAGAGGCAGGCATAGAATCCTGAGGCATGATTATACTCATGAAGCACTATATCTATTCTGAAACTGTGACCTCATTTCCACCAAAATAAATCCCCATTCCACAAAATCCCTGTGATTTAGTGACATCTGTTTAATCTACCATGCCATTTGAATTTGAATATGTGCACTTTTTATGCAGGTCAACAATGCCCTTTTCTTGTTTTTCTTGCAGGTTCAAGCTTCCTGTGTGTGATTAGTTATGTCAGATCACTAAGAATGCTCTATTTGGAAGGCAGTTACATGCCTGATGATTTGTGTATGAGCAAAATTTTGTTCAAAAAGAGTCCTTGTCTCAAAGTAAAAATAATGAAGAAAATCATGATTTTTGATGGGAAAATAAATAATTATTAAGTGTTAAAGACTTAATAGCAATGCAAAATGTATGCTGCGTATTGGGGATGTAGCTTAGAGTAAATACCCTAGGTTCAATTCTCAATGCTGCAAGATAAAGAATGAAAGCAGGGAAGGAAAGGAGGAGGGAGGAAGAGAGAAAGAAGAGAGAGGATAGGAGAGAAGAGAAGTTCCAGAACTATATTTTTTAATATCCTTCAAAAATTTACTACTTACTAGAGATAAAATAAGGTCCTATGGGTTGAATATGATTTGTTACCAAGTCACATAATCTTTGCTGTTCTATAACCATGCTGTATTTAATGTTTTAAACAATTCTTGGATTTTTTGGTCTTTAACACTTATAAATTATTTATTTTCCTATCAAAATCATGATTTTCTTCATTATATACTAACTTTATCTCATCTCTTAAAAGTATGTGTAATAATTAAGCTGTTTATCCAAGAATATAGTGCATCTATAGAAGATCTTATGTGAAGTACAGCAGTACTTTATAAACCTGACTGAATGATAGAATCACTTGTATACAAAATATAGATAATTGGACCCTTTACATTAGTTTTGCAAAAGTTTCAGTAAGTTTTCAAGTTTGTTTCTATATATTGGAAGAACAGTAAACAAATGTGTAAAGAAATTTGTTGCATTGACTCATGTTTAAGACTGATATAGCATACATGAAAATATTAATAGCTGACTCTAGAAAATATATAGGGTTTTGGAATCAAATATGATACAAATGTTACTATTTTAAATAGAGGGAGAATACTGGAATTTTCATCCCACTAAGACTTACAAAATATAGCCCAATGCAATCTATTTAGCCTTTGGTTTGAATAGCCTTCCATAAACTACATCTATAAAATACATTTGGAGACAACTACTGTATTTCGATATGAATTTCATATTAAATAATAGTGCATAATACTATTAGTTGCGTTAAATTAGAAAATAATATTACACTATGGAAAAGAATGTTTTTATTTTTCATGACCAAACAATGTAGTGTTTTAATTTTAAGATGTCTATTTCTATAAAAGACATACAAATCCACTTACCCCATCATCCCCTGCACTTTCTGACCCTGCTCTGAAGTTCTCTTTCATGAACATACTTAGTTGCACTGTTGTTACTTCTTTAGTGTCCCGAACTGATGCAAAAATATCATCTTTCATGGTTGTTTTGAATTTGTGAAGAAGCTGAGGTCAAAGTGATGAAGGACACACTGTAATATTTTTATGACTCTGCCTTTTCATTGGATGGCACTGAGCAGTGATGTTCACAGTATTTTTTGATCCTAAAGACACCAAAACGACTTCGCAAATCACTTCAGAAAGTGACAAGAATGATTTGATAAATGTGTCCAAAGCGAGTGAGAATATTATCAGGGGGATTCATGGCATATATTTTTAAAATTTAAACATTTATCATAATTTTCAATCATTCTTGTACATGAGCTGTGGAAACTCAGTCTAAGTTTATTATACCCCTTCACTATTAAAGTGTGTAAAATTAGAATAAAGTAAATGTAGATATATTTGCATTGATAAAATCAAGTAATCTGAAAGAAAAACAGGGAAAATGATGATGTATGTCACAAATGAGGAAAACCACACTCTTTGGCTGTGACTTTAAGCTTTGATTTCACTTATTCCAACTCACTCAAACATATTTTGTTTCAAAATAGCATTTAACTTGCTTTAAGCAGTTCATTACACACACACACACACACACACACACACACACACACATATATATATATATACATACATATATGTTTTAATACACACACATAATGAAAATAAAATATGTGGTAAATAGTTATTAACTAAGTATTATTTATTTTATTTCTTTTATTTTATTAGTCCCCAAAATACAGACCATGCAAATTTGTAAAATAAACAATTCTACAATGGAATGAGGCATTTTAACTTCAGATCCTATAGGAATAACCTTACAACTCCTTGAGCTCATTCCAAAATTATTGAACTACTACTTTTTGAAGTAGTTACTTTTTGAAGTAAGTTTATTTTGCACTTCCAACATCAAAAAGTTTATTAATTTCTGTGTAATATGTATATATTTTTGCTAGGTAGATGTATTGATTTGTGTAATAACATTCCCAGGCAAATGAAGAAAAAATTTAAATCTGAGGAATAGAATATTTACCAGGTATATAAGTATAAATTTCATTCTGTTGATTATTTAGTGATTTTTTGAAACAGCTTTGATCACCATATTTTCATCATTAAAAATTGAGATTATTTTTATAAACATCTTTGTGAAACAGACTTAAATATAGGTGCTTAAGAAAGATGTAGGTCATTACAACAGCAGCGAATTTGTTTAAAAATATTCCATATTCTTAAAAACTATATAAAAATCATAGAAGTGAAGCAGTAAGCATAAGCAAAATAGTATTAGAATATTACTTATTCTTTGATGAATTTTTAACATTCTAAAAACTCACAAAACACAAATGTTACTTGATCATAGTAGTAGTCTATTTCAGTATCTGAGGCAAAGTTACTTGATAAAGAAATAGTTGTGGAGTCTGCAAGTTTAAGCACGAGGTCTTGTGAGAGCACCTTGACTGTATCACCCATGACTAATAGCAATGGTGGGAGCAATTAACGTAGGAAGAGATCACCAGAAGCTCAGAGAGTGATTAAGAGTCTGATTTTGGAACAGCTATCTTTTTCAAGAACTTAGTGGTCACACAAGAACTACCTCAATCCCTTCCAAAACCAGTTCCTCCAATGGTCTGAGGATCTGCCGTTAGGCCCTCACCTCTCAGTGGTCTTACAGCTTCTCAGCACAGCCACTGGGGACAAGACTGAACTCAAAATGCAAACTTTGTGAGATACATTGCAACCACGTTCAAGCATAACTATGATAAATTCTGGACATATCACAATGTAAATGCTTACAGTTTATTTTAATATGTTTTATTTAGATTCATGCATTATAGCTTTTCAAAAATAAACTTCATTTGTCATTGTAATGTATTTTTGTAAGCTTAGTACGATATTGACACGTCTGCTGCCATGCATTGATTGGGTTGTTAATTTAGTGAGGAAGACTCATGAAGAGGAGAGTGATGTGGTGTACAGAGACCTGAAGAAGAGCAGCCAAGATTAAGTGGGAACACAGAGACTAGGGAGGCTCTGACTATGCCTGCGTGAGTCTCAGGGTTGTAGTGCACAGATTTGGGACCTAACAGTTTCATTTCTTTTATTTTAATGTGCTATTCCTTTCTGTTTAAAATTATTTGACTTTTTTTCCAAAAAAGAAAACACTTGTATATCTGTTTTATTTTAATTTTACATGTTTGAAGTGAAAGAGATATATGGTAAATTTAGACCGAGCTTCAAAACCAACTATATAGACCAGTTTTATTTTTACACACACCCTCAATAAAAGAAAAAAAGTGGTTTGTTCCTTATGTCATATAGACTGGGGACAGGGTCACTTTTTTAAAAACAATTTTTATTTAAAGAGGAAAAAACAAAACAGAAAAAAGGGTAGAAATAATACAGAATTTCACAAAAAACGCTAAGAAATCACTAGTTGATTGCATTATAAAATCTCAAGCACATCTACAATTATTGTGTCAGCCTTTGAAGTCAAGAGTAAATGAGATTTGATATTATCATCTTAGAAATACTTGAGTTACGAATTAAAGCATAAAAAGTGGACGTTCAGTGAGACTGCAAACATTCTCTTCAATGATCCAACAAAAACTTAGTAATATGATTATCTACCTTCCTGTTTTTGCCTGATTCCTTTTACTACCCAAAGTAGTTTTTATAAATATTTCTTAGGTTATGTTCTTTAAAATGTATTACTTTATCCAATCTTATTTATAGGCAAGCATTAAATTATATCAAAATAAAGCTTATAAATACTTCTGAAACTTTGTTCTCACTGCACAATGACTACTTCAAAATGATGTTATAACTTTGTTGTTCCTTACAGCCATCCATTGCCAAGGAAGTAATGAAACCTACTATGCAGGAGCAGGATCATACACCAACCACACAGTGCACCTTCTGAGCTTTCCAGATGTTGCTCCTCTTGTGATCTCTTCTATGGCAAACCTTGCATTATAAGATCTCAAGCACATCTAAAATTATTGTGCCAGCTTTTGAAGGCAAGAGTAAATGAGATTTGATTATAGTATAAATTGCTAAAAATGCTTTATTTTAAAAAAAGACTTTGACTTGAAAGTGAACTGATAAATTCAAATATTCACAAATCCATTAAGTTACTCTTTTCATATAAAATTGTCTATTGTAACTTAAAGAGATGTTTTTGGGTTTTCAGAGAGTCAGCAGAACCAAGCCTTTATTGACTTTTTAGCATCCTGAGGAAGTTTAAGTCATGGAGGGGAGAGAATATTGCTTTGAGTTCTCACTTAGTTCCACTTAGAGGGGCAAAGTTGGTTGCAGATATACCATTGATCTCGGAAACTTCAGTGAAAAGCCCCAGTGAAGGGGACTGGAAGTGTCAGGTCTTGGTGACTATGAGCAGCTCTCCCATGCCAGCTTTTAGCCAATTGCATGTTCAAAGAGCATCCAGTCCACCAGGACAGCACCAGTACATGTGCCTTGCACTCTTTTGCTCCTAAGTTTTCCAGCTGTGGAGAAGTTAGTGCAAAGTTTGAGGAGGAAAAAGATAAACATTAGGAAAAAGAACCTGTGTTTTCTCTGTTCTGTCACAAGCAGCCAAGCTAAATGGCAGTGAGGACTGAAGAAAGCATGCATGTTTTCTTCAAAGGAGGCTGAAAATCGCTGTCATCCCATGGAGCCATTGTAGGGTTTAGCGCTTCCATATATGAGTTTGGAAAGAATAAAAACATATGATCCCTATATACTACATGTGTGTAATGTGTATATTAATTGAATATCACAAACTCTTAAGTGACTTGAATGACAAAGGATTTTTAGGAGACTTAAAATAACGAATGCAGGATACTACCTTTCTAGAAGTAACCTATGTCCATTCCTATAGAGCTGTACATTCTAAACTGTTATATGGAGCAGAGTAAAGCTAGCAATAACATTAGTTTAAAATAGGTGGCATGGTCACATCCAGCAATCTCCAAGCAGCTGACAGGGGCCCAAATTGAGTCCCAGGCACAGAGTGTGCATGGGTTTAAACCCAGCACACAGGGAAACTTTGGAACTTCGCTCCCAGATGGTAAGACCACGCCCCACATCTGAAATCACCCAAGGATGCACGGGAGGTCCAAGTGGGCCTACCTAAACCATGCCCAGAAAACTCCAAGTAACTGGCAGGGGCCTGAATTGAGTCCCAGGTCCAGAGTGTGCATAGGTTGATACGCAGCACACAGGGAAGCTTTGGAATGTTGCTCCCAGGTGGTAAGACTACACCCCACATCTGAAATCACAGGAGGTCACATAGGAGTCCCCATGGGCCTAACTGGTTCATGCCCAGCAAACTCCAAGTGGCTATTGTTACCTGCTGTATGCCCTGGGAGACAAAAGTGGGTCAGGGGGTTCTCAGCTCATAGGAAAAGCCTTGAAATATCACCTGAAGATGGGAAATATAGGAAAATGACAAAAGAAAGACCAAAATGCAATCTCAAACTTTCAGCCTAACCCAAAAAAGCCTAGGAGACATTGACACAGAAGAAAATATAAGCCATACACGTGAAATGATGTAATGATATCAAATGAAGTAAAGAAACAACTCCAGGAAGCTATAAAAGAATTCAAATCAGAAATAGTCTCCAAATTAAAAAAGGAAATGATAAATGTAATGAAAAAAATGATGAACACATCTAAAGAAGACATAGTCAAAAAATTAGAGGAACAATGCAAAAAGATTGAGGCTCTGAATGAAGAATATAAGAAACAAACAGAATATATGAAGCACATTCAAAAAGATATACAGGAAATCAAAAATCCATCAAAAGTTGGCAAAACCACCTCAATGAAAGTTAAGATAGAATTTCAGACCTTGAAGACATGATTGCAGCTAGTGAACAGGAAAGGAAATATCTTTTAAAAATAACGAGGAGCCAGGAAATAACAATGCAATGACTGCAAGATGATGCAATGAAAAACAACCTAAGACTGATAGGTATAAACAAAAAGGAAGGTGACAACACAAACAATATCAAGAGGCTATTTATAGAAATAATAGCTGAAATTTTCCCAAACATGAAAATGGAAACTTACATACAGATCAATGAAGCATATAGAATTCCAAATAACCAAAATAAAACTACACCCAGATGTATAATAATCAACATTCCAGAAATCCAACATAAGAACAGAATATTAAAAGCTGTTGGATAAAAGAGACAGATCACCTATAAAAGAAAGCCTATCAGAATCATAGCACACTTATCAACACAAACAATGAAGTCAAGAAGAGCATGGAGGGAAGTATTTCAGATCCTAAAGGAAAATGACTTCCAACCCAAAATGAAATATCCTGTAAGATACTTCCACAACAAAGAACAGCTGAAGAACTTCATGACCACAAACCGACCCTTCAAAGAATACTGAAAGACATTCTAGAGAGACATAGGAAAAATCCACTAAGCAAGGCAAACAGAGTGGAAAGGTAAAAAATCAACAGCAGAAAGATAACATGTGAAAAGTAAACCAGTATATACTAGTTATAGCCATTAATGTAAATGGCCTCAATTCACCAATTGAAAGAATGGCAGAATGGATCAAGGAACAATATCCAAACTATATGTTGCATACAGGAAACCCATCTAACATGAACTGAAGCTCATAGACTGAAAGTCAAAGGATGGATAACAATACTCCATGCAACAGGATTTCCCCAAAAAGCATGGGTAGCTATTCTGTTTGCAGACAATGTGAACTTCAACCAAGAATGATCCAAAGAGTTAAACAAGGCCACTATATAATAGTTAGTGGAAAAGTTCAAGAGGAAGAGATAACAATTTTAAATATACATGTACCACATTTGGAAGCACCCCGTTATACAAAACAAATATTAACAGAAATGAAAAATCAAATAAGCAATAACACAACTATAACAGGAGACCTTAACATGCCATTGACACAAAGGGACAAATCAACTAGACAGAAAATTAGCAAAGAAATAATAGAACTGCATCATACCTTGAACAAATGAACTTAGTAGATGTATACAGAATGTTCCAAACAATGACATCAGAATATACAGTCTTTTCAGCAGCACATGGAGAGTTCTCTAAAATAGACCATATATTAGCCCACAGAACATGCTTAAGTTAAGTGCAAAAGAATTGAAATTATCCCATGCATGATATAGGATCATAGCACCATGAAACTAGAAATTAATGACAAAAGAAACTGCAAACCCCTACAAACACATGAAAATTGAATAATACACTGCTGAGCAATCAGTGGGTCACAGAGGAAAGTAATGAAGAAATTAAACAATATTTGCAGTCAACAAAAATACAAATATATCTTACTGGAATCTGTGGGACGCAATGAAAGCAGTCCTCAGAGAAAATTTATTGCGGTGAACTCCCACATCAAGAAAACCGAATGAACACAAATAAACAACCTGCTGCTACACCTCAAACATCTAGAAAAAGAAGAGCAAGTCAAGCATGAAGCCAAAAGAAGGGAGGAAATTATAAAGATTAGAGCAGAAATCAATGCAATAGAGACTAAGAAAAAAATACAAAGAATCAATGAATGAAAAGGTTGGTTCTTTGAAAGACTGAATAAAACTGGCAGGCCTCTAGCCAACCTTATTTTAAAAAGGAAAGAAAAACTCAAATTCATGCAATAAGGAATGAAAAGGGTGAAATCACTACAGACCCTATGGTAATACAGAAGATCATCAGTATCTGTTTTGAAAACTTCTACTCTCCTAGGCTTGATAACACAGAAGAAATGGACAGATTCCTAGAAACATATGAATTACCAAAGCTGGGTCAAGAAGATGTAAAACTGTTAAATAACGTAATTTCAATTAATGAAATTGAAAATGTAATTGAATCACTACCAACAAAGAAAAATACAGGTCCAGATGGATTTCACAGAATTCTACAAGAAATTCAAAGAAGATTTACTGCCAACCCTCCTCAAACTCTTCAACAAAATTGAAAGGGAAACAATTCTCCCTAGCTCATTTTTGGAAGTAAACATTACTCTAATACCAATACCTGAGAAAGACCCAACCAATAAAGAGAACTGCAGGCTGATCTTCCTAATGAACATTGATGCAAAATTTCTCAATGAAATTTTGGCAAACACAGTGCAGCCAATAATCAAGATTATACAACATGACCAAGTGGGATACATCCTAGGAATGCAGGGATGGTTCAACATACACAAATCAATAAATGTAATCCACCATATCAACAGAACCAAAAATAAGAACCACATGATCATTTCTATAGATGCAGAAAAAGCTTTTGATAAGGTCCAACACTTATTCATGATAAAAAACTTACAGAAAATTGGAATAGATGGTCTTAACCTCAACATGATAAATGCCATCTATGACAACTCAACAGCCAGCATCATATTAAATGGCCCAAAACTGAAAGCCTTTACCCTAAAATCAGGAACAACACAAGGATGTTCATTATCATCACTTCTTTTTTAACATAGTGCTGGAAATACTAGTCAGAGCAATTAGAAAAGAGAGAGAAATAAAAGAAGTAAGGATAGGAAAAGAAGAAGTTAAATTATCATCATTTGCAGATAACATTATACTCTACATAGAAGACCCCTAAAACTCCATTGAAAGAATCATAGGTATAATGAATAAATTCAGGAATATAGCTGGATAAAAAGTCAACACTTAAAAATCAATATCAATTCTATAAACTGACAACAAAACCACTGAGAGAGAAATAAGTATACCCACAACCTTTACAGTAGCATCCAACAAAATGAAATAAATAAGAATTAACCTAACAAAAGAAGCAAAAGATCTCTTTAGGAAAAATTATAGTGCCCTGAAAAAAGAAATCAAGAGGACCTCAGAAAATGGAAAGCCATCCCTTGATCATGGATAGGAAGAACAAACATTGTGAAAATGGCCAGTCTCCCAAAATTGTTATACACATTTAATGCAATCCAAATCAAAATACCACTAGCATACCTCAGAGATCTAGAGAAATCACTCCTAAAATCCAACTGGAACGAGGAGAGACCCAGACTAGCAAAGGAAATTCTAAGCAGCAAAGGCAAGGCAGGAAGCATCACAATCCCTGACTGGAAGTCATATTACAAAGCTACTGCAATAAAATCAGCATGGTACTGGAATAAAAAGAGACCTGAAGATCAATGGAATAGTTTAGAAGTTACAACTACAACACTCACCAACCTTATCTTTAAAAAGGGATCAAACATGTTCACTGGAAGAAAGATAGTCTCTTCAATAAATGGTGCTGGAAAAATTGGCTCTCCAGATGCCAAAAACTAAAACTAGACCCATGCCTATCATCATATACTAAACTAAGTAAATGGATAAAAGATCTAAATATTAAAATGAACACTAAATTTTTTAGAAGGTAAAGTAAATAGAAAGCTTGAAGACATAAGGGTAGGTAGTGAATTCATGAACAAGAATTAAACTTTACGTGAAATATTTCACAGAATCAATAAGTGGGATCATATCCTATTATAGAGTTTTTGAATATCGAAAGAAATCTCCGGCATAGCCTAAAGAAAGTCCACGAATTGGGAAATATAATAGTGAATAGTCGACAAAGTACATCTGTCTAGAATATATAAAGAATTAAAAAAAATCAGATCATCAAAATTCAAAGACCCGTTCCAAAAGTGGGCATCTGAGATGAATACACAATTCTCAGATGAAGAAATACAAGTGACAAATAAATACAGGAAAAAATGTTCAGCATCGTTGGTCATTAGACAAATGCAAATTAAAACAACCCTGAGGTTCCATAAATATCCTCACTCCAGAAGGAATGGTCAGGATAAAGAAAAGTACCCACAACAAATGATGGGTAGGCTGAAGGGAAAAAGGAACACTCCTGCACTAATGGTGGAAGTGTATACTGGTTCAACCACTGTGGAGGTCAGTCTGGAGCTTCCTCAGAAAGATGAGTTTGGAAGTCCCATTTGACCCAGCTATCTCACTCCTGGGCATATTCCCAGAACTGGAAACACCATACCACAGTGATATATGTGCACCCACAGAGGAATTGGTTAAAAAAGGATGTGCCATGTTTTATATAATGGAGTACTACTCTGCTATAAAGAATGATCACATTGAGATATTTATAAGTAAATGATGCAACTAGAGACCATATTCATAAGTGAAATAAATCAAATTCATGTGTAAATGCCATAAGTCTCTCTAGTGTAAGAAATGGTAGGAGTATATAAGATACAAAAAACTCAATAATTACAGTGAAAGGATAATAATCTGCTTATAGGGGAAAATAACATCTCAGGAGAAATGAGGAAAAAAGAAAAAGGAAGGGAAAAATATCTAAAATTATATAAACACACTTAGGATAGCTAAGATTTTTGCACTACAAACTCTATAAGTTCTAGGAACAAAATAGTTAACATTCAAAGAATTGGAACAAATGTGCATATTATTGTCTGGTGATCTGAGGAACTCTTGAAGATCATTATGTAAAATAACAACCCTAGTTATGCTCATACCACCTTTTTTTGAAGGCCTATATTGTCAGTGTTCTGGGCTGTTTGCTTTGTTGTTTATATGTTTTTTTCGTTTCTTTGTTTTCTAGAAATTTGTTTTGTTTTTTTTTTCCCTCTAATACAGAAAGGATAGATATACTTGTAGAGACTCTTGCACATAAAACTTCTAAAAAGTTTATGAGAATCGAATGTATAAGGCATGAGGAAATGAACAGCTACTTTGAAGAAAAAGAGACACTAAGGTGCTCAGTGCTGATTCTGTAGCATCATGGTGTGAAATCCAGCAATACGTATTACAAGGCTGCAGTACAATATTATTCTTTGTTCAGAGTAATTTTAGTCTGTTTTGTTTAATTTCAACATACATGAAGGTATGGACAGCTATTTTGAAGATAATGAGAGACATTATGGCGGCCACTGTTAACTTCCTTATTGTTTGGTCTTGAAGACCTAAAACGCCTTCATCATCCTGTTCTCATCAGTTCTATACTATTTTGTTTCGTATGTGAAGATATGGACAACTATTTTGAAGAAAACAAAAGACAATATGATAGGCAGTGAAGATCTGTGGTTGTCTTGCTTAAATCTGTGTCTCTTACATTGTTAATTACTTATGATATGTTTTGTTATGTTTAATTTTACCTTCATTAAAAAGAAAATAAAAGACATCTTTTCTGGTGAAAAAAACTTTAAAAAATAAAACATGTGGCATGAGTGATAAAATCCGCATGATACCATCAACAAAATAAACCTGAGGATCAATGGATGAAACTAGAAGTTGTAGAAATAAACCCAGACATACACAGCCACCCCACCTTTGACAAAAGAGGCTAAACACATTCACTGGAAAAAAGATAACTAAAATTGAAGTAAAGCAGCAAAGTAAATATTAAAACAGAAATATTAAATCTGCTGCAAGATAGAATGGATAGAACTCTTGAAGACATAGATACAGGCATAGACTTTACGAAAAGAAACCCAAAAGCACAGGAAATATCACACAAAATTTGACAACTGCGATTTCATTTTATGAAGAAGCTTTCAATTGCAAATGAAAACACCAACAGAGTGAAGAGACAACCCAGTTGATGTTGTAGGCAGAGTCTATAAAGGAAAAGATTTAATATAGGACACATAATTTACAGGATTGGTTTATAATATTCACCCAAAGTCAAATACAGAAGAGTGCAGGAGATCTGTTCACATGCTAGAGACCCAAAGAATCCAGCAAAGGGCCTGGATCCCACAGCAATGCCTTTTGCAAATACAGCTGAAAACATAGATCCCATGGCAGTGTCTACACAAGTCCAATTGCAGGCATAGAGCCTATGATATTGTCTCATGCAAGTTGGAGTCAAGGATCTGCACAGGGAAGGCCAAAAGGTCAGTGGGGGGGAACTAGCAAGGCTGTGCCAGGGCGATCAAAGACCTGTGCCAGCAGGCCAAGTCATCTGCACCGGAGCCAGGAAGCAGTGCTCAAAGTGAGGACTGGAGTTCCCCCAAGGTAAACCCCCTAGTTGTCATCTTCAACCTCAGAGATCCTTTGCCAATGAGAACAGTTGGAGCTCTTATCAGGAGAGCAAGGGTAACACGCTTCTCCAGGAGAATCAGCAGCGCTCCCGCATTCCTTCCAGTTCTTTTTATGTTGTTGCAACAATGCTCAGGTGGGCTCAGACCCACACTGATTCAGTTTAGCTGTGTGTCACAAGTTGATCATTAGTTAGTTCACCTCCGTGGGAAAATTTTGCAGCTATTCCTCAGACAAAGTTCTAATACATAGAATATGTTAAAAATTCAAAAAATCAGATCCTCCAAATTTAAAGACCCAGTCCAAAAATGGATATCTGAAATAGATACTTCGCAGGTGAAGAAGTAGAAACAGAAAATAAATATATTTGAAAATATGCAGTATCATTGGCCATTCAAGAGAGGCAAGTTAAAACATCACTGAGATTTCATCTCACTCCACAAAGAATGGTTATTATCAAGAAATCAACCACTAACAAATGCTGGTGGAGCTATGGGAAAAAGGAACACTTCTTCACTGTTGTTTGGAGTGTAAACTGGTGTAACTACTGTGGAAATCAGTGTTGAGGTTCCTCAAAAAACTAATAATAGGGCCAGGGATTTAGTTCAGTGGCACAAGCATCTGTCTGTCAAGTATCAGGTCATGAGTTCAATTCCCAGCAAAAACAAATCAAAACAACAACAACAACAAACTAATACTAGAGGTTCCATTTGAACTAGCTATTTCCCTTCTTGGCATCTTCCTGAAAGAATTAAAAGCATCATAACACAGCAATATTTGCACACCTATGTTTATAGCATCATATTTTGTAATAGCTAAATCTTGGAAACAGTCCAAATGCCCATCAATCAATGAATGGAAAAGAAGTTGTGTTTTCTTTATACAAGAGAGCACTACTCTTCCATAAAGAAGGATACATTTGAGACATTTCTAATAAAATGGATGGACCCCGAGACCATACTTTTAAGTGAAATAAATTGTACTCACCTGTTCAAGTATCACATGGTTTCTCTGGTGTGAGAAATAAAATGTGTAAATAAGGATCAAAATAAAATGTATAATAGATATTGTGAAATAGGAAGAAAATGTTCAAATGAGAAGGGGAATTGGGGAGGGAGGTGGAAGAAAGGAAAGGAAAAAATGAAAAAAGAATGATAAAATGGAAATAAAGCTTTTTTAAATAAGAAGAGGAAGAAGTATTGAAGAGGGGGGGGGAGTGGAAAAAAAACAAGATACAATATTTACAGGTACAAATTCCATATGATGAAAGATACTGTGTATATCTAAAATATATCAATAAAATTAATTTAAAAATAAATTAAATAGGTGGTATGAGAGAGCAGCATAAATACAATTAATTTCAGCAGAGGAGGTAAACCATGCCCTCCTGAAATGTAAAATTTCTGTGAGTTGCCTGCTAGAAATTACCAGTGGTCAGCATGCCCTGTCTGCTGATAAAATTCTGGTTGTTTTCAGTGTTAGGTCAGCATATGCTTCATGAGTCCTACCTGCTTGCCAAGTGGAGAATGCTGAGTAATTTAACATGACACTTATCAAACCTTTCTTTCACACCTGCCTCTCTGAAGCTTTTCTAGGCTTTTTTTATAGTTACCTTCCCACATAAAATTTTAATACTACAGATGTGGGAAAATATCTCTGATAATAGTATAATATGCAGTTCTCCTTCTATATTGAGGTGCACTTGTTGCTCAATTCTCTCCAATTTGGCAACAGGAATGGTAGAATGATTTTGTCCCAAGTGATTAGTAGATGTTTTTATACTTAATAACTGTGATTTTTTCAAACATTTTGATTAAATAGAGCTTATGGGCATTAGAAATTCCTAGAAACTTCTTTACAGTCAAAAATACAGGACCATGCATATATTAGTGGACCTTGTGTAGGATCAAATTAATTTTAACAACAATTAATTTATTTTGCTCTTTTAATTTTCTAGAGAGCTTGAAAGTATTGTGCATACATTGGTGTGTAAAATCAAAAATGGAATCTATGTATTCAGACACAAATTTAAACATTTCTGGAAATTGCCTGTCCTCCAAATGAAAATGTTATAATAAGGAAGACAGTGTACATTGAAAATGTTTATATCTACAGGAAAGCTAAATGAAATCCTTGCTTTGTTCCTTACATAAGAAGAAAACATTCAGATTGTAAATCTCTTTTTCTCCCCTCAAATCAAAACAAAGCAATCAAACAGCATTAACATTTGCGGTGTGGAAATCTTTTCACTCTTGCAGTGCATTACTTTATGAAGGGTTTTCTACACTTTTTAGTGTTTTTTGTGTTTTCTTGAAAATGTGGGCATTAAATCTTCAAAAGGAAAGACCCTCAGTAGTGCTGTTGGAAAACTGGGAACAAAGTATTTCACATATTCTCTGGGAAAGTGTAATAGTTTATGTTGAAGATTTTATGGAATTTGAGAGCTCATAACATTCATTAATATTTGTCTCTTTTTTTCCATCAGAAATACTCGTTTTCCTTTTTCATTGTAAAACAATGTGTTCATCCTCCCTTTAGCATGGGGCAGTATCTCTAGCAAGTGGCATATGTGGTATTCAGCTACAAGAGAATGCCAAAAGCCTCCCTTTCTCATTAAAGTATGCATAAACTGAAAATCACACAAGACAATGGGATTGTCCTTGACTTTTAAACAGAATGATTTTATTCAATTCATATGTACATTTACCATGTATTACTCTGGCATAAAGGAAGATAAACGAGTCAGTTTTAGGGAAATGATAGCACTTTGAGACTGTAAAGTTAATTGAAATAAATCAGACATACAAGCTTAAATATTGCATGATTTTTATCCTATTAAGAACACAATTTATAGGTGAAGTGCAAAGTAAAAGATAGATAATTAAAAACAAAAAGATCTTTTTAAAAAGCAGAGACAAAAAAATGAAAGAAGGGAAGGGAAGGAGAAAAAAGGATGAAAAAGAATTAAGAAGTATTATGTACATGTACCAACTTCTCATCAATTTAACTGTTGTGTACAGAAAATATGAACTAATAAAAATAAAAATAAAATTCATATACCATTTGTGCATCATTAGACAACAATGCCTCTCAATGTCTTACCACAAATAGAAGTATAAAATATTTTAATGTAACCAGGTGGGGAGAAACTAGTCTACTGAAATCTTATATTCTATATTTTGAAAATGAAGACATAGAGGTGAGGGCCTGATTTTTCTAGACTTCCACATCAAACATAAAACCACAGAAGTCCCTGAAAAATATGACATTGCTCTGAAGGAAACATAACTCTATGCTACATGGTTTCTGCTTTTCAAACATTGCTAAGAAAGAGAAAGTAAAGCCTTTACTCTGTTCCACATTAATTATCTAAAGGTGAAAATAAAGTAAGCAAGGTAGGAAAGGAATGCTGTAATGATGCTTTGCACGTGGAAGTGTCGATGAACCTAAGGAAGTTGATGTACGGAAAGCAGCTGATCTACAGCAGGAACTTAGGCCATGCCCAAGACATAATGCCAAGAAAAACAGGAATAAAAGTTCTTATGAAGCAAAAATAAAGTTTATAAAATATGTTCACTTGAAAAATATCCATTATATCATATTAAATATATTTATTGAAATAAGCTTTTTCACTATTAATTTTAAAAACATGTTTACTTAGTATAAAAATATAAGGACCTTAGTTATTCTTTTGGTAGTGGGGATTGAACACAAGGCTTTTGCACTAAGCTATATCTCGAGCTCTTTTTTACTTTGATGCAGGGTCTCCCTAAATCGCTAAGTTTCCTAGACTAGGCTCAAAATATTTGCCCTTCTGCCTCAGACTTCCAGAGTTCTGGACATAATAGTATGCAGCGCTATGACAGTTTAGATAGCTTATTTTTAACCTATGTTTAAAATATTATGACTTCCCAAAACTTTTGAGTGTTATTCCCAGTTCAATTTGCACTTCAATATTGAACTTTAAATAAAGTTCAACTTCAAATAAGATCTTCAACTATATTTCCTTGATTTTTTTTCACAATTTGATGGTGTTTAGTGTGTTCATAGAGGTGAGTAACCATCATCTGATGCTCATGTTAGAATATTTTCATCATCACCCAAAGAAACATTCTACCTACTAACAATCACTCCTCATGTCTGAACACTTTATCAGCTCTTGGCAACAACTAATCTGTAATCTATTTCTACAGATTTATCTGTCGCACACATTTCATATAAATAGAATTAAAGAACGTGCAGTCTTTTGTAACGGTCTCCTTTCTCTTGGATTTTCTAGGTTGATCCATGTTGTAGCATGCATCAGTACTTCATGCTTTCATTGTTTTTTCATTTATAATTTTGATGCCTAAATTTAAATCCTGTTGCCTAACTCATGGCCACAGCAGTCCTGTTTTATTTTAAAAGTTTTAATTATTTGATTTCACCTTAAATAAATGATTAAAGCATCTCTTTAAGAGGAAAGGAAGAGAAATGATAAAATTAAGACAATAAATAGGAAAAAGAACTAAGAGGATATCATACACATTATGAAAGCAGGAAATTTGTTTCTGTAGTTCTATTTTGAAATTCTAGCTGATGGACTTTCCATGGAACAATAACCAACTTGCTCTTGGAGCCTCAGGAATAGTAGCTAAAAGGGACCTGGCCTGGAGCTTGCTTTGAAACTGAAGCAGGAGAAGCACTGTATACTCTGCTGGCCCTTGAGGTTGAAACTGACACAGTGGCTGAGATGTTGTAGGAGACAGATAAAGAACTACAGCTAGAAGTGGGGTTTGGCTGAGACTGACTCCAAGGCGGTGTGGGTGGAGTTGGAGCAGAAGACGGGGTTGAGTTTTTGAGGGGGTGAGGCAAAATGGCCAGATTCTCTGTTACATGTCTCTTCCTCACCTCTTGAATTAGTTTCCTAGAGATTCCAGCATGAAGTATTATAACTGAGTGAATTACAGAAATGTATTCTGTACAGGTTCTGGGGACAGGATGCTCAAAGTCAAGGTCTTAATAGACTTATCTCTTTCTGGAGCCTCTGAGGGCCAATCTCTTCTCCCTGCTGTCTTTTTTTAAGGAGTTTCTAGTGTTCCTTACCATTTCTTGACTTACAGAGGCGATGCTCTAATCTCTGCCTCTGCCTTTATATGGATGCTTCCTATGTTCTGTGTCTGGTGTGTAAATGTTCCTGATTTTATAAAGATTCCATTCACATTATATTTAAGGGCCCTCTCTAATTTACCTTGGCTTCATCTCGATTTGATTACAACTACAAAGAGGTTTATTTTCAAATCATTCTAAAGTTACAGGTTCTAGTGGGATGCAAATTTTGAGAGAGGTACTATTAGACCTAATACAGCTCACTGAGGTGAGTTTTGAGGTTGAAGCTCAATGTCTAGCACCCGAAATTTGATTGGTGCAGGGAATCAGCTAACTGAAATGAGGACAAGGCTAATGCTTCTTATATTGTTCAAACACAACATATATCCTAAGCCAGCAATGGCTTTCAATAATGTAAATATCCACTGTTGTGTGTCTGCCGTAGGTTTGCCACCACTGCGGTAGGAAATGAACAATAAAAGCCATTATTATATTGTCCTATTATAAAGAAGCTAGTTCTATACAGTTTTGTTGCGAAACAACTTGAACACACTTTGTTTCTGTGCTTAGTGCTGGCTTTTACTTTGAATACTTTCAAAGTCTCTGACTTCACAGTCTCTCTGAACAGAGCTACTGTATGTGTCTTACATGCCACAGAGTGACCTACTTTCGATTATCAAAATGAGGTGTGAAAAAAATTAAAATTAATTTTGGTAACTGCATTGAGGAAGTAGAGGCACAGAAGATCACAGAAAGCTGTTAGTTGTACTTCCATGCCAGCAGTCTTGGAGGATCCAAAGAACCATCTGTTTGTAAGGTCTCTAGACATGTTTTAACAGTCATACATACAGGCAGCCTTAGATAATCACTAGAGAAAAAAAGATTCTATCACAGAGATAATTAGGAGACTAATGGTTTGAATGCCAGGTAGCATAACCTTAAAAACACATACACAATTATACATGTACAATGTCTAAATCAGTGTATCAAAGTACTTTATGAAGTCTGTTATGACTAAAATATTGTAATAAAACTTTGATATATGACTCTGTCCACCCAATTCCATTGACTTTCATGATTTGTTTTTGGATGGTTCAGATAAATTCCATCTCTTTTATTATTCATGATGGATGAGGGTATGCTGATATTGCAACCTAAAAATCTCAACAACAAAGTGTAAGAGTTTGTTTTTACTGCTTTAAAGTTGCATGCTAATGAGTATGCTCCTTCATCTGATATATAACCTTACCAATGGTGCAGTCCACTGTTAACTTGACTCTTAATAGACTCCTGGAGTGCTGACTGGAACATGGAGAGGCTATACTCACGGGTGGATTAATTGCAGTTCAAAGTGATGTTTGGAAATGGGCCCCATCTGGAGGAGGTGGGTGCTTGGGGCTGTGTCTTTGAAGAAGTGTAGATCTCTGATATCCTTCCCCTGCTGTCTCTTTCCTGGCCACCATGCAGAGAGCAGTTTTTCTCTACTGTACTTTTCTGGCATGATGTTTCTGCCTTGGAACAAGCCAATCATAACGCGAACCTCTAAAATATGGGCCAGAATAAATTTCTTCTTTTTTTAAAAAAAAATGTAGCTATGGAATATTTTGTCATAGCAACAGGAAAGTTAACAGATTACTACTGTCTTGTATTCACATGTTCTATGTATCCTTGGGTTAACTCCTATACCTGAGTAGGGACTAGACTTATTGACTTGGTTCTAATAAACAAAATGCGGCAGCATTAATAGATTTTCACTTTGAAAATTAGAGAGACATCAGTTGCCATGTTAAGGACTCTTTATCATTTTTTCTTGTATTATTTCTTCTGAGGGACACTAACAGCCATATAAGTGGCTGTTATAAGTGAACCTTGTAGAGAAGTTCCCATGGTAAGGGACTGAAACATGGCAGCAAGCATAAATGTAGATCTTCACAACCACAGCTTGGGCCTTCAGTAGAAACTGCAGCTCCTGAGGATAGCTTCACATAGTCTTGAGTGAAAATTTGAATCAAAGATACATAATTAACCTGTGGCTATGCCCTTTGTCTCAAAGAAATTATGAGATAATAAATGTTTGTTTAGGGTAATTATTATGCAGCAACAGACAGCTAAAGGATCTGGTACCTTGAAGATAAGAACATTTTCCATGTTGAGATACAGCCATGCAACATGAAAATTAAAAATAACCCCAGTTGTGGAGAAGATGTCATGTAGAATGTGGTCTTGCATTAGCACACATCCTTTCTACCTTTGGCCTATTAGCTACAGTAGTTATATAGACCACACATATTTAATAGGGAGCCTTAGAGAAGAAGAATACATTTAATTCTCTGAGGACATTTCTGTCTCTATCACATGGTTATATGCTCCATCCTTTTTATGAAACATTCAGCTACCAAACATTTAAGCTCATTGCAATGTTTTTAAAAATGAAAAAAGTCCCCCTTTTCAGGTCTGTCACCTCAGTAAGTTGAAATCCCTAGTTATTTCTTTCATTGCAAAGTTGCACCTCATAAAAGTCCAGATATTTTGCCCCCACTTACTGTATCCCCACTTATTGCCTGATCTTAGGACAATCTGACTTCTACTCTCAAAGGTAGAGAACACACTTTATACATTTACATTTATTTCTAAGTTTAAAAAAGAACTATCTGGTTTGAAGGCCTCACACTCAACACTTGGATTCTCAAAGTTATACTCTTACCAGTCTTGTTAGAATTTGTTTTCACTTCAATAATACATTGCATTATTTTATTCAGTAGTTACAAGGCTAGATCATAGGAAAAAGAATCATGGACAAGCAAAAAACTAATGAATGTGTTTCCCATGAGAGCAATATACTTGGAGGCAAATGAACTAAGATACTGACAAAGATTGGGGCACTCTTGGCAAGGCAGAGTTAGCAGAACCTGGGGAGCTGTCATGCCATGTTATAAACATTGTGCCAGGAGGAGAAGCAGCTTTGAATTTTGTTATAGAAGAGTACAGAAGATTTCGGAAAGACACTCAGCAGGCCTTCTAAACAAAGCCCTTGGACAAGAGAGTAAAGTCAAGCCTAGCAATCCACATTTAGCAAAGGTACCTAGGACAGTGTCAATAGAACTGGTGGAGCCAGGTGTGATCATAGAGGGAAGAGATTTGCATGACAAGATCTATGTGAGAACATTTGTTAGTTCTCATATTAATAGGATCAAGAGGAATAACAGAAAGTGAAAAAGAAGTGATGATATAAAGGTAGACACAATGCCATTTTTGTTGTAGCTGTACAAAAATGTTCTTCAGGCAAATTTCTAGCTACTATTCCAATCTTCTATTTCAAATTTACTTTTCAAATCCGCACAAACTGGTACATATTGATGGGGTACATAATGATGTTTCAATATGTTGAAATTGAGATAAACATATTTTTTCACTTAGTGTTTTTTTCTGTAAAAGCATTCAAAGTCCTTTCTTCTAGATTTTTTTGAAATACATTCTACATTATCGTTTTCCGTGTTCACCCTACTGTGTAATAGCCTGTCAATCTTCTTACTCCTATCCCTAGCACCCACTGACTAAAATGCTCTCTTCCTCCTCTACTTCTACTCTCACCAGCTTCTGGTAAACATCATTTCACTCTCAAATTCTATGAGATTAACATTTTTGGACTGCACCTTTGAGTGAGATTATGTGGTAGTCGGTTTTTGTTTTTCAGGTGCTGGCTTATTTCTCTTAATACAACAATCTACAGTTCTTCCATGTTGTTTCTGTCATGGGATTTTATTCTTATGGCTGAATAGTTTTCTGTCTTCTATATGTACCACATTTTCTTTATCTGTTCACCAGTTTATGAACACTTAGCTGTTTCCATTTGTTGCCCACTGTGAAAAGTGTTACGATAGGCATGAGAGTACAGATGGGTATTTAACATTCTGATATATTTTCCCTTGGACATATATACCCCCAAATGAGATTGCTTCATAATATGATAAGTCTATGTTTAATTTTTTGGATGTTCCATATTGTTTTCTACAACGGTTATGCTCATTTTCAGTTCCACGAACAGTGTGTAACAGATCCCTTTTCTTTACATCTTTACCTGCACCAGTGGGTTTTTTGATAATACCCATGTAACAAGAGTGAAGTGATAACTCATTGTGGTTTCAACTTACATTTTATTGATGGTGGAGCACTTTTTCATATCTCTGTTGAGCATTTGCATATCTTGTTTTGATAAATGTCTATTTATATCCATTACCCATTTTTATCTATTTTTTATTTTATTCTAAAGATGATAAAACCAAGGAAAATAAAACAGAATAAAACCAATGAAAACAAACCATTGTAAATGATATAGGGTTTCAAAACAATATGAAATAAACAATAGTTACCTCTTGTTGTCCTCAAAATAGCTGCGGATACCTTTAGACAAGTATAAATTAAACAGAACAGAACAGGATACGGCCAATTAAAACAAAACAGTGAATGCCATAAAGGACTTCAAAATAAGGTAATAATAAATTCAAAATGGCTACCATAATATATCTTGCTATCTTTGAAATAGCCACTCATGCCTTTGGATACAAATCAAACAAAACAAAGCAGAATAAAATCCAACCCAATAAAACAATGAAAATGACACAGGACTTTGAAACAAGATAATAAGGAATTAACAGTGCTTACCCCTTCAGAAGAAGGTCTCCCCTAGATGCCACAATGTGTGCCATTATCCTCTGAGTAGATGATCAGATCACTGGCCCTAGACCTGTAAGGTCAGTGAAACACCAAACACCACAAGCATTAATTGCATTTCACCTCATTAGTTATCATCAAAGCCTGTGTTTCTATAGATCAACAGGTCACTTACTGAGAGCGTGTGGGGATGGGAAGCATTGGGTCTTCTTATTTGCCAGTCCACATGTAGGATTTGATGTACCTTTTTTTTTTTTTTTTTTAATTGGTACCAGGGATCGAACTCACGACTGCCTTCTTGCAAGGCAGGCACTTGTGCCGCTGAGCTAAATCCCAGCCCCAATTTGGTGTATCTTAAGGTTCCATGCCTTTCCCTTTCTCTTACTAATTGTTAATCATGGTTTCTGATTCCAGTGCAGTCTACACACGAGCAGGGAGGGAGGAGAGGTGGGAAGGAAGGCATTTCTCTCAAGAATCATTCTTGCCACAGGATAATTTTGCACTTTTTCTATATCTGCTTGATGTTTAAACACATCCTTTTCTTTTCTGAGTGTTTCTATGAAGGTTTGTCTTGTTTTTCAGACAGACAAAGTCTCTCTTTGTAGAGCAGGTTGGCTTTGAACTCAGGGATTCCCCCTGCCTCAGTATCCAAAGTACTGTGATTACAGAGATATACTACCAAATCCAGATCTCTGAGGTTTTCTTTCTTTCTTTTCTTAAAAGTGAGACACTTACTTTGATTTAGAGCTATCAAATATACTTCCCACAGCACAGGTGATTATTTATGTTCATTAGTTTTATTATTTTTATCTAATTCACTCAGACTTTCTTTTTCAGGGTCATATTTATCCCTCCATTCAAAGAAGCATGCAGAAAGTAAAATGTTCCAGGTGAGACCTCTTTCTGGAAGAGCCTATGTTTGGTTTTGGAAAAATACTCATGCATTTAGATCTGCAGAGCAGATCTTTCCTCTCTTGTTGAGCCAGCTGGCTAGCTAATCTCTGCCTGTTTGTTTTTATTTTCCAAAACTAGACTGTTTCTAATTGTAGGATAATCTTTTCAAGTAGTCTTACTGAGGGTGGGGAATTGATTAAATACTTTGGATCAGAGGGGTTAAGGTCTAATAGTTCATGGGTGATTTCAGTTGCAGAAAAGAAAAGAAACAATTTGGGCATGCCTATATTGTGCATATAAACGCATTGCAGTATGGTTTGGAGCTCTTTTGTCCCTTTATGTATCGCAAGAACCTGTAAGTCCATTTAAATATTTGAAGTAAATAAAGTTCACTGAATTTTATTTTCTAGAAATAGAACCAGAGCAATATAATTGAATAAGCCTATTATAAATGAATACTTTACTAGAAAGCCAGCTCCTAGCACAAGATAGGACTGTAGCATTTTACACACGTTGGCACTAGCTTGGAGGCTATCTCTAGCCTAGAGCAAAACACGAAGTGTTCTCCATAAAGATAAACCTAGTTCAGTAAGTCATTATATTAATGGATAATGTCTGAACATCAAAAAAATAAAGGTTATTCTGTTGGATGTTCCATGTTTTTGTGCATATATTTCTTCTGGTAATTTTATAGGAATTGGAAGCTGGAAGGCAAAGGAAATTATTTTATCCTGTGCTATTTGATTAAGCAACCTAATTTTACCCTTCTTATTTCTCCTAAATAAGTATTTATTTTCTCTATATTCTCTTATCCTTCTATTTTGGTAGAGTCTTTCCTGATTGTTTTCAAAGATATCTTTATATCACTTATACTTTACAGTCAAATACCCTTGGAACTTTCCTCCAGTTGAAAATGATTAATTCCTTTGCCTAATGTCTTAGTTACATTTTTCTGGGACAAAATACGTGACTCTCAAAATTAAGGAAGGAAACATTTATTTAGCATAACATTTATTTAGTTTTTTGGAGGTTTCAGTGCACACTCGGCTGGCTCCAAGGCTGGCATGGCTAAGGGGCAGCCATTCATGGTAGCAGCGAGTGACAAGAGCCAAAGGACAAAAGAGCAGAGCACACCTCCTCCCTCCCTTATATTGTAAGGTTGCTCCACACCCCTGAGCAGGTGCAGCACTCACACTGCCAATCCCAGCACTAGACAACAAACCAATCACAAGGCTAGACTCAGCCACCTCCATGACTGCATCTGGCTTTGGGAGGACACTTAAACAAGCCATAACACCTAAGTCCTTTAATCCTTTTATTACATTTTGCACATCATGATTGTTCTGGATATTTTTCTCCTTACAGAGACAAAATATCCAGCACTCAAAGTTAAAGGGGAAAATGCTTATTTCAGATCGCAGTTTGTAGTCTGTAGTTGACTAGTTGCAATGCAGGGAATCATGGTAGAAGGACATCATAGAGGAGAAAAAGTTTATGTTATGATAAGGAGAAGATAGTGAGCAGCAAGCAGCTGAAGCAGCTGCTGAAGCAGTGAAGAGCAGCAAGCCTTCCTGTGTTCTTCACAGTCCATCCAGGCTACGAGCCAATGGATTGGTGGCATCCGTACTCAGGGTGGTGCTTCCATTATTTACCCCCTTAATCCCAGTGTTCATATACTTAATCCACATTTCCACACCCTAATCCACTCATCTTCCAAATTATGACATGATTACATGGGGCTTTGAGGGGACCTCTAGACACAAACAGTAAGAATGACATATGATATTTCTATAGTTTTCTTTTTTCTTCTTATGCAGTCTGTTAGCCTAATTACCTTTGTATCTCCCACAGTGCATTATATAAAACTAAAACATAATAGATTTTTAAAAATATTTATTGCCTATAGGTATCAGACTGCAAAATACTGGACTTTTAGTATATGTCTGTTAGATATTCTGTTGAACCATATGTTATAAATTTTAGATGTATTATGAAAGTTATTCCAACACAGATTACCTTTACATGCCACTCTTATGGTAAATTTTGATTGCCAATTTAATTGGCATGAAAAATTAGTAAACCACACTTCTGGATATGTCTGGGTAGCTTTTGTGTCTGATTCCTGACCCCTCATTCTTTGGCTCTTCCTTCTGCTGTGTTCTATTCACTGGCCACCATGAAAGGAGCAGCTTCATTCCAACACGGTTCCCTGTGATGTTTCTGCTTTGGAGCTAGGATACCATGGACTGACACCTGTTAATCTGTTAGTTCAAATAAACTTTTAAGGTGCAAGTGTCAGATAGTTTGTCCATCAGCCAGCTACTAATAATGGTTAATGTATTTAGGGAGAATGTTTAATCATATCACATTAGTATATTTCAAATGAATATTTCATGCGCACAAATCAGATTTACCCATTACATTATACAAAAGTTCATGAGCTCTGAATTTTTTTAATAATCTTCATGACACATGGTACAATATTGAGCCGACAATGTTGAGTTGTTATTGAACATGCATGTTACTCAGCTTAATGTTTTTATAAAATTGGCAGCAAACTCGTATTGCTATAATTTGGACATTGTTTTTTATTAAGACTATGTGAAAAGTTGAAACTCCATTAAACAACATAGTGAAATCAGTTTGTCCACTATGATAAGTTAACTTCAAGTTTCATCTGTTTAGATTGAGACATTTGAGAAAAATGAAACGTTCCTGTATATAAGGGAAGATAATCCACTTAGAAAACATTAGGTGATTAGTCCAATTATCACTTAAGCAAAGCATACATAATATAGAATATACACTTTTAAATTTCCGTATATTTTTATTTAAATGCCACAAATTATAGACCTTAAAACTACAGAAAAACACTTTAGTTAGGAACTTTGATGTTAAATCTAATAGCATCAACAAAGCCAACAAACTCATGTGTTCATTATAAAAAAATTGTATATTTTTCAACAAGCTAAAATGTAAATTTTCAAATCTAACTGGATTCTTGTTCCTAAATTAAGAAATAGCATTCTAAAGCATCTTGAGTTTATTATAATATTTATTAGAATAAATTTAACATACAATATAGACAATCACTTAACTAACACTTCCATGCATACATATTCAGTGAAATATTGCTTTTTCAAAAATGCCAATCTATGAGTTCTTGATACACACCAGAGAGAGAGAGAGAGAGAGAGAGAGAGAGAGAGAGAGAGAGAGAAACAGATGGAGAGAGAGAGAAACAGAGGGAGAGAAAGAGAAACAGAGAGGGAGAGAGAGAAACAGGGAGAGAGAGAAACAGGGAGAGAGAGAGAGAAGGAGAGAGAGAGAGACAGACAGAGAGACAGAGACAAGGCAGAGAAGACAGAGACAGAAAGAGACAGAAAGACAGAGATAGAGATACCAGGTCAGATTATACAAGCAAATTTTAAAATTTAACATTTTGTTACCTGCAATTTAAGCCCACTTTAGCTAGAAATTATTTCAGAGGAAAGCCTGGGTGTTAAGATGTGAATAACTAAAAATCTGTCACCCATGCCAAATATAGAATTTCTGCAAAAAGAAAACAGAGTAGAAAGAAACAACAGCTAGCATCAGTTTCTTTATCTGTTAATTAACATCATACTGTATCATTACTTAGAGTTGTCCTGCAGAGATAAATTAATACCCATAGATGTAAAGGGTTTCAGACATGGTGGGTGGCAGGAGTTCAGTACGTCGGAACCATTATTTCCATGTGCCGTTTCTATTCTATCAGTTTACGTATTAGAAATGAATTTATATTTACCACCCATTAGCTATGAAGTACGTGTATTCGAAGTTATATATAATGCTTTTAGAAACAAGTACATAGAGATACAGTTATCATTTTATAGATAATTTATCACTTTATAAATAATGGACCTAGCATTCATGAAAACTCAATGAGATGTTTTTCAGAGAAGTTATCATGACACTCATGGTTCTGTCAGATTTTGTTTTCATTTGTTTTTCCAAATGAAGATTTAGTGATTGGCATTAGGCCATCATCTCAAGTATAGCAAATCTTGATCCTCTTGATTTATTATTCATTATTATTTCTACAGTACTACGTGGCTACTTTGGTAACTGATCCTCTAAATCACTAAGTTTTATATTTATTCTAGAGACTTAATTGTTAATTGAGAATTAATATGTGGTGACTAAGAATCCTTATTTAGATAATAACACATATGGATTATTTCTGAATTCACCTATCATAGAATAAATTCTTCTTTGTATGTGTTTATTCACCTACAAAGAAGCAAATGAACATCCTAGATTTCATATCTCTGACTTCCATCCTGATTTAGAGTAATTCATGTCAGCTTTTACATGATGGGAACATAAATTTAAAACAGTACTATATTACTGACTTTATCTCACTGGGTTAAGGTAATACTGAAAAAGTTAATATTTTGAATTTTACTATAAACTTTTTGGAGAACAAGAGTGGATTTTTATGAATCTCACTCAGTATAAGTACTATATTATTTTACAAGTGTTTTTCCCCCAATTTTGGAAAGATATTTTGGCAGAATTCATGGAGCTAAAAGAACAGAGAAACCATTGACAAAAAAATTAATGCAGTAGTTAAGTGTGGTCATGTTTACAGAAATCAGATAAAGGTTTCCATCCATCTGGATTCCATCTATTCTTCCCTCCAAAATATCACTAGTATTTCAGCCTTTTGATCTTGCCATCCAGGCTGTGGAACATAGGATGGGGGTTTGAAGGGAGGGTAAGAGGAGGATAAAGGAAAATTATGAATAAGATATTTGTTTTATTTTAACATTTAAGCATCAAGTATAGTTTTGTTCATAAGCCAGTTTTGCTGACTTATTTATATTAGAAAGTTAGTGTACAATTGCAGTCAGTACAACTCAAAAATCTTAAAATAGGAATTGTGCAAGGAAATATATCCAAAGGCCAGAAAATGATTTACATTTGTCAAATTCCCATAGTTTCATTTGGATTTATCCAAATATTCTAAAATTATTTTTATTTTAATTTCTTGGAACCATGAACATATATCAAAAGTAACAGTTTTTGTTTTCATTGTTCGATTGTTTGATCCTTTTATTCATGCTTGTATCTTGTAATTTGAACAACTACCTTGAAGATAAGAGTACACAATATATTAAAGTGTTAATATCCTATTTTTCGTTTTGAAATTCTGTATTACTATTTTTATTTTCTTATAAAATTAAAAGTTTTTGTATTCCCTTTTTGCAAACATAGAAATTTTCAAAAATTAAATTATTTTGGTTCTCCTATTAACTACTTTAAAGTAAAAAAAAAAATCACCATTTATTTGAAACACCCATAAGTGAGGAAAAGTATAATATATGACTACTAATTTAGCTTTCTGGTTTTTACCTACAGGAATTATTTGCAATTTTGTGATTGACTGTAAAAAATCACAGAGTCTCTTATCATTCATCTTTTATTATTTCTTTTTTTCAAATTTTTTTTATAGGTACCAGGGATCGAACTCACGACTGCCTGCTTTGCAAGGCAGGTGCTTATGCTGCTGAGCTAAATCCCCAGCCCCTCATCTTTTATTATTTCACAATAATTCATCTGTCTTAGAAATGAGGATGTTGGAAGAACTTATACTATATTTTTAATGTACATAGAGTAAATAAAAGACCTAAATCAGACAAGAAAAGGCAGAAGTACTTTTGCAAGATTCATGCAGTCAAACAGAGCTGGAGAATGTTCATGAATGACTTAATGAGACTAAATGAGATATGTAGGCTCTGCTTATGGCATTTGACAGTTAAGATTGGACATCAGACATGAGCACAGAACAAATATATCAGGGTATCAGTTGCCTTAAGTTTATTATACAGAGTTCTGAGTTTAAAAAATGGAGAGGCTAACAGGCTACCGAAAGTCTTTCCCTTTTTCTCCCAATTTTGCTATAACACTCCTCTGTTTGATAATTAGCTATGCATTACCTCACCTTCAGACAGCAGTAGCAATTATGTCGTTATTCATGTATTTACTAGAAACTAATTTTTTGACTGATTTACTTGAACAACACCAAAGCAATAATAGCAGAAATATCTTTTCCTTTATTAACACATCTTATATCTAAGTCTGAAATTATAATAGAAGTTACTTGAAATGAGAAATTCCTAATTTCTCTGAAAAAATGATTATTGACTCTAAAAAATCATGAATGAATGATTAATAAGTTAGTTTAATCCTAGATTTCCAATTTAGTAGGGTTAGTCTCTGAACCTCAGTTATCCCATCTATACTATGGAAGTAATAATACCTCACATATCTCTTCAAACTGTTATGTGTAAGAAAATATTTTGTGTGCCATGAAATGGTATAAAATGCAGGGAACTCTTGCTATTTTATAATTATGATTACTGTAGCAATCAAGATAATAGAACTGAACTCACATCTGAAGGGCACATCCACATAATTAGTGTTTTACTTGAGGAACAGTTCTCAAAGTTCCCATCTGTGAAGGCAGCACCTGATAAGTCCTTAAACTCATCAGGCAAAGTATAAACTGATGGTCCCTCAAGAATTACTGGCACATTAATTTGCTTGCCTAGAAACATCTGGATTCTCTAAAATTAGATTCCTGATGAAAAATCCTTGAAGTGTTGCCAGATTTCTCTGTAGATAATTTCATTCAGTTCAACAAACATGAACTGAATGCTTATTATGGGCCAGGAATTGTTGAGGCAACAGAGGCTTAAAGATGGGTGATCATGGTCCCTCCCTTCAGTGAGTTCGCAGTTTATAATCAGAGACAATACATAATTAGATTTCCACAGACTATAAAAAAGTGTTATTACATAAATTATAGTAGTGTTACAGGTGGCAGGCTTCAGCAAGATCAGAGATTCTTGATGGAAAGAATGCCAGAGTTGAATGTGAAAAATGATTAGAAATTGCACAGGCAAAGTAGATATGAAATTGAAGGTAATTCCAAGAAGGAACATTTTGAGCAAAGGGAATGAAGCTAGGAACAAATATGTGGAGGTTCAATGTTCTGGAACAAAAAATAAAAAGTAGGAGTGTAGAAAGATTGAGAAAAGATAATTGGTGCATTGGTGCATGTTTATGACTGTGGTGGAGAGAAACTACTCAAGGGTATGAAACATGGAAGAAGCATTGTGGGACATGGATTTTGTCTGTGTGTCTGGTACTGGGAACTTAATCCAGATTTATGGATTTTAAGTAGAATCATCAGAATACTCTGTTACTTAAAGGACTCTAAGAAAAGGAGAGCAGTGACTAGAGAGTTGGTTTAATAATTAAGAGAAAGGATCCCAGAGTAGTAATTTGAGATAAAGAGATAGTAATAGTTGTGAGAAATACTTATAGATGTATAAATAGAATTTGACAGTTGACTCAGTTGCAATACTGGGATAGCAGATATGAATCTTAATTCATGTAATTGAAAACAATAAACTTAAAAATTTATAAATTACCTAGTGCTGGGAATGTACCTCAGTGGTAGAGTACTTGCCCAATGATGCGTCAGGCCCTAGTTTTGATCCCTAGAACTGCAAATAAATGGATAAATGATTAAAATAAGAAACTACAAATTTCTACACCAGGCCAAATTTTACTACCTAATTGGGGGAAAATACCTCTATCCCACAACTCAAGTCCTTATTGGGGTGTCTCTACTTAAGTTACCTATGGTTTTGAAGCCTTTTTTTTTTAACAAGAACTTAAGGATGTGGGTCACAGACAACTCTGAGATGGCGGTCAACCTGGCCTCCATGGTCTTCACAGGCGCCCAGATCTTACTGTTGCCTGAGTTCCAAGCATAGTTCATTGACAGTAACCTGGAGAGGTCTGTGTTCTCTGTCCAGAACTACTATTAAGCCATTTCTCCTCTTGCTATGCTTTCTTAGGAAGTGAATGCTAAGGGTACTATCTGATACCAAGAGACCATGCCTGATTGGTTACTGCCTTTTTATAATCTAAGGAGGATCATTCTCTGAGGAAAACCCTTTTCAGGTCTCTGTGTTCAGGTCTCCTCTTTATTCTTTCTGGGGGTTAACTGCTACATAGAAAAAGTCAGCAAGATCAAGGCAATTTCTTATTTAACAGTCAAATGCACATCATCATCATCATTATTATTCTACTATCTTTCCCCTTCCTATTAATTGGAACTTTGTTTCCCGGAAATTTTATTTTTTATAACCAGCACGCAGAATAAAGTGTGCCTTAACAATTGAGTGAAATGTGTAACATATATATGTATATATGTTAATATATATTTTATATGGAGTATATACATGTTTATTGAGTAAACAAATATTAGGGTGAAAAGATGCTACCAGTTTATAAATCTCTCAGTAGAGCCTCATATTGAAAGAATAAATGAATGAAATTGTTAAAAATAAATAAAGCCATGGATACTTACTTTCCATTTTCTGCTTTCTGCTACATTTTTCCCCTGAGGTACTGAACTAAGAGCTGACTACATGCTAAACCAGAAAGAAGAGAAAAGCAAAAAATTTAGAAAGGAAAAAATTAATTAGGATAGTCCACAAGACTAATTATTCCAAAACATTATATAATAATAATCAAAATACTTTTATTAGCCATATAGATAATTTTTATTAAAATACAAAATTGATTTAAATTACATATAAAAGATGGAGTTAAGAAAGTGGGGGATTGTAAAGTTGTAGTTATAAGTTTTGTCATAGTAGTTATACATTTTGTCATACTTAATACCACTGTGCAGAGAAAAGCAATTTCTCTATTTTATCTCTAACCGCCCAGATTTTACTCCTGGACTTCAGTCTCATTTCTCCTTGCCGATTCTGTGGGCATTTGCCCCTTTTCTTCCTTTCTTCCTTCCATGTTTGTGTTCTCAGTAAAGTCACTTAAATCTTCTAACCCTAATATTTGTTTACTCAATAAACATGTATATACTCTATATAAAATATGTATATATATAAAACACATTTCACTCAATTGTTAAGGCCTATTTAGACATTTGATATAGACATTTGATAAATACATGGATTTGAGTATTAGTTCTCTGATATAAATAAAACAAAACAGAAGAAATGAATATCTGAAAAAATAATCCTTTGTTTTTTCTCTCATTTCTCAAAGATGTTGGTCTACCATTTCTAAGATGTAGAAATGAATCAACAATAATTTCTTATTGAAATCACTTTTTCAATAGGCTTCTGATGTAGGATTCTGTACCAACTTTTTAAGAGCAGCAATTGATAGCTTTCTCGGGTACTCAGGCCCCTAAAAAGATGGTTCAGGGTTTTATGTGAGACTTCTCTGGAAGTTAAGCAACTGTTCTTACAACACAGAGCACTAGGCTAGGAGCCCTGAGCCAGTGGGCAGCATTCCACCTGCTGCACTGCCTAACGGTAAATGGGAATCATTCTGACTCAAGGAGAGCTCACCTCACTGGATAGTCAGTTTTGAGAATGCTTTTGTATAAATGACTGAAGAATGAAAAACAAGTTGAAGTCTGGTTAACAAAATGTATTGAGGTCATTTCCACCATGCACTGATGGAGCTCAGAAATGGAAAGTGTCAGGAGGACTATAATTAGGAGTTACCATTAAAAATTTAACAGCATTCCAGATTTCAGCTACATCTATCATGGTTGTTAACAGCACTTTCTTCCCCTTGTACTTTATGGGTCCTAACATTTTCCTTTCACTTTTTCAGTATTTGAGAGAAATATTTGAAAGAAAATATAGAAGAAAGGAAGGTGGTATGTTGAAAAGAATCTTGGGAAAGTTCCTAGAAGAAAGTCAGTTCCAATTCTTATTTTTTTACTATAATTTATTCTAGACCTCTGTGACTGAAGGATGTGAGGTCACCTGACACTTGTGCATCTGTTTTTTTTTTTAAATTTATATTTAAGAGAATAAAATTAAACAAAATAAAACAGAATAAAGCCAACTAAAACGTAACTGTGAAAGTGGTACAAGACTTCAAAACAAGATAATAGGTAATAAACAAAGGCTGCTATAATGCCTTTTATTGTGCATCTGTTCTTTAATGCCTGCAGATGAATTCCTTGCTTCTATAAAGGGAAGCACCTATAAAGGGAAGAGAGAATCATTACAAGCTTCATCTAAAAATGTTAATTTACAATAATGCAAAGATGTTACCCTTGAAGATTTCATGGTTAGGTTACTCTGTGTACTTCTACTTTCTAAAAATTGACTTCCTTTTCAGATTCACATCAAACCCTGAGCATAAAGCAGAGTTCTTAAATACCACCAAAGTATGCAGAATTTCTCATACTGTCAACATCCCACACCAGAGTAGCACATTTGTTATAATCAGACATTCCCACATCATTATCACCCTAGATAACAGTCTGTAAAATATAACCAAATGTATTTCTTTACTGTATCTCCTCCCAGAGCCATTAATATGTTACTAGGTTTTGGAAGATCAAGAGAAGGCTATGGTGAGCGATGTTTGACAATATGTACATTTGGCAACACAAAAGTTCTGAGATGCCTATTTCCATATACATTCTTCTAGAACCAAGCCTATTGGGTCTGTCTGTAAATTGCAACTTCAACATTTTTCATAAGGCTTGAAAATAGAGACTTATATGTATTATACTTTAAAATTTAGCTAGTGCTAATGGTATGCAAATAATCTAGATTACTTTTCCACTGTGAAAATACTGCAAAAAAGCCAGAATTTGCTTGGTAAAGATAGACTATCTAAAAACAGCCTTGCTAAAAACAGGTTAATGTTTTAAATGACACAATTGAAAAGACATAATTGTAGATAATGATTTCCTTCCTCTCATTTTAGAAACACTATGAGCCATTGGCACAGAGGTGAAATGGGTGATCTCATCACTTTATGTGGAATTTTTTTCCTATGTGACCGCTAAATTGTCTTAGATAAAGTAGAATCACAAAGTAGACACACAGAGACTTCTGGGAAGATGGTAGAGTTAGGATCAGTGGAGAAAGAGCCTCTCTGAGATTTGGAATCCAGAATATAGCAATGTGAGGAGAAGGAGGAAGGAGGTAGGCCTGTGGGCCTCAGGAAGGATCTGAAGCAAGAAATGAAGCCTAAAGTTGAATAAAGATCAATAAAGAAGAAGTAGGTGGCAGGCAGTGCTTCTCCCTGAGCCCTGACTCATTGCATGGGAGGGGCAGCTCAAACCTGCAGACCCGTAGTGACCACTGGTGAACTCAGCGTCTTACACAGAGAAATGTACCAGTGAAAGAGAGCAATGGATACAATAGACTGCAGTGGTTAGTGAGTTATTCTGGTTCTTGCCCCAGGAGAAGGCAATTGGTAAGGAGTCATCTTGAGGAGGTGCTAACTGTACTCAGAACTCAGAGCAACTGCTGACTCCATCTAGGGGCCCCCAGTGTCAGGGTAAGGGAGCTGAGTTCAAATAAGCAGAAAATCAGGGAGAACAGTTCAAGATGGCTGGGAGTTAAATTCAAGTTGGAAGGATTGTACAGACTGCTGCAAGCTGAACAGGTCTGGTGCCAGCCTCGAGGAGAGAAAACAACCTAAACTCCAGTGGAAATAAAGGTGCAGTCTTGCCAAAATTACCCATTACACTACCAGAATGCTACAGCTGGCTTGTCAGAATCAATCAACTGGGATCTCGACTCTGTCTGTTCACATTGTCTACCAGTGTCAGCAGAGACATAGCTTGTCATAGACATTTTTATTTTTGCATTTTATTGAGCTTTTTTCTTGTTGTTTTTTCTTTGTTTGCTTGTTTTGTTTTGATTTGTATTATTTGTTCTTGCTTTTATGTGAGTATGGATATGCTCTCATTTTCTGTTGTTATTTGTTGTTGCTCTGTTCTTTTCTTGTTTCTATTTCTTTGTTTCCCTTTTCCCTTCTATCTACATCACCAGTTTCCCAAAGTTTTCATGGTCTTTCTTTGTCCTCCATACTTGCTTCTAAATTCTTCTTCTATTTCTCTGTTTTTCCTCTAAGACTTTGTACATTTTCTTATTTCCTATGTACAATTTTCTGGTTCATTTTAGATTCTGTTGAATAACCAGAAATCTAGCTCATATGATGAAAAGTTTCAAATTAATAATGATGCCTCAATATGATAGTTTCTAGGCTATATTTGATGCTACTGTTATTGTTGATTGTACCACTTTAACCAAAATGATATAATTGTTTTAAATAGTTGTTCTTCTTGGTATACCAAGACTGAGATCACCTAATAGTCATAGAAAATACTATAGGTCAATGCCAAAAATAACAGGATGTGGGCTAAGAAGATGGCAACTTCTTATCACCAATAAATTAAAAATGTATGATCTTACAACAGGCTCAAAACCCCAAAACCAGCTAAACCTGAAAGATGCCTCAGAGAAGTAGTCATTTCTTAAATACTAGTAATGAAGCTACTCACCATAAGCAATTTAAAATCATCAACTTAGGAATTAAATTTTAAAAAAACATAGAAAATGATAAGACACTTAAAGAAGATGTAACCTCAGACTTCTAGTTCACCAAAAGCAAACCCAGGGGGCAATGAAGTGGAGCAAATCAAAAGCCACCCACCTGCACTCTCTGAAGTAGTAAGAGTGGAAGTAACAAAGTAGAAGTATGAGCTTTAGAAAATAATCAAATCAGCAATACGATCTAAGGTAACAAAAGTGATGATGACTATAATGAAAGATATTCTTAATGCCTAGAGCATATACAGATAAAAAATTAGATGATCATAAGAAAAGTAACTATGCACACACAACATAGAAAGGGATAGAATTCATGAAACAAATTTAAACAGATATCTAGAGAGTAAAAATTCTGTTGACAGCATATGCAGAAAAATGAGCTAATGTGTGAATAGAATCTCAGATATAGAAATCACAATTTTGATTAGTGATAATAAGAAGAAAAAATTCTCAAAAATAGCAAAGGGCCATGAGAAATCAATCCAGCAGTTGCTACATGATGTAAAGAAGAAACACATAAGTTTGATTAGTCAATGAAAAAGCAGAAGATAGCACAAATGGCTTAAAAAAAAAACTGTTCACAGAAGTCATGGCAGAAAACTTCCCTAGCCATGAAAATGAATTTGTCATACAGATAGGTGAGGCATATAGGACTCCAAATAGTCATGATTTTAAAAAAATGAAATCTAAACCAAGGCATACAATTTTCAAGATCCCATGAATTCAACACAAGACAGAATATTAAATGTTGTTACAGAAAAGCAACATCTCATCTGTAAAGGAAAGCAAATCAGAATTGCAACAGATTTCTCAGTGCAAAACCTCATTTCATGGTGATCTTGGAGTGAAGTATTTTAAACCCTAAAAGACAATGATCTCCAACCAAGACTGATGTAACTTCCAAAAGTATCTTTCAAAATTTATGGAAAAATAAGATACTTCCATGACAAATAACACCTGAATAAATTCATAAACATTACACAAGCACTTCAGAATGTCCTGGAGGACATTCTAGAAAGAGATAACAAGGATTACATCTCTCTGACCACAACAGAATTAATATACCATGCAAGGCAAAAACTTAAACATCAGAAAAAAGGAAGCTAACAACAAGAAAAATAACAGATTAAGTCAATATATATCAGTTATAACCATCAATGCTAATGATGATCAATTCACCATCAAAAGAAACAGACTAACAGAATGGCTTGAGAAGCAAGATCCAACAATATGCTACAAGCAAGAAACACATTAAATTCAAAAAGATATTCAGAGACTGAAAGTCAAAGGATGGAAAACAATATGTGACAGGAACACAGAAAAAAGCAGGCATAGCTATTCTATTTTCAGACAAAGTAAGCCTCAAGTCAAGACTTATTAAGAGAGACAAAGATGACTGCATCCTTGTAAGGAAACAATCCAAAAGGAAAAGATAATAATCATATATATATATATATGCAACAAATATCAGTGCACCCAATTTTATACAGCAAATATTAACTGACGAAAAAATCAAATAAATCCTAATACAATTTTAATGAGGTACCTCAGTAATACCTGCCACTAGTAGATAAATTGACCAGAGAATATATTAACAATGAAAAATTATAATTGAACCAAACTTTGGGACAAATAAACTTAGTAGAAGTCTACATAGTGTTCCACCTCACAACATCAGAATACATATTCTTCTCAGTATACCTCAGGTGGTCTCCAAAATAGATCACATCCTGGCTTAAGTAAATGCAAAAAACTGAAGTCATTCCATGTATATGATCAAATCATAGCGTAATGAATTGGAAATCAATGGTGAAAGAAACCACAAAAACTTCTAAACACGTGGAAAGTACATAACACTCTCCTGAACAACTAGTGGTTCATAGATGAAATTAAAGAAGGAATTAGACAGTTTCATAATTAAACAGTATTTCCAGTACATTTCAGAACTTATGGGGCACAAAGAAAGCAGTTCTACAAGGACTGCTTTTCCATATTAAGCATATTAGTAGTGCATTTTCATATTAAGAAAACAGAGTGAGCTCAAAAAACAACATAATATTAAATGTCAACCTTCTAGCAAAAGAAGAGCAAGTCAAGCCCAAAGCTGTTATAAGGGAATTATAAAGTAATAAGGAAAGGATAAGGAAATTATAAAGATCAGAGCAGAAGTTAATGCAACAAAGACTAAGAAAACAGTACAAAGAATCAATGATTGAAAAGTTGGTTCTTTAGAAAAAAATGAATAAAATTGACATTTAGCCAACCTTATCAAAAAAGGAAATAAAAGACTCAACTTCATGAAATTAGGAATGAAAAGGGTAAAATTACAATTGATTCTGCAGAAATCCAGATCATCTATACCCACTTTAAGAATTTGTAGTCTGATAAGATAGAAAAAGCAGAAGAAATGGACAGATTCTTGGATACATATGAATTAGCAAAGCTGAATCAAGAAGATGTAAAAATTATAAATAAACTAATATCAGATAATGGAACTGAAGATGTAACTAAGACTCTACCAACAAAGAAAAACTCAGCTACTGATGGATTCATGCTTAATTCTACAAGAAATATAAAAAAGGCAATGCTACTACTTCTTCAAATCTTTAATGAAATTGAAAGGGAAATAATATTCCCAAATTAATTCCTGGAAGCACCCCTAATATCAAAACGAGAGAAGAATTCAATCAAAAAAGAACTACAACCCAATCTCCTTAATGTAAAAATACTGGTAAACCCAATGCAGCAAATCATCAAGAAGATGCATCATGACCAATTAGGAAGTCAGGGATGCTTAAACACATGTAAATCAGTAAGTGTAATATACCACATTAACAAATCCAAGGACTCAAACCATATGATACCTCACTAAATACAGAAAAAGCATTTGACAAAATCCAACACCCATGCATGACAAAAGCTCTATAGAAAATTGAAATATATGGTTTTTGTCACAATCTGATAAAATCTGTTTATTAAAAACAAACAGCCAACATATCATTGCTGAAACAAATTACCCAACACCCAAAGTTAAAGGAAGAAAGTCTTACTTAGCTTACAGTTTGTAGAGTTTTCAGTCCATAATTGGCTGGCTCCAAGACCGAGGATAAGAGCTCATGGCAGTGGAAGTCAGCAAAAGCAACAAATTTTAACAACTTTATATTCTATCTAGGGTCCTGTGATTAGGAAAGTTTCACACCAGTCAGTAAAACCATCCCATGCTCTTATGCTCAGTATCACACACTCTAGATTAAGCAACCTCTGCAGTATCCACTCCAATGATTCTATGAGGCTTTGAGGTGACATCTAGACACAAATCATAACTATCACATTGATGGACAAAACAGAAAGCTTTCAGTCTAAAATCAAGAACAAGACAAGAATGTCCACAGTCACCATTCTTATTCAATATAGTTCTGGAAATATTACCCAAGCAATTAGACAGGATATAGTAATAAAAAGAATAAAGATAGGAAAGTGAAAAGTTAAATTATAATTATTTGAAGATGATGTGATAGAAGACCTCAAAATCTTCACCAAAGCACTTCTAGATTTAATAATCAAATTCATATTTGGATATGAAGTCAACACCCCCCCCAAATAGCTTTTCTTTACATGTATAACAAATTCACCGAGAGAGAATTTAGGGAAACTATAACTTTCACAATAGTATCCAAAACAGAAAAGAAAAGAAATGCCTAGAAATCAATTTAATGAAGAAAGTAAAGGATTATTATATTAAAAACTACAGTGTTCTGAAAAAAGGAGATTTAAGAGGATATCAGAAAATGAAAAGGGAGTCTTTATTCTTGGGTAAGAGACCCAATATAGTACAATGATCATCCTCACAAAATTTTTATACAAATTTAATACAATCCTGATCAAAATTTCAACAGCACATCTCTTAGAATAGGAAGAAACAATACTAAAACTCATTTGGAATCAGAAGAGGCCTAAAATATCAAAGGTATTTCTGGGCAACAAAAGCAAAGCCGGGGAATCACAATCTCTAATGCGTACTTCAGTACAAAGCTGCTGTGATAAAAAGAACATGGTACTGGCAAAAACACCAGTTATGAAGATCAAAGGAATAGACAGGAAGATGCTGAAACAATTCCAGACCTATACAATCTCCTTGTTTTTGATGAAGGATCCGAACATGTTCACTGTAAGACTCTTAAATAGCCTCTTTAATAAAAGGAGCTGGAAAAAAATTAACTTTGCAAATGCTGAAAATTAAACCTGGAATCATATCTTCTATCATGCATTAAACTAAAATAAAAATGGGTCAAAGATCTAAATATTAAAACAGAAACACTAAATATGCTGAAGATAATAGGTAGAACTCTGGAAGATATATGTGCAGGCCAAGAATTTACAAACAACACCACAGTTTAACAGAAAATATCACAAAGAACCACCAAAAGAGTCAAGAGACAACCCACACTGTGAGAAAAAAGTTTTGCCCACTATTCTTAAGACTAAGGACGAATATCTAGAAAATATAAAGAACTCAAAAAAATCAGACCCCTCAAATTCAAAGACCCAATCCAAAATTGGACATTTGAAAAGAATAGACATTTGTTAGATGAAGTAGAAACAACAAATAAATACATGAAAACAATGTTCAATATCACTGGTCATTTGAATAATGCAAATTAAAACAATACTGTGATTTCATCTCACTCCAGAGCGACTAGATATTGTGAAGATTATCAATAACAAATCCTGGAAGCACTTTGGGGGAACAGGAACCCTTCTTCATACTTTGTGGAAGTATCGACTGGTACAACCAGTGTGGAAATCAGTGTGCGGATTCCTCAAACACTAGAGTTAATAGTTTCATTTGACCTAGCTATTCTCCTTCTTGGTATGTTCCCAAAAGAATTAAAATCATCATACAACAGTAATATATTCAAATCCATGTTTATAATGGGACAGTTTGTAATAGCTAAGTCTTCAAAATAAGCCAAATGTTCATCAATTGATGAATAGGTAAAGAAGATGTGATTCTTTTATACAATGAAGTACTAAACAGCTATAAAGAAGAATAATCTTGAGACATTTCTAGGTGAATGGATGCACTTTGAGAATATATTCTTAAATGAAATAAATCAAACATACATGTGTAAATACTAAATAGTTTTTCTGGTGAGTGAACTCAAAAGTGTAAATAAAGACCAAAATGTGTAATAGATAACATAAAGTAGGAAGAAAATGTTCGAATGGTAGGGTGAACTTGGGAGAAGGGGAAATCAAAGAAAGAAAAAGAAAATACCCAGAGGAATTAAGAAAAAAAATGGAAACTAACATTTTTTAAATAAGGAGGGAAAGAGAGCTTGATAAGAGGGAAATGGGTGACTATCAAGATATATACAAGCACAAAATCCCTAGGACAAATGTGATCATTATCTGTAGCTGAAATGTATCAATACTTAATTAATTAAAAATCAAAGGTCAGGCCACCTCATGACCCAGTGTTGTGGACACATAAAAATAATCATTACAATAGAGTTATCTTTGCAAATCTGTCCTATTTGTAAATCATTTTGCAGACTAGGTGCTAAAAAAATGCAGAAGAGTAACAGCTGGCATTTTTCGTTAAGAAGCTAACAAAAAATGGAGAAACTATAACACATAATTATTAGAGCAATAATATAAACAAATCAGAAGAATGAGAGATATGCTAGAAGTGAAAAACTGGAACATGATTACAGAGTGAATATTATTCGAATTGACACTTCATGGTAAACAGAAATTAGAGAATGGTGAGCAGGTAAGAGGACGTCAAGCCCTGTGGGTACACGAGCTCCATGGAATACTCATTTCTGGAATGCAAAGTGAATGGCCAGTGTCTCACACTGAAGAGGCAGGTTGACTTCACTCCATAATAAGCGGCTTTCAGTAGCCCATGTAATCTTTAAAACTGAGATACTTTAGATATAATGGTTGCCTTTGTCTTCATTTCTCTTTTGATAGGGAACATGGTACAATAGTGAATAATCATAAATAGATTATATGAGGAAGTGGAAAGAAGAAATGAACAATAGCATATTGATCATCTTGTTTTATAATTGATGATTATTAATAGTGTATCTCTTTATAATTAAAAACGAAACTTAGAACCTCCATTTCAAAGGGAAAAGATATGACAAGCTTCAGTTTCCATTATATTTGTATTCTACAGAGTCGCACTCCTAGCCACAGCTTGGACACTGGAGAATCAAACTTTCTAGTCAAAGAGGATAAGATTTTTTCTTCTTATATTGGCTTTTTCAAAAATAGATAAAGAAGGAGGCATATATCAGCATTCCTTAAATAATTTATAGGGATTTAATAAACTAGTATTTAGTTCTTTTAGAATAAAATGACTAAGGAGTCTTCTAACCACATAAAAGCCATTTAAATTATGTATTTTAAGTAGATGTGGAAATAAATGCCAATTTAATAATTGGAAGAATGTATATGTGAATAAGTATGAATGCTTACATATGTACCTCAGTTTGGAAAACTTCACTATTACCTCTTCAGGACTATGTAAGCACTGTTGGGAAACAGACTGTGAAATAAATGAATAGACAAGTGTAGTAACTTTTTCTTGGTACATAACTCATGCATACACATCTCATAACTTTATCATCTCTAAATCTAATAATGAAAAAGAGACTGGAAGCAAAAAGGGTACTTTTGTATTGGTTTCAAACATTGACTGCTAATAACGGTGAGTATGAAGTTTATAAAACCATCAAATAAGTGTTCTTAACAAACCAGTGGCCCATAACATCTGATAAAACAGCCTATTCTCATTTGAAATTTTATTTTATCTTTAAAGATAGGAAGTATATAAATTCCAAAGATATACATGAATATATATACATGTGCATATATGTATAATTACGAGTATATATATATATATATATATATATGCAAAGTTTAGAATAGGAAGATATTTTAAATAAATTCTAAAGGAAATAAACAGTAGTTGAGAGATAAATACAAATATGTGATAGCTTCCATTTGACAATGACAATTTTAAATTTTTAAAACTCTGCAAATTTTATATTTACACTCTCATGTCTTTTGAGGTAATACATGTTTTGATGTATTTAATAGCAATTAACAAAAGTTTAAACATTATCTTCAGTAGAGAAAATCTTTGAAGCATATGAAAGAACTTCCATAAAATTACTCCATATAAATGTAGAAATTATTTTTTGCAAATAAAGTGATTATGACAGAAGGAAATTCATTTGCAAGGAAAAATAAAAAAAATATTTTACTTACTTGAAATAGTACACTTTTAGGTAATGCTATGATTCATATTTTCAAATTTTAAAATTTATCGAAGAAAATAATACTTATCTCTAAAAAGATGATTGGAAAAATCTACCAATTTAACTAAGAATATCATAAAAAATAGTACATAATAAATATAAAGCAGCTTATTCATTTATTTATTTTTCCAGAATCATGGGGGAGTAGCCTAAATTGAATTTACTTTAGTAGTCTGACTTGGACTTTTAAGGTTAAAAACACAGTCTATAGAAGAGAAGTTTCACCTTCCTTCACCTGCTCCAGCCAGAGCAGTAAGCATGAGTGGCCCTTGGGAAAGGCAGGAAAGCTTTCTTCCCCTTGAGTTTTTCTAGGGGCAAAGAAAATAGCAGACAAAATACAGAAGGTCACGCCTGACAAGCAACTGCAAACCATTGTGAGCAGAGGTCTTTGGGATCTGAGATGATGGCATTAGATAAAGACAAAGCGGTGTAGAGGGTCTCAGGGAGAACTTCTTTCAGTGTAACAGACCCTCCTATTCATGTCCAAAGTAAATGTTTTTGTGAGACTGAGGAACAAATCAATATTTTTATGTTAAATATTCAGCTCAGGGCCCTCAAAAAGTTCTCTTATTTCTGGGGTATTAGTCACAGATGTTAGCAGAATTATTTTTGTTCCACAAGTCTTTATGGATAAAGTTTGTACACACAAGGTTTATACTTATGTAGCTACAAAAGTCAGCTAATGGAAATTGTAAGAGTTATCTGACTCATTTATTTTTTATTTAATTTTATTTTAGTAGTTTGTTTTCATTTTTAGTAAAGTAATAAACCAATAAGAAAATATATATTACATAATATAGTTTAACTCCCAAGAAATGAATATACCTGAACTCTTACAATTTCAGAAAAGTTAAAATGAAAGTTGTGATTATTAACTTTGTGATGCAAATGAAAATAACTGCAAATGATCCATAAAGTTCATTTTTTAAAAAGAATGTATTTCATATATTTTATAGAGAAAGAATTTAGAAATGGCCTCTTTCAGGCACAAGGAACTAGCAGAAAGATGTAACTAGACAAGCATGTGGCTAGAAGATTCTGAAACTTCAACCTAAAACTTACTGTTTCAGGATTTCAGAGATTCATAAAATAAAGGGGATGTAGTCAAGTGGAAAAGGACAAATACATAATTCATGAAGCAGCCCTTTCTGACATACCCTGCTGCTTTTGGCTCCTAAAAATAGATCAGTTAAGGGCAATGTGTAATAATTTCCTTCAGAAAAGCGGTAAAGATACAATTTATTTGAAAGTGTTTTAATTTTTTTGTTGCATAAGCAAAAAAGTAATCTTCAGTGTGGTTTAGGAGAAGGACATGGTTGTTATGCAGATGTATGTGAAATAATTTTTTTCTCTGTGGCCTTATTAGCATAGACCTGGAAGGCACTGTGAGTGTCTTTGCCTCAGTGTGTTCTATGCAAATTATGAGGGTGGAAAACGCCTTTACTAATAGATTTAAAATACACATTAGAGTGATACATTTTCTTGCAGACAGCATTTTGACATGGAGTCTTCAAGTGGAGGCAGACACCATCAATCTGAAATCTAGAGAATGCCTAGTCTAGTGACACATTAAGTAACGTAAGAAACCTTTTCAGAAAAATAGATTTCAAACATTAGCCTTCTTGAGTAAATTCATTGTCACTCTTCTAAAATGATAACCTCCCATTTATGTGTTAAATTTTTATACAAAATAATGCAAAAGTGTAAAATATATGCAAAATTATTATTTTAAAAATCAAGACATGTTTACTATTGCTTAGGACTAGTATTCTATTTAAATTTATGTATGAGATACAGTATTATGATGCAATGTATATTTCTTATACATATATTCTTTACATCATTTAGTTTACTTTTGTTGTCTGAACTTTAAAATATATTATTTGAAGTTTTAAATATCATTTTGAGGTTACGCATTATAACCTATTCATCCCAATTTTACTTGCATGTAAAAATAATTAAATTAATGTAACAAATTAGGAATGTTTCTAATTTAGAAAAATATAAAATAAATATACAACTAAAATGTTTAAACTTAACTTTTAACAGTGCCCAGAAAAAGTCTCCTGTAGCCTAAGTCCTATCGAACAGTTTAATTTATGCTATAAATTAGCATAATCTTATTAATTCTGTTCTGTTTCCTAAGAAATGTCAGATTTACAAAAACATTCAAACCAAAAGTCTATAGTGTGTAGACTTCTAGTAGCTACCTGTCAGTTCTCATTATTTTCAGTAATCCAGTTATTTTACTGACCTACTTTTTCAATAACTGCTAAATATTCTAGGCAAAACTGAAAGATTTATTTTTTCTTGATGGTGTTTTTGCCTGTGATTATGGATAATTTAGTCAGCAGATTTATAAAACTAACTTTTATTTCTGGAATTTTCTTATTTATCATAAAATACTGAGTTGTCCATGTTTATTATTGAGACACACTGTCTATATCTAATGTATATTACATTGCATAAGTTCCATTTTATCTACACCTCTGAAAAAATAAAAACTAAGTAGTCATACATGCATCAAAATATCTTCAAAGTATTAAAAGATTAACTTAATTTAAGATGTCATTGGTACTTTCGAAGGAAAGACGACTAAATTAAAATGGGCTCCTATAAATGTATTTTTAATTTTGGGATATTATATGCTTGTTTTTTAGGCCTTTTTGACAGCATGTTCTGACTTCACTAAATTTAATTGTACGAATACTTTTAATCTATTCTGTCATGCATACGTACATACTCATCCTTGTCTTATGTGAGATTGCAAAGATGTGACACTATGGTGTGATACAATTTCTTTATGACTCATGCTGCTAAACTGGAGCCTGATAAGGGCAAACAGTTCTTACAAAGATGCTCTAAAATGTTTCTGTTATTTTTAGAGTCCTGCTCAGTCAACCACTGAGGAAAACTATACGAATAACAGCCTTATTTTAGACTACTGATGTATAATAGTTTTAATACATTATATAAAATACATGGCATATATGCTGAAATGCTAGTTTACTCCGTTATAACAGTGTTGAAATAGTTATGGATAATTCAGACTTCAATATGTTTACTTCTGTGTTCTTAATGTTTTTCTTTTTAGTAAATTATATAGAAAACATTATAACATCTTTTTCATACTAATATGTAGTCTACTTTTATGAGTTATCTACTGTTCTTTATGAATATCCATAATGTACCATGTTAAAATGAGAAAGCTATATTTGGAAAATAGGTCAATAAAAGCACAGCTCAGAAGACAGCCATGTCATCTGTCATTTGTTCTTGTCCCTTCTGTAATGAGGATGTTTGGATTGTAGGTTAAAGTTGCTTCTGTGAAGAGCAATGTTGGAATCATATACAAAGCTGTTAGACCAGGATGACAGGGTTCTTAACAAGAAAGGATCAAGCAAGCACTAGCCAACCCCAATATGTCCATTATAATAAAATTCAAAGGAAAGAACTAATCTGAACAGTGGATATAAAATAGGAAACATATTCATTGGAGAGTAAGACATGAGAGGGATGATCACAAAATGATTCATGACCTTAAAATTATTGTTTTGCTGTAATAGAAAGATATGAACTCTCAGCTTCAGAGTAATAATAAACTCTCTCTTAATTTATAACTTGTTGAGATCCTCATTTTAAAAATTCCAGTTAAAAGACTCGTGTAAATAACTCATACAGCCAAAGATAGACAAAATATTTCTTTTTATTAATTATACCTTTAGAGCAAAAATTATTTTAAAGATTGTTTAATATTACTAAACTGATTACTATTATTTGGGTGTTTATTAGGTAATAATTTTATTTAGTGGAAATAAGTTGCTTGTATTCTTAATTTACCTAATCATAACTTAAAAGCAAAACTTTGCAACTTAATTTGTATTGGGGTAAGAAAAAGTCTGGTAATAGTCAACTTTGAATCTAATCAAAGCTTTCAGTTTTGGGGTCTAGAAGGGGAGCACTTTTATCCTTTACAGTTGTAAAATCTATTATGTTATAGTAGTAGGAAAGAATTTCCTTTGTATTGACTGCACCAAGTAAAACAAACTAAATGATAATTTGCCTATTTTATGAAGCAAGCTTTGTTAAGACTGCTGTTAAGCACCGAGGACCGAACACTTCTGCTGCTGCTGCTAAGGTATAAGCATTACCCCTTTACCTTATAGCAGGATTTCATGCCCTCAGAGAAGACCATTCACTTCATTACTTTTTTGTTTCACAAAAGTCTTCATTGTTTAGTCATGAACCAGCATGTCTGTAGTACAATTACTAGTTTTAAATCAGCTTTAACTTGTCAAATAGGTTACACACTTGCAAACCAAATCACTTTGACTGATCATTTTCAGTTTTTAAAGTTTTCATTATTCTCTAGATTCTTGAAATTAAATAATATTCCTTGCATGTAAGAAAATTTGTATTTGAAAATTTGAAACTAAAAAGCAAAATATTCTTTAGAATATTTGGATTCACAGGCACCAATTTTAACTTCATCAAATTTGAAATTATATCTAACCAGATCATTCAATCTCTGATAAAACCTTTTACAAATATTTGATTTCTAAAAATGTATATTTATTAAGTTAAAAGTATTTCCAAGTGATTTATTAACTTAAAAGCAAAGCATATAAAATATTAAATTTAAATTAAGCATATAAAATTAAGCATTGGTTTTGAAATTGTTAAAAATGTCTTGTTCTCAGTGTAAAAGAACCCTGTATCTAAGAATAGCTATGATAGCCTTCACTCTAATAATAAATGCCGTGTTAAATTATGAAAAAACTTTTAAAGGCAACAAAACTCAGTTATATAGAGTGAAATAAATATAGCAGATCTCATTTTTGACTTTTGCATTATATGACAGCCTGTGGATTTATAAGAAATTATTTATGCCATTTTTATCACTTTGTTTCTGATTAAATTCACATAATCTTCATTTTTTAGTTTAATCAAAGTAGTACCTGCATTTTGCTTAAGGGTCAAGTTGAGCAGAAAGTCTCATACTGAAAACTAGTTGCCCCTCTTCCTGATCTCTAATCCTTCCGGTCACCAGATCTGGCTACAGTTGCTCTCACTGTCTGAAGGTTTCGCATCCATGAATTCAGACAACCAGGAGGGAAAATATTGAGGAAAAAAATGGCATCTAGAGTAAATGTGTTCTGTTTCTTTTCCTGTAATTATTCTTTAACAATACATAATAACATAATATATATATATATATATATATATATATATATATATATATAAAACGTTCACATTGTATTCAGTGTTATGGGTAGTCTAGAGTGATTACAGTATGTGGGAGGAAGTGCATACGTCATAGGAAAATATTACTCCAGTTTATTTAAGAGATTTGAGCTTCCACAGATTTTGGTGTTTATGAGGGATCCTGGAACTAATTTCCCATGGTTTCCCAGGGATAATTGTACCTTTTTGGGATCCTTACTATAACCTACATATTTGCATAAAAGCAGTTTGTTATTTTTGGATCTATCAGTCTTGATAGTACTCATGGACTTTCTATTATAGGAAGATGGCATTTTATGTTCTTTTCAATATTTTTATTGCATGTATTAGGATTTTACAATCATCATTTTCTGCTTATGCAAGTTAGTATACCAGGGTTTCTTTTTATACATTTTTATTTGTTTTATTAAAAACAATTGTCAACTTTTTAAATTTCACAGTTTCTATTTGAAGTAGCACTAAGCCATTTTATGTATGCAACAACCTTGTGAAGCAGTTTTCTGTGTATGGACCATATCTTGTTGGAAAACCCCTATCAGGAAACTCCATGCAGCTGCTCCATCTGAACTCAATGCAAATGCTTCACTCATCACAGTGAAGTTATTAATTTAACAGCATATCGAGATCTAGGTGTTAGGAGTGATTGCTGTGGGGTACAGGAAATAAGGACAATAACACTAGAATTCTACGAATCTGTTTTTATCATCACTATGTATCAGTAAATTTAAACAATGTAGGCTTTAAAATATCCTTAGGGTGCCAACCACCATGCCTTTGTATGCTACTGCTTTAATTATGGTTTTGTGCTTTTCTTATTTTTGTTGATTGTGTAAGGGCAATTTGCTTTTTTACTGCATATATATATATATATATATATATATATATATATATATAGTTTTCATTTTGACATATTCACATGTGCACTTAATATACCATGATCATTTGATTGATTTACTTTGTCACCACCACTCCCATTCTGTCCTCCTCCCTAGTCTCATATTTTGGGAAGTTACAATGTGTAATGTTTTGCTTATATCCACTCCTTTATTTTCTGCCCTTACACACCTCTCCATCCCTGATATTCTCTTCTTCTTATCTAATAATATTTTCCCATGTACTTTCTTGTCATATTTTTTAGATTTCATAAATTAGGGATGATATGTGATTTGTCTTTCTGATTTTGTTTTATTTCATTCAATGTAGTAGTCTCCAGATAGGTCTTCTGAGTTCTTTTGCTGTTATTCTCTTAATTTTATATTTGTTTCATTCACTTCGGAAACTATCTTCAAATGTTTAGTATTTTCTGACTCCAGGTATGATTTATAAATCAAATTATGAAAAATTAGAAAATCTGTGTGCCTGGTGACTGGCAAGCTGGGTCCCAGATGTTAAGATCTGTGGGTTCTTTCTGTAGCATTATTCTTGTATCCCAGAGTTTTCTCCTGTCCTCTCTTTGGGACTGCCAGTATGACTGCTAAGATTCTGGGGGCTGAGCTGGGGAAAGCAACTAACAGTCTAACTATTCTTGAGTATCTTAGAGTATGAATGATTTTATATTTCCCTGTTTCTTTTGCAGTTTTTAGGATTGATCATGTGAATCCTGTCCTTTTCTGTCTTCTTAGATCTTGATTTTAAAGTTAGAAATGTTTCTCCATTTATGAAATATTTTTTCTTTTTTTTCACCATTATAACTATTTTAAGAGAAAATTCATTGTAACATTTCTAATTCTGAATCATTAAGTAGTGCTGTGCATAAATCTACTATACTTTACATTGCTGTTAGAAAGCTTTTTGTCTTTTGGGAAAAAGAAACCCAGGTAAATAAAATTTAATTATTTAAAATCATATTGAAACCCATTAAAGTAAGTTTTAGTTAGCCAACATGATGGTACATCCCTGTAATCTTAGCACTTGGGAAGCTGAGATAGGATGACTCCTGCAAGTTCAAGGCCAACTTGAAATGTGTAATAAGACCCTGTCGCAAAACAAAAAGCTTTAGTAATGCAATCAGTTTTATAGTAACATTCCCTGTGGTCTAAGACAATGTAAGAACACAAAAAACTGAATTGTGTACTCCACCATCAAACATTTAGCATTTACTTTCCCGCCTGTAGCTCACTGCTATTTGAAGTCTGGTTTTTATATTGTTTACAATATATACCTTCCAGTATTTTTGGCTATAATTGCTAACCTAAATACAGCTATTTACTGTCAAGAGAAAGTCAGACAAAGTCTGTGGAGAGCAAAAATAAGTTGAGTTCTATTGTCAGCTAGGTCAAGGCAAGTGGCAATACTCATTGGTTGTTAGATGTTCTATAATAAATCAATATATGAATAATAATACTAAGTCATTGTTGATTATTTTCCTAGGAGTGTTTGCTTTTACATTTTCCTTTTTAAGGTTTAGGTCCAAAGAATCACAATAACAAAGATTTCGTAGATTATATTAACAAATTCCATCTCTTTTTCAATTTTCTATGAAATTAATCGAGTGAATCACATAGTTGAGAACATTATGCACAAAAGTCAACTTTAGTTTCATTGTCCTGGTGATTTAAATAAAGTTTTTAGAATTCTTTTCTATTTTTATTCTTATTTGTACATGTTTGCAGTATGTAATGGCCACATTTATCATAGGGAGTTGGTACATGGAAATAACACATCTTAACTCTATTTACATCCCCTACCCATCCCAACTTTTTGGCTCTTTTGACTATTTCCCTTCCTGTTTGCAAAAGCTATTTCCATTTTTTCATTTGATTCTTTTTTTTTTTCTTTTTTACCCTTCTAAAAGCAGATTATACTATGCAGATCTTCTTTCTACTTCATTCTTTGACTTCCAGGAAAATCTTTATTGCCAGGATATCATGTGCAGAATTTTGTCATGACAAGCATGTGAATGCATACACGTACACATCAGCAAACATTTATACAATTTGATGTTTAGCACAGGTGACACAAAGAAAATGATCTTTCTGGAATATGACAAAAGTATCTTTCTTAAATGCAAGGAAAAGCATAATTTAGAGTTCCAGAATAAGAAGATAGATTTTAAAATATGTTTAATAAATGTTTTAGCCTGACAAAGAGTGTTTGAATCGAGAGCTTTCATGGTGGTTATTTATTATGCTTCACTGTTCACAATCTCTATCACTGTTTCAAGTTCTAACCATAAATGTAATTCCAAAATAAACTTGAATGTCTCAAGTTTTAGAGCTGAGGATAGATTTCAGGTTTTCTCTATGTGTAAGATTACTGCAATCTCTCATCTCAGATCAACAGTGTCAGTGAAAACCTGACAGGCAAAAGGATCACGACATACAGGCCAATCATGATAGCAATGGGCAGAAAATGTGATGGACCAAAATCTTACTGTCCAAGTATTTGCTTTCTTCTATGAGCAGCAAATCCCAGTCTCCCACATAAAGTTAATTGTGAAGGAAAATGACAAGAAAAAGGAAAGGGCTTTGCTATCTCACGAAGTTCATGCTTGCTTTTCGCAGGAACTATAGCCCCACAGACTCATATGGTTTTGCTGATTTTCGGAGGCAAAAAATAACAGCCCTGAAAATAGAGAGGTTCTTTTTTAGATTTGAAGTCAGAGTTATCTTTGAAGTTTAGCATTGTATGTCTGGCTTCCCTATGGAGAGAGATCCTTCTCCCTCTCTTTCAATATACAGTTGATATTCTTTCTTAGTTTGATAAGTTTTTAAAGTTAGAATTAGCCAGGCCCTAGGGATATAAATGAGAACCTAGAAATGTGTGTAGAGTTTAAAGTTTTGTAAGTTATAGATCTATGTACACACATACACACAACCACCATGTAGTGTCTCTCAACTTTACCCAGGCTTTGTCAATTTTAGCTTCAAGTTTTCCATCACCTTTGGATGTAGGGGAGTGTTTTCTGTTAATCTAGCCTATGCCTTTGATAGTCCAAGCCTATCCAATCTAACCCAACGTGATGGGCTCATTTTCCTGTTTCTTACACTAACTTAAAGAACTTAATGCAGACATAGTGCTTAACACAGGGTCTGATTTGGAGATCAACTCAATAAACATGAAATGTTTTTTTCTCTAGGCCTCTATAGGAATTATCTCCTCTTTAGAAGTTTGGCTAGAAGATCCAGCATACCTTCAGGTAGAAAAATTTAGATTAAAATTTTTCCAGGAAATGGTGGACTAGAGAGAAAAGCAAAAGTTCACGTGTAAAATCTGAGACTCAAAAAATGGTCAGAGAATCAGGCCTGTACTGAAATGTGGGAGGAAAAAAAAAAAAACAAACAAACTAAAGGAAGAGTTTTTTAATATAAAATGCGTAGGGCTTCCTGGGTTATAAACAAAATAGTCTTATTAGTCTCTCGAGGTTTTCCAAGTTAAGAAAGATTTAAGAACAAGATGAAATTCATGATGGAGCTATGAAATATTCTACAAATATCTCATAAATACTTAAACTTGTGTTTCTGAATAATACAGACTCCACCAAAAATGTTTACGTACTTTAGGAAAAGAAAAATCATATGATATTGTATGTTGAACCCTAGAAGATGTCATATACCACAGAACACCTACTACACTTCCAGCTCTTAGAGAAGAAATTAAAAATGCACGTTTCAATAACTAGCAGTTTCAATAACTAAGCAGCAGGCTGCCATACTAATAAATGTTTGAATGTTAATGGCTACCATTTTGAGCATCGCCTGTAATTGTAGAAGCCAAATGTTACTTGTGTTAATATCATGATGTTTCAATAAATTTAGTAGAAAATATTCATACAAAATTTTCTTTTCCTGAAGTGTATATACAGTTTTTGGTAGACTCTGTGTTAACAAATAATCCAGTGAGCCATTTTTCAGTCAAAATGGATTGATGACTGACATTCATATTCCTATTGCTATGGTTTAAATAAGTGTCTCAAAAAGGTCCACGTGTTAACTACAAAATTGGACCTCAGCCTGGGGCATAATTAGAAGATGATAGAACTTTTAAAAGATGAAACCTAGAGAGAAAGCTTTCTCATGGGAAACGTGATTTTGAAGGAAATATTCGGACCCCAACCTCTTTATTTCTCTCTTTTTGTGTATCTGCCATAAGTTAGAAAGTTTTGTCACCTACTTCTGCTGTGTTTTGCTTCACTATAGGCCTAAAAAAAACAAGGCTAACCAAGCATAGACTGAAACCACCAAAACTCTGAACCAAAATAAATCTTTTATCTTCATAAGCTTATTACCTCAGGTAATTGTTACAATAATAGAAAACTGACACATTGGTTATTAAAGAAAGAGAACAGGATGAAAAAAAATCACCCATCACATGTAGTAAGCTACCCTTTTTGTCAGTTTCACCAAGTATACTATTATGAAGCCACAGGGAAAGTGGCCAAATATCCACATAATAGGCTTTTAAATTGTTTCTGAAAACCAACCTGATTTTAAAAAGAGGCACTCCAAATATGATTTAGGAACATGTATGTATGTAGCTCCAAAAATAAATGTAATAATCATGATTTTATTGGAAAACACAAAATTATATCATCATATATTTAATAGAAATATATTCATTGGACAGCTTATTTTTCTGTCATTATGGTTATATGGATTGAAGTGGCTCAGACAACATGAACAATTAATAAAGACAGCTGACATACAGCCTTACTAAGAACTTGGATTGTTTGTGATGATGAGTTAAATTAGCTTAGATAGAATAAAAGTCAGTAATTCAATAAATTTTAGTTTCTTATGTAAGTCAGGTATGAGGTTAACTATAAGCTATAAAGAAAAACAATATGAAACTCTGCTTGCTGGAAGCAAGAACATAGATGTATTCAGATAAAAGGCTTACATTTACCTTGTGCCCTTTGTTTGATTTTTATTACCTGTGAGACTAGACACTTTCTTCCTCAGAACAGAGACTGAATATTTTGTTTGTATTCCAAACGTCTTGGAAAGGAGAGTAAATGTATTCTGCAACAATGAAAAATGAATGAATGAGTGAATAAATTAAGTAATACCCAAGTAACAGACTGAGGAAAAATCAACGGAAAATATCAATACATGAAGGACAAGCATAACACTACAATACACTGAAGGAAATATAGTAGGAATAACTCAAGTTAGTGAGCAGAACTCAGGGGACGGAAATCAAGGAGACAAAATTGAGAGCCAAGAAGGAGCAATCGATCTTCAAACGCATATGATCACTAAGAGATGTCAACTTAGCATACGACATTTACTTCTACCATATGACAATCCCCAACTCATCTAATTATGATTGTAGATTGATCCCATAGAGAAGATTATTACCACTTTGAAAAGCTTTTTCCTTCCCTCGTGTGACTCTTCATCACTGGAATGTTCCTTAGACTGCTATGAATGCAGAGCTCTGGGCTCTGAATCTGAACTCTTGGCCACCTGCTTGGTCAGGTGGGAGGTGTGAATGTGTGGTTTGTGCTGTGTGCACAAATCTATTTTTCTGCCCAGAAAACAGAACCAACAGAATTAGAAAACAAGTTAAATAAGGGTGCTAAAAAAAAAGCCTTCTAAGTAAAGTAGTTAGAAGTACTTGTAATCTGTAGACTTCATATCATTAGTCTAAGCTCTTACACAGGTAGAATCTAAAACAGAAAAGTTGATTAGTACCAGTCATATGCATTTGGAGTTAGTGAGCAAGAGAACTTAACATTGTGGAAGCCAGCTAATTCTTACTTCACAAGCCAAAATCTAAATTTTCAATAATGTAAACTGTTTGAAGGAAATACCAAGTTATATATTATGACTTTTAAGGATAGTAAAAAATATGCTGTTAATGTCAACAATGAAGTCTAAAGATGAAATCTATCTGAATATAAAGCATTCATTTTATTTTCTTAATTTTTAAATAAAAGGAAAGTATCTTTAGTCACTATTTCCACAGGTTGTTCTAATATATATGACAAATTTTATATGATAAAGTAATTGAAAAAATCTTTAGACAAGGTAAACAATTACTGGATAATTATTCATATATATTTTATTCAGGAATGTCCAGTGATTTAAGATGATTTAAGATTTAAGATGAAGCAGGAAATTTATGATTTGCTATCTCATTTTCATTATTACTTTTAACCACATCCAGGATGCAAGAGATAAATTGCTCTAATCAAACATTCAGTAGACCTTGTGTTTATGTATACTGTCCTGCACATGAGAAAAGGTAAATACTATTTATGAATAGTAGAAACTGAAAAATTTGTGGTATATAAGGATTTAATCTGCAAGAAAATGAAAACTGTTTGTTTTTACTAAAGAAGTACAATATCCTATAGATATTTTATGTAGGTTTAAAGCATGGACTTTCTCCTCTCACCCACCCAAATTGTTAGCATGAGTTAAAAAAATAAAAAAGTAATTAAGTCTTCAATGGTGGAGGTTCAGGCGTCACTGGGTTGGCAGTTAGTATGCTTCATTTTGTTAAATCTGCGTGGATGCTTTCCAATGGCTTTGAGTAGCCGCTTTGAAGGCACTGAGGTATATCTTTTGTATCAGACATCTTAGCTTTATTATAACAACTAGGAGAGAGTTATTTGTAATCACATATCTTTCCCTTTTGGACTTTTGACTTTTTTGGCATGTATTCTTACCCATAATGACTGAAAGCATTTTGCCCTAGATAGGATATTATAGCAGTGGGAGGCAGGACCAGGTACGTTTACCTTGAGCTCACTTTTCCCACTCCTATGCAACTTACCTGTGGCGTGAAAAGAGTCCCAATCAGCTACTCACACATCAGCAATGCCACTTTTAAGCACCACCCCAGTCGAAAACTATATATATGCCCCCCACACCAATTTTCCAGCAGCGAGAAGTCAAGCCCTGGTGGTCACGGAGTTTTCTCTCCAAGTTCTTAGAATAAAGGCCATTTTTACTTTATATTCTCTCTCTTTTCCACGCAGAAAATCCTATCAGTGACCAGTTTACCTGAGTCATTCAAAAGTAATTTTTTTCTAGCTAGAAGCATAAGAACTTAAGATTTTAAGAGGATGCGTTACTATTGATAAAACTCAAACCAAACTAAACCAAAACAAAACAAACTATGTTCTCAGACATTAATCACAATTAATCATACAGGCAGATTTTCTCCAAAAAGTGGCTAAAAGCAGATGAGGCTGGACGTGAGACACTGAACATAGGGTTGGCTTAAAAATGAATGTTAGGGGCTGGGGATTTAGCTCAGCGGCATAAGCGCCTGCCCTGCAAGCAGGCAGTCGTGAGTTCAATCCCTGGTACCGATAAAAAAAAAAAAAAAAAAAAAAAGAATATTACTCTTCTTCTGTATATTGTATGCATATTTTGATATAGGGGAATGAAGCCCCCAACCTACTATGTCCACTAGTTTGTGTTACCTAAAATCAAAGAATGAATTTTAGGAACAACACAGGTAAGAGTAGAATATGTTTACTGAGAGAAAGAAAGCTTCTGTCTGAGAGAGAGACCGAAGGGGTAGCAGGTTGCCAAAGACGCTGACTTTTCCAGTGAATTTTATAGAGTAAAACCATGGATTCAAGGTGGGTCAAGACTGGGAACTCACAAGGCAGATGGGCATGAGGTGGGACATAATTATAGTTAGCCAGTAATATCAATATAGATCAGGTAAAATTGATTACATTAGGGACAAATGGGAAAGCAAGTCATGCAAAAAGCGGGCATTCTTACAGAGATGTGACTTTTTCCTAGGGGGATGGGAACTATATTGGGTATCAATCCCAGGATATTGGTGCATTTATATGGTCTTTTGTCCAGAGATCTGGCCCACTGTAGGAAGCTTCAGCTTCCTTGGCAGCTGCCAAGTGTTTGCACTGGCTTTATTGAGGACCTCACCCTAACTCACTGCCTACAATGTTTCTAACTAGCTCAGCTGACTGCAACAGTTTTATAAATTGGTGTTTGACAGCTCAGAATCAGAGGTCTTGCGCACTGAGTCACTGAAAACATGACTATGTGCTAGGTCCCGAGGACAGAATGAAAATCAAAACAGTTCTCATTTGACAGTGTCTTCAGTTGTGCTCCCCTGGTGCCTTAATGTTCAGTTCAAAACATTACCTTTCATAGTTAATTTAATTTTGGTGAAGAGCCTGGAAGGCAGGCAGTACTAGATCCAGCAATTAAGGTGAATGAGGACACGCTTTAAACTTTTTATGAGCTTGCCTTTCTGTTGGATGGCATCAACAGCAGCGGTCACTGCATTTTTGATCATACCTATAAAGACAGTCACAGAAAAAGACTTCTAGAAATCCTTTGGAAAGTGAAAAGAATGATGAGTCAACTGTGTTTTAAGTGAGGGGTAGTATTTTGAAAGGAATTAATGGCAATGTGTCTTTTAAAAATGTAATATATTTAAAAAAATTTTTACCACACTACAAAATTTGATCACTCCTAGTTTATCACTGTTCTCTTTTGTGAAGAACATTTGAATTTTGCAACTGACTTTCATCCAAATTTGACTTCCAAGTTTATTTATATATTTCTTTTTAAGAGGATAAAATCAAGGAAAATAAAACAGAATAAAATCAATCAAAATAAACCAGTATAAGTGATACAGGACTTCAAAACTTTACAAAATCGGCAATAGTTCATAATGCCATTTTTTGTCTTCAAAATAGCTGCAGATACCTTCAGACATAGTAAAAATCAAACAGAACAAAATAGAATTGAAACAATAAAACAATTGAAACATAAAACAATAATAAAGAACTTCAAAACAAGCCAAAAGTAAACTCAAAATGCCTACTATAATATGTCTTGCTATCTTTTAAATAGCTGCTCATGCCATCAGATTCAACAGAATCAAACAAAACAAAAGAAAAGAAAACCCAAACCAACAAAACAGTGAATAAGATATGGTTTCCAGATGGGCATCACTTCCTGGGAGGCCTTGGTCTCTGCCCCTGCAGTCTGCAAAAGGCTGACTTCCTAGTTTAATGTATGCAACTGGCATGATCAGCTTACTGTGTCTGTTTCATCTAGTCCTTGGTAAAATGTCCAGGTAATCTGTACCAGACAACTCTTGATCTCCATCATTAGGAACAAAAAAAAAGATTAAAATTAGTGAAAAAAAATAAATTCCAACAACATAATCATCTCCTGATGGCTGTGTCTGTATGAGGAAGCAGGGTTGCATCACGGCCTAGATTGACATTTCAATGATAGGAAAACGGCAGTGGTACAATTATTTCAATTTGAATTTTCTGTGACCCACATCCCAGAACTGATTCATTTAAGTCCGATGCAGTGGAATTTGTATTTTAATAACTTTCCTTAGCAATTTGGATGTAGGTAGTGGTTCACCTTGAGAAACATTGATAGAGTGAAAATGTTACCAGCTTCAAAGTCAAATGAACTGATCCCGTATCCTATCTCCATCAGTTATAAGTAAGACTTATGATAGCCCAGCATGTCTCTCTGAGCACCAGTTTCCTCATTTGAAAAATTAGGATTTTAATATCTGTCACAAAGTTTTACATTAAAATTTAATCGACATGATGAATATGTAAGATTGGGTATATAATATGTATTTATAATGTATAATATTATTTTTCTTCTCTCATTAGTCAAATCCAAGATGCAATAGTTGGTTAACAGGATATCCAAGAACTTTTGGAAAACATGAGTAGCTGATCACGAATTGTATGGTTGTATCAGAAAGGCTGAGTAGAGAAGCAGCTAAATATGTGATGATAGCTCAGAGTTAGAAGGTACTTTTTCCATTATAACTGTTTATCTAATGAGAGTTTTAGTCCTGAAGATGATAAATTTAAGAATCATTAAAGTTAGCAATTCTGGCATTAGCTTTGGAAAATTTGTTAATCAGTATGGTATGAAATTTTATATCTGATGACACATAGGGTGCAGGAATTACTAGGTTTTACCATTCTTGTTTTCTGTAGATAACATTTTGAAACATTCATTTTAATAATGCTGATCAGTATAATGTCGCATTTATACGTTTTCTAAATAAAGTCAAAAGTTTCTCCGATACACTGCAAAAATTCTCATGTACTGTGACAGCAATGCTCATTTTCTCAAAAAAATCAACAATATTTTAAGTGAATTATGTGGCGCTAGTATTTCAACCATCTGAAGAAACTATAAATAGAAGCAGGAGGTAAAACTGTATCATATCATATCCTCAAGATGATGTATTAACTGAGTGGATTAGATACGCCTACAATAAAATGAATTATCACAAATCTTTCTTATTGCTTTTTATATCTCTTTTAACTCAGATTTTTCTAAATGATCAAAAAAGAAAGGCATTGTATTACCAGAGAAATAATACCACTAAACAAGCAGAACTCAATAAAATAGACAGTTGTTATAATTTTCCTACCAATGTGTAAGGAGAAATACTTGAAACATGAATCTTCCTGCAATTCAAAAGGCCACTTTATGTAAATCACTATAATATGTCTATGTATAGACAAATTAAATGAGACCAACATTAATTTCCTGGGGAAACTGCCACACAATCAAATAATTTTGAAAAAGTGATGGGAATTATTGTTATGAATATATGAACTTTCTCTCAAATGCATTACACTCCCAAATCAAATTTGTACTTTAACAATTTGTATTTCTGACTATGTATCAATATATGTTGAGTACAAAAATATTTTAAAATACAAAAAATGTAGAAACCATGCAGAAAGAACTCATAATATTACCCTCATTTCAGAAATAAACAGAAGCATTTCAGTTTTATATCTGTGCAGAGCTCTTAATTATACCATGGAGAAATCAAATGTTTTTTGAATTACTAGAATTTTTAATATGCTATAGTTGAAAATCTAAATTGCAATAAATTATAGATAGGCATGGAGACATACAATTTTTCAGTTTTGGAATTAATTTAGAGTATCCATGCCAAGCTAAAACAATATGAATTTCTATACCTTGAGTTTTAATGCAAACTCTTTTATAAATACTTAAGTATAAGAAAGAAAGAAACAAAGAAAGAATGAAAGAAATAAAGAAAGGCAGAAAGAGAAAGCCCACTTCCAATTGTACTTTTAGCCTTGATAGCCAAAGTAAAAAGACTATATTTTATTTTTTTAAAATTTTTCATATGAGCCAAATCTTCTCTGCTGTAATGAAATTAGAGCCATAGTTGACTAAAAGTATATCTGAGTTATATATCCAAGAGCCTGAAACTAGATTTATATAATTTCCTGAAGATGTTATTTATAGACCAAAAACTAAAATAATTGTTTACCTTATAAATGGTCAAACTGAATTTGTCAAAAAGACATTTTAGACTTTCAGGAAAGATAGATGAACTATTCAACCTTATATTGATGACAAAGTACTTAGAAGTGATACTGTTCAAAATTTCTTCGTTAGCTACAAATTGATCAAATATATGTAACCTAAAGTAATCACTATTTGTAAACACAGATCTATGCAAACCCAGTGTACTTATTGTAGCTAGCTGCTTGAAAATTCAACATAAGAAGAAATACAAAAATGTACTTAATAGGTATTTTCTGATAATAAATGAAGAGTGTTTTCTTTAACAACTGGTTTTTACTGAGTTTCTGCTTAATCTGTGCCATTAAATGTATGACTGGTCACATTTCCACAGTAATATGAATTTTGGAAACTGTTGGCTTCATCAATAGAAGTATAATATAAATTAGGTACTGCAAACAGTCAAAAATAATAAATAAATCATTTTCTCTACAATGATACATGATTAAAATGTCATGGAAGTCAAGCATGTTTCTCATAATGTAACAATTTACAGAGGAAAACAAAATTCCAACATTTCTGGCTGTGCTTCTCTCTTTTATTTGGCGTATTAGGTCACTGATTTATGTTGATTCAGTAGGATCATAATCTTTTGATACTTTATGAAATTTTTTGTTGTTTGCAGAATCAGCATACTCTAGACACTTCTGATTCTAATCTAGCTGTCAGGTAATTATGGTGAACAGTAATGCAAAAGTATTGATGCCCAAATGGCAGGGGGCAAACAATTTTGCACAGCAGTACAGAACAGCATCCAGAATCACATATTTCAGCAGCACCTTATGGAACATGGCTCTTAGTGACAGTGTTGAGCACAGTGTTCCTTGTTAGTATACTGTGACTCCTGATTTTCCTGGGCATATGCCCATCGACCACAATAAACCACAAGAAGGGTATTTCTATTGTTATCATCTTCAAGAAGATGAGTTATTAGAATTCACTGAGATATAAATAAAACTTTGGGTTAAAGGGATTTCAGTGTATTGCTTTTATTTTAAATTATAAAGAAAAATCAAATATGTATTTTGTATACTTTTTTCCTTAAGATGAAATAAAATCTTGAATTTTTAGATGCTTTTTAATTACCGCATTGCAAAGCAATCAAAATTAAATGGGGCAAGATAAAACAAAACATATTTTCTAAAAAAATTATGATGCTTTTTATAACTAAATGGTGTGATTCTTGAAGTCAGTGTATCTTGTGGCATCAATAAGAAATAAAAGAAGAGGCAGAATTAGACAAAAGAAAGATAAGAAAAGAAAAGGAAGGAAAGGAGAGAAGAAAGGATATAAAAAAGAAACCAGGATGGTAGGAGAGAGACCAGGGAGAGAAATAAGGATTATGAAAAAGCCCACAATATTCAAATATATGAAAACGTTGATAATCCTCAGAGTTTTAAAAAAATTGTTGCAAAAATACTATAGAAGAAAGCATGATGATATGACTCTTTGGATTTTATTCTCAATCTTGGATTTCACATATCAATTGGCCAACTCCTAGGATGAGCTTAACCATAAGTGCAAAATTTAATTTCCGCCTCAGTTTTTCCTCTCATTTCTGAGCTTACCCATCCAATTGCTAAACAAACATCTTTACTTGACTGATCCACTGCTATTGGAAATCTACATGTATAAGTTGAATTTATGTGCTTTTGAATTCCTTTATCTTTTGTTTCTTACATATGTACCATCATCTACTCCAGGGCTTGGTTTATAAACAAAAATTCATTCACTTACTAGAACTTATTCTTTTTAATTTTTTTTTCAGTTCTTCCTTTGAAATCTCCCCATCCAGTCAAATTATCTGTCCATTCCTGTGTTCCTTATTCTAAATTCTTAGTATATTTTGCTGCTTCCTTTTCCTTGGACTTGATCACTGAAATATTTTAAGGAAAACACCCAATTTAAATTCCAGAGATTATAATTTTCATCCTTCATCAAATATTTTGAAAATAAATTAATATATGGTTACATATCACTTACTGAAATGGAAAAAATCTAAACATAAATTAAAAAAAGAAAAAGTATATTCAGAGTTTCCACGTCACTGGCAATGTCTTATGTTAAACTCTCTAGGAGCTTAGCAAGTTAGTGTATAATATGCATATAGCCACTGTTTGGTATACATTTGTATCTTAGTAGAATTTGCTAAGTTAAGGAAAAGTTTGGATATAAATTTAGTAACAGTTGCTCAGTCTCTGAATCTCACCTCTGGTGTGAAATTTATTTTCTTCAAAACTTGCTGGTTAAATGCATCAATTTGTAGGGATGTTGCTACAAAATGATTCAAGCATCAAGTAGAGGATTTTCTTATACAGAGTAGACAACTGCTTTCTCATTTAATAATCTGTTATGTAGCTGCATTATTTATATTTTCTTCCTCTCAAGATTTCAAAAATTGTTATTTTATCATAGTTTAAAACATGTGCACTATATATTTTCATTATTTTTCTGTATTAGTAATACAGGTCTGCTATAAAATATTTAAATAATATGCAGTATATAGAATGTACAAAGTAAAGAGTCTTACTATTAAAGAATTGATTTACATTCTTTTAACACTTATATAGATAAAATATAATATTTTGAACATGTTATTTGTATCATACATATGCATCTGTATATGTATTTATTTTATAGGAATTGTATACTAATTAACAATTTTTATTTGCTCCACTTGATCTCAGAACATCTTTGTATGTTAAAACATAAAGTTGCAAGTATTTCATGCCTTACAAATTATATTACTTTACTTAAATAACCTCTTATTTCAAGACATTATTTATTTTCAAATATTTTACTTTATTATTTCACTTAATTCATATTCATTCCAATTTGATAAATATTAGCTATAAGTATGTAAACTGAACTTTTGAAAGATTAACAAGTTGCTAGTAAGAAAACTGAGGCTTTAATATAAATGTATAGAATTGTAGTCTATATTTCTTAAATCTTGTTGCTCAGAACTTTTCTTCCCAATTTTGGCTTTGATAATCAATTTTGCAAAACATCTTAAGATATATTCCACATATTAGGAGGGCTAGTATATTTCAAAAGTATAAATTCATAGAAGTAGAATGGTCCAAGAGAAATACATCTACATATTGATTTGTTACAATGCAATCAAATTAGTTTTCAGAAAATTATTCATGCTGTTTAGCTGCCGCGCCTGGCCATAGGTCTGCAGAGGAGGAGCTGGGCAGATATGGGGTGCCCTCACTGGCCTCTCTGCGTGTCTGGAGGACTCTGGATATCTGCACCCAGACTGCTGGAGTTCCCTCAGGCTTCCAGGTGCAGTGAAGGAGAGAGGTGGGTTTGAGGTTTCCACATCAGCCTCCCCATTCCCGGTTTCACTTGGAGACCTGCTGAGCTCCCGATAGGTGGGCTGGCCCACACTAGCAGCCTAGCCCAGCCTGTTTAGCTGCCGCGCCTGGCCATAGGTCTGCAGAGGAGGAGCTGGGCAGATCTGGGGTGCCCTCACTGGCCTCTCTGCGTGTCTGGAGGACTCTGGATATCTGCGCCCAGATTGCTGGAGTTCCCTCAGGCTTCCAGGTGCAGTGAAGGAGAGAGGTGGGTTTGAGGCTTCCACATCAGCCTCCCCATTCCCGGCTTCACTTGGAGACCTGCTGAGCTCCCCATAGGTGGGCTGGCCCACACTACCAGCCTAGCCCAGCCTGTTTAGCTGCTGCGCCTGGCCATAGGTCTGCAGAGGAGGAGCTGGGCAGATCTGGGGTGCCCTCACCGGCCTCTCTGCGTGTCTGGAGGACTCTGGATATCTGCGCCCAGACTGCTGGAGTTCCCTCAGGCTTCCAGGTGCAGTGAAGGGGAGAGGTGGGTTTGAGGCTTCCACATCAGCCTCCCCATTCCGGCTTCATTTGGAGACTTGCTGAGCTCCCGATAGGTGGGCTGGCCCACACTAGCAGCCTAGCCCAGCCTGTTTAGCTGCCGCGCCTGGCCATTGGTCTGCAGAGGAGGAGCTGGGCAGATTTGGGGTGCCTGCATCGGCCTCTCCATGTGTCTGGAGGACTGTGGATATCTCTGCAACCAGGGAGGGTCCACAGGTTCCTGAAGCACTGCGACCTGTGGTGAGTACCCTAACCCGGCTGCGATTGAAGAACTGTGGAGCTTCCAAGGGGCAGGTGGGCGCACAGTGTCCCTGAGGCCCAGCTTGTCTGGAACTGCAGAGTTCTGAGCAGGCAGAGGAGGGCCACTGGTTCTGTAGGCCCAATGGCTTGGGGTAGCGCGGCGCCAGAGTCTCAGTAGCTCCAAACATAGAAGGGGATTTTCAACAGATCCTGAGGAAGCTTTCAAATAACACTTGAAACACAGAAATATAGGAAAATGACAAAACGAAAGACCAAATTACAACCTCAAACCTCCAGCCCATCTCAAGAAACCCTAGGAGCGATGTGTATAGAAGAAAATATATCCCATCCACCTCATATATCGGACACAATAGCCACTGAAATTGACAAGCAACTCCAGGAAGCTTTAAAGAAATTCAAACTCGAAATAATCTCCCAGATAAAAGAAGAAATGATAAAAGAAATGAAAGAGATTCTAAATATATCTAAAGAAAACACAGATAAAAAATTGGAGGAACTAAACAAAAAGATAGATTCCCTAGATGAGCAATATAAGAAACAAACAGAATACATAATGCAGATGCACAGGAAATAAAAAACTCCACTGAAAGTTGTAAAAACTGCCTTAATGAAAGTGAAGATAGAATTTCAGACCTTGAAGACAGGATTGCAGCTAGTGAACAGGAAAGGAAAGATCTTTTGAAAATAACAAGGAACCAGGAAACAACAATTCAACAACTACAAGACGATGCAAAGAAGAATAACATAAGAATGATAGGGATTAATGAAAGAGAGGGAGACAACATGAAGGATGTCAGGAGGATATTTAGAGAAGTAATAGCTGAAAATTTCCCAAGCATGAGATCAGAAACTGACATCAGGATCAGTGAAGCATATAGAACTCCAAACAGCCATAACCAAAATAAAACTACACCCAGACATATAATAATCACCATCCCAGAAATCCAACACAAGAATAGATTATTAAAAGCTGTCAGAGAGAAAAGACAAATCACTTATAAAGGAAAACCTATCAGAATCACAGCATACTTCTCAGCACAAACGATAAAGTCAAGAAGAGCATGGAGTGAAGTATTCCAGATCCTAAAGCAAAATGATTTCCAACCAAGACTGATATATCCTGCAAAACTATCATTCAAAATAGATGGTGCAATACGATACTTCCATGACAAAGAACAGCTGAAGAACTTCATGAACACCAAACCAACCCTGCAAAAAATATTGAAAGACAGTTTAGATACACAAAGGAAAAAACCACTAAGCAAAGCAAATAATTAAACAGAACAGAAAGATAAAGATGCAACAGCAGAGAGATAACATTCCTACAATTAACCAGCATTTAACAGTAATAACCATTAATGTAAATGGTCTCAATGCACCAATCAAAAGAAACAGACTAGCAGAATGGATCAAGAAACAAAATCCAACCATATGCTGTTTACAGGAAACCCATCTAACCCAGAAAGATACTCACAGACTGAAAGTCAAAGGATGGAAAACAATTCTTCATGCAGCAGGAATCCAAAAAAAGGCAGGAGTAGCCATTCTGTTTGCAGACAACATGAACTTTAAACCAACAATGACCATAAAGGACAAAGAAGGTCACTGCATACTCGTAAGGGGAAAACTCCAAGAGGAAGAGATAACTATCTTAAATATATACGCACCAAACTCCAGAGCACCCAGTTATATAAAACAATTATTAACAGAAATGAAAACTCAAATTATCAGTAACACAATTGTAACAGGAGACCTTAATACACCACTGACACCAAGGGACAGATCAACCAGACAGAAAATGAGCAAAGAAATAACAGAACTGAATCACACCTGTGAACAAATGGGTTTGATAGACATATACGGAATGTTCCACCCAACAACATCAGAATACACATTCTTCTCAGCAGTACATGGATCATTTTCTAAAATAGACCATATATTAGCTCACAGAACATATTTAAGCAAATGCAAAAGAGTTGAAATCATCCCTTGCATATTATCGGATCATAGCGCTCTGAAATTAGAAATTAATGACAAAGGATACTGCAAAAATTCCGCAAACACATGGAAACTAAATAACACACTCTTGAGTAATCAGTGGGTCACAGAAGAAATTAAAGAAGAAATTAAACAATACCTAAAAGAAAATGAAAATGCAGATACAACTTACCGGAATCTGTGGGATGCAACGAAAGCCGTTCTGAGAGGAAAATTTATTGCACTGAGTTCCCACATCAGGAAAACAGAACGATTACAAATAAATAACTTGATGCTACACCTCAAACAGCTAGAAAAAGAAGAGCAAGTCAAGCCCAAAGCCAAAAGAAGAAAGGAAATTATAAAAATCAGAGCAGAAATCAATGCAATAGAGACTAAGAAAACAATCCAAAGAATCAACGAATCAAAGAGTTGGTTCTTTGAAAGAATAAATAAAATCGATAAGCCCCTAGCCAACCTTATTAAAAAAAGGAAAGAAAAAGCTCAAATTCATGCAATAAGAAATGAAAAAGGAGAAATCACTACAGACCCAATAGAAATACAGAGGATCATCAACACCTATTTCGAAAACCTTTACTCTCAAAAGTTTGATAACACAGAAGAAATAGACAGATTCTTAGAAGCATATGAAGTACCAAAGCAAGATCAAGAGGATATAAAACTGTTGAATAACCCAATCTCTGCTAATGAAATTGAGAATGTAATTGGGTCCTTGCCCACCAAGAAGAGCCCAGGCCCAGATGGATTCACTGCAGAATTCTACAAGAAATATAAAGAAGACCTAATGCTGACACTCCTCAAACTATTCAATGAAATTGAAAGGGAAGCAATCCTTCCTAAGTCATTCCTGGAAGCAAATATTACTCTAGTACCAAAACCTGAGAAAGACCCAACTATAAAAGAGAACTATAGACCGATCTCCCTAATGAACACAGATGCAAAAATCCTCAATAAAATATTGGCAAATAGGATCCAGCAAATCATCAAGAAGATTATACACCATGACCAAGTGGGATTCATCCCAGGAATGCAAGGATGGTTCAACATACGCAAATCAATAAATGTAATCCACCATATCAATAAAGCCAAAAATAAGAATCACATGATCATCTCTATAGATGCAGAAAAAGCCTTCGATAAGGTCCAACACTTATTCATGATAAGAACTCTACAGAAAATTGGAATAAATGGTCTTTACCTCAATATAATAAAGGCCATTTATGACAAACCAACAGCCAGCATCATACTAAATGGCCAAAAATTGAAAGCCTTTACTTTAAAATCGGGTACAAGACAAGGATGTCCTTTATCACCACTCCTATTTAATATAGTACTGGAAGTACTAGCCAGAGCAATTAGGCAAGAAAGAGAAATAAAAGGGGTAAAGATAGGAAAAGAAGAAGTTAAATTATCATTGTTTGCAGATGACATGATACTCTACATAGAAGACCCCCTAAACTCCATTGAAATACTCTTAGATACAATAAATAAATTCAGTAATGTGGCTGGGTACAAAATCAATACTCAGAAATCAATAGCATTCCTATACACGAACAACAAAATTACAGAGAGGGAAATAAGAGAAACTGGACTATTCACATTAGCAAGCAAAAAAATGAAATATTTAGGAATTACTCTTACGAAAGAAGTGAAAGACTTATACAGTGAAAATTATAATACACTGAAAAAGGAAATTGAAGATGATCTCAGAAAATGGAAAGACATCCCTTGCTCATGGATAGGAAGAACAAACATTGTGAAAATGGCCATTCTCCCAAAACTGTTATACAGATTCAATGCAATCCCAATAGAAATACCATCAACATACCTTATAGATCTAGAGAAATCCCTCCTAAATTTCATCTGGAACCAGAAGAGACCTAGAATCGCAAAGGCAATTCTAAGCAGCAAAGACAAAGCAGGAGGCATCACAATCCCTGACTTGAAGTTATACTACAAAGCAACAGTAGTAAAATCAACATGGTATTGGAATCAAAACAGAGCTGAAGATCAGTGGAATAGATTAGAAGATACAACCACAACTATGAACACACTCAAGCACCTTATTTTTGATAAAGGAGCCAAGCAGGTTCACTGGAAGAACGACAGTCTCTTTAATAAATGGTGCTGGAAAAACTGGCTCTCCATTTGCCGAAAACTAAAGCTAGACCCATGTCTATCACCATGTACTAAATTAAAATCTAAATGGGTCAAAGATCTGAATATTAAAACAGAAACACTAAATCTATTGGAAGACAAAATAGGTAGAAACCTTGGAGACATAGGAGTAGGTAAAGAATTCATGAACAGGACTCAAACCGCACGGGAAATACTTCCCAGAATCAATAACTGGGACCACTTCTTATTAAAAAGTTTCTGAATGTCAAAAGAAATCTCCAGCATAGTGAAAAGAAAACCCACAAACTGGGAAAAGATTTTAGTGAACTCTCTCTCAGACAAGGGCCTCTTGTCTAAAACATATAAAGAATTAAAGAAACTCAGACCTCCGAAATTCAAAGATCCAATCCAAAAATGGGCATCTGAGATGAATATGCAATTCTCAGATGAAGAAATGCAAATGGCAAATAAATACATGAAAAAATGCTCATCATCGTTGGTCATTAGAGAAATGCAAATTAAAACCACACTGAGATACCATCTCACTCCTGAAAGAATGGCCAGGATCAAGAAAACCGACAACAAATGCTGGAGAGGCTGTGGGGAAAAAGGAACTCTCCTGCACTGCTGGTGGGAGTGTAGACTGGTACAGCCTTTGTGGAGATCTGTCTGGAGATTTCTCAAAAAGTTGGGACTGGAAATCCCATTTATTCCAGCTATTCCACTTCTAGGCATATTCCCAGAAGAACTGAAAGCATCATACCACAGTGATATATGTGCACCTATGTTTATAGCAGCACAATTTGTAATCGCCAGATCTTGGAAACAACCCAAGTGCCCATCAACTGAGGAATGGATAAAAAAGTTGTGGTATTTCTATACAATGGAGTATTATTCAGCTATAAAGAAGGATCACATTGAGATATTTATCAATAAATGGGCGCAGCTTGAGACCATACTCATTAGTGAAATAAATCAATCTCGCATGTGTGAATACCGAATAGTTTCCCTAATGTAAATAATGATTCAAATATATAAAAATATGTGGTAATCATGATTCCCCATTAGGTGGCCTTGAAGCCTTATAAAGTTTTCACTCATTAATTAGAAAGGCTTTATTCTGGGCTTCTTGATATGAAAATATTTGAAGCTAGAGTATATGAAGTTTTATCCAAATATTTCAAGGAAAAAGACACTATGGTAACTACTATTAAGTCAGGTTATAAGGTGGTGAAGTACTAGGTTGTTGAAACAGTCATGCTGTGACCTCTATTGTTATATTGTTATGTCCTGTTTTATCTCAATCTCCCCCTTATTGTTTCAAAAAAAATTATTTAGTCATTTCTTATGTTTGTCTTAATTAAAGAAAAAATTCAAAAAAATTAGCATATATAAATAGTAACTCTTTTCGATTTCCTATTAACTTGTTTTGAAGTCCTGTAGTACTCCCACGATCTTGTTTTGACTGATTAGACTCTGTTCCATTCTATATGATAGTATCAAGTTTGAAGACATAGGCAACTATTTTGAAGACAATAAGATTCACTAAGATACCCATTCTGGTTTGACTATTGTCTTCTTTGGAAGTCCTGTAATGTTTACAATGCCTAAGTTTTATTGGTCTTGTTCTCTACTGTTTTGTCCAACTTTATAATATCTAATAAGATAGACAATTCTTTTTAAGGAAACAAGGGACAACGTTGATAACCATTGTTGATAAACTTGTACTCTGTTCTACACCATGTGCTATGTCTATCCTTGGTATTGACTGACAGCTTTGTTTTGCCATATTTGACTGTATTCTTCCCCCACCCCAAAGAAAGTAATAAGCACTAAGGAGTAATAAAATCCAAGATGTGTAAATTTTGTTGTAAAAAAGAGAGGGGAAAAAAAAAGAAAAAGAGCTCTAACGGATATAACAGCAAGTGTGTTTGGGGGTGTTAAACAGCTGACTTTATCACTGTTTTTGGAACATTGAACACAGCTGTTTGCAGTCTCCCTGTTTGAATGTCCACCTTGTGTTCTTTGATACTGTGATTTGAGGAACTATTTTCAAGAAGATAGTGTGTAATCTACTAGCAGGTAATTTCTTACTGTTATGTTTTTTTGTTTTGTTTTGTTTTGTTTTGTAGTTCTGTATTGCGTGTACCCTTATGCCGCTTTGGTTTGTTTTGTGTTTTTCTCTTTTTCCTCTTAAAAAAAAAAAAAAAAAAAAACAAAAAACAGAAAATTATTTATATTAAGGTCACTAGAATGTTAGTGTCTGCTTCTTTACATACACAACACCAAATATTATGTCTTTAGTATTCAACAATCACACGAATGAAATGGTATTTTACTTTCTTTTGACATTTATATGTTTGATTATATCGTACATTGACTTTATTTCTCTTTTAAAAAATTATTTGGTAAATAATGTTGAATCTGTTCAATATGTCTTGTGCTTTTTCGCTTTGTCTGTAAGTTGTAATTTTTGACCACACAGACTCTTTTGGATTTTTTATAGATGAATAGCTGCAGTGTAATGATTCATATATATTTTTTCATTTCATACTTATATAATTTAATTGTGGTAGACTATCATGTCACATGTAATTATTATTTAATATATCAAAAAATTATCTTCAAATTCAAGAAATACATTTGATGAAAAGTACAAGCCATAAGAGCTTAATTTATGATTGTTTTTCCTGAAAAAGAGTGAAAAAAGGTTGTTTGTGGGGTAATGACCCTCAGCAGCTCTCCATGTCTCTGTGAGTTGCTCCCATTTTCTGGGGTGTTTTGATTCATGTGACCATAATTACCAAAAGGATTTTAAAAATTAAGTTAATGTTAGAAATAAGCTTTAATTATCAAAAGTCTTTAAATTATAGAAGTACATTTTAATCTGTCTTTTCTAAGATTAATTTTGTTAATGTTCCTCTGAAATCAGAATTCCAAACTAAATTCATTCTGATAATTAAGAAGCATCTGAAGTCTAGTGATGCTTATATATTATTTTTAATTCTCAATATTGGTTTATTATTGCAATATTGGTTTACAAATAGTAATAGTAGTCAATATATTTTAAGACTATTCATCATAAAATATACCAAGAGCTAATGTTTACTTCTTGACAACACTAAAAAACAGTAAGTGAGGAAATAGCAATGTGGGATATATATTTCACTGACCTAAGTAAAGCAACCAGAAGAGTTTGTTCACAGGAGTTTTATATGTTACAGGAAAGTATTATACAAGTGTTATAATTTATGTATTTCATGAAAGTATGACTTGATGCCAACAGTTTACATAATGGATACTTGAATACGTCTATGTAATAGGAAATTTCTTTTATTTTATTTCTTTTTCTTTCTTTTTTTTTTTTTGGAAAAGCAAGAGAGTTAATATCTTTGTAGATATTTTAGTTTGGTGGTAAATGACATGCATACATTTCACATACAAAATTAGATGTGTGGTTCATTAACCAACAATGACTTTAATCCATTTTTGTGCTGAAAGACACCCAGGGTGATACCTTGCTAAAATGACTTGGGACGTCTAAAATATCTTTAACCTTTATGGAGACATTGAGGCAAAACATTAATTTTCCCCATGATTTTTTAAAATAAACGAATACAAAACTAAAAGGTATTAATACACTGTGTGAAAAATATATTGCAGTTATATATTTCAGAAAAATAACTAAAGGATCATAACTAACAAAAATATTTCAAAGTATCATTTTTTTTAAAAAAAATTGAAACTCCTCTCATTACAGCTTGTCAACCCATAATTGCATGAGGTTCAAAAACTTGTATGTTCAATATTTGAGAGCACATATATGGCTCTATGCTTTCAAAAATTTCCATTCAAATCTTGGACATACGCAGTTTTGTTTTGTCACATAAAATGATTATAAGCAGTGAAGATATTATATTTCCTTAATCTCACTTTGACTATATTTTAGGAATAATCATTGTAGGTCACGAAAGGTACCCTGGATAGCAATGAGTTGTGTTTGCTGAATGCTCTCTATAAATTCAATAGAGTAGAGTCAAAAAATGAGCTGCTATAATTTAATCAATATTCAGCACCTGTAATCCTTAACATCTTTCAAAAAGGACACTACACACATTCCAACATACTTACGACGACTTTTTCTTTTTCAGTCTATTAAGAAACAAATTATAAAAATCTTAGGATTTAAAAAATATTCAGAAGCTCAATTAGTAAAAACTCCCATAGTTTGACTCTGCACGATAGTCACAAAATGCTGATTTGATGCCATTTTACATCCCTTCAAAGCAGGGAACTCAATGCTTTTCTCCACTGTAAAAATTTTTCTTCACTAAATTAAGCTAAAATAATTCTCCTGAGTTTTCCAGTAGATGCGGAAACCCAAACACTATATGAGTGAGGGGATCCTTGCAGCTACAGGATTGTGGGTTGGTGGTGGTTTATTCCTGGATCTTTGCCCAGAAATTGCTCACAGCTAAAGGGATTCACCTTGTTCAAGTTTAGCTCCTTCCCATGAGATGGTCTCATCTCTGACTGTCTCTCTAGGGGTTGAGAGCAAGTGACATAAACACCTTATTCAAGCCACCTTTCACCCTACTTAAGGATAACTGAAAATCCAGCTTAGTTGTGAGATCCCTGTGAAACAAACAACTCTTAATTTCCAACCTCTTTATAGATGACTTTCTTCTACAGTTCCATTTTGCTTTTTCATACTTCTTTATACATGTTTCCCTACACATAATCCTCAGTGAAACGTCTGCATGCAAATCTACACCTCAGAATTTATAATGTTAAAAATCTTACAATAAAGTCTCTACCACTTCTATGCAATACACTCAGGGAATTTGCTGAACATGTATCATTTTAAACATGAACTAATAATTCAAAGCAAGCAAAAGTTGTTTTGTTTATTTCCATGCATGTATCATTTGAATAAACAGCTTTATATGTGGTTTATTTAAGCAAACAATCCATTTGCCTAAACTAAATCTAGGACATGCAGAAAAATATTTTCAGATCACTGTATTATATATACTATACTAACGGCTGGTGATCCTTCCCATTTCTTTATCCTCTACATGCCCCCTTCCAATACGTCATTACAACTTCATTCATGGAAAAGTGGGTTTGGTTTTTTCATTTGCTTTAATAATTGCTATGTAAATGAAGATGATGAAAGCTGTTTTGGAAAGCACTTGTACTACTTTGATCTTTGCCTTTGCTTATAGTTCTTAAGAAACCTGAAAGAGCCAAGTTTCAGCTTGCCCCTTGGGCAAATGAGGCCACGCAAATCATATATAATACACTGTGAACTAACCTAGTCCATTAAACTCTAGATGAGAGTGTGAGGTCATCTGAGACCATCCAGTACCTACTGATCTGACCGAATCTAGAATAACTACCTAACCAATTCACAGCATCATAACAAATGTTAAACATTTTGGATATTAATCTAGTATATTTTAAAAATTTGTGAAAGCTACAAACTCCTTATAAAATATATAAATGTTGAAACTTGTGATTCTATTTTCCATCAGATATTTTAATAATCAGCTGTAGCCTAGGAAAGTTTAATGAATGTATTGTTAAAATATTGTTTATCAATTTTTAATAATATTGATTGAAATAAAGCAGATTTATAAGTCAGAGTAAGTCAAAATGTAGAAAATATAAAACAGGGTTTTTTTTTATTGAGTCAGAAATTGTCTTAATCAGTAACTCCCTAATATGTTCAGCAAAATGTCAGTTTAAAGAGTATTAAATTATTCTTAACCTATTTTGAGTTCAATTATTTAAATACAGGATGAATAAAATTGAATATTTTGTTAATTTTTATAAGACAATGTAACAGACAATACAATAATGACAATTTTATCAAACTTATTCAATACAAAGATCGGCTGAGATGACACCTGCCCAATCAACACTCAGGATAATCAGTACATAAACAAATGCATTGCCAGGGTGATGCTCAAATAATTAGCTCCCTGACTGAATAAATTTTGGAAACAATGGAAAGAAACAATATCTTCATTATAGAAGTTATTGGTTTTGTAGAGACTGACATAGGAACATGGGAACCAACCAGAGATAATATAACATAAATATATTTTTACTGGGACTGTGAAAGAAACCATCACTGTGTTGTGAAAAAGACTTAAGAGTATGAGGACCAGAATTTGTGTCTCCCTTGTTTTACTGCCTGGAGAAGGAATCAAGAAATGAAGGAAGGCAGGAGGGAAAGGAGGGCAGAGGAAAGTGATTAAAAAAAAACAAATTAAGAAGTGTTGGGTACAACTGTTCACAAGGAATGTCATCAGTATTTACTGCAAACATGGACTAATAAAATGAAGATAAATGCAGGACAATTAAATCATAATGATATAATCTGAGTTCCACTTCTTCCAACTAGTCGCTTTCCCTCCTTCTCTTAAGATTTTTGACTCCTTACATTAATATATTTCATTTTTATCTAAGTAGGTTGGATTAACATTTTCTTGCCACTTGAAACTGCAAAAGGCATAGTTAAGAAATCATAAACTCTTTCTTTGGAGAACTAGTGTTTCAGGCAACACTGGAAAAATCTTGAGTGGAGTAATCAAATATATAGGCTTTACTACATGCATCCAGATACCAACTTTACTTCAAATGAACCTTGAGACTTCATCTGTAATACTTACTCTCTGTGCTTCAGATTCTTTGCAAAATGAATGTAACAGTTTAGCTTATTTGATGAGGAGTTTGTAGGTGTGCAATGACTTAGGACCTGTAAAATATTTAGAAAAATGTGTAACACATAACTCCTAATCAAAAATTTATGTGGAGACTATGTTGAATAGCAACTTTCTAATCATTACTTAACAACAGTATAGCCATACTGTCTCATCAATTGTAACAGATGTAAGGTGCACTACACCAGTGTAATATGTCAGTTAATAGCAAGGGCCCCTTGGGAAGAAGGGTAAAGGGAATGTGTGGGAGCACCCTGTACTTTGTACAAACGTATGATTTCACTCAAAATAGTGTATTGTTTTTAAGGTGATTGTGAACACCTGAAATAGTAGATATGAAAAAGAAAGCAGGCATAAAAATGGCTATCTTTTGCTAAGAATATTACATATAACCAACATCTATCTGTGGCATGTTTACTACTTGATCTTTTAAACATTCAATAAAATAGGGGCTGGGGATTTAGCTCAGCGGCATAAACGCCTGCCTTGCAAGCAGGCAGTCGTGAGTTCGGTCCCCAGTACTGATTAAAAAAAGAAGAAGAAGAAGAAGAAGAAAATCTTGTTTCCTTAGTGACCAGAGTTTCACTGAAAAAATAAATTAAACCTGAAGCCACTGAAAATGTTAGAGAATGTACTGAATAGTGGCTTTTAGAATCATGAATTTCTATAATTTTCAAAGAGTAAAAATGTGGTGGTGATTTTTTAGTTGGAGAAACTAGGAACTATGAAGACAAGTGACTTGCTTAAGGTGAATAAGCCAATAAATAGAACAAGAGATAATTATTGCTACCATGCATGATTCTTTAACAGAATGCCAAGGTTTTCAGAGCAAGGAATGATTATTGTTGGAGTCCTTGTGGATTCTACATCACTGATGGTTTGATTTTCATTTTCTATCTGAATAGGAGTATCTTCCTTGGAGAAAATGGCACTTCTGTGTGTAGGGGACAAGTTATCAAGAACCGCGTTCACCATGTTTGTGTCCTACAGCTCAGATATTTTAGCCCACATGTTTATATTAGGGAATATAATATGTTCTTACGTGTTTGATTGTTCCTAAATGAATGCGTTTTGTTGAAAAACACATATTTTTAAGCCAGATTTGAATATTTGTTTGTTTTTAGTAACTTATATCTAACTTAGTTTTTAGTCTATTCATATCAATATATCTATGTATCTATCTATATATCTTCATATATATATTTATATGTATATATGAATGCTGTGGATTTTTTCCAGTAATTTTTTCAGTGCATCTGAAAAATGAACTCAAATTAGTAACTCAGCAACAATAGGGAAAATTTTTTCATTCATTAAAAATTACTGATTCCTGAGATATCAGGAGACTAAAAGAGAAGTGAGTAGGTGCTTATGACCTGGGTAGAGAAAAAAGAAAGTAAATCATTTTGGGTAAGTGTAAGTGTATACGTGTGTGTGTGTGTGTGTGTGTGTGCACGCACGCATGTGTGTGTGTCTGTCTGTGTGCATTCCTGCACCATAGGGAAAATTATCTTTCTCACTATTCTTGCTTTTCACATAAGAGTTTAGCTTAAACGTTTTTCTATAGCTGGAGAGTAAAAATACCACCCGTCACTCAAGATTGCTGTAAAGTGCCCACAAAATGCAGGCTCCCAAGGCATTTGGGATGCAGTATGTAAAGTGGCTGGCTAATTTCCAAATGCAGCTTTCTCTCACAAAGCCACTTTGAACATGACACGGATAATAAATCTAATTCTGAGAAATGAAAGTAAAGGAACTTAGAAAATAGCTTGATGTAACCCAAGAACAATTTATTACGTGGAAACATTTTAGGAAACATTAGCTCCATATTGTTAATATATTAACAGTTAAAGTGATATTCTTATGAAAGAACTTAAATATTAGAAAAACTAACAAATAGAAAATTAATCAGAAACAGTGCTCATTAGTATGACACTTAGTTGAATTATTAAAAAAAATAAAAAGACCCAATTAGATCAGTTCAGAAGTAACTGTAGGTTTCACTTTGCAACACTGTTTGCATGTATCTTGACACTTTCTCAGGGATATTCTTGAATTAATAATCTGCCATGATCCATCAGATTAATGGCATTTTAAAACATGAAATCCATGTGGAAATATATAAACATTTTTAGACCTTAAAATGAAAATTATCAACATAAATACATTTTCTCTCAATGCCAGTTTTTAGTTAGTACCAAAATTATGTGGAATTTTGTACAGCAATAAAGCTCTCAACATTTTAAAAATGGTTTTTGCTGACTAACTCCCTTTAGTATTATTATAACACAAATTAATATTTGTACTATATTAACATTTATTGAATGACTATTGTTGGTCTAATTTACTGAGTAGATACAGGTCCGAAATAAAAAAAAAAAAGAGTGGAGTACATATTCAACTACGATGTGCTTTTTATTAGTTTCTGTTCTGAGAGACAGAGCAGGTAATTTAAAAAGGAAATAACATAGTTTCATTTCAGTATCTTAAATTGGAATCCCTCTGCAAAATTTTAGCAGGATTACCATTAAAAATACAGGTTCACAGCATCTAGGTTGCAATTAGCCTGCAAGGCTAAGCTTCCCCCTTTAATTTCCTCTACTTAGCCCATGATTTAATGCCTTTACATGTCAATATTAGGAACATGGCGCCTTTGATCCTGTACTAAAATAGATGTGGTTTATTGAAGGGAAGCAGAGACCTATGTTGTTTTGTTTACAAATAATCCATATAAAACCACTTAATTATGATTTATACAGAAACTTCAGTTTTCAGGTACACTGAAAATAATGCATTTCTACTATTTTTGGAACATTTGTGTAAACTTATCTTGACTCCTCTGAATGGTCACTATCATAACTAAGTTTCTAATTTACGAGACATCAGCCAAAGGAATATATAGGAAATTCCTTGGATTTATAGTAATATCTTGATGGAATTGTAAAATGAGTTAAAAGAATTTTGCACACACACAGTGATATGTTGCTTAATTATCCAATAAATTCTGAAAATTTTGCCTTATGCAGTTTCATAATTGTGGGAACGTTAAAGAGTATACTCACACAAACTTAAATGACTACAACATCACTAGGTAATAGGATCTTTGGAGCTGCATTGTAATCATACATAACTATTATCATATATAGAGCCATTGAAATGTTACTGTGCAATATATAACTGTACCTGTCTCTTGGTGTTTGCCTCCAGTCAAGTTGGTAGTCCCCAGCAGCATGTGGGATTGGTAGTTTAGTAAAGTATATGTAAAGATTAGTGGTATTTTATATGGCTAAGGGAAAGCAGAAAATGTAGTAGTCGTAGTGGGAGACACCAGGTGGGAGTTTGTGTTAGGAGACTAGAGGAAGGTAGTAGGGGAAGGTGCTAGAATGAATAAACTTCTCATTAGGGTAATTTAGCAGTTAATGAAGTCATGAAGGTGCAAACCTTATGAAAGTGACTAATGCCTTGGAAGAGGAGATTAGTACTCCTCTGTTTTCAAGTGAGGCCAGAACCATGTCTTCACAGGATAGCTATCCATGAGCCAGATGTGGCCTCTAACCTGGCTCCAAGTCTGCTCCTATCTTGATCTTGGACATATCAGCCTCTACAAGTATGAAATATAAATGTTAGTTAAGCGATAGAGTCTATGTTTTTCTGTTATAATCCATGCTCACTAAGATACAAGTCAGGGAGAGTCTAGTGGCAATTTTAGTCTGAGGTCAAATTGCAGAAAGCCCAGTCACCCTCAGGTTTCCTAATTCTCTTAAAAGATAAGTAGACCTCATTGAAAGCCACTATACTCACGTTCATTTTATTGCAAGGAAAGGATAATTTCAGTTAGCTAATCAAAGAAAGAGACTTCCAACATGAAGCTTTAATTGTTCTAATAACAGAAACTGCTTGATGTTTGACAAGGTTTGTATTTTAAAGGGTTTCTAAAGATTCATGTGTGAAAGACGTGGTCATCAACCTGTAGCACTACTGTGAGGTGCTAATACCTTTAGGAGATGGGGCCTAGTGGAAGTAAGCACAGTCTCGAGGGGTGTCTTCTTGAAGAGGATGCTGATATCTCAGTCTCCCTCCCTCTCTCACTTTTCAGCCTCAATGAGTTGAGCATGTGAACCCCACTATGCATTTATGCCTTCATGGTCAGCCTTACAGTTCCAAAATGATGAGGTCAACCAACCATGGACTGAAACTCCTGAAATGAGCCAAATAAGTCTTTCTTCCATTTAAGTTTGTTGATCAAAGGATTCTGTCATAGCAGCAGAAGTCTGACTATCATCATAGTGACTTGTGACAGTAGGTATAGACTACAATTCATTTGTAATTCTATACTAAGAACTGTGCTGTGACTTCCTTATGCAGGTGTGCTGAATGGATTAGCTGCTCACATGATTGAACTCTTATCTTTGTCTTCTACCTGGACCCACTTTATTAGTATAATTTATTAAGTGTGGTCTTAATTAATGTATCTTCCTCAGAATAGTAGTTCCACAGTAAGTAGGAAACATTATCAATAGTCATTTTCTTAACCTCCAAAACGAATGCCCGTGTTTTCAATAAATGGTCAGAAGAGTATCAGTTTGATGATTTCAATCACAGTTGTGTTGAGAATTAGCCAGAAGACAAGTGGAAAACATAACATAAATCCTCAATACAATGAGTAATGAGCACCCAGATAAACTTTGAGAATTCTTCACACTCTGATAGTTGATTATTCTCTGGACTTTGTAGTATTTCCTGATATGAAAAAAGAAGAACTCTGAAGAGAAAGTAAAATTCAAGCTCTTGCATTTGTTAATTGTGTGACCTTAAACAAATTGCCTATCATCTTTCTACCTCAAATTTCTCATCTGTAAAGTAAATAAATTTAATAGCTACCTCACAGTATTATTAATCTGGAACATTATTAATCTGGAAGAAATGACAAACTAAAAAATACAGAGCACTGTAAGTTGCATGTAGTTTATGCCAGTAAACATCAGTTTAAAAATTTATTTCACAGTCTGCTATCTGGTTCCAAGTACTGGAGATGTGAATGCACAATGATGAAAAATTTTAACCTTGAAAAATATCTACTGATAGATAAGTATAATGGGAATGACCATATAGCTAATGGATCTATTTTCTGCCTCTTCCTGTGCAAATACAAGTGGAAGACAACACTTGAATATACAGTTTTGTTTCTCTATTCACATGAGTTCTTGCACGTTAATAAATTTTTGGAGCATTCAGTAATGTAACTCAAATAAACAATTCTTTAATAAAATTTCAGAAAGTTTGACATGCATGAGGGATTTTTTTTAAACAAGAGGTCTTTGGTTCTTTACTTGAAAACAAATAGATTCAGGTGACAAAAATAATTTATTGCTAGCCCATTTTTTATTATACAGAATTGCTAGACAAATTGAGAACCCAAAAATACTAGATTAATTGAGAGCCAACATTTATCTCTTTAGACTGTGGTAGTGAATAAATCATTAAAAAGTTGGGACTGGGGACTTAGCTCAGCGGCATAAGCACCTGCCTTGCAAGAGGTGGTCAAGAGTTTGATCCCCGGTACCGATAAAAAAAAAAAAAGCGGAAGTAACATCAATTAGAAAAAATTACAATTCTAGATTTGCTTCTAATTTCCAGGTCAATCTTAATAGGTTTTAGTCATTTTGTTGTCCAGTTTTCTTTCCTAGAAAAAAAATATGAAACTTGATATCTGAAGTCCCTCTGCTATAGTTTGAGAATTCAAGGAAATGGACAAAAATCCAAACATACATAAGATAAACTTTAGAAATCAAGAAATATACATAACATGTATTACATATTGGATGTATAACTGTCAGTATTATACTAGAAAACTTATATAAGCCAGGTGTATATTTAAGCTATAGAAATTTTCATAAACTTATCATTTCATATATTACTCATTTGTCAGATATATCAATAATATTTTAATGGGCCTAAAACTCATATTTTATTTATGAGTCAGAAGTTTTGAGAAGCATAATTTAACCTCAGGATTATTTTATGCTGACATTTGCACCCTTACCTTCTTCATATACTGCTTTTCCTCAAAAGTTACACCTTTTACAGATGATGGCACATTATTATATATCTCTATGTACCTAACACAGCACTAAGTACCTATTCAAAAGAAGAGTCAAACATGGTACATTATCTCAAAGATTTAAAGTTCTAGCTATGAATGCAACTCTGGCATTATGGCACATTAGAGAAAAATTTATGATAATATGTGTGGTAACTGTGGTTTAAAAGTAGATTTAGGAATGACGTCAGCAGCAGAGAAAGTGCAAACTTTCATTTATCCAGAGAAGCCCCAATTTAATAATGATGTACAGGTGTGAGGTACCTTTATGAGGTTTCCAGAAAGCACGTAAAAAGTGGCCGTAGCCCAGGTAAGTACACAACTGCGAATAGCTGCACTGAGAGGGATTTTTTTAAAAAGCCAGTTCACATTCTTTCTGTCAGCCTTTCATCCAAGTTACTGCAATCTAGGAAAGGGAGAGCTGGAAGGAAGCACTTGTTTCCACTTTGCAAGGAACACCTGTGTCAAGCAGTCCACCTTTATGCTTTCTTCTATGAGGGACTGGATTCTGTATCACTTGAGTTTCCATCAGAATGTTAACAGAACTGGCATAGGTGGGAGCCCCAGGTGTGCTGAGAGAAGCTCACAGTGGCTGGTGGTTTGCCATGGCCAGTGCAGCTTTGCATGATTGGGAGAAGACACTCAACCTGAGACTCCTCTCTTGGGAGGAGAGGGAGGAGCATGCACCCAGTGTTTCAGCTTTGCTAAGAACTCTCTGAGGGACTGATTTCTGTGCCACCTCCTCTTCTGATGGCATACTGTGAGAATTGGCACAGTTCGAAGGCCTGGGGGCAGCAGATGACAAGGGAAGGCCGTGGGTGGCTTTCCCTGGCTGGCAGGACTATATGACTATGGGAAGGTGCTCATGATGAGACAGTTTTCCTGACAGGAGGAGAGAGAAATGGTGCGACTCCAAGGCTCTGGGTTCCCCCAATGGACTTTGTTGTTCTTTTTCCCCTCACTCCTCATTCCAAATAAAAGAGGGAGAGGGAGAAGGAGAGGAAGAGGGAGAGAAGAAGAGGGAGACGGAGAGGGGGACAGGGAGAGGGAGAGGGAGAGGGAGAGGGAGAGGCAAGAGGGGGAGGGAGAGGGAGAGAAGGAGAAGAATAAAGCATGACCCATGAACCAAATGAGTCGTTCATTCAGGAGATAGATAGTATAAGAAAGATTTTTTTTGGAGCTGAAGAATATAATAATTGAATTTAAAAAATTAAAGAGATTCAGTATCAAACTTGATCAAGGAAAAGAAACAATTAGTGAACTCAAAGACAGACTATTTAAAATTGCCCAATCAGAAGAACAAAAATAGAAAAGTGAAGGAGTGAAGAAAGGCTAAGCTTCTTATAAGGGACTATTGAGCAAGAAAATACATTTCTTCTGAATCTCTCAGAAGGAAAAGAAGGTTAGGCATGGTGGTACACACCTGTAATTCAAGCACTTAGGAGAGGCTGAGCCAGGAGAATCAGTGTGAGTACAAGGCCAGCCTGGGCTCCACTGTGAGTGTAAGTTCGGCTTGAACTACACAGCACGACCCTGTCTCAAGAAGAAGAAGAAAGAGGAAGAGGAGGAGGAGAAGAAGAAGAAAAAGAAGAAAAAGAAAAAGAAGAAAGAAATTAAGAGGCAGAACTTTTTTAGGTAGGAATACAATGACCTAAAGCTTCCAAAATCTTAAGGAGGAAAACAGGTGTCCATATTTAAAAATACTGACAGATATCAAATAATAAATAATATAAACACAAAGAAGTCTGCACAGAGACATAGTAAAACCAAGTTTTCAAAAGTTGAAGACAGCATGTAATTTTAAAGGCACCAATGGAACAGCATCTTGTCATTAACAGGAGTGTCTCTTTTACATGATCACTAGGATTTCTTAAGGGAAACCTCATAAACAATAAAGGAGCACAATGATACATTTAAAACGATGAAGGAAATATCCCACCAACTATCAATAGTATTTCCAGAAAATGAGTGAATAAGGAAGGCTTTCAAGTTAAAAAAAAACTAAAGAGAGTTCATCACACTGAACTGCCTGGAAAGAAATGCTAACAGAAGTTCTTCGAAGTTCATGAAAGAGTATTAAACAACAATTTGAAAGCATGCAAAAGTATTAATGTTTTTGAAAACTTTATGGGGTTATACAAACATGTAAAGAATACCTCGATGCTCTAGCAGTGATGCATGAATCATTTTTAAATCTGGATTAGATGTTATAGAACATAACTGGTACGACTATACTATGTTAATTGACATGCAATTTCAAAAGGGATAATTTGTGACATGACATCAATAATATTAATGATTAGCAAATAAAACTTAAACATTTTGGTTTTAATTGAAGTTAAATCTTAATTATTTTAAAATAAGTTGTATAAACCAGGAAAGGTTTATATTAGTCCCATGATAACCATCAAGAAAATACACACAAAAAAATCAAAGGAAATCAAAGAATACCACTCTGTGTTAGTCACCTTTCTATCACTGTGGAAAAATATTTATGATAAACAATTTAAAAGAAGAAAATATTTGTTTTGTTTAATGGTTTCAAAGCTCTCAGAATTTAATGTCTTGGAGTCATAGCTCTCATCTAGGGGAATGCAAAAGCATCATGGAAGAAAACAGCATTTGGTAGAGGAAACCTCCTTGCAGAATGGTGACTGGGAAGCAAGAGAGAGAAAGAAGAGATCTGCATCTAGTATCCTCTTCCAGGGAAAGCCCACAATGAAGCAATCTCTTTAATGAGGTCTCAACTCCCAAAGTTTCCAGAACTTCCCAATAATATCATAGGCTGGTGGACCAATCCTTTAACAAACAAGACTCTGTGAATACTCCAGATGCAAATTTCTGCGCCTGCTCCCCAAAGGTTCGATGCATGAAGTGTCCCTCTACAAGTCCCCAAAGTCTTAAAAGTTAGTTATATAACTACTCAAAAAGTCTAAATTAGAAGTATCCTTTAAGACTCAAAGCACATACTCAGCTCCTAGAAAAATAAAGAAGAAAAGAAGTTATGTACTTCTAAGGTACAGAGTAAGCATTACCTTTGAAAAAGAGAAAAATGGGAGAATACAAAGGAAGAAGTAGACTAAAACAAGACCAAAACTCACTAGGGCAATTATTAAATCCTGCAGCTCCATGTCCAATATCCAGGGTGCTTGGTAGAATGGGAGCTTCCAAGGGCTTAGGCAACACTGCCCTCATTCTGGTTATAAGTGTCAATCATTCAGTATCCAGTCTGCATCTCCATCTTTGTCTCCTTCTCTACCTCCGTCTCTGTGTCTCTCATAGTCTCTCTTTGCTCTCTCTGTCTCGCTTTTCTGTCTTTCTCTATAGAGACAAAGTCTCAATGCATGTAGTACCTCTCCACAAGAGCCTCTCTCTCTCTCTCTCTCTCTCTCTCTCTCTCTCTCTCTCTCTGTCTCTCTCTCTGTCTCTCTCTGTCTCTCTCTCTCTCCCTCCCTTTCTGCCTGTATTTTTTCTTGACAGATATTACATGTTTCTTACATCTCTAATTTCTTTGGGTCTCCACTGTGGCTTCAACTTTCTCTAAAACTTTCTCTAAAAACTCCACAAATCAACTCTCTCATGTGTTTCTTGCGAGGCCTCTAACTCTGTCCTCTACTCCCTGTCCTCCAGGGCTTTCCTTTTGAATCAGTAGAAGCCTCCATTACCCTGTAACTCTTATATTCTGCACTCTTAAAAAAAACATGTAGATGATGCCAATTTCTTCTTTAATTGTATGTGAAGCTGCCTTGCTTGCACCTGAAATGGCCTCTGTGTCTGCATGGCTGAACATGAGGGAAAAAATCCTGGGGGAAAAATTCCATAAGTGACTTTCCATACACAGGGACCACAGGGCCTTCTTTTCCAAGCAAAATCTTTAAAGCCAATTTATCTTTCACATCCATGAATCTATGATGGGTGACCTTTTGCAATTCCTGAGATACCCTCGAGGTATCTCTCCTCCTACTCTCCCATCACTGAATACTTGGATTTTAAAAATAGCACTAATCTCATCCAGACATTTCAGCATACACCTGTTATTCTAGCACTAGGGAGGCTGAGGCAGGAGGATTGATGCAAATTTGAGACCAACCTGGGCTACCTGGTGAGTTCAAGTTTAGCCTGATTTACATACTCAGACTCTGGCTCCACTCCTTCCAAATAACAATACTAACATATATATATAAATGGTCCTTATCTCTTTAGGAATTGCACTCCCTTTGACCATAACTTTTCAGAAACAACATTCCTTTAGTAAAAAACTTCGTTTTTACAGTATTTCCTAGCTATAATTTTTGCTTAGTATTCACTAAATCTGATTAAATCTAACAATGCCCACACCACTGCCTGAGCTCTGTGCTGCTGTGAAAATTTTGCTGTTAAACTAATCTATGACCTTTAATCTCAACCTCACACAACATAGACAAGTTGCTTTGAAGAATGTGACCTAAGTGACATCTAGTACAGTTCTTACTAGCATCCTTATTTTTCTTCTGGAACTTCACAAGAGCAGCATCATTCCCATGACCACTGTGGTCTTTTGAATCCTTCCTCCAAATCACCCATTAGGCTCCACTTACAGCACTCTAGGTTTTCTCTAGTCTGCTTCTCCAAATTTTTTTCCAAGCTACCCCCATAAGCCAATTCTAAGGACTTCTGAACTTCAGCATCAGATATAATCACAGCAGTAGTCCTGCTTATCGGTAGGAATTTTCTGTGTTAGCCAGCCTACTATGTGACAAAGTACCTGATATAAACAGCTTAAATGCAGAGATATTTATTTTGACTGATACTTTGAGCAGTTTTACTCAATGAGTCACTTGGCTCTATAGCTTTGGGCCTGTAATGAGGCCAAATATGGTGACCAGAAGGCAAAACAGGGAAGGTCAAAGTCCTAATCCACCCTTCTGGAGCACACTCTCAGTGCCCCAGCTCCCTTCCATTAGGCCCCACTAGGCAGTTTCCACCATGTCATGGTTTATGTCTGTGTCCCCCAGGCCTCATGAGTTTGCATTGTGTATTTGTGATTGGTTCATTGTCTAGTGCTTGGACTGATGGTGTCAGTGCTCCACCTACCTAGGGGTGGAGCCAGGATGTGATGTAATGGCAGGAAGAAGGTGTGTCTTTCTCTGTGCTGGTTCCGGCTTGCTGTTTGCAGCCTCCATGAATGGCAGCTCCGCAATGCCCGCCTGTCTTGGAGCCAACTGAGTGTAGACTGAAACCTCCAAAAACTGTAAGAAATAAACCTTTCCTTTCCCAACTTGGGCTTCAGGTATTTTGTCTCAGTGACAAGTAAAAAGTAACTAAGACACATCGCTTCCCAGCAGTACCATCAGCTTGTGACCAAATCTGTGACACATGAAATTTAAGAATACTCTATATCCAAGCAATAGATCCAAACATTACAGAATGTAAACGAAATACAAAGAAAGACAGCAAAACCTGAAGTGAATGACAAAAAGTTATGAGTCCGACACAAAATAATTAGCACAATAAGAACTTCCTTGGTCTTATTCTCCAAGAAATATCATACATTGGGTCACAAAAAGTCTCTTGTTTCGTAATATTGAAATCGCACAAAGTATAATTTTCTGACTACACCGTGATGAACTAAGAAGTCAGTAGTAGAAAGAAAACTGAGAAACTCACAAAAATAATAATTAAACAACACAGTCTTTAACAACAAATGTTACATGAAAGAAATATAAGGGACAAAATGAATTGTATCTTGAAACAAACAAGAAATAAAACCCAACGTAGAAAAAAATGCAACAAAGCAGTACTAAGAAGAGTTTTTAGGGTTAAACACTTCTGTTATCAAAGATGCCCAGTGAACAGCCTAACTGTACATTCAAGAATCAAGTACAGCTAAACCCATAGTTATAAGAAGGGAAGAAGAACTAAAGATGATAATGAAAATAACCAAATAGAAAATTAGACAAAAAGAAAAAATCAATAAAACTGACAAATCTTTGGACAGACTGAGGAAAATGACAGAAGATCTACATACAGTTATGAATGACATAATCATGTTGCAGTCAACAAACAAATTATCTCATAGTATTCACAGTTTTGGACCTGAAAAATTCCCAGTGTAGTGACATCACAGCCAAAGCAGCCATAATAACATTGCATCACAAGGCATCACTCCTGTGTTTGTTATAATTCTGGTGTAAGCTAAAGCAATGATCTGCCACTCATTTAAAAGTGTAACACATGCAATAAGGTACAGTACATAAGACTGGATAGTGAGAATAACATTGTAATTTTGTTTTAGGTAGTTACTATAGCATATGTTTACCATTATTCTAGAATGTACTCCTTCTTATTAAAAAAAAGTTAACTATAACACAGCCTCAAGCAAATCCTTTAGGAGAGATTCCAGAAGATGATGACTCCTTAAGTGTTACCTCCCTCAAGACCTTCCAGTGGGACGAGATGTGCTGGTGGAAGACAGTTATGTTGGTCATCCTGACCCAAGTGGAAGCCTAGACTAGTTTCAGTATTTGCATCTTAGTTTTCGCAAAAAGTGTTTAAAAACAAACTAATAAAAGTTTTAAAGTGGCAAAATTTTTAGAATAAGATTAGAAAGAAAAAAATGTGTACCGCTGTGCAATGTGCTTGTGATTTAAGCTCAGTGTTTTTACCAAAAATAAAACAGTTCCATTTAAATGTTTGCAAGTTTTAAAAGTTAAAGTGAACCCAAACTAATTTCTTATTTAGGAAAGAAAAAATTGTTACAACTTTAATGTCACCCAAATGTACTGTTACTTAGATTTATTAAATCTAAGTAACGTAAAGTCATGTCCTTGACGTTCACATCCACTTACTGATTCAGTTAAGGTAACTGCTCTCCCTGCAGGCTGCATTGGTGGTTAACACCCAGGACAGCTACACTATTTTTACCTTTGAAACTAAATGTTTATTGTACCTTTTTCTATGCAAATATTTACATATGCAAACATTTACCATTGTTTTACAACTGCTAGTGGTGTTTAGTATATAACAGGTTATATACTACTGATATATAGAACCAAATGGCTACAACTATACAACACAAGAATGTAGTAAACACTTTATGATGTTTGCACAATGACAAAATCATGGAACAACACGTTTCACAAAACACGTGCCTGACTCTAAGGAATGTATGAGAATTAATAAAATCAGAAATGAATAAGGAGGAATCACAATTAATTTCACAGAAATGGAACGAATTATAAGAGAATACTATGTGTCAACAAGTTTGATAATATAAAGGTGGGTAAATTTTTAGAAATATCAAAACACCATGACTAAATCATGAAGAAATAGCAATATAACCAGAGGGGAGACAACAAGTGACTAATCCCTTCCCTAAAAGCCAAGCTCAGGATGTGATGGCTTCACTGATGAATTCTACCAGATTTAAAGAAATGTACTGTATAGTTAATGTTGGTTTTCTACTTGATTAGATCAGTAGACTAGAGACTAATAAATACAGTTCTGTGTAAATTCTGTGCGTCATGAGGTTAAGACCTGAGAACAACATCTGGTCCCTGGTCTTTTAAACTCTGGATATTTTCTTGCTCTCTGCTTCCTGGATGCCAGCAGTTGAAAAGTTTTCCTCTGCCTCGTCCTTCTGTCATCATGTTTCTGCTTTGAATCTGGTCAGAAATGTCCAAAACTGTGAGCCAAAGTCAACCTCTTCTGTTTTAAATTACAAGCAACAAACATTTTTATCTCAGCAACAGTCCTGAGATACTCTTTTTCTGTCTCTGTCTCTCTCTCTTCCTCTCCCTGTGTCTCCTCAAACTCTTTCAAATACCTCAAGAGAAGAGAAATGTGAATTTTAATAACAAAGTCAGAAAAAGACAATACATAAAGAAGAAATTCTCTGTATGTTCTAGATACAAATTGTTTGTTTGAAGGACATTTGGCTAAATTTTTTTCTCAATTCATGGGTTTTCTTTGCATTCTGTTGGTGATTTCTTTTGAAATACAAAATCCTTTTAATAAAATGAGAACCCATTTGTTGATTCCTTTGAAGTGTTTCCCATGCATTTTGATTTTTGTTTGTGTACTCTCTACCTATCCTTATGTTGTGAAGATTTCTACCTACTTTCTCTTCCAGTAGATTATTCTGTTTTAATATTTAGATTTTTTTTTTGGTCTTTTTTTTTCCGGTACCAGGGATCGAACTCGCCACCGCCTGCTTGCAAGGCAGGTGCTTATGCCACTGAGCTAAATCCCCAGCCCCAATATTTAGATTTTTGATCCTTTTGGATTTTAGTTTAGTGCATGGTGATAGGTATGAGTCTAGTTTTCATCTCTAAATTTAAAGACTGATCCAAAACTGATCTGAGATGAATATATGTTTCTCAGATGAAGAAATACAAATGGAAAGTAAATATATGAAAAAAATGTTTGACATCATTGATCATTCAGTAAATGCTAATTAAAACAACACTAAGATTCCATCTGACTTCAAAAAGAATGGCTAACCATCAAAATATCATCCAGTAACAAATGCTGGTGGGGCTGTGGGGAAAAGGAACCCTTTTTCAGTGTCAGTGGGAATGTGCAATCACTGTGGAAAGTAGTATGTAGATTCTTCAAAAAACTAGGATTAGAGGTCCCATTTAACCCAGCTATTCCCCTTCTGGGTATTTTTCCAAAAGAACCGAAAGCATTATACTACAGCAATATATATGCAGCCATGTTTATAGCAGCACAATTTGTAACAGCCAAATCTTGGAAACAACCCAAATGCTCATCAACCAAGGAATGTATTAAAAGATGTGGTATTTTTATACAATGAGGTACAACTCAGTTATAAAGAAGGATAAACTGGGGGCTTTTACAGGTAATTTGATGATACCATGCTCATAAGTAAATCAGACTTGTATGTGTAAACATCGTATTGTCTTCTTAGTGTAAGAAATTGAAAGAGTAAATAAGATCCAAACAGTACAGTAGATGTTGTGAAAGGAAAGAAACTGCTCAAAAGAAAAAAAAAACAACAGGGATGGGGAAAGGAGAAAAGACAGAAGAGAAAAATATACATATTCACAAGACAGCTAATAGAATTGTGCTACTCATTCTATTAGCTCATTGAAAGGAATAGTGTTTATACTTTTTGATCAATTTTTCAGGCCTATATCTAGTAATCTGAGCAATTATTTTGTAAACAACAATATGCAGTATAATAACTATTGTTAATATCCTATTATCTTGTTTTGAAATTCTGTATTATTTTTCTTAATTCTCTTTAAAATAAAAAAAAAGAAATTGTGCGACAGTATCTATGATGAATGTCAATGCAAAAAACCTTAATAAAATTCTGGCAAAGCTAATTTAACAGCACATTAAAATGATCATCCTAATAGATGAAGAAATAACACTTTATAAAATTCAATACCGTTAAAAGAGTGTCAACCTGGAAGTAGAAGGAAATAACCTCATCATATAAAGACCTCACGTTAAAAGCTGTCATTCTCCATCATATTCAACACTGGAAAACTGAAAGCTTTTTCTATAAGGCCAGGAACAAGATAAGGATGTCCATTTGTTACAGTTGGTATATTGTATCAACTCGAGAAATTTAGAAGTTTAACTAAGAGACTCAGCATGGACTCAGGATCCTTACTTTGTAAATATCCTTGTCCTGTGCAAGAAGAGGGCACAGAGATTTTGTGAGTGCTACATCTGCCCTGGGTGAGGCGTAAGAGGGCTGGCCTACCTCCAGCGTAAGGGAGACAAAGAGGCTTATTATTCTCCCCCGCCTTTTTTGCTCTGGCTGCTTTTGCTGGCTGTTGCCTTCAAATATTGCATTGGTGCCATGCCACCCTACCTTACAGCCTGCTGATTATAGGCTGAAACCTCCACAAATAGTGAACTAAATAAAATTTTTCTTACTTTATTTTGGATGTTGGATGGGTTGGAGGAAAGATTCATCCTGACTGTAACCGGCAACATTCAATGAGCATGCAGCCTGAGTGAAATAAAAAAATGGAAGAAAGGAAGTCTGCCGTGTTTTACCTGATTCTTCATTCCCCTTGAGCTGTCACAGCTTTTGCACTGATGTCCCTTGTGGACATCACACTCTTCGGGCTTCTAATGTGGCAGACTCAAAACAGTGGCTCTCTAGGGTCCTTCTAGGTCTCTATTTCAGTCTGGTGCTGCTTGCTTGATCCCTCTTGTTCTGTGGAAAACTTCTTGAGCTGAGCAGCTGCAGGACCCTGTGGCTCTCTAGCACACAGATGGCCATAGTGGTAGTGTAGTCATAGAGCCCTGGCCTGGCATGTGTGAGGCCCTTAGTTCTGTCTCCATCACTACTGCCCTCACTCTCAGTCCTATTTTTACCCCTCTTCCTCCTTTACTGCTACTACTACTACTATTCTCTCTCTCTCTCTGTTTCTCTCTCTCTCTCTTTCTCTCTCTCTCTCTTTCTCTATGTTTCTCTCTCTCTCTGTTTCTCTCTCTCTCTGTTTCTCTCTCTCTCATACACACACACACACACACGTTAAACACTGGCATTTTTATGAACAAAATGAGGAAATTGGTTTGGTTTGGAAGAAGAGAGCTTAACTTTATAGACTTTTGTGTGGCTATTGATTATGATATTATAACAAAAGTTTTCTCTCAAATGTTCTTCAATTTTGCCTCTTGGGGGCCTCTGAATTTTTATTTTCCTCTCACTGTTCTGCCTAAGTATCTTGTGCCATAGTTATAATTTTGGCTTTAAACACACTGTTCCACACTTCTTTCATAATTTCTGGTTGGATAATTCTGAAAATTACATTTCCTACCTAGTTTTATTATCTAATTTACCTTCATATTTGGTAAATGAAGGAGCCGGGGAAGGAGATGCTAAGTCAGAGGAAAGGAACAAAGGAAGTCAGTTTCAAAGTCAACTGTGACCTAAATCAAAAGAGAGCACCCATCTGCAGCTCCAATTTCTGTATCTGTTCCTTCATGTCTCCTATCACTGTCCTCTAAGAAAGGCATCAGAGGTATTGGTAGAAGTTTGGACTTTGCAGTTGGGTGACACTTACTATTGTGTGCTCTGAGAGATCTGGGTGTTAATCACAGGGCACCCCTTCTACAGATCCTCTCTCCACAAGTCCAGGCGTTAATCCTGCAGGACCAATGGTTCTGGTAAACCCAGTCTTCCATTTGCTTCCCCCAAGACTAGGAGTGGTAACCTCTTCCTAAAGAAACTAATCCAGGGATGGCTTCACCATGCCCTATATTCTTTTTGTGCTCTATTCTCTGTCTAAACAATTTCCAGTGAGAGATTATTGTCTTCTTTTCTTTTTTCTCTTTTCCTCTTCTTTTTAAAAGGACTTCAAATGCAGATTAGGAAGTCAACACCAGCCAAGCTTCCCATTTGTGGAACTTAATGTTTAGCAAGGCAACTTGTAATACACTAGGTATGATCCTGACCCAGGAAGATTTATTTTTCATTGATGCATCAGAAATTTGTCTTTTTCTTGACCCTTTATTATGTTTATATATTCTGTATCACATATTGAGAATAACATAATATTTTGCAAGAGTTGGAATCCCAAAACTAATGCCATATCAATTTGACAGAAGGAAGGAAGGGAGGGAGAATGGAAGGAAGGAAGGAAAATAAGAAGGAAAATCTGTATCTTGTTTGGCAGTTTTTATGGTTATAAGAAATATGTAGCTATGTAGTTTCATATTAGTATCATCTCCTCTTCCAAATATTCACTTATTCCATGTACGACTACAAAACTCACAGACATTTCTATATGTTTTGTGGCAGGATGTTGTGTCTTTCCTGCAGAGTAGTTTCTCCAAAGACTCCATTACCCTCTGCTTCAATCCTTAGCTGTAGGAGAGTCCAGCTGTTCTTGAAGCAAGTTATACCTCACACAAGTTATAGGCCTTGGAAGTGGTACACAGGTTTCATTTGCACTGATGCAATCATCTTTGTCTAGGAGTGATATTTCTTTAGAACTGATGGACCAATTCCCACCAATTTTCTGCAGCTTGAACATTAGTACTTGACTTATCTTTGAAGTACATTAATAGAGCAATAGCAAAACTTCTGTAAGAGTACTCAAGTGTCCATGAGAAAATTTTTAATTATTTTCTCTTTCTGGAATGAATTTGTTGTTGTTTTTTTTTTCTTTCTTTTTTTTTTTTTTTTGAAATAGAGCCAAAAAAAGTTGACACTGCCTTTAAGTCACAAAATAAATTCTTCTCCTCCAGTCTTTCACAAGTCCTACTCTTTTGCTTTTATGAACTGAATCAAGCTCATCCTTTGTCAATGAATGTGTACACTCTCCTGAAAATCGAGATTTGGTTAATATTTTTTTTCTTTTTGCACATTTCAAAGCAGAAGTCCACATGTTCTTTGGAATTAGATGCAGGATTAAATCCCTGCTCTGTTACAATCAGCACTTGCTTAATTTCTTTAAGACTGTTTTCTTCTCTGAAGACTAGAGATAAAACGCCTTCCTCTAGGGTTAAGTGAGGATTACTTGATATAATGTACATAATGTATATAATTTAGCACCTGCTTAACAAAGAGCAAAGAGCTTAAGAAAACATACAGCAATTCTTTCTATTTTTTCCTTTCTTAAGCACATTTGAATTTAACTTGGATACCTTTGTAACTTTTTTGTACTCAGTGTTCTGCAAATCATGAGACATACACAAATAATAACTTGGGGGAAATCTGTGAAACCAAATATGTAATTGTAAAGAAAGCTTACTCATTCTAATCATTGCCTCTTTCAATAAAATATACTGAAACTTTCTTCCTTGTCACTTTAAATCCTAGGCAAATTGCACATGCATTAGCAGGTTTTCAGGTGTAAAGAATAATCAGCATTGAAGACCAAACCTCTTAACCTGTTTTATATTTTTGTGCCTCTAATTCGTGGCAGTTCCCCTCACTGTTGAGCAGTAGAGATGTGAGCTGGAGTGGTGATTAGCGTCTTCACCTTTCTCTCTTGGTGACTTCTGCGTGGCTTCCTTCTCCACTTGTAGATAGAACTAAAGAGGTAGCACTCAATAAGGCTGTTGTGTCTTAGGTATATTGTACAACCAACTATACAGTCTTCACAGCTGCCCTATGTGAATGATTTTGGGGGAAAATCAATAAATAAAGCAATTTTTATCTGTCATTGAGTTTTAAACAGTTTAGATACTAAGAAATAGTGTTGTTGGCTTTACTCCCCATGTAGTTTACAAATCTCCCACCAAGTCACACTTTCCCCTTTAAACTTACAATTCACACAAACATGAGCACATGTTATAAAAGATAATTTTAGACACATGATTATACTGGCTTAACATAACACAATTTACTCTATTAAAATTTGAAATAAAGAAGTTCCAAATCATTTTTATTGGCTGGTTTCAAGGCCAACAACACTACATTCCTCTTGAGGATCTTAGGCTGAAGTCATTCTTTCCTTGCCTTAAAGTTTCTAGATGTGGGCTTTCCTCGGCTTGTGATTGTATCACCACAGTCTCCGACTCTGTCACCTTCTTCTTACATGGTCTTCTGCTCCTTTCTGTACACTTTTTTCTGTGTCCTTCTTATAAAGACATTTGTAATCCCATTTGAGGTTCATCAAGATTATCCAAGGTTGTCTCACGTCTTAAGATCTCTAACAATCATATCTACACAAAATTTCTATTATGTATAGGAAAATATTTAAAAATTGCAAAGATTAGGAATTTAATATCTTTGGAGATAACTTTTCATCCTGCTACAAACTTAAAAAAAACAGCAACCAAACAAGAAAGCAAAAGTAAGACAATATTCGGAAGCTTAGTTTTAATTATGAAAAGGAAAAAAAAGACATGGTGCCAAGAATTAATCTAGACCTAGATAAGCGTTTATATTATTTTAATCCCTTTTCTTCCTTTCATCTAGTAATTCCTGTAATTAAATAGCCATCTGAGAATCAATCTTTTTTTCTAGAGAAATTATTTTTTAACTTTACATATTAATATGTCCTTTTTTGTTTTCTCTTCATGATAGCTAATATTAAAAATAGTATTGAGAACTGATAAATATCAAAACATTTCCTCTTCCAGTAAGAGAAATTCATAATAAGGACATTTATGAGAAATACTACTTCAGTTTCAATATTTTCCCTCCTGCTTTGTTTTTAGTATTGTTAAAAATATTCCAAATTTCAATATTTCAATATTTCAATATAATTTCAAAATTATATAATTTATCAAGTTCCATCTTTATATATCTTGATTCATTCACTCATTTTGAAATATACTTCTAAAATCATGACAATATAATAATATTCCTCATTCCAGCTTTTTACTTTTTGATGTTTTACCAAAAGCAGTATCTGTCATCAGTCTATGGAAATATTTGATGTGGTTTATTTATGATTTAGATTTTTCTAGTTTAAGGGCACATTAATTTTACTATTACATGATATCAAGAGAAGCATCATAGAAATAGAGTTCTTTAGCCAAGTACTTCTTTTAGGATATTCAATTATTCCACAACAATCTTTACATTTTAGCATATAATATAATTAGTAGCATTTTAAGGCCATTTTTTACAGAAGTATAAGCTACTTATATAAAATTGCGTATGTTTTAGATGTATCTCTTGATGAATTTTTGGAAACTAACACATGTGTAGCCATCACCTGAACCAAGAAAGAGGTTATCAACACCTCTGAAATTCCTGCTTATATCATTTTACTACTATTTTTTGGCAAGCTTCAGCTCCCTGACTTCTCGAAAGCACAGCTTCACTTTGCCTGTTCTTGAACTTCATTAGAATAAAATTCTACTGCGTTTAATTCACCATGTGTGGCTTCCTGTTCCATATCATGCTGAGGGTACAGTTAACTATTTTTGCATGGTTGAAATTAGTTGTTTCATATTGTTATACAAGATTTCACTAGAATTGTGAGCATTTTAGTTCAGGAACTTTGATAAGCATGTATGCGTTTGTGTTGGATATATCTGTATGTTCTGAAATGTGAGTTGTGTTATATACAAGATTTCCAGGACGCTGATGACAGATAGCAATGCATGAAACAATCTGTTGTCCAGATCCTTGCCAAAACTCCACATTCTTTGTCTTTTTATGTTAGTAATTCTGATGAAGGAAGAGACATATCACATTTTGGTTTTAATTTTAATTAGATCAATGAATAATACATATCAATATTTTTCCTAAATTATTGATCAGTTATATCAACTGTTAGGCAAATTTCCTATTACATTCAATGTTTTGCCTTTTTCTTTTCTTTTCTCTATTTGGTAACAGGAATAAAAATCAT